>NC_058379.1:70270891-71737558 GCF_018350175.1 Felis catus | reverse complement strand
GCTGAGTCACGTTCCATCAGAGCTCTGGTTTATGTTCTTCGGCTATTCTAGTGTCCTTTGAATAAAGTCTATTCTTATTTAAGATAAACTTTTCTTTCTGTACTTTGCAACTAATCATGACCCAAAAGGAAAGTCAGAAGTCAAGAGAATTACAAAGAATTTAAGTTACAAAATTATACTTATATGGATTTCCTTACCCTATATAGATCAAACTAAAACTGAACTCAGCATAACTATATGCTATACCCTATATAGATCAAACTAAAACTCAGCATAAAACTATATAGATCAAACTAAAACTCAGCATAACATAGTCCATTGGAAATGTTTAAATACTTTCATTCCCTAATACAATTTAATAAAACAATGGCACCAAACCACATCAGCACCCACTTTAATGAACAACACAGTAAAAAATGAAACAGAGAGGAAAGGCATTCAAGCAAATAATAAGGACTGTCAAAACATACAAACACATCAGCTCCTGTCTACAGAATCTATAAGAAACATCAAATTTATATTGCATACTAAATCACACTGCAGGAACCTATCTCAGTGAATTTAGTACTGTGAGAACAAATGACCGCTGGGGCTCAAATTTCTAACCCCCTTCTCAACATCACAATAGGAGATCAAAATAGTTTTCAGAAATGTGAAAATCATGCTAATGGCCATGCTTTAACTTCTGGTACTCCTTAAAAATTGCTATTGCAGTATGATTACTAATGAACCCAGGAACCATTTTACTAAAAGGAATCAGTACATTTAAAGTATTTTCCCCCTGAAATATCAAGAGATGGTCTATTTAGAGCTTATTTAACATTAAAGTTTTATGCAGAGCCAACAAGGCACAGAATCGTTTCAAATCAAGTTGGTATTTTAAACTATACATCTCTTTTGCTTTCAGTATCTAAGTATTTCTATACTAATGGGAGAAATACCTGCTTTCACGTAAGCAGACCCATGGGAATTTTGATTTAAACATCATTTAATATTTGTTTTTAAGTCATCAAGCAAGCCTCAACAGACAATCCAACAGACAGAATGTGTATAATTATGGCAGACCATTAGAGGTTTGCTAGTTCTGCAGAGTCTGCGGTTTGAATTACTTAAATAAAATATGCTTAATAAATAACATTAAATTTGTAATGGCCAATGTATACTGCTTAAATTGGTAGAAAGCTATTAGAACACTCTCAACTGATACAGAGATAAATGTGTGTAAAGCCACACACGTACAGACACGCACATTTATCTTTTTACTTATCTATAGATATCTATATCTATTTTTAAATACAAAAGTGAGGAAATTAGGTACTGCAGAGATTAACCAGGTCACTGGTATTGGATCCTAGTATTTTGATTTCTAATCCAGGGCACTCTCTCTATTTTATTTTTCTTCTCCTTTGTATTCAGTTACAACTGTAAGATTACAGACATTAAAACTGTGTTTTATAACCTACGCTCTAGAAATTGCACTGAATCCCTGTGTTGTTGGGAAATACAAGCAACAATGATAGGCAACACATGTTGCCCCTTGTCTTTTCAGAGCCAGCATTTCCTTCGTGCACTGGGCAGCTATAACATAAATAGTTATGTCAATCTGGCTGAACTCCCTGTGCCACCAACTCCGTCTCACCCCACTCGTATCTTCTCCTGATGATATTTGCTCCTATTGCCTTCCTTTAAGCAAAGTGCCAGGATTCCAGTAGCCACTAAATAAACTTCCATTTCCTCCCACCGTGTGTCGATCAGAAACCTACATGTACTTGATGACCCGGAGGAAGCTCCCCACTGCCAGTGAAGCTCAGTGCAAATATCTTAGGATATATTTGATGCTCCCCTTAAATAGCTTCTATAAGAGGTATAAATCAGGTACCGATCAGTACAATACCATCTTGTGTTTCTTTCTTGTTAAATCTCTAAGTCGTGTTTCTCCAAATAATTATAAAATATATAACAATAATGACAGCTAACACTTGAGCACTGCTTATATATATGTGCTTGGTCCTTGATAAGCCCTTTACCTTACTGAAACTTTACAAGGTTGGTAATGTGTACTGTGCTCATCTTATAGGTGAAGAAACAGAGTGAATAATTCAGATAATTTGTATGAATCCACAGACCTGGCAAGTTATGGTGTTAGGATTTGAACCCAGGTGACTCTTACTCCAGAGCCTGAACTCAAATGCCTCCAATTCCTTTTATACAGCTCAGCACCTCACACACAGTACAGATTGATGAATAAGTACTGTCTGTGCAGGTGGCAATAAAAGTCCAGTAAATCCTGTTATGATATAGCTTGTTATTACACAGACTTATAAATGATTCAAAGCGTGTTCCTCAAAATATAACAACTCTATCATAAAAGCCTGACTTAGCACAGTCAGCACATATGGTAAATGTTAGTACTGTATCTCAACATCAGGGATATATATATATACACACACACACACACACACACACACACACACACACACACATACATATATATATGAAACTATAGTATTTAAAATGCAAAGACAATTGCACAGTAAGTGTAATTTCTTTCAACTCTTATTAAATTTGAATTTTAAATATTTATTAAAAAAATGTAAAATTGGGCATTTAAAAAACACTTTTCTAGAACTGAAGCTCCATACATTGAGATCATATTTTGCATTTCACTCTGGAGTTCTAGAATGCTTTGTATATATGCATATACTTCAATGGAAGTATGGGTGTGTGTGCATAAGCTTATATACACAAAGACTTAGAGTAAACACATAACACACATAATTACAACTACTAACTGTTCAAGTTAGGAGAAAAATATGACATATATTAAAGCTCCAGAATATAGAATATTTTTGGAATAAATAATAATAGTAAATAATAGTAAATCAGTTCCTTTTGACTTATAAATCATTTCCTTCTTATTGCTAAGGACTATTACACTGTATGGATGTACCACAGTATGTTTATCCATTCACTTGTTGAAACACATCTGGGTTGCTTCCAGTTTGAAGTTATTATGCTTAAAATACCTATAAACATCCACATATAGTTTTTTAGTCTGTGAGCACAGGTTTTCATTCCCCAGTAAAATATCTAAGTGTGGGATTGATGGCTCATGCAATAAGCATATATTTTATTTATTTTTTTATTTTGAAATACAGATTCACAGATTAAAAAAATAGAACAGAGATGTCTTAGGTACCCATCATCCAAAATGTTCTCCTGCCCTGTGCAAAAAGCTTAAGATAATTATCATTATCAAAGCAAAACATTATCAAAACCAAGAGATTGACATTTGCAAAGTATGATTAAACTATAGGACTTACATTGCATTTGTGTGTGTGTGTGTGTGTGTTTTGGGTATGTGTGCGTACATGTAGTTCTGTGACATTTTATCACATGTATAGATTTATACACCCACCACCAGGATCAACATACAGAACCATCCATTCTAGTAATGGGACCCTCTCACCTCTATGTTAAACATGAGCAATGTGAGGCACGGAGAAGTTCAATAGGGCCCAAGCCCAAGTTGACACAGCTGGCCGGTGACAGAGCCAGGGTCTGAGCCTCAGCAGTACTGGGGCCCATCCTCCTCCCACCATGCTTTGCTGCTCTCCCAGTCTGACCACTTCACAGAAGGCAGCACTTACAACAGCATCTAAAAACTGTTACCTGGCAGAATTGTTTTATTAATGGATAAAATGATATTTATTCATTTCATAAACATTTGACTCTATTAAATTTGTTTTAAAAATATTTGTCAGTAGATACTTCTAAATTTTGAAAAGGTGATTAAAACTCTATTTTAAGTAATGCTAGGTTGAACCTTACGAAATTATAACTTTAAATTAAAATGCAGCTGAATACCACCATTTCATAGGGGTCCATCCCAATTATAATAACAGTTAGTACTTAGGTCTTGCTACCTATGTGTTTTATAAAGTTAATATTGTTAAGCTGGCACCGTCATACAAGGCAACCCCTGGATTCACATGCATGAGAAGCCCGTGTCCTTCCTGTTATGCTTTCACATGAATTTGGGCATGCTAACGTTTATTGTTCTGTGCATCTATAAATGTATTCCCTTTTATGCTGTATGGTATAGGCTGACAAGTATGTCCAGGCTACACTGTGTGCTCATTTCCCTCTACCCTGCACAGGGAGCTCATAGCTGTGATCTCCCAGGACTCTGGCCTTGTCTCTCTGGCCTTCGCCGGCCTCTTGAATGTTGTGCTTCCACATCCTTGGCTTCACAATAAGCCTCTCCAGCTACAACACAATTTTGACCGTCTCCAAATGGAACAAAGACTATGTTACAACAGGAGTTTTCCACTTGGAGAAAATGTAAATATAATCCTGACAGATGTTTAAAGTGCATAGAATATAGCTAGGCTCAGGGTAGAAAAGGAAATTTCCACTGCAGCCCCTCTATCTGGCTGTTTAAGTTGTTCAGTGAAGTCCAACTTCCTCCTTGGCAAGAACTCCTTCTTGCCACTTATGAACTTTGCATTGTCTTTAAATTTTTTGTATGTTTATTTATTTTTTGGAGAGAGAGACAGAGTGCGAGTGTGGGAGAGGCAGAGAGAGAGGGAGACACAGAATCCAAAGCCAGGATCCAGGCTCTGAGCTGTCAGCACAGGGCCCAATGCGGGGCTGGAACTCATAAACCGCGAGATCATGACCTGAGCTGAAGTAGGATGCTTAACTGACCGAGCCACCCAGGCACCCCTGCATTGTCTTTTAATTTTAGTATGCTTCCCTCTGCAAGCACTGCTTAGCTTCTACTGAGGCCAACATCATACAGCAATTATATCCTCTAACTACCCATCCTGATACATGGACCCCTAAGCAATCCGTGTTCTTCTGCAGGGAGATGTTCGTACTCTCTCAACTACTAAGGGTTTCACCTGAGCTCCAGGGTCCTGAATTGACTTAATGGTTCCATGAAGTCTCTGAAAGTTTACATAGTTGCATGTGCTTATTTCTTTCTTGAGTTGGTATATCCCTTACAAAATGCTGAAAGAATTCCTTCACCTCAAAAATATTATAATAAAAATACCTCATACTCTAGGCCCAGGGATCAATGAAAGAAGATTCATCTCAACTTGGGAGAGATTTTCCCCCTGCTATTGAAGTTACTCATTCTGAACATTTCTGTCTGAAGAAGACTCACACATAATTTGTCAAAATGTGTTTCAAAAGTTGGGGTACAAAATAATGAGGTTAGGTATAAATTACTTCTTATTTCCATAAAAACGCAAGGAAAAGAAGATGATGAATAATGGATACTTAGGGATTTTGAATCTCAAAAAGACCATACATTCAATGAACTTAAAAAAGTATGAGGGATTCTCAGCCCAGTAATTTATTTCAATAATTTCAACCCCATAGGAAGTGTTTACAACAATGACTAGGAAGTAAACAATATTATGGGAATGTATAAAGTGAAGCGCTCTTTCTCCTATAAATATCTCTATTTCTTGTGATTGTTTTTTGAAGAACTCTCCAAACGTGAATTCTTTGGGAAAAACAAAAAAAAATCCAATAAGAAAACTTACAAATGATATGGAATCTATACTATTGTCAAGCTGCTTTGATTTCACTCGGGTCACAAGAAACAGAGAACCACACAACAATCTGAAATGGATGCTAACTGGCATGAAATACAACGATGAAAACTGTGACTCTGCATTTTTAAATTATTGTTATTAGGAATAAGTTGCATAAGACCATTGATCTGTTCCCCTACATGAGTTCCCAAAGCTTTGCTGATGTAAGTCCGTTGCTCTCTGACATTTTGGCACAGAAGCTTGCTGAGTGGCATTCTAGGCTTTGGCCACATCATAGGCAGCAGATCCCATTTAGAGGTGCTAAATGGAACCTACTAAAAGAAACATCAGGAAACAGGAAGTGCTAATGCAATTTTTGGAGGGGACTATCTTTTTAATTTTCTTTTTCTTTTCTTTTCTTTTCTCTTCTTTTTTTTTTTTTTAAGCAATCTCTACACCCAACACGGGGCTCAAACCCATGACTCCAAGATCAAGAGTCACACAGTCCTCTGACTGAGCCAGCGAGGTGCCCCTGGAGGAGACTATTTTAAAGATTCAGTTGAATATAGGTATAGAGAAAAATCCAACTCAGTAATTTTTAAAACAACCTAGAAAGGCTGTCCATGCCCTATTTAATGACAAGTGGCCCTTTTAATTAGATCCACATGCAGAGAAGTATAGTTACCATATCTGAGGCATATTCATCAGACACTAAACTCAGTGTTTCCAAAGATTCTAAAACTTTATGTCACAAGGTCAACTTTCCCATCATTACTTACTTATGCATGCCTAAGAAAGAATGTTTTAAACATACTATTGCTGGTATAAGATACCACAGGGATTATATTCCTATTTAAACACACCCCTCCTTCAGATTTGAATGAAATGCTTGAGCAGGAACTTGGCAAAGTGTCTCCAGTGTCAATTAATTTTTAAAGACAGGGCACATGTTTTCCTACTTATGAATTCTGACAACATAAAGAGTTGAAGATTTGATTTCTCCTGAATCTACATTCATGTAAGGAGGAACAATTGAATAAGCTGACAGTACTGATGGCTGTAATTAAAGTGAAATTAATATTTATTGTAAAGCAGTGGTTGGCATTAAAAACCTATATTTATATGTTGTTTTGATTATCCAAACAGACTCAGTTTTGGGTAACTAACACTTGACTTCATTTGCACTTTGCCTTCTTTCCTTTTTCCCATCATGCACAGACGCTTTTCAGTTACTGAAGATGTGATGAACATTGCTACTTTTTAAACAAGAGACAAGGAGTTTCTTTCTCACAAATTGATGTTTGAGCTGATCAACAAATTTCAGAATTTTGTCCTGAAGTGTAATGTGAATCTCTAACGGATTCATACAGCAGATGCAGACTTAAGAATTCCATTTACCTACTTTTCTCCCAAGAAAATGAGCAAAACTCACATTTTTTTTATTCTTTAACATATTTAGATAGAGACAGATTTCACATCATATTTGCTTACACTTGACCATATGTATCTCTTCACTTTCTCTTAATCATGCCAATATATAAATCATGCCATAGGACCAACCCTCAGTGTCTGCGGATGCAAAATTAAAAATTGTTCCCAGGAAGGTAACAAAGAAAGCAAAAATTAACAAAAAGATTGCCTGGCCATTTTTCATTACTTTGAAACTTGACAAGGTCATTTTATTTGCTGTTTTCAATTCATTTAAATAAAAGGTTATGTGGCTAAACAAAGTACAATAGCCATTTCAATACGTGTTCTAATCCCTCTAATATATAAAGTAAGAAACCTGCGGCCCAGGAAATGATTTCTCTGAAGTTAGTTGTCAGCCAAGCTGACTTAGACTCTAGTAACAATGTATGTTTAACTCTGTATAAAATTCATGTCTGATGCCTCAACAAGAGAACGTTTCAGGAGAACATGGCAAATTGTTAATTAATTCTTTTTCTATTCAGATGACACTTTCCCAAACCCCTTCCTTCCTTTGGGTCCAGGGTAAAATTACAACTCACCTGCGAATCTGATTTTGCCACATGCAGTATCTCTCCTTTGAAATCTTACTCTCTATAATGCCTATCTTGTGCATGGTGTTTTAATGGAGGGCTAGATAGATATAGCACTCATTTAATAAATTATTCTCAACTAACAGTTGCAAAATAATAAAAAAATAGAATGTATCCATAGCTTATTGAAGGGAAGCTGGGGGACTGGGGGGTGGAGGGATAACACTTATCATCTGACTTAGAAATAGCTTCTGAAATAAGATGGAGGAAAATAAACAGAGTGGCTCAAAGGAAGTTAAACAGATACCCTGCAAATGTTTGCACAGCACTTTTAATTTAAAAAGCACTAGTCACACACATTTTCTCTTTAATGTAAAACCTACCACATAGTGAATATCACCCTAAGATTCCAACATAGCTCTAAGGATGAGGTTCCTTTTTTGAACAGAAATCTCTGGATTCACCATTGGAGTAGATAACTGTGTTGCAATGCTCACAGCACCTATTGGCTCAAAAACTAAAGTTCTATTTACTCACTGTTTCTACATTGGCATTTTAAGGCACACTCACAAGAGGTAAAATATATATAAACTAAGTACAAATAAGAAAACTGCAGAGATCAATTCCAGTGCTGAATATATTTTTTTCTAAAACTATGAATATGTTATTTAAACAATTTTTAGGTGTTCATTCCTACAAATAGGCCTAAATAAATTTCTAGGTTTTTGTTAAGTTTATAAATCATTGTTTTTATGGATAATTAAAGAATTCATAAAAACTTTCAATAAATGACTCACTATATTCTTTTCATATATATATATATATTCATATATATATATATTCATATATATATATATATATATATGCATATCACCAAATATCTGGATATAAAGTGAAATATTCAACCTTCCATATATTTCCAAATATCTACATGTTTAGAATCATGCAGAGATGAAATCATATAGAAAAAGTGATACAGGTATCTATTAAATAAAACACAATATCTGAATCATTCTTCCTGTTAAGAGATTCGAATTTTTAAAAATGCTGATATTGGTGTATTTATAAAAAGAAGCAAATATTTTATCTTATTTTATTTTAAATTTTTAATGTTTATTTTTGAACGAGAGAGAGAGAAAGAGTGCACGAGAGACAGCATGAGCTCTGAGCTGTCAGCATAGAGCCTGACATAGGGCTCAAACTCAGACTGCGAGATCATGAACTGAGCTGAAGTCAGACGTGTAACCAATTGAGCCACCCAGGCATCCTTATTTTTTTACTTGTAGAGAAAGCACACGTAAGCAGGGGAGAGGGGCATAGGGAGAGGGAGAGAAGAAGAGAGGGAGAGAGCGAGAGTGACAGAGAAAGAGAGAGAGAGAGAGAAAGAGAGAATCTTAAGCAGTCTCCACACCCAGCACAGACTTAGACTGCGGGGCTTGATCCCATGACCCTGGGATCATGACCTGAGCTGAAATCAAGAGTTGGATGCTCAACCAACTGAGCCACCCATGCACCCCAAGAAGCAAATATCTTAGGTCACAACCAATTACCATCATATTGCCCACACTATAGTGTAATTTTAGTATCCAAACAAAATAACATACACAAATACCCCAGGGAAGAAAATGAAATTTTAATGAAAGTTGAAACAATCGTTTATCTTTAAAAAAAAATGACACCTTAAGAAAACCACACATATGTATAGGGGTCCATAAGCGGAGCTATATATAACTATTCAATAAGGATCAAAGTCAAAGAGTATTTAGAGGTGTATATGTTCTTGCTTGTTTGCCTTCTTTTCTCTCCCCGTTTTCCCTCTCCCTTCCTCTCCCCCTTGCTCTTCCCTCTCTCCTTCCTTTCTTTTCTGTTCCACAGAAGGATGCAGTGTGAGACAGTTTGTGAAAGGGTCGCTAGTTCATAAACACGCTCACTTGTTTAGCAAAGAGATCATAGTAGTGGCTAACAAAATCCATGTGATGAGGAAATGCAGTTTTACCAGAGGTCAGCAAATTCTAGCCCCGGGGCAAATCTGGCTGTCTCCTTTCATATCAGTGAGCTCACAATGTTTTAAAATGTATTTTAATTGTTAAAAAAAATCAAGAGAACAAAATTTGATGATACATAAAATTATATGAAATTCAAATGTCAGTGTCCATAAATAAAATGTTATTGTTGTATATTCACACTCATTCAGTAAGCTATTTCAGTGGCTGCTTTCTTGGGATAGAGGCAGAATCAAGTAGTTGCAACACTGACCACATGTCCCCCAAACCAGAAATACATACTATGTAACTATCTGGCCCTTTATGGAAAATGTTTGCTCATCTTGGTTTAATCCCATAAATAACTACCATGTTGGAATTTCATTTTTTAACTGTCCCTGCTAATAAAAGAAGAAGAAGAAGAAGAAGAAGAAGAAGAAGAAGAAGAAGAAGAAGAAGAAGAAAGTAAGTACACTAAAATAATGAACTATAAATTTAAAATACAGAAAATCCTCTGAGATCTTGCCATTTGCTACAACATGGATGGATCCAATAGGGTATTACACCAAGTGAAGTAAGTCAGACTACCATATGATTTTACTCATGTGTAAACTCCCCCCCCCCAAAAAAAAAGAAAAAAAAGGAAAAAAAAAGGAAAAAAAGAAAAACAAAAATGAGAAACAAAAACAAGTAAATAAATAAACAAGAAGCAGAATTAGACTATAAATACAGACAACAAAGTGATGGTTGCTGTGGTGGAGGGTAGGGGAGAAGGGATGGGTAAAATAGGTGAAGGGAAGTAGGAGACAGAGGCTTCCAGTTATGGAATGAGTAAGTCATGAGAATAAAAGGTAGAGCATAGGAAATATAGTCAGTGATACTGTAATAGCATTACATGGTGACAGATGGTAGCTATGCTCGTGGTGAGCACAGCATAACATATAGAGAAGTTCAAGCGTTATGTTGTACACTTGAAACTAATGTAACATGGTGTATGAACTATACACAAAAAGCTATTTTTTTTTTTTTTTTTTTTTTTTTTTTTTTTTTTTTAAATTTATTTTTGGGACAGAGAGAGACAGAGCATGAACGGGGGAGGGGCAGAGAGAGAGGGAGACACAGAATCGGAAACAGGCTCCAGGCTCTGAGCCATCAGCCCAGAGCCTGACGCGGGGCTCGAACTCACGGACCGCGAGATCGTGACCTGGCTGAAGTCGGACGCTTAACCGACTGCGCCACCCAGGCGCCCCAAAAAGCTATTTTTTAAATAAAGTCCTCAAGCTATTTCTTCATAATTCTTCAAAGATGTTGTTTATAATTTGCTTTTCTGTGAAATATTAACTCCTAGAAAATAATAAATGAAAAAGTTAAAAGCTAACTCCTCCTACACCCATCTGATCACCTTCATAAATAGTAAGCTCTTTTCTCTCTCTCTCTCTGTCTCTCTCTCTCTCCTCCACAATATGGGAAGATATTTGAGATTTATGTGGAAAGCTTTGGCAGTCTTCTGAAATTTACTTGGATGGGGAAATAAATCAAATGTGGGGCTCTCCCTTTTTCTAAGAATAAGTTATTTGTAACCTAAATAAGAGTGAGTTAGAGGATCAGACAGAAATAGGTATTTGTATTATATTTCTGTTGGCTTTGCATGATTTACATTATTCTTATTGCGGCATTTAGGTTTTCATTTTTGACCACTTAATTTGATTTTGGTTCTTTTGTGTATTTTGTCAGTACTGTGTGGCAGGCTTTATGGCTATCTAAATCTTTTCTGGCATGAAAAAGAGAAAGGGAATACCAGTTTTATAGGAGTCCTTCTGTCTCCAATAAATTGATAGAGATAGAATGACTTTTTAAAACAATCTTTCTCAGTAAGGAAGTAAATTAACATACGGGTTAATATGTTAATAAAAAGCAGCACCTTATTTGAGGCAGCAGGAAGGTCAACAGTCAGAAAGCTATTATTCCTGTGTCTGCATTTATTTATAACCTGAGGTTGAGCAAATCACATCACCTCTTTCATCCTCAGTTTCTTCTTCTATCAAATGGGAGATTGGATTAACTTGAGTTCCTTCCAGTTCTAACATCCTGTATTTTTTTTAAATTTTTTAAATATTTATTTATTTTTGAGAGAGAGAGAGACAGAGTATGAGTGGGGAAGGTCAGAGAGAGAGAGGGACACTTAGAATCCCAAGCAGGCTCCAGGCTCTGAGCTGTCAGCACAGAGCCCGACACGGGGCTGAAACCCACAAACTGTGAGATCATGACCTGAGCTGAAGTTGGACGCTTAACGGACTGAGCCACCCAGGCGCCCCTAAGATCCTACATTTCTAAGTATTGTGCACATCAATTAATTTATGAGAACATAATAAGCCTATTCATCACTAGACAATGTCTTTTCTATCTCAGAGTTAACCAGAAATTACAGATACACTATTTTTAATTTTTCATTTAAAATTCTGATATATATGATTAAACCAGGAGTCAGGAGACCTGGGTTCTCTTCCTCACTTTCATTGACTGGACATCTTCCTTGGATGTCGGAAGACACTCTGCCAAAGAGGCGTGAGGAACTCTCAAGTTCCTAAGAGTTTTATATTAAATCACAACAAAAAATGGGCAAAACAGAGAAAAATAGTATTCTGCAAGTATGAAATATAGAGTGGAAAATGTCATCTCACTTGCAATTATAGAAACACTACTTAATCCTTCACCCATAACTCAGAAAAAAGTGTGTGTATAAAGTACATTATATGTGTATAAAACACAAATACACAAATGGTGACAATTTCATGGAATATTCACATACTGCTATAAAGTAGGGAAAAGTTTCAAAGCAGTTAAGCAATATGTGCAAAGTAATGGTCAAAGTGCTCAACACCCTTTGGCCCCAATATTTCTGCTTCTGGAAAGCTCCCCTATACATAACATTATTTGTACTACCAAAAATCTATTTTTTTCCAAATAATAATTTTTCAATATTTTTTCCAATAATATTTGTCCAATACATTAAGTTTCCAATAATATTTAAACAAAATGTTATGTATGGTCGTTAAAATAATCATCATAAAAACGTTTATAATAGGGGCACCTGGGTGGCTCAGTTAAGCACCTGACTCTTAATTTTTTTTTAATCTTCATTTTTGAGAAAGGGAGAGAGAAAGACACAGCATGAGTAGGGGAGGGGCAGAGAGAGAGGGAGACACAGAATCCGAAGCAGGCTCTAGGCTGTCAACACAGAGCCAGACGCGGGGCTCAAATTCACGGACCGCAAGATCATGACCTGAGCTGAAGTCAGATGTCCAACCAAATGAGCCACCCAGGCACCCCAAGCATCTGACTCTTGATTTCTTCAGATCAGGTCATGGTCTCCGGGTTTATATCAAGCCCTGTATCAGGCTCTGCCCCTCCCCAACCTGAGCTCGCTCGCTCTCTCTCTCTCTCTCTCTCTCTCAAAATAAATAAACTTTAAAAAAAGTTTACAATAACATGATATGAGAAGCTCAGTAATTTTAATTAGAACATAAAATTTACATATAATATACTCAAATTTTTGTTTTTTTTTTTAAGTTTATTTATTTTGAGAGAGAGAGAGAAAGAGGGAAAGGATGAGTAAGAGAGGGAGAGAAACGGAGAGAGAGAATCCCTAGCAGGCTTCATGCCTAGCACAGGCTTAACCAACTGAGCCACCCAGGTGCCCCTCACATTTTTATTTATTTATTTATTTATTTTTTAATTTTTTCTTCAACGTTTATTTATTTTTGGGACAGAGAGAGACAGAGCATGAACAGGGGAGGGGCAGAGAGAGAGGGAGACACAGAATCTGAAACAGGCTCCAGGCTCTGAGCCATCAGCCCAGAGCCTGACGCGGGGCTCGAACTCACGGACCGCGAGATCGTGACCTGGCTGAAGTCGGACGCTTTAACCGACTGCGCCACCCAGGCGCCCCCTTCACATTTTTATTTAAAAAGCAAAACCTGAATGCATAGAATATCTGAGGTTGAATTTACCAGAAAGTAAAATAATAATAATAATAATAATAATAATAATAATAATAATAATGACTGTCTAAGTGGACGGATGCGGGGTATTTATTTTTCAGAAATTTTAAATGGTTTGTTATTCTTTCTGTTTTCTTCTGCTTAAATAATACATAATCATTATTTTTTAGGAACACATCAACATGCAGTGCAAGATTTAAAACAGTAATATCACCTAATGATACAAACTAATACTTATATTCTACTATAGCTTAAACATTTTTAATTGTTTTAATATTGCCAAATGATGTGCACTTCATAAATATTGTTTTAATGAATTAAGGCATTCTTTTTATTTAAAAATATTTCTGGAATTTCTATGTAACCGGTGAAACTAAGCTTTATAATTTCTATTTCTAAACTAGCAATTGTATATAGCAATGTTGTTACAATTGTTTCAAAATAACTAGTTATAAATATTCTTATGGAAGCAGATATAGTATTGTATAACAGCTTCAAGAATGAGAAATCCCTGCTTTTCACACTCCCAGCTTCCTGCCAGACTGGTGTCAATCACCCACTGAATAACTCATTTCGCCAAAGTTCACAAATAAGGTAATAGAAGGATACATTACTTTATATGAGAAATTTATTCTTGATGGTTTGGATAATCTAAATGCTATTTTAAATACATAATGGAGGCTCAGATTTAAAGAAACTCTACACTCCATCCTTCTGTAACTAAAGAACCTTTTGTGATGTGAAAAATCATACACTAATGTATCTGCTTTATAAACTTCCTTTGTACATTGGACTTTCTTGAAGTAAAGTTAATATCTGCTATATTCTAAGACATGGGGACAATTACTTATAAATATTTAGAAAGTGCTTAATTCAGTATCAGATTGACTTAACCTCTGGAGAAAAGACATTCAAGCAAAAACAAATAAAAACACCAGCCAACCAACAAACAAAAAACAGTGAATTTTAAAGTCTGAACTGATTCCTAACTTAAAACAAATCCTATCCTAACCATGCTAACCAGTTTACCCAATGATTCAGTGCCAGTCTTCCTAATTTAAGAAATAAGTTGTGGTTGTTTAAAAATCCAGAATGCCATTATCCAGAAGAAATTATATTCTTTTAGGTTTCTAGGTCTTCTTATTAAAGGTTATTGAGCTTATCCATAATGGCACCCATTTAGTACAAACTTCCACTAAGTGGATAAAATAGTTATGACAATGATTCTATGCAATGTTGCTTACTGATACAATTTTGAACCCAGGAGGATATTAACAAATCTCTGGGTCCCCAGCCCAGCAATAAGGCTGGAATTCTCCAGCCAAGGTCAAGATTTCCATGACAGATGTCTAGGAGTTGGTATCTATGGGTTATATCTGTATTCTTCTCTCTGGACTTAGAAGCAGCTTTTAAAGTTTCTGGAAAATATTTCAATGAAATTTGATTCAGAATAAATTAGATATTCTTCACTAAAAGGATATACACCGATGGATGTAATGACTCAATGAGCTATAGATATCTCAATATCATAGCAAACATTCACAAAATGATGCATAATGACTGTGGGTAATGGAATGACTCCAGAGACATCAAGAAGAATTATTAATGAATAATTACAGCACATCAATTTGAAGAGGAATAAATGATTTCTAAAAATACTAGAAATAACACAGGCTATAAGACACTCTTTAAGTAATGACTTGTTCTTTCCCATTAAGGTTAAATGAATCAAAACGAGATGCTACCCTTTAGTTTGATATAATTAAATGATAACATTTTTTTTAATTGAAGTCTCCTTAGAGCCAAATTACGAAACCAACATCTCTACTGAAAAGCAACCCTGAATACTTGTACTTCCTATGTGCATCACTAATAGTTGGTATCAAGATATCATGCTCCCAGCCTTTACTGCATCATTTTTGTTATTATAGAAATATAGACTGTGCAAATGAGAAGTAAATAAATCATCTAGATCATTCTTTCAGCATATAGGGCTCCAGTGACATCCCCAAGGAAAAATAAATGTTCATCATTTTCTGCCTATAATTCTGTATTCACTAAATAAGGAAATATCTACTGACTTCAGTATACATGCTATTAATTCTTCCAGGTCATTACTAAATGGTAAATTGAATTTAGACCTTAAACTTTGCTTGGAATTTCCTGAAGCATAAGACCTTGGAAGATTTTTACTATGGATGTGCTTAGTCTTCCTTTAGGTTTATACAGTATTAGTCCAAACTTTATTGGACTCTCGGTACACATCCAAAATGGTTACTCTGCTCTTATCGTTTGCCATTTTTCTTTATAAAATCTTATTAATTATCACAGAGCCTGATATTTCCAGATTTCAAAGAAATTTTAAAGGCCATCTAGCCCAACTCAGTTCTGACAATAATTTCTTCTGTACAGTCTTCACCAAGTACGAGGAGACTATGTTTGGAAGCCTTCACTGTTAGGATTATGTCACTTCCCACCTTCCATGTTTTAAACTCATTTGGCTTACTTATGCCAGCCCTAATCTTTTATCATTCATCCATCCATCCATCCATCCATCCTCAGTCTACCCTCAGACTCTACCCAAATTCATTCAATTCCTTTTCTTCAAGACCAGTCTTCATATGTTTAAGGGTAGAAATTATGTCACTCTCGTCTCCTTCTCTTCAGACTTTATCTACATTTCATTAATGAAATGACTAAGTTCCTCTACTATCCTGATAGTAATCCTGTGATCCTGGTAAATTTCTCTCTAAATTTCTCTTATACTTTGGCATTGGAGATGTACTCTGGCCAAAACAGAGAAGAATGAGATCATTGCCTCTATCATTCTAGGTATGTCTCACCTTTACTTATGAAATCCAAATCACATTAGCTCTCTCACTGTTGACCAAAATTAACTTTGATATCTACTAAAATTCTAACCATTTATTGTTCACATATGATTCTGATAATATAGATCTTACCCCATTCTGTCACTGATCCTTCATAAACTCAAAGCTAGAACATGGTATTATTCATGTGAAATTTTAAATTGTTTCCATGAGTTAATAAATATCATTGGAAGCCTGGAAAACATCATCCAAAGTCATCACAGCCCCTCTGGCCTCATATCATCTACAAATGTCATGAGCATTCACCCAGGTTGATCACTTAGTACAACTCTTTGACCTAGCCTCTCATATTATCCCATTTTATAAGAAACCTGAGATTCAGAAAACTTTATCAAATGAAGTAGCCAGTAAATGTGAATAGGAAATTGAATCTAG
Organism: Felis catus; assembly: GCF_018350175.1. Classification (NCBI taxonomy): domain Eukaryota; kingdom Metazoa; phylum Chordata; class Mammalia; order Carnivora; family Felidae; genus Felis; species Felis catus. The sequence goes on along the minus strand of NC_058379.1, from coordinate 71,720,760 downwards.
AATTATTTTCTCTAACTCTTATGTTCTTTATTGCTCTGATAGATGGCACCACATGATGTAAGGTGGCACTGCATAACATATATTGTTGTGTCTTTGCTCTATATTGCTGTTATATGGCTTCTGCATATATTTTTTTTCTTTGAAATGGCTTTCTCATCTGGTCCATATGGAAACCCCCTATTCATCTTTAGCCAGTGAAAACAGCATCCTTTCTGTTAATCCTTCATTGCCCTTCTTTAGACCCCCTCTGAGCTTGTATAATTGCCCTCCTTACACTGTCATTATTGTTTACCATTTCTGGCTTTCTTCCCAGAGTGTGCACTCACTCGGTGAAGGCAGGGTTCCTCACTCATTCATCTTTGTATTCTCAGAAATTAGCACAGTGCCTGACTCTTGGAGGTGCATAATAAATGATTATTGAACAGTAATTCATGTTTGACAGCTGTTCATTGATCTCAAGGGCCATTCTCTTTGTGTCACCTGGCCAAGCTGACTTGAACTCATTCAGGGCAGTTTCAAAACTTACGCTCTTTGCCTCCACATGCAGTTCCTACTCTGCGTATATATTCATTCTATAACAGTCAAGTAAAGACCTTTTGGTCCTGGCAGAAGAGACAGAAGTAGGACAGGCATGGAGATGCTCTTCCTTCTCCCTGCCATCTTTCAGTATTATACCATCAGTTGCAGGCAGATCCGTGATTCTGTTCTTTCTATAACTAGGAGTAACATGAGAACTTTTCAAAATCTCCACCCAAGTTTGGGTCATTTAGCTGCACACTATCTATTCTCTCCCACCCTTTTGGAAAGAACTAAGTACGCTGCAATCTTTCGTAATGTTTATTTCAAAAAGATATTTTCTCTTGAAGCATTAAAACTCATATTGTTGTAGTAAAACTACATATAATCTTCTGCTTAAACTCTTAAAGGCAAATACACATTATGTTTCAAATTTTTGTTGGTGTATATACTATCTTTCTTATAAAAATTATACCACCAGTGAAAAATCTAAGGAGTATAAATATACTTTTGCTTAGGTTTTTTTTTGTTTAGGGTTTTTGTTTGTTTTGGATTTTGTTTTGTATGTTTTTGGTTTGTTTTTGTCTAGCTCACTTCATATTTCTTTACATACAGTCTACATCTACGATATTAGATTATTAGTCTACATCTTAAAATATTTCTCTGGTATTTTAGGTCAAAGAATTATTTTAGTTACTGAAATAAATGTGGATGATTTTTTTGGCCTTAAGTCAGTTAATTAACTACTTTGATTACTCCTTGTATAAGTAATATTTAGAAAACTGCAGGCAATGGGATAGACACCTATATAGTTTGCTAAATGTTTTTCCTTTCTGAGAAATAAAAAAAAAATGAACAGTGACTTGTGATTTGATAAGCAGACACTTCTCCATTATTTCCTTATAAGCAGCTTAACTATGATTTTTTAAAAAATCTTTGCTTTTATTACCACATTTTTCTCATATTAAAATCAGTCTGTATTGTTTCCCATCTACCCAACCTTCTATCCTCACCTCAGGCCCCAGGATAACTATATCTCAAGAGTGATTTTAAATGGTAGCAAGAATCATATAAGAAATGTCAGGTTATATTTAGTCCTTTTCTTAGACCCAGGCCCTTTGAGTGACTTTGAATGATTCTTTGGCCATCTTGCTTTGCCTTCCTAATTCCTGTGGGTTTCCAGTCTCCTAATGTTGAAGGTAGAGTCCATTTATGCTTGGCCTTCAGTACATATACCTACCTATTTTCATTCATCTAGCTATCAATCCACAATTCTTTTACAACCTCTACATCTATATGTGCCCTAGTACTGGATGAGCTGGTTTCTCACTTGGTCTTGTTTCAATGATTTGTTTTTCTAAGCCTCTAGGATTTGATATCTAAAAGCCCAGGAATTGTTTTTTCCATATTCTGTTTCTCTGACATATATCAATATTTCTCATACCAAAACCAAAGTTCCCAAAACTCGAAGATACATATCCTAGTAGAGTAAGAGGAAGATATAAATTTTATCGGCAGTCTAAGCATTTGGAATAGAATATGCCATCCACTGGGATAATGGATAGGTCACCAAAACAGGCTGTTATACCTCTTTCAATAGCTCTTCTATTAGGAATATAAATTCATGCTGCAAAGTGTATGGTGGGGGTGGGAAAGCAGCGAGTATTGGTGATGTGAAGGAAAACTGTATGACCTTTCAGGAATTAATCTAATTTAGCACTTTATGAATATGAGTAGCTCATTCATTATTCAAAGACTGCCTGTAAAAATTAGTAGCTTTACTACTAAAAATTTAGTTTGGACATCTTTCCCCTTCTTGAACTGGATCATTGTCTTATCAAAGGAAGAATTTTTGATCTGTTAAATCTTACGTTTTTGGTAGCACAATTTTATGACCTAAAATTTAAGTATTCCTCAAAGATAACCACATCGATATTACAATGTATGATAGAGCTTCACTGAGATTTTCTTTCTTCTGCACTTTCTATATCTTCTCCTAAATGTATTACTATCCATATCATTGACTAGTTGAAGTTCATTGCCACTATTAATATTTCAGAAGTATGATGCCACCTTGCCACCTTTTTTTCTGTTCTGAGCTCTCCTACATAGATTGTACCCAACAGAGCTGACATTTCAATTAAGAGAACACACCTGCCAAGTCCCCGTAATTCCTGCTCTATCATGACCTCCATCATTGGCACGCAGTTCTATACTTTTGCCACTGACCACATTCTCTCCTTGTTGGATAATTTCATAACATTCTTTTCTTTGACCTTGCTTTATGCTGTACACAGCAGGATTGTTTCTGATTTCTCAAAGCAGGAAAATTTTATTCACAGAAACATAAGTATTTGCTCCTACCTTCTACCTATACACTGCCCATCCTATGTTATCCTTATCAACTCATTTCTTTAAAGAGTAAACATTTTTTTTTAATTTTATAATTTTTTCAGATTTATAAAAAAAATTGGTCAGGTAAGTATGGAATTTTCCTCATATATTCCGCAACTAGTCTCCCCACTATTAACATCTTGTATTAGTATGGAACATTGGTCACAACTGAGGAGCCAATATTGAAATATTATTACTAAATGAAGTCCATACTTGATTCAGATTTCCTTAGTTTTAAATTTTTTTTTCAACGTTTTTTATTTATTTACGTTTTTTTGGGACAGAGAGAGACAGAGCATGAACGGGGGAGGGGCAGAGAGAGAGGGAGACACAGAATCAGAAACAGGCTCCAGGCTCCAAGCCATCAGCCCAGAGCCCGAGGCGGGGCTCGAATTCCCGGACCGCGAGATCCTGACCTGGCTGAAGTCAGACGCTTAACCGACTGCGCCACCCAGGCGCCCCAGATTTCCTTACTTTTTATTTAACATCCATCTTCTGTTTCAGGATCCATCCAGGATACCACATTATATTTGATCATCATATCTTTTTAGGCTCCTTGTGTCTATGAGAGGTTTCTCAGATTTTCCTTTTCTTTTTTTATGACCTTGACAGTTTTGAGGAGTACTGGTCAGGCATTTTGTAGAATACTCCTTAACTGGGGTTTGTCTGATATTTTTCTCACAATTAGACTGGGGTTATGGGTTTGGGGGAGGAAGCTACTTACATAAAGTGTCATTCTCATCACATCACATGAAGGGTATACACTGTTAACATGACTTACCACTTTTATCACCTTGATCACTTGGCTGAATCACTCCTCTCTACTGTAAAATTCTCTTTCCCTCCTCTTTCCTACTTTACTCTCTGGAAGTAAGCTACTATGTGTGGCCCTCACTTAAGGAGTAAAGAATTATGTTCTATCTCATTGAGACAGTGCGGTATTTTATGTATACTATTTATAATTCTTCAGAAAAGGATATTTGTAACTTTTCCTCCACTTACTTATGTAGTCATAACTTATATTAGTATGGATTCAAGGATTACCATTCACTTTTAAAAACTCACATTAGGGTTGCTGAGGCAACTCTTTCCCTTGTAGTAAGCTCAGGATGATACATTTATTTATTTATTCAGTACTCATATTTTAATCTCGTCTGCAGATGGAATGGTGAGAACTGATGGTCATGACAATGACTCTAGGGCTCTGAGGAATCTGAATGATCAAAGATCTGAGTAATTTCATTTAAAAGGGAGACTACAGGAGTACTTGGATGGCTCTGTCGATTAAGCATCCAACTTCAGTTCAGGTTATGATCTCATGGTTTGTGGGTTTGAGCCCCGCATCAAGCTCTGTGCTGACAGCTCAGAGCCTGGAGCCTGCTTTGGATTCTGTGTCTCCCTCCCTCTTTGCCCCTTCCCTGCTCATGCTCTGTCTCTCTCTCTGTCTCTCTCAAAAATAAATAAATAAACATAAATACATACATACATACATAAAATGGGAGCCTACAGGCGTCCCTGGGTAACTCAGTCAGTTAAGTGTCTGACTCTTGATTTCGGCTCTGGTCATGATCTCATGGGCGTGAGATCCAGCCCTGAGTGGGGCTCTGTGTTGACAGCAAGAAGCCTCCTTGGGATTCATTCTCTCTCTCTCTCTCTCTCTCTTTCTCTCTCTCTCTCTCTCTCTCTCTCCCCCCTCTGTCTCTTTCTCCATCTGTCTCTGCTCCTCCCCTGCTTGCGTTGCAAGTGCACTCTCTCTCTCAAATTAAATATGTAAACTTTTATAAAATTAAAATAGGGGTGTGCCTGGTGGCTCAGTCAGTTAAGCATCTGACTTCAGCTCAGGTCGTGATCTCCTGGTCAGTGAGGCTGACAGCTGGGAGCCTGGAGCCTGCTTCGGATTCTGTGTCTCCCTCTCTCTCTCTCTCTCTCTCTCTGCCCCTTCCCTGTTCATGCTCTGTTTCTCTCTCAAAATAAACAAACATAAAATAAATAAATAAATAAATAAATAAATAAATAAATAAATAAATAAATACATTAATTAATTAAAATGGGAGACCATATAGTATAGAGAGTTAGAAGCATGGAATAACTTGCCTGACTTAAAGTTCTGGCTCTGACTTTTCATGGTAAATGACCTTGATAGGTTATTTAAGCTTCCTGTATCTCAGTTTTTCATCTATGGGAACCCACATAATATGTGGGGTTGTTATGAAGACTACATGAGAGAGAAAAAAAAAGATTACATGAGATAATCTATGTAAAGAGATGAATGTAGTGCCTGGAACAGACAAAAGTATAAATTAATTATCAGCCATGAAGGCCACGATATATATTTAATGTATCAGGTAATACTATGCATGGTAAGAGATGCAACTCTTAGTTAACCATATGTTTGATAAAACAGAAGACACTACTACACAAAGGTGAAATTAGCATTAAAATGAGTGTCCCAGACCACTGTCATTTACCTTACTACTCTCCTTTTTTCTATTACTCATCTTAGTAGGAATAGAAGGAATGAGGCAATGGGGATAAGCAGAAAAATACATCGGTTCCCTGGGTAAAGAACTAGTTAGAAGAACATCTTTCACCAGATCCCTAGACAAGCGGTTCAAGTACAAGGATGCAGGAGGAATCGTTACCATCAGCAACACTGTACTGTGCTTAAGAGATAAGTACCCAGACAGGGGGCCAAAAGGTAGTGTACAAGATAGAAACTTCTGCTCTTGACAGAAGAAGCTGGCTGAAAATGGGGAGAAAAGATTATTTAAATAAAACACATCAAAGCTAGAATTTCTTCTATCTCCAGTGTGCACAAGCGTGACTCCATTTGTCATATCAGGGATGAGACACGAAGTGCTGGAGTTTATGGTATATAACATGGCTTGAATTCATGTATAAGTACGTGTGCACACACATGCACGTGCACACCCATATGTTCTCCAAAATCCAATTGGGAGCATCAAATACTAGGTCAGTTTCCATCACTTAAGACTGTATTATGGTTAATATCTTCCCCTAATCACAAGTTTTAGCACCGCGACAAGGATTTCCTCTAAAGAAAAAGGAAATATGACTAGTAAGAATTCAATATAAAGATTTCTAGATCTAAATAAACTTAAATCAATGAGAAATGTTTCCTAAAATTTTCTGGAAGCTGAATATTAAACATGTAATTTTTGCATCATCCCATAGATATAAGTAATCATATAGAACAAGAGACTTCTTGGATACATGTTGATCAAATTATTTATGTCATATCAATAAATGTGAAATTTCTACATAATGTAGATGCCCATATTTTCTTTGCTGAAATGTACAATTCTTTGCTGAAATGCTACGCAAGGCTATACCTCAGTATCTTCCAAGGCTTGCAGGACCAGGCTGGGGATTCTAAAAGATGCACTGCATCCCACTATTTTGGAACCCAAGGCTGCTTTATATAGCACACCTGCTCTTTCTTTGCAGAAGTTACTTCTGTGAAACAATTGCCAAATTAGCAATTCTCTCCCTCTCAAAGGACATATAACCAGTCTAGAACTGATGTGGGCACTTGCTTCCCACTTGCGATGCTAAGGTTTCCTAATTAGGATGACCAAGCAAGCCCCCCTGGTTTGCCCAGCAGTGCCCTGGTTCTAGCACTGAAAGCCCTGTGTCCCAGCAAACACCACATTTTTTGGCAAACCAGGGCAGTTGGTTACCCTAACATTAATATATTTGGAGGAAGAACATACTAATTATTTACAGTAAAGCCCCTGGGTCAAGTTACCTCTCAAATGTTACCTAGCATAATGTCCTATATTAAGGATGGGTTAAAAAGTATTGCCCGTATAATCTTGGGACCAGCAATTCTTATGTTTAAAAGGGGCAACAAGTTAAAATTCTGAGTAAAACACTCTATAAAGGAAAGAAACAACAATGTTAACAATAGGATGTTGAAATTAGGGTAGGTGGTAGAATGCTTTAGATATTCTGACCCAGTTTCCCTTTCCAACCTACTCTTTCTGTTCCCTTTCTCCATATCTGAGTCCAGGGATCAGCAAACTGCAGTCTGAGGGCCAAAACCAGTCTACTTCTCATTTCTGTAAATAAAGTCTTATCATCAGAACATAGCCACACGTATTCATTTATAGACAGTCTATTATTGCTTTTGTACTATATGGCAGAGTTCGGCAGTTGTGTCAGAGATGGTATAACCCACACAGACTATAATATTTAGTCTCTGGACCTTTTCCAAAAGTTTTTTGCAAACTATTGTCTTGGGAGAACTAATCCATGGTTCCCCACAAGCTTTTCAACATTTCTGACTTCACGTCTTTGCTCATGCTGTTCCTTCACCTTAAAATGTCCTGCTTTTTTTTCCCCACAAGTCTATACCCCATTATGTTCAGTGGAGCTTGTAAATATCCATTTTCCCTATGAAGCGTTCTGAAACTTCAAACCAGGAGTAAGAATTCCTTCATTGGTCTTCCAAAAAACTAAACGAGTTATCTTATGGCATATACAATTATTTATAAAACTACATTTGTTCACTTTGACTATAAATACATTGAGGGCAGCATTTATCTTTTATTTGTATCTCCCAAAGTGCCTAATATATGTATATATGTGTGTATGTACATACATATGTATAAGTGTATGTGTGTATGAGTGTATGTGTATATATACACATACATACACATACACTCACTAAATAGTTGTTGAATGCAGGTACACACAAATAAGGGAATGTAGTAATGTGGCTAAAAATTATTATGTGTCTAGCAGCAATCTCTGAACATCTTCTTTTTCTGCTCTTCCCAATTGGCAATAATTCTGTAGACAAAGCAGGGCAGTAACATCTTCACTTACAAAATCAAGAATAAAAAAGCCTCAATAAAATATATTGCTACATGGTTAAGCATCAGTGCCAGTGCTAAGGCAGCTCACTGATCTGGCCAAGAAAGGACTGAAAAAAAAAAAAACCCAAAAAACCGGTATGTGACAGCAGTTAGATGTTAAGAACTCAAAATAATAACCACTTCTGCATAAATAAATGGTGTTTTATAATTATTATTTCACAGGGATTCTATGTTTATCTAATTATTTTATTGATAAGAAACTTTAGAGTAACCAAATGGCTCACACAAGGCAACCTAGTTAGTATCTCAAACCAAATCATCTGACCCCACACACAGCGCTCTTTTCACTTCACTGACCTGGAAGGTCCAACTGAGCTAGGAGTGTATCTCTATTACCTGCCCATATTCTGGCAAACTTCTAAATTGGATCCGTTGCGAGCAATTTGGTAGAAGCAATTTTTCTTTGGCTTTCTTTCCCTAAGCTGCATGCAGTTTCCATCTGCTTTATAGGTTCACAGAACATAAGAATTGGCCAACCAACAGCTCAAATCTCAGTTGAAAAATAGAATAATAACAATGTAGAAAGAGCTCCACATAAAGTCTCAAGATACTTGGATCCTGATCTCAGCTTTACAACTTACGAGATCTCTTGTTTGTTTGTTGGTGGTGTTCATTAACAAGAATAAGTCACTTATCTTCTCTGGGACTCAATTTCTCTATTTGCAAAGTGAGAGACAAGGCCCAGATGACTTCTACACTCTGTCTAGTGCCAACATTTTACCATCCTGTTCCCAACATGGAGTAGTGGGCACCATTCTGATCTGATAGCTTGCCACAAACAAGGGCTATCACAGGAATGCAGGTATTGTCTAAGAACAACAGGAATGTCTACTTCACTGGCTGTGGCCAACCCAGTATTTGCTGCTCCCCATAAATACAGCATTTATCTGTACTTCTTTATACTATCATAACTTGGATGTCTCTTCTCTGCCAATCTATAGAGTTTTCATCTATAAATTCCAGATCTAGAAAACCCCACAGATGCTGACTAACTCCCTTCCCATCTTTTGCTTTAACTATGGATCTGCTATATCCCTTTTGACATGATCTTATTTGTATTCATTTAGAACATTGTAGATTCCTTTTTTTTTTTAATTTTTTTTCAACGTTTATTTATTTTTGGGACAGAGAGAGACAGAGCATGAACGGGGAAGGGGCAGAGAGAGAGGGAGACACAGAATCGGAAACAGGCTCCAGGCTCTGAGCCATCAGCCCAGAGCCCGACGCGGGGCTCGAACTCATGGACCGCGAGATCATGACCTGGCTGAAGTCGGACGCTTAACCGACTATGCCACCCAGGCGCCCCGAGCATTGTAGATTCCTAATGGCATTTCCTGTGTACGCATTCAGGAAGACCCCACCCCCACTGCAACTCCAATGCAAGCCTGTGAAGGTGGGAATCATTTAGTTTTGCTCTCTTAGTAACCCTTCATAGGACCTAATATAGGATTTTACATACAGACATTCTAAAGAAGTCACTTAAGTGACAGTCATGAGGTGAATGTATTTTCTTTCTTTCTTTCTTTCTTTCTTTCTTTCTTTCTTTCTTTCTTTCTTTCTTTCTTTCTTTCTTTCTTTCTTTCTTTCTTTCTTTCTTTCATGTTTATCCATTACTGAGAGACAGAGACAAAGTGCAAGCATGGGAGGGGCAGAGAAAGAGGAAGACACAGAATCCTTAGCAGGCTCCAGGCTCTGAGCTGTCAGCACAGAGCCAGACGCGGGGCTCTAACCCACAGACTGTGAAATCATGACCTGAGCCAAAGTCAGATACTAACCAGCTGAGCCACCCAGGAGCCCCTATTTAATTTCTTTATTCCTGATGGCATCTAACATAATAAAAAAATGGAAAAGTTTTGTTATAGGTGGCCACTGAAATCAGAAGCTATGCAAATGAGTAAAGAAGTTTAAGTAAAACAAACTGTTACTATATTCTGTTCCTGAATTCAACACTCATTTGTAGAGAGCACATGGCAGTTCACTGCCCACTGACCCATGGTTCCAAGACGTTAATAATCTTCTTATGGAACTATGTAGAAAAATCCCCTTCTCCAAATATTATCCTTCTTGTAATAACTTGTGGTAATCTCCTAAACCCTGTGTATATGTAATTTGGTACCATTATGCAGGTACCAGGGAACTATTTTCTTCAAGAGTCACTAAACATTTTCCAATGGACCAATCTTCTAATGATGATAATGAGCCTTTAACCTGGTTTATCCCATAACAAAAGTACTAGGAGATCACCTATGAAGAAACTGAAGTGGCTTGAGGTTCTACCATTTTAAAAAGCCACACTAAAACAGACTGGCACATATTCCCACATTTCCACTCCAATACATTGATTCAAAGGAAATGAAAACACTAACCTGAAAAGATATCCGCACTCCCACATCCATTGCAACAGTGTTTACAACAGCCAGGACATGAAAAGAACTTAAGTGTCCATGGATGAATAAAGAAATGTGAGGAGCGGGGAGGAAAGGGGGAGGGGGGAAAGGCAAAGAGAGAAGGAGGGATTAAGGGAAGAAGGGAGAGAGAGAAGAAGGGAGGGAGAGAGAGGAGGGAGGGAATATTATTCAGCCAAAAAAAGAAGGAAGTCCTGCTGTCTGAAACAACACGGATAGACCTTGAGGTTATACTAAGTGAAATAAGCGATGTAGAGAAAGACAAATACCACAAGATCTCACATATACATGGAGTGTGAAACAAACAGACAAAATGAGCCCATAGGTAGAGAGAATAGACTGATGGTTGCCAGAGGCAAGGGGTAGGTTGGGGCCAAAAGAGTGATGTGGTCAAAAGGTACAAAGTTCCAGTTATAAAATAAGTGAGCTACAGGGACATAATGCACAGCATGGTGACTGTAGTTGATAATACTATATTGTATATTCGAAAGCTGCTAAGAGTAGGTTTTAAAAGTTCTTATCGCAAGAAAAAGAAACTGTAACTATGAATTGGTGATAGATGTCAATTCAAGTCTTATTGCAGTGACCATTTCACAACAAATCATTAAGTTGTACACCTGAAACTAATATGTTATGTCAACAGTATCTCAACAGAACAGTCACACTATTATCGCCTCATACATGTGAAAGTGACAAAGCAAATGCACCTATTTGCCAGCCTCTGCGTAACCACTACCCACTAGGGTAATAGCAGGGCAGTACAAAGCCCCAGCCCCTGTTCCCTTCAGTACCTCTGCTTAAGTGCTACCGACGCTAGAAGGCATCCCGAATCTTTCAAGGGCAATTTCAGGAATTGCCCTTCAGGTCGCTGATTCCCTGCAATCCCGAGGGAGCAGCTTCCAAATCTGACTCGATTTCTCACAGACTCTGATAAACTAAATCCCAAAAAGTTACTTCTCCACAAGCTATAAAAAATGACTGGATGAAAGAGGGCCTTGCTTCCACAGTCTAATTGAGCCTCTTATCTTCCCTGTAGATTGGATGTGCTGTCGGTTTCTTAGAATTTTTTTTCCTGTTTCTTCTTCACTTATCACACACCTCTGAACTGCTAAGCGTTCTTAAAACAGTTCTTAATTGTTCTGTCTCAAACCTGAGCTGAAGTGGCAATTGAAAAGGTATAATAGAGCATAGTATCATTCTCCATAACCTAACCTTCATTAGGTTTAATGGGTGATTATAATGGTTATAACTCAGGAGAAAAAGAAACCTGTTACCTGTTGCCAAGATCTTAAGTTTTTCAGAAAATGTTCAGTCAATCCATGAGAAGAGGTTCTTTTTTAAAAGAGTGAAAATATACCCATGTATATGCCAGGTACACCGTAAGCTTATTGCAAAGGGGACTAAACCCCCGCAAGTTTTCTTTCTGTTGACGGTTTCTGAAACCTTGATGTGCATAGAAGAGCAGAGGTGAGCAAGACCTGGGGAGTGAACCAAAGACCCAGCATGCTGAGTCAATTGTTCTTGATACAAGATGTGACCTGTGTGATCATGAGTATTTATCACAACAGGGAGCAGGCAGCAAGGGAAGAGCGTCTTGAGGTGCCACAAGAAAAAGCTGGAAGGAAATGCCAATGGAGACATTAAAAATAGACCAAATGACCTGCTTGTTCCTTCGCTGGTGTCAAAACATTCAGTGCTTCAATTTAGTTATCACCAGGTGCTCTTCTCCCAGCATGACAAGGTGAGAACTTCAGGGAGAGCCAGTGACAGCAAGAGAATCCTCAAACAGTTGAGAGAGAAAAATAATGACTTGGCAAAATAAACAAGGGAAACAGGTAACTTCAGTTCACATCCAGGAGGCCTCCTTTAGGAAGGAAAGATACAAGCATGTCTGTCCATCTCCTACTTCCCTGTCTCCCCAGCCCCCTGAAGCAGGAGGGTCTTCCTAAAAAATATGGGAAACTATAACTGTGGTCAGGTTTGTCAATCACAGGTCCACGGTTGTTTATGTCTTGAAGAGTAGTCATGGACTGTTGCCGCCCTCCGAATCTTTGATGATTTTTCCTTGATAAAAGGTTCCTGGTGTCCATCTAATTTTGAGAGGGACACATGACCATAACAGTTTTAAACTCACTGCTGAAGACTGAACTTTGCAGTCATTGCATAAACTGGCTCCCAGATAGGAAACAGGTGCCCCACTGCCAGGAAGACAGTCAGGAACTCAGCTTCCCCAGGGAGCCACGCTTCTGACCTGACCAGTAAACTATCACTTCTTATGTTAAGGTGAAATCTGTCCCTTTTCAATTTCTTAAACCCTAAGTTGACATTCACAGAGCTACAGGACGAGTTGAGACCAATACTCTCTGGCCCAACTACAAACATTCAGTGGTATTTATCATGTCTCCCCATTACTTCTCTCGGATAAACATTCACAACCCCTTCAACTCATCCTCCTATTCTATCATAAATCCTCTTCCAGGATGCTCTTCATTTTCTTTGCTCTTTTAGATTAGGGTTCCAAGATGTAACCTCTTGCCCCCTCAATCCATCAGAACATTCAGTAGTATTTTTTAAACAGAAATCCTGCAACATCAGTGGCATCAAAGCACACTTGATTCTCCATATTTATGGTCAGAGACTGGTTCTGTGGTTTAATTTAAATTTTTTCTGCTGGCATTTAATTCAATTTTCAAATGTATTCAAAGCTTAAAATAGGCATTTATCATGCATTCTAAATGTTGTTAAACACTTAAACTTATTTATTATTTCAATACTTTTGAGTGAATGCTATTAACAAACATTTTTAAAGGTTTTTTTTTTTAATTCAGAGGCAGCACTGAAGACGAGAGTTAAATTATTCTATAGTAAAAACTATACATTTCATTACATTTTCACTTAACAATTTTTTAAATATTTATTTTTGAGAGAGTGAGACAGAGAAAGAGTGAGAGCAGGGGAGGAACAGAGAGAGAGGGAGACAGAATCTGAAGCAGGCTCCAGGCTCTGAGCTGTCAGCACAGAGCCTGATGTGGGGCTTGAACTCTCAAACTGCGAGATTATGACCTGAGCCGAAGTCGGACACTTAACCAACTGAGCCACCCAGGCACCCCCATTACATTTTTACTTTAGGAACTACTACAATATAGGTCCTAGTATATCTTTGTTTAAAGTAGTAGGGTAGGGGCGCCTGGGTGGCGCAGTCGGTTAAGCGTCCAACTTCAGCCAGGTCACGATCTCGCCGTCCGTGAGTTCGAGCCCCACGTCGGGCTCTGGGCTGATGGCTCAGAGCCTGGAGCCTGTTTCCGATTCTGTGTCTCCCTCTCTCTCTGCCCCTCCCCCGTTCATGCTCTGTCTCTCTCTGTCCCAAAAATAAATAAACGTTGAAAAAAATTTTTTTTAAAAAATAAATAAAGTAGTAGGGTAATATAATACTATAAAATGCAGCTCTATAATGATAAAAGATACATATCTCTTTTTAGAAGCAAAAGGTTTAATTAGTCTCCTCACACCTAGGTGCTATATTCAGAGCTTCCCAGAAGATCTGGGTTCAATAGTCAGAGCTTTGCTTATTAAAAAAAAAGTGGAGCATATCCAGGTTACATGAATATGAGAGCCACTGAGAGCATTTGCCAAGAATATCAAGGATGAAGGGGCTTGTTCTGGCTACTCAGAAAGGCTTCAGGCCAAAGAAAGTCTCCCATGCTGCCCCAAAAATAGCAAAACTCAGGTCCAAACCTTATTAAATACTGAGGTTAGAAATGATCCTTGTGCTCATCTATTCATGTCCTATCATTCTCCAGTTCTACAAATAGGCACTCAAAAATCAAAATGACTTCCAAAGGTAACAGAGTTAGAACACAGAGGGTGTGAGAGTAGAATTCTATTTTTTTTCTTCTCAGGATTATAAAGCTGTCTCTATCCATTGTAGAAAGTGGAGGTTAAAGATTTTAATTTAACCAAGGATCGTCGTTATTGTTATTATTGGCACTAAAGACAATCATCAACAGTGTTGAGGGCAATGAGAAGATATAATTAAAATTGCTTTCACAGTTCTGAGCTCATTTGCTCTTGCCTGATAGAGCAGAAGGAGAAGACCATATGGTTACTGAACAAGGAGAAATTATGAGTGAGGTGGCAAGAGTGGCAGGAAGAACACTGTACTAGAAATATTAAGATCTGTTTCTCCTTTGGCTCCCTTATGCACCATGTTATCTGAGAAAGTCTCATAAAGACAATGAGCCACCATATTCTCATCCATAAAGTAGAGACGATGTCATTTGATCTACTTGGCTCACTGGGTGACTATGTGGCCCAAATGAGACAAAGCCTTTGGAATGGGGTTAGGGACAATAAGACACGGATAGTGTTAGGGGCAACCTGCTCAAGAGTGCATTGATACTTATAACCTTCTGTTACCCAGTTCCTTTCTAGGAGAAAACACTAACTCTAATTTTTTTGCTGATTCTCAAGGACCTCTGCTCCATATATTCACCATTGGCTTTGTCTCTTGATAAACATCTTATTCGTAGGAAAGCAAACTTTAATTGTCCTTGCAGGTCTTAGCCATAAGACAGGACAGCCAGCAGCTTACAAAACACAAGCAATGAAAGGGCAAGATTTTTCAGGGAACATGAAAACTTGGTTCCAAACTTATGACAGATAATCAATGTAATATATATACATACACGCAGACACACACACACACATTAAAGCACCAAAATTTCCCTCATAACGAGACAAAAATCTGACTAAAATCTCCACAGAGACACCCTGATTGATAACAGAATTATGATACTAGTTTAGTTTTCTATAAGTGATAATGCAACTTTAATAAGAAGCTAATCAAATGGTGAATAATAAATTACAGAGCAGAGCTTGCATGTGAATGAATAAATTACCATGGTCAGATGATATTTTTAGATATACACAAGATGAGGGTTTAAGTTGTCTCCTGCTTAAACTTTTATACTAATGTTTTTCTTCATTTTGTACCCATCAGCATTTCTTGTATTCTCTTTCTCTCTTTCAGTGTCTCCTTCTCAATCTCTCAACCTCTGAGAAAGGGGAAAGAGGTGATAGGCTAAAAATGTAATATAACAAAGAGTGGTGTTGTTTTGTTTGTCTTGTTTTGTTTTGTTTTGTTGCAAAATGGTAGATGACATATACAGGATTGCGGAAAAGAAGTTTAACAAGCCTAAATAGGCTCTGAAGTCAACAGCACAAAGACACAAACTTCCCCATCTCCCACAAATCACTCTAGAGTTCTATTTTAAGAACACTGTGGCCACAAGTTTTTGGAAGCCCTGAAACTCAACTTTGAGTGTGCCTGTCTGTATCTTATTCTTTCGCGTGAGAAAGTAGATGCCTCTTTTCCCATCACCAGTCATCTTTTGAACAACTGTGTTCTTACCAAAAGCATGGGAAACATTAGCAGAGCAACCAATTCAGTTCAACCAGAGTTTTCTGAATCCCAACATAATTTCATTGTGGAAATGAGATGAACACATCTAAAACAAAGGATGAAATCAGAACAGCGTGTTTAATCTAATAAAGCAATTCAATTTTTAGAATTTATAGTGCTGGCAGGGTCCTTGGAGGATTAGTTCAAAAGGCCTCATTCTGTGCATGAGGAAACTGATAGTGGACGGATGTGTGGCACTGATTCATACCAATGAGAAGGTACTGATACCTTGTCTTGTGGTGTCCCCCCCACCCCTTCTTGCCTCTGCTCCCCATGGTCTGTGCTTGAAAACACTGAGAGTCAAACCTCCCCTCTACAAGATAAACTCATCTCTACGATCTTCAAGTAGTTGAAAAGTTATCCAAACTTCAGAACTATTCTTTCTTCTTTTTCCCATCTTTATTTTTCTCTTTCTGTTTGCTTCAGTCCCCAAGTCAAAATCACTGGGATTTGGATGAGGACTCTCTCCCTCCGCCCCCCAGAATATTCATAAGCTTTCTAGTTCTCTAGTCAAATGTCAGCTCACCCCCCCTACTCTGACTTATGCGCGCACACACACACACACACACACTTCAATCCTGACTGCTTTCTCACAAACAGTGTTATCATATTGTCTATGGAAGAAAATGACTCTACTGTGTCCCAGATAATTTCCAAAGTATAACATAAATGAGAAATTCACCTCTAATCACACACATTTAAAGACTGGAGGCCTAGAAAGATGAATCATTGCTCATATCAGATCAAGCCTATCCATTATAAGCATTCAAGCTCCCCACTTATAGGTATGTATAGTTTCCAAAGAATTTTACCATTTACTGCTTCTTGAACTGAACCTATATTCCCAGTTAAGATGTCCTTCTCTCTAATAGCCCCATATAGCCCTGTATCTACACTTACAGCTTTCTCCTTTCTGGAATGATTTTCCTCTTCCACTCTGCTAATTCACATTCTATACTTCCTTCCCATTTTGAGGCAAGCTCTGCTTCGGCCACAAAGGTCTCCATGACACAATAGTACACAGTTTCCCCCAAGGCTTTAATTGTGCTTTGCTTGATACTGTTCCATTATTGCTAAACACATATCTACCTTCTTATCCTGGTAAGATAGCAGGGAATCGTAGTTTTCACTTTCCCTTTACCCTATGTCCAAATTCTTATTATGTACATTTATTTTGTGGGTTATTTTACATTCTAGAATTGATTCTGCTACCATTATAAATTCAATTCCATTGAACAAGGCCATACCCTAGGCCTTGAAAGAAGACAGCAATTAAACATGAAAATATCCCTGCCATGAGAAGGATAATGTTACAGTAAGGAAGGTACCCTTCCATAAATAATGAACTCCTAAACTTCCCCCCTAAGATAAAGGATTTCCTTTCAATATTCTGTAAATCTTTCATTACCAACTCACGGCAATGTAATTCTATGTTTCAGGTCCCAAGGCTACCTATTTCCCTTTACTAACAGAACAAAATTAATTAATTAGACCCAATTATAAGTAACTCCTTTCTTCAGAAAAAGAACAGAAATCATACTGAAGACCAAATTCCTTGTTGCCACTCAAATTGGAGGATCTTTAAAAAGCAAAGTAATAATGCCAAGCAAAATGGAATGATATAGCTTTAAAATATAGGGATAGTATCTTCCTAATGTGTACATTTAAAAAACAAACAACACAGAACTGTGACACAGGAATCATTCCACTTACATTAAGATAACTCCACTGAACATCACATCATATAACCAGAAAAAAAGTGAATACAGCTTCTAGAATTCCAGTTAGACTAGAATTACCAAGATTTCCCACTGGCCTTTACCTAAATATAACTGAACTTTGAAATCAAGGTTTTTGGAGTTTTTTAAATAGGTTTACCTTGCAATTCTCTTAGGCCTTTGCAGAGACTGTTTCATTCAAGAACTCAGAACTCTCCCCAAGGATTCATTAATCTTAAAATGTCTCTCTATGGTTCCAAGTTGATTACAGTATACATTAAGCCTCACAAAAAATCTTGCATTAAAGAAGGAACTCAAAACTTATACTGAATCAGAGACAAGAGTTGAGGACATCCCAACACCAGTATACATTCCAATATCTAAACCCAAATTGCTGATTAACGTATACTTGCTAAAATCAGGCTCCTTTCCAGCTGGAAAGAACAAGACGCTAATTTTATTTTTTTTTTTTACACATATGTCTGTTAACCCCAGGTCAGCCAACCTTAGCACTGAGGCCATGCCACCCACCCTACATCATTCATTCATTCATTCATTCATTCATTCATTCATTCATTTAACACACTTTATTAAAACCCTACTGTGATCTGAGGAAAAATAAAAAGAACAGATAGCCACTGTTATGAAGGAATTTATAAACTAGGTTAAGAGAAAAGACCTGTTTACAAGAAACTACTAGAGAGGGAATTATATTAAGACAAATAGGATACTACAGTAAGGCAAGCAGCTCTCTGGGGAGTTATGAGTCTAGCAAAGCCCCATGAGCTGGCCTTTTGAAAGGGCTACTAGAAATACAAAGATGAGAAGAGTCAGTAAGGATCATGAAGCTGTTTCTGGTCTGAGGTATGGAGGGATGGAAGGAGATAAAACCAACCAAAATACAAGGCAGGATTTATTATGGAATTTAAAAAAATGGAGACAAATATAGACAGAATAGAAAAGGAAGAAATTCAGTTTGAACAGGCAACATCAGGAAAGATTTGACAGGTGTTGGTAAAGTTGTATATATTTGCATGTGCATTTTTTTAAATTACAAAAGTAATATGTGATAAGCTTCAAAAAAGTAAAAGTAAAGAAGAGCAGTGTTAGGGGAGAGAAGAGGATATCACAACACACAGCCTTTGAAAAGTGTAACAAATGAAAAGAGAGAGTTTGAGTTGACACCACAGTGTGAACAAGGCAGAAAGGCAGCAGGAAGTTCAAAAGTGACCACATGTCGGGCCCTATGTAGTGTGATGGCAGGTGGAGGTGAGCAGGAGAGGAGGGTACACTTGACACGTAGGTTGCTATATGGTTGTGGGGGTCTGTTGACACACTGGGGATGGAGGAAGCACTGCCAAATCCAATGGTTGTTTGGCTGCTGGAATGAAACGTTTAGCTCTGTTTTAGGAAGAGCCTACTGGCAATGATTCATGGACAGATTGAATCGAGGATATAAGCCCAGTCAGGTGGCCATAGCAAGAGCCTGAAGAAAAGTACAAGATGTGGGTTTTTAGAAAGTAAAAAAAAGGGGGGGGGGGTAATTCTCAGGGATGGACAAAGTCAGGATATTCTAGTGCTCATGGATAAGAATTGTACTTCATCAGAGATGTGAAATGAGATTGTCAGGTGATCAGAGTGAGGCACAAACATGGGGAGATCACTGACCAGTTTTGGACAGCTAGCATGCGATGTAATTGGAGTTTCTCAAGGGTAAAAATCAACATTTTACATTAGCAGACAGTGAAAAGCCAAGTGTTATTCTCTAATAATATGCATTTTTTTCTCTTTATATTATTTTCTCCCTTTCTTTCTTTCTTTCTTTCTTTCTTTCTTTCTTTCTTTCTTTCTTTCTTTCTTTCTTTTTCTCCAGACATGTAATACTTGGGGATATGAGATGGCTACAAGGGGTCCAAAAATGTATATGTGCAGTAGACTGTAGTTGCCTTCTCAGACTGTAATTTTAAGTCTCCAAGTAGAAACCCTAGGAGATATTTATATCCTGGAAGATTTCAGCTAACTATGTATTTGCCTCCAGGCAGCAGCCTCAACAGTAGCTGTGTTTACTTTCCAACACTGAATGGGAAACATCATTTTGAAAAAGCTAATTTCCAAAACCCACCCCATAACAGCCTAATTTTAGAACCTATGAAAGCTAATAATTTCAAAATTCTACCCGACAGTTTCTTGTTTATGTTTTGCAACCCAAGTCTAAAAATATCATAAGGAAGATTTTAAATATTACTTTGTCTATTTATTTACTGATTACTGTATTTATTTATATATTCCCTGAAGCAAAGGCACAGCAACTTATTGTTTCCAGTGGTGTTTGTCCTCTAGACTGGAGATTGTTTTCCCATGATAAGACAAGGACCTGGGGAGAAACTCCGATGAAGAAAAATCAGAGTTCCTGATTAAACTCTCCAGTAAAAAAAGAATAAAATCCAATAACTGTATGCTAGAACAGCATAGGCTTCTTGCACCCTAGTATTGACAGCATCTATCTCCTTAAGGATGATTAAAATCAGGAAGGCACTGCACTGAGGCTAAACCTTACATGAAGAAATAATAATCAAACCTGGTTCTCTGAGAGGGTCTGATTGTCAGCAATGCAGCACTTTAAAGGAGAGATTGTTTGAAAAGTTCCAAACTTCTCTGTAACATATCTAGGAGTTTTCTTGTGAATTAAGTCTCTTTTACAAAATGTTGAAATAACCCTTCAAATAGAAGCAAAATCAGTAATAAAAGAAAAAAGGCATTCCAGCTTGATACAATAGGACGTGTCCTAGGGGAATAGGTGGAATTCGGTATATTTCCAAACTCATTTTTCAGTAACATTTAGACAAAGTGGTTAAATCAAACACTGTCACTTTTGACTCGTCTTTAAGATTGGGAGCCCTGTCCCAGATGCGGAATGGAGGCCACCTGTCACCAAGGAACATTCAACTTTTAATATGATTGATATGTGAGCCTTACTAAAAATTCTTACATTGATAAAACTGTCCTGCTCCCAATTTAAAAAATACTCCTTAGATCTGTAAGAGAGGACCCTGTGGGGAAGCCCACATTTCTAGGATGTCCTTTTTGGAGGAAGTTAAAAAGTTACACTGAGTAAAATACCTAAGGAAGAAACAGCCTACTACTTAGCCCGTCTGACCCCAGCTTCCTATTTCAGTCTTTTCTCCATTCTTACTGCGAAAGAGTTTCTTGAAATTCCATGTTGGTCCATTTACTTTCTTCCCCTTTGACATTCTAGTTCCAATAAACTCGTATCAAATCCAATAACCGTATGTTAGAACAGCATAGGCTTCCTGTACCCTATTGTTGACAGCATCTATCTTCTCTCCATTTCCTATTTCCATGTACCATTCTTCCCAGCAAAATCCCCTGCCCCTTCCTCTATTTCTCAACCATACAGACTGGGGAATAAGCTTAGGAATTCCCTGAGCTTGCACCAATGGGTTAACAAGGCATAAAGAATTAGCCACAGGATGTTCACACTCAAGTTTGGGTAAACAAGATTAGTTAAATAAGTACAGATACGGTGGGGCAAAGTCCCCAGTATAGGACAAAGATATAGGAAGCAAACAAGATTAGGTATTCTGGGCAGGGAAACACCCCAACTTAGTACTATAGCAGAAAGTTGCTTTCCTAGGAAGGAAGGACTAAATTAGGTAAACAGGTATATAGGGCTATAGACAGCTGCAGGGTAAAGTTGCCCAGAGTGGAGCTAATTAGCAAAAGAAAAGATGCCTTGTTGACCCTGAGGTAGCAGGCTCTGTCTTTCTTGTCCCCTAAACTAGTTTAAATAGAGGTGGTGCTTCAAGTCTCCTGTAAACAACCTTCCTACTGCCAGGATTTTGGTTTTTATTAACCCAAACCCCCAACCCTGCATATCTTCAAAACCCCCTTTCCCTCATGCCCATGAGTTAATGTTCATTATTTAATTGTCTCTTTGTACATGCTCACCACCAGGTTTGTAAGCCTAATAAAAAATGGAGCAAGGACCCTTACTCAGGGCTCTTGTCTTCTCTGGGACATTAGCCATCTCTTGCATTTTAATCCTGCATCCTGCTTTCTTTTTGGACAAGAAAGAACTCCAGACCCAGAGTGTATGACAACAGACCTTTACACCCTGGCTTGAAAAGGCCTTGCTCTTTTGTTCTCCTGTTCTACCTTAGTGCCTGCATGATCTTGTGTTTGAAATGATATCTCCCCACTTTTTTTTTTCCTTTTCCAATTTAAAAGCCCCTTTTCTTTAAGGAGTCCACATTCCCCCAGGCCCTTATACATCTTCTTCTGTGACCCAAAGCATGTTGCACAAACTCTTACAACCCCCAGCACTTTGCACCGTATCATCAGGCACCTACTTTTCCACCCTATGCCCAATAGTTTGGTCCTGAAAGACACAGATCTATGTTGTCCTTGTGCAACGTAGCCCTGAGGGGGGCTCAGGAAACGTTTGTTGAATGAATTTGGAAAATCAGCACACACCAATTTCCTCAGAATATATTTCTTTCATTTCAAATAGAAAGGCATTTGCATTTTTTATATTGTTTCCAATTAAAGAATTATTTTAGTGTTTTTAAAACGCATTCACTGCCCAATAAACCTCCCAGACAATCTTCTCAAATTAATTCTGGTTTTATAGAGACCGTGCTTTTTCTTGGACAGCATATTTTAATGGACATGATTTTAACATCTAGTTATAAAATTTCTGCCACCAAGTTTCACAAATGTGTCCGCTTAACAAGAGATTGGATTGCAATGATACACCCCATACGGCCTCAGCTGTACAGAAAATAGGGTGAGTAATAAGGAATCAGACAAGGCCTAGAACTGCTATGTTCATCTCACACATTCAGTTCTGCTCCACTGTTTCTTCCTTCTCCAAAGGGAGAGAGCCCAAGTAGAGGTGTTCTACATTCCAGGGTTGCTCTGTCAGGAGCAGGTTCAGGATAACAGCAAAGCACCTAAGAGATCCAGAAATTGGATCTTGCAATATTAAGCTTTGAGTGAAGCTTCCACAGAAGGTGATGTATAATTACTGTCACTAGTTCTTTGATTGATTATTGATTGTAATCATCTGCTCTCTCCCATGACAGAGCTGGCTCTAACTCGTCCATGCAGTGACTGATAATGGCATGTCCCTTCTTTTCAAAGGTAACTTATGCATATTGCTGCCTGAGATAAATTACTCATTGACGGTGGGGGATGGAGAAAAGTAGTAAAGGAGCAACTCAAGTTTATTAGTAGACTTAATGATATATTGTACTCAATATCTGTATTCCGGCTATCCATAATGAGGCTGGACAAAGCTTACAATGGGGAGCCAGTATGTCAGGGAGCTTGGCTGTTGGGTTCTTTGGCCAACAAAGTAAAATAATATGATGCATTTGACAAGTTGAGTAGAAATTATGTTTTCAAAATAATACTAATACTTCACTTATGTAAGAAACATTAAAGATCACAAATGAAGTACCTTAAGTTGGAAACATTTCCCTGGATTGCTTTAGTTAGGATTTGGAGAAAATAAGCATTAAAGATGAAATTTTACTCTCAATATGCAATGTAGTACTCAATCATCGCTTTTACTAAATTTGTGACCTCTTCTAAGTTAATTAGCCTTTCTGAATCACAGCATCTATTACAAGTCCAATGCATGTCAGGCTCTCAACAAATATTTGTGCAGTGAGTGAATGAACCTTAATCTCTTTATCTGTAAGATGACTTAGAAAGTAAGTCAGGTCTGGCAAACACAGATTCCGCATGAGGCCAAGTAGGCCAAGTATGTGAATTAATCTAATGGGAGATATTAAAATTTTGTTTTCAAAATTGATTTAGCCAAGTCAAGTAAGTCTTCCTGATAGATTTATTTTCTTTTTCCATAGCTTGATTTAATATGTGAGTTTCCAGTTTGTCCATAATGACTATATGGTTGTTATGAAAGTTATGTGAGAGAATACATAGGAAGCATCTAATACAGTGCCTGGTGATTTTAAAAACTGAAGCTATATTTTAAATAGCATTTTAATATGAAACCTTTTTTAAGAAATAATTTTTCTTACTGTTAAATATCTTCCATTAGGTCATGAATTGATAAACAAAAGGTGGTATATCCATACAATAGAACTTAATTTGGCAATACAAAAAAATAAAGTACTGATACATGCTACAATACAGATGAACCACTGTGCTAAGTGAATTAAGTGAGTCACAGAAGCCACATCTTCATCACAGACCTATCAAAGTGGCTAAAATAAAAAAAAAAAATAATAATGATAGCACCAAATGCTAGTGAGGATGCAGAGAAATTGTACTGCTCATACATTGCCAATGAGAATGTAACAGGATATACAGCCACTGTGGAAAAGAGTTTGGCAATTTCTTATAAACTTACATGCAATTTCCATATTGTACTCAGAAACTGTACTCTTATACATTTATCCCAGAAAAATGAAAATTTAGCAAAAGCCTATACAACAATGTTCATAGCAGCTTTATTTATAATGGCTAAAAACTTGAAACAGTTCAGCTGTCCTTCAGCAGATAAATGGTTAACATGTAATGGAATATAACTCAGCAATGAAAAAGGAATGGGCTATGGATATATGCCACAACCTGGATGGTCTCCAGGGAATCATGCTAAGTCAAAAAGTTCAATCCCAGAAGCTTAAATACTGTTTGATTCTATTTATATAACATTTTTGAAATGACAAAACTTCAGAAATGGAGAACAGATTAGTGGTCACAATGGTGAGGGGGCATTCAACATGAGAGTACAAGGATTCCTGTGGGGATGGAATTTTTCTGCATCTGGACTTTAGTGGTTGGTACACCTTCATGTGTGACAAAACTGTTTGGAATTAAATACAGAGACATGAGCTCTCACACACACAAATGATTCTAAGTAAAACTGGGTAAATCTGAATACTATCTGTGGCTGGCATCAATATCAGTATCCTGGTCATGATATTGTACTACACTGACACAGGATTTTAGAATTGGAAGAAATTGTGTTAAGAATGCACAGGACTTCTGTGTATTATTGTTTACAATGTCATGTGAATCCACAATTATCTCAATAAAAATACCTATTAAAAATTTTAAAGGTCACATATTATATGATCTTACTTATATGAAATGTCCAGAGAAGGTATATCCATAGAAACATAAAGTAGATTAGTGGAATAGGGACTGGAGAGAGGGTGGGAAAGGAAGTATGGCATTTCTCTTTGGGGTGATGAAAATGGTCCGCGAGTAGATAGCTGTTGATAGTTGCCCAGGTTTGTGAATATACTAAAAATTCACACTTTTAAAGTGTATGTTTTATGTTATGTGAATTATATCTCATCACCCTTGACAGTTTGTCTCTAGGTTAAGAAAGGTGGCCTTCAGAAAAGATAAAAGGATAGAAAATAATTTACAGACAACTCTCCTCTTTCCCCCACCACCCACTGGGCAAGAAACTCCCTCCTTTAACCTTCATTGAATTACTCATTTGAAAGAAGGGCTTCTCACACACAAACCCTTCAATCAATGTTGATGCACAGTTCTCAGCTGTTGTCTCCCCATGGAACAGCACCTGAACATGAAATCCAGCTCCCAGAATATGCCTTTAAAAATGCCATTTGCCTTGTGCAGAAACATTCAAATCCAAATTAATGGTAATATTATTTTGCACTTTGAACTCACTCTACACAACACTTTACAAAAAAGGATCAGGTTCTAGAACCTATCTTGGTGAAACTTTGTGAACTGTTCAGCTTCCACAATTCTGAAAAACAAAAACCTTAAGGAATGCTCCAGAGAATTAACAGATACAACTTTGGTGTGAAATCCTCTTACTAATCACCATGCATAAGACATCTGGCCAGTATGAATTTTTGACCTTTCTTCCCCTAAGTGTCAGCATAAATCTTTTCCTCCTAGAGTAGAAGAAACCAGAGGATGGGCTTTGCTTTTGAATTTAGACTAAGTTCTGCACACAATCCCTCAGATAGTGCATAAGTACCAAGACCACTAGGTTATCCACAGGCTTGATGCTGGCCATGAGTAATGACGTCACTGTCAGAAAGACTGCAGCAAAATCTCTACCTTTTGCCTGCGCAAGGCGAAAGAGTGGAGGTGGTTATGGAAATGAGATTGGCTCACAGAAAGTAATAATTGCATAAGATGGTGGGTTGGTTTGTGGGATTTAATTTCTTTCTTTCTTTCTTTAAGATCAAGAATAAAACATGGATCATGACGGATTATTCCAGAAAACCTTAGGAGGTATTAGTACAGACACTAAACCTCAGAGAAAGTGATGACAATAGGTAACAATGAAGCAGAAGAAACTATAAAAGGGAGGTAGGAATGTGGGTGTCAAGGGAGGTAGATGAAATATTTTAATATAGCAGCATTATTGAGTAATTTTCACAAGCCAAGAAGAGTTCAAGCAAAAAAAAAAAAAAAAAAAAAGAAAAAAAGAAAAAAAAAGGAAACTCATTAAGCTATTAGGGCCATAAAGAGAGAGAGAAAAAAAAAATTTCAATAGTCTACTTTCAGGAAACACTTCTGTAAGGAAGTAAGTTTGATATTTTTAAATGCCATATCCAAACTATAGTGCAATGAATATATGGATTTACTTTTAAATATTTACCAAACTGGTGTATCTTTTGACTGTCGTATTGTATTTAAAGCTGGTGTTGAGTGGTGCCTGGGTGGTTCAGTCCAACAAGCGTCCAATTCTTGATTTTGGCTCAGATCATGATCTCACGGTTCATGAGCACTATCTCCACGTCACGCTTTGTGCTCACAGCGCGGAGCCTGCTTGGGATTCCCTCTCTCTCCCTCTCTCTCTGCCTCTCCTCTCTCCCCCTCTCTCAGAATAAATAAACTTAAAAAAATAAAGCTAGTGTTGAATGATTTTGGAGGGCAAATGTTGTAGAACAGAACTAGCATGTTTCAACTGCTTTTCAGAGGTTTCTAGTAGTTTCTGTGTCTTCTGGAGACAAGCATAAGTGGCATCCTTGTAGTGAGAAGCCCTGGAATCTTTTATTGCTTATATGTGTCACACATCCCAGAGCAGTTTGTAGGACTGATAAAACACTAGCTAACTGCTTGACTCATCAGTTTGAAGGCAGCCCTGGAGAGAAGGGGTTCCTCACAAAATAGCCCAGAGAACAGGAGGTGGTTTATAAGCAGTGACAGCTTTGGAGTAGATGTTTGAACATATAGAAGGACACCCCAAAGACAGTGACATTAATGGAAATTGTGCAGTAAATAGCAGCTATTTAGAGGACGATTTACCTTATTTCTTTATAATCTCTCTTTGGGAAATTTCAGCATTTCTCACTTCCGGCGTCACCTTTCTAGATCTTTTATCTGTAGCCTTTGCCTTCCGGTTTTAGGGTTGCTAAAGCCAATGAAAATAAATTAGACTGGCATTACCGGAAGCTGTACCTGCCTGTGCTCCCCTCAGCTTTCCACATCTGCCAGGAAAGTAAAGGAGCGCATCTCTGCCTGTCTCGGGGCGTCTCCTCCAGTTCCTACTAGTGCGTATCTCTGAATGTTTCCCAACACTTAGTAAATGTTCTGGGACAAAGACAGTCAAGACATATGTTTTTCCTAGGTTTTGGTAATTTCATTCCTTTTCTCTGCAAAATGCTATTTTTAATTCTTGAAGTATGGTGGAGTAGGAAGAACACTAACCATAAAGCCCAAAGTCCCTAGTTCCACCTATTGAACACTTCTGGGTGCCATCTATTATGTTTTACATGCATAATCTCTCTGTTTTTATAACTCTGTGACAATCCGCATTTTGCAACTGGCAAAACTGAGGCTTACTTAGAAATGTTTAGTAACTACCCCAAAGTCACATGACTAGAAAGTGGTACAATTAAAACTTAAACCTAGTGACAGATCCTCTCAAATGCTTGGAATCTTTCACTTCGCCTTCCTGCTTTTCTTGCTGATGAACTTGAACAAAGGACTTACCTATTCTCAGCCTTGGGCAGCTCCGTATCCAAAAGGTGTCACAAATGTGTAAGTGTGTATGTGTAAAATACATGTCATCCCTCAAAGACAGATAATATCCTTGACCTTTCTACTTAATGAAACATAGCAATCATATGAAATTATTTGTAAACAGCAAATTCCTTGAAATATATTATTTTTAATTTTTTTCAGTATGCGATATACACTATACTGTATGTAGTATATTCCTATTTCTCTGAACTATATTAGTAGGTTTTAGTTGCATTCAAAGTTTTAACTACAGCTTTCTACTATAGTTTTTTGTTTGTTTGTTTTAGAAATTTGTTGAAATTTTCCATTTGATTGGACAGGAGGATTAACCATGATACTTTTCCAGAAAGGTAAATAGGCTAAGGGCAGATGTGTTCCTTTCTCCGATTCACAGGACAAGAAGTCTGCCTGGGGCAGATATTATCATTGTTGCATCCACAAGGTGACTTTGGTAGATAAGAAGGAAGCTAGAGGTAGATGCCTCTTCTTATAGGCAGAATGTTTATGATAAGGAATAATTCTTACATGTGCAAGTCATTGGCATGAGTGACTATACAAGATGAGAGTCTGAGACTCTGAGGAACAGGTGATGCCAATGGTTTTTAACAAAACCTGTAGAGACTTGAAGAAACAGCAATGTGTTTCTGCTGTAGGGAAACACATCTGTCCATTCTATTTATTTTTAAGTTTATTTTCAGAGAGAGAGAGTGTGTGTGTGCATGTATGTGTAAGTGGGGGAGGGGAAGAGAGAGAGAATCCCAAGCAGGCTCCACACTGCCAGTGCAGAGCCTGGTGCAGGGCTCGAACCCACAAACCATGAAATAATGACCTGAACTGAAGTTGGACACTTAACTGAGACACCCAGGCACTCTGTAGACAGCTCTTTTAAATCCTAGCAGTAATAGGAATGTGACGGCTCTTCCTCCTACCTGAAGGGGTCAGTCCCAATCCTGAATAGTAAATATTTTTTATGAATATTTAATAATACAAATTAGGAGAACTTGTATTTTCTTTGTTGGAAAACCAGACATAAAGATGAGTACTGGAATACTGGTTCACTTCTAATCGTCATGAACAGCAGAGAAAACCCACTGCAGTGAAAACCTGGGCCTCAGAATGCCCACAGCCTTTTGTGTACAGAATGGCAGTAGGTGCATGGTTTTTCATCTGTCAGCTGATGGATAAATTTGAGGCCTGTGAGCCAAGTGTTACAAATCTGTATGCTGACCAGGGGCCTAACTGTTAAAAGCTTGGCCTAAACTTGTTACTAGTGGCTAACTATACCAACCATATCTTCTATCAGAAATTTTGTGCAGGAACACAGATATAGCTTAGAGTAGAATCCATTAGGTGCTAAAGACTATGAGTAAGCAGAAACCACAAGTGGGAAAGCCCAGAGATAAAAGTTAACTATAGTAGGAATAGGTCACTAGGGCTGATGAAATTTGAAAGGTTCTATGTCCAGTTACTGATTTCCAGTTCCTGAGCCAGGCTCTAGTCTCTTTGAATTTTTTTTTAATGTTTATTTATTTTGAGAGAGTGGGAGGGAGGGAGGGAAGGGCAGAGAGAAAGGGAGACACAGAATCCGAAGCAGGTTCCAGGCTCTCAGCTGTCAGCACAGAGCCCACTTTGGAGCTCGAAATCATGAGCTGTGAGATGGTGTCCTGAGCCAAAGTCAGAAGCTTTAACCAACTGATAAGCTCCAGGTTTTTTGAAGCCGTACTTAAGGACTGAATGTCTGTATTGCCCTTCCAAATTCATATATTGAAATCCTAAACCCCAATTGTTAAGGGTTATTCAGAGGGGGGCCTTTGGGAGGTAATTTGGTCATGAGTGTGGAGCCCTCAGGAATGGGATTAGTGTTCTTATAACAAAAAGAAACAGAAGAGCCCCTTCCCCTCTTTCTACCACAGGAGGGTACACTGAGATGTCGGCCCTGTGCAACCCGGAAGAGAGCTTTCAACAGAACAGGACAGTGATAGAGCCCTGATCTCACACTTCTAGCCTGTAGGACTGTGAGAAATAAACTTCTGTTGTATGAGCTGCTCAGTCCATGGTGATGTGTTACATCAGCTGAACAGACTAAAAACTGGCAATACGGCTGCACTTGCTCTTCTTTGAAACCTAGCGGTGCAGACATTTTCTAAAATTTTTTTAAACCCAAATAAAAGGTAAAAACTCCTGACTTCGTTATTTTCATGTGTATTTTACAGAAATTCTCCCAGCCTTAGTTTTGAAGAGGAATGTTACAGCTTGTGCAGTATTTATTAAAGAACTAATGAGATAAAGGAAAAATGAGAGAAATGTTTGCCTACACAAGAGGACAGCCTGACCCACAATCAGTTTATTACACTGGCATACCGATCTGAGAATTTTAACCCACTTGTGCTGCCTACCGTAATGTTGGTAACAAGATTCTACATCATCTTTAGCTGTAATAAGGAGCAACTACAAGATTTCAGAGCTTAGAAATGCAGTGGTTTTATTTTTTACTCACGGAAGCATGCCAGTCTGCTCTGCTGACCCTTCACATTAAAGCTAAAACAGGTTGCCTAGAAAATCATTCTGTAGAAATAAGGCAAAGCTCTTGGGGATCGGACTAGTTGCCCTCCTTCTCCAGAACTGGCAGAGCCTTAGATACTCTTGACCTGATGCCCTCCTACATGCCAAATAAATATAATGATTTCATTTTCTTGAAAATACTTTTACCAGCCACCCAGATAGACCAAAATTAACCTCAGGAAAACCTTCACTTGTGATTGAATTTGAATGACTGTGTTTACACAAAAGCAAAATAGCGGTTTGTGTGGGATTTTCTGCAGCCTGAAATGAGATGGTCAGCTTCTCCAGCATGTACATATTAATGGTCTAAATCATTACATATGTAACCATGAAAAAGCTCATTTAGCAACCACTGAACTCTACATTTTTCTAACACATTTATTTTCACTTTTGCCCCGAAGATAAACAACTGGGGGGAGAATCCCTCATCTAAATGCAATTAAGCTTAATAATTACTCAAACTTGTCATCCATAAATCATGACCAATAAAAACAATCCCAATCAATTGCTTATCAGGGAAATACCTAGCTATGCTTTTTAATTTTTTTAAATGTTTATTTATTATTGAGAGAGAGAGAGAGAGAGAGAGAGAGAGAGAGAGAGAGAGAGAGAGAGAGCGCACGCATGAGCATGAGCATGGGAAGGGCAGAGAGAGAGGGAGACACAGAATCTGAAGCAGGCTCCAGGCTCTGAGCTGTGAGCACAGAGCCCGATGCGGGGCTCGAATCCACAAACCGCGAGTCATGACCTGAGCTGAAGTCGGACGCTTAACCTACTGAGCCACCCAGGTGCCCCGATATGCTTTTAATATAACACAAGAATCATCATTTTATGTATCTGTACATAAAATTCCTTTGTTTAAAGAATGACCATGTTTGTTTTCATATCTTCCAGCAGAATGAATACAGTATGTGGATACCATTTACTGCAGACTTAAAAAAGGGAAGAACAAATTGCTCTAAATGTAGTGTTTTCTCTTAAGATATGATATCACCTTTCATGAGTGTTTCCTTCAATACAGGGAAAGCAGAAGCATTTGTAATGTAGCTTTTCATTAATACAGGAAGATGGAACCCAGTAAAAACCCTAGATCACACACCTATCAGAATCCTATCCATGTCTAATGATATTAAAAAAAAAAAAAAAAGAACTCCACTTTGGGAAGAGCTTTCTTTTGCTCATTGAGTAAAAAGGTACTGATGTGTGACTTTGGATATTTAAAAACCACCACCTGAAGATATATTCTGAAGTTTTCTGGAGATATTTGGAATGTAGTGAGTGGAAAATAGTGCCCATCAGACCAGCACACAGAGGGCATTTTACTATATCCCTATTTCCATATTTCCCAGAAAGGTAGACCTATAAAATTCTTGTGCATGTGTGTGTGTGTGTGTGTGTGTGTGTGTGTGTGTGTGTGTGCACATGTATAACTGTGCATGCACAGGCATAAATCCATCAATTCTGAGAATATACTAAAAGCCCATGCTTTTCTGTGGTTGTTCATACATTATAGTTAATAAAACTGCACATATTTGAAGAGATTTTTTAAGCACACTGAGACACAGTATTTCATGAAACTCTCTGAATAGTCCTAGAAAGTAAACAGGGAAGATAGTGTAGATCTACAGATGAATTGAGACTTGCTCATAGGCCAGAATACTTTGGCCTCCAATCTAGATCTTCTGCATCCTAGGGAAGTGCCCATTTCACTGGACATAATGAGACTCTTAAAAGATCAGACTGCTCTGAATTGTCATTTACCAAGCATCACATCTCGTACCCTACAGCCACCAGCAGTACCTGAAGACTTGTCTCTTATCCTCCATGTACCAGGGATTGCTATCACCAATTCAGTTACAAATGCTTGTCCACTAAATTCACCATGCTTAATGTTAATATCCCCATGCTTAATATGGCCATCTATCTCTCCCTCTTACTTCCCCTCTCTCCAAGCTCTTTGTTTTTTCTTCTTTCATTCTTCCTTCTGCCTCCACTGGGCCCTCTAGAAACTCCATCCCATGCCAAACAAGTTTTCCTACATCCTCAAATGCTTTCTAAGGATAAATTCTATCTCTCTGCTTAACTCATACCTGCCTCTCCCCCAAGGACACCGATTCCCCTGAAATTTTTGAAAAGAATGAATGCATGATGAACTCTGTCTTTAGGTAGGTGTATTAATTAGGATCATTATCACATAAACAAAACAAAGTAATATGAAAATATCATAAGCTTGTGCAATGTGAACTTATGATGTTAGCTTTAGCAGAAATTATTTTCACTTGACAGAAAAACTGAGGCTCACAGAAACAGCATTTAATTCAAGTGAGATCCACGAGTGGTTAATGTCAGAACTCCTTTCCTTTGGCTTCTCATCTTTCTCTGTTATTTCTCCTCAATTATACTATTTCTTTGTCCTCATTGTCAGCATTCTTAGGAGAGTTAAGAAACTTGGGGCGCCTGGGTGGCGCAGTCGGTTAAGTGTCCGACTTCAGCCAGGTCACGATCTCGCGGTCCGGGAGTTCGAGCCCCGCGTCAGGCTCTGGGCTGATGGCTCAGAACCTGGAGCCTGTTTCCGATTCTGTGTCTCCCTCTCTCTCTGCCCCTCCCCCGTTCATGCTCTGTCTCTCTCTGTCCCCAAAATAAATAAACGTCGAAAAAAAAATTAAAAAAAAAAAAGGAGAGTTAAGAAACCTCTATGACAGCAACTGACAATTTTTTTTTCTATTTTCCATTCATTCAACATCTGTTTATCAACAAGTACTTAACTTCTGATCAGCTACATTTTAAAAGTCTAGTCGTCATATATTAGACAATAAACCTGCAGTCTGCAAGCTTTTTCTGCAAGTGGACAGACTGAAAATAATTTAGGCTTTGTGGGCATAAAGTCTCTATCAGAGTTACTCAAGTCTGTTTTGTAAACCTGAAAAAAACAATAACAGCCACAGACCTATTTAAATGAATAGGCCTAGATCTGTGTCTCAATAGAAATTTATTTACAGAAACAGGTGGGTGCCTAGATTTGTCCAATAGGCTAAAGTTTGCTAACCCCTGAAACAGACTGTTACAGACAGGTGAAAGTAGACTGTGTAAAAAGTGGGAGATGAGTTTAGAAGAGACTAGTTTCCACCAGCATCTTCTAGATGACATATACATTTACCAAATAGTGCATAGCAACCCAATGACTGATGAAGAATGACACCTTACGAACTAAACACCAAAGTGGGTTAAGGGGACAGAGAGAAAGCTTTGGTCTTCAATCAGTACGGCAGGCACCTCTTCATTGTGTCAGAGGGGAAGGAAATGCACACTTAAATCTTGATTGATTGACTTCTAATTGATTGACTTCTGACTGATTGACAATCTAATTGATTGACTTCCAGATACTGTTTCAGGAACTTGTAAAAATAATTTTACCTTATTCTTATAACAACCCAATAAAGTGAGCATTATAATCTGTATTTTAAAGATGAAAAGCAAAGCCGCAGAGAAGTTATATAACTTGACTCAACTAACTATTGAGAGAACCAAGACTTAAAACCATTTCTCTTTGCTATCCCAAATCATGTTCCTCCTAGGATTAAAAAAAAAAAAAATGAAAAGACTGGTGTACCTCGATGGCTAAGCTGGTTAAGCATCCAACTCTGGATTTCCGCTCGGGTCATCATCTCACAGTTCCTGGGATAGAGCCCCACGTCAGGCTCTGTGCTGACAGCACAGACCCTGCTTGGGATTCTCTCTCTATCCCCCTCTTTCTCTGCCCTTCCCCTGCTCGTTCTCTCCTCTCTCTCACTCTCTCAAAATAAATAAAACATTAAATAAATGAAAATACTTAAAAATCCTATTGTGATCACAGGAATAATTTGCCTTAGCCTTCCACTAGAATGGTTACCTAGTATTAAAATCTAATTTAAGAAGGTGCTCTTTTCTCCTCCACCTTTCCTACTCAGGCAAAGAATATTGGCAAAGAGGTTAATATGGAAGTATAGCACGCATAATAAAAGGTTATGAGCTCTCTGGTTTCTCTGATTGTCCCAGAGGGTTAAAGTGGCATATAATTGATTAAGTCTTAGCAACTTTATTTCCTTCAACTATATTTGGAATAAAACTGGTAGCTGATATCTCTCCACAAATGAATAACAATGAGTGATAAAAAGATTGCTGTGTATAGAAAAGCTGCACCTCTACTTGCATAATTATATTTCTAAAAAGCTAAGCATAAAATTATTTGAGACATCACATTTAAGTACAATAGTGCAGGAGCTTCTTCAAGAGATCTACAGTATTTTTAAAGTAGAAAAATTTTCAATTACACAACCTCTAATTTATTTATTTTATTAGAATTTCTACATCAAGATTCACTTTCTCAAAACTGTGTTTTGAAAGTGTGTTTAAATAGAATCACATTGGAGAGATAGGAAGATACTAATGAAGCTCCTTAACAGGATTATGTTTACTTCTTTATCATAATTTTTTCTTAACTTTGAAAAATATGCAGAAAGTACAAATTGTATTAAGTTTTCAAGAGGATAGTCAAAGTAATTTTTGTCTTGTTTCATGACTCAACTAGGTTAGCCTATAATTATTTCCATATTAGAAAATGTTGGTGTAATAAAACCCTGCACTTCATCTGATGATAAGACATTGGGGCTTATCCAACAGGGCTGTAAAAACTGTTAATTGAGAAAAGCAGGAGATATTTATCTCGTTAGTTTCAGATTCATTTGTTGTTCTTGCACAAGTATGCAGATTTCTGAGAATGGCAAATTCTGTTCTTTTTTTGTTGGGTTCAAATGATGCATTGTTATCTAAATGATAATCAAAATTCCTTGATGCTATTAATAAACTTTTAAAAAATATAATTGTAAATTATTGATCCCATGCCAAAAATCTGTCACCAGTGTATAAATTAGCATGAACATATGTTAATGCATAATTCACCATTTGCAACAGAGCTTTGTTAAAAAATTGATGAAAATTCATGAAAGAACCTTTCTAGATTAAGTTGCCCAATAAACAAGTAACCACAGGCATTCACAATGTAGAGTTGATACAGCTTTTGAAATTGGCCTTCATGTGTTTGGTAGAACATTCATAAGGCATATTTAAACCTCTAGATAGATAATTTTGCTTATTACTTTGAATCACAGTTGTTTACATTTAACTACTAAATGGGAGAAAATTGAAAGGGCATCTAGTCTAATGTTTCCCAGTGTGTGGTCCATGGGCCACCTGCATTTGATTCTCTTGTGAGCTTATTAAAAATGTTCTTCATCCTGTCCCATCCCTAGGCTTCCAGAATCAAAATGTCTGATGAGAAGCCTAGAAACCTACTCTTACTTCCAAGTACCTCAGATGCATTTTATGTACTGCAAGGCTGAGATCCAATTATGTGGAACCTATGACTGAGAAACTGGGGTCACCTAAAAATCAGAGGCAGATCTGAGACTAAAAGGAATTATTCCTTACTCCTAATCCAGTGTTCTTTCTCCACATTTTAGAGAACAGTAAGTAAACAAGAAAGATAAATAGCTTGCATATGAGAGCAAATATCAGTCTTTACCAATGTTACTGGAATAAATAATTGGTGGCTATGGCTAACACATGCTTACAATGGGCCAGATCCTATACTCAGTACCGAAATATATTAATTTCCTTAATCTTCCCATCAAACCTCTGAGGTAGGTGTTATTATAATCTCCTGTCTGCAAATAAGAACACTAAGGCACAAAGAGGTCAAATAACTTGCCCTTGGCGTGGTAGAATTACCTTCACAGATGGGAATCAACAAGAAACACCATACCTAATTCCCCTTGGCTATTCAATAAGAGGTATTAATGCAGGTATTAATGTTCACTTGAGGTGGAACACTGTAAAATATTTTTGATCAAAATTTACCCCTAGAATACTGATCTTCCAGATAAACAAATTCCTTTTTTGACTATAAAGACATATTTAATTTAATGAACATATATTAATTTACCTACCAGGTATTTATACTTGAATGTGATTTTTTTTTTTCAATCAGACTCTTGTCTTCTGAAGGGTGGGTGAAATTACGTGCAATGATAAAGTGGCAATCGGGGTAGGGTTTCTTGATTTAGCAAATAAAATTTGAGATGCTCAGTTAAATTCAAATTACAGAGAATCACAATTATTTTTATCCTAAGTGTGTTCCAAATACTGCAACATTATAATATTTTCTTACATGGGGGTGCCTGGGTGGCTCAATCGGTTAAACATCCAACTTTGGCTCAGGTCACAATATCATGGTCAGTAAATTCGAGCACTGTGTCAGGCTCTGTGCTGACAGCTCAGAGCCTGAAGCCTGCTTAGTATTCTGTGTCTCCCTCTCTCTCTGCCTCTCCCCCACTCTTGCTCTGTCTCTCTGTCTCTCAAAAATAAACAAACATTGAAAAGCTAAAAAAATTTTTTCTTATACTAAAAGCTATTTATTGTTTATCCAATATATAAATTTAACTGTGCATCTTCTAATTTTATTTGGCAGCCCTAGCTTGAAGAAAGAAAAAGAGGAGTTTTGGTCAGATCTGGGTGGGGGCCTCATTAGGGAATTTGCTCTAACCCTTGGGCAGCACAAAGGCACTGCCCTTGGAAAGTTAACAAGCACCAGAGGGCTCTGGGTAATAAAGACAAGGAAGACTAAGATAGGGCACAAAGAAGTCTTTGGGGAGAGAAAGACATTCTGCATGACGGTTGAAGTGGTAGTTATACAGGTATATACATTTGTCTAAACTTGTTGGAATGTACACTTAAAATTTATGCATTTTATTATTTGTAAACTATGCTTCAATAAAGTTGATTAGAAAAAAATTAAATTAAAAAAAAGAAAGAGTATAAAAGGGGCTCCTGGGTGGCTCAGTCAGTTAAGTGTCCGACTTTGGCTCAGGTCATGATCTCATGGTTCATGAGTATGAGCCCCATATAGGTTCTGTGCCGACAACTCGAGCCTGGATTCTGCTTTGGATTCTGTGTCTCCCTCTCTCTCTCTGCCCCTTCTTCTGCTCATGATCTCTCTCTCTCTCTCTCTCTCTCTCTCTCAAAAATAAATAAATATTAAACAAATTTATTAAAAAAAAAAACATAAGAGGAGAAATCTAACTTGGCTGTTTTGTCTAATGTTGAGCATGTCCTGCACTGTCATGGCATCTAGACCTAGACAAAAATACCTGGGAGGATGTGGAAATAAAAAACAAATGGTATGGAAACAGTAGGACTGTGTGAATGTTGACACTGTCATGGATGTAGGTCAGGTAATTATCCCTGGACATGTAATTATTCCTAAGTAACTCAACAGTGTGCCTTCATCCTGCACATTGCCTCATGATTGTTTAGTCACTTCCTTAATATCTTAGTTTTCCTACTAAGCCGTCAATACTTTACTGGTCTTTACCGAGCAGGCTTTCAGGGAATATGTATTGAATAAGATTGAGTCCAAGATTTTTTTAAGGCTTGATAGATATGTTGTGCCTAAATTATTCATTTATTCATTAATTCCTCCAACAAATATTTATTGAGTGCCACCTTAACTCTGCAATTTACCTTGCCTGGGGATGCAGTAGGAAGATGAGGTATTGGAGCACAGTTAGCCACCAATATAAAGTTTTATGACCCCTTTAGTCAACATAGAAGAGAAAAATGGTTTATTAACAAACAATTCATTGGGCAAACCATTCACCTTTTTCAGTATATTTTTAAAGTCATGATAACTTCCTTAAAATAGTTATAATCTTGCACACCTTTCCTCAACTAACACACACAATTAGAAATAACACAAATAATTTATTCTATGAATTTATAATTACCTCCAGAAAGATTAATGTAATTAAAATCTCAAGGAAAATACTTATAAAACAAGTATGCTTTTTTGTTTTTCCTCAAAATCAGATTATCACAGTCTGGAAGTCCACGTGCAAAGTAAGGAAAAGAACAAGGAGACTGTCTTCTAGACGAAACTATGACCCTCCCTAGAAATTTTGGTTTAAGAGGTTCCTGGGTGGCCCAATGGATTGAATATCTGACTTCGGCTCAGGTCATGATCTCATGGCTTGTGAGTTTGAGCCCATGTCAGGCTCTGTGCGGATCCTGCAGAGCCTGGAACCTGGAGCCTGCTTTGGATTCTGTGCCTCCCTTTCTCTGCCCCTCCCCTGCTTGTGCCCTGTCCCTCTCTCTCAAAAATAAGTAAACATTAAAATTTTTTAAAGAAATTTTGGTTTGAAATATACTAGCAGAATACATTATCTTTGTTAAACAGTTCTTTTCAGTTTGCATCCGTCAGTAGAACCTGAAATTCACTTGTTAGAAAATCATACAGCAATTTTAAAAACTGCATGTAAGGCCAAATGGTTTGTTCACAGACTTCAACCACAGCAGTGCGAGGCTTATGCATGAAAATGATACTGACTAAAGCAATAAAACACAAACTATTATTGTAAGGCACTTTTAACCAGACTGTTACAAAATGGAAAGAAAAGTTTGATCCCCTGGTCCTAAAAATTACTAAGAAATTCTAGAGGAGAGGAATCATCATCTGTATTTAAAAACAATGCATAGCCATAATAGCCATAGCACAAAAGGTACTTTAAACCCAACCTGTGAAACCACAATTATTACAGGAGCAAAAGATCACACAAAAAGAACTGAATCAGTAAGTAGACTACCTCCCCAAATCAGGGGAGAGGGGAAGGGTTTCATACAGCATGGCCTATCTATATATTATCCCTCTAAGGACATCATCCACCAACTCAGAAATCTCCGAAAAACTCTACCATCAGTATCACTCCACTGAGTCATCTTCGTTTGATCCCACATAGACACGGCTAAAATGTGTACATGCATACCTATTATCTGAGAAGCTTCTGCTGCGAGGATGGGTAAGGGAGGAAATTTAAGTAAATTAACATAGATTTATTGACTATAGTAGCAACTACACATGATACAAGGCTCAGTAAGCCTGTCCCAGAAATAACCAGCCATAGAAAAATTTCATGATTCAGAAGTCACCGTTCAGCCTCAGAGCTTGTAGACGGATCAGAGAGCCCTATCTGCATAGGGCAGCGCTGGGGAGTTATGCTTTGGAGGGCCTGGGTCCAGGCCAGCTTGCAGGCACTGGCTCTGGAAGGCACTTTTGGGTGACTGGTGCCTAGGTAGGTCTCGGGTGCCATCAAAGTTAAGACAAAATTAATGCAGCTCCAGGTTCTGCAAACTCTCCTCTGCCTCTAAGATTATTCTGAGGTGTGTGTGTGTGTGTGTGCGTGTGTGTGTGTGTGTGTGTGTGTGTGTGTGTGTGTGTGTGTGTGTGTTGTTTATTATTTTTGTTTTTTGGGGGTTTTTTTTGCAAACCACTTGACATCAAATGGCAACCTTTTCTACTGAGATACAACAGGAAGAGAAAACAAGAGGGAGGAGAGGGCAGGGATTTCCCTCCCTGTCCTGCCAGGCTCTCCTCTATTTTTTTCACTCAGACACTTCTGCCCATCACGGTTCATTGAAAGTTCTTCATCTCCTAGCAATTTCCACTCAACTGTCAGGCAACCCCCAATTGGAATGGCAATTAGCCAGATGTCAGCCTCCTATTATCTCCATCTTCAGTTCTACATTATTTAGTCACGGCATGATCGCTGCGGAGGTGAAACCAACCCACCAGGGCTCCACTTTATAAACCTGCAGCGAACCTGAAAGCAGAGCCAAACGATTCACTACAAACAGGCACACAAAACCAAATCTTCTCTTTCTAGCCTTTTCTTAGACCTTTGCTTTATCTGTTCCTCTCTTACTTGCCCCTTCCCCATCACGTGCCCCAAATCTCACGGTAACTTACTCAGATATCCTAAGTAGTAAAGTTCATGGAAATGATTAAGCTACTGCATGTCTTTTAAAATACAGTATCTTTTATTCTCCATGGTCAGCAAAAATCTGCACAGAAGCAGCCCATCCCTGGAGGCTTTACTCCTCCCATCAGCTTCTTTTAAATAATTAATATAAGTAAAAAAGATCCTCACTGCTCTGCAGTTCACATTTAACAAAGAAGGCTGTTCCCTGCAGCAGGCAAGACCCTACTTGATGAGCAAAGTCCAGGCACAGGAAACAAACCCGAGAGAGCTGCAAATTTGTTTCAGAAAGTCACTCGTTAATCCAAGGTCGGCTCCCAATCTGGCAAATACATTCTTGAGCTCTCCCACACAAGTGCATTTTTCAAAGACATGTGAAGCTAATAAATAGGAATAGTTGTCATCCAGAAAAATCCAATCATCCGAGGAGGAAACCTTTCCACGTATTTTCATCGGTTACCAAAAAAATATAATTAGCGAGCTGTGTCTGCATCCAGCTACTGAACTGTTTCAACTCGGGGGCATGGTTAGAATTCCCTGGCCTTCATTCAGGGTCGCAAATTAATCAGTACCTCAAATGCTGACATAGGTGATTAATCTGCCTGAAAGAAAGGTAAGGCAAAAACAAACTAAGCTAGTGGGGCAGGGGCAATAGATATCGTCTAAAACGCAGGTAGAACGAAAATGTGCTATAGGGGTCCAGTCGTTTCTTATCACCCTGGGCTCTGTCAAACATCCTCAGCTCATGAGTAAAGAATGGTTTTAATAATTGTCTGCACTGTATACTTTGCAGGCACGCACAGACACACAAGAGCAGGAGAAAAGAGAGTGAAAACTAAAGATATATGTATATCATGCAGGGCTCTGTTCACTTCTGTTCAGATATAATTCCTTCCTTGAACTTTGTCCAAAACGAGAATATTTTGTTTTTGTTTGTTTTAGATTTTGTGTAATGTTTATTTATTTTCCGAGAAAGGGAGAGAGAGAGAGACAAAGTGTGAGTGTGGGAGAGGCAGAGAGAGAGGGAGACACAGAATCCAAAGCAGGCTCCAGGCTCTGAGCTGTCAGCACCAGAGCCTGCCGCGGGGCTCCAACTCACAAACCATGAGATCATGACCTGAGCTGATGTCAGATGCTCAACTGACTGAACCACCCAGGTTCCCTGATTTTTTTGATTTTAAAATAGACCAAGGCAGAAGGATTTCAGTTTTATTCTTATGTCATCTACCCCTCAGTTGAAGAATCTAAGAGCAGACTACACATGCAGTAATAGACAGTTGCTCTCCCACAAATCTGCTTACCCAACTGATATTTCAGTTCCATGCTTTTTCACATTCCCCTGGCATAAAAAGTACTAACCTTCCTTATAAGATATATTTCAACCTGGGAGGTCCACACTCCGGGTTCCACCACTCACCTGGGAAGCCTGCCCTGACCACCCCCAACTCATGGCAATGTTTTGATCTGTGAAATCACAGACTCAGAGGGTATATACTATATCTCATACTCTCTCAGAATCCTCCACTCCTAGCCGGTGGACTCAGGGTGTAGATGATCAATAATTATTTGTATTTTTGTATACAAAGCTTGCTATATATAAGCACATTACTTTTTCTTTTCCCAACTTGAAAAGTCAAGAATTTATTGGGGTAACACTTTGAGAAGAAGCAAAACCACCATATGATGTTGAACATCTTTTCATGTGCTGATTTGCCACATGTATATTGTCTTCAGTGAAAGGTCTGTTCATGTTCTGTTCACGTCTTTTGACCATTTCCTGATTATTGATTTTATTATTGCTATTAGTAAGAGTTCCTTATATATTCGAGGTCCTTTCTCAGAGATGTTATTTGAAAATATTTCCCCCCATTCTTTAGCTTGTTGTTTCAAACTCTTCACAGGGTCTTTCACAGACCAAGTTTTTAATTTTGATGATGTCCAATTTATCAATTTCTTCCTTTGTGAATTATTCTTTTGGTATGTAAGAATTCTGCCCATTTCTAGATCTCAGAGATACTGTGTTTTTTAAAACATTTTTTTGTTTTACATATTACATGTACATGTATGGTCTGCTGGAGCTTATCATTTTATAACATGTAAAATTTAAATAGAGGTTCTTATATTTTGCCCTTTGAATACAATTTTGCCCTATGAGTGCACAGCAGCACTTGATACAAGAGAAATCTTTCCTCCATTGAATTGGTTTTGCAAGTTTTTAAAAGATTCAAAGATTCATTGAGTACAGTTCTGGGTCCTCTGTTCTATTGCACTGCCTTATAGGTCTATCCTTCTTCCAATATTACAGTTTTATCTGAGTATTTCTGAAGGTATGTTCACGAGAGATATTGGTCTGAATTTTTCCCGGTCTTTCCAAGCGATTTTTGCTGGACATTTATAGAATGTGACTAAGATGCTACCAGGGAACCAAGGACCACAGGGTTCATCAATGATCGTAGGTAGATCTGACAACCTGAACACCATGTAGTATGGAGGAAGAAGTTCTAGTTTTAGAGCCAGAAGTCCTTGGTTTGGGCTCTGACACTCTCAACTATTAGTTGTTGATCATGTTCTTCATCTATAAAACAAAATTATTTATTCAAAAACTGAATTTTAAATCCAACCCATCCACAAGTGGGATAAAGAATATTTATATTACTGGTTTGTTTGAAGAATGATTAACAATAATAATAATAATATTAATATAATAGCATGGTAATTAACATATGCCAGGAACAATTCAAAGAACTCTACAGAGGTATCAACTTCACAGTCCTTTGTGGTGGATACCAGTATTTACCTCATTTAAGAGAGGAAGAAACTGAGTCACAGATTAACTTATAGGTCTAAGACTGCACTGTTAGTACGTGATGAATCCAGGATGAAAAACCAGGAAGTTGTAGTCCAGAGTGTAGGAAACTGCATTGCCAAACACAAAAGCTAATGTAAGATATTATTATAATGAGCTTTCTTAGGAAAATAAAACAAAACAATCACACCATCCATTATTATATCCCTTTTCTCCAAGCTACTATTATTTATTCCTTCATAAGTATAATAGCTTCTTAACTGACTTTTCTGCTTCCATCTTGTTCCACATGTAGTGTTTCAACGCAGAGTAGCAAAAGTGGTTCCTTTAAAATGTAAGTCAGAGAAGGGTACTCTTCTGCCCAAATCCAGCAAAAACTTCTCATTATCTTTAGAAAATAAAA
Source organism: Felis catus (assembly GCF_018350175.1). Lineage (NCBI taxonomy): Eukaryota > Metazoa > Chordata > Mammalia > Carnivora > Felidae > Felis > Felis catus. The sequence goes on along the minus strand of NC_058379.1, from coordinate 71,677,738 downwards.
GAACATTCTTAAGAGCCTACAGGGTCAACGTTTCCGACCCTTGGCTCCCTCTCCATTCCTATCTTCCATCTTCCTGTCTTCACTCCATGCTGGCCACAAAGGACTTCCGGCTATTTCCTGAACAAACCAAAAATACTCCTACTGTAGGTTCTTTATGCCCTATCATAAGCATTCTTTTTTTTCCAGAGACCCTACCTAATAGGGTCCTTACCAACCACCTCATTTAAAGCAGTAAGTTCTGCCAATCTTTATGCCTTTCCAGTGTTTTTCTTTTTCATAGCATCTGTCATTTCTTGATGCTCTACTATATATTTAATTTTTTATGATCTATATCCTTCACTAGAATGGAAACTCTTTAATGACAGGGCTTCTGTCTGTAGGATTCACTGCTAAATCCCTGGTACTTACAATTTCATCTGTCACATAGTATGTGCTCAATAAATACAACAGTAAAACTCTGAAAGCATGTACTGCGAAAAAATAAAGGGGCCCCTGGGCAGCTCAGTCAGTTGAGTATCTGACTTCAGCTCAGGTCATGATCTTGCCATTGCTGAGTTTGAGCCCCGTCTCGGGCTCTGTGCTGACAGCTCAGAGCCTGGAGCCTGCTTCGGATTCTGTGTCAACCTTTCTCTCTGCCCCTCCCCAGCTTGCACTGCCTCTCTCTCTCTCTCTCTCTCTCTCTTTCTCTCTCTCTCATTCTCTCACTCTCTCAAAAATAAATAAAACATTAAAAAAATTTAAAAAATAAATAAAAATAAAAATAGAAAAATATACATATCCAATTTTAAGTGAGTGAAGAAAGAACATCAGTAAATGAGAACTTAAAAGTTTATGTCTAGGTTTCTAAATAGTCCTGTTAACATATAATCATGTGATTACATAGAGGAGGAAGGCAGGCAGGAAATAATGGCCAAATTTGTTAGTGACATTAAGATACTTTCCTCAGTAAAACTGACAGTTAATGAGGAAGTCCAGTGGAGGACCGAATCTCAAGAGTGTCAGCTGCAACCACACAAGGCTAAGATTAAGTAACCCAAATAATGAAATAGTACAGCACTTTTATAACTGGGATAGTGAGGCCTAAGCCCTGAACCTATTACATGCATTCTCATAATGCTGGCCATATTCTCCCCAGGGAGGCCATCAGCTTCTTTAGGGCAAGGTAAAGACTAATAACTTAGACTTCCTGTAGCATCCTACATGGCTGGCATGGTCAAACGGAAGCTTTTTTTACAGTGTTTAAATTCATGAAAAGAAGAAGTTTTACACATCATATAAACACATAGAAAAATGTAAAGAAAACATGCTGCCCTCTTTTCCATGGCTTCATCAAGCTTTTTAAAAGAAATTCAGAATAACCTATGAACATTAGGAAAGAGAATATGTTAGTGTGGAAAAGCCGGCCCTGAAAGACAGAAGCTTTGTGTTCTGGCCCAATCACAATTCTGATTAGTTCTAATACTTTAAATAAGTTATTTAATATCTGTGAGCCCCAGCTTATTCATCTGTGAGTTAAAAATGGTGGCCTAGGTAAACTCTGAAGCAGAGATTCCCAACCTCAGTACTACTGTCATTTGCCTGACAATTCCTCTCTATAGGAGTTTTGGTGTGCACTTGTAGGAGATCTGGCAGTAACTCTTGCCTCTAAGTATTCGTTGTCAGTAGCATCTTGCTGACCCCAAAATCTCTGTAGATAATGGCATTCCCTGGGGAGTAAAATCACCCCTTGAAGACCACCATTTATACTTCTGATATATTTTCCTTTCCTAGAGATGCATGCACCAAATCAGAAAATTATTTTCTTCTCTTCTTTCAAACTGTTTTACAGAGCTACCATCTACATTTTCTTTCCCTCTATAAAAGCAAGCTGTAAGGTCTTTTCTAGACTTCTTTGTTAAAGACCTGGTTTGGCGCATTCATCTCGGGCAAGTTGGAGACAAACTGGTTGCTTATGACATTTTATACTTCATCTGGGTAAGGGAAGTGAATTCTGCCATTTTTGCACCTGCGATTGCCACCTAAACCAAATGGAAACCTTCTTTCCTCTTCTAGCCTCATTTGTCATTTGTAAATTTGATAAACAGGCACACTGCGTTGTCGATAATCGTTTAGAGATCATTTGAGATTAGAATGGAATTAAGCACACAGAGAGATACAATAGGTGATTATCTCTGTGAGGCAACTTCGGAGGCCCTGGGAAGATCCTCTTCTGCTCAGAAATAGTATGCTGGGTTAAAAATAAAAAAGCCAAAACAAAACAAAACAAAAAAAAGGGGTGCCTGGGTGGCTTAGTCGGTTAAGCGTCCGACTTCAGCTCAGGTCATGATCTCGCAGTCCGTGAGTTCGAACCCCGCGTCAGGCTCTGTGCTGACCGCTCAGAGCCTGGAGCCTGTTTCCAATTCTGTGTCTCCCTCTCTCTCTGACCCTCCTCTGTTCATGCTCTGTCTCTGTCTCAAAAATAAATAAACGTTAAAAAAAAAAAAAAGAAATAGTATGCTGGATAGACTGATGGTATTTCTAGTAGAGTATATTCCCTATGATAAAATCACAAAAGGATGTTTCATAAAAAAGTTACTGTAATTGCACTCCATGGCATTAACTGTTCTAATAAGAGGTTTCCTCAGTCTGCTCTATACAGATCAAGAAGGAGATGGAGTCAGGGTTAGTATCAGGTGGGAATAAGGAAACCACCATGACCAGGGTGATAGGCCGAAAGGCATTCTCTAAATCATCAGCACTGAAGTAGCAAGGTCTATGGGGGAGACTAGTGTTGGCTAAGCTTCAATGTCATCAGCATCAGCTAGGTCTGGTGAAAGCAGAGCTGTGGTAAGTAAAGGTCTCTATTCTACAGAGGAGATAGGAAGGCTGTCACTTATCATATAGGCATTGACATTTATAAAGGCTGGAACATGCGAATTAAGATAAGTTCCAGCCACTGGGAAGGATGCAGGCTACTTAACAGGGGTACCTATACTCTAGATAGTCCATCACATCTGGAGAAGGGCTTCTGTTGTAGAAGAGGTTTGAGTTAGAAGACAGATTAAGGCAAAAGAATTCAGAAGGCCAGTCACAGACTGGACCTACCCAAGAGGAGAGAAACTTGGGTTCTCCCTGATGGTATAAGGTCTAAAGTCTTGGTGCTTTCAAGGCACTTAGAAAAACATACACATGCAAAATCCTAAGTCAGAAAAAGTCCCTTCAGATGGACAGACTCAGGCTAGTGACTTTCAGTGAGGACAGGAGCAAAAAGGACATTTGTTTATGTAGACATGAGGTTCTAGAAGAGATGGAAGAAATAAGGGTCATGGGCTGTGGGCCAACATTAATCTAAAAACTTAGATCTCCCCCAAGCAGCCCTATTTTTTTGTGAATAAACCTAATATAGACTTATCTAGACACTTTAATATCTAATTACTTAAGTCATAGTCAGGCCATTACTACCCAACAGGAATATAAAATATAAGCCACAGATGTAATTTTAAATTTTGAGTCACTACATCAAAAAAGCAAGAAGAAACAAGTTAAATTATTTTTAATTATCTATTTTATTTAACTTAATATATCTAAAACATTATGAGTTCAACATGTGTCAATATTAAAAAAAAAATATTACTGAGCCATTTTACTAATATCTTGTTACTAATGAGATTTTTTTCATACCAAAGTATACTTTATAGCACATCTCCATCTGGATGCTAAATTTTCATTAGAAATACTTGATCTCTATTTTTTTAAATTTCTTTTTCAACATTTATTTATTTTTGGGACAGAGAGAGACAGAGCATGAACGGCGGAGGGGCAGAGAGAGAGGGAGACACAGAATCGGAAACAGGCTCCAGGCTCTGAGCCATCAGCCAGAGCCCGAAGCGGGGCTCGAACTCACGGACCGCGAGATCGTGACCTGGCTGAAGTCGGACGCTTAACCGACTGCGCCACCCAAGCGCCCCAGAAATACTTGATCTCTATTTAGATTTTACAAAATGCACAGGTGAAAAAGTAGATTCACTTACTCAAGTACTTCCAAATAATACTTCAAAGTTTTCCAATGACTGGACTGAGTATTAGCTTTTAAATTACTATTAATTATAATTAAATAAAATTAAAGGTTAGCTTCTCAGTCAGTCACTAGTCATTTTTCAAGGGCTCATGAGCCACATATGGCAGTGGCCATTTACTAGGCAGTGAAAATCTAAACTCTATCTCTGCTTAAGTAACATGTTTAAGTGTTTCATGGCTCATGGTCTAGAGTAGCATCTCATTTGTTCAAATTTTTTCTTGTTTTAAAGTTGAAGAAATTTTGTGTTTTAATATTCTATAATTATGTATTTTTTCCTTCTTTATAAATGCTTTCAAAGTTTTGATTATATCACCTCTAAGTCTTAACATTTCCTGAATATAAAGCCCCAATCTTTTAAAGTCAATTTGCTTATGAAATCACCTTACATCCCTGATTAATTGAGTTACTGCTCTCTGGACCTTGTTCCAGATTCTTGTTTTTCCTTTTTCCCTATCTTTTATTTATTTCAGTGATCAAATCTGAAAATAATATTGTAAGTATAGCCCAACAGTTCTTTAATAATAAGGTATACTCTGAAATCTAAAACTATAAATTAGATATTTAAAGAAAGATTTTTTTTTCCTTCCAATAGACAGGCATTCTGAATCTTTTCAGAGAGCAGTAAGATTAGAGGGGAAGTAGGTGTATATATATATTGGTATTAATGATAACGTGTATAAAGGTGATTCCCTATTCTACCCACTACCTTTGCAACTACAATAAAACAAGAAAACTTAAAACTTAGCACAAACTGCTAGTAGGTGAAACATTATCCTAAGAAGAATGAAACAAAACAAAAAATCAGATATCCTCCTTCTCTAACGTAAGAAGGCCAATTAAAACAAAATACTGGCCCTCATGGGTTAGGGTAAAATAATATATTTTTTTCCTAATAAATTTTCCTAATAAATTTTTTTTCCTAAAGGCAGACCAAAACATATATATATTTGATACCAAAAGATGCTCTGAGGATTCCATCACCTCTAGAAACAGTACTGTATGAGAGAGTAAAGGTCTGTTTGGGGACGCTCTGATGGACAAAAGACATACTTCTTAGGCTGGTTTCACTTTTGTACCCTTTGCTAGGAACACAGGAGATATAATACTTTACTTTTTATTGCCACTAGCTAAATTTACAGTATGGTAACTGATAGGTTAAACACTGAATTCAGCAAGAGAAACCACTGTCTTATTGGAAATTTTGTTGTTATTTTCTTTTACAGGACTAACTATGTCTGATTTAGCTTCAGCAATTACACTATTCAATCTCTTATCTACAATTTACACATTAAGAATGTAAATGCTTAATATGTTCATGGTCAGAAGCTTTTAAAACCAACCTTCAGGGCAATCACTCTTATACCAATATATTTACAAGCACTATGTTAATATATTTGACTTTGAAAAATTTGAAATGATCAGGAAAATAACAAACCAAACTTTGATTCATTTGACAGAAATTAATTAATTTAACCTGATTGGCTCACTTTAATAATAATAATAAGAGGAAGACAAATAAAGCCTAACAGAGATTAAAACTCCTAGCAAAGGATATGTGATTTCTATTAGGCTGTACAGGATTAGCATCTTATCTCCAGTTAACAAACAGCCTTGGTGTATTAGTCTTTTAACTATTCACTGTCCATTTTGCGTCTTGCAATATATCATCTTTGGATTGATTCCAAATTTCTCTTTTATGTCTACCTACTTCTCTTTAATCAATGTAATCCATCATCAATTTGAACTTAAAAGCAATTATCTAAAATATCAAAGATACACCTATAACAGCTGTCACTTAAATTCTCTATATACTTTTATTACTAATAATCATTCTTCAAAAAATTTCCTGAAAGAGGGAAATAATATCTACAACCAGAAGTGACAGTAGAGATATAAAATGGCAATATCCAGCAATTATGGTTTCATTAATAGCAATACTGAATATCTTATGTCTTAGTAAGAAAGATACTGTCTACTTCCAAAGAAAGATTGCATGTGGGAGGGGGTGGGGGGCAGGGAGAAAGTGAAGGAAGGTGGGAGGGAAAGAGGGAAATAGAGGATTTACAGACCTAAATGCAAATTTTAAAGAGAAAAAAATCATATAACATTAATCACAGTGACTAATACAGAAGTATTATAGACAAACATTTGGCCTAATGATTTTTTAATATTAGACAATAGATATTGCTTTATTCATCCTAAGAACACACAGCCAGAATCTACTACAGAGATCATAATGCAAATTAACCATTTATATGGGCATGCATTTTAAGTGTTATGTACCTTTTATCTATTACTATATTTTGCACAGTTAAACCCTATTATAACATGAAACATGTTTACATGGGTTTGTATTTTACACAGGTCAACCTCAAACTGTTAAAAAGATTTTAATAGGGGCATCTGGGTGGCTCAGTCGGTTAAGGGTTTGACTTCAGCTCAGGTCATGATCTCACAGTCCGTGAGTTCGAGCTCCACGTCAGGCTCTGTGCTGACAGCTCAGAGCCTGGAGCCTGCTTCGGATTCTGTGTCTCCCTCTCTCTCTGCCCCTCCCCTGCTCATGCTCTGTCTCTTTCTCTCTGTCTCAAAAATAAATAAAAACATTAAAAAAATTTTTAAAAAGACTTTAATAAATTCTAAGTCCTAAGCATTATATGAAGGCTTTTTTTTATTTACATGTTTATTTATTTATTTTTGAGAGAGTGCCCAAGTGCGTACAAAAGAGTTGGGGAGGGGCAGACACAGAGAGAGATACAGAGAATCCCAACCAGGCTCTGCACTGTCAGCACAGAGCCCCACATGGGGCTCAAACTCAAGAACCCATGAGATCATGACCTGAGCCAAAATCAAGAGTTGGACGTTTAATTGACTGAGCCACCCAGGCACATCAAATGAAGACTTTTAAACTAAATCATGGGCCTTAAAATGACATTCTGTTATTACAGCAGAATATTTTCAAATTTTAGCTTTTCAAATTAGTCCTGAAAATGTTTTGTGTGCCAAGAATTATGCAAAATATTTCATCTATCAAAATTATAATTACCGAGCATCAGATATCCAGCTGTAAAACAAAGGTGGAAATAAAATATTACCCTAATGATCTTCCTATGGGAATTTAATACTGCATGGGAAATAAAAAATGATGAAACTCTGATCACATTAATAAATTCACACTTTTCTTAACCCTGGCGGGGGGGAGGGGGGGCTCTGTTAACATGGTACCATGTGTAAATGTGTTTCCTCACTACCAAAAGAAGTATTTCAATCAAATTTTCAGATTTTATAAATGACCTTTTTAGCATAACTGAAATGTGTAACAAGTATCTCAAAAATACCACAGCTGTTCCAGAATTTCTTTAAAAAAAGAAAAAAAAATGATGACATGTTGGCAGGATTGGATGTACCCAAGAGGGGTGGTCATCCTTCCCATTTTCATTTCATTAGTTTTATGATTTTAATTACCAGAAGTAAATCCCTCTCACGACAAATAAAGTGTCTACAAGATAGACAGAAATGAAGTCTTGTACGTCCTTCATCTTTCAGCTTGTACTCAATTCTATGATGGATTAGAATAGAGCAAAGGGCAAACTCTACCAGCTTTCTTTAATCATAATACCAGCTATTTTCTTTGATCCTTCCAGTAATTAGGAAATGATTAAGTAATCTAAATTTCTATTGATATTCTATATATAAAACTTCTGCCATGCCCTTTGGGAAAGAGTCAATCTTTTCTTTAAATATACACTTTCTCCCAAAAACATCAATGTACTGGGGAAGAATGAAAGCCTATGGAAGAAGATCTATGTTGAAATCCTCTCTAGTCTGTTTTGTAGTCCACATGAAATGGGCCAATCCTTTCCCTTCTCTCTGATTCAGCTTACCTATTAGTAAAATAAGAGATAAATTATGGAGATAAATTACCTTCCTTAATTCGTTAGGTTTTCTAAAAATAAAATCAAGTATGAATATTATTTGAAAAATAGAGAACATGAAATGAAGGCATTTTAAGAGGAAGATTGAACAGAACACTTGAAAACAGACATACAGAAACAAGCTATTTGCAGACAATTTCAAGAAACTTAATTTGCTCAAGTTTGCCTCTATGGAAAGTTGATACGTTCAACTTTTTCTCTCCCTTCTCTTTCCCCTACACATAAACAGATACTCTGCTAAAACTCCTGAGGTTTTTTAGTTGTGTCTTCAAAATAATTTAGGAGTGCTTTAATCTGAGTACTTCTGGGACCATTTCAAATTTTACAGAAATATACAAAAAAAATAATAATTAAGTGAATGTTTGTTAGATATTTATAAGGTGCCCAGTCTATGTCAGGATAAATGGTGCTGGGTTTTGTTTGTTTTTTCAGAACTGCAGTTGTCAAACTGCTACAGAGAGTGAGTGGGATTTAGGCAGAGACCTGGAGAAGCAGACTACCATTTTCCTAAGGCAAGCACTGAGGCTAGGCTGGGAGAAGGTAGGAAAATGGGGGAAGAGGTGAGGGGCAAAACAGGAAGGCAGGAGGGTAACACCCTCTACATATAAACTGTTTATGGTTTTGAGATATCCCACACATGGCTATGGCTTAGTTTGCTTTACTCCACATGTCTCAGTAGACTTTGAACTCCTAAAATTGAGTCAGCCCAAGCAAGGGGCTGGCAAGAACCAGGGATCCCAAGAAAACAAGCATGTCTCTAAGCAAAGACCCCAAAGGCTTTGTGTTTTACTTCTGGTTTCACTCATTTGTGAACTGCACAGTTCATGTGTTGGGGTTAGGAGGAGTAATAAAAGGTGAGTTCCCCCTGGAGAGTTCAGAGGGAATTCATGCCTCCCCAGGAATTCAGATCAGGGGCACTATAATGAAGTACAATCCAGTTACTGGTTCAGTGGGTATCTCAATCCAGTGGTTCAGAGCCATCTCAGCCATCCCTACCCACTTACTTTGCTCTGACCATCTTCCATTTAGAATGCTAGCTTCAAGGTTCCATTATGCTAAAAGTAGAACCAAAGGACAAAGTTGTAAAACTCTTGGCTTTTATTGGTGGTGGGGAAGCGCTTAGTCCAGATTTAGGGCAGAGTATTAGAAGAATAAATGATCCACGCTACCCAGCAACCACCCTCCATTCTCCCCCTGCATATAGTGGGCAAAGGTGGGGAACGGCACAAAAGAGAGCAGAGTCAAGAGAGGAAAAATGAAAATCTCTTAAAGACAATTACATCTCTAAGACTGAAGGAGATGGCAGGATCATAGTGACAGAGATTCTCAATTTACATTTAAAAATGTGACAGTAGATGTGTTTTATTATGCTTCCCACCAGAAGAATTCATAGTACACACATCTCTGAAGAGCTGCCCATTTACTCCTGGTTATAGAAGGGCACAACAGACTCACCTGTATAAAATGTCCAGGCAGACGTGTCTAAACAGCTTCCCTGAGTAACCTAAATCCCCAAACAAGGCTCAATATATAGCTAAATATTTCCCCCAGGTGACTGTGAGTGGTGTAAATGAGACCACAAACATAGGTGCCAAGAGGGGTCCTTTTGATTAAAATAGGAAACCCTGCAATGAAAAGAGGCATGGATGGGGTGGCTGAGGTTCAGAGGCACACACACAGTGACCTCAGATGTTAGCATGGAGGAGCTCCAAAAGCTAAGAGCAAACAGACAAATGGGTATCTCAGTTGATGGAAACATGAAGAGATTTCTCTCTGCAAAGCTGCTCAAGGATGTAAAGTAGGCCAAACTCAGGCCCACGGACTTGAAGGACAATCACATTCTGCTCTCAGGGATATGTGAGTCCCCAGATGATTTAGATTTAAAACAAAGGCACCAATTTTCTTAGTCTTATTTTTTAGAGCTTGTGCATACATTTTGAGGTCAGCAACATACCATACCTATCAGAAGGATAACCCTGAGTCTGAATTTGCCTAGAACATGTGCAGGGTGATGATTTTCCACTCTCAAGTGTCCCACTTTAGACAATAAACGATATAGTCATCCAACCTTTAATTCCTTTTTTTTTTTTTTTTGGTCTTGCTTCTACTTTGGTATCAGACAAATATGACTTTTTTTTTAATTTATTTACTTTTGAGAGAGAGAGAGAGAGAGAGAGAGAGAGAGAGAGAGAGAGAGAGAGAGAGAGATAGTGGGGAAGGGGCAGAGAGAGAAGGAGATGGAAAATCCCAGGCAGGCTCCACAACCATCAGCACAAAGCCTGACGTGGGTCTCAAACACATGAAATATGAGATATGAGATCATGACTTGAGCTGAAACCAAGAGTTAGATGCTCAACCGACTGAGCCACCCAGGCGCCCCAAATAGGACTTTACTGATGTTGCTACGTTTATGTTTTTTTAAGGTAAAATATATAAGAGAATAAAATAAATTCCTCCCTATTTTGATTTGGCTCTTTAGGTAAAATAGGCTCACCTTAGAAGTAAAGCAGCCAAATATGGTGATTTGTTTTTTCCAAATCAAAATTCTAAATACAGTCAATGATATTGTAATAGCGCTGGATGGTGACAGATGGTAGCTATACTTGTGGTGAGCATAGCATATCCTACAGAGAAGCTGGATCACTATGCTGTACACCTGAAACTAATCTAATGAAGTGTATCGTCTACACTGAAATAAACTTTGAAAAATAGTCCAAATGGTAAATGTATGTCAAATGTATGACAAAGGCAAACATTAGCAGGACAGCACAGACTAAAGAAAGCAAATAAGAGAAACTGTGAAAAAAATTGTTTGGGAATATTTGGAAATTCTCCCAAGATGTCACTGAATTCACTTCCACATCTGATTCTAAATGCCAAATATATACGGTATGAACTCCAGCCTCAGGGCTTTTAGAATATCCCAGAAGAATTATGTAGGTTACTGACTTGTGCTGTGTAGGCAGAAAGATAGACTTCACATGTTGCAGGGCAATAAAGCAAGTATTTGTCAGCTTCCAAATTGGAACCAACAATGAATTGGCTATTTGCAACACTGCTATTTCTACAGGCATGATGTAAGCATCCTTTACTCCTGTATAATGGATGGAAGGATCAATTCTAGATGTGCAGTGGCCCAGTATATTTTATCATTCTATCATCTTATAACAATAAGAAAATCTAAAATAGAAACCTTTCTAACAGGCCAGGATATCCCCCGCCCCTACTCCTTGAAGACTACAGACTTGGAAAATTACATATTTATAAAATTGTGTTTATAATCAATGAAATTTTAGGATGCATAGCTCCAAGAGAAAGGATAGTAGTAATGAACACCCACACCAAGGAAATAGAAATAGTTAAGATGTTCTTATTTATAACTCAAAGTCTTTGAGGTATATTTGATATTCTTGTTCCTACGAAGGTGAATTGAACATTTCTTCTTTATTTACTCTGATATTCCTCTTGTAGATTACAATTTCTTAGTTCTAACTTGTCAAAAAAAGTCTTAGAACCAAGTTATCCATTGGAATGACTGTAAAACAACCTTTTACATAATAGCTAGTATTAAAACCAAGTTCCTGAAGTGCTATGTCTTCTAAACATACATGAAAAAGCAGAGCTGAGTCAGTTCCTCATATTTAAAACTTCTGTTTCGTCATTCACTTTTACTCCAAGAATTTGTAGATGTTCAGGCAACTTTCAATGCTCCTTCCTATTTAACAACCATGGGTCTTGGGAAGATAATACTCACTTCTCTAATTGAAACTGCTCCATCCACATAATCAAGATAACATGGATTGCCCCAAGACAATGAGGCACTGTCTATAAAGCAGCTGCCCCAGAGTGGATGAACACAGATAAATCTTGTTTTCTATCATACGCTCTAGAAGAAACTATTTATAACATTGCCTTAAGCAACAACTAATAAGGAGAAATATCCACCCAGAAATTTTGATAGTGACTTATAGAGACAAGAAAAGGGAGCCTAAGAGATGATAGACATGGGTTTAAATTCTGGCTCCACCATTCTTTTCCTTTTTTTTTTTTATTTTCTTTCTTTTAAAAATTTTTTTTAATGTTTATTTATTTTTGAGAGGGAGGGACAGAGTGTGAGCAGGGGAGGGACAGAGAGAGAAGGAAACACAGAATCTGAAGCAGCTCCAGGCTCTGAGCTGTCTGCAGAGCCCAACGTGGGGCTGGAACCCACAGACCACGAGATCATGACCTGAGCCAAAGTCAGATGTGTAACCGAATGAGCCACGTAGGTGCCCCTAAGTTCTGGCTCCTCCATTCTCACTGCAACAGTTTCTTATTGGTTAAGAGCCAGATGCAATCACCAAGAATCGTTAACACTGACACTTGATGATTCCATCTGTTCTCCCTTGCCCAAATAACAGTTCAGAGGACTGAAATTTGACTTGATAGCTGTTCTCTTTTTTTACGTTACCTTTTGTGGCATAAACTTCCACTGAAAAGAGACAACACAAAGGCATTCAGTTATGTGTGATACATGCATATAAGCTGCGCTTAGAGGTTCATTCTTGAAGCTGGTAAAGAGAAAGTGATTGTATTTGGGGGACTGCAGTAAATTGATTCTGGCATACCATTTGTTCCACAATTTACTATACTCCAATTCTTTGCCAGATACCTGCTCCATCTGTAATAAAAGTGTGCTGAGAGTCTCAAAGAATAAAAGAAATGCTGCTCATCATTTCAGCAATAATGTGTAAGCCCATGCACTTGGCTGAACAGGAACTGATGAACAAAATCTCTAATCCAAAATTACCAACGTGCAAAGATTTCCAATAAAGATGCTCTAAGAGATGACTGTTTTGCCTCCTCTCGATGTGACACAGCTATCTGGTAGAATCTCTGTCATATTAGAACCAGTGGACATTAACATATTTTTAATGTTTCTGCTTTGAATATTCAAATAATGAATAATCATCTTGTTATTGATCAATATATGCATGTGTCAATTACTTTAAATGTTTTGTACACATTGCTCAATGTTTTCAATCCCATTGAGAAATAAATATTTTACCCCCATTTTGCTGCTGAGGAAATTGAGGATCAAAAAGTCTAGGTCACTCAGATCTCCCAACTCAGAAGGGTTCTTGTCCTCTCATCACAGCTGGATTAAACAAAAATAATTTTGCAATCATCTTACAAGAGCTGTGGTATTAAAGTAATGCTATTCAAGTTAACGTATGATAATTTTAAATGACACCAGTTACTTTTTGATGGAAACTTGTATTCATTGGAAGTTTTTGCATGGAAAGACACGGTAGGGAGAAAATATTAATAAAACCAAATGGGGGATAAAAAGGCATAGTTATTAGCACCAGAATAACCTCACAACAAAGGAAGCTTGTGTGCCACAAGCTAGCAACAAGTATTGTGTTGCCTCTAATTGTCTGGGTTTTTTGTTTGTTTGTTTTTTTATTCCAAACTCAATCCTATTCCTCACATGATAAATTCAAGTGAATGAAACAGCAAGAGGTGAATTCCTCCTAAAATATCAGTCCTTCTGGATGCTAATACATGGCTTCTGCTCAAAGTGGTTCTGTTCAGCGTCTTCATTTGCCATTCATGAATCCTTTACATGCGTCCTTGCACCCCTAGCTTGATGATGCATTGTTTGCAGGCATCTTACCAAGAACTCAGCTCAAGCAGGAAATGCCCAGTGCAACAGCTTTGTGGTGAATGTTTGCAAAATGTCAAGAACACCTGTGCCCTGTCACCTGAATTTCTCCTTGGCGTGCGCAGAAAATCGAGTAACAATTATGTTTCGAGAACAGTGCTGCATGCCTAAAGTCATATGGAATCAGGCACCCTAGCCCCAACTGAGAATACAAGGGAGTAAAAGGGTAGAGGCAGGGAAAGGCATTCGTTCATTCATGCCAATTTCAGCCCAAAGCCAGCAAAGCAGTGAGATAATATACAGGGTTTAACCCTAAGTCATATACTCTTCCCTCAGGCTTTAAATTGTGATTGGGACATAGATAACCCTTGAGAATGAATTGCAGGGACCTTACCCGAGTTCCCATCTGTTTGCACCATGAGCCTCTAATGCAAACATTTCCCAAAGCAAACGAGAGAAGCTGTCTTGGGAGTCATTAAAAAGGGACTGGGCAAAACATTAGAAAATATACAACCAAGAACAATACAGAATGGCTCCGTAGGGAATCAACTCACTTTGACCTAATATTGAAGACTGATAGCTGACAATGTTGAAACATTAATAGTAGATAAAATGCACTGAAAGGTCTTTGTTAAGCAAAGACTTTGTGTTCACAATGGTTGCCAAATAGGTATCTGATGAGTAGAGGGGTGGGGAAGGGAAGACCCCCAAGACAGGAAGTGGCATAGGTGGTCTTCTTATGGCATTGGAAAAGTAGATGAAATAGTAAAGGTTATATAGTTTGGGCCTTCCCTGGAGCCTAAGTCTCTTCTGTGTGCCTGATAGTACAGAGCACTGGCTCTTCAAAACAAACCTCTAATGATTAGCTGGTAATGCCTCCACAGAGAAGATAGATGTATTTCCACGCCTCTTCACCGACAGTAGTGATGAGGAAATAGACCAAAAGGATGCTTGGGAAACCTGAAATCATTTAGCAAACTGGGAGACTCAAGAGCAGGAAAGATCAGGCTGTCACTGTAGTTGGCAATCAAGAACTACTAAGCTCAACCCAGTAATTTAAATTTGTTTGAATTCCCGGATCCTCAATCAGCACCATCTGCACTAGAGGACCTTGTAACTTAGTTGAAGGAATAGGATTATGCTATCATAAATTTTTAAGGCCTTGTTTAAACACCAAAGAGACACACACAGTTAACAAAGACAAAGGGACTTCACAGATGGTGGGGACGACTGTGGGTGGTGTCATGAGGGAAGATGTTAGAGAGAGAAAAACTACACCAGGCACTGCCATGGACTGAATAGTGTGTCCCCCCAAATTCGTATGTTGAAGCATAGTGCCTCAGTGTGATTGTTAATCGGACACAGGGCCTTCACAGAGGTAACAAAGGCTAAATGAAGTCATCAGGGTAGAGTCCTTAACTGAATAGGATTAATGTTCTTGGGGCACCTGGGTGGTTCAGTCGGGTAAGCATTCAATTCTTGCTTTTAGCTCAGGTCATGATCTCACGGTTTGTGAGTTCTAGCCCTGCACCAGGCTCTGTACTGACAGTGCAGAGGCTGCTTGGGATTCTCTCTCTTCCTCTCTTTCTGTCCCTCCCCACTTTCTCTCTCTCAAGATAAATAAATAAACTTAAAAAAATAAACTTAAATAAACTTAATGTTCTTATAAAGAGATACACTGGAACTCTGGCTCTCTCTTCCACTCTGTGAGGTCCCAGTGAGAAGGCAGCTGTCTGCAAGCCAGGAAGAGTGCTCTCACCAGAAACCAATCCTTACAAACCTTGATCTGACACTTCCAGCCTCCAAAACTGTGAAAAATAAATTTCTGTTGTGTAAGCCTCACGGTCCATGGTATTTTGCTACGGCAATCCAACCAAACTAAGACAGGTCCAGAGGGCAACTAGCATGCCTAGACAGGTAAAATAAATGATACCATGTCAAGAGTTGGCAAACTAGATCCAGCCTGCCACCTCCTCTTTATGGCCTGTGAACGAAGAATAATTTTTACATTCATAAATGGTTCAGAAAACACACAAAAAATTTTATGACATGGAAAAATTATATGGAATTCACATTTCAATGCCCATGAATAAAGTTTTATTGGAACACAACCACATGCCTTTATGTGTTATGGCTTCTTTAACACTATTACAAGAGAGCTGAGTTGTAGTGACAGAGACTGTATGGAGTGAATAACCTAAAATATTCACGACTGGCTCTTTACAGGAAAAATTTGCCAACGTTTGGTCTCCACTGGTTCTCCAATAAGGTTCTTAAACCTTATTGTGTATAGGTATCACCTGGAGGTCTTATTAAAATGCAGATTCTGACTCAGTGGAGCTTGAGTGTGCACAGTCCTATGCACTCCAGGTGATGTTACTGCTACTGCATGTGGACAACTTGATTAGGAAGATTCAAAATCCACTTTATCTAAAATCCTGACCTTCATTTAGAGGAACATCTTCTTTAGTGATCTGGTTGATTGGGTAATCAGCGCTCAGTACTAACAGAATTATCTTGGGATTCACCTGAGACTTTGAAAATCAGTTCTTAATAGGGATGGGTAGGACTAAAGCAGAAAGGTAATCTCTGGTTTACACATTTGCTGATGGAAAGCCACTGTAGGGGCCACCTGGGTGGCTCAGTTAGTTGAGTATCTGACTTTGGCTCAGGTCATGATCTCACAGTTCTGAGTCCTGCATTGGTCTCACCGCTGTCAGCCTGTCAGTGCAAATCATGTTTTGGATCCTCTGCCCCCATCTCTCTCTGCCCTTCCACTGCTCATGCTCTCTCTCTCTCTCTCAAAAAAATAAAATAAAACATTAAAAAAAAAAGAAAGCCACTGTAACAAGGAAAGTATGTCAAAACTGATCATTTCCGGCTTATGTTAATGTAACGATTTTTTTCATTTTTTTATGTTTTTCTTCTTGATATATTTTTTTCATTATATGTAAAATGGCTCTTGTTTCCTTTCTAAAACAGACTCTTTTTTTTTTTTTTCAACGTTTATTTATTTTTGGGACAGAGAGAGACAGAGCATGAACGAGGGAGGGGCAGAGAGAGGGAGACACAGAATCAGAAACAGGCTCCAGGCTCTGAGCCATCAGCCCAGAGCCCGACGCGGGGCTCGAACTCACAGACCGCGAGATGGTGACCTGGCTGAAGTCGGACGCTTAACCGACTGCGCCACCCAGGCGCCCCGGCTCTTGTTTCCTTTCTATGTTAACACCCAAATCTCTTTTTTGAAGATGTAAAAAAGGACAATTCTCTCTCTTTTTAAGCTTTTAGAGCAAAACATCTAAAAGTAAATATTGAGATTTGAACTGATGAGAAACAGATTGGGCATTGCCTGTCAACTCCCCAAAGGCCACAAAATAAATGATAAGGTAACAGCAGCCTCAGCTCATTGAAATGCAGCCTATATTCACTGAGATTTCATATGCATGTCTTCCCGCCACTGTCTCCTTAACAGATGTCATGGAATCAGACACACAGGGCCAGAGAAATGAAGTGCAAATACCACCCCAGGAGCCACCAAGACCCAAGCTGTGGGCACCCCAACCTGTGAGCCACACATGCGCAAGTGCATGGGTGTAAATTCGTCAGGCAGAAGCCCAACATGTCATTTGAATCAAAAGAAAAATCTGGCATTTTAGGGATTTAGCTCTAACAACTTTCTGATGTTTTGGTGATATAGTGCCTATTCGGGCCCCATACAAAACTAGCTATGTGATTTTGGAAAATATCTGGACAAATACCCTGCATATTGACACTGTCCTAAGTATCAAAATTATGAACAATTAAGCTTTATTTTTTGTGTTTTTTGTTGACCTATATGCTTTTTTTTTTAAGTTTATTTATTTTGAGGGAGAGAGAGAATCCCAAGCAAGCTCTGTACAGGCAGCACAGAGTCCGATGCAGGGCTTGAACCCATGAACCATGAGATCATGACCTGAGCTGAAACCAAGAGTCGGACACTTAACCAGGCACCCCCGATTTGCATACTTTTGATTGCTAAGTGCAGCACAAACTATATGAATGTCATAAGTTAAACAATTATCTTCGGCCTGTATTTACATTATCCATATCCTGTAGTCAAAAGGGTAAGGCATAAGGAAGAGGACTAGGAGGTGATGAATTATTTCACTTTAAGTTAAAATAGAGGCTGGGCTGTAACCAAGATAAGTGATAATATTGCTACCCATTATTGAATACTTAATATGCACTATGGTACATACTATATTCAAGTGGGATAACATTGGGGCACCTAGGTGGCTCACTTGGTTGAGCATGTGACTCTTGATTTTGCCTCAGATCATGATCTCATGGTTCACGGGATCAAGCCCCACATGGGGCTCTGTGCTGGCAGGGCAGAGCTTGTTTGGGATTCTCTCTCTCATCTCTCTCTCTC
Source organism: Felis catus (assembly GCF_018350175.1). Taxonomy (NCBI): domain Eukaryota; kingdom Metazoa; phylum Chordata; class Mammalia; order Carnivora; family Felidae; genus Felis; species Felis catus. Next base: position 71,659,691 of record NC_058379.1, on the reverse strand, counting down.
TCACTCTGCCCCTCCCCTGCTTGTGCTCTGTCTCCCTTTCTCTCAAAAAAATAAATAAATAAACATTAAAAAATAAAAATATAACTTAAAAAGTGGGATAACATACATAAGGCATTTATGTAACAAAAGGAAGCCATCAATAAACATATTCCCCCTTAACCACCCTTACAAACATAGGGAGGTTTCTCTCTCCCCATTTTACAGATGGTGAAAGTGAAGTGTAGAGAGACAGTATTTCAGCCAAGGTTGCACAGACAGTAAGCTGCTCAGCAAAGGCCGGCGGTCCCCAATGCCAGAATCACTGTTCCCAGCTGCCAGCAATGTTGTTCCAGGACAATGCATCACAAAACTCCAGATTACTAAGAAATAGCATTCAAAACCTTTAAAACTTCCCAGCCCCACTCAATTGAAGGGTAAAACCCCTTGGGGATGATTTATTTTGTAAAATGGCATTGTTTTGGGAATCTGCTTATTGAGCTAAGATGGAGTAGCTTGTGGCAAAGCACAGCTCCTGCCAAGACAACCTAGAAAAGCTGGAAAAAGTAAAAAAAAAAAAAAAAAACCAATCCATCAATCTGTGTAAAGGTATCAGATTTTTGCTAAAGCAATGAGAACTAAAGGGGTCAAGATTTCAGAGACAGGAACACTTCAATAAAAGTGAGCTGTTATCCTATGGAACCTTTTTTCCTTGGGGACATTTGCCAATTCTCAGGGCAGAGAAAGAACCTAAGAATGCAAGTTGCCTGGGCACAAGCCTACAGGCAGGAATAGAGAAACTGGTAGGTTTTTGTGGTCTTGCAGAAACACAAATGGGGATGTGAACAGTCAGGATGCTTCTGAAAAGAGGAAAAGAAAACGGAAACAATGTCGGACTCTCCCCGGGACACAAAATTGAGGCTATACGGGAGAATGAACAAGTAATTTACAAAACCACTATGGGAAGAATGGAGTTGCCTGACAGTCCCTGGCTACTGAGGAGATGAGGATTAGGATAAATTAGGGTAAAACCCATTAAAGGAGGAGCCCAAGTGGTCACACTAGGCTCTTTGTTGAAAGCCTTGGGGGACTATATCCTAGGAACAGAATGAATGAGAGAACCTGTAACCCAGCCTGACTCAACTCAGTCCCCTACTGGGTTAAGCTAACAGAAGCTGAGTAAACTAATTATATGTACACGTGTGTATAGTTTACACACATGCATATACATACACACATACATATATGGATATGTATATGTGGTATTTAGCATTCAATCAAGAATGACTAAACAAGGCAAGATACAGGACAATATAATATTAAAAAGAAATAGACCCACAGTGAGCAGACATTTTAATTAGAAGTTCAAGAAAATACAGAACAAGCTGGAGAAAACAGATGCAAAGAATGGCTAATTTCATCAGAGGACCAGCATTCATCAAAAGAATCCAATGAAAATGTTGGAACTATAAAACATAAGAAGTAATATTAAGAGCCTAATGGATGGGTTTATCAGCCAATTAGATACTGCATAAAACAGGGTTAAGAGAATGGAGAAAGTCAACAGAAAAGCTCAGCATTTTTTTAAACAAAAAATTCAGGAAAAATGAGTAAGAGATGGTGGAATACAGTATAAATGTTGTAACCTGCAAGTAGACAGGGAACTATTGAGAGAAAAAATGAGGCAAAAGTAGTATTGAAGGCATAATGACTAAAGGTTTCCCAAAATGATTAAGGACATTAACTCTCAGACTGAAAAATCTCATTGAACTTTGAGCAAGATAACACCGACACACACACCAACACACACACACACACACACACACACACACACACACACACACACACAAAATGAGCTGTATCATAGTCAAATTGCTGAAAGCCAAAACCAAGAAAAACATATTAAAAACAGAAAACAGATTTTTTTTCTCAATAACTTATAACTGACTTCTCAACAGAAACGATCAAAGTCAAAGAAAATGACTGGTAACCTAGAATTCTACACCCCACAAAAACATCCTTCCAAAGTAAAGACAAAATAAACACATCTTCAGAAAAACAAAAACTGAGAGCCCTTTCCCCAGCTGGCAGCCTGGAGGCCGCAGGACGCCTGGAGTTACTGTAAAGGATGTGAACCAGCAGGAATTCATCAGAGCTCTGGCAGTCTTCCTCAAAAAGTCTGGGAAGTTGAAAGTGCCTGTATGGGTGGACACTGTCAAGCTGGTCAAGCATAAAAAGCTTGCTCCCTGATGAGAGCTCTTTCTACACACAAGCTGCTTCCATAGCACAGTGCCTATACCCACAGGGCGCTCTGGGGTGAGCTCCATGACCAAGATCTACGGGGGATGACATAGGCAAGATCTAGGGAAACAAGTTCTAGGGAAACAAGGTCATGCCTCCAAGACAGGGGCTGCAGCCCTGGAGTGGCTGAAAATGGTGGAAAAGCACAAAGATGGGGGCTGTAAACTGACCCCTTGGGGACAGAGAGATCTGGACTGAATCGCCAGACAGGTGCCAGCTGCCAATAAGAAGCACTGGGACAAATGCTGGGTTAATAAATTGTCTCAGTCCAAAGAGAGAGAGAGAGAGAGAGAGAGAGAGAGAGAGAGAGAGAGAGAGAGAGAGAGAAACTAAGAGAGTTTATCACTAGCTAACCTACACCAATGAAACTTCTAAAGGGAGTTCTTTAAGCAGAAGGAAACAAGGCAATGCCAGATGGAAACAAAAAGGGTAAATATGTGGGTAACTGTATTTCAATGGCAATTAATGCCTTATGGGCTTTAAAACATATTTAGAATTAAAACTCATAATAAAAATCAGAGGACAGGAAGGGATATGTACAGTTAGAGAATTCCAAGATGTTACCATTATTCATAGTAATAGTTTGATTTTAAAATAAAATTGTAAAAAAAAAATCAAAACACAACAATTGATTATAGTAAGTCAAAGGCACATGTTGTGTCTAGGGTATCCACTAACAAAATAGTAAATAAATGTGTTCCTAACAAGTTAATAGAGTAAGAAAAATGGAATAGTTATAAAATGATTAATTTTACAAAGGCACAAAAGGAGAGAAAAGGGAATATTGAAATCACTGAGATCAATAGGAAAAAAATGATAAATATAAAGCCAAGGATGTCAATAATTAAGTTCCAATGGATGAAATATTCCAATTAAAAGATTAACACTACCAGTCCGGTTAAACATTTGGGACACAGAAAGCTGGAAATTTTAAGGATGAAAAAAGATGTACCATGCAAATATCACCAAAATAAGCTGGTATGACTGTAACAGCACTTTCAGATTTCTTTGTGAAGATATTCTAGGAATATAAACCCATTCTAGAAAAGAAAATGCAACTTCCTATTTTCTTGAGGTTTTAAATTATTTTTATGTTTTGTGCAATTAGCGCTCTGCATTGAAAAACAAAAAGTGAGATAAACAAAGATCCTGATGTTTCCTTGGAGGAAAATGGGTGAGGTTTCCAAGGTGTGATAACAATTCCAGAGTAGCTGTTGCTCCCCGGGGTGTAGGGCTAGCACCCTACATTTACATAAACTCAGAGGAAAATCAGAGAATTGGAACCACCAAATATAACCATAGTCTAAAAAATCTGTAGCACTTTTTTTATAAACTTCATTTCCGGAAACCATACATCCTGAGTCATCCCCTATGGCTTGGTTTATCATTTAATCTAAGACATTTATCTACTTCTCCCTTCTTTCTCTCCCTTTCAAATCCTTCCTCTGTGATCAGCAAATTAATCTATCTCCTCAACCTCTTTCTCAACATGCCCTCCACTTCGTGGCCTTAACTGAACCCTGGATGTTTATGGTCATGGTGGTGACTGTTTCATAATGATGACTCTGCAAATGGCACCACTGCCTTGCTGCCCTCTTCTTTTGCAGAAGCACGGGTCTGGCGAAAGCCAAATCCTGGGTGTATGTACTCTACTGTGTACCTTCTGTCAATATCACTTCAGTGGCTTTATAAATATTTCTGGAGAAAATCACACACACTGGCAACACTACTCTACTGTGGCAGCCTCAGTTTTTCAGTCATCATGAGAAAGTATTATGTCCTGTCCTTCTCTCCCCATTAAACTTTCCCTATATCTGCCTTCTCTCTTAGCTCTCTCACACTTCAGTGAGAAAAAAAGAAATCATGCACTGTGAATTTCTCCATCTTCTTAAAACCAAAATTCAAATCCACCTGCAAAGACATCTTTCTTCCCTCCTCCTGCTTCAGTGGAGAAAACCATCCCTGCTTCTAACACCGTTCTCTCTACACAGTCTGGATCCATCTTTTCTCTTCAAGGACCCAGAGTGATTTTCTTCCTCTCTTCTGCATCATCAGGCTCCCACTCACTCATTAACCATTTTTTTTTAATTTTTTTTAATGTCTATTTATTTTTGAGAGAGAGAGAGGTTGAGAGAGAGAGAGAGAGAGAGAGAGAGAGAGAGAGAGAACGAGAACACAAATGGAGGAGGGGAAGAGACAGAAGGAGACACAGAATCCAAAGCAGTCTCCAAACTCTGAACTGTCACCCTAGAGCCCAATGCAGGGCTTGCATTCATGGACCGCGAGATCATGACCTGAACTGGAGTTGGACGCTTGACCCACAGAGCCACCCAGGCATCCCATTAACCATTTCTATCAACATTTAAAAATGCTCTTTCTTAAAACAAGTATTTTGTTTCTACAGTGACCCCTATAGCTGTGGTTACATTTTTCTGCTCCCCTCTCAAGTGGTGTCTGCTTCATATCTTCTCCCAAATGTTCACCGGTTCTACTACTCCAAGTTCTTCTGATTAAGAGAATCAACATACTGTATTGCCAGATCTAACAAACATTAATTTCCTACTCAAACTTTCAGAAATATCCTTACATTTCAGCACTTCTTCATTTGTGAAATAATTTCTTCCTTTGATTTAAATACCACTATTCTCTCCTGCTTTTCATCCTATGTCACTGACTATTCCTTCTTAGCTGGACTTCTAATTATTTCATTTCCCCCAGGGCATTGTTTTAGGATACTTCTATTCTCTCCTGACATACCCGTCTACTGTCAAATTTACATCACCCTCAGAGTAGTCCTCTGAGCTCGTCTGATATATATGGTCACCTGTCTCAGAGAAACCCTAAAGATCCCAGCCTCCATTCTGTCCAGGCCATGCCCAAATTAAGACACATCAACAATTTAAACCCAGAGAGCTGCTCAAGTAAAAATCCCATGTATTCTCAGGTTCCCCTTTCCTCTACTCCCCACATGTAATGTTCCAGTAAGTTCTGTCCAGTCTACCTAAATATACACATTAGTTATTAATATCATTAGTTATTAATATCATTAGTTATTATCATTGGTTATTAATATCAATAATATCATTAATATCAATAATTATTAATAAATTAATATTATATCTATGGCTATATATCTCCTGCCCATTCATTTCTCTGTCTCTATTGCCACCACTACAGTCCTGGCCACCTCTCTTACCAACATTATTGAAACAGCCTTCTCAACCATCTCTGCTTGAGCCTATGCCACTAGAAACCATTCTCTGCAGGCATCTGAAGAAACATTCCTTTAACTTTTTATGCTGAAATAATTGCAAATGTACAGGAAGCTGCAAAAATAGTACACAGAAGTAGTGGTGTGTGCACCCTTCATTCAATTCCCCCCAGTGGTTACATCTTGCACAACTACAGCAATGATCAAAACCAGGAAACTAACAAGGACACAATGATTGTATACTATGCTATGCCCTTTGGCCACATACGTAGAGTCGCGTAACCATTACTGCAGGGGAGAAATCTATTGAAGTTAAAATGATCACTCCACTTCCTCTGCTTAAAGTCCTTTAACAATTTTTCATTTTAGATAAACAAAAATTCAAACTCTTTGCTCTGGTCTACATGATCTGCTCCCTGCCCACTCTTCCACCTTAATGCTTGTGTCTCTCACTTTCTGTGTTCCAACATCACTGAATAGTTTCCTTCACTTCCCCAAGCAGGATGACTTTGCCCTCAACTTATCCCCTTTGTACATGTGTGTCTCTTTATCTGAAGCACTCTTTCCCTAGCTCATGTACTGCAACAGATCACCCTTGTCAAATATCTAAACCTGTTCTCTCTCAGCACCTGGGTTTCTTTTCATGAATCAGACCACGACTTGCAATTATATATGGAATTGTTTATATATCTGGCATCTGTATTGTTCCTCCACTATATAAATTCCACTGGGAAGATAAAATGTAGGTCATAGTCTTCTATCCCTATTTCCTAGCATAGAGCATTGATATACGAAATGTAGTGGGTGCTCCACCTAATGAATAAATGAATAAGTAAGGTGGGATAAAGAAAAGAAATTAGTAAAATAATAAAAGAAAATCCATAGTTTGAAAACATTCTGAGAGCCTTTGATGAAAGGCCCCATGTAAGGCTGGAGAGGTATTAAGTAGATCCGTAGTTGCTGGCCTCTGCAGTATGGCCCCCCCTCCTGTGGGTATATATACTTCTAATTAATACTAATTGGATTTAAAACTGCATCAAGGAGGAAATTTTTTGTTGTTGCTTACAGCTCCTGAACATCAGATCTAAAAGACACAACTCCTCACTCAACACAGAACCCTCTTTTTATTTTAGAAGCCATCAGCACTGGTCCAGGGATGTAATCTTTTCCCTGTCTCTCAGAAGGGGGTGTGGTGCCCTCCCATCCCTAGCATCCAAATTCAAATAGTTTCCTACTATATAAACCAAATCTCATAAATGATGCCCAACTCCAATATGTCTTAAAATAGATATGGTAGACATCACAGGAAAAGAGCGGGGGTGAATAAAACAGAACATTCATGGTTTGAAAACTTTTGAGAATCTCTGATGAACAACAAGGCAACTGTATGGAGTCTTTCACTGACAAGCAGGTGCCTGGTTTCCAATCCAGGCTCTGCTCCCTGCTAGTGAAGACCAGCTATTTTACCTTGGCTTCAGTTTTCTGGTTGTTACAGAAAAGGAAAAAAGCCTTCCAGTTCATACAATGTACAAAGCTATTCCCCACCTCAAGTTGTATTCATAAGTTGTCATGTGAGTAAGAAAACAAAAAGAGAACCAGAAAAAAATAAAAATAAACACTGTTACTGCTGTCTGGTCACTGTTTTTTGAACAGGGCCCTCTCTTTCTTCTCTCTCTTATTTTTTTAATAATGTTTATTTATTGAGAGAGAGAGAAAGAGAAAGAGAGAGAGAGAGAAAGAGCAGGGGAGAGGCAGGGGGAGGGGTATGGAGAGAGAATCTCAAGCAGACTCTGCACTCAGTACTGAGCCCAATGTGGGGCTCAAACTCACAAACCATGAGCTCATGACCTGAGCCAAAATCAGGAGTTGGATCTTTAACCTACTGAGCCACCCAGGTGCTCCAAACAGGTGATCTCTTTTGCATGAAGAAAACCTCATATTTTCTTTGTTGCTTCACTGTAGCATGAGACATGCCATTTTTCCCTACCTTGTTAAAAGCCTCTATTACAGAAATTGCCAGATCTATTAGTAAATCTTAATTACCACTTCTTGTGCTGCTTTTAGCCTCTAGTGGGGCAAAATTGCCATGATTTATGCTTTACTAACAATGATATTTTTACATTAGTAAGCAATTAAAGAGCCCAACAGCACTCCTGGGAACTTCAAAAAACCGTAGAAGGACTGCCATCATTTTGATTTATATCTACTCTAATTGTATTTACAGAAAACTTATAAAGGAAGAATATTGTGTCCAAATGTTTATGGTGCTGACAATAAATGCTTGTAAAAAGAGAAGCATTCATGCACATGCTTCACATTGCCTGTAGAAGTAGCATATAATGTCACAGAGAATGGGCTTAGACAAGGTTACATCAGGTGGTGATCAGTGTTTGGTCTTAGACTTGTCTACTCAGGAAATTCAGATGGAAGGGATTTCACTGGGGGGTGAAACTTCTATCTTCTGTCTAGGGGGGTGACAAGTGGCATTGATTTCAACTTGGAGAGGGGATTGTGGGGAACAGTATTCCTTTACATTTAGAGTAGCATGGAGATCTATTAATAAAAAAGATCCATAGTGAATAAAATAGCTAAAATGGCAAGTTCTTCTGCAAGCCATGAGTAGAATGAAGGCCAGGAATTACTGCTTCTCTTCTTCAAGACATAGACTATTGGAAATCAATCCTTCTAATTCAACAGAAAGATTTACTTCTTACATTTTTGAGGCCTCGCCAATAAGACTTCTTTCTTTCAGTCTTTATGTGTTTAGTTTTATTGTGCCTTCTGCAGTGTCTCCATATTTACTATCAAAACCTTACTGTGCAGAAAAAGGCTACATAGTACACTAGAATAATTGTAGGAAAATTATATTGACTAGAATATAAATTTTTTAATTTAAATCTTTTTGAGTTACCCATATTTAACCAAAAGCTGGTAAGAACCTAAACTCTGCACTTTTCCTTAAGTTGCAGAGCCTACTGCCTGAGCAGCAGGGCCAGCATCATCCACAGCTTGTTTGAATGCTGAGTCTCTCCCTATCCCAGACTTACTGAATCAGAGGTGGCATTTTAACCAGAGGATTCAAGGGGACATTAGTGTTTGAGAAACCCTGTAATAGAAGGTTGGCAGAGAATGGGGAGTAAGTGTGTCTATCAGGAAATTTAATCATGATATCTGATATTACAAGGTCCATAGCTCTAAAAAAAAATGGTGAAGACGAATCGAAGAAGAGAAAGAGGGGGGTAGGTGAGGGGGAGGAAGTGGAAGAAGAAAGAAGGAAAAGAAGCAAGCACAGTGGGGGGAAGGGAGAGGAGGAAGAGGAGGAGGAGGAGGAGGAGGAGGAGGAGGAGGAGGAGGAGGAAGAGGAGGAAGAGGAGCTTTTCAATTTGGCTTTTTCAAATTATGTCCCAAAAGTCCTCTTTCCTAAATCTGTCACCAAATGAACCAAATCTTTAATACAAAATTTACATGGTTATCCTTTCCACATTTAGGGCATGCAGAGAGCAGAAGGAACTTCTTTGACCTCAAGATTCCTGCTTTAATAAAGCAGCTTATAGATGCCTCCTGCCTAGAAAGAGCAATTTGTGGCAGGTGGCTTAACCATAACTTGAAACTTTGCATTTAAATAACCAAGTCTCAGTGTCTACAGGGTGAGACTTATACAGCATTTCAGAATGAGTTTGGAGGGTCCCACAGATTAAGCAGTAATCAGTGTCGGTTCGAGGCCATTTCACATGAACATTTCTAGAGAAATCATGGTGCAGCAGTCAAATCTTGTTTCATTTATGTATTTTCCTCTCTCTTTTCTACTAGAGGTTGTTCAACACCAGTGCTGGCGCTGGACACACTGAATATTCTCCTGCCTACTTCCCCAGTGTGTACTCCCACACCAGATAATATTCCCATGGTTTACAAAAGCACATTAATACTAGAGGAATGAAAACAACCCACATCGATTTCGTTTCCACTTTCTTTTCAAGTACTGCTGCTTCATGAAAGTTTGAGGTTTACATCTTTTTAATTAAATTACATTTAACTGACAATTTCTGGTTAAAATTTCTATTGCGAATTCCAGATGATTGTAGAGTCTTGGAGAACCTGAGGAAATACAGTTAACCAAAGAAGATACTAAAAAATGAGGAATAATTCTAGGGAAAGTGAGGATGGTGGTAGACACATAGGGAATAAGCACAAAACAGCCTCTTCTTTCTTTTTAAGGTTTTTCTGTTTGTCTTCAATCCTATCAAAAAACAATGCTGATCAAGAATTAAAGAAATGTCCAGCTGGGATGAAGACAATTATGAAGACATAATCCTGTGCAACCAAATCTTTGTCAGCATCTCTTTTTTCCCCCTAGTTTTATTGAGATGTAACTCACATACATCCTTGTAGAAGGTTAAGGTGTACAGGATGATGGTTTGATTTACATATTTTGCAAAACAATTACTGCAAGTTTAGTTAGCGTCAATCACTTCATACAGATACAATAAAAAGAGAAAGAAAAAAAGATTTTTTTTCCACGTGATGACAACTTTTAGGATTTACACTCTTAACAACTTTCATATATATCATACGGCAGTGTTAAGTATAGTCATCATGCTGTACATTCACATCCCTAGTACTTGCTTATTTTGTAACTGGAAGTTTGTACTCCTTGACCACCTTCATCCAATTTCCCCTTCCCCAAGCCCCTACCTCTGGTACCAACAAATCTGATCTCTTTTTTGTGTGTTTAAATTCTAATATAAGTGAGATCATACAGTATTTGTCTTCTTCTCATTTATTTCACTTAGCAAAATGCCCATAAGATCCATCCATGTTGTCACTAATGGCAGGATTTCCTCATCTTTATGTCCAAATGATATTCCACTGTATGGATGTGTGTGTGTGTGTGTGTGTGTGTGTGTGTGTGTGAGTGTGTACTTTCCCCATTCATTTGGCGATGGACACTTAGGTTGCTTCCGTATTTTGGCTATTGTAAATAATGCTATGAACATGGGAGGGGGCAAATATCTTTGTGAAATAATGTTTTCATTTCCTTTGGACATAGTCCCAGAAGTAGGATTTCTGGATCATATGGTAATTCTATTTTTAATTTTTTGAGGATCCTCTATACTGTTTTCCATGATGGCTGCACAAGTTTACAATTCTACAAGCAGTGCACAAGGGTTCTCTTTTTCCACATCCCCTCCAGCATTTGGTATCTCATATCTTTTGTTAGCATCATCTCAACCTGTTTAGTGATTAAGCGGCATAAGAAAAGAATTTCTCACGCTCCTAAAATACTGAGTATCTTAAAGACGACTCATATTATGACTAGCCTTGTAATCAGAGTAATAGTTTTTTCAGTTGTCTAAGGGCTTCTACAGAAGGCATTTCAATGCTTCCTTTAAGGTTTATTCTTCTAAATAATTTAGTGCTTTTTAAAAATTATTTCAACATGTTTTTCATTATTGTTAATCACAACATCCCAAGGAGACCCAATGGGAAGACAATATTTTCTCCATTTTATAGATGTGTTAACTGAAGCATTTCTGGATACAGGGTACTTTGATGAAAAAAAAAAAAATAAGTACCAGACTTCAGTTAAAAAGTCTCCTAACTTGCTGCTTAATATTTAACACCAACTCACCTTCCCAACTGCATCTACATTTTACAGTGATGGGGTTCCCTTTAGATATCTTAGTCACTGGTTGTGATGCTACTGATTATTGCCACAGTTTGGCAAAGACTACTAGACTCACTTCATAATTGGAAAATCGACAGATAAACACATATCCAACCCATCCAGATACCCACTAAGCCTTCCAGTCCACAGCATAATATCTGGGAGCATTTTCAATACAGTTATTAATTCCTATCTAAAGGTTTCTGAGTGAATACATTTTATGCCTTTTCTTAGTTGTACATTCCAAGTCTAAAATCTGAAACTACATCCTGCCTAAAAGAGGTTTTCCTGTTCCCCACAGAGAACAATAGCATATGTCTCTACTGTTTAAGAGATAGTGAATAATTTACCAAATCAGAACATTCTGTAAAAGACACTGTTTTTGCTTTGATGCTCTTGTGTAACTGCCACTGACTTTAATGAGAATTACACACATCTGTCATTGGGCAGAATCAACCCCATTATTTATTAAAGCTGAAACCCACCATTTTCCATAAAGCTCTCCTCTAGTCAATAATTAACAGATATAAGACTCACAGATTTGTGGTGCATACTCTATCTTTCTGATGAGTAAAACATGGTGGTGAAAGAAAATGAGCTAGGGAGAAATATCCTTGGCCTGACAGTCTTTTTCCTGTTTGTTGTAGCCACATAACTAGATTTTCCACCTTTGGTGATTAAGAAGGAAACAAATAGCTTCAATATTTGTTTGTATCATTGCTGTCACATATCTGTTATGGCAAGTAATAGGAGTTTATTTGATTAGTTGGTATAAATCAACCGCTTTATATTTTCCAAAATCACCAGGAGGGTATAATGAGGACATGAGGTCCATATGAGTATCTTGAGGAATATGTAACCTTGAACTCTATCCTTGTTACTCAGATGTCTTATCAGTAGCCTAGTTGTACTGGCATCTACGGGAACTTGTTGGGAACAGGACCCCACACAGGTCTACTAAGTCAGAAATGCTGAGCTATCTCCTATTAGTGTGTTAACAAGCCCTCCAGATGATTCTGATGCTCACTGCAGTTGAGGAACCACTAATCTATATACTATTATCCATGACCTTGGAAAATAATTGCCATCTGAGAAAAGATGGAAAAGTAGTACTAATATTCTTACACTTCTTTTTTTGTGTGATTATATTGTATATCATAAAATTATATTACTTTGTAATACAAAATATGCTTTCAAATAAAAATTATCCCTCCTATTTTCGATTAATTTCATAGATCATATTCACTGTTGAATTATCCTTTTTGGTTTAGAAAAAGAATGCTTTTCATGTTTAACTACTTTCTCTTTATGACATTTAAGTGATTCTTTTTTTGCCCTTTGAGTTCCAATTATTTGTTATACCTTAATTTATTCTGCAATTTTCATTGAAATATAATAAAATATACCAAATAAAACACTCATAATACTTGTACAATTCTTCTCATAATTTTTCTATCATTATCTACTTCTCCTTCACTAGTAAGGTCTACTAAAACATCCTTTTCTCTATTTGGCTAAAAATATTTTAGTACGAAGTGATCCTGCCCATTTATTTACTATCCCCCCAAGTCTTCTGATACTCAAAGAGTCGCTGTTTGTTTTACAGTACTTTGTAATGGGGTTTGGGGGTGGGTAAAAGCTATCAGTGCCAGTACACAGCCAGACAGTGCATAAAAATGTCTAATGATGCAATTTATCTGCTAGACCAAAATACATTTCATGGGATGGAAGAAATAACTCTTTTAGTGCCGCATTCTTGGTACATTCTGCATTCGAACCTCCTCAAATTTTCTCTGGCAACACAGTCCATATTGCGATGATGGATAACTGATTTCCAGCAGTGCTGTAAAGTGATTATTAACCCATAAGCATTCGCCTGCTGAGATATTCTATGGTTTTAAAAAAGTTAAGAACCATTTCTACACTGCTGGAGCTATTATAATCTTTTTGAAGCCTTCAGTGTAGGACCTCCTGTCTCTTACCATATTTCTGTATTAATTTAAGCCGATTGCCAAGACTTCTTAGCACCTACAGTCTAGCTCCAGAACCACAGAAGAAACCACATGTCATGTTATGAAGGAGAATGTTACGTGTGGCATAAATGCAACATATCAGTAGTCACCATGTGGAACCTTCAAATTACAAATCTCAAAGGTCAGAATAATAGGAGTATCCCATCAAATCACAGAATTGCAGGGACAAAAAGAACCTCTGACATCACCAAAGCCAGTTACTTAAAAAAAAACATTTGGAAGGAAGCAAGGGACCAGGGGTGCTGGAAAACCTAATCTCCCAAAAAGCAATCAAACAACAAAATCTTAGAACCTTAGGTGGAAAACAGACCAAAGTGGCCTGCTCTGGCTGAAGGATGAAAGGGTAAAGAGTCACCCTATTTCTCTCTGCTCTTGCAGAGATCTGCTTAGGCATCTCAGAATCACTGGTACCTAGCCAAGCTCAGAAACTTCTGGCTTAGCGCAACTCCTTATATCTTACAGATGAGAAAACTGAGACGAGAGGATCTAAATCACTTGCTCCCCAACTTCAAAGATTATTGATAACAGAATTTGGCCAATTTATATGTATCCTGACTCTTAGTCCACTGATTTTTCCACTAAATTGTATAAAAGCAGAAGCTGACCAAGGAATCCTGAATGGGAAAATAAGAATAGTAGAGGCTGTTCCTGGAGTAGGGGTGGTGTTCATTACAGGTTCCATCTCACTCCTGAGGCAAAACAGGTCATAATAAAATCTAAAATAATGTCAGGAGTAGGTATGACCAACCAGAGATGCCTCCCTGCTCTGAACATAAATGAGACTGGCACAAAGATCCACAAAACACCAAGAATAAACAGAGTAGGCAAGAGGGCCTTGATAATCATTACCTTTAAAGTGGAGGGAAGAGAATGCAGTTTTAAACAGAAAAAGCAGGGGAAATCACATTGTAAGAAGGCACCTGGCTGTAAGTTTGGTTACTTTCTCTTCTTTTGATCCCTATTTAAGGAAAGTCGTTAGCATGAAATATAAAAACAAAGTAAAAGAACTTGGAGGAAAGAGATCTGATTCAGGGAGAAAAATTCTGGAAAATAACAACAAAGTAAAACAAATTGTCAATATTCTCAGAGAGCTAAGAGACCGAATTGTCTCCACTGAACAAGAACATAAAGCTGTAAAAAGGGAAAATTCAGAGAACAATTCAAAGAGTTCTTGAATATGGAAAATTTAAAATAGAAGCAAGAGCTGGGATAAACAGATTTCCTAAAAAGTAATCCACAAAGATCAAAGGATAGATAATAGGTGAAAGTAAAACAAAACAAAACAAAACAAAACAAAACAAAAAGACAAAACCTGGAACAACAATACTGGAAGTTAAGCATCTAGAGCAAGAGAAGAAATGATCAACAAAATAATTAAAAAAAAAAATCTCACAGAACTGAGAGGACCTAATTTTTGGGATGAAAAGACCCACCACATGGCTAGTGGAATAGAAGAAAAACACCGATATGTTATAAAGACTAAAAAGAATCTATATGCTTCTAGTGAAAAAAATAATCACATAAAAATTATATGACATTAAAATGGTTTTGGACTACTTGAAGCTACATAAGAATGTAATGTTGAAGCACCTGGGTGGCTCAGTCACTTAAGCATTGAACTCTTGATTTCTGCTCAAGTTGTGATCTCATCGTTCATGAGTTTGAGCCCTGCATCAGGCTCTGTGCTGACAGTGTGGAGCCTGCTTGGGATTCTCTATCTGCCCCTCCCCTGCTCATGCTCTCTCTCACTCTCAAAAATAAATGTAAAAAAAAAATAAAAAAAAAACAAAAACAAAAAACAAAAAACAAAACCTAAAAAAAAAAAAAAAAGAATGTAATGTCTTCAATGTTTTCAATGTAATGTTTTCAATGTTTTCACCCACATATCTATTCCTAGATAATTTGTTAACAATATTTATATGTAAAATAACGATATTTCAGACATGCAAAGTTTCACAAAACTTACCTCCACACACTTTTTCTCAAAAGCTATTGTTGGAGAAAGGATTGTACGAAACTGAAGCGCTAACATGAGAAAAGAAGACAAAAATGTGGTGAGTTGAATGGTGTGGCCTCCTTCCAAAATATGTCTACCCAAACCCTGAACATGTGGCCTTACTTGGAAAAAAGGTCTTTGCAAATACAATTAAGTTAAGGATCTTGAGATGTGGTCATCCTGTATTTGGGGTGATCCCTAAATCCAGTGACATGAATCACCATAAGAAGCAGGCAGAGAGTGATAGATTTGGTAAGACACAGGGGAGAAGGACATGTGAAGGACGAGGTAGATGGGAATTATATAATACCAAAGGCAAAGCATGCCTGGAGCCACTAAAAACTGGAAGAAGCAAGGGTACATTATTCTCAGAGATTCCAGGGGAGTGTGACCATACCAATACCTTGATTTGGGACTTCTTGCCTCCAGAACTGTAAGAGAACAAACATCTGTTGTTTTAAGTCATCAAGTTTGTGGTAATTTGTTATAGCAGCCCCAGGAAACAAAAACAAAGGGATACAGGAAATGGTAGCTCAAACACAGGAAGAGGAATTGAGGATCATTAGTGGCATTAGAGGATCATTAGATGGCAGTGAAGGGAGATCTCAGGATGACAACTGTGGAATCAACCAAAATGGCTCTGGAAGAATCTTCTTCAAAAAGATGACATTAATTAGTGACTTCCTGGTGTCAATAAATTTTTAAAAGGAGATTTAGTTAGGGGCTCCTGGATGGCTCAGTTGGTTAAGCATCCAACTTCGGCTCAGGTCATGATCTCACAGTTTGTGAGTTTGAGCCCCACATCGGGCTCTGTGCTGTTGGCTCCTGGCCTGGAGCTTGCTTTAGATTTTGTGTCTCCCTCTCTCTCTGCCCCTCCCTGACTTGCGCTCTCTCTCTCTCTCTCTCTCTCTCAAAAGTAAATATTAAAAAAAAAAAGGAGACTTAGATAATTGGCAGGTAGTTTGGGTTGGGTTAGTGACAAGTACATAGACAATTCAGCAAATGACATTTTAGAATGGAAAAGTAAATAAGATTTACCAAAGGTCATAAGAGGGTAAAGAATAAATACTGATCTGATCAACAGTATGATAAAGCTGTATTAGAAGGGTGAAGGATAGAAGCAAGTGCATAAGGTTGTATGTGCATGCAGGTGGATGGGTGAGTATGGTGGAGCAATAGTGGAGAACGAACAAGAAGTAGGAATTTTCATTCCACAAAAATGAATCCCTCAAACTGAAAAACGAATAAATAATGATACGGTAGTAAATATCAGAAGGATTATCTAAATAATTGAAAACAGCTAATTCCAGGGGACAGCAATACATTTTGTAATGATTAAACAAAATATTTAATATTTAATAAAACTAAAATTAAATAATTTTGACATTACTCATGTTATTTTACAGTAATTTAATTTTACTTAACCATTAGTATTACTCATAATATTTTCGGTATTCTACTCATGTATTCTTCAGCACATTCTTGTGGGGAAGGTACTCATTTTAATGATAAGGACCCTTGGGATACATGGTCACATAATAGTGTCAGAGCCAGATTTGGAAACTAAAGAGGTACTTTCAGGCTTCCTACATTAACCTCACCATTTCTTACAAAAGAAGATATTAGAGGGGATCTAGGAATATTGTTTAATAAATCTTGCAGAACTGGTATACTCTCAAAGTTATGTAAACATAAAGTTTTGGTTTAAAAAATAACCTGTGGAAATACTTGATCAGAAGATAAACGCTGCTGCTCTGCCATTTTCTTTGATGCTGACTCTGCCTAAGAATCAAAGTAATCTGGGGGTGGGAATGGGCTGTGATAGAGGGGATGAACATTCCCCTCTATCAGATAAAAACTCTGACTGCTCTTGGTTGTTCCAGGTATCAAATGGTGTAATTGGAAAGTACCACCTCCAGGACTGCCTGTGATAGGCAGGAAGGTGGATAAAGGTATGGACCCCCAAGGAAGAGGGAACTTGGGAAGTCCTTGGGAAGACAGCCTTGCAGCCACATGCACCAGACTGGCACACATCCCTACAACATTTACATTCTTGGGTCAACACTTGATTCCCATGGATTGAACCACCACCTGTTTAATCCTAAGAAAATTGAAGAATTTAAAGAAATTAATTTGCATGAAAATGAAGCAAAATATTTGTTTGCTTTCTTTAGTTGTCCCTGAGTTTACTTAAGAAAATTATCTCCATTCTATATGAGATGAGTAAGTGAAGTATTCAAAGACATCCTCATTAAAGGTAATAGATTTTTAATTTTACATCTAAGATGATATATTGTGATTGAAACTTTTGAAAATTGCTCTCTTAGTAATTTTAACAAGATTTTCCTACTTTATGTACTCAAAATAGGTAAATGAAAAGGAAGTTCAGGATCTAAAAATGTAAATTAAATATATATATTTAAATTAAAATTTAAATTATATATATATGTGTGTATATATATATATATATATATATATGTGTGTGTATATATATATATATATATGTGTGTGTGTGTGTGTTTTGGGGGCAGTGGGGGGGAGGGTATATCCAAATCCTGAATACTATAATGAATTGGTTAATATGGTTGAGAATGCAGAAACCCAAATAAAATTGAATTACTGCAGCTTCAAAAACTATGGACTTTTTAGATTTCTGACTGCCAAAGGGTAAATTCAGGAAAGGCACTCTAATCATAGAGACATTTCTTATATTTCTAATAACTGGAAGAGCTATACTTCATGAATATTTACCAAAACAAGGCTCTAAATTTTAGACTTTAGAGCAATCTAACTGTTCTAAAAATATGCTGACTCATTCACCTTGCACAATAAGCTTATGGCATTACTACTTTTAATATCATTATTATTTTATAGAAAGTGGCATGGAGAGGTCAACTGGGACTATCAACTTGAGTTGATAGCTCCAAAATCCAGGATCTGCAACACTGCATTCTTGAGGATCATGTTTGCTAGTTATTATAAGTTGTAGGACCTCATAAGATGTTCATTGAAGGAAATGCATGACCAAGGGACACATGCTGGTCAATTCATGGCCGTATCGCTTGTCTCACTTAGATAACTTCAAGAAACATGAGAAGAATCCTCATTTTAAGCTAAAATGAATTATTATAATAGATCAATAATTTAAGTATCCACATGCTATTTTCTTTCTTTTTTTTTTTAATGTTTATTTATTATTGAGAGACAGAGAGAAACAGAGCATGAGCACGGGAGGGCAGACAGAGGAGGAGACACAGAATCCAAAGCAGGCTCCAGGCTCTGAGCTGTCAGCACAGAGCCCAACCCGGGGCTCAAACTCACAAACCATGAGATCATGACCTTAGCCGAAGTCGTACGCTCAACGGACTGAGCCACCCAGGCACCCCTCCACATGTTTATTTCTATGCAATAAATTAGTGGTTGGTTTTGGCTCTTGGTTTGTTTATTCTAGAATATTAGGTTGATGTAGTGTTACATATGAAGATAAGAGAACAGAGTTTTTGGCTTTTTGTTTGTTCTAGAATATTAGGCTGATGTAGTGTTACATATGAAGATAAGAGAACAGAGTTTTTGGCTTTTTGTTTGTTCTAGAATGTTAGGCTGATGTAGTGTTACATATGAAGATAATAGAACAGAAAGAACAAGTCTTTTAGATTTAGGGTAACTTGGGTCCACTATGTGACTCGGAGCAAATTTTGTGACTGTTAAGTTTCAGGGTTAATAATAAATTTGAATGTACTGTGAAGACAACTATATAGAATAATTAGCAGAGAGTTCATCCTCCATTTATGTCAGCATGTTATATGACTGGCAGGGTCTATGATAAGTATATAGCTTGCTACCAATCAATAAATTGGAACCACTAAATTCTACTTCTGAAACCAATACTACACTATATGTCAACTAACTTGAATTTACTTACTTATTTTTAAAAGTTTATTTATTTGGTGGTGGGGGGTGGGTGGAGAGAGGGAAAAAGAGAATCCTAACCAGGCTCTGCCCTGCCAAGGCAGAGCGGTGATGCAGGTCTTGTTCCCACAAACCATGAGATCATGACCTGAGCCCAAATGAAGAATCAGATGCTCAATTGACCAAGCCACCCAGGTGCCCCAAATAACTTGAATTTAAATAAAATCTTGGAAGAAAGAAAAAATAAGAAATAGGACAGATCTGAGAACAAAAATACTCTTCAAAATAATTTCCATTAGGGTGGTTCAAGTAGAGCTCAGAATGACAGAGAGAGAGAGAGATCTTCCGAGATTTATTTTAGCATGGGAGGTCCTCATTTTATTCATTGATTTTCTTTGTATTCTAGCCATGTTGATGCAGAAAAGATCAAATTTAACAGGAAATGTTGTCTGCATTTGTCCTCAAATTACACTTGAATGGATTAGCTAACAACCATAATTTTGGAATTACAGTGTGAAGAAGAGAGGCCACTTGAAATAAAACTCACTCAGAATGAGAAAGAGGAGGGGCAGGGAGGAGACAGGGGGACTGGTGCACAGGAATGATTTTACATATATCCTAGTAGCTTTCATTGCCCAGAAACATCACCAGAACTATGCCTAAATAAACTATAGGTTACAGATGAGCATTTCAAGTTAAGACCAAGGGACTAAGAATAAAACAATTCCATAGTGCTTAGATTATCCAAGATGATGAAATGTGTTTTGGCACTAAGTGATTTTTCTAATACAATCAAGTTACAGAAAATTTTACCCTAGAAACACAACTTGAAAGACTAAATCCATACTCTTAAGACATTCTATATATGTGCTAGCATTTAAAAGTTATGGATTATTGGACCTTGACAATGAGCCAGTTGCTGTGCTAAGCACTGTACATATTGGTATGTTTATTTATTTATTTAAGAAACTTTGAACTGGTGAGTTTTATTGCATGTAAGTCACACCTTGATAAACCTAAATCTATTATTTTTTTAATTTAAATTTTAGTTACTTAACATACAGTGCAATATTGATTTCAGGAGTCAAATTCAGTGATTCATCACTTCCATATAACACTCAGAGCTCATCACAATAAGCACCCTCCTTAATGTCCATCACCCATGTAACCCATCTCCCAACCACCTCCCTCCATCAACCCTTGGTTTGTATTCTATTGTTAACAGTGTCCTGTGGTTTGTTTCCCTCTCTTCTTTTTTTTTCCACACCCTTCTCATATGTTCATCTGTTTTGTTTCTTAAATTCCACATATGAGTGAAATCATACAGTATTTGTCTTTCTCTGATTGACTTATTTCACTTAGCATAATACATTTTAGCTCCATCCACATCATTGCCAATGGCAAGATTTCATTCTTTTTGATGGCTGAGTAATATTCCATTGTGTGTACTATTCCATTATATGTATATATACACATACCAAATCTTCTTTATCCATTCATCAGTTGATGGACATTTGGGCTCTCTCCATATTTGGCTATTGTTGATAATGCTGCTGTAAACACTGGGGGCATGTACCCCTGAAAATCTGTATTTTTGTATCCTTTGAGTAAATACCTAATAGTGCAATCGCTGGATCATAGGATAGTTGGTATGTATCATTTAAATCTCACAAACAAGTCTATCAAGTAGCTAGTATTATTCCTACCATTTTAAAAGGGGAAAAATGAGGAACAAAAGTCAAGTAACTTGCCCGCCCACGGATCATGCCTGGCAGATGGCAAAGCTTGAACTTTTTAATAATCTGACACCAGAGCCAACAAGCTTCACTCCCACACCAGCTGGGCCATATCTCAACTGACGTTGTATAACCTACATTTTCTAGCACAATGACTTTCCTGCACATAAAAAGTGTCCAGTGAATGCTGAATATTTCTCTTACAGTTAAAAACATTGGCTATTTCTGTGAAAAGGCATGCATGAGAGGATTACCTCTTTAAATCATGATTAGTCATAAACCCTTCAGCAGGGATTCATTTATCAGATTAACCTAGCAGAAAACATGGATCTGAGAATCTAGGATAAATGAAAAGGCAAGTTTGATATAAGAGAGGAATAAACATAATGTTCATAATTGTGGGACACAATTATGGGATACCATCTACCTTTGACATCTAGTCTGGAAGACAGTAATTTAGATGGGATAAAAGATGCTAACCCTCTACCCATTCTTCATATTCCTGCAGGGTGACTGTTCCCTGACTACAAATGATGGTTTTGGTGCACCACACCCAATCATATCACAATCCAACCCTCTCATGATTCTGGAAATGGAGACCCCCCCCCCCCCGCCCCACAATCAAGTCCCTTCCTTTCCAGAAGATGAAAATTTAAGATAACAAAACAGGAGGTTTCAGCCACCATATATCTATACAGAGAGAAGATAAATTTAACCTGCTGAGAGAGCCAGAGAATGAAAATCCTACAGTCACACAAATGCCTACTCCTAGTTCCTGAGGCCAAGGTGTTGCCGATTCTTTGCATGGCTTCATGTTGCTCAGACTGCCTGGGATTTTGATGGCTCATAAGTCTACCATTTTTCTTACACTAGTTAAGATTGGGTTTCCATCACATACAACTAAAAAAGAGAAGCAAATCTTCACAACAGCACACTTCTACCTTATTTCCTATTGTTTTTCCCAAGGCACTCATAGGTGATACTTAACATGATTCTCATGTTTATACTGTAAGTACCTTGTGGTCCATCTTACCACCCAAATCCTTTTACTTGAGTGAAAAATAAAATTCTATTGTGAGATTTTTTTTTACTCCTCTTCATATGAGTTAGCCTATACTGACTATTACAGGAGGTGACTTATCCAAAGTCACACAGTTAATTAGAAGCAGACCCGGGACTGGGATGGAAATCTTGCTCATTCAATGCAGTCTCCTCAAGACACTACATAATTTGTAACAACCGTGTAAAGGTGAAAGGGAGTAATTAAGCTTTTATTCCCTTCTAAATGAATGCTTTTGACTAAGCCAGTGTGCTTAAAAGGCAGTGGTATTACATGACAAATTATACAAATGAA
The DNA here is from genome assembly GCF_018350175.1 of Felis catus. Lineage (NCBI taxonomy): Eukaryota > Metazoa > Chordata > Mammalia > Carnivora > Felidae > Felis > Felis catus. The sequence continues at coordinate 71,637,510 of NC_058379.1, read as the reverse complement.
AAATTCGCCATAACATTAAATGAGTAAAGGAAAAACCACTGCCTTCGGCTCAGACAGCATTTCACATCAGTTTAATTAAACACTCACACGAACATACAAACACATACACATCCCTAAACAATCACAAATCTAAATCTGAGGTTCATTATGCCAACAAGCCAGATGATTTGAAATAAAACTTCAAATGGATTCTGTCAGAAATGAAAAAGAACAAAGGGAAAAGAGACAATGTGGCTACATCTATGGAATATAAAATACGATTTAAGCCCTTAGGTGCTGAAGCTACAAGTACCTTATTTTTAGCCTTGAAACTCATGGAGGAGAGATTGTGATTTTCATTGAGCTCATGCAATAGGTAAGGAAGCTGACTTTAATGAGATTGCTGGCTTGTATCTACCTCTAGAGCTTTGCTTCAGTTGTCTTAGGATTTAAGCGCTTCAAAATGGTATCAAAGTCCTTTCCCAAACAGTGCAAGCAGTTGTTATCTGGAAAGAACTAATCTTCTTGGTGAAACCGATCCAAATTATTTTTGGTAAGGTATGGAAGGCAATAGAAGACAAAGTAGGGTGGAAATGGAGAAGATGGGGATAGAAACCCTGATATCAAGATCCAAGTTGTTGTAATAGTTCCAAATCATCTATCAGGCTAGACAAAAATACGTTGTTTTTGGAAATTCAAAATTATTACCTTAAGTTAATATTTATCTTTTGCTTTGCAAACTTTTCCTTAATCCTGATCACCCCTGTTTTTCCCCCTCTTCCCTCTTCTACAATCCCCACAACCACAAAGCTCACAAAGGCCAAATAATCTCTCTTGATGGCAGAAATAGCAAAACTGTTTCTTGGGTGGTTGGTAGAGAAGAGATGCTGATAAGAACTCCGTTCTCCTTTCAGAAAATCAAACCTTGCCCCACCTCTGCCCCCATCCCCACAGACAAAAACACTTGGCTCACACCTTCCTGTATCATCAACCCATTTTTTTTCCTGTTTCAAGCATAAAAGTAATTACGAGCCCAGCAATAAATATCACATTTTTTACCTTGACAGAAAGCAGGAATGATACAGGGGTTTAACAGTATTATTTATTATCCACCTTGTACACATTATTTTCTGCCACTATTGGAGCTTTGTGTTCATTTTCTTGCAAGCAGCTATTTTCATATTAGCTTTACCCTGATGGTGCCTACTGAATTTGAATGTTTTTAGAACACATTCTATCTTCCATCTGGATGCCAGTAGAAAGAAGACCTTGAAAGATCCCCATAAAGTTGTTCAAGTATTATCTATCTCTGGATATGAAGAAAGTAAAATGCAGATGGGTGAAGTATTTCCTGGGTTTCTACCCAGAATTAGACATGAGCCTCTCATCAATGTGGGGATGGGAAATTGGCACCAGGATGACTGAAACCATGATCAGTTCCCTCGGACTTGCCCATGTTTTCTTACTGAAATCAAAGAAAGCCTAACTTTCTCAGAGGCATGACTTACTTCCCTCAATTTTAGACAGATTTTGATTCAGGGAATGAAAAGAATTTTGAAGACCACAGAGTGAAGCCCATTAAGCAACAAAATAAAGATAACCAGTTTGGGGATCACCATTTCATTGTTGTCCATAAAATAGGCAGAAAGTCATCTCCTTGGCTCTCTGACACAGGAAAGTATTGTGATGTGAAGGGAAGAACCAGATGAAAGGGGAGAGATCTGAATCATCTTCCTGGTCCGTCACCATCCAGCTGTGTCACCTTGGAGAATTCACTTCTTTTCTCTATAGGTTTCTGTTTCTTACCCAGGAAATTCTGTGTCTCTATGTAAATGACTATTCAGAATGGAGGCCATGACCCCCTGTATTTGCAGGGAGAGGTGGGGTCAGCTTCTGTGAGTTCAAGGGGTGATAGAAGCTTCTATTTGCACAGCTGAAGGAGTGAAGTCCAGGTCTAGGAACTATGTGGCCTGATGTTGAAATCGATTACTCTCTCAAACCTGAAGCCTTAAACTTGACAGGCTTGAAATCAGCAAATGAGCAGGCAAAGAGGAAACATGGAAAGTTGGTTAATTTGGATTCCTGTACTTTTTCCTTTTATGCCTCTGTTAATGAATCCCACAAGTCTCCTACCTTCCCCATCACCAAGGACAGCCTCCTTCTCTTTCCACTACTCCATCTTTTTAAACAAGTATGGTAATGTTGCATGACTCGCCCCCTCCCCTCCACAACCTCATAAGCCTATTAGAATTTAAGGATGGAAAGTTGAAGTGATTTCTCCTGCTTAAGTTGTTCCTGTGGCTTAAGGCTGGGCTGCAGCTGTCAGCTGAAGGCTCAAGATGATTAATCCTAAAAGACCTTTAGAGACACAGGCAAAGTTTTTAGCAGCATTATATCAACTGATTTATTTAAAAAAAAAATAATAAGTTGAGTTCAGGTCATTGCTGAACCTGAAAAGTACATCAGAAGAAGGTGGAAGGAGCTTTGTTGGACCCTGCACACTCCCCATTTCAAGAGTAATTGATTGGAAGCATTAAGTCTATGGTCAGAATGACTCTGCTGAGGACTAAAATAAAAGCCCTGGAGGAAGACAGGTGACCTTGAGTTAAACATGGAGAGAGGTGATATATTATGGGAGATGCCAATGTATTTGTTAAATCCATCATCTGAGATGAACTTCAGAGACCAGTGCCATCAGCCAAATGTTTAGAATCCTAGGGTTTTAACTAAAGAAGCAGTATCAAAGGCCACTTCTCCCTGCTCTTCCTCTAAATGGTGAGCTGCCTGAGAACGATGAATGAATGGCTAGAGATTAGACAACCACATCCCTGAAAGCAGAGTGCACATGTGCTGACAGTCCAGATGTTTCCTTTCCACTAAACCTTGAGCCCCTAACCTCAAAGCAGAAATCACCTTCTAAAAAGAACTGAACCATCCAGTGGACTGGATTTGCAAATAGCAGGTGACTTTGAAAACAACTCAAGTACTTCATAACATTGTTTGCTCATCAGTAGTGGGTTTTCCAAAAGAAAACTTTCAAAAATACAGATTTTAGTTTTGATTTGTAAGCTTTTCTAATGTGGGCAGGAATGGCCGGCATCCTTTTAGTTTGGAAGATAGGGCCTGGGGTTCAGGTAAATAATTCATCCAATCAAGAGGGTTCTTTTGTTTCCTTCTCTTGTAAGTTTCTAGTACAGGAGCCTCCACATCTGTGATCACATCCTTCCTATACCCGTCTGTGGTTTGTCAAATACTATCTTTTAATCACAGCTTTATAGTAATCTGTGATGATGGGATTCAACCTGAACCTGACTCTCCCCAAAATTGAGACTATTCACATAACTGTTAGTCAAGTTACCCAGAGAATCTTCCTGTCTCTTAAAAACAGTGGTTCATGCAAATGACAAATTCATTTGGCATCAGGTCAACAGGATCCAAAGCCAAGGGTAGAATTCACTTTTGGGCTTCTAATTTCCCAAATTAAATGTTTAAATTCATCCACCAAATCCAGTCCATTGAAGCAGCAATACTGAAATTGAATTTCACAAATATCTGGAGATATTGTGTATGAGAGTGGCTCTGGCAGTTTGGGACATCCCAGGAGACCCTCTAACACGTTACATAGTAACGTCTTCTGCAGGTAAGTGTGGGGAAAAATATTATTTTACCAAGTGTTCCCTACTGTCACTAAGCAATGATATAAATGAAAAGCCAGACAGTCTGGGCTGTAAGCTATCACATAAATAGTCATACTATCTCTCTTTTTAGATCTAAGAGCTCCCAACCACTTCTGTTCACCTAGACCCCAAACAAAAGAATTACTCTATTCGTTCTGCCTAAAATTATAAATACTGTCTGTTTCTTTGGCTTAAGGTCCTTAAAAAAACAAGTATGTTAACAGAGAAATACCACAGATTAAAGTTTCAGATGGTTCTTGAATTCTGAAAGCAAACTGTACCTTATTCAGCTTGATATCCCATAGAAACTAGCACAGAGTAGGTGTGCAATCAGTTTTAGTGAAATAAATGGAAGGGATAGGTCTACTCTGGCAATAATACTGCATATTTGTTCATCAAATTCACTTTGGTCAGCCAAGCAGATCATTGAAAGTAAAGGTGCAAAGAGAAATCATTTTTGAAGGGATTGAAGAGTGGTGGGAATTGGGCTCCCCAAAGGAGAAGTCATGTGAGTGCAGACAATGCAGCACGGATAGCACGTAGACATGAAGTCCCAAGACTAGGGACAGTAGAAATAAGGGAAAAGGACAGCAGGGAGTTTGTCCATGGGGGTACAAGAATTCCATGGTACCTCTGATTTATTTCACCCAACTGTAAAAGACAGCTTTTAGGATTAAGGAGTGCATCTGTAATGAGCACCAGGTGATGTATGGACATGCTGTGTCACAATACTCTACACCTGAAACTGACATTGCACTGTATGTTAACTAACTGGAATTTACATAAAAACTTAAAGACAAGCCTCCCTTTGGGGCGCCTGGATGGCTCAGTTGATTAAGCACCTGACTCAGGTCATGATCTTGCAGTTTGTGGGATCGAGCCCCGTGTCAGGCTTTGCGCTGAGTATAGAGCCTGCTTGAGATTCTCTTCCTCTCTCTCTGCCCATCTCCTGCTAGTGCTCACTCTCTCAAAATAAATAAAGAAACATTTAAAAGTAAATAAACAGGGGCGCCTGGGTGGCTCAGTTGGTTGAGCATCTGACTTCAGCTCAGGCCATGATCTCGTGGTTCACAAGTTTGAGCCCCACATCCAGGCGCGGCTTGGAGCCTGCTTCAGATTCTGTGTCTCCCTCTCTCTCTGCCCCTCCCCCATTCATGTGTGTGTACAAAAAACATTTTTAAAAAGTAATTTAAAATAAATAATTAAGTAAAAAATTAATTTTTTTTAAAAGCCTCCCTTAGAAAGATCTCCTGAAAAAGACTCTCATCCCTTGCTGAAAAATCTCTTACAAAATTTCTTCCACACAGCATAGTATGACTTCAGGAAATTGTGTGGGTGACAATCTAGTTAATAAAGACTTTGGGATACTCTGGTCTCATAGCTCCGGTCTGGCAGGAAAGCCTCCAAAGGGCCTGGAGAAGACCCTGCCCTTCCTCACTGCTGCCTCAGGAAGCAATGAGGTCATTCTTCTGCAGTGAAAACTGACTTCATTATTGCAGACTTCTTTTCAGTTCTCTGCCCTTCATGTAAGACAGAATTGCAAACATTTCCATATGAGAGAAACAATAATGAAAATTCAAGGTTCAGCAAGGTCATACAACGCATTCCAAAACCTTTGAGAAAGCCTATTTTTCATTAGTCCTTTCCATGATTAAAAAAAGGCTCTGTAGGGCTCATCTGATTGCAGGGCTTAGAAGTACCTGTGAGACACCATGTATTCTTGGTCATTATCCTGATATATATTTACCTCAGGTTCACTTCCATTTAGCTCCATCTAATTTCTTCTCCCTCTTGCGTGACTTTGGGCTTAGAAATATATTTCAAGTTCTTGCCATAAGCCAGAACTAGGTGCTGCTGAAGTGAATTTCTTCAGAAGAAAAAATTCTATTTTTGTTGTTGTTGTTGTTTGTTTAGATTTACCTAAGTCTATAGCAGGCAATCCTTCACAGATGATTTGTTCAGTCTAATCACATTGCTAAAGCATAAATGACAACCTCTATAATGACACATACTGATAAGGAAGGCCTATGTGTGTTCTCATTTATATACGAAAGGAGAATTCAGGCAGGGGAGGAAGTCGCATTCTATTTTCAGCATGTGAATGGTTACTAGAGTAAAACCCGTGTAACTTGTTGCTCCAGAAGAAGGCAGAGGATTACCTCAGCACTTGGAGGTCAGCGTTAGGTAGATTCCTCTTTTTAAGTGTCTTAGGGCAGATTCTGCCTATTTGTTACTGTAAGCAGACAGTTCTTTAACTTTTACTGTGTTTGTGACGCAAAATCAGATTTGAAGGTTACAGCCCCTGCCCTCCAGGAGATCAGCATCTAATTCTAGAGACAATAAGTGTGATAAAAGGATCAACAGATGATTCATAGCTTTATATTGTTTTAAAGCTGTCAGGGAGTATGATATTTTGTTTTCCACTGGGGAATGTTTGTGTTGTATGCCGAGATGTGGCAGACACAAAGGGACAGGGGAAATCACTGTGGTTCCTGACTTAAGTATTTGGAAGCTTCCCATTTGCTGAATCCTTGGAAACCCCTCAAATGAAATACTTTCTATCCTGTAATTCTATGATTTCAGTCCTGCCTTTCTGTAGGCATTACTCCATCGTGACTGCCCTGATCGATCCTAGGCATATTGACTAATTTAAAAAATTTAGATTCTCTTCTTTGATGTTACTAGAGATTTGAAAATAAGATTAAAAAATATAGAATATTGAAAAGAAAATTGAGTGCTGTCAGGTACACTGTAAGTATTATAGGAAAAACGTTCACAATTTATAACCTCTTCTTTAAATTCTCCAGAACTCAATTCTTGCAGAAGGGGGGCTACCTGTAATCCTACTGGAAATCTACTTTTGTACATATTTGTAGAAGTCTATAATAGACTTACCTGCAGCAGAGCCAAGGAGCAGTGGTAGGAGAATCGGGTCTGTTCCAAAAGTGCCAAAGACCCCTGATTATATTCTACCTCTTTAAACAATTTTGGCGGTATTTCCAGCATTTTATACATGTCCCTCAATCTTTTTCTAATTTTGCACACACACTTGACTAGCTGTGACAGAGATAGCGCCATGTAATTATTGAATCCCTTTTCCTTTCCCTCTTGAGCACCTGACCAGGGACCCCCGGGGCCATCTGACTGAAGCCTATCCAAAGAGTGTCAGTAAAAGTGCTATGTGCCACTTCCAGGCCTTTCCCCAAAAAATTCCCTTTGTGATTTCTACCAGTTCCTTCACTCCTCATGTGCCAGCTGGAGGCAGGGGACCGGATGGAGGGCTATGAGGTCCTAGTTATGCAGGGCCATTGGAAAATGCCCTGGAACGTTAAGAGGCACCCACTGCCTCATAGCTGACTATAACATAAGGGATTAAAATCTTTTACTGCATTAATTCAAGCATGGAGATTTTGCCTCTTACAGCAGTTATCACACCCTGGTTAACAAAACAACATAAGCCAGATGAGCATCCACTTAAAGGTAAAGGTTCCGTTTTCATCAAACCTAAGCTTTCCCATAATTATCAAAATTTATGAGACTTGTACTTCTTACCTCAAGTGTACCAGCCTCCCATTTTCCACTCATTCTTTTAAATTAGTATAGGGGCACCTGGGTGGCTCAGTCAGTTAAGCATCTGATATTGGCTCAGGTCATGATCTCATGGTTGTTAGTTTAAGCCCAGCGGCTGGCTCTGTGCTTACAGCTCAGAGCCTGGAGCCTGCTTCAGATTCTGTGTTTCCCTCTATCTCTGCTCCCTGCTCCCCCCAGTACTCTGTCTCTGTCTCTCAAAAATGAATAAAAACACAAACAAACAAAAAAATAATAATTTAAAGAAAGTATAAAACAGGGGCACTGGAGTGGCTCAGTTGGCTAAGCATCTAATCTCGTGGCTCGTGGGTTCCAGCCCAATGTCAGGCTCTGTGTTTGTGCTGACAGCACGGAGTCTGGAGACTGCTTGGAGTTTTCTCTCTCTCTCTCTCTCTCTCTCTCTCTCTCTCTGCCCCTCCCCCGCTCATGTTCTCGTTCTCTCTCTCTCTCCCTCCTTCTCAAAAAAATATTAAAAAAAACAAAAAAATAAAGTATGAGTATATCTGAATATTCAAATAATTGGATAAATATTTCTCTGTATGCAAAGGTGGTCATGTTGCCTAAACTTGGCAAATAGCAGCATCATCAGGAGAGGACTCAAAAATATTTTCCAATGATGAACAAAAGTCTAATGTCAGCCCATAGTAGGTATTACCGTTGCCAGTTTACAAAAAATGGAGGGTGTCAAAAATTAAGTATAAGAAAATCATAAACTATTTGTACTGGTTTTATGTATAGCCCTGAAATAAGGAAAGCAGCAGTTAAACAAACACTTTACTTTTAAAATTATATCTTTAAAAAAATCACAAAAATTTAATGTAGCAACATCTATGAGTTTTGAAATAGATGTGTAGACTGCAATCATGGGAGAATAAGACAATTGGAAGGGCATTATTGGTCCTCTGAGGGCTAACTCAATCCAACTCTACTTCTGTTTAAGTCTCTTGACTCCTTACCATGGTGATGATTGGTTGGGATGGTAATTTTGCATCTGTTGTATTAATGCAAATGTTTACATTGCTAAACATATTAACTATTAATAAGACTGCAAATTGGCCATTAAGAAAAACAAAGAAATTAATGAGAAACAAATGCTACCATTAACTTGAAGTTTTGCTTGAGGCATTGGGATGAGGTTGGCCAATGAAACTGATTTCAGAAACTAATAAGAATTAGCAATTAAATGTTTCCAAGAGACCAGCAAAATTATCCAGTGTGTCTGAAAGACTCACTTGAGATTTATTCCACCTTCATCTCTGCTTCTGCCCTCATCCTTCACTATGATCAGCACTTTTTGAGAAACAATTTTTACGGTCACTACATCATCCCAATTTCCCATATAAATTCTAAGTCTATGTGGTCAAGAACTCCTAGGCTGTATTCTCTGTGTACTTCTTTTGCAGCACACATGGTTTCTCCTTGTCATGAGTTGATTGTTTCACAGTTTATTTGCATGTCTGTCTCCTCCACTAGACTGTGAGCTACTCCAAGGATGAGATCTTGCCTTACTCATATGCATCCACAGAGCCTGGCATAGGGTTGGGGCTCAAAAATCTTTGTTGAACAACAACAACAAAATCCTTGCTGAATATATGGGCATAACCATGTTTCTTTACTGATTTGTGATTAATACCCATGCATATAAAATTACAACACAATATAGCTCATCATTCAGAAATTGCTCTACAGGAACCGTTCTTAAAATACTCCAACAGCAAGAAAAAACTCAAAAAGTAATTTAGAGCATGGGCTCAAGCTCAGGCTATCCAGGTTTGAAATTCCAGCTCCATCCTTTACTTCCTAAATAATCTTGGGCAAGTTAATTGAGGTTTCTAAGCCTCTGTTTTCTTATCTTCAGAACGAGGACAATAATAATGGCAACTTACAGCAGTTTTAACAAATGTACGTAAAGTGCTTAGCTGAGTGTTTGGCATAGAGTAAGCATTCAGTAAATATCAAACACGTTTTCTTTTTATTGTGGAAACTCAGAAAGCTCACTGTATATAGTGTGTTCTAATTTGAAACCTGCAAAGACTAAATGTAGTCTCACTTCAGCCTAAGTTATGGAGAAGAAATGTCATCACTGAATTCTATAAAGCTAATATTGCTTTACAGACAAATACTCGAATCTCAATCAAGGTCAAAAAATCTTTTGAGAGGTATAGAATATGGCATCTATGTGCAAGAGGCAGACATGAATTCGAACCAGTCATTCCTAATTTGTTTCTGTGAAGCATCTCCTGAACAAATATCCTCTGAAATAGTCTACTCCCCCAAACAACTCAGGTGAAACGGGTAGGAGAGGCCCCTGTAAGGCTAAGTGTTCTCTGAAGTTTACCAAGTTATGTGAATTTTCATATCATGTCCATGACTGATCTAACATGAAAATAATGGGGTTGTTAGGAAACCCATGGGTGTATTATCCAATGTCTTCTTAGCACCCCACTGCATAGATCTAATTCAAGAGCACGGAACTAGGCTTGGGTGTAGGGTCTATAAAGCAGTGTGGCTTTATCAAAGGTTTGGAGCCAAGAGACAGACTTGGAGCCAGCTGTGCCTCTAGCTTCTCGAAAGCTGTTTTTATTGAGTTTACCTATGAATCTACCTGAATCAAATACCAAGAAAAGAAAATTCAATAATTATCTCTAGTAATGCAATTTATCAACCAGCACTGAACTACTTTTTATCAAAACCCAGTTCACTGGGCTTGAAGAGGCAAGCGTGTTTTATCATTTGTAAAATGAGTATAATCATAGCCGTTTCCTCTGTGTCCACACGACAATTGAAAGAAATATTGCTCTGCCAAGTACTGGGAAAGCCAGGAGGAACTATACCAATATAAGTTGGTGATGGGGAGTTACTGTTGTCATTGTGACCAGTCTGGTGGTGACATACCCCACTCAAGATGTTTTCAGCATTAACTAAACAAGGACAGCTAAAGGACAGACATATTCCCCCCTTTCAGGAAATATCTTCAACAATGGGACTGGCAATGTAAAGGGCTAGGCTATTGGCCTAGGCCTGAAAAGAACCACTTCAGGCAAAAGGCCTTCAACAGATGCTCCTTTGTCAGGATGAGGGGCGGGGCTTCTTTTCAGATCCATTGTGATCCCTGAGTCCCTGAGGGCATCTTCACAAAACTTTAAGCTTCCCAGTAACAAGTGGTGGCTATTGTGCTACTAATGACTGTAGGACTCAGGAAATCAAAGGCCCTGGGGAGCACAGGCAGACTTGTGAAGTGTTCCTAGGCTTGGATACTTGAAAAGGAAATTTACTGACCATGGGAAACAGGGAGAAAAAAGCCAGCAACAGATGTGTATTCCTTGGCTGAGAGTTACCTATATCAGCTCCCCTCATCTTTTTTTTAAGTGTATTTATTTATTTTGAGAGAGAGCACGAGCGCAGGCGGGGCAGAGAGAGAGAGGCAAAGAGAGAGAATCTCAAGAAGGTTGTGCACTGACAGCAAGGAGCCCAACACAGGGCCAGAACTCACAAACCCATGAGATCATGACCTGAGCCAAAACCAAGAGTTAGACGCTTAACTGACTGAACCACCCAGGTGCCCATAGCTCTCCTCATCTTTAGGAACCCCATACCCCACTGCTAACTTTTGGGAAATAAATTCTCTCAAAAGCAGACTAATTTCAAGCATAAAGCAATTTCTAGTACTTGCTGGGCAGATGGGGGTCCCTCCCAATTAGGAAGCCAAAGTTACTCAAAAACTTAGAAAGTGATCTAAATGGAATGACCCCCTTGTACAGAGGTGCCTGGTACTTTCTTTACTGTTAGCTCTACACACCCTGAGCCAACTGGAGCAGCTGGTCACCTCACTTCTACAGAAGAGCCTCTTACTGTCAAATTAATCTCAGACTAAATATCACCTCTTTTCAAAGTCCACAGATTTCTGTGCATTCCCCTTAAGTGATGAAGAAATGACAGACACCAACAAACACACAAGCCTTCTTCAATCACAACTGCCTCCCCCCAGAAATCAGCTGTGGCACAGACAGGATTTCTATTGCTCCCAGAAAGAGTCATTTCACACAGCAAGCTCGAGTATAAGACACACAATTTCCACGGGGAGACATAGACAACAACAAAACAAAACAAGCTGTGCCAACTGCCTGCAGAAAGTCTCCCTCTGGTTTCTCACCGTCTACTCTTTCAAACTCAAGTTGAAAGTGATGTTTTGTGTTCAAAGTTTTAGAACTGCCAGAATACATCTGAGCACCTGCTGCTGCTGGGAAATCTACATTTTCACCTGTTGAATGTGTAAAGTAGATAATTGCAAATTAAAAATCCCCTCTTCGTGTCATTTTCCATGCTCACTGCAGATTTGATGGGCAAGTCAGCAATCCTCAGCATCTAATGAATATGCTTGCTTAATTCCATAAAACCTAGCTCTTCACACAGAGAGCTTAGTTACACCTCTTCTATTAAAATTTATCTACCGCTGACATCTGAATATCTTTCTTTAAGGACACGGGGGACTAAAGCACACATTTTAGATCCTAAGCTCAGATGTTTGGGTGTTCTGTTTCCATACCCAGCTACACGGCTTTTGATAAATTACTCTACCTACTGGTACTTTCATCTTTTCATTCAAAAGAAGTGGGTATAAAAAAGTATCTTCCTACCTAGCAGGAATTCAATGAAAGTATACTGAGAACATTCTGTTTGAAGGGAGGAAACACTAAGAATCTTAAGGGAATAATTCAATTAAATAAATAAAAAGACTTTACATCCAATAGGCTGATAATACAGTACAGGTAAGCAGGACAAACACATGTACACAAAAGATACAAAGTTACAAATGAAATATTAATCATTTCATGGAAATTAAAGTTCTAAGTGCTAAAGAGGCCCCACTCTAAAAGCTGATCGACCTGTTCTGAAGGGAAGCTATAAAGTGGAAAGCTTCCACTCAATAGTGGAAAGGCACACTTCCAAAGGTATCAGATGACTGGTGTCTCTATCTATGTGGAAATCTTCATGTTTGCTTATGATTGTGTGTTTTCCACCTGGTTTATGCTGAGGGTTTAATGTGGAAAGAATCTTTCCTTCCACTGCTTGGATTGCATCCTCACACTTAATACAGTGCCTGGCACAGCATATACAATTGAAAACTACACCTGCAACTGAGACCACAGCGCTTATGGCTAATGGTTCTAAATTCAAATTCCAACACCTAAATCCTTGAATCAATACTTAGTTGTAAGACTCTGGACCAGTTGCTTCACCATTTTAAACCTCAATCCTCAATCTCCTCAATATTCAAACAGAGATAGCATAGCATCTAAATGAGTTAATATTATAGAGTTCTTAGCACAGCCCCTAACTTATAATAAGCGTTCAATATACGTAAGCAATTATTATGCTTGTGTCCCTAAACAAAACATCAACCCTTTTACCAACTTGTTCCTTCACCTAGGCTCCTTATGTCTGATTTCTGATCACCCACTGCCAAAAACTGGCGACACAGCAGAGAAGGGTATTAGTTCAGAAAGTCAGCAGAAGAGGCCACCATGGTTTGCACTTGAACCTATTCAAAAAGATGGGACTCATGAGGTCATAGTCAAACACAAGAAAGAATCATAGGAGCAGGGGACCAAGCTCTACCTCCCATGTTCCTGTTGTGAGGATTAAAACAGATGACATATATAAAGCCTTATGCAGCAGCTAGGGAAGAATCAACACAGTGAATGTCTACTATTATAAGTATGTTTATGATTATGATCACTCTATGGTGAGAGTACAAAAGAAGGATATGATAATCATAGCAGTAACAGGCCTCATCTGGGCTTCTTGAGAATCTATGGATCTACCAGAAGGTATGGGAGAAAAAAAGGAAGCCCAGAATGTCCTTCAGAGCTATAATTAGGGATTTCCAGAAATAGTCAGGAGAGATTGAAGAGGTTGTTTCTATATTCATTCATTCATTCATTCATTCATCCATTCATCCATTCATTCATTCATCATTCATCATTCATTCACTGAATAATCTCAGTGCTTACTCTGTGCCAGTAGTCGTTCAGGCACTTGGAAGATAGCAAGTAACAGAACAGACATGAATTCCTATGATAACAGAGCTTACATTTTAGTGAAGGGAAATAGGCAATAAATTCTAACAATAATATGTTAAAAATATGGTATGCTAGATGGTTTCGGTCCTAGGAAGTAACATCAAGGAAGGGGGATAGGGATGTGGGGAAGGACTATAAGTTTAGAAACATAGGCCCAACACAACCTCACAGAGAAAGCGACATTTGAGCAAAGACCTAAACGTGGTGAGAAACACATTGTGTTGCAATATCAGGGAAGGACTTAAAGCACACACTTTAGATCTAGGCAAAAGGAAAACAAATACAAAAGCCCGGGGCTGAAATTAGGCCAGTGTGTCAGGAGTGTATCGGTTTGTCAGGAGCAGAGTGGGCTAGAGTGAGAATGATATCATATGGGCTCAGAGCTAAAGTGGGAGCACAGACTATGTAGCATCTTCAGGGCACTGGAAAGGCTTTGGTAGATACTGATTGAGATGGGAGGATATTAGCAGGTTTTTCATATGGAAATGATAGGACCTCACTTATAGAAAAATAGGGCAACTCCAGTTGTTCTGTTGAGTACACTGTACTGGGCCAAAAACAGAAGTTAAGACCAAGTTAGGAGGTTATTGCCCTAATTCTGGTAAGAGATGATGGTGGCACTGGCTACAGTGGTACATGTACTGAAAAGTATTTATATTCTATTTATAACTTGAAGGTATAGCCAATAGAATGTGCTGACAGATTAGATATGGGGTGTGAAAAAGAGAGAAAAGAATCAAGAATGACACCAGTTTTGTCCTGAGCAATTTAAAGGATAGAGCTTCCACTAACCCAGGGAAGACTGCAGGAGGAGCAAGTTGAGAAGGGAAGGAGATCAGGTGTTCAGTTTTGAAGAACTTAAGATTGATGTGTCAATGAGACATTCAGGAGGGCATGTGGACAAAAGAATCTAGAGTTCAAAGGAGAGGTCTGAGATGGAGACAGAAACAGACATGTCTTAACAGAATACTTGAAGTCATGAGACTGGATGAAATCACCAAAAAGAAGAAACATGGATAGAGAAGAGATCTGAGGCTGAATCTTGAGGTCCTGCAATGCCAGAGATCAGAAAGATGAAGTGATACCAGCAATTAACTAAGAAGTTAAGCAACAAGTAAGGAATACAGTCAGAAGAATAGTATTGTGGAAGGCTAGGGAAAAAATGTTCACAGACGAGTGATTAGCTGGATCAAATGTGTGGAAAGTTTAGCCAAGAGGACAACTGAGACCTGAACTTTGGGTTTAACCATATGGAGATTACTGGGGACTTTATCACCAGCAGTTTTGATGCAAAGAATGGGGCAAAATCTGACAGGTTGGTTTGAGAAAAAGTAAAAAATAATAAAAGTAAGAAGCAAAGGAGAGGAGTTAGAGATGATGATGATGATGATGATGATGATGATGATGATAAAACTTCTTTAAGAAGTTTTGATGTACAGAGGAGCAGAGAAATGGGGCAACATCTAGAAAGAGAAATGGGATCTAAAGAGGATGATTTTGATTGTATCAGCATGGGAAAACAGCAACAGAATGAGTGTTGATAAGAATCATCTTGTAGGGGCACCTGGGTGGCTCAGTTGGTTAAGCTTCCGACTTCATCTCAGGTCATGATCTGTGGTTTGTGAGTTCCAGCCCCACGTTGGGTTCTGTACTGACTGCTCAAGGCCTGGAGCCTGCTTCAGATTCTGTGTCTCCCCCTCTCTCTGCCCCTCCCTGCTCATGCTCTGTCTCTGCCTCTCAATAATAAATAAATGTTAAAAAAATTTAAAAAAAGAAACATCTTGTAGAAAGGGTAAGGTAATGGTATGCTAGTGATTATACCTGTGGGTAGGGGCTGATATAAGAGGTTGATATTATGAACCGTTTATAACCATGGGGTAAGAAGAAATTACGACTAATTTATGGGATGCTCTGAAGTTGAGAAATAAACCACCTTCCTCGGTGTGCAAAGCCCAGCACAGCAGAAATTGCCATTTCTTCCCTTTTCATTTTTAAGGCTTAAGTAACATGATTACTCTAGCCGAAAGCAATAATGAAAAGGACAATTAAGTGTTTTTATTTTTAATATTCTCGCTTCCTTTTCAGGATTGAGGGGATTTTAAATAGCATACTAGGCTAATCTAACTCTAAAATATATTAAGTTCCTTAACAGGAAATTAAAATAAAAAACAAACAGTATGTAACAAGAAATGATTAGAGCAAAGATTAACTAATGAGTAGAGGTAATTTAAAATTTTATGTCAGCCCCTTTGATATCAAGAAATAGAGTCAGGACATTTCAGTGAAGCATATTTTCTTTATCCTGGGTGAACTACTATTATTGTATCCTTAAGTTATATAAATCTGGGTCAAGAAGGGACCCATGTTAAGCATAGGAGAAAAAGTAAGGAAAGAAAGCATATAAGAGAAGATCTCATAGACATTAACCGTTTCCCTTGTATTTCAAGTTGGTCACAAGAGATAAGGAGGTTCTGTTTTGATAAGAGGCCTAAGGATTCTGGAAAGAAGAAATCCCAAGATCTACAGCCCAAGATTCAATAACAACGATCATGTACAGGACACTCTATCTAAGACATGTTGTCTGGGAAGGTCAGTGAGTCTCCTGAAATCACACAGTTGAAGTACACTAGGTAAGTGACCCGTACTCAGTAAAAAGGCTGAAGGTTCACAGGGGAAAGTGGTGTCAGGACATGGCCGATAGTGGAGGTGCCCTAGGAGTAACCAGTGCCATGGTGGTGACTTCGGGTAGGGGGAGGATCTTAGCTGATGTGGAATATGAAGCAGAATAAAACCCTGGGGTTTGCTGTGCAGAGCACCATGTTTTAGCCAAGATCTTGACCACAAAGGACATCAAGAATAGGTTTCTGTAAATGGTGCAGACTTGTCTTTG
Source organism: Felis catus (assembly GCF_018350175.1). Classification (NCBI taxonomy): domain Eukaryota; kingdom Metazoa; phylum Chordata; class Mammalia; order Carnivora; family Felidae; genus Felis; species Felis catus. The sequence goes on along the minus strand of NC_058379.1, from coordinate 71,621,293 downwards.
CCAGTGACATTATGTGGCATTACCTGACGGCTGTAGCAGAAGTGAACAGACCAGATTATAGACCTCTCCAAGGTTCACTTTTAGAACCAAGACAGGCCACTTTGGCCTGAATTATTTGTTTCTTTCTTCCCTCCCTCCCTCCCTTTTTCTTTCTTTTCTATACAGTTCAGATTTGGGGAGGCGGAAAATATCTTTAACAGGAGAGCTTAGATTTCCTAGTGATAGTTCCCTGGGGACTGAATATGTAATATTCAGTTATATATAAACAGATAGATAAAACGATATATATGTGAATCCACACACATTATATATATAATGATAATACATATAATAAGTGAGTGTGATTAAATTTACCTCTCAGTTGGTGAAACAGGTCATGTAAGATATAATTAACTGAATATTTTCAATAAAGATTTATCAATAAATTCAAAGCAGATTCAAACCTAAATGTGAGACCTGCAACCATAAAAATCCTAGAAGAGAACATAGACAGCAAATTCTCTGACATAGACCATAGAAACTTTTGGATATGTCTCCTAACTCAAGGGAAACAAGAGCAAAAAGGAACTATTGGGACTACAACAACAACAACAACAACAACAACAACAACAATTACACAGCAAAGCAAACCAACAACAAAACAAAAAGGCAACCTACTGAATGAGAGAAGATATTTGCAAATGATATATACAAAAAGAAGTATCCAAAATATATAAAGAACTTATACAACTCAACAACAAAAACAGAAACAATCTGATTTAAAAAAAAGCGCAGATGACTGGAATAGGATTATTCCAAACAAGACATACACATGGCTACCAGATGCATGAAAAGATGCTCAACATCACTATTCACCAGGGAAATGCAAATCAAAACCACAATGAGATATCACCTTACATCTGTCAGAATGGCTAAAATCACAAAGACAAGATATAACAAGTGTTGGTGAGGATATGGAAAAAAAGGGAACTCTTGTGCACTGTTGGTGGGAATGTAAATTGGTGCAGCAGAAAACAGTTGGGAGGTTCCTCAAAAAATTAAAAATAGAAATAGGATAAGGCCCAATAATTCCACTACTGGATACTTACCCAAGAAATACAAAAACACTAATTCATAGCTACATGCACCTTTATGTTTATTGTAGCATTATTTATAATAGCTAAGATATGGAAGCAACCTAAGTGTCCATTGATAAACCAATATAGATAAGGAAGATGTGGCACGTGCACCCACATACACACACACACACACACACACACACACACACACACACACACACAAACAGAGGACTATTACACAGCCATAAAAGAGGATGAGATTTTACCACTGATTATAGAATGGACGGACCTAGAGGGCATTATGCTAAGTGAAATAAGTCAGACTGAGAAAGACAAATACCGTATGATTTCACTCATCTGTGGAATCCAAAAAACAAATGAATAAACAAACAACAAAAAGTAGAATCTGACAACACACTGATGGTTGCCAGGGTGGGAGGGGGATGGGAAAAAAGGTGAAGGAAGTGGGAGATCCAGGCTTCCAGTGATGGAACAAGTCAGGAATAAAAGGCACAGCAGAGGGAACATAGTCAATGATATTGTAGTAGCACTGTGTGGTGACAGAGGCTAGCTTCGCTTGCGGTGAGCAGAGGGAAGTTGAATTAGTATGCCGTACGCTTGAGACGAAGGTAACATTGTGTGTCGACTATACCCAAATTAAAAAGTTAATAATGAGGGGTGTCTGGGTGGCTCAGTCAGTTGAGCATCTGACTCAATTTCAACTCAGGTCATGATCCCAGGGTCGTGGGATTGAGCCCCATGTTCTGCTCTACTCTGTGTAGCCTGCTTAAGATTCTCTCTCTCTCTGGTATATGTATGTATGTATGTGTGTGGGTGATTTATATTTATATTTATTTATAAAATACATATAATTAAAAAATAAAAGTGAATGTATCAAAATCCACATTTAAAATATTTGCTCATTTTCTTTTCACTATCACTGTCTTAAGTTTATGTTTATGCTTAAGTCATCTTTGATTGCTCGGTGATACACACTTGGAAGCTGCTATTAATAGATGGTGGTACATTTATGATTCTGAAATAAAATTCCTGTGAAATAGGTCACAATTAAAGATAATGAAAAATCATAAAGTTTGGGTATTTAACTATTTGTGTCTTCTTTTACTGTGTTGTTGACTGACTCCCTTTGCCCACTGTCTCTAAATTTCACGCAGTATAGATATATTTGATATATTGCAAATTTTTAATACATGGCATAAAGGTATTTTCATGTCCTGCTACATCAAATAACACTGGATAACAAATTCCAAAATAGGACTGAATGCAGTCCCTTCGTTTCCCACTGCTTTAAGAGACTCTGCTCTAGGTGAGATGCTCTCCTTTGTGATTTCTCTCTGTAACTATTCTATTGCATTAAATTCCAGCCTTTCCTTTTCTGCCTTTATTCTGGTACCTCATTTTTAAATCAAAAATTTCATTGATGAATTTTTTAAAAGCACAGTTCGTAATTACAAATGATTTCAACTACAAAAGTGAAGAGCCTTTTGTGACAAAGAGAACCAGAAATGAAAAGCTAGTACAAAAAGCCCTCCGTGTGTCACATTTCCATAAAGTGCAGTATAATAGGGATTCTATTCACTTCAATACAAATCAGAGAGGAAATCCTGTTTTAAGAAAAAAAAGTCTGAAAAACGAAAATGCCAGATAAATTCTCTCTGGGAATAGTCTTCTTGGGAACTAGTTTTATACATCAGAAAGACCTCAGACTCAGTATTAGAAAACAGCAGATTCTGTCTCTAGATGCATGATTTAAGGCTGGTCACATAAACTCTGAAACAGCTTATCTGTAAAACAAGGGGTGACACCAGCTAGTTCTTGAGTCAAGTAAAGGTCTGAAGTCTATGAAATCTATCCACGAGTGTCATATATATAATCAAAATACCCCCATCAGCTATGAGTAACTTCAATATCCTCTACTTTGCTTCAATGTTTTTCTTCAAACAAGAGATAAGTTCAAAGCCATGTCATACACTGGGGTCTTTTAAAGGCTAGATATGAAAGGCTGATGTTTTTTCAACCTGAGTATCATTAGATATATTGAAAAATGTATGTATAAACATTTGACCTCACATATAATTAAGTTGTTACACTAGCAAAGTTTTCATGAAGGTATCTGGCATTTTGAATAATCTTTACTGTATCTCAAACATGAGCTGGAACCAGAGGCTAACTGTCCACCATTACCATCCTAGGCCACAAACAATGCTCTCACCTATTTCACATGAAGGCATCAGAAAATATGCAATATTCATTACTATTTACCTGGCGACTTATTTGAGAAGAATGAAAACTGCAGTTTGATGTATATTTATTGCTTAAAACACTAATACATAATAATAGTAGTAATTATTATTATAAAATGTAGTTTGTTATTAATGTTTTCATCTCTACTGTAATATAATAGATTACCCACTTAAATCTGAAACCTGAGTCTTAAAGATAAATCCTCCAGGAGCATGTAAAGCTTTATTTTACATATATAGATATAGATATAGTTTTCAAAAATGAACACCAACAATATATTTAAACATATATTCTCAATGGAGAACAAGGAACTAAGGAGCAATTCTCTTTTATTTTTTTAATGTTTATTTATTTTTTTGAGAGAGAGGGAGAGAGCAAGCCGGTATGAGCCAGGGAAAGGCAGAGAGAAGGAGACACAGAATCCGAAGTAGGCTCCAGGCTCTGAGCTGTCAGAACAGAGCATGACACAGGGCTTGAACCCACAAGCTGTGAGATCATGACCTGAGCAGAAGTCAGATGCTTAACTGACTGAGCCACCCAGGTGCCCCCAAAGTGGCAATTCTCTTACTGTGACAGAAAAGAGCCAGCCAGACAAATTTATTGAGCATCAGTACAACTTACACACAGATCCTCATTGAAGCAACTAATTTGAATCATGTCAGGTGATTTTAATGACAAGTCTAGATATAAAAACAAAACTAGCAACTTTAAATAAATGATGAAGGGTAGACCAATTTGGGGGCTAATGCTGTACGTGTGTGTGTGTGTGTGTGTGTGTGTGTGTGTGTGTACAATGATTCTGTGGGCATTGGTGTGCATGGGTATACCTGCCACTACCCCTCTATCAACGAAACCTGTAACTACCCCCAAATAAGAAAGCAGCCAACCTCTTGTAGAACCTGACATATTGTATCAGCTCAGATTTCAATATTTCAAACTATGCCCTGGAATTAATCCACTGAATAACCAAGGCAGTCAAAGCACAGATACATTAGGCTCAGCAGAACACATTCTTTAAATGTTAGTGCCATACAATGAATATTTGATAAGTACATCATTAATAAACCTTGGTGCAACATAACTGATATGTGGATGTTTAGTGGGAATTCCAAATGATGTAGCACACAGCATCTCCTCGTCCTTCCATCATCACACAGGTTGCCCCTACACCACACGATGGGCACAACTGGAAAGGCAAAATCTGATCTTCATTATCCATAAAAGATTTTCACCACAAGACAGATGATTACGGCCTGGCTTTATTAATTAAGCATGCATTTCTGCAGACCAAAGTAATTGAATAAAATGAGCAGTAGCTTTTAAACTACACAAAATATTAATGTTGCAGAAATAGATTCCACCTTTATTCCATGTCTTTAAGCCCCTATTATTTTGAGAATGAACAGCAACTGAATTTAAATAAATACTGACTTAGCCTCACATACAAGACTATTTTCTTTTAATGTCTTGCTTTGTGACTGTCACAGTAAACGGATTTATCTTTCCTCTCATTCAATCGCCTTAAATTCAGCCTCAACATACTCTGAACCTTAAAAGAGCCTAATCCCAGAATATGGACAGGACAACTATAGATGTACTGGTACATACAGAAATAAAGTAACTTGTTGCATCTCTAAAGAGAAGTGGTTGCTCTTGACCCAGGTTGCTAGCAATCCTTGATTCTCTTGTCACTGAATCACACACAGGAAATGAACTACACATTCATTCTCAAACATTTCAAGCCCTTATTTTAAAAAAAAAATTTAAGTTTGTATATTTTTGAGGAAGACAGAGACAGCACGAGTGGGGTAGAGGCAGAGAGAGAATCTCAAGCAGGCTCCACGCTGCCAGCACAGAGCCCGATGTGGGGCTTGAACCCACAAAACCATGAGATCATGACCTGAGCCAAAACCAAGAGTCAGCTGCCTAACGACCGAGCCACCCAGGTGCCCATCAAGCCCTTCTTTATTTTGACGTCAGGAAGTATGCTTGGAATATGACATGTCCACAGAACAGTTCCCTTTATAGCTCTGTTTTCAGCAAGAAAAGATAAGGCTTCTTAGAATATCAGCTTTAAAGCTTAAAAAAGAAAATACACTATGAAAGGAATCCCTGGAATGTTTTCTTGCTGTGACATTTTTCATGTGCACATTATTTTGGAGCAAAATAGCTCTAAAACAACATCAGTAAATTTTGTAGTGATTTATGAAAAAAAATCATTTTCCAGGTAGTTTGGTACACTGGACCTCATGTAAGCAAAGAATAAAATACACTCAATACAGAGAGTGCTCTTAGTGTTCATGAAATCATCTGAGGATAACTTGGTTAACAACTAAAGCCAAAACGAATATGTATAAAATGTATATGCATCCACAATGAGGTGCCAAAGATCAATTTTAAAATATCAGAGAATATAATGGCAACAAGTCAACTTTTTGTCCCCAGTTCTGCTATGTACTATTTTTATTTTGTGGTCACTAGCATTATTACACTGTTAAAATTAATTCCACTTCTATTGACTGTGGTCACTATATATAATTCATCAACCTGCTATATTAACGTAATAGGAAGCTTGGCCCTCACCTTGTCTAGAATACTTTTATTTGTTATGTTATTAGTTTCATTTATTGGTAATGACTTTGATCCTTTACAATTATGCTATTGAGTCTCCAGCATGCCTTGCAACTGAAGCCTCAACAAACATTAAGCTTTAAAGGTGATGTTTTAATTTCAATTTCTAATATTTTTTAAGGGCGCTGACACTAACTCTGACCATAATATTTCCAATCCCCTTGAAGAGAAAAAGCATTTCCATAGTTTATTGTCTGCACTCGCATCGTAATGGCAAAGCTGTTGGTATCACAGTACCATAGCATACATTTCCTACGTGAACTAAAAATACCACTAGACTATTTAAATGATTCATTTTACATTAGTGCAATTGTTTCCAAGTGTGCTTCATTCTATTTTATTCACCCCACTTTCATTCCTGTTGCAGCATTAACCATTAAACTCTTACTCTGAAGGTAACATGAAAGAAAGTTAAAATTCCTTTATTAGGTTATCAAGTCCGGTCATGATTTTTATGCTCATTTTGATTCATTTTTTTAAAACTGACATTACTAACACAGATTAAGAGATAATTCTAATTTAGTGTTAATTAGATTTTTGTTTTGTTTTTCAAATCCAGGAGCCACCATCAGTATGTTTCAATGTATTCCTTCTCTCAACATTTCAGCTGAGCTCTCTTTGCTATTTGCCTTTTGTTCACGTCATCTGTAACCATCTTACTCCTGAGCCACTCACTGGGTCTTTACTGAAGACCTACTACCATGTTGAGAAGTTCTTATTCTGCCCAAGCCCTAGCAGATCAGATTCTATCACTAACCAGCTACATGACCTAAAGCACACATCTTTGTCTCAATGAATAATGGTTTCTGCATATGTGAAATGAGGTAGCTTGACAAGGACTCCAGGGTTCTAAATGAATCAGACCTGGCCTGTGGCCTTTAATTCTGTGTGTCATATCAAGACCCAGGCACAAATCGGGACTTTCAGTGAAACAGCTAAGCATGGCTACATTGGAATCCCAACCTCTCTACTCAGTAGTTCTGTGATCCTGGGCACCTAGCTAACCTAGAAGTGCCAATGTTTCTTCGACTGTAAAATGGAGTTATTAGCTCCTGTTCCATAGGATTTGTTGTGAGGATTAAAATTAGCAAATACGTTTGAGGTGTTGAGACAGCACATGGCACATCACAGTCAATGAATGTCAACCAGTTTTGAAGATTATGGCACCCCCCCGTCCCCACCTCTTTAAGTTAAATACAAAATTCTGACCTCTCCATATGCGGACTGTTGGTTTCAGTGGAAATAAAAAGTTCAATCATTTTTTCAAAGTTACTTTTATTTTCCTGCCACCGCTTTTGCTGGTGCTTTGCTAAAACAGAACTTCCTGAGCATGGGCTGTGTCCTATCAATGTGCTGTGAATTGGTGACAGGTGAACTGTACTTCAGGACACCATACCACTAGTAGAATTTCATGCATGTGTTCTGACATGAATCACCATTCTGAACAATTTCTTAGATTCTTATTGTAAGACCTGATACCAGCAGCACTGGCAGCCCACATTCACCCATTCTTGGAACAGGGACCCTCTGGTTCAGATCCAAAAGCATCTGCCTGTTTACCTGAATCTGGGTAGGGAATTAGGAGCAAAGATGGAAATGATGAAGATGATGGCTCAATGTACCCCTTCCCTGTAAAAGGGGATGCTGGAGGGGCACCTGGGTGGCTCAATTGGTTAAGTGTCTGACTTTGGCTTAGGTCATCATCTCGCAATTCATGGGTTCGAGCCCTGAGCTGGGCTCTGTGCTGACAGCTCAGAGCCTGAAGCCTGCTTAGGATTCTGTGTCTCACTCTCTTTCTGCCTCTCCCCTCCCCCCGCTTCAGCCCGCACTCTCTCTCTCTCTCAAAAATAAACAAACATAAAGAGAAGTTTTAAAAACGGGTAGGGGAGGGATGCTGGAAACATGTTTATGAGTGAGTAATACAGCCCGAGAAGAATGGGGAAGTTATTTTCAAATATTTAAAGAGATTGACAATGGGATAAAAAAACATGTAATGAATATTAAAGTTATAATATTTTATCAGAGCTCTGAATATGCCTAAAGTAAAAATACAGCAGGGTTTTACTTGTATAATATTAATAGAATATATTTCCGCCTAAAGCAAATTTTCTTTCCAGACAATTGAAATTCATTGTGTTAAATCTCAAAACTTCTGAACATTTATCTACTTTCTGGATTTGTTTAGGTACCTGCCACACCTTTCATTGAGTCCTTGTGAAAATAGCTTATCTGAAGCTACTGCTTAGTGGATTATTAGAAGAAACCAGATAACTATATCTGCTTGCTCCCTGTAAACCCAAACTGGGGCGGGAACAGGTAATGGATTCAGAGATGGTGAACCATAGGACGATTAGCAAATTATGGTACTGCCAGTGTGAAAAGATGAACTGGAGAAATAGCATTCTCCTTCTTTGAATATCAGAAAAAAACCCAGAGAGCATGAGATAAAAGCAACAGTTCAGAAGAATGGGAGCTTTGAGAGATGAGTCCAAAGGGGTGATGACAGGCCAAAATGATGTAGGATCAGAATCAGAAAGAAACAGAGATATCACCTTATTAAAAAGAAAAAAGAAAAAAGAAAAAAGAAAAAAGAAAAAAGAAAAAAGAAAAAAGAAAAAAGAAAAAAGAAAAAAGAAAAGGTACCAGAGGCCTCAGAGACCTATAGAAGATAGATACAGTAGTCAGTCCATGGGCTAAGTTCCTAACCACTTTTATTTTACTTGCAATTTGTAATCCCTAGACATGTGTGCCATGCATACACATGTACACACACACATGCACACACACACACACACACACACACACACACACACACACACGCTTTTTTCTTAGGATATATTTAGAGACTCTATTACTTGTAACCAAAAGAGCTCAAGTAAAACACCAGTTTTACTGAAATGGATTATAAACTATGTCTTCTTATTGAACAGAGCACAGTAAACCTACTTTAACCTTTTCTTGATGGCCCAGGGCCATCATTACTGACAACTACTGCAAGGTGGTGTAACACAGTGATGCTTTCTGGACTGCTGGGCGTGTAAGGCTCTTTATCTCTTCCCCAAATAGCCTCAGAAATGATGCTTTCTGAATCCCTGGCTTCCTTTTTTGTAGTTTTTCAATCTCTCCCATTACCATAAATCTGCTTGCTTCTAACAGCTTTCTTTCTATCTTTCTGCTTCTCATCTTCTGGAGGCTGGGAAAGAAGATAACCAAGCTTGATGAATTTCTGTGTGAAATAAGAATATGGCTCATATACCCTAGGTCACTTCCTCAAAATATGATATCTATCTACAGTAAAATCCTGACGAGTGGAAAGAAGGGAGAAGAGACATACTTTGGGTCTGCTGCTCACCAATTCCCTCCAGGTATTTGATCCTTGTCTCACAACATTCCCACAGTAAAATTCAACTGTTTTGCATGCTTATTTCAACAAAAGATGCTGCCACCCGAAGGTTAATAACTGAGGAAATTATTTTAATATATTTATATTGTATTATTTCAAAGGTAAAATAAAGGCATCGAGACCATATTTGTAAAATAAAATCATATAACCAAATAATTTCCTTGAGCTATTAAAATAATTTTAGTTTTTTTGTTGTTGATCCTTTTTAAATTAAACCTACTTGGGGCGCCTAGGTGGCTCAGTCGGTTAAACGTCCGACTTCGGCTCAGGTCACGATCTCACTGTCCGTGGGTTCGAGGCCCGCATCGGGCTCTGTGCTTACTGCTCAGAGCCTGGAGCCTGTTTCAGATTCTGTGTCTCCCTCTCTCTCTGACCCTCCCCCATTCATGCTCTGTCTCTCCCTGTCTCAAAAATAAATAAAACGTTAAAAAAATTTAAAAAAAAAACTACTTTAAGGGGCATAAGCTGTTCTTAATCTTCTATATAACTATACTGGCAGCAACTTTCTTGAATGGTAAAATTGTGTTAGATGGTTCACTCACTGAAAACACAGATTTTACACAGTATTACATTCCAACAATAAGCTAGGCTTAAGGGATGTACTGGTGAACAAAATAAACAAGGGTTCTGTCTTGACGAGGCTTATGTTATATTCAAACACTACAGGCAATCATGATGTAGTTTGGATAGCTCAGTAAAGCACATTTGGCCAGACTGAGTAGATTTTCCTGAGGTTACATTTCCCTAAATAATCTCCTTTATCATTTGAAACAGGACACATTTAAGAATCAAAATGGCATTGTGAATAATTACACAGGGTCATTAGGCATACGGCTGAAACTTCCAAGGAAACCAGATAGATGGTCACCGCTTCTCTAGGTCAATGTCTGGCACATAGTAGATGTTCAATCAGCATTTACTGAAGAGGTTGAAAAGGTATGAATAAAAAAGACCATCCAACTAAATTATTAATGAAAATAGCAATGTTCCTTGACCAACTTTTCATTCTCTCTGTCATCCACATAAGCAAGTTTAATCAAATCTTAGTTACTTCCTACCTGTCTTATCATAAAAATGATGAAATAGTGTGGCCATTGGCCAACACTCTTGGAAGATCACTTAAGAAAATTACATGGACTGAAGGCAGCTCTATTCCACCTAAGTCTCTGTCAGAGGCAAGCTTGTTTCTGAAATTGTTCTGCTTTCCATAAGCTGCTTTTCCCAGGTGAATATTAACCCTTTATGTACTGTTACTCATTTTAATGTTAGAATTATCATAATACAGTCCCAAATAAGGTTATAATTAGAAGAAAAAGCTCTCTCCCAACTGTTCTTCCTTTAAAGCTTTGCTGGCCAGGTGTCACAATTTCATTGCTATTTTCCTTTCCTCTGAACTAGAAGCAAAGGCTATGGTATTATCGCTTCTACCTGGGCTTTATAACTATAACTCAGAATTTATCTATACTAAATCATTAAGGAAAAATTGTTCTAAGGACTCTTAGGTTAGCACTGTCTCTATATATATGTGTATGTGTGTGTGAAGGTATGTGTGAATATGTATATATGTATGTATGTATGTATGTACGTGTGTGTATACACACACACACACACACACATTCCCAGCCCCCAAAGGAATATTCTGTACCCTTTCAAAGGGCTCTAAGATTAAGGTGATCATCCTGGAAAAGAAACTAACAAACATTAATTTCTCCATTTTACTTCCATGAAACTGGTCTCCAAATTCATTTCAATATGTTTGCCAAATCATTGGGGTCAACCAGAGTCGACCTGAGGATGTAAGGTGGGAAGGTAAATTCACAAGCAGTTATGGCATTCAGAATAATCTGTATCTCCATTACATAAAACTCCATATAAGAAGTACATTAACCCCATTCTGCTGCCATTTTGATCTGAACACTCAGGATCCCATTTGTAAATCTCCAATGAAATGTAGTTTTCCCTTCTTTCCTCACTCCACTGCCACCATCCATCTACCCAACCACTTCCATTATTTCTAGGCAGATAAGTATTAGAAAACCTCTCTCCCCAAAGTCTTAAAAAGTCTTTAAAGATCTCCATTTTCCTTGAATAAAACTCAAAATCCTTAGCCAGTCATTAAAAACTTTGCACAAGCTTATCCAACATGATTTCCTTTTATGAATATTTTACCCTATATAAAAGTATACTCTCTATCCACCAAAGCATATCCTACCAGTCTTCAGACTCAAAGATCCTCTAGTCTGATGAGCTTGAGCCAGCCCCTCTTTGGGGGTCCCAATAAGTAGAACTTCCTCTGTGATAGCTTCTCCAACCACCTGGCCTGCACAGCTGTTCTGCATCTCTCAACTTGTAACAGAACCATCTACAGCCCCAAAACCATTATATCTAACACACACTGCCTTATATTTATACAAATCTTTTTAAATTGATGCCCAGTCTTCTTAACTGGCTTCTTAACTACACTGAAGAGTTCTTAAAGGCAAAAACCATCTTAGACCTCTTTGATTCCCTCATTATCTTTAGCACTGGCTATTTGTTGATGATGTTGTTTGATGACGATATCAAAGGATTTGAGGAACAAGAATGTTACAGACCGCAATGAAGGTGGCCTTTATTATGAACTAGCCATTCTTGCCTTTTTTTGAAATTCTTAGGCACAGGGAGGTGTCCCTTGTGTCTCTTCCATCTGTGAGAAATATTTTGTTTTCACAGGAGGACTGAAGTCTTTGAGGTCCTTTTAAGAATATGGAGAAAAGAATTGCTTCAAAATTGTTCTGAGGTTATTACTGTGAAACAGCGTAACTCTCTCAGAACTACTCAGACAGAACTGAGGATGGAAACTGGCAAACAATGCTCCTGAGAATATAACACAAAAATCAATCAATTGAATTCAAATGTCTCTCTGGGCATTATGCTGAATCTAATATAACCTCACAATTTAAAATTGGAGATAAGGTTCTGCTCAACTCACCTCAAAATGAACTGCTAAGGAGATAAGGAATCTCAATGGGTCTGGTGGGTTTGCTCTGGCAAGCTTTTCCATCTTAACGATAGCAGTACATAAAAAGGAAGATGATTCCATGACACCTGCATGTAAATTGTCACAGCAGCATCAATACCAAAAGATAGCAGCAGGAAGGAAAATGCCAGATGAGATTATCAATGACACGTGAATACATATCAGCCATACAGAAAGCAGAATGTGTCATACCCACATTATGAAATCCTACAAAAAGTGTTCTTTAGAATTAGCACAACAAGAAAAGCAGCATTTCAGATGTGCTTATGTACAAAAGCCAATAAAATATAAGGCCAAAACTAATGAAGATCCAATATGATCTGAAGAGGTGGTTGATGGAGTTATTGAAGTCATAAACACAAGAAATACAGTGAAGCTTCTACCTGACACAGGTTCATTTGGCATCATAGACTTGAAGAACCATACATATTGTAGATAGGTAGTATATAGTTTCAAACATCCTGAAAAACTTGTTATCATCTTTCCTTTTTGATCCAGGTAAAGATGAACACTGAGGCTGTTGCTTAGGAGTACAAGAAATTTTGAAATTACAAAGAGTGTTGAAAAGGTTACAGACTAGGAAGCTCAAGAGTTATCATCTCTCAACTACTACCCTCTCCCAACAGATCTGCAATACTAGATTCGCAAACAAGGGGTGAGTTACTAGAGATTCAGAGGTGCTGGATAAATATCTCGAAGGCTGTGCTGAATCTTAATTCCCAAGCAAAGCATCACTTTCTTTCAGTCTCTTTTTCCCTTTCATTTCATTGAAATATTCCCCACTCACGTATTCAAAATCCATTCTTGTGTTAGAGAAACTGAACATCTGAACATATTATTACCTTAAGGAGAGAATACACACACAGACACAAGTAGAGAAGTAGCAGATAAACAACATTTAAAATTTGCATTTGAAGAGCACACAATGTATGTGAATATATAAAGTGGGTGTATTTATAAAGAATTATGCAGTCTCTTAAGTTTTGTTACAGCATTTTTTTCTCTGGATCAGGTCTGCATAATGATGCTATGAAGAGAGAAGTAAATAAGTACAGCTGCAGGATGCTTTATGGATAATCTTCCTGGAAAATCGAATATCATCGGTAATACCCCTGCTGTTTCCAAGCCTACATTTTAAATCAGAGGCTGTGATAACCACCGCATTCACTGGTAACTATTATTATTAGTTGTTGTTATTATTCTTCTGTTGAGTGGAGTGTGTTTCCACTTGTTAGTTATCAAGAACCATAAATTCCCCTGAATGACACAGTTATTTAGGGATTGAACTAAAAGTTATCAGCTTGCTCTTTCGTGGGTTTTGTTATTGTTTGGCTTCCTTTTTTTCCTCCCTGGAAATAATGTCCTTATTACAATTGTTGAAAAGCTCTTGCATTTGCTTTGCCTTGCCTGTCCCACCCCCGTCAAATTCATTGTGTGTTTTTTTTTTAAAGGCATTGCTTTTGTGAATTAAATTTATAGCCTGCCTATAAAATATCCACTGCCCTTACTGAGGGACATCATTTTTGAATTGTACAGTGATCCAACGTGTGCTTGCTTGATTACTGACCAGACACTGCCTGCTTTTGACCATACTTCAGGTTTGGACTTAATCTTATTTAAAAATGTAAGCAGTCAGATCACTCTCAGATCACTCTGTCACTGCATCTAACTGTCTAGCTGAAGGGTTTTGATGAGTTTAGAGATGATTACACAGAAAACACTTTGGAGAAAAAACAGATTAAATTTCAAAGCAATAGACCACACAAGAATGCAGTTTAATACTACACTAAGCCAGAGCAGGAGAAAAAGTGTCTTTTGACCTTTCCCTTCTGCTATAAATGAAGTCAGTTATTCCATATTCAAATGCAAAATAAAATGTCAAACATGTTAAATTTGTACTCTTGAAAAAGAAAAAGAAAAAGGACTGTTTGCTTTTGTCTCGACCTTCTAGTTCAGTGCTCGTTAAACCAGCTGAGAAATACTATTGGTCATGTTTGGCAGAAATTTATTGGCTTCGCTATTGTTTGTTTTTAGCACTAAAATGTGTTATGCTACAAAAAAAAATGAGTTGATTTTAAGCTTATTGGCATAAAGTCTTCCAAAGATTGGGCTATTTCTAATAAAATTAGTACTGTTTTAAATTTATATTATTATGTCTGAATTTTCAGAGTCATATTTTAGTTTATACTCAGAAAATGTGCTAGAGAAAATTAGGAAAACACTTAATTTTAGTGGTGAATTCCTCAGGCCAGTGACTGGATACAAGGCAGAATGGTAGACTTCCGAGCCCTGGAGCAGGTACCCAATTTCCACAAGCCCTTCTGGGCAGGGGGCAGGATCTTCTACCTCGTTGGTCTTCTCTTTGGTTAAATGGGCTACAGTCATTTGAGACTCCCCAGCCAGAAACCTGGGTGTCTGTCTCCTCAATTATTTCCTCTTTTTCTGTCAGCCAATCAGCAGCCAGAACAATTCTCCTCCCACAAATCCATGCCCAGTCATTCTTCCAGCCTCAACATGTCTGCATCCCTCATCCATTATAACCTGGGACATTTCAAGACTGGTTACTCTCTCTCCTGTCTCCATCTCTCCCTATTCATACATGTATCTGAATCATCATTTTAGAATGAAAATGTGATGTGGTCACCTTGGTTATGATCATCAAATATCATCCCTGCAGTTACACAATAAAGTCCAAACTCCTTAGCACAGATCTGAAAATTGTTAACAGATTAGCTTCTGTCTATATATCCAGCCTAATCTCCCTGTCTGCCTCCTTTCTCTATTCTTCATGCTCTAAAGTCATGCCAAACTATTTGCAGTTCCCTGATTGAGACCTAATTTTTCCTCAGTCCCTTTCTTGCATGTGTGCTGTCCTTTCTGCCTAGAACATCCTCTTTCTTGCCTGTCTGGCACACTTCCATGCATCCTTCAGGACTCCCTCAGGAAAGTATTTTCTGAGCAGAGCTATGCAAGACTTTCTTGTTGCTGTTGTTAGTGGTGGTGGTGGTGATCCCAACATCCCAAGTATATCTCCTTTTTTTTTCTATCTTTTTAAGCTCTTTTCACTCTCTTGCAAATATCTCTGGTGTGCTTGTTCCCCCTACTAGATTATGAGCTCTCCAAAGTCTGGGAGTATGAACTTCTCATGCAACAAGCCTAGAGCATAGCAGATGTCAATTAATATGTATTGAATTTGTTAAGGATTGCTTATAAAGGTGATTGCTGGCTGCACCTCATGAATCTAATTCCAAAAATGTTTTATTTTTTAATGGTCCTAGCAACACATCATAAAAGTGAACATTCCAACATTTACAGTGACTGGTGGTACTGGCTAAATTTGGCTTATAAATATGTTTAGTATCACCCGCATAACAGTTTATTATTTCTCTTATTAAAATATTGCATTATTATAATTATTACCCTAAAATTGTGATTTTCACATTTCTACTTAAAAGCAAAAAGCTGGGACGCCTGGGTGGCTCAGCTGGTTAAGTGTCCAACTTTGGCTGGGGTCATGATCTCATGGTTTGTGGGTTCGAGCCCCAAGCGGGCTCTGTGCTGACAGCTCGGAGCCTGGAGGCTGCTTTGGATTCTGTGTCTCCTCTCTCTGCCCCTCCCCCACTCATGCTCTGTCTCACCGTGTCTCTCAGAAATAAATAAATCTAATAAAAAATATTAAAAAGAAAGAAAGAAAGCACATTAAGGAATCCTGGGCCCTATTTTCCTCACAACAAGCATCACTTGAAACTGTAACAGCTTTCCCCCTTATGCGGGACATGAGCTTCTCCACACCGCCTGCTTTACTCCCGCTCACCGCCTGGCCCCTGCAGGCCTTTGCTGTTTGACCCTGATGTAGACCAATGTGATGGAGGGGACCTGCACAGTGGGGAGATGATTTGTGTAGAAGTAAGGACTTGTGAATCTTTTACATTTGCTTCTCAATTAGTAAGTTCTGCAGCTTTATTCGAATCTACTGGTTTTGGCCATTCATATCTTAGTCTGTACAAATTTTAAAAATGGGTTGGATCAGTATGTGTCAAAGTATTAGAGATGTCCATCAAGGAAGAAGTGAGTGGGGAGAGCTACGGAAGGTTAGAAGGTTGCTTTTTATATCCTGGGCCACCGAATATTTGGCTGAAATATGGGCTCTGATACTAAATAAGAGTTAAAAAAAAAAAAAAGCACCAAATGAGACGGTATCTAAAGAACCTATCATATCAGTTCAAGCCCTATTGCTATGATTTTTAATCACGGCCAAGGTAGACTAAAATTTATATTTTTTGTCTGTCTTCATTTGTTAACACAATGATTAGCCTACCTTTCATGAATAACCAACAATTTCTTTGTAGTGGTAGGTATCTCACGAAAACTCTACACAGTTCTAACTGCTCTTGACAGATGAGAAATTGGAGAGTGTCTCCTTTCATAACAAAGATTATGAATGTCACTCTGAGATGTTCATGTTAGAATAGAGTTTAGTCTTCCAAAAGGGACAGCGGCATAAAAAAATCACATTCCATAACTGTATTACATTCCTTCTCCATCACCTAAAGGACAGTGTAATACCAAGCTTTAATAATGCTCATTTGATTGACTCTGCCCAAACAGCCTTTTATCAGGCACAAGCTACTTCTCTATGATGGATGACTATGGTTTATGGTGCAGATCTCATTTGCAAACGGAGTTTGAAAATTCCCCTTCACTGGCAGAATTCTGATGAAGCCTGTACCATCATCACTGCACACTAAACTCATTAGAATAAAACGAAGGAACGAGTGGCTGAGGTTTATGGATGATTTGCTAATCTTGTTGTGTGAGAATAATACATTTAATTTTCCTTTGTGGGACCTGACCCATCTGGAACTTTTGTTTGCTATGACTTGCCAGATTCCCTTAGGTGCTTGGAGTACTTCCTTTTGTACCTTTAAGGTTAAAGAAGGGCAGTAATCAAATCAAACCCAGCTAGAAAATACCTTTATGGATTCAAATTTCCCAAAATGACAATGTCAGGCTGAAGAAGATGAAAATGCTAGTGTTTAAAAATTCAAGAGTAAGCCCTTTGAAGAGGGAAGACAAGGCAGAGGAATGTTCTAAGAGAAATAATTGTGTCTTGATTTTTTTGTTTGAATGGTGGTAGGATTTAAAACAATATATTCTAGACTGAAATTAAGGTAAAAATAAAATAAATAACAGCAGATCCTTAACAACATTTCATAGACCTGGAAGAAAGAGCACCTTGAGAAACATGGAAGAATAAAACACAGATATTGTACTCTTCTTCATGCACAAATCAATACAAACGTTTCTCACTCCTAATATCTCAGCCACTCATCCTGTTTCTGTGGGCCTCGTGTTATTCTCATTCCTGATTCAGTATCATGCTGTAAGGATTGCTGTTTCTTAAAATAAATGGTCTCAGACAAATGAACATCTCTCATGACTTTCCAGCTACTCTAGAAGTCAGTGATAAAAATCAGTGATTCCAAATTCTTGGTGATTTTCATAGGAAATTAATCATAGGAAGGTGTTATTGACTGTTTTCTTATGTCCACAGCCTCCAGGAAAACTTGAGAAAGATAAATGTGCCCACAGATTTGCCATTAAGTTCCTATCAAGTGATCCCCAGATGGCAGTATCAGTATCCGTGGTTTATAACAACAGAAGTCTATTGAAAGTAGATTTCCATTGTACTATGAAATTACTTGTACCTTTATGGTTTGTGAATTTACACAGAGCACTTACAGAGGATGATTCTCCTTTAGCTTTCCTTCTTCTGTGCCCTCAATGAACTTCCTTGAAAGAAGAGCCTTGGCATAATTATAGTCAATTCTGATTGGTACAAATCTGCACATGAATCATCAGAAAATGACTGATTTCCCCATATAACAATGGTGCTTAAGACTCAGAAAGTGTGAAATGAAAAACTTAATGTTCTCCTAACAGTGCAATTTAGAATAATGTCAATACACCACATGCTATTTTTTTAAACCTTATGTTTAAAAAATAAAATAAAATCAAAATGGCGAGTTCCCATTGTGTGAGACATTTGCTATGCAATATCACTCTCTTCCAACTCCTCTTTCAATTGTTGAGGGCACTGAGCAAAAGAAGCTGCACCATTAAATGTCAGCCCTATAATTCACACTCAATGGGCAGGCAAACAGCCCTTTTCACAAGCCTGAAATGAATGGATGTAGAAGCACTATAAATATCAAGCTCACTTATTAAAAACAAAAAGAAAAAAAAATGATAAAAAGAAAGAGAATCCCGGAGAATCTTACCTAGCTTCTAAGAACTGTCCTTGTGGATTCTCACCCTAAAGCAGGAGAGCATGAATGCACTCTCAAGAGAGATTTTTAAAGCGAGAGTGTGTATTAGTCTGAAGGAATGCTCTTGAAGATTCCATCCTCTGTAACTAGTGCCGATGAAAAGCAAGGAGATGGAAGAGATGTGATTCAAATTGGGGTCTACTGAGAATTCTGCTCTTAGCAGGACTGGCAACAAGCCACATAAAAGCAAAATATGCTGGTTCTTAGTCGACCTTGCTTTGTCACATCCTTCTCTCCTAAATCTAGCCATGTTTACTCCTTAATCCCCGAGTATGCCCCATCTAAACTGCACGCTGTCTCTTCTTCCCTGGGAGAACATCTGTGTCCCAATTTCTTCTTTACACTTCCTCATCATTTATTCATTCATTTATTTACTAAACAACTATTTATTTAATCTGCAAGTGTTTACTGAGAACTCTGTTCGATTCTGTGGATACAGAGATGACAAAAATTCTTTTCTGCTGAATGGTCCTGATCCTAGGTCAGGTCCCTGAGAGGTCTGCTATTTAATAGGATGAAGTAATCTGTGTTAAAATTTCAGGAGAGTTTATTATCTTAAAATCTCAAAAAAACCCAACCCAACCTAGACTCTAAGTGCACCTGTTTTAAAATATTTTTTAATGTTTATTTATTTTTGAGAGAGAGAGAGAGTGCACGCGCATGAGCAGGAAATGGGGCAAAGAGAGACTGAGACATAGAATCCAAAGCAGGCTCCAGGCTCTGAGCTGTCAGCACAGCTCAAGCCCACAAGCTGTGAGATCCTGACCTGAGCTAAAGTCAGATGCTTAACTGACTGAGCCACCCAGGTGCCCCCTAAGTGTACCTTTTTAAAGGCACTCAGAGTCTTATGCCTGAAATTACTGATATGGGAATTCTGAACACAAAGGCAAGATTAGTACTGGCCCATGTGCCTTACCTAAAATAAGGCCATTTTTCATCTCTATATATATTTGAGCTAGAGGCAAGAAAACACTGGAGATTAGGGTATCAGTTCCTTGCCCAAAACTAAACTACCACACATGTGTTCCTATATTCTGGATATGTTTCTTCACTTTGAACTGGAGTTTTCTTATTTGTTTTAATGTTTATTTATTTATTTGTTAGAGAGAAAGAGAGAGGGACAGAGACAGAGCAGGGAAGGGTCAGAGAGAGAAGGAGAGAGATAATCTCAAGCAGGCTCCACAGCATCAGTGCGGAGCTCCAAGAGAGGCTCGAACTAACGAACCGTGAGATCATAACCTGAGCCGAAATCAAGAGTTGGATGCTTAACTGACTGAGCCACCCAGGTGCCCCTGAAGTTTTATTGATACATACCCTCCATCTATACTATTTAATCACTGTTATGAGACTGCTTCCTTTTTATCCTGTGATTACAAACATTATACATACAGCACAGCTCTTAGAAAATATTCAAAGAGTGGTATGTTTACTTGTGTTTTTCCCTGTTGCACTTCCCTAACCAAACCTGGAAGAAAATGTATATTAATTTTTGATCTAATTTGCCTCTCCCATCTGGCTCTCACACTTTGTAGAAGCAATAAGAGCTGAATAAATATGCAGAAAATTCATTATTCCTTTTACTGAAAAGGAGAGGAAAAGTGTTTAGCCACTGTTCACACCTCTTCAATTGATCTTTCCAAGTCTGCCTAGTGTCTGAAGGGTGGAAATTACAGGTCCCTTGGGTTCACTGCTGTTCAGTCAAGACCATAAGTAATTTACCTAAATGTACCCCCATAACCCATTTACTACATAATACGTTTTATGGCATTTTAGTGGTAAACTATCTGCGAAGCTTAGAGGCAGCCAGTACCATATGATAATGAAATAGCGTTGCCACTTGGAAATCTGAAGTGCGAAGAGAATGCACAGCACCGCTTTATTATTGTCGCCCCGTTGTATTCAGGTGTGAAGAAGCTGCATTTTAATATATATCTCGATCCACGTAGAACATTGGTTGTTAAAGAATTTCTTTGTTTATGTCAGTGCCCAAACTTGCGAAAGGAACTTTAAAAGAAAGGTTCCGTCATTTTCAGGCCAGCTGGGTGGCTCAGTCGGTTAAGCGACCAACTTCTGCTCAGGTCATGATCTCAGGGTTTGTAAGTTCAAGCCCTGCATGGGGCTCCGTGTTGATGGCTCGGAGCCTGGAGTCTGCTTCGGATTCTGTGTCTCCCCTCCTCTCTCCCCCCTTTTATTTATTTATAAATAAATAAAATAAAAGATTCCATTTTCATATAACTTTAAAACTTTTATACAGAGCGATTGGTGTATAGTGTTTTGAGCCATATGACTGAATCTTGCAGATTTTTCCAAAGGGAAGATAGTCTGTGAACTAAGTAGATTGTGTTAATGTGGAAAATTAATAAACTTCTACTTCATGGTTCCAGGTGGGCCATTAGAACTGAAACTATCTTTTTTACAACACTCTTAGTAGCCCCAAATAACATCTGTTGTAATACCACATAGAGAAATAGTACTATAGGATTCTCTTGATTAAAGCTAAGAGACTAACCAGAGTGGCAGAAATCCACACAGCTCAATATCATTTTTGCATGTCACAAAGTTGCAACTACCCACCAACAACTCTGGGCACGTCAGAGTTGAGCCAGGGAAATTGTGTGTAGGGGGGCGTGGGAGTGGGGAAGCCAGCAGCAAAAGCTGGAGGGAACGGGAGCCCGGGGATCTGTTCTCTGAAATTAGAAATGGCTAATTTCTAATTAGCCACAGTGGTACTGTGGTCCTGTGGTACTACCACCACAGAGGTAACGACAGTGGCTCACTGATAGTCAGTGAGTCTGTCACTCTAGCCTTCTCTATGTGTCACTATGTGTCACTATAGCCTTCACTTCTCTGTGTCACAGAGCCTTCATCTTTCCTCTGGCTCTTAATACTTGTGAAAAGCAGTGAGGGAGGGCCAGTCCGAGCTTAAAATATGACATCTAAATACTCATTTAAAGATGACCAGTGCACCTGGGTGGCTCAGTCGGTTGAATGTTCAACTTTTGCTCAGGTCATGATCTTGTGGTTCGTGGGTTTGAGCACTGCATTGGGCTCTGTCCTGACAGCTTAGAGCCTGGACCCTGCTTCGGATTCTGTCTCTCTGTCTCTCTCTCTCTCTCTCTCTCTGCCCCCACCACCAATAAACATTAAAAAAAAAAAGATGACCAGATGAAAATTCAAATACACGACCTCCTCAACTGAGTGAATTCTAGAGGAACTGTACTGTCTGCTAGCATGGAGGAGGGAAGGAAAAGAAGAGGTTCTGAATTAAAGCACTCCTCTTGAATACAGGTGGGCAGGCATTGCCCTTTGAGATGGTCTGGACCCAAGGGTGAAAATTTACCCAAGAAGAGATAATTAAAGATAAACATAAAGTAAAGCATGTAAACCATTCTCCTGTGATAGGTCAACAAAAATACAATTTGAAAATAAATAACACTAATTCATTCTCTTCTTTCTTCTTGTAATAATAAAGTAACTCTACTTAGAGCAAGGGTTAGAAGCTCTGTGAAATCATACGTCAGAACGTGTGTCCGCCCCTTTAACTATCCAGGGGCTCACATTTAAACTGTTGCTCTGGGGAGGATGGTCTCTCTTCTGAGGCTGCCTCACAACCTTCTATTTCTTGCTCCATCTGTTCCAGCCTATTTCCAGCTGCTGTTAGAGGCAAGGCCATGGTAATTATCTCCTTAACACATAATTTATCTTGCTGTGACCATCTTTGGTCTGCCAGTGTGTTGAGAGCCCAGTGTGTTCTCTTTCCGCCACATGGCTAGGATCTGACCTGCGTTATCCAGCTCAGCCAGGGTCCACTATCTCTGCAGGCCTCTGCTCGGTCAAGTCTTGAAGGACCCTCCATCTCTCACTAAAATCCCTTCTCCCTTCGGCAATTTGGCATCTCAAAGACACCAGAACATTCACCTCCCTAACACATAAAACTGGATCCCAGAGAAAAATCAGTAACACGGACTACATCAGGAATACCTACACAGTAGTGGTACTTGGTGAAAAGAATGTGAGTTTTCGTCTTTGTCAAGACAGGATTCCATTTCCAGTGATGGGAGGCCCCTCTCATCACTCAGGACCATCAGTTTCCTCATAAAATAGGAAATGTAATAATTACCTCAGAAGATCATTCTGAGGACTAAATGCAGGACTTCTTACTCTGATGCAGATTCTGACCTGGGAGGTCCTCAGACTTCATTTGCAACAAGCTCCCACATGAGGCCAGTGTTGAGAACCATGGGAGGTACACTGAGGAGCAAGAATGAAAAGCAGTGTGTAGAAGACCTGACACAGTGTGACCTTTTGGTCCACTGGAGTCTAGGCGGATCCCTCGACTACCATGTTCACTGCTAATGCCTGCCTCTGAAAGCACATTACCAGAACTACTGCTCTGAGTTAAGTAATAAATGTGGGAACAGGTTTTACAGAAGACACTATAAAAGATACCCGCGCGCTTTGCTTGGAGATCTCCACTTGCCCTTTCCTTCTCCCTCCAGTACGGAAGAGCTACACAACATTCACGTTCAGGTATCGGGAAGACAGTCATTGTATTTTCTCTCCTTGGTGCCAGCCTCTCAGACTACATCCTAGTGAATCAGCGGTTGCATTAAAAACAAGATCTGAGTGGGGGCGCCTGGGTGGCTCAGTCAGTTAAGCAACCTGATCTTGCATTTCAGGAGTCCGAGCCCTGCGTCGGGCTCTGTGCTGACAGTTTAGAGCCTGGAGCCTGCTTCGGATTCTGTCTCTCTCTCTCTCTCTGCCCCTCCCCTGCTCAGGTTCTCTCTCTCTCAAAAAATAAATAAACATTAAAATTTTTTTAAAAAATAAAAAAGATTCTCTCTCCTCTCTCCCTCTCTCCACTGCTTATGTGTACTCTCTCTCTCTCTAAAGAAAAAACATTTTTTTTAAGATAAAAAAAATAAGATCTGAGTTGATGGTATGATCTGTGTGGGCAAGACATCCCAGAGTTTCCAGAGAGCACTCTGGGCTGAATAGGAAGAGGAAGCAAAGAAATAAAATACTCTTGGAGAAGATAAGCTGGTTGTCATGGGTTAGCTTAGCTTTGCTAAGGCCTGCCTGGCCCTGCTGGCAGAAATGAGAGCATTTTATTGGAGGTAGGACCTTCGTGAGAACTTCCCCAGGCGGCTTCTCTGTCCCACACAGATAGAGGATGGCACAGGGTGTAGGGAGAAGAATGATTACCCACGAGTCTACAGTGCAGCCTCCTGTCCCACCATGGGCAGCAAGAGTGATGCTCCTTTTAGCGAACATGCCCACAGAGGCCAGAACAAACCCAGCTGTGGAAATGGCAAGTATCAATCTCAAAGGCTGGCAGCAGTGCAGGTGGCCTGGGAGGGAAGGCCAGGAAGGTGGATTGCTCTCGCCGTTGTGATGAATGGGAAAGGCAGCTCAACTCTACAGGAGTGTGTTGAGAAACCGGTCAGAGCTGGGTAGGCATCTGAGCCGTTCTGAACGGGGATGGAGCCGCAGAGATTAAACAGCGTGAAGCGCATGTGGTCCCAGCCTCCTGGGGCCGGACAAGGAGGAAACACTTGCAGCCAGGCAAAGCCAGACCCTGTGGCTCTGACTGCTCACACAGCCCGTGAGCAAGAAGGGTCAGAAACAGATAGAAAAATGCCATGTGGGGGGTGCACGGGAAGCTGCTGAAGGAAGACAGAGCTACTTAACACATTCTCTCTCTCTCTCTCTCTCTCTCTCATGCACACATGCACACACATGCACTCACTCACTCACTCACACACACTCACAAAGGTAAATTGGGCTGAGAGTTTCTTGGTGCAGAAAAGCAATCAGCATGGTATCAGGGAAAACTACTGAAGGAGAAATATTATAAATGGCAAAGGCCTGACAGGTTAGCCAGGCAAGAAGGTGAGCAGATTAGAGAGAGGAATGAAAAGGCACTGGTACTAATACTTCTCCCTCCCTCGTGAGACCAGAATATGAGTACACACATAGTGAAAAAAGCTAACAACACCAAGCAGACAAACTCAAGTTTGGAAATAGTCTGAGATTATCACATCAGCTAGTCTTCACAAAGCACCACAATTCTCCAGGAAGAAGACCAAAAATACAAAACCGACTGCAACCTAGGAGGACAAACGTGTACATGCATAGATTTACTGGTATAAAGAACATGTGCTAAGGTTTGGGGGTAGGCAATGCTATCAAAGTCAGGGGAAGGAGACATTGCTGTAGAATCAAGGAGGCTCCCAGAGAGAAGAAAGCTCAGGGGAAGGTGTAGTGACTAGGTGTCCGATGCTTCAGGATTAAGAAAATAAGTGCATATCACTTAACATTTATACAGACTATTAGTGTTGGAAGTGACATAGAGTAACCAAAAGTTTACAAGCCTCCCAAGATTCTTTTGCCTCTTTAAAGGGTTTCTGGGCAGAAAAAATTTCGAAATCTGCTGGGTTATGAACACTGTCACATATACATACAAGTGCAAAGTGAAATGGAAAACCAATTTAATTATCCAAAATAGTTCATGGAGCATATCATCACTGTTTTATTGGTACATTTCCTCAAAAAGGGTTTTGTAGGGAGTTGAATTTTACAAGTAATTGTAGCAACCCAACATTTTATCTAAATCAGGGTAGCTCAAGGTGGCATTTTGGACTGGATAATTCTTAGTTGTAGGCAGCTCACTGCACACTACAGGATATTTGGTGGCATCTCTGACCACTACTCACCAACTCCCAGAAGCATCCCCCAGTTGTGACACAAACTATCTCTAGACATTGCCAAAAGTATCCAGGGAGAGCAAAATTACTCCCATTTGAGAACCAGTAGTCTAAAGTCTATGTGCTACACAGATAAATCCAATGGTCATAGTTGTGGAGAAATAAAGGATTTTATGCACTGATCAGAAGAAGATGGACTATATAACTACTTAATACCTTCTAAGGATTTTGTGAGATGATCGGATCCTAGAAGAAACTCTACTAGCGAATCATCAGGATGACTTTATAACACACATCTGATTAGTAGCCCCTGCCTGCTTTCAATTCACTTGTTTCCCTGGACCTACATGTGTGACTTTATTTTTTTTTATTTTTTTTATCACCTTGGTCTTGTGTGATTGCCACACTCAGGTTCAGCTGTCATGGCCCATATCACAGGGAACAGGTGACAATACTTGAGTCTTAGCATATAGCCATTATCAAAGGCTATCTCCTAAACTATGAAAGGATTCCATTTGATTTGTTGTCGTGAAATGAACAAAAGCAGGACTGATCAAGTATAAGAGTATTAATTATCGTTGATGACAAAATTGAAATAATCTCATTTAGAAAAAAGTTCAGAGTTAGAGGACAGATTAAATCAATCTCTTGATTCTTTAAAAGTATTCTACAATTTTTATAGCTTTGCTCTTTTATCAGCTACCAAAAATACATTCTTAATGTATTATAATTCATGCAGGATTCTCTGCATTTTTTTGTTGTGGTGGATAAGCAATTTTTTTAATGAAATTTGTTGTCAAATTGGTTTCCATACAACATCCAGTGCTCATCCCAACAGGTGCCCTCCTCAATGCTCATCACCCACTTTCCCCTCCCCCCCTACCCCCCATCAACCCTCAGTTTATTCTCAGTATTTAAGAGTCTCCCATGGTTTGCCTCCTTCCCTCTCTGTAACTTTTTTTTTCCCCTTCTCCTCCCCCCAGTCTTCTGTTGAGTTTCTCAGGGCCCACATATGAGTGAAAACATATGGTATCTGTCTTTCTCTGCCTGACTGGAGAACACTCTCCAGTTCTATCCACGTTGCTGCAAATGGCCAGATTTCATTCTTTCTCATTGCCAAATAGTATTCCATTGTATATATAAACCACATCTTCTTTATCCATTTGTCAGTTGATGGACCTTTAGGTGCATAAGCAATTTTTAGGGCATCTAAGAAACTATTTATTTATACCCAACTGTTGTGCCCTGCAAGAGATGAAAAATTGGACTTGATATGTCACAAAGAGCAATGAATCAGGTCAAATTCAGTCACAGTTTCAACTGATCTCTGAGCTTCCATTACTTCATCTGTAAAATGGGGCTAATAATAGTTAAAATGTCCTTCTTACCCAAATGAGCTTCAAATGCATGGATGCACAGGAAATCAACACGAGTAGTGTATACATATAAAAAATTGATTTTATAGTCAAACATTATTCTGCGATTAAAACTTCCTTCCACCTAAGGGTCTTAATGAAGGCAAAAGAGTCTCATTAAATGATATTACTGAGTGCAACATAATTCTAACTAATAGATTTTGTATAAAACTTTCTAGATCTATATCTCTCAAATATCTGGTTAAATACACTTGGGGATATTAAAAATGAATAAAATCCTCATATCACCCATAAACTGCATTAACAATAATAGGCTCAATTGATTTTCTCAGCAGTAAAAGTTGAATTATAAATAAATAAACGAATAAATCCATGATTCACTTCAGATCCTTTTGTGTTTTTATTTATTTGCCTATGTTTCAGAAGGAACGCCTAAACTGCTGTTAGTGGCCAGATGTTAAGCAGCAGAGGGAAGCTGAAAGATGGACAGTCAGAGCAGGATTACACTCTGTCAATTCTCCACTCTCAAGTCTCCAGGGCGGGCAACATCTGGACCAGAGGAACCCACAGGTACGCTCTGACCGCATTCCCGCACAGTGCAGACTTTGAAACAAATCCACTCAGGGTACTTGATTTTGACTATGTAGCTTAAAAAAAATAGATTAATAGTATATTTAATCATAATGTAAATAAGTGATTATCAAGCATTAAACCTCTTTCAGAATTTGACTTGTTTTTATCCTCAGCCAATTCTCCTTGCAATAAAAAACCATTTATGCAAATGCAACATGAGGCAAAGGGGAGAGATAAAAAGCCGCCTAAGACCTTATGAATGACTGCATTCAGCCTGTCTGATATTATTTTTCTTTAGTGAAATTACATTACATATTGTCGAAAGAACCGCTCCCTTCCACTAATAGCATCAGAGAGGGCGTTTAGGCAAAAATTAGATGTGAGAAGCAGGAGGGACATTTCTTTATTTGGTTCCTCTTGACTATAAAAGGGACATAGTGTACATGGAATCGGAATGAGAGCGTACATCAAAGAAGCTAAAAATCTGCCACTGAGACACAAATGTCCTCATACATCAAAAGAGACCCAAGTCAGCAGGATAAACCTCCAGCTTAGGTGGCCAGACCTGGGCCTGTCTGCTCCTGATCATGGGAGTGATGCATTATTAAAGAAACAACAAGACACATGCAGTACGCTGGAGATAAGCAGTGGTCAATGCAACCCAGGGATCTAACGACAGGGGCAACAAAAAGGAACAGTGATGTTTTCAAAGCTTGGACAACCAAAAAAAAAAAAAAAATGCTGTCAGGGAGAGAAGATAAAAGTGGTAAACCGTACAATGAGGGGTGTGCTAGAGATAAAATAGGAGAAAGAGGAATCAGCAGAGGCAGTTCTGACATTTCCGGCACTTTTCTGAAATGCACTTGGGTTTCAAAGATGTCAGAGTCTGAGGGATGATTTCTCTAGCGGAGCTCCAAGGGATCATGAAGCGAGACAGATGGAGGGACTGAAAGCCGTCTCCCCTTCAGCGAGAATGGGCAGCACAAGATGAATCAAATGGGGCTTGATATTTCTGTTACACGGAGCACACTGGTGAGATATCTCGTGGGTGGTGATTGTGAAGAAAGGCTAGTATCCGGGGAGGACCTTCTGGGCCCAAGAATTTAGGATGTGCAGTCAGGCTGAGCAGAGCCACGCCCTCTCACCATGCTCTCTGTGAGAGTGCTCAGCGACCATCTCAAATGGCCTTTGAACCAGGAACAGTCAAGCTTCGCCAAGTCTCTGAAACCACAACATGGTATTTAGCTTCAAGATGAATTTTTTTTTCCTTTAAGAACACAAAATAAAACACAGTGTTTTTTTTGTGTGTCTTTCTTTTCTTTTCTTTTCTTTCTTTCTTTCTTTCTTTCTTTCTTTCTTTCTTTCTTTCTTTCTTTCTTTCTTTCTTTCTTTCTTTCTTTCTTTCTTTCTTTCTTTCTTTCTTTCTTTCTTTCTTCTTTCTTTTTTCTATAACACACCTAGCTCAGTCCCTGGCATTCTCAAGAAACATTAAAAACAAAACAAAACATGTCAATATTGAATGGATATTGAAAAAGATAGGAACATAACTGCATGGCCCCAAAGAATGTTCATTCATTGTTCCAAGAAAAAGTGAATGCCGACTTTCTTTTAAGTTCTCTTCTTTCTTTCTTTTTGGTTTCCTCTCCTATGTATTTTTTCTACCAATTTTTACCTTTAGGTATAGAGCAGCAGTTTACAAACTTTAGCAGGCATTAAAATCTTCTGGAGAACTTCTAAAAATGAAGCTTGTCGGGTCCTATGCCCAGCATGTCTGGTTTCAGATTTCCCAAGCATAACTTAATTAGATTTCTGATTCAGCAGGTTTGGCTTGGGGTCCTGGATTCAGCTTTTCTGACAAGTTTTCTGGTGCTGCAGGTCCCCACACCATCCTGAAAACCGCTAGCCTAGGGTATTAATGGCAAGTCAACATATCTTTCTAAAATGGACTTCAATATGTGGGCTGATTCCCCTCGTTTTAGGGGATGAACGTAACTCACTTATTCTGATCAAAGCACATGAATAAGGAATTTGCAAATTCTAAAAGGAGGTGGGCATTAAAAGCTGTCCAAGAAGCTTTATAGAAAGTGCTCTGAAGTGTCCAATAGAAGCAGTGAAGCTCTCACCTACAGGCTGGCATGTTCTAAGTGGAAAGATTAATTATGAGACAGTATTTTCTCTGTCACCAAATTCACTGTGTAACTTCTTTCAGCATTATTTTATTTCTTCCTGAACAACGGTGCTTATTTCTAACTGAAGATGCCCTATTGGAAATCGTGCAACTGGGAAGGTACACACATAGACTGGTTTATTCCAACAGGCTTTGTACATCCTCTTCATCAGCTGCTTTATGCATGTTAGAGATGAGAATTAATGAAGAGTCTCACTATCATCCTCCACAGACTCCCACCTCAAACCCAATGCATCCAACCACAGCCATCACCTACCAGGTTCACTCAGGGTCCCCAGCTATCTCTTCCCACAATCATCGGGCAAGAACCTAAGAGTCACATTTGACTCCTTTTCCCTTCCACAACTTGAAATCACACGTCCAACTGGTCAAAGTATTTTTATTTTATTTTATTTTTAAAGAATGCTACAGGCACACTTTTTTCCCCTCACCACTATTGTTTTAGTCCAAAAATATATCCCCATTCACAGGGACTATTTAGCTACCCCCTGATTAATTTCCCACCTTCAGTTTCTCTTTCTTCCATTTCCATTCACTCTGCTGCCAGCATTATGTTTCTAAGAGATGTATTCCTATTACTCTCATTCTTCAAAACCTCCCTAGGAATGTTGCTACCTAGGGAATGAAGTCAGGGCTTCTCCTGGGAGCTCAGGAAGCCCTTCGCACTCAGCCTGGACCCAGCTCATCTCTTCAAGTACAACTTCTGTCCCATGTATACAATTGACCTTTGAACAAGGTGGAAGTTAGGGGCACTGATCTCCCTCACAGTCAAAACCCCATGTATAACTTTTCACTCCCCTGAAACTTAACTACTAACAATTTACTGCTGACCAGAAGCCTTACCAATAATATAAATGGTTGACTAGCACATAATTTGTATGTTAGATGTATTATATACCATATTCTTACAACAAAGTAAGCTAGAGAAAAGGAAATACTAAGAAAATCAGAGGAAGTGAAAATACATTTATAGTACCACACTGTATATATTTATTTTTAAAACTTCACATAAAAGTGGATGTCTGCTGCTCAAACCCATGTTTTTCAAGGGTCAACTATATTCTACATACATTTTATGCTCTGCACAGTTTGCACCCTTTCCTCTACTCTAAACGTTCTTGCACACCTTGAGCACCTCTCAAATCCTATAAATCCTCCCATGCCCAGTTCAGAAGTCATTATTCCTTCATAGTCCCAATACCCTATTCACTTCTTGACTGGCTGAGCAAAATCTGCTTTTCTTTCTACTCCATAAGCTTCTTAAGAGCAGGAACCAAGTTTTAATTACTTTTGTATTCCCCAAAGTAATACATGTTGTAGCATATCTACGACAGTTACTGGTAATAAACCAATGCTGCACTGAATTGGATAGAATGAAATCAACATTTATTATAATGGCGCTCTGTCTGGATGAATGTTATTCTGATGGAATGGCCATATTCTCAAATTAGAGATTTAAAATCATAGCTACCTTGTGTTTTAGATTAGGCTTAGGTGATCAAAACAGATCAGAGAGGCCTTGTGTTTTTTCAGGCACACAAACAATAAATTCAAAGAGACCCATGGTAAAGTCATTTGATTATGTGGAAAGTGTTCACACCGCCCAATAAAGGAAGTTAAAAAATAAAAAAAGACTTTGACAGTGAAATCTCATTACTATGCTCTTATCACTCTAATACCAAATTTTAAGAATGCTATGTTAGCATCCCAAAAAGCAGCAGCTATTTCTTAGAAAAATAAAAGGTTGATATTTAAATGGAACCAGCTTCTGGTTTACACATACCTCGGTGTGAATCCCAGTTTCGTTACTTAACAGTTGTGTGTTTTGAGCAATTTATTCAACCTGCCTCAGTTTAGTCGTGGCAAAATAGAGATAGTGATACCTACTACATAGGTTAATGACTGGGGTAAATGAGAAAACGTAAGGGCTTAGTGCTATGCCTAGTACTTAACAGGAACTCAACTGATGAGCCTCAAATACAGTTATGAGGACACAGGTGAAAATTAGTCACTCTTCGTGTTATATAAATATGCCTATATTTTGGAA
Organism: Felis catus; assembly: GCF_018350175.1. NCBI lineage: Eukaryota > Metazoa > Chordata > Mammalia > Carnivora > Felidae > Felis > Felis catus. The sequence continues at coordinate 71,589,697 of NC_058379.1, read as the reverse complement.
AGGCATGGGGACATTCAGAGAAGACTAGGAGTTGGTGATGATGTCAGGAAGAAACTAAAAAGTATTCACCTATCTACATAATTTTCTCTTCTAAAACACGAAAGTTCAGTGGCGGCATTTCAAAGGCGGTCTACCGCCTACACTACGTTCATAGTATCTTTATAGCCACAGTGTTAACTCCCATTGTTAAATGTTATACTCTGCATCCCATAAGTGTTTCCAGGCATTAAAAAAAACATAGTTGGACTGTGGAGAGCCAGAGCTTTTGTTAGTTTGTTTGGTGCTTTATTTCAGCAAAATAAAGATTTTTTTAATTATAATTAATTATCATGGTTTCCTCTGTCTCCCACAGGTTTTTACTCTGTAATAGTTTGGTAACAACTAGTACCAAGTTTATACTCTGCAATAGTTGGGTAACAATAAGGCTAATGATGACAATAATAATTTGCATCAGTAAATGGCTCAATTAAAAGCACATTTGATTAAATCCTCCATTACCCTCTAAAAACAGGTGTACAATTTATTGTTGTTAGGCTTCAATCCTCTATATTAAAACATACATTTTCTCTGAGTCAAGTGCATGGGGCTTCAGCTCTGCCTCAGACCATTCTTTCCAAGTATGAAATAAACTTTGAATCTCCCTCCTAGTTACAATAAACACTTTTTTTTCCTGCTTAACGTACTATTTCACAAAAACAGAAGCTTATTTTTCTACTTTTCTTGCATTAACATTGCTAACACATTCTCTGAAATCTTCAAATAAAAGAATCAAAGAATAGGGTTGTGGAAATGATTTGGATTAAACATAGTTTTGCTCACCAAACTGCTATTAAGCAGGTCAGTGATGGATACGCCCAGAGAAATAAATTAGAGAGCTGATAAATATGCGGGGAAGCGATGCTGTGGAAGCAGAACTAAGGGAAGAGGAAGGGGATGTGGAGAGAAAAGACAAAATAGAAATTCAAGTAGATTGTAAAGAGTGAGTGATAAGGGCAATAGTCTTCAAAAGCCAGGTCAAGAGGCATTAAGACAGAAGCAAAGAAGCCAAGACATTTGGGTCCTAGACCCAATGGATGAACTTGGGTGAACAAGAGCTGGTCTGGTGGAGTGTTTGCTTTTCGGTTCTAATATCAGCTGTGTGAGATAATATTTTCAGTGCTTTATAAGATGTAAGAGAGATAGCTTACATGTTCTCTGATTTCCAGGAGGAAGAAAGGACACTAAAGGATGAGAAGACAGAGAAAAACAGAGTAAAGGTAGTGTGACGGAAGCAGGTGACCTATGGGAACTAATCGATAAGCACAAATATCGTTCCTTATAAGGAGAATCATGCCTAACAGTAGATGATAACTTAGAACAAGAGAGTATTTCTTTTCAATATCCTCTGGCTCAGCACAAAGCTGTGTCGAAGGGCTCAGACTCAGGTCCTCTACCAGGTAAACCCAACATTTTGTTTGATACAACTGACTTGAATCTGAATCCTGCCTTTCTTCTTTTCTTTCTTCCTGCTCCTTCCTCCATCACTTTCTCCCTCCCTTTTCTGTTTCCTTCCCCCACCCCTCCCTCCATGGCTCTTTCCCTTTCTCTTTCCTTCTTTTCTTTAAAAAAAATCATTTAAAAAGTTCTCCAAAAATGAACAAAAAAAATGACCAGAGAGAAATTACCGTGGATAGAATATAAGGAAAGGATATATTGACCTTAAGGGGCATCAGTGGATCTGAGTTCTCATCATCAATCTGTCACAAGGCTGTATGACCTTAGACAAATCACTTCACCTCTCTAGGCTTTAGTTTCCTCTTCATTACAATGAGTGGGTGATATGAGATCATCTTTAATTTCTCTATAAATACACAGTGAAAGGGTTAAAAACTCAGATTCAGGAACTAGATTATGGTGCCAAATTCACTACTAATTTGTTTTATATGATCTTGAATACACTACAAAATTTTGGAACTTCAGTCTATCTAAAAATGTAAATAAAACCAACATCTACATCATAGGATTATTGTCAGGATTAAGTAAAAAAAAATCATGTCAAGAATTTAGAATGTTGCCTGACACATAGTCAGTGCTCAATAAACCTTAATTATTACTTTTAACCATAATGGTATTTTTATGTGTGTTATGGTCAGAGATATTTCCTCATTTACAAATTTCTTTGAAAACAGGTAAATAATGTTATATTCCAAAAACCATTTGAAAATATAACATAGCATAAGAACCAAGTTATTTGAAGATCTCTCACTATTCACGTGTTGGTAACTCAGATCTCTTAAAAAGCTAAATAAAACAGATCAACAAGAATTCTCTACTCAAAACTATTACTGGATGTTAGATGTTATCAGGTCTATTAAACACATATTTGCCTCGTGGATTTTTTGTTGATGGTTGCAGGGGTGGTTATTGATTTGTTTGGAAAGCTGTTGACTTTCCTCTTGGGATTTATTTCTTGGAAAACACAGACTCTTTCTTGGTATAAATAAAATTGACCATGTTTTCTGTTCATCACTTCAGTCTAAATATGTTCTTTGTCCCCACTGGGCCCCTCTACCTTCATGTTCAAGTTTACAAAAGGGAAAGGAAGAGATTCTCAAAGATGTCAGCCGGGGCACAGCTTTAGCTCAAGCTGTCAAGTTGGAGTAAATAATACAGATAAAAAAGAAATCTTGGCAATAGGGCAAGCTTTAGTAAGGAGCTTGGCTACTACTTTCTTCTCGTTCTTGCAGGAGAAATGAATGTGGTTTACATCATGGGCTGGAGAACAGAGCTTTTTACCAACACCATAGGGCATAAGTGGGGTAGTTGGGCTGGCACACTGCTCACAAGAAGCTGTTTCAAAGTACATTTTAAACACAACTCTAATCCTAGATGATCTGTAAGATGAATCTGAGAAATAAGAATTGTTGAGTGCTTCTGTGTGAGTATGAAACAGAGTAACTCCACTGAGATAATAAGTGTCAGGTCTTTAGTCCAATGGTTAGGGTAACATTTGATATCAGGAAGCAGGAAGGAACATGGCGATGGAGAACACTAACCTTCACTGACTAAACTGTATGTTCATAGGTGATAAACATTTATTAAATCCTTCCAACAACCATGGTAGATAAGTATTATCCCTCTCACCCCCCGCTTTATATATGAGGACTTTAGGAACCATAAGCCCCAAATCACACAATTGCTGTCCTGTGGAGCTGCAAATCAAACTCAGTGTACCCACCTCCAAAGACTCCTCTCCTCTTTCTGGGATAACATTCTCAATGCATAAATGTATGTGCAATGGAAAATAGAACCCGCTAATGATTCATGATGTATTTGAGGCCAAAAGTTTTTGCATTATAGCACTAAACTTAAAATCACTGCGGGCACCAACTGGAACTCTCTGCAATTCAAGCATTAGCTCTGACTTAGGAAAGGGGCCAGTAAGATGCAGGGAGGCATGATCATCACGGTATTTAGAGCCGTGTAGCATTCAGAAATCCATCTGAAGATGATGGGAGAAGAAGCAGAAAAGAGGACCCCAGTTTAGCCATACCTGGCTGCCTATATCATCAATACCTCATTGTGAGGGAACTGACCGGTAATATCAGAGCTACACATATTTTGCTAGTATATTATTTTGTAACCTAGCTTAAGCTAGTGGACTTTCTGATATAGGAAAAATCTAGACTTACTAGCACTATCTAAGTGGTGGGAGGAAAAAGGGAGAAAAAAAAAGGAAAACAGGAAATAAGAGAAAATGGGAGATACGGGAGAAAAAAATAGAAATAAAAAAACATGATACAATGGCGATGATCTTAGGTTTGATGTAAAGAAGGAAATCTTTCCACCTAGTGGTCTAGACTGAATCACATTTAGGTAATCCATGCTAGGGTTCCAATTTCCTAACCCATCTATTTTCCCATTATGAATTGAAACAAGTAACTTGGTAAGGGTTTTGAGCAACTTAAAAGTGAGACAGAGAAACTGAAGGGATCATGAAAAAAAAAAGTCATATGCTGGTTCTCCAGCTTTTATTCTGGCTAGGACCTGCACCTCTGCCCCAGTCTATGCATGCCTTGTATATATGCCTTGTATATATGCATGGCATATATAATGCAAAGAGCAGATGTCCTTCTTATAAAGTCATAGACACAATGTTATCTTTGGAGTCTTAGAGCACAACTGACATCTAAGGAGTGACTAGGCCGGGTCATCATAAACCTTCTGCAAGACCACTGACTCCAAACACCTTCAGGCCAAGACCCCTGGCTTCAGGGATTGACTGACCTACACATGTATCTTCAATAAACTCAGCTTTCGCTTTGTGCTCCTGCACAGTTGATTTCCATCCTGTGTGAAGCCTAGCACCCTCTTGGCTGCTGCTGTGGGACTCCCTCTCTGGGTCCTTGGACCAGCCTGCCTGCATCACAAAGTACTGTGGCCATTTCTTGAATAGGATCTAGGCAGACCCTACAGCCTGCCTACAGTTGACATGATAGATTCGAAGCCGCCAGGCTCTGATTTGCCTCTACCACCAACATCAATCCATGTGGCTCAAAGCAGGTTAACCGTATCTTAATTCAGCAAACAGTGAGAGAAAAACCATGCCCAACTTCACTGTAAAGGTATTCTTTAAAACATACATTAAACATGGGGCTCCTGGGTGGCTCAGTCTGTTAAGTGTCCGACTTCGGCTCAGGTCATGATCATCAGTCAGTGAGTTCGGGTCCCGCATCGGGTTCTGTGCTGACAGCTAGGAGCCTAGAGCCTGCTTCAGATTCTGTGTCTCCCTCTCTCTCTGCTTCTCCCCCACTCACGTTCTGTCTCTCTCTGTCTCTCAAAGATGAATAAATGTTAAAAAAAATTTTTAAATACACATTAAATATACCTAAAACAATTTGTGGCTTTTCCTGTTTGATATTTGTCTCTTCCTATCAACTTCCTAGAAACTTGTCCCTTCACCTACAAACTTGATCCCTTAGGGGAAAAGGGATGAGGATTAGGAGTAATGTGAGATAGTATGGTTTAGTCAGGGTGGGGGGGGAGCGGGGAGCATTAACATTAAAGTTAGAAAGATGTGGGTTCTGTCACTGCTGTGTTATAGCTCTGAGGTGCAGGCAAATGCCCCAGCTCTAACCACCCCCCCCACCTGACTCCCCACCAGCCCTGATTTTTCTGCCTTATTTGTAAACTAGCACTATAGTACCTAACCCAAAGGGTTAAACAATATCATATATAGCACACTATCTGAAACACAGCGAGTGCTTAATAAATGGTAGCCTTTTATATAATACTTAGTAGTGAAGCCAATTTGTCTAGAATGGGCTCCAAGGAAACTCAAATCCAATTAAAAAGTTAATAAAATTAGCAAACAAATTTACATACACATAAAAGTTCACCAACATATATAAAAGAGCCCAGAATAAGAATCTACTGAACTCTCACCACCCACTGAGCCACATCTGGACCTTACAAGGGTGAATAAGAAACAAGTCCTGGAAGGTAAAGGGTCTCAGAGGGGGGAAAAAAAAACCTCTTGCCATTCACAGCATTACCAGAGGGTTATTTTTAACTGGCAGCATATTACTCTCTTCAAAAAGTTATATCATTTTTAAAGATTAAAAAAGAAGCTCTCAATTTAAACATGTTCAAGGAATGTGTTTCAGTCCCAAAATACATTTGCTTTAACTTTCCTGCTGTGCATTATTTTTTTTTTTCCTTTCAAAAGCAGCTCTTACTCATCAATGCTATATACCATAACAGCTGAAAACAGATTTCAGAAGTTTGATTTGAAAACCATCCATGGCACATATGGATGAGCAGAAAGTAATTGTCTTCGTTTTTTTTATTTGTTTGTTTTTATGTATTTTTTTTAGCAGAATTTGTTCTCTCAGTCCCTCTGTCCATGACAGAATGATTTTTTTTTTCTAATGGGAAATGAACATCATGAGGGAATGTGAAGCAGGAGGAGCCCTGCAGAATTGAACTCAGCCATTTCATCGTCTGCTGTCATATACTGGGGGGATAGGGGTCTGTATACCATATGCACTTTTATACATATCTGTACCATTTACATATTTTCCAATAGGATAAATGAAGGGAGGGATCCATGCATCCTAAAAAAGTTATAGGACCAACATGAACTTTCACTTTTTCTGACTCGGCATGTTAAATAAATTAATGCCACTAAGAGACTCATTCTTTTGGCTCAACTCTGTATTATCTAATATACCTTTGAGGACTTTTAAGGTCCTGCTACCACCTGGGCAAGCCCTCGGAACAGTGGCTAAGAAGCACTAGAGAACACACTAGTCTGGAATTGGCTGTTGACGGACTTTTCTTATTCTTTTTATATCTATTCACTTCATGTATCCATCTCTACCTTCTTCATACATTCCACTTTACAGGATACCCACATCACTCTAGTTATTAACTAACCCCATGGCCTCTTTTTCTCTTCTACCTGGCCCCTAGCTGTTCTCCTCCAGCTTCATGTAGCACGTGCCTGGATTGTGAGTCTGATAAGAACTTCTTTGTTGTCATCCTGAAATGAATGTGAGCAATCTTCTTAGGAATGTTCATTTCCAGTTGTACATCCTTCCTTACTCTGGGACTATCTTCAGCCTTTCCATCTTGCAGATGAAGTGTGAAGAAAAGGCCAGAGGAGAAGTGGTACAGCCACCACTCTGGGTCATACTCTGGATATCCAAGCCAATAAAGAAGATGGGACAGTTCTCATGTGATTTTCAGGGAACCCAGATCCAACAACATGTATATGATGTCCATATCTCTGTATATGATATTATCACAAGGCTCAGAATTATTTCTGCATCTTTTGGAGAAAATATATTAGGATATTGTTACCCATAATGATGTGAATTTTGTTCTCAGATTAGCCAATCAATCGCTTAGCAGGACTTTAACAAGATGAAGTTAAATATTCATTTGTAATTGTGTCTGTGTATTCATTCATTCACTCTTATTTTTTATTATTTTTTAAAATTTTTTAATGTTTATTTTTGAGAGAGAGAGACAGAGTGTGAGTGGGGGAGGGGCAGAGAGGGAGAGAGAGACACACAGAATCCGAAGCAGGCTCCAGGCTCTGAGCTGCCAGCACAGAGCCTGATGTGGGGCTCGAACTCACGAACCACAAGATCATGACCTGAGCTGAAGGCAGATGCTTAACCGACTAAGCCACCCAGGCACCCATTCATTCACTCTTATTTTTTATTCATTACTTCCTTTTAACCTTACAAACAAAAACTTACACTGAAATAAAAAATGTATCATATATATTGATAAAGATTTTCCCATTTTTCTGTTTTCCAATGTTTTCTGTAACTAAAAAAAAATGTGATCATACAAATTTGTCAAAAAGTTGATGTGGAGAAGATATTTCGGAAAGGTGTGAAACACTTGGCCCTATCATGGATGGCAGTGTCTCATGGTGGATATCACTGAGGCCTTGGGCACGCAGGGTTAGAGTAAGGGCATAACAAGGAGTATAGGTACCATCAGGCAAGTGAGAGCCGAAGAAGGAGGTCCCACAAGGTTGAATGAAAACTTTTACCACTCTGTTGATCTCCTTCTCCTGTTCTGGCAAGCATATGAGACCATCAATCCGGAGGATTAATCAAGAATGCTTCTCATGCCAGAACCATTCCGAACAGAACATTCAGTAAAGCCCCAGCACCAAGACCGGCTGATTCTCTTTCCTCTGTCAAGGTGGGCTCCAAGAAAATACAAAGGTATACTCTGTGGCAAAAGGACACCAAACCTCAAGAGTAAGGCCAGGGGTTGGGGCAGGGATTACAACAAAGGGATTTTTGGCACCTGGACTCTGGGAACCTCACATACCATGCTCACATTTTAGGGAAGAATCACCCCATACATGTAGCTATGCATAGCTGTTGTCATTAGGAATATAACTTGACCTACAGTCATCCATGCCTCATGGCAATAAGGGCAGCCACCCACCGTCAGTCACCACCCATGTCCTATTTTGACTCTGTCTGGGAACTTCATGCAATTGACTCCATGGTTCCTGAGAGGAATGTCTGCTTTCTCCCCTTCTCTCTCTCACAGGCTACCTGCTTCAGCATTTAAATTGAAAAGCTGTGGAAGCTCACAAGAACGTGAAATTTATGATACAGAAACAGCACAGTTTCGATAACTATTGCGTTTCGTCCCTCATTTCACATCATAGCACTAATATTAGAGGTATCCATTGTACTCTAGAGTCACTATTCAATAGGATGAAAGTGCAACTTAGAAAGTGTAGCGACACCAAGGCCCTCAATTCACAGACTTCCAGGCCTACAAATCTGGAACACTGAACAGAAACTGATCTGAATCACAGTCTTTAATTGCTGACTTCTTTTCAATACTTTCAACAAGTTTATCCTGCCCATACCAGATTCCAACCCTCTCTCCCTCCTAATCCCAATCCTCTTCAAATCTAATTTTTATCCACTTTGTCTTGCCACTCTGAGCCTAATCTTTAGGGAATCCTTGATTTGCAGGTATAACCAAACCAAGTTGAAATCTATATTCATGGAATATTAGTCCTGGGTATGGGGGAAATTGCAAATATTGAGTACTTACTAAGAACTAGATGGTTTTCATGTTACATTTAATCCTTACAATAATCTTAGAAAATAGCCCTTCTCAGTCCCACTTTCCAAATGAGGAAATGGAGATGCATAATGGTTAACTTGTCAAAGGTTATATAAATAGGAAATGGGTAGAGTATGATTCAAACTTCAAAGTTCATGGCCTTTTCCGTTAAGTCACAGTGACTCCTCCTGAAGGCTAGTCATTTTAACCCTTCTTCCCTTCCAAAAATGCTCTCACTTCTTTACTGAATAAAATTCTTCACATCTTTCCAAATGTGCTCTGACCTCTTCAGCTCAAATTAATCTTTATTTCTCCTGAATTCCTACTGAATTAATATCTGACCCAACCATTTCTCATGTAGTATTGCTGGCTTTGTCTGGGTCATTGAGTTTCATGTGTTCATTTCATCTGATGATGTGAACGAGAGATTGGAACTTTGGTATCCTCAACATTCCTACTGGGAAGCTGTCTACAATCCCATCCCAAGGTACACCAACCTGCGGCTGGGCATTTTTAACAAGCATCTTGGTATTCTGATGCAGGGGGACCAAGGACCATACTTCAAGAAATGTTCATCTAGACCCTAAGATTTTTAAGAATAAGGATAATGTGGCCTGTGGCAGTATATCCCTAAGAAGCCTGCACACCCTGTTAAGCACAGTCTGAGCACTCTGAACAGTGATATCGCAGAGCTCAGCTCATCTGGAGACTGGGTTTCCTCAGTTGTGTGCCAGTTCTGGGCTTTGACCTATACTCTGTTCCTCTTGACTTCCACCTCTAGACCACATTCCCTAATCTATGTGACCTCTTTACCTTGGTGCTTTGACTTAGCTTTCTGTCGTCATAACCCTGACCAAAACCTGGGCCTGCCTCCAGCTTCAGTACCTTTGCTCCATTTGGAAATGCCCTCCCAGATAGTGGACCATAAGGTTCCTCTTGTTCTACTCAGCCCAGCAAACCTTCCGCTCCCATTTAGTCCCTGAGAGAGGTGCCACCCAGCTTGCTCCAGCCTCAGAGACATGACTTATACTAATATAATTATCTCCACTGTGCCTGCCTGTTGCCGATGATACAGTATTTACTGTTTCATTCATTTATTTCTGAGGTCCAATCACTTCCACTAGGTGCAGACAGAAAGGAACTACATTCTCAGGAGACATTAGTGGTATTCTTGTATTTCTCAGGGAACTAATGGCAGATGAATTTAGGATTTTTCTCTTCTTCCTTAACTTTGCAGTACTACAACTGCCAACCTGTGGAATATTTAATAAATAAAAGAAAGAAAATAAACTTGGACAAGTGTGCTCAGCTTCTGACAATTTTTTTGTTTGTTTGTTTTTTCCGAACTTTTAGATCGTGGACTAAAAACAGCATCTGACCTTTTGGTTTTGTTCATATTTCCTTAATCAATTTTCTAAGAATCCTGTAAAACCTAGCAGGGAAGAACTAACGATAGAAGATGCATGCATGGTTGCTTCTTCCCCAGATGGGCTTTACCTCGCAAAGAACTGCCCCACACTACTAGTTGACTTCTGTTTTCCAGTGTGGCAGGACCAGTCTCCCTAATCACCAGCCTCCTATCTCTCCCTTTGTGCTCCCTCGGGTATATGCACTTACCAGTCTGCCTTGCACAAAGCTATCATTTACAAGACCATCCCTCCCCTCTAGATTACAAACTCCTTGAGGATCAAGTCCCTGCCACCTTCATCTTGGCATACCATGGATGTTGGCATGGTGTCTTGCTTATGGCACGTTCTCCATAATTGTGTGTCAAATGGAAATTAGCATTGGCTTCTTGTACTGTGCTTATCATTCCTCCCTTGGAACTCAGAATACATCACAGGAGATGGATGCTTTCCAGAGATTCTCACTACTTCTGAAATCAGAGGCACTGTGCCACACTAAATTCCAACTTCCTCAAGCCATCACATATTCTAATTGGTAACAGCCAGGCACCTTATGCTTTTTATGCCAGATGGGATGATATTTGACAAAATAAATGAAAAGGTTATGAAGGGTCCAGATGGCTTGTAATGGGGCTGTAAACAACCTGACATGTCCACAAAGGTATAAAAATATGTCATTTTTTAAAAACCTGTACAATGATGATGGAAAAACCTCAACAATTCTGGCAACATCAAACAAAGCATTCGGGGAAGCCCTTGTCAGTCTTTTAGCATATGTAGAATGTAGACTCACAGATTTTATTTCTCTCCCCACACTTCTGAAATTGCATTTGTAATTCACTGCTAGAACTAACGAAAAGACGAATTTCTTGGTGTATAATCCTCGGCAATCACAGAAACATGCCAACTAGTTTTCCCTGTCTCTTGCAGTCCAAGATTGTGTTAGAGAGAAGCATAAACCAATTAAATGTCAGGAGCAATTAACTTCTGCATTTTTCACGCAACACAGAATGAGAAAATTTTATAGTGCTCCTATAATTAAAGTTAATAAAAATGAATACAGAATTCCCCAAAGACCTATAAGTCATGCAGGTTCCTATGACCACAACATACAAATATCCTCTACCTTGTGAGAGTCTCCTGGCTTCTCTGAAAAGATCATGGGGACTGGGTCTCTTGTTTTTTACAGCTACCTATGCAGTTAATCAACCACTTCATTCTCCTGCTAAGGACAATGAGAGGAGAGAGTCCTGCTGGTCTCATAACAGTGGGGGGAGAGGGGGAGTGCTGGCCCACCTGCTCTGGCCATTTGAGAGCCAGAAAGGTAGAGAGAAATCTATGTCTACTCATAACAAGTTAATGAGATGGGGAGTAAAAGGGACTAAGAGCCAATGAAAGTTGTGAATCAAGGAGAAGAGAAGTCATATTAACATCTCATGCCAAACCCATTTCAAGACAGAGATAAGGATTTAAAATGAAAGATGGATCGTGTTGTCAGTATCTTTAAGTATCTAACAGACAAAATGTGTGTGAGAAACACAAATGGCTAGTTTTAAAAACAGTTTATTACGTATGTGTAATAACAAATCATTCTCTTTGAAAAACGTCTTCCTACCAAATAGTATGTATGTCCATACAGAAGCAGCCAGTACTTTGTACATAATTATAATGGTAAAGGAATACTGTTCTAAAGAGAAAATGATACTGAAACTCTCAAACACTTCTTTCAGATTCTCATGGAAACCAGATACTACAAAGGCTCAAGTATGCATACATTTTTTTTTCCTTTGAGTTAAATTAAGTAAACTTTCAAATAGACCTAAATAGACTAAATTTTCTAAGAATAATAAAAATACATGTTTGCTATATGTAAAATAAGCAAAGCTATCAGAACAGAGGGTTAATGGAGAGTAACCAATAATTACCCAAACGCTACTACCAAGAAATAACTTCTATTACCATTTGATGAAAATAACCCCCTCTATACATATTTCCAATCAGAAGAGATGATAAATAGATGATAAATACCAAGAAATAAAAAGAAATACCAAAGTAATTCTACAAATCAAACTGTAATCATATTGTACATGCTATTTATATTAAGTAATGCTTTAATCATTTAGACATGGCTACAGAAAATATAGAAAATCCAGTTTTCATTGAAATAAGTACTGGCTCTTTTCTTTTTCTTTATAACATAAAGAGCCAGGCTAGAAATAACCTCTTAAAAGTTATGTGGTTGAGGTTTGCATATTTCTTACAGTTAAGATATTTAATAAACACTTCTGGGTTCTCTGTTCAATTCCTTTACTAATCATCTGGGTAATGTGAATATCCTATTTCACAGCAGAGTAATTAATAAAGGCAAAGATCTTTCAGGAAAAAAAAATAGACTTCTGAACAAACTCAACTTTTCTGCCAAGAGCTACTGAGGGTAACTGAGAGGATAAATGTCAAACCCTACAATCTAGGTAAAGTCAATCTATTATGGGTTTTTTCAAAAGTAAGCTTAATTATCTGTGCATAAATGCACTGTAACAATTCTATTCTATTTAGTTAAACCCAGATGAATCAGTTCTTCTAAAACTATTTGTGACAAGTTGTACTCCTGGACACACTGTTCCATAGAAAAAGGGACATGAAGTTATCACCTGTTAAATGCAAACAAACAAACAAACAAACAAAAAGAAAACCACCCAAAAAACAAAACAAAACAAACAAAAAACCACTCTGCTGAAGAAATACATGGCAAAGATTATGGAGAATAATTTCAGTCAACAAAGTCTATCAAAGGAGTATGAAAAGTTTAGGGGTGAGGCAGAAAGTGAGATGCCATCTGAATGGGAAAGCTAGAAAATTTAAATTCAGAACCATGAAGTTAGAAGTCAGGGGTGAAAATCTTGAGGCACAGTGCTTAGTTCTGTTAAAATATGTAAAAATGAGATCATGATTTGCTTTTAATCCCTATAGCTGGTAGTGATTCCGAAACAAAATTAGCTTTTCGAAATTATCTTAGAAATTCGGCTTTTCATCAAATTTCAGTTATATATTTGTTAATAATACATCTGTATAAGTATGTATGTGTGTGTGTGTGTGTGTGTGTGTTTGTGTGTGTTTATATACAATATTAGATCTTTCTTGCATCTCACCCAAATTATTTCAGCATTTACTGTGGTATATTTTACTTAAAAAAATCTTCCTTCTATATTGTTTAATTTTTGTAGTCATGGAATATATCTTATTCACCCTATATCCCCCAAGTAACAGGGCGCAGTGCATATGATAGACATGTAACTGAACAGTTGTTAAATAAATTAGTATATAAATATACATACTTATATGAACACACAATCATAGAAATACTTAAGATGTATATACTTTGGTATGTATAAGTGTAATTACACATACTTACACTTATTTAGGTGTATCTAAGTGCCATTATGCATTACAGTATAAGTGCCATAACAGTACAAGTGCCTAGGGTGCACAAAAGAGGAAGTACTTCAAAGAAGTCGTAGTATTTGAGTTGGATCTTGAAATATAAGTAAGACTTTAACAGATGGAAGTAGCAGGAGGTAATTCTAAGCTACCAGGACAAAAGCTGAGTGCATAACTACTCAGGGTCTGATACGGTTACAGAATAAGTATGCAATTGTTCATGGCTTATCAATAAGGTTGGGCAGGTAAGCCTGATGTTCTAAGCATTTTTCATCTATTAATCTATTTAGTTTCATGAAATCCCCATCAGTGTGATGGGCTGTTACTCCCATTTGACAAATGGAGACAAGGGTGCCAGAAACTTGCCTGTGGTCATCTAACTAATATGTAGAAGAACCTGAATTCAAAACCCAACAGTCTGATGCTGGATCCATGATATTAACTACTTTGCTATTTATTATGAATCAATGAAAGAAGGAAAGCTCCCACACCTACTGAACAAAGCTAGAGACATCAGGCCAGCAGGCAGACTCCACCTTGAATTAACTCTAATGTGAGAGAAAAGTGTCCAAATATCTGGGACATCTTCCCACTAACAAAAAAAAACATCTTCCCAAACTAACCTAGTCAAGGTTCTACTCTTGGGTCCAGAGAGCACTGGTTTCCCCAGGTAAATGATAGTTTCACGACAACTTGCTTTCTTTTCACGCAGGGTCCAACATCTTCTATCTGTGTTAGAGCCGGACCAAGCTATCTTCATCCAGAACCAACAACTCAAAAATAAAGAAGGGACAGCATTAAGGAGAACTCCTGAGAGGTGCCATGTTCTTTTACTATTTTGGTGCAGAGAGGCAACAATATTGAATGAAAGTATAAGGTGCCCTGAAGAGATCCATATATGGGAATTCCCTTAAGGAAAACCTTGTATGAAATCCTTGAACACTACCTGCAAATCATAATAAATATTCAAAGTCTTATGAAGGAAATTTAATACTTAAAATACAGAAAAAATTATAAGTGAAGTGAGGGTGTGTGTGTGTGGTGGGGGGGGGGGAGTTTGATAGGGAGTGTCATACATAAATTCCAAAGGAAAATGGCTTTCTCTGTAACTTACTTTACCCTTCTAGAAAATGGCCTAGAACCAGAAGTAATACAATCTAAATAGTTACAGGTGCTTTAGTGAGAATTAAGACTGAGATGCTTTCTGAATGCTGAATTTTACTGTATTCTCTATCCAACTGAGCATTTACTCCATCATCCAGTGCTAAATTTTGAATTTCACTGTACTCAGTTTTCATATTACTTATATGCTTATGTCACTGCAGAACAATGTTCTGTTTTGTGTGTGTATTTTGATTGCCCCAACCAACTATCTAGTGTTGTGAGTTTCTTGCAGTCCAAGATGAATGAACAGAGTGTCTCAAAAGACGTACAGACTTGTGACTTGGATAGAGCTGGGTTTCCTCAGAGCTGTCCCACTCCTATTTGTGAGGCCTCAGGTAAGGTACTTTAAACCTTACTGAGCCTGTTTTCTTAGGCACAGAATGGGAATGATAGCAACTACCCTTCATGATGGCAATGTGGGAAAAAAGACTCAATTTTTAATACATTTTTTTTTCAAACAGACTTTAAAGTTAAGTTTTAGGGTGATAGCAGAATTGAGTGAAGGGCACAGAGATTTCCCATATATCTCCTGTTCCCATTCATGCATTGCCTCCCCCGTTACCAAAATCCCCCACCAGAGTGGTACATTTGTAACAACTGATGAACTTAAAACACATCATTGTCCCCCAAAGCCCATAATTTACTTTGGAGTTCATTCTTAGTGTTATGGATTCTATGAGTTTGAACAAATGTATAATGATATGTATCTACTATTATAATATCATACAGAATGGCTTCATGACCCTAAAAATCTTCTGTGTTCTACCTATTCATCCCTCTTCCCAACTCCTATCTCCTGACAACCACTGATCTTTTTAAAGTCTCCATTGTTTTGCCATTTCCAGAATTTCACATAGCTGGCAACATACAGTGTATAACTGTTCAAATTGTCTTCTCTCACTTAGTAAAGTGCATTTAAGTTTCTTCCATGTCTTTTCATTGTCGATATCTCATTTATTTCTGTGCTGAATAATATTCTGTTGTCTGGATGAGCCAGATTATTTACCCATTCATCTGCTAAAGGTCACCTTGGTCTTCCAGGGTTCAGCAATTAACACATTTAGGGGGGACAGGGGAAAAGATTTTGAAAGGAGTAGCTTTCAGGTTTTCTGCCATCCTCATGACATTAAAGGGCAACAATGTAGCAAAACAGTGAGCCTTCTGAGTAACTAAAACGTCTTGATAATGCTTCTATAATCTGTTGAAATATCTCTAGTCACCTAATACTAACATAGGGTACCCTTAAAAAAGCAACAGTGTCTAGAGATTTAGCTTCTACTTTTGAGCCTTTCAATCACCTTAGCTCCTTTAAGGAATTTCCCTACCTTTCATTTTCTCCAACTGTAAAATAAGGGGAATGATGCCTGACCTTCCATCCTCAAAATGTCTTACAGATGATCATTAATAATGTTAATAACTACGCACTTCTGAATTGTTTGTTAGCCTTTTTGTATGCATTATACTACTGTACTTTCATATTAACACTGCAAAGAAGGTTGTCTGTCTAGTAACTACTAGTCAAAAGACTGAAAAATATCTCATGAATTAGATTCTTCTTTGTTCCCACATCCCACTGTTCAATCTCTAATGGATTTCTAAAGGTCACTCAACAGGCAAGAGGCATCATTGGGACATGGACCCAGGCCACTGGCTCTAAATCCAAAGTGCTTTCAACCATGGCAGGTGGCCTTTCAAAGGGGAATAATAAATGCGGAAGTGTTAAATTGAAGCCCATGAAACCCCAGTTTTGTAAGAAGAAAACAGTTGAATATCAGCAATTTCATATGATTCAACTTGATACTTCACAAATGTATCAAGGTTTATACATATACAAACTATTGTGCCAGACTGTGGCTGATTAGCATCATCTCCAGACCACTCTTAAATGGAATCAGTTGCCTTTGAATAGCATCTCCACTTACAATTACATGCACCATATTGTTACTTGCCAGCATGTGCATTTGCTCTTATGTAGTTATATTCTATATCTGAGTCAGGTGCAATGCAAATAAAATACACAATATATTCCAACAGCATGGGAAATGTGCAAACTGCTGTTGTAAGCAGACAGCTTTTTTCTGGCACTCTTTCCTGAAATGAAGAACCAAAACGTTCCTCTCTGTAACGAGAAGTACTTTGTGCCAAAGACTCAGAATTGTCTTTGGAGACGTATTTCAAGACATTCCTTTGACCTTAATGTACAAAGGTGGGCTGCTTTTAGATCTATCACATAAGGATGACATGGGCCTTATATTTTAACCTAATAAAAACAAATACCAGTCCCCAAACTCTCCAAAATAATTTTCTCTTCCCTTTAAAGAAAACTTGTAAGCTTCACATGAAAAGATTCTTTACAAAACCTTTTACAAGTCCATTACAAAATGCACAATTGTTTGTGGATGAAGGGAAATACAATACTTGATAAAAGGATCCGTTAGGCTGAGGAATGCTTAGGGCATGAAGTTAAATTTTTGCAAGGACCATATGAAATAGTAAATCCAGAATTCTCTGGAAGCTCTAGATGCCTGATGCTTCAGAGGAAATATTAAGTAACAAACTACACATCCAAACAACATCAATGTGCAGTCAACTTTTTCATCTGAACTGAGTGTCTGAGAACCTGGGGTATAATTATATACAGATTAATTTGCAAGCCCCAGTTGTTTTACGGTCCATATCAGAAATTCTCATTTCCAATAGGGGCTCATAAAAATGTATCTCGTAGTTCTAAGATAGAATTCAAAATTTATAATTTCAGTTCATAATTCATGCATTGTGAATTCTGCATTTGTGGTTATAGATGCTCCCTATGAAAATTCAATGAAAAATTTCTCTTTAAAAGATTTCCCCCCAAGAAAAGATAAGAAAGAGAATTAAAATCTATTCTAACAACTTTTCTATGTAAATAACTGACATTGAATCTAATATTTCAGATGTAAAAAAATATATAATCTCTGAATATTTGATATTCACACCAAGTAAACTATATGCATAATATATTTGTATATTACTTACAAAATTCTATACGGTATGTGGTTAGGTGATTTATAATAAATATTAAGTGGCTTATGTACTTTTCACAAGTTTATTAGATGAACAATATATTTAGTAAGACAGAAAACTTATTAACATTTATTCCTCAAAGAAACAGCAAAGATTTATAAGTGGATACAAAGTTTGCCTAAATGAGTCCTTTAGATTTAAAAATCCCTTTAATTTATCTCATTGTTTTCCCAATATGGACTCCACAGAAATGTAGGCCATAAATGAACTTGACTCAAAAGACAATGGAAAGCTGTACACAGAATACACTGCTAGATTAGAAACAAAGAATTTTCTTTTCTCTAAATATTTGACTTTGGAGAAAATTTTTAAACGTCTGCTTTCAAACATAACCATTCATTCATTCATTTATTCATTCATGCATTTCTTTAATAAGCCACATCTTGAACATGTACAGACAGATGGAAGAAGATGGGAGAATGCCAGAAGAAAAGGAGTTTCTGTCCCAAAGAGTTATTCTTTTTCTCATTCTAATTGAAAGAGAATGTAAAACACTGAAATAAAGAACACTTTTGTTTTAATAAGATCTTATAAATAAGGGCATGAGTGTTACTTAGAAAATCAACATCAAGGAAGTAACTGGAGTATGACCAGTCTTTTGGTATATTTTGACTTGGGTCTTGAAGACAAAGATCTCTTTTTTACTTGGACAACTAATAATATACTTGATGTACACTTATCTCTTAGCATATTCACATTCTCCCCATCACTCCAATTCTTTATTTTACTATGTTTCTAGTAAAACTATGCCATATTTAGGGGAGGGTGGGTGATGGGTATTGAGGAGGGCACCTTTTGGGATGAGCACTGGGTGTTGTATGGAAACCAATTTGTCAATAAATTTCATATATATAAAAAAAAACTATGCCATATTTGGCTCAGGAAAGCTCTTCATTTTCAAAGTCAAGGTGTAAACGTTCTTTTAACTCTTGTCCTTAAACAACACTGGCTGCAGGAGAGAATCAAGATAAATCCTTCTCAAAGTCTGGGAATTTAAATAACAGCAATAATGCAGCAAAAATAATTGGTTGCTACTAATCAACCTCTGGCTGTAGGAGTAGCGATTGTATTACCAAATGTTCTTAAAGGAAAAAAAAAAACAACTGAGGAGAGTGATACTTGATCAAGCTTACCCATCTACTAGAAGAAATCAGGAAAAAATAGAACATGGACATTTTTTTTTCACGACTGAGGTGATTCCCAATGAAGGTATCCATCTAAAAATAAGAAAACCTGGCATAGAATGTAAACACACACAGACTCACATCACACGTTCATTAAATGAACCTTATTATTTATTAATAATCATTGTTTCAGCCTGTTCTAAAATCTCAGTCTACACAGGTGGATTTCTAACACCTGGGCACTATCATAAATGGTCTCAAGGAACTTTAGGGAATGAAACTCTAGGATGATCCCCAAACAGTAAAACATTTTTGCTGTTGTTGTTTTGTTTTAATTTTACAAGACCTTGTATGATGTTCATAAACATACAAGTTGTAAAGGAAACAGAGTAAAAAGTGACAGGATTACCTAGCACTTTTATCATGTTTGAATATTTATTTTCACCAGAAGGACATAGAGAGTACAGAGGTACATTCCAGACTATGTAAGAATCTGTAGCCCGTCAGCCATGGTCCAAAGTAAGTAATAATGCTGTCACAAGTTTAGAAGGAAATTCTGACAACTCTGATCTTGACTGCAGACTGTAAAACAGAAATCTATCCATTTTTACCAAGGATAAGGGACAGTCAACTATTTTTCCCCTTACCTTTGCATTATGGTGAGAGCAACAGAATGACACAGGTTTTCTGTATATGCTTTAGGAATGATTCTTTCCTTTCTCAATGCCTAATTACAGTTATGCAAATACCATCTCAAAATTTTTAGCATTACAGAAAAATGTCCACTCTCCAGGCAGAGAGAGGGATACAATCAACATAACCACTTATGCTCTTAAGTTATCTTTCAGGTTGAATGTCAGATGCTTCCTACCTGTGACGATGACTGTTCTTTATAGTACTAATCCATCCTCTTCAACAAAAGCGTAATATGCCTGACGTATGAAATGATGAGTTGCCTAATGATGTCTGTGCATTTTCAATTTATTAAACTCTACATTATGAACATTATGCCATCCTTAATACATGAAAAATTATGTCTTTAGATTGCAAGGGAATAATGAACTGACACCATATTTTTGCCTGCTCAGTCCATGCATCATTGAACTTCTGTCTTCAAGGACCCCACCTTCTACCCGTCAAAGGCAGAGAGAACCTCCTGTCTACCCAGAGGACCTGCCCTGTTGGAAAATACTTCTGTTGTTCCAGAAAATAACAATTTGGAGGCTGTAAAAAAAAGAGTGTAAATCACAGTGAGGGTCAATGCTTACTAATTGCCTGTGACTATAGCTCCACATAGTATCTACTGACACAGAGAATTCCAAATAATGCCTCATCTCTCAGTGCACAGCACAGTAATCAAATATACATTAAAGGAGGTCTGCTTTTAAGACCACAAGAGTTGGCATCAAGTGCTGCCGAGGAGGCTCTTCCCAAGTGTGAACTATGTTATTGAATTAGCAGCAAATACATTATTTAGGGAAGGGTTATGCTTTGAACATCGGAAAAAACACAAAGGCATTGCTCCCTCCCTCCCTCCTTGGTCTTTCCTGAAGAATTTTCTGTTTCATTTGCTTCTCATCAGTTTTCCATAGAGTCTACAAAACAATTATAAGGAGTGGGGGGGAGGGGGGCAATAAGGAGAATCAGGGAGAATAAATAGCATTTTTCTATTATGTTCTCTCCTCTTGAAAACGTGTCCCACGTGCTGATCAATGGCTCTTTAGGAGAGATTTTAAAATACATTCTAACCATGAATTAGAACACAACTGTGATGATTACCAGCTTTTTACAATATAATTCTAATTTTTTTTTCAACGTTTATTTATTTTTGGGACAGAGAGAGACAGAGCATGAACGGGGAAGGGGCAGAGAGAGAGGGAGACACAGAATCGGAAACAGGCTCCAGGCTCTGAGCCATCAGCCCAGAGCCCGACGCGGGCTCGAACTCACGGACCGCGAGATCGTGACCTGGCTGAAGTCGGACGCTTAACCGACTGCGCCACCCAGGCGCCCCGATTTACAATATAATTCTAGACCTTCAAGTCTCATTCTCCTGAATCTAATTTCTAATTCCTAGGCTATAGGTCAACTCTTCCTTTTACGTATGCTACACCCCAAATTTAGAGCAGTGTCCAAAGTGACGGCCAAATATGATCATTCGTGTCTGTTTCCTTCACCAAACCTTTTCATTTGATGATATGGTCCTTTGTCACCCTTCCACAGAGGAAACCATACATCAGCAGCTCAGTCTATAACTCAGAAACTGAGCTTCTGTGTTTGCTTCAGGCAGACTTGGACACTGGCTATACTGTTTTAAGCATAATCCTATAGGATGATAATTAATTAGTGCTTCTTTCAACTACTTTGAAGACAAAAGGCACTGTGTGAGCATTCAGGATTAACATTCATTAGTATTCCTCTTCCTACTGGCAACCCAAGTTTTCTGTGCTTTCCCTATCATCACTAAATTCCGTCTTACAAACTCTTTACAAATATTAACTAATGAGTGGTGATTCTAGCCCAAATGTACAGAATATGAAGGACTGCTAAAGAAAGGAGATGGGGATATTAGTCTCATTAGTTACACATTTGAAAATTTAAATTATAACAGGAAAAAAAATCAGCTTATTTTGTAAAAGAAAGAAAGAAGTAAAAATAAAACCTTTTAGTAGGAAGATTCAGGACTAGAGTCAACTCTTAAAAGAGGGGGTGGAATAATAACTCCATGAAATTTTCAAGTCACAGCTTGATGTGTACTGCTTTGGGGTACTTAAAGGATAGAGAAAATAGAAAAAGAAGACAGAGAGAACAAATACAATGGATAAAATCAATTGGTAGAATGGACTTCAGGGACTTGAAAATGGTCCACAGAGGTCCACATCTCCACATCACTCACTCAAATGCATTCTTGCCTATAGAAAGCAATAGTCTGATCACCCAGAACAAACAAGGCCAGATGCACAGTTCCAAATCTGCTTACATTGTTCAGAGGGTGAGTTACCTCCCTCTCCTACCTCCACAGTATACTCTGCCATAATATCAGGTAGTTAGTTTCAGGTAGTATGGAAGAACAAATCCCCACAGCTAAAAGGATTTCCAGCCAGATACTCCCATGTGTCCTGAACTGTACGCACAACCCTTTGACAAGTCATACCCTTGCCTACTGGGAGACAAATGCAGGCCAACCATTTTAAGTCAAATTTCACGTCCTATAATTATTGCGCTATAATTACTACGTTAGGATTTCCGTCATGAAAATATATTTCATTCTATAAAAGTCACAAAAGTGATGAGTTAAACAACTGAAAAGGAAACACAATTTTATTCTTTTATAGAATAGGCAAAATAATTTATGACAGAAAAGCTATGTTATAAATATTCCCTTTTGGAAACTCTTCAGCATGGGCCACTTTTGCTAAGCCTTCCTAAAATTGAATGTAATGAAGTTTTAATTGAAGAAACCTTGTTCTTTTCCTGGTAAATCTCACTCTTGAAAGAATAGACATAATTCACTACTCTAGGACTTAGAGCAGCATTCAAAATGAGATCCTCAAATTTATCATTGCTCAGTCTATATGCATGAATGTACCTGAGAAAAATCTTTCAAAGACAAAATGCAGACAAAGGGCTCATTTTAACTTTTTGTTCTAATGGTAGCTGTAGGCTGAATTAGTGAATTCAGTAATTCTCAGAAATTTTTAAGTCAAAGCTTGATGTGGACTTTTTTAGGGCATTTGAATGGCTTGTCCACGTTGCCAGTTAACTTGATGAAGGTCAGCTTCGTTCAGCCATTAAGTGATCATAATGTGAAAATTTGTTTCATCTTTATTCTGGGGTTTGTAAAAGCAAGGCGTCTCAAGTAAGGATGCAGTTAGTTGGATGCGATAAATGCTTACTTAGTAAATGTGGGGTAATGGGGAAGTTTTGATTGTGCCAGACTGTACACCATGCACATTCAGACAGCAATCATGACATGAATGTGGTCAGAGTTATACTCTGTGGGAAGGTGTATCGATGACATTCTGCTTAACTGGGCACCAGAATTTATCTGCTTTTGAGTAACATGCATTTAGTCTGACCAATAAATTTATGATACATTATTATTTTTTGACTGATCAGATTCTATTTTTTCCCTAAAATATAACTTTTTTTTATCAGGAATTTTACTTAGGAAATTTGAATATATTAGAGAAGTCATGCACATTTTCTTAGTATCTGCCATCATTATTGACTTCAAGATGACTGTTTTTACTACAACACAGTTCTATGTTTTGTATTTCCTGCTACCCTTATGAATCAGAACCAGGATTGATGTTACTTGTACTATAGTCAGGCTGAAAACTGACAAAACAAAAGCAGAAATATTTGGCTTTGAAATTAATTCCACATGTTTTGGTTGAGCTCTAAACTACTACCAATGAGGTATGTCACTTTCAAATATATTTCCATCACAACATGAAAACATGATAAGAAGAAAGTCCACAGCATGGTATTTGTCACTATTATACTTATTTATTACCTATTTGTTTGTCCTACAATTATTCACTGATTTATTGATTTCAGGTAAGATGTTAATTCATTCATTTAATAAGTAAATTTAATAATAAGTGCATTAATTCCACAAACATATAGTGGGCCAACCAACCTTGAGGAACTTACACTCTAATGAACATTAATGGACATGGAAATAATTGCCTTATAGTGAAAAATAAACATGTAATTAATACAACCATATAAAGTGATCATGACAATACAGGAAAGTGAGAATATCTCTGTTTCTAGAAGTTTATAGAAGCTTCTCAGAGGGTTTGAGATGTGATGTGGGACTTGAAGATGAAGCAGAGATTCTTTAGGCAAGAAGAGCCAGGTGTGATTCTCAAACAACCTAATGCTTTAGGAATTATGATCCAGCAACACTGGATCATGTGGGATGCGATATGATGAAGAAATAGGGAAAGGTGTTAAAAAATTACGTTGTAAAGGGGTGCCTGGATGGCTCAGTCGGTTGACTATCTGCCTGGCTCAGGTCATGATCTCACGGTTGGTGAGTTCCAGACCCACATCAGGCTCTGTGCTGACAGCTTGGAGCCTGGAGCCTGCTTCAGATTCTGTGTCCCCCTCTCTCCCTGTCCCTCCCCCACTTGCACTCTGTCTCTTTCTCTCAAAAAATGAATAAACATTTAAAAAAATTTTTTAAATTATGTTGTGTTTCATGATGACAGGCCTGCCACTCCCACTCTCCCAACAGAAAATTGTACAAATATGTTTACATAAAAAAAAGCATGCTTTATATGAATATGAAGATAATAAATAAGCATTCAATACCTATTGTTTATAAAACAATGTGTAAGCTCAGTGGAAAAACAAAGACTTATATAGATTCTACCTATATCATTCCTAAGTGATGTATTTTTGTGAATGAAAGTTGTTTTATGGTATATATGTGTGTGTGTGTGTGTGTGAGTGAACACAGCTTGGCTGTTCTACTAGATCATTAATTCTTGAAGAGTCTGAATATAAGACCATGTATTCTGCTTCTTTGTATTCTTCCAGCATCAATTGTTATGCCTTACACAAAGTAGATGGTGAATAATTATGTACTTAAAGAAGAGATGAATAAGTTTGCAATCTAATTGAGGAGATCTTGTTTATGCATATAAAAATTTAAAGAACAACACACAGGAGGTCACATAGCAGAATGTAATGGAGTGCCAAGTGAATGATGGAGGTAGTAAGATCTAAGAATTCATGATGGAAAAAAATACTTAGGAGAGAGAAGTGAACTTTGCCTTGAGGAATGAATCAACTTTTGAAACAAGAGAAAAGATCAGTTGAAGTAGCTCTAGGATGTCTGGAAGAAAACTTCCAAATACCAGACTCATTTAATATAACAAAAACTTTGGTAAGAGAATGTGGGTTATGGGGGTCAAGGTTGTGAAATCCACCACCTACCAAACTAGATGAATCAATTAGCTTTGTTGTCTCCTATCACCAATGTATGTACTTGCAAAGCTAACAAACTACTTTACATTCAGTGCTGTTGCTAAGAAAACCAGATGAGGAGCTGTTTATGAAGCCTTGTAGCCCGTCCTGTTATTGAAAAGCAAACGAATCAAACACCCCAATCAAAACACATGGCAGTTTTATCCATTCTTTTCATAATAAGTACCCCCCCCACACACACACACACAGTTTTAGAGGAGAAAGCAGTTTCAGCCTAATCAGACGTATCCAGAGCTACCTAGAATTAACAGTTTGTAACTGGAAGCAAATAGAGATGGGGTGACTTAATTGGAACAAAAATTT
Organism: Felis catus; assembly: GCF_018350175.1. Taxonomy (NCBI): domain Eukaryota; kingdom Metazoa; phylum Chordata; class Mammalia; order Carnivora; family Felidae; genus Felis; species Felis catus. The sequence goes on along the minus strand of NC_058379.1, from coordinate 71,564,601 downwards.
TATACAAATGTAAAGGTGGAGAGCTAGTCAATACCACTGGCAAGATTTCACAGCAATACATCCTGCTATCCTGTCAGCCACCGTGTGCAAAGGCCTGATGAATCAGATACGCAGCTATAGCAACTGTGGGCAGCATTAGCAACAGCCAAAGTCAGATTCCCAAAGAAATTAATATATGTCTGGGTAGACCTCTAATAGCAATTCTTCATCACATGAAGTAAAAATCAAAAAAGAAAAGGCCAACAGAAAAATGGATATGCTGCCTTCACAGGTGAAGGATCCCTATGAGCCAAAGTCATTAAGGCATATAATAGCGATGAATTTACATTCCTTCACCCAGGCTAGAACTGGTTATGTAGTCAGCAAATGTTTACCAGGTACTTTGTATGTGCAAGGATCTGTTTCTAAGGAAGAATTCACCTGCAGATGAATAAATGGAATCTGCCATGTGGACAGTACAGGTAGCTGCCATAAGCCAATGATTCTCAGAGTGTAACCTTCTAGAAGAGCAGCATTGAATCCCCTGGGAACTTAGAGATGCAAATTCTCAGGGCCACACCCCCAGGCCAACTAAATCAGAAACTCTGGGAGTAGGGCCCAGGAATCTCCCAGTGATTCTGATGCAAGATGAAGTTTGAGAATCACTGCTATAAGTATTTAGGGAAAAAAGAACAGGTCTTTTCAGATCATGGAACCCCTTGTGATCAGCACCACTTACTGACAGGTGGCTATAATTAGCAAAGTGCTGCATTCTTTTCTCTAAAAGAAAATGCATTTCTAAACATTTTATTTATTAATTTGTCCAGTCTGACAAAAACTATTGAGCACCCACCACATGACTGGTATCGTCCTGGGCATCAGCTAAGAAAAAAATTAACAGGGGCGCCTGGGTGGCGCAGTCGGTTAAGCGTCCAACTTCAGCCAGGTCACGATCTCGCGGTCCGTGAGTTCGAGCCCCGCGTCAGGCTCTAGGCTGATGGCTCGGAGCCTGGAGCCTGTTTCCGATTCTGTGTCTCCCTCTCTCTCTGCCCCTCCCCCGTTCATGCTCTGTCTCTCTCTGTCCCAAAAATAAATAAAAACGTTGAAAAAAATAAAAAAAAAAGAAAGAAAAAAATTAACAAAACACACCTCCCTCTCTGAGGATTACAAAGTCTAGTGGGAGAATAGTCTTCTGGCTCTGCATGCCAGGCATTTGCTTAATATGTTTTTAGTTACTGTTCATTAAATCGAGATGACCCATCAAATACAAAACAACTGCTTGGTTCAACTTATTGATTTTAAATGAAAATTCACCAGTGTTTGCCATTCATTGCAATATAATGCACTATTCTGTTTTATTGAAACTTTTCTATAATGAAATAAAAATGCAACTGCTCTGTTGATTAAATATTCATCCCAGTGGGAGTTGTAAGAGCTACAGGAATTAATATTGAACCACAGAGCTTTTTCCTAACAAGGGATGAGAAGCTCAGGCCATCTCAAGACTTTTCTAATTGGTTCAGGCCACCTTTGGGGAACTAACAATGGTTTATTAATTAACCTCTAGGTTTTCTCTGTAAAGAGGTCAATGAAGAGGTTTGGAGGAACTAGTTGGCAGACCCTAATGCTGAGAAGCAGCATCCTGCAATCACCGGACCACCAAGGAAAATCAGGGGGGACTCCAATTGTTGATTTTCTTCTGATTTGCTAGAAGCCCTAGTCCCTTCAATGACTTGAGGCTTATGCCCTTGATATGTGAACATGTTCTTCTATGTGTCTTCAGGGGAGAGCAGCAGGTTTCTCCAAGGCTGTTTTATTATTATTGAAGTTCACATATCGGTAACACTTTATTACCCCAAACACAAGAATATGACTAACTCAAGCATTATGCAGACTGTGACAGCCTTTCTTTTCTGCTTGAAAAGTCGTTAAACAGGAAACCCCAGAAAGGTTCACAGTTTGCCATAAATGGTACTGTCCACTGGTTTCAGTGCTGGTGCTTACACCTGAGGGGGTCTGACTCCCAGGCCCGCTGAGGAGACCTCTACCCTTTCTTCAGAACACACTGAGATCAGACTGTCTCACACACCCATTAGGTGATCAGACTTCATTAGGGAGTGTGGCCTACATAGAGACAAATCCTGACTTCCGTGCATTTGTGGAAATGTTCAGAAACCTGTGAGAAACCAAAGGGCTCTGGATGGGGGAATAGGTTGTGTTAAAGAGACAAAAGATATCCAGGTAGGAATCAGTGTGATGACAGAAATAAAAAGGCTTTTGAGTCCAGTGTATGCCGTGATCCACAACAGATGTGACACCCAAAATATGAGAGAATAGCTTTGGTTCTCATTTGCCAGAATAACAGGAAGGAGATCCTGGGCCCAGAAAGGGCTGAACTTAGCTGACTAGAGAGCCTGGAGAAGTCTCCATTTGACCAGCTTCTCAATTGGACTTTGTATCTGCTCTACCTGCTTGGCAATGCCCAGAAGAGTTTGTGCCCTTGTAACTGGGCTTCTCCATTCAGCAAATTCTCTCCTGAATGCATTTCTGGCCTGAATATCTATGGCTTTTCTGAAGGGACTGGAGGACACATGTTCTCTACCCTAAAGCAGCATAAAAGTCCCTTCATCCTTGCATGACAGCAGCGAAATCTCAAAGCTCACTAAACCATGCAAAGCTAAAGCCCACATATCCAGCCATGCCACAGGCAAAGCCACGGTCCTTTCTAACTGAAACTGCCTGCTGCTTGTCTGAGTGGCTTTGTGACCATAATTGTTGGGTGGGTAATAGTATTATTGTCTTCAGACACAATAAACACCCCTCTCCTAGCCAATAGTAGATTTCAACCTAAACATCAAAATACTGTTTTGGTCTGGATTTCAGTGTGTTCCCCCAGAACCTGTCTGCTTTTAATTGTGGTGTTAGTCCTCTTAAAGCTCAAGTTGGCAACCTCAGTGAAGAGAAAATAAACACAAAGGACTGTTGTCTATTTATCTGCATTGATAGTTTTGGCTCACACTGCTGATGGATGTTACAGGGTGTTGTTTTTCCCTCTCCTGTTTCCCTGTTTATTTTATTTCTGATGACTTAGCCGCAGGCTGTGTGTCTGGGAATTAGAAGGGAGGGTAGTCTCTTTCTCAAAGTGAGTTGCCAATCTGTCAGACATCCCTGCAGCTCTCAAAGATTTTCGTTAACTATTTTTCTGACAAATTTTCACTTGCAACAGCTCATTTTGGCTGCTCTCTGTTTGATGCCACTGCATCCAGCCTAAACTTAGGTGGAAAATCTGTGTTATTAGGGCTCTTTGGGTTTACCTGAAAGCCAGTGTTCACCAGGAAACAGTGCCAATTTGACCCAACACAAGTGTTCATCATTAGGATGAAGGTCTAGAAAGCCGCAGGAAATAATTCTTAAAGGCCTCGCTTCCAAAGCCCATTGTCCACTGACTCTGGCTTTTTTAAGAAACTGGACGTTGTGTAATTCCAAATCTGTTGCAAGCAATAGCCAAGTAAATGACACCTGAGTTAGTGTAATATGACACAGCAAAAGGAATATAAGGTCTGCGTGCCTTGAGAATAGGAGTGGCTCTATTAGGACCAAGTCTTTCTGAAACAGATGAGCCTCTCTGTCTGCATTTGTTAGTTTCAATTCATAGCCTTGTAAAAGGCGCTGGATATCGTCAATGAGGATATATTCGATGCCTACTTTGAATTGAACAAAACAAGCATGGTGTGAATTGAGAAGTATACCACACATTAGAGCGCTTAGAGAAACAGCAGCAGAAGTATGCTAAAATTATGGAACCTGAATCTAGAAAGGACCTTAAAGATAACCTAATCCAGTAATTTTCAACCATGGCTGTACATTCAAATCTAGGTGACTGGTCTGTGGTTAGGAATCCAGTCACTGGAAGTGTTAAAAACTGCTCCAGATGTCAGTTTTGAGAACCATTTGTCTCAAACACTGTTTTGTTTCCAACTTTAACATGTTTTAGAATTTCCTTAGACTATGTCAAAACATAGATTTCTGGTCGTCAGCCCCAGAGATTGTGATTTAGTACATCTTGGGTGGGGCTCATGAATTTGCATTTATAAGATGCTCCCTTGTGGTACTGACCCAGGGGGTCAGGGGACCACACTCTTGGTCCACATCTGGTCCAGCTGTCCTCAAACTACATTGTGCATAGAAATAAAAATAAAACAGAGGTACTAAATGAATTTCTGGGCCCCACTGCCAGAGTTTCTAATCCAAGAATCTGCATTCTAACAAGTTCCCAGGTGGACCTACACTCTGGGAACCACTTATTTGGATCATTCAAGGATGAAGAAATACATTTTAGAACCATCTGAAGTGTTTTTTTTTTCCTCATACTACATTTGTACTCAAGTTTTGGTGGGATTCCATGTAGTTCAGGTTAAGACTCATTGATTGATTAGTGAATTTCTGTTACAAAGAGCCCTGTCATCCTTCTCATGTAATAGATAAGGATATTGGGGAACCTGGGTGACTCAGTTGGTTAAGCATCTGATTCTTGTTTTCGGCTCAGGTCATGATCTCACGGTTCATGGGATCAAGCCCTGCGTCGGGCTCTATGCTGAAAACGTGGAGCCTGTTTATGATTCTCTCCCCATCCCCACCCCCCCACACACACTCTCTGTCCCTCCCCTGCTTGGTCGGTCTCTCTCTCTCTCTCTCTCTCTCTCTCTCTCCCTCTCTCAAATAAATAAATAAACTTAAAAAATAGATAAGGATATTAAGGTTCAGAGTGCAAATGACTTAATCATGACCACACAGATATTGAGAGTAAACCTATGATCAGCACTTTCTACATGTCCCATCTCAGAGCAAAAGCCCTGATGTAAGTTCCAAACACAAAAAGAGAAGGAAGACATTGGGGTAGAAAACTGATTCCACCACTTCTCAGTTCTTGGGGCTGGCCCCGACTTTAGCACGGATGACTCAGTAAAAGGCAAAGAGCTTCCCTTGCAAAGAAAAATGATAACAGCTATCTAAGACTGGAAAAGCACCCTAAAGGAAGATGATGTGATTTCCTTCCTCTAGATCTCCATGCCTGAAGCAGATGCTATTGGTATTACACAGTTTAATTCCAATCCTGCAAAAGACTGGAAAATGGAAGCCAACGTTATGGTCTTTTAGTCACAGTTTTATCATATCGGTCCTTCTCTATTTCCATAAACAAAAAACAAACATCATTACATTATTTGAGCAACTGGAACAAGCCAAATTAAAAAAATTACCACCAATAAGTGCAGCATGGTATTAAAAAGAGGTATCAGCTGCAGTATTACAGTCAGTTACCCCTTTGGTGCACCCACAGTAAACATTTCAAACCCCTGATTATTGAGGAATGATGGTGCACTACAAAGAACTCATTGCCCATTAGAAGTATTTTTTTCTTCTTCTCCCATCAATTTGCATTATGTGCAAAGTGAGCGTGAATTGGGTTTATATATATACTACCCACATACTATTTCTAGTCACTATTTGTGACTATAAGCCCATCAACTTGACTATAACGTTTCTATCAGAAGTCATGCAGTCATCCTGTTAACAACATTAACATGTAGAAATGTAGCATCCAAGCTTCTAATCAGTTGAGTCCCCATTTTTTTCTTTTTCTGAACATGATAGTGATTCATGCAACCACCACCCTTTACAGCACAGATGGAGGAATTTCTGTTATTAGGCTGAACATTATCATATTTCAGTTTACTAAATTGCGTATCAAGAACCCCAAGACAATTTCTCTACTTCATTCTAATACCTATCTATCGATCTATCTTCTCCCAGCCACTTACCTAGAGCTTCACGTTGATTCTAAAGCATAATTAATAGACCAAGAGGGTCCTTATTCACACATAACCGAATGAACATGTGTGCTCTAACAGGCAGGCAATCTGTATGACTCATAAAGCAGATCTGATTTTGACTTATTGGTATTTATGCCAAGAACTCAAGGAGTTGAATAGCTGACACACAGCACCATACTGGCAGCTTTTAAAGCTGATGCACAGATTTGTGTCTGACATGAGCCATCCCAGTGGAGCAGCCCCTAACACTTCGCAGCCATGCATCTGTAAGTCACTTTCCAAAGACATGGTGACAAAGTAACATGACATAACATGCATAAGCATACTAAGTGTATTTCCAGTCATCCTACCTCCAATGGATCCAGAGAGAAGCCCAAAGAAAGCAGAATTGCTCAATCACGATATCATCCTCAATCACAATACAACACCCATTAAAATTTGTGCTATGTCCTCTGTAAATAACCAAGTACTTTATTCTCTCCAGCCCCTCAAACTGGAATAGTGTTTGAATCTATGAATCATTCTGAATCTGGCAAGATGATAGCATTCATTGATAACCAATGGTCAAAGCAGGCCAAAGATCGAGGTATCCTATCTTGTCTTCATTTCTCAGCAGGAAAAACAAGTCTGAATTTCTCATCCCTGCCAGGTTACTTACTCTCAAACTAAAGCCTCCTACACCTCTAGTCAAACCACTGTGACTTCTTCTGATGTAGTCAAACTACATATTTAAGTTGAGGGTGCAGAGTTAGAAACAGAACTGAATCTACCTTTACCATCTACCTGGATGCCTGTCGGCTTTCCTTAAAATTAAATAATACTAATTTTAGAGACTGAGTCCATAATGGTGAGGCAACCTTTGAGGGCCCTTATAATTGTCCATTAGCTATGGGCAAGGAAGAAAAATCCCTGGAAAAGAAGCTGAGTTTCAAGTAGACTGCCATTCACAAACTACTGAAGCTTGGGATATGCAAGTTAGTATCTCCAAACCTCTGTTTCTTCATCTGCAAGATGGAAACAGTATTACTCTACAATATTGGTTTGAGAATCAAATAATGGGATAGATGTACACAGGAAGGCTAAAAGTGCAAATACACATGTAGACACACACACACACACACACACACACACACACACACACACTGTGATAAGTTGTTCTACTCTTACACTGATCTGAAAAGCAAGAAGATGAAAAAACTTCTATCAAAGGAGGGGACAAAGTCCACAAAATAGGATGTATAAATTCTAGTTGCTAAGACAGGGAGCATTCACTATGTGTGAGACACTGTACTCTGCCCTGGCAAGTACAATAATGAAAATGACTGGATAATTCCTGACTTTGGCAAGGTAGGAAAAGGAAAGATATACAGAACAATTAATATATTTTTTTAATTTTTTAATGTTTATTTATTTCTGAAGGAGAGAGAAACAGAGTGTGAGTGGGAGAGGGGCAGAGAGAGAGGGAGACACAGAATCTGAAGCAGGCTCCAGGCTCTGAGCTGTCAGCACAGAGCCAGATGCGGGGCTCGAACTCACAAACTGCGAGATCATGACCTGAGCCAAAGTCAGACACTTAACCGACTGAGCCACCCAGGCACCCCCAGAACAATTAATATTTTGCTTAAGTGACAACTGACCATGATTCTTGGCTACTTAAGCAGGTGCCAGGACTCAGGATGCCATTTTCCTCATCTTCCCACCATCCTAAAAGGTCGTAAGTCTCCTTGGAGCTCTTGGAGCTCCTTTTCTATGTGCTAAGGACTAGATGCCAACCTGGAGCTCTGCAGTGCAGGAAGGACTGAAGCCATTCTGTTCATCAATAAAAGCAAATGATCAGTGTTAAATTTCATCCAAAAATTTAATAAATTATTTGCAAACTTTTTTGTTTCAAAATCCTTAGGGGGAAAAAAACTCTAATGACTGCTAATAAATTGGGAGTGCCTGTGGGCAGAACAGCCTCTGCCAAGCTCCCTGGGAGCCCAACAAAGCCACAGCTATTCCTCCTCCCTTGCCTACCCTGGTGTGCTCACTAAAAAAGTGACAGAAGCAGCATGAGAAGTTACGGAGTGTCTCTCAGCAGGTAGAGTTTTGGAAATAGATCCACCTACTTCCAAAGTGATCTGCAATCACTGTTCAACTAACTGAGAAACTGGTAAGGAACGGAAATAAACTCATCGAAGAAAAGTCTGCTGTGGAGTCCAAAAAAACTGAAAATCAAATACAGGAGCCTCAGAGAGAGAAGAATTTTTCCCCTGTTGAAGACATTTTGCTGCCTGTGCTTTTTGTTTCCAGTGAGGAAAGGATAGAAGATTTGGAGGAAAACATCCTGGACTCAAGTCCCATCTCTGCCATTTTCTAGGACTATGAATTAGGGCAGACTGTAACTTGAGTCTGTCACTCCATATGAAAAAATGGGGATAATAATCTCCTTATTTGGATTGGAAGCAATATGTATGAAGTAGTTAGCACAGAGGTTAGCATTAATAATCTCTCAATGCGAGGAAGTTTTTGTCACTTACTGAATCAACCCACAATCATCATTAATTTCATATATACTCTACACTAGACTTGCCTGAAGGGAAGAGGCTCCCTGTCCTACTGAAACAGATCAAAAGCGGAGGACCTTGGAAGGTGCACACAGTTTTCAAGATTCAGTGATCTCACAAGAGAACTGACTTATTATTTATGTTCTGCCAAATTATTCTGTTTCCTAGTTGCAAATTAAACTCTGAAGATAGGAGCATTTTCCTTTACAAGTCACCCATTTTTTACTGAAATCCATACTGTATTTCACATGGCTGTTGACTATGTTACCATAAAAGATATAATAGTTTACGGTTTCTCAACCAGATTGCATTTGCTATGTTGAGTCAGACTCATCTTCGCTGTCCTTTGTTTTATAAGATGTTTAGCAGCATCCCTAGACTCTAGCCACTAGATCTCAATAGCATTGGGTTGTCATGTTTAGGAAATCAAAATACACAGTATCCAGTTAAATTTAAATTTCAGGTAAACAATGAGTAATTTCTTAACATAGGTATGTCCCATATAATACTTGGGACGTGCTTATACTAAAAATTACTCATTGTTTATTAAAATTTCAAATCTAACTGGGAACCCTCTATTTTAGCTAGAAACTCTACTGTAGAATCATCCCTATTGGGACAACCAAAAATGTCTCCAGATTTTACCAAATGTCCTATGGGGGGAAAGCTGTCTTCTAGTTATGAACTGCTATAAAAATGGATTCATCTACAAAATGAAATGGAACTACAGACGAACTCTTTAGGTAGGCTGACCATGCGTGGACACATCAGAGACTGAGTTCTCCAACAATACAGGAATCAAGGTAAAATCACGTGTTCTCTGTACACTTAGAGCAGAAAGTACACAATTAACACCTAGGAAATGACACAGTTTGTGATAGGTGGGTGTCCATACCCCTAAATGACCTCTGGCTATTAATACCAGCCTCTCCAAACTTATATTGTTAGAGATACTCTTGTTCAAAAATGACCTAAATGCACAGGGGTTTATATTCCAAACCTCCATTTCTTCTTCCCTGTGGGTCACACATTGAGGAACAAAAGCTGAACATGCTTGGGAAACTCATTTCAAACAAAACAAAACAAAACAAAACAAAACAAAACAAATGAACAAACAGAAACAGTCAACCCTACATATTTCTGTGTGCTTAGGAAGGCTACTGAAAGCAGCACACAGAATCCTTCAAGGAGCAAAAGCCCAGAGGATACATCCTCCCTTAGTTTTCTAGTTCACCCGCAGGAAGCTGACAGAATCTTGACAGTCCAAATGAAAGCTTTACTGAAATACTCTTACCAAAGGGGCAGTTTGGAGACAGCTGTGTAAAACACAGTATGGACTGCCCTGAGAAAACGAGTGGCCCTCATAAAAGAAAATGCTTCTGTGGTGAGAGTTTAATTTGCAACCAGGAAACAATACTTTGGCAAAACCTAAATAATAAGTCAAAAATCAATTCTCTTGTCAGATCACTGAATCCTGAGAACTGCACTCCAATAACCTGTTTTATGGATTGTGGCTGCAAAGCAACCAATTGCCAAGAAGATACACAGCATATATACAGAATTTTAGAGGTGGAAAAGATGTTAGAAACCCTCTTTTCCCATGACCACTTCTGATACACAAAAAGTTGCCTTCTCCAGATGTCTCAACTAGCCACAATAAACAAACAAACAAACAATAACAACAAAAACCAGCGAGGTCAAGTGACTCATCCAAAGTCATGGAGCAAGTTGGTGACAGAAGACAGGGGCCTCCAACAGATGTGGATATTTCACAGGTTGCCAAGGCCAGCAGTGAGTGGAGATGCAGCACAGGAAGACCTCCGCACGATGCCAGGGACAGCCTCTTGCACAGAGACTCACAACAACGTAAGTGGAGTCCCTGCAGTGTGCACCCCACAGTGAATCAAAGCCAAATGCCCTAGAAGAATGTCCACCAGAGTTGTCAAGGATCTGCTCTGGGCTTCAGAACACGATCAGTACTGGAGAGTAAATTAAGGCATTCTTTTTTTTTTTTTTTTTTTTTACTTTTTAAGCCTAGATATCGACTGCATTTTTTATTTTTTTTTAATTTTTTTTCAACGTTTATTTATTTTTGGGACAGAGAGAGACAGAGCATGAATGGGGAGGGGCAGAGAGAGAGAGGGAGACACAGAATCGGAAACAGGCTCCAGGCTCTGAGCCATCAGCCCAGAGCCCGACGCGGGGCTCGAACTCACAGACCGCGAGATCGTGACCTGGCTGAAGTCGGAGGCTCAACCGACTGCGCCACCCAGGCGCCCCTCGACTGCATTTTTATAAACACGTAATACTTTCACATATAAAGCAAAATGTAGACAGCAAAAAGGTTTTTTTTTTTGCATTTAACCTGCTAGGATCTTGTCTACTGCTACAGAATGTTTGAGGGAGGTGGGTATACAATGGGCCTCAAAAAATGAGGCCGGAACAAAAAGGCTCTGCCTTTCCCTACATTGGACAGATCTTAATGGAGCTTTTCTCCTTGGTGTTCCTGCTGTTGGGGATGGTTGTGTCCAAACACAAAGCAAGACTTTTTGCAGAGACTCCAGTGACTCACACCATTTTGGGGCACAGAAGAGGCTGGGAAGAAACATAATCTTTCAAAACCCTGTCATTCCCCAAACTTTTCTGCCTTCCTTTGCACAATACCATTCATCCCATGTCTGATATTCATTTTGTCATTGGCATCTACACAACTTCAAGAAGTTTTATCATAGCACTTGAGTATAAAACACCAAATAATTACTTAGTACATTAAGCAGAGAAGAAAGAACATTAGCAATAGTTCATACAATGTAAGAATCTCCCTTCTGTATATCTATTTCAGTTGAAATAGCCATGAAAAATACAGAAATGATCGTCTCAGCTGAATTTGATATAATTTACTACTGGTGAAATAAAATGTCATACTTCAGAACCTAGTTCATGTTTTACTTCTTTCTGTTTTTCAAACGGATGTAAACGACTGGACTGGCTTTTAATTAGCTACAATTTATGGCATCAAAAACCAGAGCCACTCCCAAAATGGTATTTGTGACAGGTCCTTCACTGGAGTAAATTTCAATGGGGATACTGGACTTACAGTGAAAGGTGGTTTTGCTCTGTGGTGCAAGTTGTGCACTGTGCACAAACTATGTGTGCATTTTTGATGTATCAGAAACTGCACATGAGAATTCAATTCCCAACAATTTCCTTCCATAATTTCTAAAACCAAGAGCTGCTTCTCTCACTAAGTTCTGCTTGGCTGTTTTCCCCTCTGCCTAAACCATCTCAACCAAGATCTCCCAACACATAATTCCAGAAATAATGTATACACTTTGGGGTTTGAAAAATCAAGGCTCTTCAAACTAATTAGCTTGGTTAATTAATATATCACTTCATTTCTTTCAAAACTTATTAGGCTCACAAAAGGCCTGTTGGCCCAACAGAAGAGGAATGGAAATAAATGGCTAGGGAAATATTACTCAAGAAAAAAACATAATTTACTGATTAAAAAATTAATATGAGGATTACCCAAATGCCCTAATGGCTTTCTATCACAGGGTCCAAATTTAAAATCATTTTTAATAGAGAAAAATGAAACCTACATATTTGTTAAGATCTTAGAACTAGAACAGAACACAGATCTTTCAAATATGAGAAACACCCTAAAACTGTCACTGCTATTTAGTAATCTGTCACAAAGGAAGTCAACTGAGACAGAGGTTCAAGCAGACCCAGGGTTGGATGTATTTCCACCACCTGAGAAAGTTACTTGAGCTCCCAATGCCTCTGCTTCTCATCTGTGAAATGGGAAAAGGTTGGCTAATATTGAGTTCTGACCACATGCCAGGCACCTACAGACAACCTCTAGGTTTGTGGTAAAAGTTAAATAAGAATATACATTTTCATAGTGTGTGGGTGAGGGGGGGTAGATATACATATCTACATATGTATGGATGTTTATATTGGTTTATAAATAGTTATCATAGTAGTAATAATGTGTGAATAGACAATGTGAAAAGAGAAAAACCAATTGGCAACTAAACCAAGTACCACAGAATCTTGTTTGCTTATTTATGTATTTAAAATCTGCTTTTTTAATGTTTGTTTATTTTTGAGAAAGCACACATGCGAGCAGGGGAGGGTCAGCAAGAAGGAGAGAGAGAATCCCAAGCAGGCTCCGTGCTGTCAGCACAGAGCTTTCAAACCCATGAACCACAAGGTGGTGACTTGAGCCAAAATCAAGAATTGTACACTTAACCGACTGAGCCACCCAGGCTCCCCAGAACTATATTTACATATAAAAAAAATCTTACAGATTACTAGTATTACTTGGAAGAAAAAGACATTAACTTGTTAGCCTTTAGACTCTAGTTTCTGAATTCAAGGAATTTACATCCCTGAAAAGAATTACCCTCTCCTTCCTTCCCCTCCTCCTCCTCCTCAGGGGCTATCTGGACTTACTTCACCCTCTGGGTATTTGTAAACCATCGGACTATATTCCTGGGATGGAGGCTCCTCAGAAGATGAGAAGAAACTACCTGATCTACAAAGGCATAATTTCAAAAAGACTTTCTGGTTATTTAATGGAATGTCTCTACTCTCTTGGGACAAAAAAAAAAAAAAGAGGGCCCAGCCAAGTGCATTCTCCTTTAGCCTCTGTATATGCTTTTTCAGGGAAATTTAAGCAACGGTTCTAAATCATTTACATTTAATTTTCCTTTACTCCACACACTATTTATCATCCTAGAAGGCATGTGAGCTTCTATAAAAACCCTCTGGTTCTCAAGAACTATGTAAGCTTCAGTTGTGTGTTTTATCGCTGTGTTGAGAGATGATCTACACACTTATTATTTGAAGAACCCACTGACTAAGTTAGTTCTTCATGTTATTGTAAACACTGATACCTATATCTATGGCTATATATCTTTTTGCTACTATTACTTCTTTATTTTAGAAGGAAAATGGACTCCTTTCCTTTGGGAATGTGAAAAATTTTAGTCAAATATGAACGTAGTAATTTTCAAGTCAGAGGAGACTACCCAAACATATACTTTTAGTTTTATTTTACAATTATCTTGCATTTCTCCTATTTTTATAAATGGGCTTGTGTGAATCAATTTCTGAATCAAGCACGCAGAAGTCGGCAGGAAAAAAAGTAAGTAGATTCAGTGACTTTATAAACAGGTCTACAGGGACACCAGGGTGGCTCAGTCGGTTAGGCGTCCAACTTTGGCTCAGGTCATGATCTCGTAGTTCCTGAGTTCGAGCCCCACATCAGGCTGTCTACTGTCAGCACAGAGCCTGCTTCGGATCCTCTGTCCCTCTCTCTCTCTCTCTGTCCCTCCCCTGTTCGTGCTTTCTCTAAAATAAAAAAAAATTAAAATTAAAATAAAAAAAACAAGCCTATAATGTAGTCCCTCCTGAACACTCCACTCCTTCTCCACTGTCCCCAGGACCCTCCCTCTTCCCCCATGCTCAGTGACCATAAGAAAACTTTACGACCCTTATTCATGTGATGGATCTTCTGTAACTTTGAACTACCATGGGAGAACTTGTCAACTTTTCCTTCACACTACAAAGAATGGTCTCCACAGGAATATGACCACGTCATCACATTTGACATCCCCTTACTAGTGACGGTGCTTTCACAAAGCATTACACACTTAAATTATGGATGAGGTGAAGGAAAAGTTTTGAATAACAGAAGAAGCTTCAGCAAAGACATGCAGGGATTCCAACTTTCCCTCCAAAATAAAGTTCTGTGTCCACTGTAGCTCCTTAGTGCACAGAAGTTTGTAATGATTGTGGAGGTCATGTGGCATCAATCACTCAATACTAACTAGTCCAGTTATCCCTGTGCTCCCTTGTCTCCCTAGTGTCTGGTTAGAATGGAGGGGTTTAAAAACAAGTATACTCTGCAGTTTCTAGTCACAAGAAAAGTACATCTGAGATGACAAATAGGAAATAACTAGACCAATAATAATATTTTACAAAGAAAGTGTTATATGGCAGATAGATAGGATTTGCCCAGACACATATGGAAGAATGAGTTAATGTCATATCATGCTAAAAGAAAACGAAGAGAAAAATTAACTTGAATGGAAAATTCTATGGTAAATATATAGAACCCTGGAGACTGCATGAGATGGAGTAAAATCAGGGACAATTGGGCAATGAGTTTTGAAATTTTGCTATATATCATACATCAAAATTAACTCCAAATTTAAGAGAAAATATGAAAAATTCCCATAACAATATGAAACACACACAAACAGGAAAATGAAGGAGATTTTAGAGGAAAAAAAAATAAACACCTTTGAATGAATTAATGTTTTCTAAGTATAAAGTTCCTGAAAGAAATCATCAAGAAATAGATCTTTACCTCATAACTCCAGGAGATAAAAACAGCATAAATAAAAATAAAAGAATAGTCAGAAAAAGAAATCTATTTGACATAAATATGGCAAAAATAATAGCCTTAATGTATAAAATAAATGTTATGTAATAAACACAATAAAATTCAATGAAATAAATACAATATAAATAGAAAAAGATCAGCAAAGTACATAACAGGTAATTCACAGAAGTAGTTTAACATATGAAAAATATAATAAATATGAAAACATTAATTTCTCTAATAATAAAACACATGCCATTTAAAACATGATAGCATTTCTCACCAGACTATTTCAGCCTCTACTATTAATGGACAGGATTTGGTGAGATGGGTGTTCCCATAAACTTGGCAATTAGTACATTTCTTGAAAAGCAGTCACTGATATTTATCATAAGCCTTTAATATGTTCACTATATTAGCTCAAGTTTTTTTTTCCTTTGGGGATCTATTCTAAGGAATGAACCAGATGTAATAAAGGATCTGGCAAAAAGATGTTCATCACAGTATTGTGTTTAGCAGTGAAAAACTTGGAGCAAATGTGCAAAATTAGAAAATGATTATATAAATTATGACACCCCTATATAACAGCATTTTTAGAAAAATCCAAATTCTATTTGTGGGGCATTTTTAAAATATAAGGATATTATTTTGATACAATGATGAGTGACAAATATTACAAGAGTGAAGAATACAGGCTTAGGAGTCCAAGTGCCTGATTTTCAACTCTGGATTTGCCTCCTACACAGGTACCTAAATACTACATGTTATATAAAAACAGAATCTGGTATCTGTTTCCCATTCAATTTACTCTGTCTCTTGTGTTCCCCAAGCCCATTAAAGTCACCATCAATTTGCCTACAGACCCATGACAGAGCCCTGGATGTCATCCTCAATTTCTTAGCTTCTATCATCTCCCAGGTCACATTGGTCATTGTTGGCTGTCTCCAAAATATCCTTCTAATTTGTCACCATTACGATTCCAACGCCAGCATGTTGGTTCACCTCCAAGAAGTTTCTAACCTAAATACTTGAAATAGTCCTCAAACTGTCTGAGTCCAGTTTTATCTCAGTAAAATCTGTCCTATAAATTTTACCAGAATGTTCTCTCTAGAATGGAAATCTAATGATGGCACTTCCCTGTTTAAGGTACTTTAAAGGTTCTCTGTCACTTGTAAAAATAAGTTAAAAATATGTAAGTTTGGTAAATAATATTTTTTATATTTTGGCCTGTACCTATCACTTCAACCTCATCTCTTCAAAGCCCATACACTTTTCTCCTATTTTCTATGATGTGTATGAATCATTTATGTCATTAATTTATTACTTTAAGAGGAAAGAAGAAATTTACCTCCTTTACTAGTCCTCCCTACCCTCCTCACAGAAAGTATTAAAAAGTCCAGCAGCCTTTTCTTCTAGTTTTTTTTTTTTGTAAACAGTAGACTGTGGTCCATTAGAGGGTTATAAAATCTATTTATTTACAACATACATTTTAAATATAAAAACAACAGAAAGCAGAAAATACCATTTATTACATGTAGTTATGGTGAATATTGTCCCTTTTTTGGCTTTGTTTCAATTATATGTGAGCCTCAGATTTAAAAAAAAAGTTTGAAAGTCACTGCTCTGAATCCCTCAGTATTTTGGAAATAATTTTATTATAGCACATAGATCATTGTGTTTAGCTATTTACCTTTTTTACTTACTGACTTGTGTGGCCTAAGAGACTATAAAAGTGAAAAAAAAAATTTCCTACTCATTTTTGTATATTTGAGTATGAATACATCTTAAAACATACCTAACACAGAGTACCACTCAATGTGTGTTAGATGAAAGTATGCACACAGGGAGCAGAGTTTTGTGATTTTGGTTGTGCACTGAGTTGATCTTAGATCCTCATCCAAGGTCATGTGGTCCCATAAGGGCCTAAAAGACAGCATTATCTATTTCTTAAACATTGATCCCAGAACATGGACTGAAGAGACAGCTTTATGCCAAGATTTCAGAACATCATCTCATTTCTTTTTGTTTTATTTGTTTATTTGTTTACATTTAAATCCAAGTTAGTTAACATATAGTGTAATAATGATTTCAGGAGTATAATTTAGTGATTCATCATTTACATGTAACATCCAGTGCTCATCCTAACAAGTGTCCTCCCCCTATCTCCCATTTAGCCCATCCCCCACCCAGCACCTTGCCAGCAACCCTCAGTTTGTTCTCTGTATTTAAGAGTGTCTTATGGTTCATCTCCCTCTCTGTTTTTATCTTAACTTTGCTTCCCTTAGAACATCATCTCCTTTCTTAACTCTACCCCCAAATTCTTTTCATAAATTTCTAAGGTATGATCCTGGCAACATTCAACATTTGGTTTGGAAATGTACTACAAAACATCCTGTCCCTGTAATATGAGAATAAGATCCATCATCATCACCACCACCGCCACCACCAAAGATGAGCTGGCTAGGACAGAAAAGAGCAGAGACAGTAGACAGCAGCTTAGGTAAAGCACACCTTGAAGCAGGAGCCAAAGGAGTTGATGATCTGCATATATTGACCCAACCTCTGTTGGGTCATCAGCATCTCAGACCAGGTATGAAGCCCCCTCAATTAGTGTGACAAAGGGTGTGAAGTCTGTCCTGTAACCACACCAAGGCCAGGACTAGTGTATGATTATACTGAGTACATAAAGTAGGGAATAGGAAGCCCAGTCCCCACCTGGTCAGTTTCTTCAACGTTGCTTATGCTCCTGCTCTGCAATGTGAACTACTCCGATGTTAAATTACATCCAGTGCCCAGTGAAATACATGTAACTCAGCTGCCCAGGGACTTCATCCTTAGAAATAGTGTATTACTTGATAAGGTTTTATTTCAGCATAACAAGATTCTACCCTTGAATCCTGAAAAAAAAATTGTCCTTTCTGTAAAGCTATACCAACTTCATGCATCACCTGCCCTTTAGTAAATTCAAATGGTCTAAAACAGAAATTTCTCATTTACTGTAGGATCAAAGTACAGTCTTTAAGAAGCAATTTATAATTTTACAGTGATATCGCTACAGTTCAAACATGATTTGATTTTTTTTCTTAATGAAGCCCTTTAACTTATGAATTCAGCAACACTAATTATTCCACTTAAGAAATAATTAGTGCCCCCCTTCTTCCTTGTCTAATTAATACCTTGTATTCAAGCTGCTAGCAAAGGTTACAATGCCAAGTAGCTCTATATAATTCTTTTAAAAAAATTGATCTGAGTGTGTTCCCTAATGGTAGGTATATTAGCCTTAGAACAGCTCCTTTATGTCTGGCAAGCACTGAGATTATTTCACCCAAGCTGAAAAAGACTTCCATTTCTTCTCTGCTGTAGACCCTCTATGCTACAATAGCCAGTGTCTATAGCCAGGTGGTAAAGAACAGGTGGAACCATTTCATACATTGGGTGCATAAAGCTATGCACATCATGAGTTCGCACAATTTTAGATGCGAAATAGATCGTATAAGTTGTTTCCATTTAATATAGCTCACCATCCTCATTTTTACAGGGGAGGAAACTGAAGCCCAAGGACAGTCTACACAGTTTCTAAATTCATCTAAGAAACTTAGAGACATATGTAAAACCCATGGTTATAATTCAAAAGCCAGTATTCTTCCACTGACTCAAAGTGCCCATCTCAAATGACCACTAATGTGTAAAAATTGCAAAATGTGGAATGGAGGAAACTGTCTTTTTAGGGAGTTCTGAAAATTTAGCAGTTTTTTCTCTGCTAATTGCTTATGTGCTTTCTTACCATAAGCTACAATTTAAAGAGGTCACTTGATTCAATTGGCAAGATTATATAACAGGGATCATCAAGCTTGAAATTTAATTATGTATTCTCCCACTAATTTGCTAGATGGCTTTGAAAAACACCTCATTTATCTCAAAGAGTAGAGAGCATTATATAATCACAAAATTTCAAGACCTCAAAAAGGCCTCAAGTCTAGGCATACCAAATAAGGTTCAGATCTTCTGGTGAAACGCCAAGTCAAAGCACCAGATTTCTAAACAACTACTTCAGATTTTTATATCCATTCTCATCTCCCTTCTGCTAGGTTATTCAGGAAGTCCAAAAAGAGAACAGCTTCCCCAGGGAGAATGATTTTGCTGTGTTCTCTAAAATTTTGGTATCAGCTCCTCTCCCCAAATCTATCCATGATTACATTTTTCTTGTAATAGAAACAATAACGTTCTGAGAGCTCACTACTCGCAAAACACTATGCCAAATACTTTGCATAAATTTCATGGACCAATGTAATCCTCCCCCCCCCCAATCTGTGACAGAGATGCTGTTATTATTCACATTTCATGGAAAGGAAAATGAAAGCTCAGAGAGGTTGAGTAACTTTGCTTAAGGTTGTGATTAACAATCATGTCTGACTTGTTCCCTAACACCCTCTTCCTCACCACACCATGTTTCCTCCCAAGATCCTCAGCAGCAGCCAACTTACACTACTCTAATCCACACACACATGCACACACACTGTTTCTAGTCAATGGAAGGTCTCAAAGCTAAAGAGAATCTTAAGTATTTGTGCCTCACAGAATGCTCAGCAGCTCCCAAGACTGGCACTCCCATATTATGTTTAAAGAAACTGGCCCTAATGGATAGGAATATCTGCCCCAAGATTATTCAGGGACCTAGTAACTGAGCTGAAACTAGAAACTAACTCTCTTGACTTCCAGTTAAGGTTAAGGGCTCACTCCCTACATCATAAATTTTGGAAGAAAGGTAATAAGATTATTGGAAAAACCTTTGCCATGAAGTAATGTATGCATACTGAATAAACTCTGTAGCTGGGAAAGTGAATTAAAGGACTGTTACCACCAATAATAATTATCACTGAAAACAATGATAACAGGCATGCAGCAGAGATGAGAGCGTTGAACAACAGAACAAATTAAATACTTTGCAAAAGTATTTAGAAAAAGTAAATAAACATCCTAAGACAACAGGGGGCCAGGATTTAAAACCAAACCTTTTGGATGCCAAAGCTTCAATTCTATCTACTACACTTTGATTCCTCACTAAGCAATGGGCATTTATTCAAAATGCTATTTTTAAAAAATCTGTGAATAAGAAACAATTAAAGGAAACATCACATTCTCCCTGGCACCTGAGAGAGGAAGTTTGCTATGCAACATCTGATGACAATAATAATGAGACCAGGAGAAGCTTTAAGCAACTTCACTCACTGTTCTGACTCCAAATAAACTAGTTTTTATGCATACTTTAGCCTTGTTACAAGAGAAAGTACACAAACTCCAGTGACAGAAAACAAAGTGTAATATTCTTCTCTTTGAAGATGGAAAGACTATTGTTTAAAGAATGACTATCCTGCAACAGGGTTACATTAAAATGGTATGCATTTTAAACCATCCTCTATCTGGTTCATGGTTGCATATCTTACCTCACAAACAAAATTACAACTTCCTCAAGTGTAGAGTTCATTTTATATGCCTGTCTTATGTTACTCAAAGTGTTGATCTTTACAGCAGTGTTCAATAAGGCTTATTGAATTAAATTAAGAAGATGCTGAAATCATGATATTAAGTCACTTTGCTGAATCTTCTCAATGTGAAATAGTGGACATTTTCTCTTTCCATGTGGTCTTTTATGAATTAGATTTCTATGTTTTATGGGGTTCTCAATTTCTAACCAAATTTATCCAATTATTCCGTTGAGATAATTATGAAAAACAATAAGGATATTCACCTTCCTGATTAAGTATGAATAGCTTAGGCCTACCCTTCTAAATTCATCTGGAGTCCTTAATCCATTTCTTCTTTTTATTATGGTACCTTGAAACTTGCTTTGCAAAAAGTCTCTGTGAAAATGCAGATGCCAGAATTCTTGACATAAAATACTATAGAATTCCAGATAATTAGGAAAAGGAAAAGGAATGGTTGTATTATTTGTAGGTGTTATGCTACATTTTGCAGTGTTCAGTTTTTGCAGTTTCTAGAAGAAAAAAAAAACATGATTTGCTACAACGGATGGCAAAGATTCCACTTTCACTATTAGTTAAGGGAAGGTGAATGAATGCTTGAGTCAGGTCTCCATGGCTTAAGAGAAAGGGCAACAGTATCTAAAAGCTTGCCAATAATGAACAAAATAGTAATGTGACAGCTCATGGTCATTCCTGGAGAGTCACAAGAAAAATCACTTAAGGGCATGTTAACATGTAGAGGCTTTATAAGCAAACATCTCTGATCACAAGCTGATGCGCACTCCACTTGCACCATTAAGAAAAGACAAGCTGGGCATATCCTTAAGTGATCCATTAAAGATTTCAATGTAAAATGCTTATGATAGTAATGTATGCTGGTTCCTCTCTTTTGGAAAAATCACAACTTTAACTGCACAGGAACTATTCATCAACAGCTAATTTAATTTCACATTTAGACCAATTAGAGAAAAAAATCTTGAAGTTAAGCACTTATTTATAAAATGTCCTAAGTAAAATTGCTCACTAAAAGAGCACTGCAGTAACAGCTCTTTTTCCAAAAGGATTTTATGTCTAAAGACAGAGGTTGTCTTCCATTAATGACACGTGCAGAAGGGAACAACAGGCGACTGTCTAGTCAAGCCCAGATATAGTTGCTACCTGAAGATCTAACCATTGAATACTCCAGGAATTTTTTGACAGCTTTACATTTGATGTTCTCTACAATTTTCCTTCTCCCTTCCCATTCTCATTTTTTTACCCATTTGTCCCTTTAGTAGCTGTCCTTACTCTTTAATTTCCTCTAATGAATGTCAACTGAGCATATATCTATTCAAGGTATATGTTAAATGTTGAAGGGGACAGCAAGATACATAATTAACTGAGATGATATATGTAAAGTGCCTGGAATGGAAACCACAAAAGACATGAACTAAATAGCTGCTGAGAAAGTCAATGAGTGAAATAAAGGAATGGAGCAGAAGATGTGAAGGTGAACCAGTCCCTAGGGAACAATCGCAGACAAAAGCACACACAGAAGTGATCAACAACTGTGCAGAACGTCATTGGAGTGAAAGTATTTTAGTTTGTTTCGAGCATGGAGTATTCCCACCTGGTAAGAGGGTAAGCAGTATGCTTGCGTGCACATGCATGTTTACACACACACACACACATACACACAACCATCCTATTAATTTTGAGAAATTCAAGCCCCTCTTATCTACTCTTTACTGCACAATGACAATCTTGGCAGACAAATGAACCAATCTCTACCTCATTCTCCATTGGAATTATTAAAGAATTTGTCTTATTGGTTAACTCAACATTTTTGATGAATAAGAATGGTTTCATTTATCCACAATTAATACCACAATGTGGTTTTCTGCACTTCTTACCTGGGGTTTGTATGACATGCTATTGCACAGAACAGTCATCAATTGAGGACCAGAATGTTTTTAGTAAAAGATAAATCTGGGATAAGGAATTAAACTGTGACTTATAATCTCGTTATTTTATATATAGCACCTCTGACAGTTAATAGATATTTGTCCAAGCCATCTTCTTACAGATCAAAGAAGGGAAGTCAAGGAGAGGGGAAGATTTCCCCAAAGTCACAGCTAAAAGCCAAGTGGGCTACTGGACCTAGATCTTCTGGACTAACATACAGTGCTATTTCTACATAAATTGCTTCTAAAGGACTAGGAAACCCTAACTTTTATCTAAAATTCTGTAGCATGGGGTAGCCTTTACCATATGTCTCACTGATTAATACCTAATAGTTATCCTGACTTCATAGTTTTCTCCAAGTTGGGGTCTAAATCTTACTCGGCATCCTCAGGAACACTCAACCCCCCTGAAAGTCTCAATTGCCTGATAAGTAAGTTGGCTTTAGTACTGGACCTTTTTGCACTGCCCTGAGGTACCCAAAAAAAGACTGGACTCATAGACTTCTCGGCATTATATTCCATTTCAAATTGCAAGAGAAGATTTCGAGGCACAAACTTCTCAAAGTCACATTCTGAGTCAGGAAGAGAATGTCAAATGAAGGTTCAAGATTTCCACGACTGGTCCACTGAGAAATGACACTTTTGTGTCGAACACTTCACAGCAAGCCAAGATTTGTTCTCCCAATCTTGTTCTGAAGAGTTATATGTAATTTCATAATGAATGATAGATTAATTATATGATATGATTAGTAAAGTCTCAAAAGGGCTGAACCAGGACTAGCATTTCATTATTTTCCTATATTATTAATAAAAAAAACATAGAGAGTAGATTTGGCTTGCTAATTTCTTTAACCTTGGACAAATCTTTAACATGTGTTTTATACTTGCACTTTTCTTAAGTTCTAAGTCAGTACATACTTTTAACCTCCTCTTGATTGGTTTTGAGATCTGGGTTCTTCTCATGGTAAAGAGGATCACAATTCTAATGCTACTAATATGTAATTCTTAGTCTACGCAGAACTAAGGGCTGTATAGAACTAAACATCCAGATTTATTTTTAAGCAATATCCTAACACACACTTCTATCCAAAGGTGGCTGCAAAGGATTAAAGAAGAGCTAAAAAGCCCCAAAGTCCCTTTCAGCAACTTTCAGCCTTCTATCAGATTGTTAATTCCAGGGATGGCTGTGACATTTAGACAATGTCAGCGTCCCAAGTGGCTGATAAATCAATATAGGAAGGAGAAAAAATAAAAGAGTAATACACATTTGTTCCTGCCTTTCAACTTTCTTTCTCTCAGCCAAACCTACCCTCAGGCTGTGCGAAATTAGCATTTTAGGTAACAAGACATTTTGTGTATTCATCTTTCTAGACTACATCAAAGTACTGGATCTGAGTCAAGACTCCTGGGTTCAAGAGAATCCTGAGCTGTTCAGTCAAGGCAATTTATTAAGGCTGGCTCAAAGCTGATGTGACGTTATTGTCTGTTTTCTGTTTGTTTACACTACAGGCAAACTGTTCTGTTCTCTTGGTTTCAAAAGACCAAGCTCAGCCATTCTAATGTTGGCCCTATCCACATTCTTGGATTCGTCTATCGTGACTTGCCCCTATCAATAACAATGCTTGATTGAGGTGCATGGATTTATAGCACATTTACTTTTATTAGAGTAAACATTTCAGATACTAAGAAAAATAGAAGATGACCTGAACATAATGCCTGTCTTTGAGGGCTTTTTGGTGTTTAAAGCAAAGAGTTCAATAATTTTTAGCTTGTAACATGAAGTAGGAAGCAAATCCTAATAATGAATATCATCATTAGAAATAAAATATCCATTTGAAAACATGTATTTACTTCCCCTAGGTTCTACTCAGTAAACTCTACCAAGTTTCTAAAGGCTAATCTAAATTTTGAAATGTGAGGCAACCAAATGTGCCTCATTGATCCCTGGTGATTGACCCCTTATTGGTGAAGTCTGTCACCTATGTGGGGGGAAAAGAAGAATGTTTGAGGTAAAGAGTGAGGATGGTGTTAACATCATTTTATCTGCAAAAGCTAAGATTGGAGGAGGGAAATAATTGAGGGCATTATTCAGAAGATACAATCCAACATGATCTGCTTCCTTAAAAAGCACAGACAAAAGAAATAGAAGTTTTGAGTCATTAAGCAAAATGTAATTGTCAGTATGTGTATCACAGAAGAAATTCACAATTTAAAAACTACAACCAAACTGCTCCACTGAAGAAGTCCATGTGGTTATGCACAGTCATGTCTTTATCGTGCAGCCACATTACTGTGGGTAATACACAGTTGAAAAATTGCTGATTTGTGGGCTCTGTTTATTTCTGAAAGTCCCCTCAGAAGGAGAACAGGATAAAACACAGAGTCCTTGAGGCCCACATCACATGTTCTCCTATTTGTTTTAGACGGTCACAAAACTGTTAGTTCACTCTAGCAGTTGACTTTCATTACGTTTTATTTTGGGGGGTGAAAAATCTTGCACATTTTTTGGAAAAAAAAATCTTGGCCACTAAGCTGCGTCAATCCACTTTCTGAGCCAGACTGATGTTGATACTGAATTCATATATCTTCTCCCATGAAACTCTTCCTCTGGCTGTGTTTACATTTTTAAAATTCTGTATCTTTTTCTCTCTGAGAAGCAAACCTCCACTGCTAGAGAGCCGGGTCATTGATTATAAGCCACAGGTGTGTTGTCAACACAATCAAATCCAGCGTGGGAATAGAGGTTCCTGCATCCCTAACAAGATAATGGTGTTAAGTACAGGTTTTTAGCAAAACGCACTGCATTTTCCAAACAAACAACAAATTGTTTCCGATGGTTGCCTCTTCTTTCATCATCTCTGCTTTTTGTCATTCCATCGTCTAAGTGATCCCAAAGCTGCCCTGAGCTACACAAATTAAATTCAGTGCCTATGCAGCAGCTACATTGCTGTTTTGGATCTATATTGTCAAAACACTGTGACATCTAAACCAAGGGGTGACAACTGAGGATGGGGAGGGGGTGGATAAAATAAATATCTATGTGCACATTTATTTACAACTAAATCACACAAACATATCATGTCTCACACTTGCTAATACCTGTCAAGAAGTTTTCCTGCATGCATACCTATATACATAAGCATATATATAGGACCAATACCATATAATAAACTGTATATACCAGTACATAATATACCACTATAAAATAATTCTAATCTCCATGGGCAATGGCTGTTGTCCACTCCAAATGTCCAAAGAACACCTACCAACCCCTCAGTGTAGACAGAGATGCCATGTGGTAGATTAAAGCACTGCCCTAGTAATCCACCCAGCACATGAACTCTCAAACAGTGCATTTGTGTTATACAAGACAGAATAAACTCCCCAGCCCTAACTAGTACTACCCGACTGCACAAACCAACACTCAAAGATTTTCTTCAGTGCTTTAGGTAAACAGAGTTTGGTACTATGCAGAACTTACTTTCATGAGGTAGTAAGAAGGCTCAATTAGAAATATGTCCAGTGGTTTTCTAGACAGTGAGCCCTTTGGATAGGTGAAGGCAAAATAAATGAGCATAACCAAAGTACAGCCTACACCAGTACTTAATGGCTCAGTGCTTGGGAATTTGTCCGAAATATTCTGTTGTTTACTCCTTTGTGCAGAATTTAGTAAAATGGGGGAAAAATCCCCAAATGAGTAGATGATTAGAAGGAGTGCATGATCAGGAGGGAAAACAGTCCAACTGAGGACCTTCCAGGCAAGTACCTCCTTACTCTGCAGCCTGGTCTACTGTATCATCAAAGCTTTGTCTGGGTCGCACTCAGTGTGGGACTATGCTAAGTAGGTCAGGCACCCAGGATGAAAAACTTCAGGAGACTCTCATTCCCTGGACCTTGAAACTCCATCAGATCCAAAATTTAATGCTATGGGGAAACTAGTACAAAGTACAGAGATATCTGTTAGATTCATTCAAAAAGTACTTTTCAGATCAATCCTTAGGAAATATCTTTCAGATCAATCCTTAGGAAATATCTTTCCTAAGATTCCATGATGAATGAACTCCATACATGTTGGCACACACCCAGAGAACAGTGCAAAGAGGAAGGATGTCTATTAGGAAGGCATCTCCCTGGGGCTGCTAAATAACGCCAAGAATTTAAGAAGGTGAAAAAGGACACACAACTGAAAGCATTAGCAATTGAAGAGTACTTTTCTTCCTCAAAGCTCTTAGCAAATATTAACTAATTAAACTTCTCATTAAAAAATTAGATTATAATTTAGCAGGTATCTGGAGTTTGCCTCACCTAAAGATGCTTCATAAAATACAAATTAACTCCAGAGTATTTAATAAAACTTGCACAATTTTAGTAGTACTTTGAATACTTCTCTCTAGAGGCAGAAGCACTATTTTTACTTTGGCATTGCCCAATTCTATTCATTCACCCATCCATATAAGCAAACATACACAAATTACTTAACAGTGAGGCCCTGCTCCAATTGCTGGGAACATGAAAGTAAATAAGTCAAAATACACGTTTCAAGGGGTGATGGTCTAGTAAGATAAAAACATAAGTCAAACAGGGGCGCCTCAGTGGCCCAGTTGGTTAAGCGTCCAACTTCAGCTCAGGTCATGATCTCTCAGTTCATGAGTTCAAGCCCTGCATTGGGCTCTGTGCTGACAGCTCAGAGCCTGGAGTCTGCTTTGGATTCTGTGTCTCCCTCTTTCTCTGCCCCTCCCCAGCTCATGCTCTGTCAAAAACATGAACAAATGTAAAAAGATAAGCCATCAAAACTACGGTCTTTTCCACACTGCCAGTGTCTTCTCCAGCATCCTAGAAGGTGGCAGCCAGGGAGAAAACGGCCAACCCTCTGAGGAAGGGCTTTCCTTGTAATGGAGTCACATCTGAGTAAAACCATCCCATTGACTACTGAACTCCTCTGTCCACCACACTCTGGATTTCTCTTTGTATTCCATTATCTCTGTCTGATGCAGCTGTTTTAAACACCAGTTGGGGAGTAGAAATCTCAAAAGAACACAAGCAGTGGTTTCCTTGAGACCCTGCCATCTTGTGTTTTTTTTTTCTCTTACTCTCAAAAGGTAATGTTTAAAATGGACAACTAATGCCCTTTACTGTTTAGTGACTTTCATCAAGTAGTATTACTCCTTTTATGACTGCTTTTTGAGTTAATTTCTAGTTTGAGTCTTATCCATTACAGTTTGAATCTTCATGTGTGGGCACATTTTCTGTTCAACAACTGTCTGTATGTCTTGGGGTAAAACGAGGGAACTGAAGCAAGATTCTGTTAGCACCACAAGCCTATCATTTCATTTTTCCAATCCCTTTCATGTTATACATGCGTATTTATCCTTTATGCATATATCACAAAAACTATATATAGTCAGGCAATTACATTTGTGTTTCATTGAGATATATAGTCTGGGAGAATCAATTCCGAACAGCCTCATGCATGAAAATAAATTACTTATTATTAAAACAGCATCAGCCTTGGGGTATAAGTGCCATGCTGATATTTCAATACAGACCTTGTTTTCAGCATATTTTTTTTCAGCACTGACAATTAAAGAAAAAATAAATGTAACAAGTCAAGAGAGAAAGTTCCCACACCTACACCCTAGTGATTGCCCCCATTTGCAAAGTGTTTCATGTCGGTATTGTAACACCATGGAAACACCCAGGATTGGCTTCTTCAATTACTCATCTACTCTTTTCTGTCTGCTCCTTCACATATTCACACTCGACACAAATGGTAATGTACACTTCTGACATCTATTCAGCCATTTCCAGAGTACTAAAGGTTAGGATTCTGAGGGAAAAATCCAACTACAGAACAATACTTAGGAGGACTTAATTTGAGGAGAAGAGCCCATTTGCAAAGTTAAAAAAATGAATGACAGAAGTATAATTTAAACAGAACTGGGAAGCACATGACATACTTTTTTATGGTGTTGAGATATTTTTCTGAGAAGGATGATTCCCCATTAGTGCCACCAAACTCATCCTGGGAGGAACAAGGAAATTCCATCTCAGTTTTTCATGTAAAGAAACTGCATTGCAACCTTAAGAGAAAGACTTGTCATTCTTGATCTCCATGATGGTAGTCCAAAAGGTGGAAATACACTATGCTCAGAACTGGCCCTCACGGAATTAGATCTTCCCATCATGTCAGAGATAAATAACAACAACAGCAAGTAACTTGCATCTGCATGATGATGTGTGCTTTTCCAGCCACTGTCCATACTTTACTTCGTCTGTCTCTCATGCCCACCTTCCAGCGGAGGTACCACCAACAGCAGTGTCTTCATTTTACAAGTTATAATGTCTGAGCAACACAGTGTGCAAGTCTGGGAGGCACCAGATTCTGATTCTACAGCATTTTCTATTCTACCTTCCAGAGTGGATAAGTAGAAACTGTGCAGAAAGATGCTCCTTACTTTGCAGGTGGTCTAATTCTTCAACAACCCAGTCACCATATTCAAAACAGTGGGAAGAGGTCACTCACCAACCCTGGCCAGGGACCACCTATAAGTCTTAGAGACTCTGACTTGATAATACAGTATTTTCTCAGTATGTACTTGCTGTGTGAGACACTTCAGTGTTACAGGACCATTTTTCCTGCAGAACCACACATGAGGAACTAAAGATACAGACTGAATCCTGCCAGTCTTTCTCAGGGTGGAGAGAACAACCATTACGAGTAGCGAAGGGCATTCTTTGAGATTCAAAATTAATTTGTCTTCTTTCCCGCTTCCATATGTCCCAACTGGTGTCCAGCCCACCAAACTACTACTAAACAATTCTAAAAGAAATATAAAGAAACACAAAGCCCTATATTATTAAGAGCATGCCCACATAGAACAAAACAATAGAGATAAATAATTCAAGCCACTAAAAAATATTTTTAGAAATAAACCGTATTCCTCCAAGGTATGAAGGTGTGTGTGTGTGCATGCATGTGCACGTGTGTGTGTACACACACATAGTCTAGCCACAGGGTGTGCAGCCTCATAAGCTATCATAAATTCTTTTCCTCTGCCTCCAGTCAAGGTAAGATTTCACCCAGTCTCATACAGCAGGGTCTCTCTGAGCAAAAAAAATGTCTGGAAACTGCAAAGTTCCCAGAACTACCACAGCCTGTTTGCTTATTAGCAAGTTCACAGATGTCCACCATCTGGCCTGAAACAACTCCTCCAAAGAAAAGGGAGACAGGAACAAAGCCTGTCTGATCAATACCTCTGTGACTCTCAGCAACATGGAAGAACCCCCGTTAGAGGCAGAATACCTATAATTCCCACAGTATTCTGTCACATGCACAGACTTCTCTGTGCATGGCCAATGTCAATCTCTCCTGCCATCCAAACTTCTCACTGGTTTGGATTCAAAAGACCACTTCAGATTCTCTGTACCCAATCGATGTCCATTGGAGGTAGCTTGTGTTACTGGGAGAAGTAGCCAGACTTAGGCACTGGATCTACTAAGCCAGCCTGGGACAGAACACAATCACCACTTTCAGTACTGAGCCAAGGAAGAAGGAATATTGGCTCTGCTCAGAAAAGTCAAGTAAACAATAGGGCAACAGGTATACCAAATAGGCCTCTAGAGAAGATGGGATTGGATCCATTCTCTCAGGTCCCCTCCAAAGAGGAGATCCCAGTATTTTATGATTGATATTAATATTTTAAATAAAAGCTTAGAGGAGGAAAATCATGAGCCAAAATATTAATGTCATATGAATCATAGGCTAAAATCTCTCCCATCCACCCCATAGAGACACAAAATGATATATACTACAAAGGGTGTAGATGATGATGTAAAAATGTACACAATGCATAGATTTGTAAGAAGCCATATTCTAAGCAAAACAATTCAATAAAGTGATATCTTAAGCCCTACATATAGGTTCATGATCAAGAGATGAGGGCTTAGAATAGGAGTCGTTGAA
Source organism: Felis catus (assembly GCF_018350175.1). NCBI lineage: Eukaryota > Metazoa > Chordata > Mammalia > Carnivora > Felidae > Felis > Felis catus. Next base: position 71,534,459 of record NC_058379.1, on the reverse strand, counting down.
CTATGGCCTGCAAGCTAAATCCAAACTATTTTTTATAAATAATGTTTTATTGGAACAAAGCCACACTTATTTATTTATTGCCTGTGGTTGTTTCAATGCTATTATGGCAGAAGTGAGTAGTTGCTACAGATACTGTGGCCTTCAAAGCCAAAGGATTAACTTTCTGGAGGCACCTAGGTGGCTCAGTTGGTTAAGCATCCGACTTCAGCTCAGGTCATGATCTCACAATTCATGAGGTCAAGCCCTGTGTTGGGCTCTGTGCTGACAGCTCAGAGCCTGGAGCCTGCTTTGAATTCTGTCTCCCACTCGCTCTTTGCCCCTCCCCCACTCACTCTCTCTTTCTCCCAAAAATAAATAAAAACATTTTAAAAATTTATAAAAAATATTAACTTTCTGGCCCTTTACAGAATGCATTTGCTACCCCTTGGTCTAAAAGAGAAATACACATTGAAAAATTAGCACTTTCTCACATGATGAGTAGCAGCTGACCACAGTGGGGAAGAAGGACTCAGCTGCAGCTCAGCTTAGAATCCCCTTTGCAATCCCCTTGTCACTCACTGTTCTCTGTCGTCCTTCCTCCACTGCAGTGCTCTCCCCAGCAGCTCAGACCATAAATCCCACCCAGGCAGTCAGGATTCACAGTAACATTCCAGGCTGCAATTTCACTGGTCCTAGTACTCCCAAATCTTCACTCCTGGATGTTTTAAGATAGAGAAAAGAACCCTTTCCTTTCAAAGATATTAGCACAATTTTAACCAAAATTTACTTAATAAGTAATTACAAGTTACTTGTTCATCTTTTCACTAAATGATAATCAAAGAATGTGTCTATGACCCACTACTCTATCTCTCTTGCCTCAATATTTAATACATGAATAAATTCATTAAAGGAATACAATAACGTGAGCCACCTCATGGTCAATCACTGCTGTGCAGGATTACACTAATAGCTGACATTTACATAGCATTCTTCTTTCAAAACATCAAGCACTAAGCATCATCATCTTATTAATCTTCTCCGGACCAGAACGTAAGAAAGGTGACCAGAAAACAAGTTTAAACATAACCTATGATCATAATTAACCTCTAGATATTTTCCAACTTAATCTATTTTCAAACACATCCTGTTTGTTTTGTTTTTTAGAGAAAGACAGAGAGTGCAAGCAGGAGAGAGGCACAGAGGGAGAGGTTCTCAAGCCCCGAAGGGGGCTCCATTCCATGACCCTGAGATCATGACCTGATCTCAGGCTCCTGAGCCAAAATCAAGAGTCAGTCAACTGACACTCAACTGACTGAGCCACCCAGGCGCCCCTGTTTTCATTTTCTAAAATACAATTGTCCTGCAAAACAAAAAACAAAACACACACACACACACACACACACACGCACACACACCACATGGGAATGGTAAATATACTTTCTTTTTTTCTTCTGAACTTTCAACACCTCTAAGGTTTTCCAGTTTGACATAAAAGACATAAAGGCATTAGCCCTTAAATCTCTGTAGAAAGCAGCAAGTGGGAACACCAGGTTAAAAGGATCGCCCAAGACACTCAAGCAATCTCACTGTCAGGTGTTATTGCTCAAGAAGGCCACTTGCCTCTGCTTTAGGTCAGACAACTCCTACTGCCTTCTAAGCCTGCCCTTCCTCTGCCACTTCCACCCCCTTATGTATGCTAAGTAGGGCAAAACCAGGATGCAGGATAAAAGATACAAAGAATTTTGATCAAGAGTAAAACAGAGCTTTCTGAAATAATTAATGATCAAAAGTGAAGAGGCAGAGGCTGCTGTGGGTCCCTGTCACTGGAGATATCAAGTAACCAGTTGGAAGACTTGAGAGAAATGTTATATAAAGGATTTTTTTTCCCTTAACCAGGAGGCTAAACTAGTTCACTTTAAAGTTCACACTCAACTCTTACAAATCTTGGAACTGTGTTCACAATAGTTTGTTAAATTTTTTAAGACTTATACAGGTATATGATTCATTTACTATTAAATATATATCAAAATTTTAACAATAATTCTCTAGGTCATGTAATAATGAATGATTTATATCTATATATTTTTTCTATTTATCTTGTTGTAAAGCTTTCTACATTGAACACAATTATTTGGTAAATAAGATAGAGACAATAAAAGTTTAAAAATCATTAAAGAAATCATAAAACCAATCATCACATGTTATATAACTTATTCTTTGAAGGTCCCTCAGGCCACAAGGGCAATTAGTGTTTTCTCCAAAGAACAGAGACAATGAAGCATGGATGATATTTAAAAATAACAATCAATAGAGTAGAGACTCAGCCCTCCAGCTAGTCTCACCTATTCTCAGAGCTGAAGTTACCACTGACATCTATGGGACAGTGATTAAAGGAACACCAGCTTGCTCACAGGTCACAATTTCAAGAAGACAGAACATAGGAGGGGCCTGGGGTTGTAGCAGGCCAACAGATAGGGGAGCCATTTGGCCAATATAGCTGGCAGACTAGAAGGTGTGAAGGTGACCTCACTAAGACCCGTTGAGCATGCATTTGGCCTTCCAATGTCACTGGAGGAAAGCCTATATTGGTATCTCAGAAGTGAAATTTTGGGGAGCTGATTGGCATAGGCAGTGGCCAATCAGAATGGATTAGACAGGACATATTGGGAGGCCCTGGGCAGCAAATATTTATCAGTTAATAAAGAAATATTTTGGTATTTTAAATCTGAACATCCACACTGGTACTTAGTGGCTGAATACCAACAATGGGTTTAAATAATTCGTTTAACCTCCCAATAGCACCTGATTCTCTTGCTTCTGCCTTGTGCCCTTTTTAGAAGTTTATCTAATCTTCTGGCTCTATAATTTCCTGGGAATTGCATCTTTGCCTGACATATATCCCCAGTGACAGAGTCTTCTTAGTCAAAGAAGGCATAATGTGAAGTGATGGGCAAGGGAAGTTTTGTATCCAAAAAAATAATTGTCAAGAACTTTGAAAGGAAGGAAAATGTGACATTTTCTTCATTGACTGTGCAATGTAAGAGAATGAGGGATTTTTGAAGGGTGTCCTTGTGAACCTCACTGCCACTGCCATGTTCTCATTTCAAAATGTAAGAGTCCCACAAATAGAAACAGAACCAATTGATTGCATAATTTTGTTAATTGGTCTGAGCTGAAACTGGTCTGAATACAGACCTCATGATGAGCTCTGTGTATCCTATTAGACTGTAAACCAGCGAAATAAATCCCTAGAAAGGCATATATAAAGCAACCTAAGTAAACGTGTTTGTTTGTTTTAATGTAGGAGCCCAAAAGAACAAAGTCTTTTCTTTAATGTTGTTCCCATTCCCCCCAACATATACCGAAGAACATAAGGAAAGATTTTGCTTTTTTTCTTTAGCATTTGATAACATTACTACATTCCATTTTCCTTTCTTCTGATTCTCTTATTTGGAAAGGTTAACACACACCCAAAACAGACTTCTAGGTTTTAGATGCTAAGAGAAAACCATAAACACTATGGGCTAAATGTAAAAACCATTATGGAATTCAAATGTCCTCTCCCTAGCCTCCCTTTAGCAATTTATGAAAGCTCACTTATTATAAATTTAACCCTTCCTACCCTTGCCCATGATCTTGTTTTCATGCAGATAACCAACCAATGCTTAGAATTAGGGCATAGAGAGATGTGCTATGTGAGATCTTGACATAACTTCAAGGAAGAAATTAACCAGTTATCAAGAGCAATGACATCCTAGCTCCTGGTAGGAAACATAACCATCAAACGATCTGTGGGAAGCAGAAATGATTGGATTCATGGAGCTAACATAACTGAAAACCACCATTTACCCATTCATGGGAATGGCCAAGCTTCTACAAACAGGGCTGCCATATTTGAAGAAAGGATCTCAGAGGCTGGGTCTAGCAGTCCAGATTTTGAGATATTGCTTGACCTTTCCATCCTAAAATAGATTAGCTTCAAGTAGGCAAAGGCTTTCAAAATCAAAATGCCATACACAGCCACGGGCATGTTTCTTCATTCACTCAAGAGTTTAATTACATTGTTCCTGGAAAGAAAGCAATGGTATCCTAGAATAGTCAAACCACACATCTCAAGCTTAGAGTAATTCAAGGCCTGACACTTTTAGGAGGTGGACAAGTCCATGAAAAATACCCCCAAATGCATTATTTATAGCAAACTCAACTTTGATTCATTAAAAAGAAAATTCAGTGCCTTCTAGTTTTACTCTTTGATATTCATCATCTTTACAGGTCAAGTTAGTGGTATGACAGAAGGTGAGATATGATTTCGCCTCCTCCCCAATATTTCTGCAACAAACCCGAGACAAAATTTTGTTAACCTGATGTTTCTCACTGATTATACTACAAAACAAGACAAACAAAAAACAAAACAAAACAAAACAAAACACAGCACAACCAAACAAAATGTCTCAAGACTGCTTGAATTGTAGAGATCTAAGTTCTAACTGAAAACCACATTTCTCAAGCAGTGGATGACCCATCATTCAAGGTTACTGCATTTATAATGCCCCAGATAACATTTGTCATCATCTAATCCATTTAAATGCTGGACTAGCAATGGTAACTTAGTGAACCAAAGAGGAACAGTGATCTGAATAAGGAGAATATGTTGAAGTTAAAGTTAATGAAGATTTCCTTGTATCATTTCACAACTTATTTCTCATTACCATTTCACCATCTAATAATATTTAGATTTGATGTTTTCAGTTTCATTCTGATTGGCCCCTTGGATGCTACTTGCCAATAAGACAAAGTTAAGGTGCCAAAGAAAAGGGTAATTAATTCCTACACATTAAGAGAAGACATCTCTGATATTTGAATATCTGTTTGATATTCAAAGAGAAATGTTGTGTACATTTCTTTTGATATTCAAAAATCAAAGAGAAATGAAGACTTAAAGGTACCCTGGTCATGAGAGGAAATAGAGAAAACTAGCAATGCCTTTGTTTTTCTGCCCACAGAGAGGTGATAGAATCTTTGGCTTAATGCACTGTCTTCCTGTGAAGTTATCATAGCAGAAAAAGCTAACCTACATTTATTTCCACCTACATTCCAAGGTAAGAGCATCAATCATTTCTTTGGTGTTTTCTGCACTATTACATCATCATTACTATAATCAAGTACTAACTGGGGGGCTGAAGCAAAGAAAAAATACTTTTGGTCTTTTTCTTCACACAGCTCATGGTTTCATTGGGGTAAGCCTTCATGTGTATTAGCAAAATGACCAAGCTGTACATGACTAGTAAAAAATATGTATATTAGAAAAAGAACCATAATTCTTCAAACCACTGTGGACATGACTGCCTTGAGACTTCAGAGGTATACGTGAGGAACACATGGAAGGTCCTCATGAAGAGGACAGATGCTCTGAGATACTTATTCTGATCTTAACATTATTTGATGAGCAAAAATGCAGTCCTGTGGAGCACATCTGGAAGTCACATGAAACAGCTGTGGTGACACATTGCTAATTTGTAAGCAACCTCAGCTCTTAGAATATGATAGAGGTTTTAGTACGAAGCATACTAGAACTAGAATGATACTTCTCAAACTTTGACTTGCATTCATATCACAAAGAAAACTTGTTAAAATGTAGATCCTAAATGAGCAGATCTGGGCTGAAGCCTGAGTTTCTGCATTTCACATAAGCTCCCATGTGATGCTAATGCTGCTGGAGCACAGGCCACTGTTTGAGAGGCAAGGTGTTACAAGATAGTTGGCTATTTCTGAGAATGGGAAGCTAACTTATTTCCTTGCATATGGAACAGAGAAGATAGTACTTGACTGTCTTGGAAGTGAAGATGATTTTCGTCCTGAGCATGTCCTCTCAATGAGAAAGCAGATGTTTGGGTTTCCTGTTTTGCTGTTGCTTTCACATCTATTTGCTTAATGGGTTAAAAATAAAACAGAGCTCAATATTTTAAGGGGATGCAAAGACATATCTCCGCAATTCTCAGAGTAATTATATGGCAGGTAGAAAAAGAGATAAAAATGACTGAGCACAACCGATAACCAATGGCTTACCTTGGAGGGATGGAGTCATAGGGAAGTTTCTTTATCTAACTCATCCATTTCTATAATATTTGGATTTTCACAATGAGCAGATATATCTTTTTAGCCAGAAATTATAATAAAGATAAGGATATAAATGTACACAACACTTTGAGAAGGCCAGGTGTCCATGTCTGCATGGCTATCAGCTCTATCATCCTAGAAGCATCACCTTACGCTCCTGTGACTTTATGTGAGACATGTTAGGTGGCTGTATATACACTTCAAAATTTGTAAGAAATAAGATTATAATCCATCAGTTTTGAACTTTGAAGTTTTAGAGTTAGTTTTCACTGTGCATTTCATAGATGAATCCACTTACCCATATCTAATCATGAGTAAAAACAATGCATTCTTACCAGCAATCCCAAATTGGTACTTTGCTTTCTAGCAGTTGCAAAATAATAAAATGGTTCAGGAACTGAACATTTGTATCCAATTTCACTTTTGGCTTAGTTAAGCAAAATCATCATCCTCAAATAAAGGCTTTCAATGTTTTTCAAACAAGTTTCCTTGCTGACACAGCTCTTTTCATAAAATCATACAATGGTCCCTGATTTTTTAAAAAAAATGATGCACCATCTCTTTAACAGAAAATTGGGTTATTGATTAATTGATCATATGCTGCTCACAAATGCCAACTTAAGCACAAGTAAGGAGATGCTATTGAATGTTCATAACTCAAAGGCTGCAAGACCACGCTACATGGTTGCATTATTACCGTCTCCTATTTTAATGAAGACACAGCACAGCACTCTGTTGGCCTAATTTACACGATATATCAAAACTATGTGAAATTTCCTTACACTACAATGGGAGAGAAATCACAACACATATGTGACTTATAGAGCTTAGCCTGGTTGTTAAGGTAGGGCATTAGCATTCCAAAGCTGTAGCCTGAATGTTAGTCTTTTATAAGGTGGCAGTGAATTTCTTTTCAGAGGAAATTAAAGTGCATGAAGCTGTCTTATAACTTGTTAGTGAAAACTGTGACATTTGAAAACGATTAACAGAAAATTGAGTTTTTATTTAGATACTCAATAATCTAGAAGTGTCTAAATAATAAATGGCTCATAGGAAACATTGCCTATTTGGAAGGAAAGGTGAATATTATAAAATAACAACAATAATAAAATAATAATAGTAACTACTATTTATCTAGGAATTATAGCATGGATTTCAGAACATGTATTTTGAAGCAGGATTTGAATCATAAGTCTGCAATTTATTAGCATGGAGCCATGATGGAAAAATTATCCAACTTCTTGGTGTCTCACTTTTGCCACCTACAAAAGGACATAATGTTAGTTCCTTATGTTTTATTGTGAGGAGTAAGTAACTCAATATGAGAGCCTACAGGAGTTAGGACTGAGACGAGCTGCACATGACAGAAACTCCATTATGATGGGTTAAAACCAAACAGAAGTTTAATTTACCACATTAACAAGAAGTCCAGAAGAGAACTATCTCAAGATGGTATTGCTGCTCAAGGAAGTCATTATGGACTCAAGTTTCTTCTCATCACCCTTAACCTGCTTTTACTATAGCACAGAAAGGTAGAGTGTCTTGTTCTAGCTCTCCCATTTGGAAAGTTCTAGGGTTAGGACCTAAACTCAATCCACCTGATTCAAAATCAGACCCTGAGTTCAAAGACTGGCTCCACGGAGAACTACCATGATTAATTTTTTAAGAAAATACACAGCAAAGTACAGTGTTTTTCAAACTTAAGTGTGCCTAAGAATCATGGAGAAGGCATGCTAAAAATGCTGTTTCCTAGCCCCTCCTGGGCTGCCCAGGGACTCTGGTTCAGGTGATGTGAGGTGGAGCCTGTACATTTGCATTTTAAGACACATACAAGTAGTGCTGTTGCCGCTACACCTTGAGAAACGTACAGAGACATTAAGGGTTATACAAATATCATCACTAACTCTCATAATAACCATACAAGAGTGAAATTGTTTTAAAGAGGAAGAAACAAGTCTAGTGGGATTAAATGCTCTGCCTTGCATTCCATTCTTAAGAAACACAAGTATTTTTTAACCTTAAAAAAATTTTAGAATCGTTTCAGATTTATAGGAAAATTGTGCAGATAGTATAGAAAGTTCTCACATATTTCATGCTAAGTTTCACCTACTATTAATAAAACATTGATATGGCAGTTATTAAAATTAATGAATCAATACTGACATTTTTTAAATTTTTTTTTAATGTTTGTTTATCATTGAGAGAGAGAGACAGAGCATAAGCATGGGAGGTGAAGAGAGAGGAGGAGACACAGAATTCGAAGCGGGCTCCAGGCTCTGAGCTGTCAGCACAGAGCATGACGCAGGGCTCGAACCCACCAACTGTGAGATCATGACCTGAGCCGAAGTCAGATGCTTAACCGACTGAGCCACCCAGGCCCCCCAATACTGACATATTATTATTAGCTGAACTCCATACTTTATTTAGATATCTTGAATTTCTTTTTTATGAATTTTTTTTTTCAATGTTTATTTATTTTGGGGACAGAGAGAGACAGAGCATGAATGGGGGAGGGGCAGAGAGAGAGGGAGACACAGAATTGGAAACAGGCTCCAGGCTCTGAGCCAGCAGCCCAGAGCCTGACGCGGAGCTCGAACTCACCGACCACGAGATCGTGACCTGGTTGAAGTCGGACGCTTAACCGACTGCGCCACCCAGGCGCCCCAAGATATCTTGAATTTCTACCTGAAGTCATTTTTCTGTTCCACAATCCCATACACAATAGCATATTACATTTCATCATCCCATCTCCTTAGGCTTCTTGCAGCACTGACAGTTTCTCAGACCGTCCTTATTTATTTATTTATTTATTTATTTATTTATTTATTTATTTAATTTTAACGTTTATTTATTTTTGAGACAGAGAGAGACAGAGCATGAACAGGGGAGGGGCAGAGAAAGAGGGAGACACAGAATCTGAAACAGGCTCCAGGCTCTAAGCGGTCAGCACAGAGCCTGACGCGGGGCTCGAACTCACGGACTGTGAGATCATGACCTGAGCCGAAGTCGGATGCTTAACCGACCGAGCCACCCAGGCGCCCCCAGGCCGTCCTTATTTAAAAAAAAATAATAATGTTTATTTTTGAGACAGTGAGACAGAGACAGAGTGTGAGCAGGGAAGGGGCAGAGAGAGAGGGAGAGACAGAGTCTGACGCAGGCTCCAGAGCCTGATGCGGGGCTTGAACTCATGAACTGTGAGATCATGACCTGAGCTGAAGTTGGATGCTTAAACAACTGAGCCACTCAGGTGCTCCAACTGTCCTTATTTTTTATGTTTGATTGTTTTTAAGAGCAATGGTCAGGTATTTTGTAGAGTGTCTCTCAATTAGAGTTTGTCTGCTATTTTTCTCAAAACTAGACTGGGGTTATGGATTTGGGGGTTGAAGGGGGGGGGGAAGATCAGAGATGCAGTGCCATTCTCATCACATCATACAGGGTACAGGCTACTAACATGATTTATCATTATTGATTATGACCCTGATTATCTGGCTGAGGTAGTGTTTGTCAGGTTTCTCCTCTGTAAAATTTCTGCCCTCCTTCCCCTTATAAACATACTGTACTCTTTGGAAGAAGTCACTGTGCACAGCTCATGCTGAAAAGAGTGGGGGTAATTCTCCACCTCCTAGAGGGTGAATTGTCTATATGAATTATGTGAACGACTTCTGCATAGATTTGTCTACTCCCTCCCCTGTATTCATTCAATCATTTATTTATAGCAGTATGAATTCATGGACGTTCATTTTGTAAAATTACCTGATTTATTGTGTTGCTCAATTTGCTCCAACATTGGCCAGGGGCACCTGGTTGGCTCAGTCAGTGGAACATGGGACTCTTAATCTTGGGGATATAGGTTCAAGTCCCGTGTTGGAGTAAAGATTACTTAAAAATAAAATCTTTAAAAAGAAAACTTGTTCCAGCATTGCCTATTGAGAGCTTTCAGTTAGCTCCTGTGTCCCTTTGACCTTCTCTATTATTGTAGGTTTGGCATTTCTTTTAAAGAACTTCCTTACTCTATGGTACTATTAGATGCCTCAGACTAAACATTTCCAGTCTAAGTCCTAGAATCAGCCATTTCTCCAAGAGACTCTTGTTCCTTTTATTGGAGAATGCTATTAAAAATTAAGGTTTTGGTACTAGATACCTTTTTTTTAAGTACGTGCATTTTAGGGAAACAAAAAAGTGGGATGCCTTGCTTTTTTGTTTTTGTTTTGCTCTTGCTTTTGGAAGGTGGCAGTTACATACTAGTGAGTAATGGATTCAGTCAGAAAACTTGTTTTTTTCTTACAGAATTGGTAACTTCTGTGTGATATTAAACAAGTAACTGACCACCAATCTTCATAACTCACTCACAAAACATGGGTTAAGCACGTTGCCTACTTTTTAGAGGTAATGGGAGATGAATTTAGACAATGGATATGAAATCTATTAGAAAATTTAAGCACCAGACTAACATGAAACAGTGTATCAGCATTTATCAATTATTAATTATCATAACCTTACATGACTTAGTATTTTGATACAAAGAACAAAAGAACTATTTAATCTGCAAATTCTGAGCTGGGCTACTTGCCCTCTGGCTGTAACATGTACAGAAAACCTTTTACGGGCTAGCTAACACCCTTCATGTATTAGTAATAAAGGATTTTGGCATCCTGAGCGAAAGCTTCCTATACATCTTAAAGCTGTGCTAAAAAGAAAAAGATAGAAACATTAATTTCTAGCACACGCTTATTCCATCAGTTCAAGGGCCTAAATATGCCTTCTCAGCCACTAGATCTCAGAGTTCAAATTGTGGTGTGTGACAGCATGTGTCCTCTCCTGAGCAACTTGTCCTTCTGAGACCTCCTTAAAATTACTAGGTAAAGCCTTGCAGGCAAAACCTCTTCATTCTAAAATTACATTATTTATGCTGCCAAATATACTCCTCAGGTGATCCTGTTACTTTTCTCTCCTGTTTTTTCCTAGGCTATCACAAATCCATTTGGAAAGAGGCTAGAGAACAAAGGAGCCACTGCTGGTGATGAGAACCAGTGCCTGAGGTGAGGGAGTGGCTGGCTCTTGGAAGTGAAGTGCTCCCCATCCTTCCACTTTTTGCCCAGAGCCTGAACATATAAAGAGCAGTGTCCACAAAGAAATGGCCTTTTTTCTTTTCTAATCAGCGTGTCTACCAGGCTCAGTTGCTTTTCATTCATGAAGTCTTTCTAACAGTGTTCCTAACAGTTTCTAACACTTTCTAACAGTGTTCCTTTCTAACAGTGTACTCCTCACTCATTTGGTTCTTAATAGTATACTATCTAGTGATCTGCTCTTCCTTATCTTTTTTTTTCCTATTTAAACTGTCTAAGTCGTATTTCCCCAAGCATTCTGTTAACTCTATAACAACAATGGCAGCGTATTATATGCTTTTTACAACTACTGTAGGAGCCACCAAATGTGGTAAACCAAGCATGATCTCAATAAACATCTGCTGATTGAATGCATACACAGAGCAATAACTTAGTGCTCACTATGTGTCAAGAATTGTGCTAATCCTTCTGAGTAACGCATTTTTTAAAACATTAACCCCCACGGTATAGAATTGTTAAATCACTATATTATATACCTGAATCTAATATAAGACTATAAGTTAACTCTACTGGAATTAAAATAAAAACTTAATTAAAATAATATAAATAAATTAAATAATTAAATTAAATAAAATAATAAAAAATAAGTACAATCCAAAAAAAAAAAAAAAAAAAAACAACCATTAACCCATGCAGCAATGGTTTTCCCAGTTTTAAGGATGAGGACTGAAAATAATGATAGTCAAAAAGTTAAGTCTCGGCAGAGCCAAGATTCAGTCCCATGCACGCATTCTGGGATTTGTAATTTGGGGGCTCAGTTAGCTTCTCTGGAACTCTGTTTGATCATCAGTATAATGAGAGGGTCATCTTAAACAACTGCTGAGGTCCTTTCCTGCTTGACTGATGCACTGAAACACACAAAGTATTGACCTTCTCATTCAGGGGCACTCTCTTACCTCCATCATCTTGTCCTGGCTTCCACTGACTTCTAAAAAAATAGCATTTTAATTCTTTGATTCATCCCAATCCTCAGGAATAATTCTTCTAGGGAAAACAGAGAGCCTATCTCTGGTAGAATTATGTAGGAAATAATTATTTACCTATTTTATTTTGTACCACGTTCATACATGTGAGTTGAAAAATGCCCTAACTGTTTTAGTAACAGAGCTTAATGACAGCGAATTTTATAGACTCATTACACCACACCACACATCATACACATCACATCATACCACATATCAGCATTTTAAAATTTGCAAGATTTCTTTGATTTTAGATTTTTTCACAAGAACACTGTAATGTTACCATCAAATTGGCAATAGTGTCATGTAAAGGAAAAAAAGCAAGCAAAAAGGAGAGAGGGAAAGAATACATTTTTCTATAGTTAAAAGGAAAGTACTCTGAAATTTAACATATTCTTAGCTTTGTTTGGCTTGTGCACAAGAATAACTTCAGATTCCATGAAGAATTAACTTGAGAATATCCATTACATGGAAATCAATTCATTAACAGGTATTTATTGAATGATTAATATGACCCAGCACAATGAAGCACGAAGTCTTAGACATTATCTCTCCAACAAATGCATCATCCTACTATCTCTAAAACATATCCTGATATTGAAAATAAGCTGTTTCTGACAGGTTGTTTTTGTTTGTTGCTCTGTTTTTGTTTTTTTCCTCGGCCCAGGTAGCTGGCCAGCCCAGGCCAGGTAGTTGACCAAAAGAAAATAAAACAAACAAAAACAAAAACACACCTTCCGTTTTGGACATCAATTTTGACCTTAGCATAGGGTTAGAAAGTAAGGACTGGATGAGTCAAATATGATGGCCAAGGACACAGTCATTTCTAAACCTCCAAACGGGCACCCATCTTTGGGCTGCTGGAACAGCTCCCCTGAGTATGTCCTGGTGCACCCCCAAATTCTTCCTCCTTCTGGCTGTGTGCTGTCTAAAGCACCACGGCGCTGCTGAAAGCCCTTAAAAACTCCCCCCACTCTCCTCCCCACGTCAGGTACCTAATTTAGGGTAACCCACCATTCCAGTTAACCTGGGCCGGTCTTCTTGTTAATACTAAAAGTCCTGTTTCCAGGGAAACCGCTCGGTTCCAGAAGAAGGGGAACAGGTGGCACCCTATAAATGCTGCAACGACCAGGACCAGGGCTGTGATGCACTCTGAGAGTCCTATTTCTTTTCGTACGCCCCACTCTCACTGCCTACAATTTTGTTCTTCCTCTCTTCCTTTAATTCTTAAAACATGATTAAATTATCTTTTCTAAGCTGTAGGGTCAGAATCACATTTCCCCCCTCCCCCTTGAGAGGCCGTGTCACCCCTCTCTGAATAGAATTTTACTCTAGGGGCGGAAAGAACCAGCAGCCTTACATAACCTTTCACAAAGCCCTCCTCATTTTCTACAGGGACCAGAAAAGGGCCTACAGTTCATGAGCTAAGCAGAAACTTCTCTTACCAGGAGGAACACTAGTGATTTTCATTCAGATTGCTCTAATCTGCACAGCTGAGCCCCCACGTTCTCCTCTTGTACAGTGTGATTCGAGGCAGGCCAGTTAAAGCTCCTCTGTCTGCCAGCAGTGCAGAGCAAGAACTTCAAAACCTCGCACTGAGCTATCCGTCTGTAAAGCTTTACTCTTCAAAAACCTCAGTTATGCCCTCCTTCCCCTGCCACATAAGCCCAGGCAAATGAGCACTTGGGCTGTTTCACGGCCTGAAGACAGTTCCCAGTCACAAGGCGAGGTTCATCGTGGGGTCGCCCCTCACAGTCTTACTTTGAGCACATATGTGTTTTTAGCATCAGACTCGAGAGGCAGAGGAGGTGGGGTGAAGAAGGACCCAGGGCCCCTGTGTCCCTTTCAAGTACCTGCCTTTTTCCCTGAGCCTAAGCATTTTGAAGGAGGAAAGGGGATGGGGGTGGGGGTGGCCATATAGAATGAAAACCGGCAGACCCTTTTAAAATGTACCTTCTTCTTGAGCACTGATGAGAAAAGAAGGGGAAAGGCAGATGGAACACCTAAAGAGCATTTTCAAGGGCTTTTCATCTCAAGGAAAATGAAATATGTCACAGCCTTCGAGAAATATATTAGCCACTGAACCACAAAGCAGAGGACTTTGATGTTGGCATCATTTACCATTGCAAGACCAGCTCCTGAAGTCAAAGCTCCCCAAAGAGGCTTCAAAGTAACTAAAACTCACCTAGTCTGGCTGGAGCATTTTCCCCATTGACTAGATTTTTACAAAAAATAGAGCAAGAGTACTTTCCCCACTGTATTTTCAGTCTCCTAGGGCAGTGTTTCCCAGTCACCAGAGATTCTAATTTACTAGGTCTGGGTGTGGCCTAAGTTTCTGCATTTCTTTCAAAAGCTTCCTGGAGTTGCAAATGCTGCCTTCCATGGATCACATTTTGAAGAGCAAGGCCCGAGGACACTGGTTCTCAAACTTGGCTGCCCTTTGGAACCACCTAAGATTTAATAACTTCTTATATGTTAGGCCTCATCTCTAAGAGTCTAAGTTAATTGGTAAGACCTAGGGCTGGGCATTGATATGCAGCCAAGTTGACAGCCTCTCCTCCAGAAAGAAGACCTTTGGGACAAATTATACCTAGCACTACACATTAACCAAGCAAGCACTAACTTCCAAAAGTTCATGCTGAGTGGATGCCAGAATCAATGAGTCTGCAGGAAATGGATGTGGTTACTCAGAAAGAGCCAATGGAGGAGGTTAATTTGGATGAGGAATCCACACACGGTGTTACACGGCACCAGATTTGAGCAGTACTGTGCTGTGTCACGTCTAACTCAGCTGAACTTGTTAGCCTCTAACTGCAGCAAAGGCATGGACCACGGCCTGCTAAACCCTGGCCCACTAAACAAAGCATGGGCTGGATTTCAAAACTGCTGTTGAGAGTCTATCATATTTTATTTCTACGTCTTCAAAATCTTCAACTACAACAATAAAATTGAGGTGGGTTTTAGGGTGGCCTGCCCATGTCTGTGAAATTTTCTATTTATAAAGACAATCCCAGCATAAACCTAGCTCATATTAAGATAACACTTAAAGTAGCATTTACAGAACACCTATTGTTGGGATTACACTAGTTATTTTGTGTCTAACTATTGAAGTGATTTCTGCCCAACTTAAAGTTGGAAAAGAGAGGTTGCCTTTGTCTCCATTTCACAGATAGGGAAATCAAGGTCAAGTCCACTCACCAGCATGCTTTTCTCCCTACGCTGCACTACCTCTCATCATGACCAAAGACCACACACAGGGTTGTGCAGTGACTCGTTTGCAACTTGCGGCAGTAGAGGAAATGTTGCAAGCTCAGTCACATCTATATGAGCTGTAACTTAAAGCTAAGAGAACACCCAGGGCGCGTGGGTGGCTCAGTCAGTTAAGCGTCTAACTTCGGCTCAGGTCATGATCTCACAGTCTGTGAGTCTGAGCCCCACATCAGGCCCTGTGCAGGCAGCTCGTAGCCTGTTTCAGATTCTGTGTCTCCCCCTCTCTCTCCTCTTCCCTGCTTGCACTCTCTCTCTCTCTCAAAAATAAATAAACGTTTAAAAAAAAGCCAAGAGAACACTCATCCATGTTTTTAAGAAATAATATTGGAGAGAAAATGTATACGAAAGGAGCATAGTAAGAAAATAATCTGAAAAAAAAATTTAGGTTCAGTTCTTTTTAATTCACCAAGAGTGATGAAGCACACAATTGAAAGGAGGCCATAGTGAAAGAAGTTTCCTCATGCTGTTCTTACCTGCACAGAACAGGTAAAGTTCTGTTTCCCTCTGCAGAGTGATAGCTTTCCAAGTGAAAGTAGCCTGTTACACATGCTTATCGATAATCACCCGCATTTGCTAGTCTTTTATACTTTTCTAAATCCCTTTCCTTTATTGCATTAGTTACGTCCACACAACCCCATAAGGTATTTCTAGACACATAGGATAGGTTCATAAACTCTTATTTGATAATTAATAAGAAAATCAGGGCAAAGATTGCCTAAGTAATTTGCTTATTTTTTTTAATGTTTATTTATTCTGAGGGAGAGAGAGACAGAGTACAAGGAGGAGAGGGGCAGAGAGCAAGGGAGACGCAGAATCTGAAGCAGGCTCCAGGCTCTGAGCTGTCAGCACACAGCCTGACGCAGGGCTCGAACTCACAAACTGTGAGATCGTGACCTGAGCCAAAGTGGGAGGCTTAACTGACTAAGCCATTCAGGCACCCCTACTTACGTTTTTAAAAGTTTATGCTGAGATTAGAAAAAGGTCTTTGTCGTGAACTCATTTCAATCCATTCAACCAGTATATTGAGTATGAGAGAGGGGATCCAAAAGTGTTGTCCAGCCTTGGCTATGCCATTAAAATGCTTAGTTCTCCTGGCCCTGGATAGACTGATCTTCCTTGAATTCACTATGCTTCCTCCCACCACAGGGTCTTTGCACTCACTTTTCTTACCTACCATTCTCTTCCCTGCCCTTCTCAAACATCCCCTCTTTAAGCTAACTCATTCTTCAGATGTCAACTACAACTTTCTCAGGGAAGGCTTCTTTGATATACAGTCTGAGTCACTCACCTACAAAACTTTTTTGTTTTTGTTTTTCCAAAGCCTTATCTCATTTGCAACTGTGGATTAATATATTTATTTGGTTAGCATTTCCATTCAGTAGGCTCAAAACTCCATCACCGCCTTAGCACAGTGCCAGACATAGACTCAATAAATAAAGGAGGAGAAGGTCATGGAAGCCTGGGGATGTATTTATAGCAATAGGCTGTCTGATCTACCAAGAATACCTCTGATATCTTCATTCTTAGCATACCTATAGCTTGGTTTAAATGTGAGTAGCAACTTTTTACCCTCCCTCCTTTTTATTTTTGTTTTCTTTTGTTTTGGCCAACCTAAAAATACAAAGAGGAATCAATTGGCTCTGTCAGCCCATCTGGCGAATATAAATATATTAATGCTATAATGCATAAACAAGGTAGTTAATATTTTTCAGAGTCTGCCCCATTTTGCTTGTGCTTCTTTTTTTAATGAGTACATCATTCTGCCTTGTATAGTATTTAGCTATGCCTGTGCCTGTCATACCCATTTGATGATAAACCCGTGAGGGCAGAAACACATTTAAGACTTTCTGTTAATTCTCTGTAAGCTATAGAAAATGTTTAGTAACTATTATCTTGAATCAACTTCTTTTATTTTTAAAGTTAATTTATTATTTTGAGAGAGAGGGGCAGAGGCAGAGTGAGAGGAAAGAGAGAATCCCAAGCAGGCTCTGCACTGTCAGCACAGAGCCCAGTTCAGGACTCAAACACATGAACTGGGAATTATGACCTGAGCCAAAATCAAGAGTCAGATACTTAACCAGCTGTTTCACCCAGATGCCCCTTGAATCAACTTCTTGATCTTATTTGATCCTTATGATACCTCAATGATTTTGTTAGGCACCAATAGTCCTATCTGACAAATGAGAACACAAATTTGAAGGGAGACAAATGTGTGTTCACAGAATGGTTATATAATAAGTAAAATACCATACTAAATTTGTACTTTCTAATATATGACTTGGGACAGCCTACATAGAACAGAACATTAAATTGGGGGGCCCTTGATTACCAGGAAGATATAAACAAACTAGAGGGAGTTCAGGTAAGAAAAATAAACATGATCAAGCTTCTGAAGGGGTAGGAAGAAAGATTAAATAAACAAAGTATTTAATAGTCTTGCTAAATAAAGACTAAGAAGGGAACCCAAGAATTACTTGAGGCTAGAACTACCTAACAGGCTTCCCCATGGAAGAGGCAGAGTACCACTGACAAGGAGAAACAGGGGCCAGGGAGCTGAGTGACAGGAGCAATGGGAAGCATATTGAGAACAGGATTATCTAGGATGGAGTGCAAAATAAATTTTTAACATTAAGAATTTATATGCTGCTGAAAAGTTTCCCAAGGGAAACAGGGAGCTCATCCCTGGAGATGTCTCAAACCAGAGAGAAAAAATAACTAGAAATTGTCCTGCAGGGAACAACCTCGCCCAGACATTAGACATGAAAGGGAAAGCTTTGCAGATTTTCTAATTTATATTCTTCTGGGATCCCATGAGGCTGAGAAAAGATGTGGCAACAATGGATTGGGAACTCTGGGTCCAGAGGGTCTGCTCAGATGTCTCAGCCTTCGTGCACATCTCTAATGAGTCAACACAGAGGAAACACACCAGCAAAGCCACTGCTAGCATATCTATTGCCTCATTTCATCCAGAGCCCTTCATTAGCTGCCCCATGGGAACAGATGAAACAATTATGAACCCAAACAAAACTCGGGAGGTACAAGAGCATGGATGTTGTTTGAAAGCCACAGTCACATATGTAACAATCATCCTGGGTCTACGTATTTTACCCTACTAGAAACACACCCAAGTTCAAATGGTCAGACCAAGGATTCTAACTTGGACTTCATATCTGTTCTTGTAACTATGCAATTCAGTTGTGTTTAGGTTTCGTGATATTCAGGGAATTGGTCATCAAATTAAGCCTGGCACCCCAGCATCCTGCTTCCTTGTAAGTGATATGTTACAAAGACATAACAAACAGAATAAAGCAGGATACTGACAAGGCAAGAGCTGCTCTAGATAACCAATAATTCTACAGTGGCTAAGGATTTGTTTTTCATTTGGAAGGTGTTTAAGGAAAGTCTGTGCTAAAATAAGCATGACACAGTATCAGGCCACAACATGATACTACTAAAAGTCAGACTACTGATGACATCTATCTATGCCTAAATGCAAACGGTTGCTTAGTAGGAAAAGCAGAATGACTACCGATAACATTGATACCTCCAAAGTAAATGGTTGTTCAGTTCTGGAGAAACAGAATCATCGAATTATCTTGCTGAAACTATAAATGGCCACTAAATTTATGGGGGGGGGGATGCTCATCTTATTATTAATCAGGGAAATGCAAATTAAAGCCACATTGAGATTCTAATTCACATCCACCAGATGAGGGCAAATTAAACACATGACAATACTAAATACTGGTGGAGACACGGAGCAAAGGGGATTTTCCTATGCTCCTTGTGGGAGTTTCAATAGATGAAACTCGTCACTGCCTCCAGAAAGTAAAGATGGCCTTTCTATGACTTAGATGTCCTTTGTATGTCCCTCCTCCTATATATGCACCCTAGATATGATAGCAAATTTGTTCTTGAGGACACATAGAAGAAGGCTCATAACAGCATTACTGGCAATAATAAAATACTTCTCAAAAGTCCATAGATGGTAAATTAAATAAGATATGATTAATATTATGGAATATTATAAGGCAAAGAAAGTGACTGAAATACCACATTATGCACCCTCATATGAATCTCAAATACTTAATGTTTATCAAAAATGCAAATCAGAGAATACACACGTTACATTTACTTCATAATAGTTAAGTACAAGCAAAACAAAATAACATGCTAAAGATGCATGCCTATGCAGCAAATATATAAAGAAGGCAAGAAACTAATTAACATAAAATTAAGAAAATTGCTGGTGGGTACATGGGTTATTTCATTATAATTACTGTTATCACGATCATCAACATGTTATTAATTATAGCAAGCACTGTTTGTATAGTGTAGTTCATAATAAACCATATAACGTTGAAACTAGTAACATAACTAAAAGTTATGAAGTCTACACTCTCATTTTTAACAGGGAAAAACATGTCGTATAAAGAAAAATGGTAACCAAAGTAATATCGGATTTCAGAAATGTTACAAAGCTATTAGTTAAAACCAATTAGCTCTTTTTTCCTCTAGTGAGGGACACAGATCCTGATTTAGAGTCTCTTTTACTTTAGACACAACTGCAACAAAACTCAGTCCCCTATGTCTTAGCAAATCAAAAGTAGAAAAGAAAAGGACTATTTTGAAGAAATCTTGTAACAGGAAGAAGTTCCACCTAGACACAAACAAATGGATAAAATGCATTTTATAAATCAGGAATAAAACTATGAAGAAAACAAAGGCAGCAGCCAATGGCCACTTCACAGAAAAATAAACAGCCCTCTATGATGTAATATCTTCAGAAATCACTGCTATAATATCAGATGATATAATAACTGAGTCACAGTGATGCCTTGGATCCATTAAAGAAAGATTAAATTCTGTCCTACATTCCTAAAAGACAGCTAAGTGAGTAAAGAGTTGTTAAAGACTATGGAAAAGTAAGTAAATCCAAAAATGTTGGCATTTAACAAGAAACTTCTGCTACTAAGAAAACTGACTTGATTAAATAATATTTATGTTAATTGTTTAACTCCTTAGTTCTCTTATAAAAATTTAAAAGCATATTTAAGAATATTTTAGATATTAGAATAATGTTGGTACTATTAGCCCTGTTAGGTCAAAATGCACTAATGAGTTGCTATTTTCATTAGACCGCATCATAAAGATTAATTCAGTGGAACATTTCTGTCCTAGATACTCTCAAGAGGAGCCTTGTAGCAAGAACCAATCTTTAAAGGAGGAGCAAAGGACAAGGGCAAAATGCTCAAATTGCAACACGTACTCTTGTTAAGTCCCATCAGTCACAAGTGATATAAAGAAGCTTCCTCCCTGGAAACTGCTAGATGACTGAGCAAGTAAGAAGTCACAGAATGTGGATGTGTAAAATTAAGCTAAAGTACATCATGAAAATAAGAAGTTATAGGCACTGGGCTCATGGAATTTAGCAAAGAAGAGAAACTTTCCCATTCAAGTCAGGTCATAATAATAGACCTTAAAAATATGATCAATAAATATGGAATGATTTGTGTGTTTTCTGGTTGAACTTTCCCCCCAAGAAATGAAATCTGTGAATAATATGGATGTTTGGAGCTATTTATAAAAAGCAACCTGTACTAGCCTTACCATTGGCAAATTACCATCAATAGTGAAAAAGAAGGAATACTTAATTGTACACATTACTACATATTTCTAAATCTTATCACCAGTGTTCAGGCATTTTTAAACCACTAAGGAAAACATATTTGCTAAACAGTTGAGTGAAAGGGCCCTGGTTTGTTAACCTTAGGCTAAAATTTGTCAAAGAACTTTAAAGCACTATAGTAATTTTGATCATCAATCAGCCAACCTATATTTCTGCTGTTAGTATGGTGCTAAACCAGAGAAATAGAAGATAAGGAATCAGAACTCCACTGTGGGAGGAAGCAAAAGTGTGGTTATAAATTGTGCTGTAATTTACCTGAGTGCTGCAATTATAAAGGTGTATAATAATTTACACTTTATTTTTTGCTATTACCCACTTGGCATATGTAACATGTAATTTTATCTTGCACTTTTTTTTTAATTGGTCTACAGGGAAAATAGTCTGGATTGTTCATCCTGTCTTATTGACACGCTTAACATGTGCTTTACTTAAGGTCTTGTTTTGAAGAAAAAGATCTTAAATGCTTTGGGGCAGTGGCATGCTACGGATATTATAATACCATTAAGAAATGCTTTGACCTCAGATAAGTAGTAACTTTAAAGAAAATGAAATTTACATTATTCCAACCCGGTAACAGTCTCCTGAAAACACAGCATGCCCCGGTTGGCACGACCTACTGTTTTCTAGTATGTACTCCTATATCTTCTTAATGTTGATGAGCTCTAGAACTCCAATAATACTGGCTGAGAGGCTACTAGTCAGAGTCTCCTACGGTAAGAGCACTACTTAGCTGTCTTCAGAGTACAGCTTAACTCTCCACTAAAAGAAACAATCGTGAAAATTTAAAAATTCGTTTTGAAGGAAATCCTCATGACCTTGCAAAGTATAATATAGCATGTTAAGCACCGTGCCTGTGGATCTGGGGCCTGGATTCATGGTAACAAAGGTTCTCCTGAGTTGAAGCAAGAGAGGCAGTATTGATGCCTTACAGTTGCAAGAGGAGAACTACGATTCTTACAGACAGGCTGGAGAGAAGCAAGGGGCCCACTAGCAGGCAGCATGGAGAGCAAGTGGCCAGGCAGTACATTCATATTTAATTCAGTGTGTTTCAATCAAGAGCTAGTGAGATCCCAGGCTATGACTCATTAAGGCATAACTGTTGTGACAATTCATGAAACTCTTAATCCTCCTCTGGAGCATCATAATGAAAAAACAGGGAGAATAAAAGAGAAGATTCCACGTTTACATTTTATGAATTGTAAAGGCATATAGTATTTATCAATCTACATTAGGGATTACAGTATGTTTCCAGAACCAAGTGACTTCTTATCTTTAGTTAATTAGTCAAATAATTCTCACTGAGCTTATGCCATTATTCTTTTTATATAGGCAAACTAAGATTTCCTGAAATTTACGTATATAGCTCATCTAAGAGATTATCATATGAGGTAGATTAATCCTCAAAAATGTATCATTTGAGCTAGTAGCTGTGAAACAAACACCACAACAAAGCAATGTGTCCCTAACTTGATGCAAGTTCCTGAGAGTGATACAGGCCATATATACCAAAAGCGGGAAGATCTATATAACCAGGTAAGAAGAGCTCACTCACTAGGGAAATCACAGTGGTTTCCAGAAGTGTCTTTATGTAATTAGCGCTATTTTAATTCAGCCTAACGTCACACATCTAAAAAGGAGGCATATGGAAGTTAGAAATTCCGTTCTCTTTGTGTATGTATGATTGTGTTTTACTTTAAGAAAATGCTGGAAACTACTACACTCTTATCTAACAGAGTTACCCTGGCCGGTAGAAGCATGAGGAGAAAGTCTGACATGCAAAGTTTACGGTGGCAAATTTTCCAAAGCATATTTGCTTTAAAATATAATCTCGGGACCCAGTCTGCCTTGGAAAGAAATATGCTGTTCAGAAACGTCAGCACTGCCTGTAAACATGTGGCCCCACCGAAAGATAAGAAGTGTTTTGGTTGAGACCTCAAGGTTTAAATCAGGGCTTGTTTCCAAAGGAGGGAGATGGTACCAGATGACCCTGGTGTGCGCAGTGGAAAACATTCTAGGAGCAAATCACATGCATTTGGAAATCTTAGATTATTGGATGCATGAAAGCAGAAACGCAAGCCAGAGAGGAAAAAAATGCTTCTCATAAAAGATGCTTTGGAGAATAGAGTGCTGGGATTCCCCTGAAATATGCAGTGTCATTCATTCCCACTCCAGAAATTAAAAATACCCCTTCCACCCAAAAGTTACCTCCCCAAATCTCTTGTCCAAGTGTCCCATTTCTGAGAAAACCATACTATAGCCTGCAAATACGCTGTACTCCCCAAGAAACTTTCAGCAGGGCTTCATTCAGGAATTTAGATAGGATTAAGGCTCTTCCTCTTCAATGAAAACAATAAGGAAGTTTGCTGAGAGGTTAACTTGCCAAAGAATAAATGTAAGTCATACACACTGAGAAGTTATAAATCTCTCCTCAGAAAAAAATGCCTATCAGCAGCTCAAGCCAGCCCAGCTTTTAAGAGCATTAAAGCAAATGCACTAAGCCTAATATATTCACATATAACACATGTGGTGGCTGTTTCACATGCTTCATAACTCAGAGGGTAACGGCTGCTGTGTGGAAAATGGAAGCTGTGACAGGTTGCTGGCGATTTATACCGCCACACTCACAGAAGAGTGGACACCCAGGCCACTCAGGCACCCTCAGGTGCTGTCATGCTTCACTCAACAGCAAACCTAGATGGGGGCATCTGATCTGCTATGGTTGGGGGATTAGAAGGGTTGATACTGGAGGCAGCAAAGCCTCATTTCATCATGTCCAAACTATACAGACTCTCATAAATTGTTTTCAATGGAATGTAATGCAAACATAAATATGAAAAATTAATTAACATGTATATATGCTATTACATTCGTTAACATCGAGCATCTAAAGTTTTCATCTCATCTGAGGTCCCAAGACTCTACTTAGTACCTCTGCTTGTGGCTCAAGTCAAATATATAAGGAGGTGGCATCTTACAAAAGCCACGTGAAAAGCCACCACCCTCCTCCAGCACCTCGTCCCCATCGTATGCCAATACTGTTCAGAGATGCCCTTTGTTATGTGACAGTGATTTCATAAAATCTACAGCAGTTTCGGACTCTATCTAGGAAGTGGGAAAATATCCAGGGCTATTGTGCTAGTCTCCATAATCCTTTGTTACTAATCAACAAAGTCTTTGAAACATCCTGCTGAATGAGAATTTCACTCATCAGTAAACTAGACATTTGGCCTTATTAAGGGCACCTCCTACTGGTCCTTTCATGGAGTGAACTGTGCTTTCTTCAGCATTAATTCCCTTCTATGTTCCTGAAGAGGGGAAACTGCTACTAAGAGAAAGAGGAGAAACAGACTAACGAGCAAAGACCAGAGTGATGTGAATTAGCAATATCCCAAAACTGCACCATCTACTTTCCTGGGGCATGAGCAAAACGCATCACAATTCATTTGTACATAACAGCAACAATTTAGAAGTACAGAACAGCTTAAAGATTTAGACCCGCAAGCCTATCCACAGGCATATCCCTTTGTATATGTATATTTTTGTCTGCCTTTGCAAGCATAGACTTGTCTGTTGAAGTGAGGTTGAAATTAAAATAAAGCAGTTAATACTGTACAGCCCCAACTCTCTATATAAGAAACTTCAATAAATGGGAAGGGAATATTTAACTAATTTAAATCTTCGTAAAACATATACAAATCTCTATTCATTTATCCCCACCCTTGCCAAAGTCACTTGGGTAATGGCTTTACAATATTTTAGTGTAACTGACAAAACGTCATTGTCCATTTTTGCACACCTTTGTCTAATGCAATGTTTTCAGCCAAGGCATTTCAGGCCCAGCTTGGCAGACTTTCCATCCAGGAAGGATGACCCCTCTAAACTTCCCCTCTCCTTCTATGGGGGCGTCCCAAACTGCCTGCGAGAGCGCAACTCTTGTCTTCTGTGCACAAGGGTCCTCCCGCAGCAGCCTCTAGCGTCTAGTGAGGAGGGAATTTTAAAAAGACACCTATTCATTACAGCGAGATGCCCCCCCCCCCACCTTCAGAGGGAGTAATTGCTGAGGACAAAGCTCTGGGAGCTGGGAGAGAGGAGCTAGGGAGGAGGGGACCGGCCTACAGGGAGGAAGGGAGGGAGCGCGCGGGCTGCCTGTCGGCAGATGCGGCTGTGAGCGTGCGCGCGCGTACACACACACACACACACACACACACACACACACACACACATACGCACCCCTGCGTGTACACACACACACACACACTCACCCCTCGCGCTTGCTCACTCTGGCCAACCCCCCTCCCCGCAGCCCCCGCCCCCCCCCCACACACACACGCACACACACGCGCACACACACACTCCTCACTCTCGCTCGGCTCCTTCTGTCAGGCCAAACGAAGGTGAGGAGTCCGGTTGGTGAGGTTGCGCAGATTCCTGCTTGAGTGTGGCAGAGCCAGGAATTGGGGAGCGTTCAGCTGGCCCCGTGCTTGACTGAATCCCTAGCCGACGGGAGAGGCGCATTCACCACTGGGTTCGCAACCCTGGGCCTGGCAGCGCTTAGCAGGAACAAGAAAGCTGGAGCTGCAGGCTCCCGGGAGGCAGGGGGCTTTGCTGTGATTTACATTACATTCCAGGTTAATTTCCAAGGCGTGGGTTGAGGGCTCTTACTGGACGCCTGGCCCCAGCCTGAGGCTCCTTTCCTTTTTGATAAAGAAAAGGGAAAAGGTAGTTTCCAAAGGGATTTGAATGCTCACCGGCTGCTCTCTCCTCCTTCTCTGCCGAGTCCATCTCCTGTACCCCAGTGCCTATCTACACTTGTGGTGAGGCCCGACAAAAAGAATGGACATCATAATGAGTCATTTTGCTCTTTTTTTTTTCTGGCCATGGAAGCCCCCAGCTCCCTTTTAGGAGACTGCAGCAGCCCTGAGCATCCCTCCCTGCTAGAACCCAATCCAATCCCCAAACAGTTTTGACATTTTTAATTAGAAACTGTGCTTGCCAAATGTCAGGGCCAGGGGGCTGGTTCCCCAGAATATCAATTATTTGGAGTTTGGAAGTATCCTGGAGATATATGGAGACTTAGCTTGCTAACTGCATTCACCGTTAAAATAAAATACAATAAAATAAAACATGCCTCCGTCCTCCTGGCAACTCCGTTCCTCTTTGGGCACCACCGTCCTTTCCTCCAAAGTGCCCAAACACATTAGCCGTCCCCTTCTCAGTTCTTAATCACCAGGGCTGAAAATCCAAACCTGAGTCACACAGAAGCACATTCTCAGCCCCACCATCTACATTCCACACTGACTTCCTCACAGCACCCCCCACGACCTCCCCTACTTGGTCCTGTTGCCCCAATTCTCCTTCTTGGTACGTTTCCAAGGCTTTAAGTATCCAACCCAATTCCTTTCAACGACATCCCCATCGCCTGCCTCCTCCCTGCCCCAGCCAGTCAGCTCTCCAAAACAACTCAAGTATTTGCAAAACGAAAGATGCAAGAAGCACCAGATTTAAAAGAGCAAAGGGGCACCCCTCTCCCCAATCGCCAACATCCTCCGCTCCCCCCCCCCGGGGGGGGGGGAGTCTTCCAGTCTTTTATCATCTGTGAGGAAATGGGGAGGAGAGCGAGCACAGATTATCTTCCTCTTTCTTCCACTACCCCAATTCTAATACTCCCCAGATGAAATAAGGAAGGGGGATATGGGGGACAGTGGAGGAGAATAAAGGAAAGAACCTCTTACCGGTGACTTGAAGATGTGCGCTGAGCAGGGAAGCTCCGAAGAGTACAAAAGCCAGCTTGGGTACCCAAACACATCCAAGACTATTCTCCATATTTCAGCCAACACCTTCGGGGCCGGAGGTCCTGGGCAGTGGCGGCACTCACACACATGCACTCACACACGCATGCACACATGCACACACACGCGCCGAGCCCCTTCGGCTTCCTCCTCCTCCTCCTCGTCCTCTTCCTCCACCTCTTTCTCCACCTCCCCTGTGCCTCTTCTGCCTCTTTGCTCGTCCACTGACAGAATCAGCAGCAAAAGGAGGCAGCGAAAAGTTCCATTCGGTCCAAGAGATGCCAAGCTCCGGTAAAACCTTAGAAAACTAACTCAAGGAGACAGAGGGAGGAAGAAGAGGGAAAACCGCTCTCCACGGGGTTCTTGAGTCATCAATAAAGAGAATATCCAGAAGGGACCAAGAGGAGATAGAAAGCAATCCTGTGGCGGGGCTGTGCATTAAAAGGTCGAGGCTGGTTCCCTGTCCAAGGCTGGATAAAGTTGAAAAAGAAAAATCCGCAGGAGATCTGGGGATGCTGTTTGTTTTTCCTCCAAGAGCCGAGGGGACCCGGGGAGGAGAGGCAGGGGTCTGCGGGGTGGAGCGCTCTCACTTGTTACTGGGGTGTCCGCCAGCGGTGTGTGAGGTGGGAGTTGGAGCCGTACTATCCATTGATCCAGAGAAGTGGAGGGCTGGAAGGGAAAATGTGGAGACTGGAGGGAAACGCACTGGATCAGGCAAAGACTCCACGGGAAGGGGGTGGGGGCAGAGAGATGACGGTGAAGGGAAAAAAGAGCGGTCGGAGGAGGCTTCCAGCAGCTGCCTTTGCCTGGTCTACATATCAATGAGCAGGGATGCCCTCTGTGGGCAAAGCGTGGGAAGTCACTTTTGTCAATGGAGCCGGCAATATTCTGAGTGTCTGGGGTTTTTCAGCTATCCCTTTTGACACTCAACCTTTGGGAAATGATTGTTATTTGACTGTAAAACCAAGACAGGTGTTTAAACTGGGTCAGAGGGCCAGGGCATTTCCTTTTCTGCTTTCAGCATTATTTAAAATAGAAATTTTCATCTGGAAAGAATCGCCTAATCCAATTCCCTTCTAGGACAGATGGGAAACCTATGTCCAGAAACACACAGGACAAATGCAGACCACTATTTCCTGACACAGCAGCTTAGGGTCCTCTTCGTAAGACATCGTATTTAGTCTGTGTTCTCTTCTCCGGACATGATTTGATTCAGGGCTTCACTCAACAATTCTTAAAGCATTGCTATGTTCCCGGTGCCCTATTAGCTCCCATGAAATATAGATATGATGTTTAATAAGACCCAGTCTCTATCCTTAAGGGGTTTGTGATCTGTTGGAAGAGAGGCACAAATGGATACTTTTAAAAATCATGATAAATATGATGGTCCATCTAATGAGGAGATGCTCTGTTAGGGAGAGAGAACAGTGAAGCCCTTTCAGAAAATTGTTTTAAACAGACTTTCTTTGCATATCTTATCTCCATTGCAGGAACTCAAGCTCCTTTGAGAGGAGAGTTTGTATGTCATTCATCTTTGTGCTCCTCACGGACCTCGTGTAGGACTTATAATACTATGCACGCTAATATGTTTTTGCTGAATAAGGGAACTTACAAATGAATGAACTTGGCCAGGAAGGATGATGAATAGAAATGCCACTCTGGTAAAAGTTCTTCTAAGGGGGTGTCCAGATGCAGGTTATCTCCACCCTTTACTCTGTTATACTATTTCTTCTTTCTCTCTCTTCCCTACACTCTCCAACTCATGAGTTTGAGAAGAAAAAAAATATGAGTATCTATTTTAAAAGAAGTGCGGGAGGGCAGACTTGAAAATTACAGGATAAAATCATTACCAGGAAAAGTCCTGTGATACTAGAACTGGACCATAGTATTTATAGACCATTAGCCATATCTGTCCCTTCCTGCCTGGGAAAAGTTAAGATAAGTACTTGTGATCTCCAAATTGAAACCTTCTGAGATAGTGAGGATTTTTAGAATGGAATGGAATTCCCTGTGAATCCCAAGTTTTCTCAAAACACTCAAAGCTTCCTTTATCAGGGGATGAGGTCTGTATAGGTGCACGCTCAGGGTTTAGAGCAAGGATCCTTAACTGGGTCCATGGATCTTTTTGGGGAGTCCCTGCTGACAAAATTCAGGGAGCTCAAGAATATCCTGAAATTTTATGAAAAATGATGGATTTCTGTGCACATGCTCTTTTTTCCTGAGGAGGTAATCTTTAGCTTTCATTACATGCACAAAATGAACTCAAGCATGCCCCCTGCTAAAATGACAGAAAGATCCATTGGATTAGGAAGTATGGCATTAGGAGAGTCTTGCAATCCCTTCCTGAGATAGTCATTAAGTTCTCTGTTCTCCTCATCAGTAAAAGTATATAAGCAAAGAGTAGGCGTGTAGGAAAGAAAAATAATCATTACTGTTCAAATCCATTTAAATGGACACCACTCAGTCTAATACAGTATGACTAATGATTAACTTGCTCTTAGCTACAGTCCTTGACTCTGGTACCCTGAGTAGCCAAAGCCATCTGGCCACTAGCCAATAAGCTTCTCTTCCTCTTAAATACTCATTTGGTTCTACAACTAGCTTCTGACAGTTGCTTATACTCAGGTTCCCAGTATGCCCTCCTTCTCCTTAAAAAGATGACTCCAGCTTGATTTCAGGATCTCCTCTCAGAAACATTTCAATATTCTCTGATTCATAGCACAGTGACTTATACTTGGGAGACATAACACTTTCTCATTGCTCCTCTTAAAAGTGCCAGGCCCATTTCCCACTTAGCTTCCTTATCAGGAAGAAAGGAAACTGGAAGATCAGTCAGGAAGAGGAAAGAAATGGGAGCCACAGGAAATAGTTTAGTATAAATAATGCTTTCCACATAGTCTATACAACATTTGGTGCTTTGCGTTCCTCTTCTGGGGTTTAATCTTGTAATAAAACATACGGGAAACCAGGCACACTTCTCAGTTCTGAAGGCAAATTAATCAATATTAGCATTTGTTCAAACCACCTGGACCCTAGGTTATGTGTGTGTGTGTGTGTGTGTGTGTGTGTGTGTGTGTGTGTGTATGTGTTTGGGAAACAGAGCATTAGGAACATTGGTTTTCTGAGATTATCCCAGGAGGATGAGTCAAATTCAGGATATTTAATTCTTTTTAAGATCCTCATTATGGAACTACATCTCTTGTCCTACCTTAATTCAGATAATTATCTGAGTCAATTTCTATCCATCTCCTAATATCATAATCTAACTTTAAAAGATACTTTCTATAACATGTTTTAGAAATTTATTTGCAAAGACACAAACATTTAGTCAAATGGTACATGTTAGGCTATGAATCTGACTACACTGCAATCAAAATTTAACATTTAGGTTAGTTATTAAAGAATGCTAATTATTATACTAGGTATTTGGGCTATGAAATACCTATATGGAATATATAACTATAAAGAAGATATGCAGGCTCTTGGGTGACTTAGTTGGTTGAGCATCTGACTCTTGGTTTCAGCTCAGATCGTGATCTTACTGTTTGTGGGCTCCACACTGATGTACTGCCTGCATGGGATTTTCTCTCTCCCTCTCTCTCTGACCTTTCCCAGATTTCACTCTCTGTCTCTGTCTCTCTCTCCCTCTCAAAATAAATAAATAAACTTAAAAGAAAGAATATATGGTCACTGTCTTTTGCTAGTTTAGAGACATAGGGTGAAGGGATGTATTTCAGTTGCCTTTTTTCCCCGTCAGACTTCATGCTTCCTTATTTTGGTAACAAGTCTCACCTTGTGCTGAAGGTGAGACTCCTCCACATTCTCAACTACAGAGTCCATGAAGTAGACCCTGAATCCCTTTAGAAATGGAGAGTAGCATATTTTTTTCTGATCATGGTGACAAAGAGCTGAATCCATCAGCTAATCAGGTCAAATGGAGACATTTTCTGGGACTTCTAGAAATGAGAAGCTTTTTGCTTTTCATGAGGGTAATTCCAAGAGAAACCTCTTTTCCCTCTGGACTATGGAAGCCAATGAGCTTCAAAGAAGGTGCTAACAGAAGAGAAATCTTGGAGCTTCCAGCAGACCCTTATGAGAAACCTGTAGTAGGCAAAATAATTTCCCCTCCAAAGACACCCACATCCTAATCCCTGGATTGACTTCCATAACTGTAAGATAATACATTGTTTTAAGCCACTAAACTCACTATAGTTAGTTTTGGAAACTAGTACAGATTTTGGTACCATGAAGTGGTGATGTGAGGTGCTGCTACAAAAGAAAAAAAAATGTGCAACTGGCACTGGAATTGAGCAATGGGCAGAAGCTGAAAGAATTTTAAGGAGGATGATAGGAAAAAAAGGTAGATTTCCTCGAATAGCCTGTTGGTAGAAATATGGATCCCAACAGTGCTGCAGGTGAGGGCTCAGAAGGAAATGTGGAACATGGTATTATAAATCCTTGATTTATAATGGCAGAAAACTTGGCAAAGTGGTGTCCTCTAGTTAAGTGATGAATGTGAATATTAACTGAAGAGATTTCAAAAGTCCTACAGATGGGACCTGATTTCTCTTTGCTGCTGCTCATGGTAAAAGAGAGAGATTGAAGGGAGAACCATTAAGCAAAAAGAAGAAGGACTTGATGACTTGGGAAATTCTCAGCTGATCCAGATTAGAAGAGACACTGAAATTAAGAGACTCATGGCCCAGAGATTATGCTCCGGAAAGAAAGCTAAAGATGACACTGGATAACCTTTTGCTCAGGCCTCAGAAAGGTCAAAAGGTCAGAGTATTCAAGTATTTAGACACATGGAGCACCCTTTGAGGAGACTGGGCATGTGACTCATGGATCCTCTCAGCTACTTCAGCAGAAGACATGAGTGGAGAAGGGATGATCCAGAAAAGATCTGTAGAGGAACCTTTTGTCCAATGGAGTGAATCCTCAAGACATATATGGGAGACCAACAAGGTTCTTCAAAATATTATGACAGTAGAAACTTCCAGGCTGGACTGAAAGGGACAGGGAGAACACAAAATGAAAAGGACTATTGGAAAAACTCTATATAATCCTAGAAATCCTAGAAACATAGGGTTTGTATACATTCCTAGAAATTGTATAGAAACCCTATACAACCCTATACAATCCAAAAAGAATATTCAGCTGCAAAAAT
Organism: Felis catus; assembly: GCF_018350175.1. Classification (NCBI taxonomy): domain Eukaryota; kingdom Metazoa; phylum Chordata; class Mammalia; order Carnivora; family Felidae; genus Felis; species Felis catus. Next base: position 71,502,360 of record NC_058379.1, on the reverse strand, counting down.
ATGCTACTCTTCATGAAAAAAAAGGGAAGGATAATTCAAAGGACAGGGGTAGGAACCTAGAGGGGAAGAGCCATGGACCCGGAGAATGAAGCTGAGGACCACAGAGAATTATTCCCAGGCCTTGAAAACTAATATTATTTGGTTAGCTGGGTCTCAAGATTGCTGGGACTAGTAACTCCTGTTTTTCTCCTACTTTCTCCCTTTTAAATGGAAATGTCTATAGGCAGTTTCCTATGCCTGTGGCACCACTGTGTTTTGAAATCAGATAAATTGTTTTCTAGTTTCACAGGTCAAAAGAGAGTTTTCCTCCATTATGGATCATGCTCAGACTCTGACCTAGATCTGGTTGACTGGATTTGAGACCTTTGAGCTGATGAGATTTGGATGAGATTTTGGACTCTGAGTTGATGATGTAATGGATTAAAAGTTGGGAGGGGGTAGTTACTGGGTAGGGGCTAATGTTGTCTGCATGAAGGTGACCGTGAATCCTTTGGGGCTAGAGGGAAGACTGTGGAACAAGGCAGAATAGATGGAATAATGACCCTAAAGATGCCCATATCCTAACCCCCAGAATCTTGTAAATATGTTATCTTAAATGGCAAAAGGGACTTTGTGATGTGATAAGGTTAAGGATTTTGAGATAAAGATACTATCCTGGATTATTGGGGTGGCCCCATTATAACCACAAGAGGTCTTAAAAATGGAAAGAGTAAGCAGATTGTCAGAGTTAGAGAGGGAGGTGTGATGATGGAAGCAGAAGTTAGAATAATGCCATTATTGGAAGGGGTCTACAAGGCATGGAATGCAGGCAGTTTGCAGAAAGTGGAAAAGGCAAGAAATGGATTCTTCCCTTGAGCCTTCAGGAGGAACACAGCCCTCTGGACACCTTGACTGCAGCAGATTTTTCTGAATTCTGTCCTCCAAAATAAGATAATAAATTTGTGTCGTTTTAAGACATTAATTCTGTGGTAGTGTGTTACAGCAACAACAGAAAATAATACAGACCACAACAGTGAAGCTGAAATTGCAGAATCAGAGGAAATGGAAGGAAAGAAGAAGCTGGTCTTGGTGACACTGAACTAAGTCTCTTTTCCTGAAGCCAGCCCTGCCTTTGGGTTTCTCAGTTACAGAAGTGAAATAATTCTTTTACTGTTTAATCCAAGTTAAGGAAATTGGTCACCTTGTACAACATCAAGAATCCTAAATAAGCCAATTAAAAACTAAGTTGATCTTTATTAAGTATATTTTCACACCATGAAATTTATGGCTTTTATACAGTTTCAGTTTTCCAACTAATTTTTTTTTTATATTTCAAGTTTTTATTTAAATTCTAGTTAGTTAACAGATAGTGTAATACTGGTTTCAGGCATAGAATTTAGTGATTAATCACTTACATATAACACCCAATGCTCATCAAAAGTGCCCTCCCTTAATACCCACCTCCCATTTAGCCCATCCCCCACCGATCTCCCCTCAAGAAACCCTTAGTTCTCTATAGTTAAGAGTCTCTTACTGTTGCAACTGACTTTTAAATGGCAGAGACCATCAGAGGTCTAACTCTGGGTATGTGATGATATGACAATGAAGAGAAGGCTTTGTTTTTATTATTTGTCAACACGCCCATCTCAAGGCTCACTACACATATAAAAGATAACATGCTGGTTAAAAAGAAGAACTAGAAAATTTTCACTTTAAAGCAGTTTTAATCTAAATAAAGAAGATAAACACGCTGTATGACCTAGAATTAAAAACTTCATAATGCAATAGCAGAAAACTACTACAGCAGTTTAAAGGAAGGAGAAAATTAGGTGGTTAGAGATGACTTCTTGGGAAGTAATAAAACTCCCACAGAACTATTAACCTACCAGCAGAGTTTGAGGTGACTATACATATGCCAAGTTTGGGAGGCTGAAATTAAATCAGCCTGAGAGGAAAGGATAATCTGAGTAGGGACACAGTAGGAAAAAAATCCAATTATGAGAGAATCCTAGAGAGTGTATACTCTAAAAATACCCAATATTTCTGGTTTTTAACATTTTCTAAGGTATAAAAACCACTTAGCAAAAGAGATAGCTGAATCACTTTTTTTTTAATCTTTAAAGAATAGGAGAGGCATTTGTGCCTGAGAAATAGACGTGCTTCCTTGATTTACATGAAAAATGGAAAAGTTGTAGTTATTTCTAACTGCAGGCAAGTGAGCTTGAAATCAATCATAAGCAGGAAATAAAAAAAAAGATGATTAAATACATGATTTATAAATACTTAGGAAAGGATGTAAGATCACTGGGAGCCAGCATGGGTTCACTCAGAATAAATTCCTACAGACTGAAACAGCTAGAAAATATTAAAGACAAATCCTATGTGGGTTTTTCAGTGAGGCATTTTACAGTGTATTCATGATAATTACTGTAAATACTTAAGTTAAAATATGACTTAAACAATAAAACAGTTTGATAAACCAAAGTAACTAGTACTGAGGTCACAGTTCTCCTGCGACTTATCATAGGTGCTGCTTTCCTTTGCCCCCATAGCATTTGTGCTTTAATTGATACCTGGGATAGAGATATTAACCTGCTTAACAAGTTAGATGGTGAAATAAAACTAGAAGGACTAATATGTTTGTGAATGACTTAAAAGATCCAAAATGATTTCAGCAAGATGAAACAGTGAAATTAATCTAAAAAAATAAAACAAGAATACTTGTAAAGGACTGCAATTAATAACCACCCCCCCCCAAAAAAAGAAATTTCAATTCTCTAAATAAAGCATTGGAAAGCAGGAATTTGACTTCAACTGAGTGGGAAAAATGAGCATTTTAGCTGATTTTCAGCTTAATGGAAGAAAACTGTACAATGCATCCACCATACAATCCAGCATCATATTAACACCACCTTACATACAGCAGTGTACTGAAGCTAGGGTGGTAAAACCCATTCTGCTGTGCACCCAACAGTATACCCTGAGGTTCCCTATTTAGAGGGAGCTTTAATCCAAAATTATATGCCCTCCCTCTTTATTTTTTAAATAAATTACACCCTGCAATTTTGTGTACCTTCCATTGGGTTTAGAATTAAAGTCAATGAGTCCCTGTAAATACACATATTTTGTATTGTATTATGTATTAATTATAAATTAATCTTACAGATAATAAATCACATAATATTTAATATATATTTAAGAATTTGGAAGCCATTATAAGTGGTTAAAGTCCAAATAGACTCTATGAGGAAATAAGCCTGAATAGAGAAAACGGCTTTTTATGGTGATGTCCATGGATGGAGAAAGGATGATAATGTGTGCCTCATTACCACTCTGAGAATAGACTGGATTTCATATGGAATGGAAGAGGAGCATGCAACCACCATTTATATTCTCATTATGTGCTAGGTTTTATGCCAGGCACTTTCAATGTAGTATCTTGTTTAATCTTCCTAAGAACTTTGTGAAGTATTATTCTTCCCATTCACAAATGAGAAGCCTGAAACTAAGAGAGTTGAAACTACCAGGCCAATGTCACATAGTTAAACAAGTGCATGAGCTCAAACATGAGCAGGTCCTACTCTATGGATGCCCAGTCTTTCTATGCTGCCTCCCAGCTATATATAAGGAAGTAAGGCTGCCATAAGGACCAAGTCCTCAGAGAGGCACTGTGTCTTCTCTGTAGAGAGCAATGCCTTCCTTAAGTATGGGCTGTATCTTTGCAATAGTCACCTCATGTATTTTTGTAAAATCTTAGATAAAGAACTCAAGAAGAGTAGGACCCTGAATAAATTCTGGTAATGGTGTGCTATAAGAAATGGCGAAGGAAATTACCCTGGGATCTGGGAAATGCTGGCTTAAAATGCTCTACTGAAACTTCTTAAAACGGCTATGATGCCTGAACATTAGAAACTAGAATGGATCTCTTCACATCTTTTCAACCAATAGTCCCTAGTCTCCAGGTGGCTGCCCAAAGGGAGAGCAGAGCTAGCTCCATCTCAGCAATCATCTTACAACTTATCTTCAGGCACAGGAGTATTTCTTTCTATAATAACCCATGGCAATGGAGGAGAGGAAAACGCCTTACTGATTTCCAAAATGGGAAAGGAACTTTCCCTCTGTCTCAAAAAATAGCAAAAGCAAGTTCTTTTGCAAGTAGGAAAGTGTCATTTTTGCAGTTGAATACTCTTGAAAATTGCTACTTTGGTACAACTCTATTCCCTGGTACTGAGGGAGTTCTCCTTCTGAGGCTGGTTAAGACTGCTGCAGAAATAGCCTATTTGTTGCTACAGTGGTGAACCACAGAGGTTTAATTGAATAATTTCCTACTTCTAGTTCCACCATGTGAAGTATTGCAGAAGACTCAACTACTGGCCTTCACCCATGAGAAAACTTGTGATTTTTTTTTTCTTATAAAATGAGGGCTTTCTTGCCCCACAGCACTGAGAGTTCTTAAGAAAAAGGAAAAGGAGACAAATTCAGTTGTTTTTGTTTGTTTGTTTTTTTTATTTAGGTGAGAAGGGAAAGGAAGCAAAGGAAACTTGAAAAACCTAGGAAGAAAAGGCTGAACTCTGTATTGGCCAGAAAAAGTACCAGATAAGACAACAGGAGAGAAATCACATTCCTGAGCTGCTATGCAAGAAAAGAGAACTGAGAAATTTATAGGATCATCATCAAACCAAATCAATGAAGGAGGTGAGGGAGGAACTAATTTTGTCCAATGACTTTTTAACTAACATATGAAAATGTTAGCACTTTAACTTCTACATGCCGTTCGTCATGAACATATTGATTGCATCTCCAAATTTTTTAATTAGTAGTTTGGAATAGTTTCATGTTTATTTCACAAAAATGAGAAATGTAAGTTTTTTAAGCTGTTGTTTTAAGTAACTTAAAAGGCCAATGCAGCATTAGAGTTTAAATTGTTTTTCATATATGAAAGATCACCTTCTCATCAGCAGGAAACATGTTCTAAAATATTTTACTTGTGGGGGGATGCTTGGGTGGCTCAGTTGGTTAAGTGCCTGACTCTTGAGGTCATGATCTCATGGTTCGTGAGTTCGAGTCTGACATTGGGCTCTGCACTGGCAGCACGGAGCCTGCTTGGGATTCTCTCTCTCCCCATTTCTCTGCACCTCCCCTGCTCACTCACTCTCTTTCAAAATAAACAAACATTAAAAAAATAAAAAAAATAAAATATTTTCCTTGGGATATCTGGCTTTGTCCTTGAAAATGATGGAAAAAATCTTCATGCAATTACTTTCTTAGGTCTTAAATATTTTTTTTTTAAATTAGCAATACGAGACAGGTTATCTGAAGACAATACATGTATAAAATGAACTAAAGTGTAGACCTTAAAATGATGCTACAGAAAAAGAAAATTAATGTCATAGACTTTATGACATCTTAAGTGAAAAATAATCCAAATTTAAAGTATTGTAATGATCCTATTTTTCTAATATGCCACCCTGCCCCCCTCACATACATACACCATTCTTGTATGGTAGAAAGATCATGGACATAAGGATTAGTGAAACTTAAGTTCAAATCCAATCCAGGCACTATATGACTTTAATCAGGCTAAAATCTGAGCTTCCCTTTCTTCCTCTGTAAAACAGAAATATAAATATCCCCAAGCATCACTGTGCTTCCAGCATTTACTCTATACAATCTCTTCTCAATAAGCCAGATTATTTCTTTTAAAGTGTAATTCAGATCATGGCCCTCTGTTCAAAATAGATCTTTCGTCCTCCATCTTATTCATCTCACTCAAATCCAATTTCATTTCACACAAAACTCAAATTCTTCTCAACAAGGTGGGTTTAGAGGAAACATACCTCAATGTGACAAAAGCCATACATTAGAACCCACAGCTGACATCACAGTCAGTAGGGAGAAACTGAGAGATTTTCTTCTAACATCAGTATGTTTACTCTCACCACTTTTATTCAACAGAGTTCTGGAAGTCCTGGCCACAGCAATCAGACAAGAAGAAGAAGAGGTATCCATATTGATAAGGAACAAATTAAACTGTCACTGTTTGCAGATGACCTAATACTATACATAGAAAACTCTGAAGACTCCAGCAAAAAAACTACTAGAAATAATAAATTTTGTCAAGTGGCAGAATACAAAATTAATACCTCCAAATCAGTAGCATTTCTATACACCAATAATAAAGCAGCAGGAAGAGAAGTTAAGAAAACAATTCCATTTATAATTTCTCCCAAGAGAATAAAATACCTAGGAATAAACTTAACCAAAAAGGTGAAAGACCTGCACTCTGAAAACTATAAAACATGAATGAAAGAAATTAAAGATAACACAAAGGGAGAGATATATCATGTCCATGGACTGGAAGAATCAATACTGTTAAAATGTCCATACTACCCAAAGTAATCTATGGATTCCACGCAATCTGTCAAAATACCCACTTTTTTCCCCCCACAAAACTAGAAGAAATAATCCTAAAGTTTGTATGGAACCATAAATGACCTGAAATAGCCATAACAATCTTGAGAAAGAATAACAAAGCTGGAGGCATCACAATTCCAGATTTCAAGTTATATTACAAAGGTGTAGTAACCAAAACAGTAGGTTACTGTCACAAAAAATAGACACATCAACCAATGGACTAGAAAAGAGAGCCCAGAAATAAAGCCACACTTACATGCTCAATTAATCTCTGACACTGAGGCAAGAATATACAAAGGGTAAAAGAGAGTCTCTTCCATAAGTGGTGCTGGGAAAATTGGACAGTTAAGTGCAAAAGAATGAAGCTGGACCACTTTCTAAGACCACATAAAAAATAAACTCAAAATAGATTAAAGACCTAAGTATGGACCTAAAACCATATGAATCCTAGAAGAGAACAGAGGCAGTAATGTTTTTCTTTCCTTTTTCTTTTTTTTTTTTTTTTTGGTAGTAACTTTATTATGGGTCATACCAACATTTTTTCTAGATATGTCTCCCAAGGCAAGAGAAACAAAAACAAAAATAAACTATTAGGAATACATCAAAATAAAGTGTTTGTACAGTGAATAAAACCATCAATGAAACAAAAAGTCAATCTACTGAATGAGAGAAGATATTTGCAAATGATATACCCAAGAACTATAAACAACTCATACAAGTCAATCCCAAAAAACAGTCCAATTAAAAAATGTGAATAGACATTTTTTTTCCCAAAAAAGACATAGAGATGGCAACAGATACATGGAAAGATGCTAAACGTCACTAAGCATCATGGAAACGCAAACCAAAACTATGGTGAGATACCACCTTATACCTCTCAGAATGGCTAAAATGAAAAAATATAAATAACAAGTGTTGGTGAAGATGTGGAGTAAAAGGAATCCTCATGCACTGTTGGTGGGAATGTAAATTGGTACAGAGTGGAAAATAGTATGGAGGTTCTTCAAAAAATTAAACCTAGAAATACCATATGATCTAATATTTTCACTACCAGGTATTTACCCAAAGGAAAAAAAAATACAAATTCAAAAATATAGATGTACCTCTTTGTTTAAAGCAGCATTATTTGAAATAGCCAAGATATGGAAGCAATCTCAGTGTCCAGAGATAGAGAACTGGTTAAAGAAGAGCTATAGATATATACAATGGAGTATTATGCAACCACCAAAAAGGACGAGATCTTGCCATCTGTGACAACATGGATGGATCTAGAGGATATTATGTAAAGGGAAATAAGTCAAAATTTAAAAGACAAATACCATACGGTTTCACTCATATGTGGAATCTAAAAAAGAAAGCAAATGAATAAACAAACCGAAAGCAGAATCATACCTGTAAATACAGAGGACAAACTGTTGGTTGCTAGAGGGGAGGAAGATGAGGGGATGAACAAAACGGGTGAAGGGCAGTGGGAGATGTATGCTCCCAGTTACGGAATGAATAAGTCACTGGAATAAAAGGCATAACATAGGGTACATAGGCAATGATGCTGTAATAGCACTGCATGGCTAACAGATGCTAGCTACACTTATGGTAAGCACAACATAATGCATAGCAATGTTGAACCACTATGCTGTTACACCTGAAATTACCGTAACATTGCATGTCAACTATAACTCAGATTTTAAAAAGTTAAAAAATGCAAAACTCATATGACTATAATGACTATTAACACCTCAAAGACCTGTACTTCCCTTCTTCATTGTCTGACCCTGTTTGGTAAATGTCCCCTCACCCCATGCACTGCTTCGGCCTCTAGCCTCCTACACATTCTGGAACATACAGGATACCCTCCCACCTCAGGGGCTTGACACACATTTCCTTTGCCTGGGATGATCCTTGATAGATACCTGAATAGCTTTCTCTTTTACCTCTTGAGCTCTTTGCTCAAACATCACTTTTCTCAGAAAAACCTTCCCTGGCCTACTTTCTTATAGAAGTTGCTGGAGAAAGTACAATTTTAAACCAGGAGATTCTTTTGTGTTCTTTATTTTTTTTCTCCACCCCACCACTTCTGCTGGTTACTGTTCACTCATCCCTCAGGTCTCAATTCAATCATTATCTCCTCAGAAAAACTATCATTGAGTAGATCAAATTCCCCTATTACACCCACTCATATCCCATTCCTATCTTTCATTGTACTCATCAGGTGGTCATGTTATATTTAATGTTGATTAATGCTTGTCTTTCTCACTAGAGTGTGAGCAAAATAAAGATAGATTTTTGCTACTATATTCCCAGCAGTGGTGTCACGACTGGCATATAAGAGGTGCTCAATATGTACTTTTTGAAAGAATGAACACATTGCTATTGTACACAATGGCAGTGAAAGGAAATGATCTGATGATCTAGCATCCAGGGGCTCAGCCACCACTGAATCTTACAGCAGACAGCTGATGTACCAGGTATAGCCAAGTCAGAAACAACAGTCCCGACACAGCATTCTGTGTGGAAGCTGTGTTCTGGAATCAAGACTGAGCAGCTGGACTAGGCCACAGTGCAGCCCCAGTAAATACAAGGAGGTCATAGTCATCACCAGACCGGACAAGGGATGGTGACAGAGATTAACGCCTGAAATCCAGTACAGGTTGGAGGATCCACATGAGAGAAATGAAAATTGCTACATAAAATGCAATGCTTTGAAGCAGCCACCAAAGATGTTTATGAAACTTTATTCACACTATAGTAAAATTCTTATTACTTAACATCAGTAAAAACACAGATCTCTATACATATACACTATGATTGCTGTTGTTTAAAATTATGCAAATAAAAAAACTAGGGTGAAACATGACAAAACCTTATCCAAAGATCTTCCTGAGCAATGAGGCTCTGAGTGGTTTTCCTTCTTTCCATTCTTCAGAATGATATACAATTAACATGGATACTGTTAAAGTCGGGAATGCATAAAAATGGAGTGGGCATCTGTTGTTTTGCTGCAGACATCTATTTATCTTTCAGACTGCAGAAACTTTCTCTACCTCTGAGGAACCAGACCTTCCTTATCCTCATGTCAGCATGTTCTTTGGTGTGTTCCCAGCTATGGTGATGTGTTAGCAATGTGACTTGATACAACTAGAACAGAGAAGATGCATAGACACTGTGCTGAACAGGGCAATTGTGTGTTTCCGTTGAACTTGAGCTAAGAGGACATCAGGCCTGGAGCTGCTGCCCTTTTGCAAGGAAGAGTCGGTGGCAGACGGGCCACACATGGAGCTGAGAGAGAGACAGAAGGAAACACAGTCCTGGTAATATCTTCAGAGCCTTACAAAATTGAGGCAGAAATGGCCACATCCCCAGACTTCTCAGTTACTTGAGCTATCATGTTCTTTTTGTTTATTCATTTTGGTTTGGGTCTTCTTGCAAACAATGAAATCACGAGTGACATTGGAAAATGTCCCTTTCCCCATGTGCCTGGGTGATGGGGGCAGGCCAGGACAGGCACAGGATGAGGTTAAGCTTTTGCAACTGCTATGGCTCTGCCTATTTTGGGTCTTCTGAGGAGTCTGATCAACTGTGAGTGAGTTGGTCTAAATGAACACCACATGCTAAGGGCAAATGTTGCAGTCCCATACCCAGTTATCAGTCACTGTGGTCTCCTTGAATCAGCAAAGAGCAAACCATACTTCCATAAATAACACCCTCCTCCGAGTTTAGAATACAACAATACCCTTGGCCTTTTTTTTTTCTGGCTGATATGAATGCAAAAGTAACTTTTATAGATGTTGATAAAATAGTTATATTCAACTTATGTGATCTGTGATTTTGTACTCACTTGCATATTTTAAATGACAAAGGATAAGTTATATACTCATTTAGAAATAACTCAGTTCAATTCTCACACTATGGCAACTGCACTTGTACTCCTCCCTAGGTATTCTCATCAGAATCTCTGTTTTCCTCATTCATAGTCACCACCATTTTTCAGAGCACATCATGTTCTCATCCTGTTGAGGTGCAGCCATTATAAATCTATACATGGGTATCACAAACCACAAGTGGCCATTTCCGTGGCACTGGGGCAATTTTATTTGTCCATTCACTCCATAGCTGTAGAAATGATGTCTTCAAAACATAATCACCTTCAATATCGCTTTCATAAACTGACTGTTAACAAGGTTGTTTATAATTTCCTCCGTTACTTACAGTCTTGAAGTCATATCCTCAAGACTAATTACTGACTCTGGTGTTACTTTTTTTTAATGTTACAAAAAACTAACTATATTAATAACCTGTTTAAACACACAAAACTGCCATCGGTTGAGATCAGCTGAGACCTCACGTTTTTCTGAAAGGTGCTTCATTATTCGTCATGAAGTAATAGAGGAAGTGCCTCTTAATATCTTCAAATGCAGAGTAACAGATATCTTTCTTAGGAAAAAATATCAGCTTAGGATGCCTGTGATATTTTGGGGTATGATTATGATGGTCTTATGACTATAGTTATGATTATGCTTACACATGAACTGGGTCCTTACGTAGCTTAGAGTTTAGATGGTAAAGCTAATATACAAATAGACACGTGCACTTCAGCATAAGCGCCATCAGATGGGAAGTATCATGTGCTGAGGTGATATAAAAGAGGGACATTCTTTGTGGACTACATACGGGTCAGAGAAGACTGACCTAAGAAAGGAACAACTAGGCAGCCTCTAAATAATGCATAAAAATGAGCAAATAGTGCGGTGTGTGTGTGTGTGTGTGTGTGTGTGTGTGTGTGTAGGAGAGTGAAAGGTGGATTACAGATGGCGGAAGGACACAATGTTCCAGGCAGAGGGACTAGCGTCTGCAAAGGCACAGGTGAAAGAAACACTTCATATTTTACGATAAAAGCTCTATCCTTCTCTTAAAAGGCCAGCTGGTGTTTGGCTGGTTTGTTTGTTTGTTGTTGTTATTGTGTAAATATTTCACTGTGTTGATAGCTAGTGAGGACACTGTTGGAAACAATAGAGCCCCAAATCTTCAAGGCTCTGGGGTTTTCCAGGACAATATGGCATTTCCCCACCAGATGGGGAAATGTTAGAAATAAGCAGCATTAATATTAAAGGCCACATTCGTGATCATCTTAAAAGTGTATAAAGTTCCAAGCTGTAAAATTCATTTCAAAGAGCTATGCGAGCCAAAACTTTCCAGCTCCCCTGTGGGGAAAGCCGCTTGACCCAGAGATGCCCCCCACCCCTGGCTCTGCCAGCAGGCCTGCACTGCTAATAGCTCAGGACACATGTGTTTGATGAGAACTGCAATATGCTTCCTAAACGGGCACCCTCATTCAAAAATTTGTTATGAACTTTCATTGTGTACAAAGAGTGGTGTAAAATGGTATGTAGGACACAAGACTGAATGCATTATCGAGTTCCTTCTAGGCATCTAGGAGTTTACAATGTAGGAAGGGAAAGACACTACTACATCATCAATACCTTCATTATCAGACACACCCATGTTGTACATCATTATGTGCTCCCTTGGGTAATTTCCTAATTGTTTCTTATACCCATGAGACTTTCACAATTTATCAAGATATGTAAAATTGAAACTTTAGAAATGTAAGAACCAGAGACAAACCCACAGTTATAGTACGACAACCATTAAATTGTTTTTAGAGTTTCAGGGGTCAGATTGGTTCAAAAATGTAAAGTATAGAATGGGTTAGCAGTTGAACTAAGTCGGCGCACAGCCTCTGGTTTGCAGCTCTTCATATTTTCCCTGCCTTCGGAAAGAACTGATCTCAGAATCTAGTGCAAACTTGACCTTCAAGTTTTTGTTAATTAATTTCAACTCTTAAGGCTATAGATTTGCAGATGCACTAAGCCAACCAGATAACACAAAGCCACACTGCTGGGTGAATGATTTCCTTGAATAAAATGTAATCTAAGGTAGAAGAAGGGAATTTGAACTAGGAGTTTAGAGATCTGGGATTTAGCCTAGACCTAAGTAAGGTCATTTATAAAATGAGGGCACTGATCACAATAGTGGTTTCAGAATCATACTGCATGGTTGTTCAAAACACAGATGCATGGGCTCTGTCCCATATTTACTGAATCAATATATCCATGGGTGATATCTATCAAACTTCCTAAGAAGCTTCCTAAGAAAGTTTATGCAAGCATGTGTGTGCTCGGTCTCTCACCCTCTCAAAACAAACAAAAAACCACCTAAGTTAGATCTATCCTAAAATAATTTCTGAGACAGTGAAGTCACACTACACCTAAAATTGACCTTGACTCTCCCAACCAGCTGAATGACTGCCTAGGGAGACAGGCACGGTTCCTGTCCCCTTGATGTAGCCCCTAGGTAGCCACAGGCTCTAAATGGAGAGTCTCCAAAGATAATTCCTACCAAAATAGTTCAGAACGGTGGCAATATAGCTGAAATAAAACCCGTTATTATTTTCAAAGAAAATGTAATGTGGAACTACATGAATTTTGCTCCAGAGGAGTTACTAGGAGTAATGGTTTGTTACTGATGGGGTTGTCTCAAATAATTAACCTCTTTGTACTGATTTTCTTTTAAATATTGTTATAAGGGTTAAATACAGTAACATACATGAGGAGGCTTTATAAGTTAAAATGTGAAACACAAATGATGGTGTTAACAAAAAATTTTAGGTTTGTAGTATACATGGGAAGTGTATAAAGCAACAGAATATTTGATGGAAAATAAATTAACACTTTTTTGATCATTATATTCTATCAACTGAGTTTCTGTTCTCCATGAGACGTTCCTGTTAAGGATACTGAATGGATTTTAACCAAGAGGCTCCTGCATATGATGGGAGCAGGAAGAGGATCAAAGGGGAGAGGGAAACTCAGATTAAGGAAGGAACTGAACCTTGAGAACTCCCAGGGCTAGGTTTAGCAAAATCTCTGCACACAGGTTTGAAGAAAACTTCAACTCTGTTTAATTCTGAAGGTCCAGAGGTTTTCACTTGAATGGCCTATACTAACATCAGGATTTGGGCAAGTAATCTTGTGTCAGTGTATATTCAGAGCCTGAAATTCAAACCCATTTTGGGAAGCTCTGCGTTATTCTGAGTAGCTATTTCACAAACACACTGCTCACACACTACACGTGGCATTGCCCTTCTATAACAGTGACTTCACAGTCTATATCAGAGACTTTGCAGTGAGGTATGTGCCTTGGTAAGTTTCCTTTGAGTCACTATATGGGGTGTCAGCCTCTTGTGGGGCTATATTGTTCCCCAGGAGTGCTCCTGGGAGCATCTTTTGTAGCTAATACAATGGTTTCCAAATACACACAATTGTGTCCCCAGAGGACATTCTGCAATGTCCAGAGACATTTTGGTGTTACTGGTATATAGTGGGGAGAGGCCAGGGATGCTGCTAAAAACATACGGCCCAGGACAGCTCCCCACAATAAAGAATTATCTGGCTCAAAATGTCAGTAGTGTCTACTTTAAGAAACTCTGCTCTTCCAAAAATCAGGAGCACACTTTACACACTGGATGCCAGCCAATTTGACAATAAATTATGTTAAAAATAAATAAAAAGCAAAAAAGAAAAGAAACTGCTCTCAATGGAGCTTTGACATGTCTTGCCTTGTGTCCCTAGAATAAAGTGCTGAAAACCACCAGAGTTAAGTCAAGCTTTGTGGAAACCTCTTGAGTGGGCCTCCAGAGCTCAAAACTAAGCATCCTTCCTGCCACCAACTCCCTGCCTGACATTAGGAAAATCAGTTCATTCCTCAGGGCTTCAGCTTACTTAGTGGTAAAATGAGGGCTTAGGGTTACATGGGTAAATTTTAAAAGATGCTCTTCTGTGCCATGGTATTTCATGAAGGTATCTCTATAGAGGAAAATCTTAAAAGCCAAATTTCCTGAGTGCCTGCTACAGGTCAAGTACTCCTCCAAGTTCTTTACTGGTAATAACTCATCCCATCCAGATGATATCATGACACAGACTATTATTACCCACCATTTACAATCTGATAAGAAGACTGAGACATGGAGAGAACAGTTACCCAAATGTGCTTACCTCAGGCAGAGGTAGGATTTGAACCTGGCAATCTGATTCCAGAGCCTGCACAGGGAACTGACATAGCGTGCCCCCCCTCCCCACCATGAGAGGGTTCTCCATCAGCTGGAAGAACCACTGCCCCTCCCCTTTGCTTCATCCACAGAAGCACCTGCTCCTGAGGTTGTATGTATAAGTGTGCATTTACTGTGAATCATTTGCTGAACTATATCTTTTCAAAACCACTTAATATGTGATTCCTGAGGCTTTTCCCCACTTCTGAGATTTTATTATTTGAATCTTCCGAAATGGTTATTCAAAATAAAACTTATCCAAAAGCATAATAATGAAAATGATAATTCTAAGATAGCAATGAAAACTAACTAGACATAATTATTTCAAAGTAATAAAGACAATCTTGGATTCATAATGACTTTTCCCTGGAAAAATTTAAAGCAAATGGAAGAAAGAAGACACAAGTTTACAAAGCTATTGAACTTGGGACTGAGTGTGTTTCAAATGGAGTCCTGGAAAAACAGATGCATTATGATACTCCTTTAAATACCAAAATCCCTTAGTACATTTAAAAGTGACTCGGAGCACCTGGGTGGCTCAGTCAGTTAAACGTCAGACTTCAACTCAGGTTATGATCTCACTGCTTGTGAGTTCAAGCCCTATGTCGGGCTCTGTGCTGACAGCTCAGAGCATGGAGCCTGCTTTGGATTCTCTGTCTCCCTCTCTGCCACTCCCCTGCTCATGTTCTCTCTCTCTCTCTCTCTCAAAAATAAACAAACATTAAAAAATTTTTATTAGTAAGTAAAAGTGACTCAATTTACAATACTCGACTTTGAGGAGCTCACCTACTGAACACAACAGAATATATGTGCAAGAACCTATTTATATCCTCCTCATACTCTAATTTCTCCAAAAGTGTTACTTGCCACATTTTTTGAGAGAAACAGAAAGATAACATGGTATGTAGTATAAGCAGAGAACTAAATGATAGCTATTTGATGAGAATGGCTCACAGTAATGATGAGGATTACAGCAATGACAATGGTAAACATGAAGTGTCCAAGGTCTGAGAATTAGAGGCAATAACTTTTTATTTAGAGAATAGAGATCTTATTTATTATACTCTGCTACTATAATGGTAACTGAGTATTATAAATCATATATCCCTTTCCAATTTCAATCACATAATATCAAGACCTCACCATCAATGAGAAATGATCATACTAATACATTCAAAAATTAAGTATCATAATTTTATCATGATTTACTGTGGCAGACTATGTGGTTATTTACTCAACAGCCTTTCTTCCTCATCACACCCCCTTAGTGACTTCTTCCTCCACAAGGGCTAATAAAGCAAGTTATTTGCCTCCCCAAATTCTCTTGCAGCCAGAGTACAGGCAAAACACCTAATGCATCAAGAGAAGTCTTCAAGAGGTTTGGGAAATAAACGATCCCCAATTTCCTTTGTACATAGTATGCAAAAGTGTAAAGACTGGGGCAAATACCACCTTACAAACTGGTGGGATGAGTCAAATAATGAAAACCACTATTTTGAGGGAGGTAGTCTGTAGAGACAGTAAATACCCAGGTGGACCAAACTTGGTAAAAGGTGTAAAAAGAGTGTAAAAGAGGGGTTAATTCCTAACTTTATCTTAAAGAGCTGATATTAAATACTTATGGTGCCGTTTGTTATTGACGTTGCCCTCTCTGGATATTGAATGCCAAGAGGGGAAGAATCATGGAATTTTCAATGTTGTATCCCTGAAATCAAGAATAGTATCTGCAACTCCATAAATACATAATAAATGGTTAAGTGAATGTTGAATCAAGACAGAGGAAAATCATACACTGAGCCAATTACCATAAAAAACTCCCCCCTGGAATTTTATTAGTCCCTCTTATTTGTCAACAAAGAAAACAGAATATTAAAATGCTATTCTAATAATAAAATCAAAACTGTAAGGTACGGTATATAGAATATACAATTTTTTTTCAGTGCTTTGGTCAATAACCACATATTAAACAGATAGAGCTGGAGAACCAGCCTTAAATTCTCATGACAACTTTGTCACTTTCAGTCATATGACCTCCACTAGGTTGTCCCCCTGCCTCAGATTCTCAAATGGCAAAAGGAACAATGATCTTCAGGATTGTGACAAGTATCAAATGTGATAGCATGTATGAAAACACTGTAATGTGTAAGCCTAAATGAAAACAGCCTCTCTAATATAGCTGAAGGAGGGAGTTAAATTTGTTTTTAAATATATTTTTAATGTTTATTTATTTAGAGAAAGAGAGAGAGAGAATGAGACAGAGTGTGAGTAGGGGAGGGGCAGAGACAGAGAGGGAGACACAGAATCCCAAGCAGGCTCCAGGCTCTGAGCTGTCAGCACAGAGCCCGATGCGGGGCTCAAACCCATGAACCGTGAGATCATGACCTGAGCCGAAGTCAGTTGCTTAACTTACTGAGCCACCCAGGTGGCCCGGGAGTCAAATCTATTTTAAAAGGAAACCCAAATTGTTTCACTTTTTATTTGTTGCTTTAGAGCCATTCAATGAATTCAGGTGCAGAGGGTAAACCATGTCCACAACTAGCCAGAATAAAAGTTACTAGGATTTCAAAACTGTGTCTTTTCTCTCCTTGGGGGCGACCATTTGGCCTCGGATGACAGCTTAGATGCCTTCCCTTGTGCTCAGCATAGCAACTCTAAGAGAGAACTGGGCTGTAGATACTAGCAACATAGGGTGTGGAAACAAGAATAGTGGTTAGGCTAGGAACAAGGGAAAAAAGATGTAGGAAACTATGAAGTCCAAAGGCCCAAGTCAAGAAGGTGGTGTGGGAGTGGTTCAGAACCTGGAGACATGGTGGATTACAGATCTCATCAGCTGACTTTGAGTGACTGGAAACAGCTTATGGACTGGAACCAAGATCTGTGCCAACCAACTGCTCTTTACATGAAAGGATCTTTGCACTGATAGAACCTAGTGCCCTCATTAGCTGCTGTCCAGTAGGAGAAATGCCTAAAACCTGACAGGTCTACACTCTTTTCTTGTCTAGCAGCACTGAGGAAACTGGCTTATGTGCCCCATGACACACTGGTAGGACCCAAGGGAAACCTGCCTATCTAGAAAATTGATATAGAGAAGAAACAAATTCTGAATATAAGGAACTGAACTAAGTGGATCAGGGCTGCATCAATGGAGAATTAATACTATTGTTACCTTACTACACTGCCAAACTCAAAATTTAAGATACATAACTGTAGGTCAATAGGCTAAACAATATAGTAGCAGTCTTACTGATTTCTTCATTTTCTAAAATCTTAATTGCACTTAAAGTGAATATCAATTTAGCAGTCAGTCCTTCTTTGTGGATTAATATGTGCACAAATCTCTGCCAATCCATCTTTTTGTTTTAGTTTCCACAGATACCACCAAAGGCCTTTCCTTAGCTCCAACAAGAACCAATGACTTACTAAAACTCATCTCCTTGCTTCTAAAATGTACTCCTTTTTAATGGACTTGAAACTTAACAATAAAATTAGTGTTTCAAATGTCTGCTTAAGTTCATTGTCCCCCCACACACCAAATCTTAGTATTTTATGGTCACCAAAATTAACATCAAACTATTTAGGATCTGATCTCAATTTTTTATTTTCCTTCACATTCCTTAATCTTTGGCCAAAACCCATTGCTTCGTTGTCTGAACTTAACCCATGCATTAGCCTTTCCATGTCACTGTTCTTTCCTGCTGCCTAGAATACTCTTGGTAGTCATCCCCCATCTGTTAAACTCTTACACTTCTTTTATGACTCAATGAATTGCTACCTTACCTTTTAAGATTTTCCTTGATGTCTTCTAATCATCTCTTTGTCCTACAATTATAACCATACTGCCACATCCTGAATGCCTCAGACACATGGAAGATGCCCAAAAACATTTACTAAAGACAAGAAATTTGCTAGCTATCTTAGCTCCAAAACTATATGTTCTTAAACTGTAAGTAACACATCTTTTAGACAATTCCAACCCACCCTTCCTCCCAGCATCTACCATAGAACTATGCCCACAGGAAAAACTCAGTACGTGTTTGAGAAATATTGGTCGATTTCTTCATTTCTCCTCTACCATTTATCACAGAGCCTTCCATATGGCAGGTGTTCAGTAAACACTTGCTCCAAACAGATGATTCGTTGTCATCCGAACTTAGCCAGTGCTTCCAAAAAAGCCAGCCAAACAAACAAAAAACAATAACAAAAAAAAATACTAAAATTCTTGGTCATTCAGGTAGGACAGAAGCAATACAACTAATGGCATTTTTCAGCCAGACCCTTCCACAGGCGTCACTGTCAGGAAGAATTGGTCCCTGGATATGTCCTGACCCTGAGCTTTACATCCACCCAACAGTGGCATCATCCATTCCATAAAGGGCTGGTTCTGATGGTCTGTCATACAGAAAAGGATGAAAACTCTTTTAAATCTGCTGTTTTTCCCCAGCTTGTCACAGATTCTTTTGAAGCATCTGTTCCTCACAAAACAGTGTGGGTTAATTCCAGGTACATACAATCGTTGTAGAAATTTAGAGGATGTTGTTTGGCCCTCACAACTGCTTCCCCAGGTTTTTTCAGTATCTCTCTCAAATGACTACCATTTCCTGTTCTAAATTTATTAGTCCCCACCTCCACCCCCATTCTTTAATTAAGAAACTCTTAATTTGTTCATCTTTTAGGAGATGCCCAATTTCAACATCAATTCTTTAAATGTGATAGTTACAGCCAAAATAACAAGCCAGTCCCTAAAAAAATCTGGGATGCAAGCCATGAGATCCCATGATTTAGATGTGAACATATTTGTCTTATGTCCTCCTGCCCCTGTTATTTCCCTCTCTAGGGGCAGTGAGTACTTGTCCATAAATTCTGATGAGATGAATGTAGCAGGTTTCAGAATCCTACTTTACCTTTAAGGAGATGCTGAAGAGTAAGTGTTTTAATGTCTTTGTTTGTTTGAAACAAGCACCAGTGTGTATCTGGATATTTAGCTCTTTTGTTTTCATGTTTAATTGCCAACTTAGTGCAACAATCAATAATCCCAAAAGGGTGACCTGCTAACCACACAGAGGCATTATTTTACACCTCATTTCCCTCTGCAGTCTTTGGTTCCAATGAAGACCATTGTTAGTTTTTTTTTTTTTTTTTTTTTTTTGCTATTGTTGTTACAAGCCTTCAAGTGCCTGAATAAATCTATTTAGGTACATAAAACATAATATAAAATAAGTGTAATTACACTGATATACGGGCATGCATGCACACATTGAGAGCTTTTTTATAGCTGTTATTTTGTAGTTAATTTATCTCAACATGAATATTGAAAACAACCAAGATGGACTCTGTAGATACTAATTTAGAAAATAGGTGCTCTCATTTCATGGCATTAATATATTGTGTAATCTCTGATAAGAAAAAAACCTAGAAAAACTTTATTTTTTATCATTTATTTTCTCCTAAATTATTTCAGGAAAAAAGATCACTATGGTCTCTGTTTTTGTCTGCTCAGGAGAGCCGATCCCATTGTTTTAATAGCATCAGCCTGTCTATTTCAAGTCATTTAATAATTTATTACTAGTTTATTAAATACATTATCCAATTATGAAAATAGTTTGTATATAAAGGTATGGTATAAGCTAATGGCATGACAAGAGAGTTTATGCAAGAATGTCACGAGAAGCAAGACTATATAAAGTACCAGTGTTCAGACTGAAATGTAGACAATAGGGAGCCACTGAAGAAAGTCTGTAACAAATGCCATGTGTGTAAGACCTAACCTTCTTTTTTAGTGTCATTGACTCATATCCCAGAGACCTGAAAAGATTCAATCCAGCATATACCCAAACTTACTTGACACATCCTTTCTTAAAGCATTAAAATAGCTTATCCAATAACCATTTCCACTGTCCTTTTCTCCTTTCTAATTGGAATAATTTTGGGGTCCCATAGCAGCGTTTCAGTCCCTCTGGTGCTAAGCCACCTTCAGCCTTAGGGATGTGATTGCCCAAAGCCCCCACACCTGTTCCCATAAATAATCATTCAGTACAAGCATGAACATGTGATGGAATCCCTGTCAACTAATTAATTTAACCAATGTTTGCTGACACTATAATGTTCTATCCACTCCTCTAGGTGCTGGGGGACTGCAGTGAATAAAAGAGACAAATCCCTGCCCCCATGGAGCTACGAGGGACACAGAGGAGCGGCTGTCTTCTTTCCTTATAGATATTGATGTAGCTGGGTCTGACACCCATAATAGCTGTAGCTATCTTGAAGCCATGGAGATAGAATGAAGACAAACCCAGTATACCAAGGGAGGCAATGAGAAGGAAAAATGGGAAGAATCTGAGTTCTAGGTGACATGATTAGCATTCAAAGTAACCAACCCTGGAGTCATCCTTCTTCTAGACAAAATATTGATGCAATGGGTTAAGTGGTACCCCCTAAAAAGGGTTGTCTAAATCTTAACTCCTGGTGTTTCTGAATGTGACCTTATTTGGAAACAGGTTCTCTGAAGATGTAACTAAGTCAAGGGTCTGGAGATGAAGTGAGCTTGGAATTAAAGTGGGTCTTCAACCCAATTACTGGTGTCCTTAAAAGAAAAAAGGAGAGGGAGATTTGAAATATACTGAGAAGGAGGCCATGAGAAGAGCCAGAGAAAAAGGTGGTATGAAAATGATGGCAGAGATTGGAGTGATGCACCTACAAGTCAAGAAATGCCAAGGATTGCCTGCAGCCACAAGAATCTAGGAGAGGCACAGAACTAATTTGCCCTTAGAGCCTCCAGCAGGAACTTACCCTGTGATACTTTGATTTCAGGCCTCTGACCTCCTGAACTGTTGAGGACAAATTTCTATTGTTTTAAGCCACCCAGTGGGTGGTAATTTGTAATGGTAGCCCCAGGAAATACGGTAAAATAAATTACATTTCTTTAACCTTTAAGCCACTTTGTCTCCTCATGATTTCTTTTTAACACATGAAAGCCAGATCAAAGGTAGTACTCCTTACGTAAAGCCACCCCTCCCCCCCCCCCCCATCTTTCCTCTCAGTCATATGAAAAGCCCAAGATCCTTTCATAGCTTACAGGATCTGTCCCTTGTGGTCCCAGGTAACATCTCCACATCTGCCAGACAGGCCCCCTGGCTGTTCTTCAAATCCCTCAGCAGCGTCTGCACCTGGGGAGTTTTCTCATTGGATTTCCTCTGACCTAAAACTCTAGCTTTCCTACATACCTTCACAGTTTCTGTTACTCATCTCCTTTAAAGTCTGCTCACATTTCCAGCAGTCAGTGACCTTTACTTGATCACTATCACCACTACTACTAACTACTCCTGACTACACCTTATTGAAAACAGCAAACCATGTTCACACCACTGTGCCAGAGCTAAAGATGCTCCTCACCCAGTCCTACAGTTCCTTTTTGTCCACTGAACTCACAGCCTTCTAAAATACTCTATATTTTACTGTGTGTATTATTTATTGTCTACCTCTTCCACTACCAGAATATAATAAACTCTGTGACAGCAGGAATCTTTGAATGGAAAACTGATTCCTCCCAATTACCCAGACACCTAGACAAGTGCTTGGTGCCAAGAGGCTCAGTAAGTAACTGTTGAATTAAAAGACTTTTTTTTTCTTTTTTTTTTTTTTAACTTTTAAGCCTAACTCATCGTCTAAATAATTGTAACTGAGGATGCAACAGCATTATAATCTTAGCAAATACAGATGAGAGCTCCTCTCTCATAAAATGTTGTCCTCCAATTTTCCCTCATTTATTTTCAGGAGCATTTTACGTGCCTGCATGAAGTGACGTGGCTGGATAATAAATTAAAACAGTTCAATTATTTTTCTTTCATAGTCAGTTAGGAAAGAAAGACACTATCACACAAATTTCACTGCAACTTGCTTTTTTAGTTTTCTTTCTATTTGACATACACGACTTTTCTTAAGCATCCCTATCATGATGTTGCATTGGTCTCTAAAAGTACACATCTTTCTTGAAATTTGAAATTGATTAGGTCTATCTTGACAAATTTTTCTTTCCTTTTTATCTCAAACATTGAAGATAGTAAACCAGTTACTACTGCCCAATTGTTTTATTTCTGTGGGCTCATTTCCTAGAATAAGAGATATTGTCCTGCTTTAGAAAGCCATCTGGAAGTGCCCATGTACCTTGAATCCATTTATTATGTACTTTGGAGATGTAGCTCCACTGGCAATCCACATCAAAACTTAGGTTTTGAGTAATTTCAGTAAGGTTGACAGTGTTCACTTATGCCTTGAAATGAATGTGCACATCAATCCTGAAGACTACTTAATACTGTATATGTCCAGGTGCATCGAAATAGAAAATATGTTTTATAACATGGCATTCCTTTTTATTTGTGAAAGACTTTTTAGTTTAGGCCATGTCCTTTCAGGATAGATAGATCAAAGGGTCCAGAAAAAAAATAATGAAAATGGTTAGAAATAAGCAATAGGCGGGACCTCAAAAAAGATCTGAGGACTTTGGTAAAACAGGAACATATACAGAGAAAATCAATATATTTTTAAAAAGAATTCCTGTGACTAAAAAAATCTGCTTATAATATTCTAGTTTATATGGTTTTCTTCCCTCCTGCACTTAATCACTGATAGATTTTTTTCCCAATGCAAAAGCATACTCAAGATGGACTCTTTAAGTTTTCTTTCCCTAGGTCACATCAACACATTCCACCAGAGTTTTACCTTGATAAGCATAACCAAAGCTTAGTCCCTAAAGAACAACTTTATTTCCATTGCAAAGTTTGCCTTAGCACTGATTACAGTCTTTCATTTTACATGTAATTGATATATTAAATTAACTGGAATTGGGGTTATGAAAATGCATTCAAAAATACATTTGGTTATGGATCTATATGTGTGTTTCGGCTCATAGACACACAGAGAGAGCCAGGGAAAATTAAATATAATGGCGAGTTAAGAAAGAGGAATGTTTACATAATAGGCCATTGGTTACTTTATAGCATGCATTCTTAATAGGGCATTTATAAATTCCTGGGGACAGGTTAAAAAAAAGTTTACTATTTTTCTGTATAAATTACAGATGTGTGTATATATATATATATATATATATATATATATGGCAAATAAACATATACACAGTATATATGTGGTACTAAAGTTTCATGGGAGGGGGCACAATTGGGTGACTAGAAAAAGTATACTTTAAAAGACTCCTTAGAGGGGTGCCTGGGTGGCTCAGTTGGTTAAGCATCCGACTTTGGCTCAGGTCATGATCTCGTGGTTCAAGCCCCACGTCGGGCTTTGTGCTGACAGCTCAGACCCTATAGCCTACTTTGGATTGTGTCTCCATCTCTCTCTGCCCTCCCCAACTCGTGCTTGCTTCTCTCTCTCTCTCTCTCTCTCTCTCTCTCTCTCTCTCACACACACACACACACACACACACACACACACACACACACACACACACACAAATAAACATTAAAAAAATTTAAAGGCCCTTTAGAGAAGCAATTATGAATTTTCTTTGGAAAACATTAATGAGCAATGATTAAATTTGGGTTACAAAATCCAATACTAAACACTAATACTAATACGAATCCAATACTAAAAGATTCCTGTTAGACAAAACAACATAGGAAATGTCATAAATGTCAAAATTCTCGTAGCTAATGAAACATACCAAATTCTATAAGAAGAAAGGTTTTTTTTTTCCTTCTAATTTTGTGTAACAGAAGGTTCTTTTATATGCCTTTATATAGTAGACTTTCAGTGAGTGAGTTTTTCAGGATACTTTGTTTGCTTCATTGAATACAATGTCAAAATGACAATGGTGGAAGTGTATGGCTGAGGGAGATGAAAACAAGGCAAGATAATCCAAATACACAGCTCCGGGATGGTCTGGCCAAATCCAGGGCTACAAACAAGACCTCAGAAGTGAATGCACTGCATGTGTTTTTCCAATGATTATGCCTAAGCACTGTTTCTCTTGACTGAGTGCTTGAAAAAGTCTACTAGCAGTTAATTTAAGTTTATATTCTTCAGTGAGAATCGGGAATGCAGGTATTTGGTGTTGCACAGATCTTCTGCCCTACACCACAATGAAAACAGCTTTGCTTTTATATGATTATGTAAAAGCACATGCTTATTGTAATATATCCTAAATACAGGAAAACTACAGGAGAGAAAATGTCACCTGAAGTTCTACAATCTTGAAATAATCATCAATATTTTCATTATTTCATTAATCACCCTCTCTCTGTACAAAAGTATATACATTTATATTTATATACACATAAATGTCTTTTCTGTTATATATAAAGCATGAATCTCTCCATATATATGTATACATGTCTATATGTATGTATTATATATACATATATACATACACACACACAAACATTAATGGAGCTGTATCCTTCATTTTATTTTTTCATGAGCTCCTTTTTAGTTCTTTTTTAGTCTCATCTAAAACTTTTTTTACCAAGCAGAGTGTAAGATTTCATAAAACATTTTCATTAAACTAAATTTCTTCTTTGACCAGTTAGACCATGGAAATAGGACTACCTTATGTCACAGTTCAGATTGTCACAACTAATGGTATAGTAAGGGATCATTTATCCCTCACTTCTTGCTGTGCACAGCAACATTATAAACCTAATGGGCAGAACCACTGTTCTCCTAGGGAGCGCTAAGGGTCTCACTTAAAAGTAGAAACTGTGTCTTATGCATCAGTGTGTACCCAGTATGATGCCTGACATGTTATAGATGCTCAGTAAATTAAGGAAATGAAAAAGCTGAGTAACACCCCATGGAGAGGTTGTAAGTCTACATTAATTATGAGGTAGAATGTTGAAGTTATGTGTAATTTTCAAAGACCTAACTAAATCGCCAACATATGTCATGCTCTTGGAATCCAGTAAGGCAAGTTTATTCTCACAGATACACTCTTCTCTCTTGATTCCACAAATCAAGGTTAGCTAGCTACACAGGTGGAAATCTGAGAACAGAACTGGATAAATATAGTTTACCGATCCCCAAATAAAATCTATGCCAGGACGTGAGCAAAATGGAGCTAATCCATGCATTCCCCGACATGAAGATGTCCTTGATCAGCGACCAATGACCAGACCCTGTTGTAATTGTTGAATTCTACTTTGAGTTCTTATTAATATGGGAGACCCATCACACATAACTACATAAAAATACTCTAAGATAGGGTAATTAGATAAATCTTTATCTCTGATTGTCATTCCAGTTTTGCTTTAGTAAACACATTTGGATATTTAGAATTATATTTAATGGTCAGATTCTGACTTTTCCTTTGGATATTTATTTTTGTATAATGCAGCATACATGAGTTTTCCTTTTATGTTTTTTTCCAATGATTATCTTTTTTTTTAAATATATGAAGTTTATTGTCAAATTGGTTTCCATACAATTGGTGCCATCCTCAATACCCATCACCCACCCTCCCCTCCCTCCCACCCCCCATCAACCCTCAGTCTGTTCTGTTTTTAAAAGTCTCTTATGCTTTGGCTCTCTTCCACTCTAACCTCTTTTTTTTTCCTTCCCCTCCCCCATGGGTTTCTGTTAAGTTTCTCAGGATCCACATAAGAGTGAACACATCTGGTATCTGTCTTTCTCTGTATGGCTTATTTCACTTAGCATAACTCTCTCCAGTTCCATCCATGTTGCTACAAAGGGCCAGATTTCATTCTTTCTCATTGCCACGTAGTACTCCATTGTGTATATAAACCACAATTTCTTTATCCATTCATCAGTTGATGGACATTTAGGCTCTTTCCATAATTTGGCTATGGTTGAGAGTGCCTGCTATAAACATTGGGATACAAGTGCCCCTATGCATCAGTACTCCTGTATCCCTTGGGTAAATTCCTAGCAGTGCTACTGCTGGGTCATAGGGTAGGTCTATTTTTAATTTTTTGAGGAACCTTCACACTGTTTTCCAGAGTGGCTGCACCAGTTTGCATTCCCACCATCAGTGCAAGAGGGTTCCCATTTCTCCACATCCTCTCCAGCATCTATAGTCTCCTGATTTGTTCATTCTGGCTACTCTGACTGGTGTGAGGTGATACCTGAGCGTGGTTTTGATTTGTATTTCCCTGATGAGGAGCGACATTGAGCATCTTTTCATGTGCCTGTTGGCCATCTGGATGTCTTCTTTAGAGAAGTGTCTATTCATGTTTTCTTCCCATTTCTTCAATGCATTATTTATTTTTTGGGTGTGGAGTTTGGTGAGCTCTTTATAGATTTTGGATACTAGCCCTTTGTCCGATATGTCATTTGCAAATATCTTTTCCCATTCTGTTGGTTGCCTTTTAGTTTTGTTGGTTGTTTCCTTTGCTGTGCAGAAGCTATTTATCTTCAAAAGGTCCCAGTAGTTCATTTTTGCTTTTAATTCCCTTGCCTTTGGGGATGTGTCAAGTAAGAAATTGCTACGGCTGAGGTCAGAGAGGTCTTTTCCTGCTTTCTCCTCTAGGGTTTTGATGGTTTCCTGTCTCACATTCAGGTCCTTTATCCATTTTGAGTTTATTTTTGTGAATGGTGTGAGAAAGTGGTCTAGTTTCAACCTTCTGCATGTTGCTGTCCAGTTCTCCCAGCACCATTTGTTAAAGAGACTGTCTTTTTTCCATTGGATATTCTTTCCTGCTTTGTCAAAGATGAGTTGGCCATATGTTTGTGGGTCTAGTTCTGGGGTTTCTATTCTATTCCATTGGTCTATATGTCTGTTTTTTGTGCCAATACCATGCTGTCTTGATGATGACAGCTTTGTAGTAGAGGCTAAAGTCTGGGGTTGTGATGCCTCCCGCTTTGGTCGTCTTCTTCAAAAGTACTTTGGCTATTCGGGGCCTTTTGTGGTTCCATATGAATTTTAGGATTGCTTGTTCTAGTTTTGAAAAGAATGTCGGTGCAATTTTTATTGAGATTGCATTGAATGTGTAGATAGCTTTGGGTAGTATTGACATTTTGACAATATTTATTCTTCCAATCCATGAGCACGGAATGTTTTTCCATTTCTTTATATCTTCTTCAATTTCCTTCATAAGCTTTCTATAGTTTTCAGCATACAGATCCTTTACATCTTTGCCTAGATTTATTCCTAGGTATTTTATACTTCTTGATGCAATTGTGAGTGGGATCAGTTTCTTTGTCTTTCTGCTGCTTCATTATTAGTGTGTAAGAATGCAACTGATTTCTGTACATTGATTTTGTATCCTGCAATTTTGCTAAATTCATGTATCAGTTCTAGCAGACTTCTGGTGGAGTCTATTGGATTTCCATGTATAATATCATGTCATCTGCAAAAAGTGAAAGCTTAACTTCATCCTTGCCAATTTTGATGCCTTTGATTTCCTTTTGTTGTCTGCTGATGCTAGAACTTCCAACACTATGTTAAACAAGAGCAGTGAGAGTGGACATCCCTGTCGTGTTCCTGATCTCAGGGAAAAAGCTCTCAGTTTTTCCCCACTGAGGATGATGTTAGCTGTGGGCTTTTCATAAATGGCTTTTATGATCTTTAAGTATGTTCCTTCTATCCTGACTTTCTCGAGGGTTTTTATTAAGAAAGGGTGCTGAATTTTGTCAAAGGCCTTTTCTGCATCGATTGACAGGATCATATGGTTCTTATCTTTTCTTTTATTAATGTGATGTCTCACATTGATTGATTTGCGAATGTTGAACCAGCCCTGCATCCCCGGAATGAATCCCGCTTGATCATGGTGAATAATTCTTTTTATATGCTGTTGAATTCAATTTGCTAGTATCTTATTGAGAATTTTTGCATCCATACTCATCAGGGATTTTGGCCTGTAGTTCCTTTTTTTCCTGGGTCTCTGTCTGGTTTAGGAATCAAAGTAATACTGGCTTCATAGAATGATTCTGGAAGTTTTCCTTCCCTTTCTATTTTTTGGAATAGCTTGAGAAGGATAGGTATTATCTCTGCTTTAAACGTCTGGTAGAACTCCCCTGGGAAGCCATGTGGTCCTGGACTCTTATTTGTTGGGAGATTTTTGATGACTGATTCAATTTCTTCGCTGGTTATGGGTCTGTTCAAGCTTTCTATTTCCTCCTGATTGAGTTTTGGAAGCGTGTGGGTGTTTAGGAATTTGTCCATTTCTTCTAGGTTGTCCAGTTTGTTGGCATATAATTTTTCATAGTATTCCCTGATAATTGCTTGTATCTCTGAGGGATTGGTTGTAATCATTCCATTTTCATTCATGATTTTATCTATTTGGGTCATCTCCCTTTTCTTTTTGAGAAGCCTGGCTAGAGGCTTATCAATTTTGTTTATTTTTTCAAAAAAACAACTCTTGGTTTCGTTGATCTGCTTTACAGTTTTTTTAGATTCTATATTGTTTATTTCTGCTCTGATCTTTATTATTTCTCTTCTTCTGCTGGGTTTAGGCTGTCTTTGTTGTTCTGCTTCTATTTCCTTTAGGTGTGCTGTTAGATTTTGTATTTGGGATTTTTCTTGTTTCTGGAGATAGGCCTGGATTGCAATGTATTTTCCTCTCAGGACTGCCTCCGCTGCATCCCAAAGCATTTGGATTGTTGTATTTTCATTTTCATTTGTTTCCATATATTTTTTAATTTTATCTCTAATTGCCTGGTTGACCCATTCATTCTTTACTA
The DNA here is from genome assembly GCF_018350175.1 of Felis catus. Classification (NCBI taxonomy): domain Eukaryota; kingdom Metazoa; phylum Chordata; class Mammalia; order Carnivora; family Felidae; genus Felis; species Felis catus. Next base: position 71,473,217 of record NC_058379.1, on the reverse strand, counting down.
GGGTGTTCTTTAACCTCCATGCTTTTGGAGGTTTTCCAGACTTTTTCCTGTGGTTGATTTCAAGCTTCATAGCATTGTGGTCTGAAAGTCTGCATGGTATGATTTCAATTCTTGTATACTTACGAAGGGCTGTTTTGTCACCCAGTATGTGATCTATCTTGGAGAATGTTCCATGTGCACTTGAGAAGAAAGTATATTCTGTTGCTGTGGGATGCAGAGTTCTAAATATATCTGTCAAGTCCATCTGATCCAATGTATCATTCAGGGCCCTTGTTTCTTTATTGACCGTGTGTCTAGATGATCTATCCATTTCTGTAAGTGGAGTGTTAAAGTCCCCTGCAATTACCACATTCTTATCAATAAGGTTGCTTATGTTTGTGAATAATTGTTTTATATTTTTCGGGGCTCCTGTATTCGGCACATAGACATTTATAATTGTTAGCTTTTCCTGATGGATAGACCCTGTGATTATTATATAATGCCCTTCTTCATCTCTTGTTACAGCCTTTGATTGAAAGTCTAGTTTGTCTGATATAAGTATGGCTCCTCCAGCTCTCTTTTGACTTCCAGTAGCATGATAAATAGTTCTCCATCTCCTCACTTTCAATCTGAAGGTGTCCTCAGGTCTAAAATGAGTCTCTTGTAGACAGCAAATAGATGGGTCTTGTTTTTTTATCCATTCTGATACCCTATGTCTTTTGGTTGGTGCATTTAGTCCATTAACATTCAGTGTTATTATAGAAAGATATGGGTTTAGAGTCATTGTGATGTCCATAGGTTTCATGCTTGTAGCGATGTCTCTGGTACTTTGTCTCACTGGATCCCCCTTAGGATCTCTTGTAGGGCTGGTGACGAATTCCTTCAGTTTTTGTTTGTTTGGGAAGACCTTTATCTCTCCTTCTATTCTAAATGACAGACTTGCTGGATAAAGGATTCTTGGCTGCATAGTTTTTCTGTTTATCACATTGAAGATCTCCTGCCATTCCTTTCCGGCCTGCCAAGTTTCAGTAGAGAGATCACGGTCACGAGTCTTATTGGTCTCCCTTTATATGTTAGAGTACGTTTATCTCTAGCTGCTTTCAGAATTTTCTCTTTATCCTTGTATTCTGCCAGTTTCACTATGATATGTCGTGCAGAAGATCGATTCAAGTTACATCTGAAGGGAGTTCTCTGTGCCTCTTGGATTTCAATACCTTTTTCCTTCCCCAGATCCGGGAAGTTCTCAGTTATTATTTCTTCAAGTACACCTTCAGCACCTTTCCCTCTCTCTTCCTCCTCTGGGATACCAATTTTGCGTATATTATTTCTCTTTAGTGAATCGCTTAGTTGTCTAATTTTCCCCTCATACTCCTGGATTTATCTCTCTTTTTCTCAGCTTCTTTTTAGCTCCTCCTGCCTATTCCTTAGTCCCTTGATCTCTGTAGCAAGAGATTCTCTGCTGTCCTTTATACTGTTTTCAAGCCCAGCGATTAATTTTATGACTGTTATTCTAAATTCACTTTCTGTTATATTGTTTAAATCATTTTTGATCAGTTCGTTGGCTGTTGTTATTTCCTGGACGTTTTCTGAGGGGAATTTTTCCGTTTCATCATTTTGGATAGTCCCTGGAGTGGTGCAGGACTGCGAGGCACTTCCCCTGTGCTGTCTTGAATAACTTGCGTTGGTGGGCAGGGCCGCAGTCAGACCTGCTGTCTGCCCCCAGCCCACTGCTGGGGCCACAGTCAGACTGATGTGTGCCTTCTCTTCCCCTCTCCTAGGGGCGGGATTCACTGTGAGGTGGCGTGGGCTGTCTGGGCTACTTGCACACTGCCAGGCTTGTGGTGCTGGGGATCTGGTGTATTAGCTGGGGTGGATGGGCAAGGTGCACAGGGGTGGGAGGGGCAGACTCAGCTTGCTTTTCCTTCAGAGATCCGCTTAGGGAGGGTCCCTGTGGCACCGGGAGGGAGTCAGACCCGCCGGAGGGATGGATCCCCAGAAGCACAGCTTTGGGTGTTTGCGTGGTGCAAGCAAGTTCCCTGGCAGGAACCGGTTCCCTTTGGGATTTTGGCTGGGGGATGGGCGAGGGAGATGGTGCTGGTGAGCACCTTTGTTCCCCGCCAAGGTAAGCTCTGTCGTCTGGGGCTCAACAACTCTCCCTCCCGTTTTCCTCCAGCCCTCTCGTTCTCCGAGCAGAGCCGTTAGCTTATAACCTTCCAGATGTCAAGTCCCGCTTGCTGTCGGAACACACTCCGTCAGGCCCCTCCGCTTTTGCCAGCCAGACTCGGGGGCTCTGCTTGGCCGGCAGGCTGCCCCTCCCCTGGGCTCCCTCCCGCCAGTCCGTGCAGCGCGCACCGCCTCTCCGCCCTTCCTACCCTCTTCCGTGGGCCTCTCATCTGCGCTTGGCTCCAGAGACTCCATTCTACTAGTCTTCTGGCAGTTTTCTGGGTTATTTAGGCAGGTGTGGGTGGAATCTAAGTGATCAGCAGGACGCGCGGGAGCCCAGTGTCCTCCTATGCCGCCATCTTCCCAGGAGCCCCTCCAATGATTATCTTTTGAAGTTTATATCTTGTTTTTTTTTTAAGAAAACTGGAAAAAATAAACTTTGAAAACATAATGGAGAATGCACTTCATTTTCATGTCCACTTTTGAAGGAATGCAGTCAAAGTTTAACTTGCTTGTGTACAAGCTGAATTCTTCCCCAACTTGTTTAATTGAAGATTATTGAGGTTTAAAAAAACCTCATTCCAACGTAATGGTACAGTGAAAGAGATTTTCTATCAGATCATCTTCAAATAATTGTAAGGAGTTAGGAAATATGAATTGGAAAGGGACCACTAGGTCAATTTCAATCCAGTAAGAGCAAAGCTTATATTAATTCTGCCACATAATGCATCTTACTTTTAAGTATGTTCTTCTTTTACTTCAGCCTGATTCTGGCCCATCTCCTGCAACTCCCCAGTGAAAGGAAATGCTTTGATTTCGGTAATGATTTCTCAAGACAGATAGTAGAGTCTACTTACAAACTTTCTTCCTGTGAAAGAAACTGAGGTACCTGAATTCTGGGAAGTTAGTGATTCAGTAGGCATTTTCTTTATTATTCTCATTCCAAGTTGCCTTCTGAGAAGACCATGAGAGACTAAACAAATAGTTTTGCTATCTTTTACAAATTTTCAACAATATTTTTTTTCTTTGAATGATCAGCTAGTTCCCAGAAAACAAATAGTACTTCTGCAGGTACTATTTGGGAGAACTAATTCTTCTTTGCGATTTCCTAGAACCTAAGAGAATTGTTTGGAGACCCAAGGAACTCTAGAGAAGTGCTATTCTATTTCCATGCCAGACAGAACTGCCTTTGTCATCTTTTCTCCCAGCTCTCAACAACCCAACATTTAGCAGAGCTCCTCTCTCTCCCTTCAAAGCCTTTGTACACACTCACCTTGGACTTGCCACACAACACTGCCATCTTTTACTTTAAATCAAAGGTTAGCAAACAATCTGTTTTGGCAAATAAGGTTTTATGAGAACACAGCCACATCTGCCCCTTTACATATTGCCTAAGGGCTGTTTCCACACTATAAGTTGAGCAGTTGTATCAGAAATCATATGTCAGGGAAAGCCAGAAATATTTACTGTGTGGCCCTCAACAGGACATGTTTACCAATCTCTGCTTTAAACTCCGATTTCCCTCCAAGCCCATCTAGAGATTTTTCAGAGATTCATTTAGCTAACTCTCCAGAGGATTGACAGTATTTCCTTTCCTTTCCTTTTTAATTTTGAGTTCCTACAGATAGAAAGTTTAAGGGTGTATTTTTTTATATTAATAAATTCATTTTTAGAACATGTTTAGGTTCATGGTAAAACTGAGCAGAAAGTACAGTGAGTTCTCATGTACCCCTGTCCTTACACATGCACAACATCCCCCATTATTAACACGACAATGGTACGTTTGTTATAATCAAACCTACAATGACAAATCATTATAACCCAAAGTCATAGCTGACATTAGAATTCATTCTTGGTGTTGTAGGTTTTGATAAATCCTGTGGGTTTTGATAAATGTACAATGATGTGCATCCAACATGGTAGTGTCATACAGAATAATTTCACGATCTTAAAAATCCCCATGTGCTCTGCCTATTCATCTGACCTTTTCTCTTCTAACCCCTGGCAACGACTAATCTTTTAACTGTATCCACTGTACCTTTCCCCAGAATATCACACAGGTGAAGTCACACACTATGTAGGCTTTTCAGATTGGCTTCTTTCACTTAGTAATATGCAGTTCCTCCATGTCTTTTCATGGCTTGACAGCTCATTTCTTTTTAGTGCTGAATTGCTTGGATATACTACATTTTGTTTAGCCATTCACTTACCAGAAGACATCTTGTTTCTTTCCAAGTTTGGGCAATTATGAATAAAGCTGCTATACAAACATATATATGCAGGTTTTTGTGTGAAAATAATGTTCATTTCACTCAGATAAATACCAAGAATAAGAATTGCTAGGTTGCATGGTAATGATGTTTAGTTTAATTTAAAAAAAAAGCTGCCAAACTGCCTTCCAAAGTGATTTATTTATTTCATTTTGTCTTCCTACCAGAAGCTAATGAGAGTTCCTGTTGCTCCACATCCTTATCAACATTTGGTGTTGTCAGTGTTTTAAATTTTGGCTATAATAGGTGTTTAGTGGTATCTCAAAGTTGTTTTAAAGTTGCAATTCTCTAATGACACATGATATTGAACACATTTTCATATGGTAACTTGCCATCAATCTGTATTTCTGGTGAGGCGTCTGATTAGGTCTTTTGTCCATTTTTAATTGGGTTGTTCATTTTCTTATTTTTGAGTTTTAAGAATTCTTTGCACAATCCTTTATCACATGTGTTTTTTGCAAATAGTTTCTCGTAGTCTGTGAAGGCTGTATTTTTGAAAGGTGCTATGTTGAAATTCAGTTAGTTAAACCAAGTGATTAACCTTCTATAATGTATGAGTATAGACTAAAACACTTTTCAGAGGTGTTTAAATATTCTCATTACAAAGTTAATACTATATGCTATGGGAAATCTGAAGACAAAACACACACAAAAAATTAAAAACCATGGTTACCTTTTGGTGTACATACAATATATATGTACATCATATATATAAAGAATAATATTTATACCATAAAACATTTTCTAATATATTTAAATTCATCAATATTTATGTTCAATTATTAAAGTACTGCATGTTATTCTATAATATTGTTTTAAATGAAGGCACAGTGTTCTCTCTTACACTTGTATAGTAATATGACTAATTCCCCATGTTAGATATACTCTTACATTTTATCTTTTAAATAATGCATTCATGAGTGTCCTAGAAAAAAAAAATCTTAGCATACATCTTTATTTCTTTAGCACAACTTTCTAGAAGTGGAATTGTTGTTCTAGAACATAGAAAACTTTAGAGGTCTTCCTACATTTTACCAAAATATCTCCAGAAACCTTCTTTTCTTCTAACACCCTTGGAAAACCATCATGACAGTGTTATAAATCCTCTAACATTTCATTTCATGAGGTACACTAATTCATATCCATGTAATATATGATCAATTCTTTTCATACACAAAATGATAGTGGAGAATTTGATCTACTCGTTAACACTATACTTGACTCCAGATTAATTTGATTTGTTATCAAATACCAAATACACTTTTAGAGAACTAAAAGCTAGGGTAAAACAGTTAACATTAAAGACAAGAAAACAAATAAGGAAGCAAACAAACAAGCAGAAATACCTAGGATTCCAGATCCTAGAAAGTTCTTAGAAGATATTCTAAAAGGTGCTTTCAGTGTGGTCCATATCCTTGGACTAAGGACATACTCTTCCATTATTCACAAGGGAAAAAAACCACTCTCATATGAAACTAACTCTGGAATATTTGCCTAAAAATTATTTTCCCCTTACTTCAAATTCACAACAAATACTAAATGACTCCCTCTGAATATTTAAATTTCCTCCTTTTCTGTGTAATAAGGCCTTAGCACTAAGAGCTTCCTTTGAGAAGCGGTGTGGTAGGGTAGGTTTATGGTCTCTCAGACTTGAGGCCAAATTCTAACTCTTCGGAAATCACTTAATTTAGATAAACCTTAACTTCCTTGTCTGTAACAGAGGCAAACCATCTACAACAATAAGGTTGTTAAGTTTAAATAAGATCAAATATGCAGAGTACCTTTGACCTCATTATTTTTGTAATTCCTAGTTCTTTAAGGCAAAGCAACTCTGTCTTAGGGAATGTGGAAGCTGTGAAAGAACACATTCCCAAAGAAAATTAATGGTGGAAGCCACATGTTGCCCATGAACAGCTTATAAAATTGCAACTCTGCCCAGTGCTAACAATACCTAGCCAGAATAGACTGCTAGTAAGAAAAAGCATATTATCGAGGGTATAACATTGGAATGAGAATAGAATTCAAGTATTTCAGTAATAACAATGAGAAAAAGAATACAGAAAAGAAGACATGCCTAAGCATTATATTTTGCCACTGAATGCCAAAGCAATTTTTGGATATTCTGATTTTTGTCTAAAAGATTTTCCCCAAGATTAGATGGCATTGTAATACCACCAAATAAATAATGCTTACATTCTGGTTCCACAGCTGAGTGATGGCTTCTGACTAGAAATTGAATGAACGGTTTAATGGTAGTTCAAATAGTAGCAAATAGTTGTTTGCCAGTTTACAATCACTTATTCTCATTCGCTCTCTGTCATTTTCTGAGCTATGTTGCAGTTAAGAAAGCTGTCATACAAAATGAAAGTGGCTTTTTCAAGCAGAAAACAAATGTACTCTGGCTGGCAGACTGGCATTTAATCATTCAGTCTCTTAGCGTCATTACTCTGCTGCTAGCATAAAACATCCTGCATTGTTTATGGAGGAGGAGATGGGCTGTGAACACCTGGCCCTTACCAACCTCTGCAAGTAGGTGCCACCGGGTCTTGGTCATCCCTCTGGGAAGTAATCTTTCTTGGAGGGACATCTGAGCTTATCAGCTGTGGTGGACTAGAATATCTCTGGACCTGTGATTCTCACACTCACTATCTTTAGGTTTGGAGGGGAGGGTATTATAAAGCAGCTGTCACTCTTTGGCTTGGTTCATGGTATCACCCTCCATGGCACAAGGATTTGAAGCTATTTAAATTACAAGCCTGTTGTATCCCTCTCTGATCCCTTCCCTAATTACATAAATTAGTTAACAAAAGACATGTCTTCTGGTAAAACTGAAAATAATTACTCGTTCCTTTGGTTTTAGAAAACTCTGGCTTTCCCAAATCATTTGTGTATGTCCAGAGCTTTGTCTCCTCCCTCCATTTGAGAGGACAGGCACCTCTGGGGAGACAGGGAAGAGTATTGATTAAATTCACCCATACAGAGCAAGATCAAATCAAGCATAGCCACTGGTAGCCATGGTGCTTTCTAGATCTGCTCCAGGTGGATCAGAATCAGGTAATATTATTAGTAAAGTTCAACAACAGCAAAATTTCCTCTGGACTCTAGCTGTACCCTCCAGCTGCAAGGGTAAAATTGAGATGCGCTGTTACTGAGGAGGCAATAGTATATCTGTCTTTCTCCTAGTTGCATATTTAATGTGCCAGGTAAGATACTTTCTTCTGAAATCACAGTTTCAATTTCTTTGAGCAAAGAGAACATTTTGATGAATATTTTTAATAAAGCAATTTCAAAAAAGAAAAAAAAAAAGAAAAGTCAAATTTTGGCATTCTGTCCAAGCATCATACACGCATATTCAACAATAGGCTTTGCATATGTAAGCCTTTTAGAATAATTCTTTAGATTACAATGTTTTGCTACTTTGTTTCTCTGTTGAGAGTTATTACCACCACACTAAGTTGGATTAATCCAACAAAGTAAAAATGATGCTCCTCTGTCATCTACTCTACACTGTTCAAATTCTCCAATTCCCAATGGTGTATTTAAGTGTTGTTTCATGATATCCAGAAAATCGATTATTATAGGAGATAGACCAAAAAAGGTTCTCATTCCTTCTTCTATGCTTTGGAATTAGGGATTTCTCCGTGAGGAGCCCAAAGTGTAATTATTAGAGTCTGGACATCACGGTTTCCATTCGACCTGCCATTTGATGAGTATCATGTCTTCCAGTTCTTGAGAAACATAAATTGATATTTAAAAGACCAGATATATTGGAAAGAAGGATTATCAAACATGGAAAGAGACTAAGCTAGAATTGTTCAATATGGAAGAAAATATGATACCACGTAACTTATTGTTAGGAAAACTTATTGAGAATGCATTGCTAAAAAAGAGACAACAGGGGGCGCCTGGGTGGCGCAGTCGGTTAAGCGTCCGACTTCAGCCAGGTCACGATCTCGCGGTCCGGGAGTTCGAGCCCCGCGTCGGGCTCTGGGCTGATGGCTCAGAGCCTGGAGCCTGTTTCCGATTCTGTGTCTCCCTCTCTCTCTGCCCCTCCCCCGTTCATGCTGTGTCTCACTCTGTCCCAAAAATAAATAAATGTTGGAAAAAAAAAAAAAATTAAAAAAAAAAAAAAAAAAAAAAGAGACAACAGGTCCAAAAAGGTGTCACTAGTACTGAGCCCCACCTCAGTAAACCAGGTCTTACTACCTAACCTAACTGCAGTTACAACATCTCCAAGGAGTTCCAGTAAATCTGAAATTCCATGGCCAGCACTTGTGAGGTAATCTACCTGACATACCCCAATGATCTCCCAAAGAAGGATGAGGTAACCTGCTCTTTCCTGATCCCCAACCCTGTCTATGTATAACTAACTCCCCCATTTTGTTCAGCACCCCTTTCTATTTACTAGATGGGATGTTGCCCAATTTATGAATCATTGAACAAAGCCAATTTGATCTTCAAAGGTACTCAGGTGAATTTTGTCTTTTAACAGTATCAAATCAGTGATTTATACTGTTTCCATTTATATGTCAAAAATACTGATGTAGTCTCAGGAGCTGGCACTGGCTTAAGATATTTTTGAAATAAAGTGTATTATAAGAAAATAAAAGGCAGCTGCCTTCAGGCCTCTGCGCTCCTTTCGCTCTTTCCAAATGAGCTTCACGCAATCTTCTAAACCTAATTAGATTACCCACCAGAGGTTCTACAAGTTGAACTCTTCTGGAGAAGTCTGTTCTGCAAAAACAACTCCAATTTTCCCCTTACAGAAAATATCAGGATTGATCACTGCCAAGTTTGCAAGCACATTTGTATCTCTACTGAAATTCAGCACCTTACTGAGCTCTAAGACATAGGAAATGAGAGAAATACCAAGAATGCCTTCACAGGAGAATGTGGAAAGAAATGTTGTCTTACCCACCAGTTCCCAGGACTCAGCTTCAGGAGCTCAAGTTAAAACTGTCACATATTATCAAGAGTCGATAATACGTTATTTGCTTCCAGTAAGAAATAGAAACAGAAAGGCCAGAGGGAGACATAAGCTAAAACCAGTTAAAATGAGATATTTGTGTTGTTCAAGTGTCAGGAAGAAATTTACACCCAGGCAGGATTTTGTGAATCACTTGGCATCACTGAATGTTAGGGCCATCTTTTTGCAATGGTTTCATCTTTTGTCTTCTCATCATGCAGCCATGTATTGGTCCTGGTTATTAGATCTGGTTTTATTCCCACTCCTTGTGGGAAATTGTTTAATGCCACTGTCAAAGCCGACAGTGCTTGGAACGTTTTAATCTTGTAAAATGTTCTCCTCAGTTACACAGGGGAGTCTGCTTTTGAGTTTCTGCTGTTATCATGAACGATAAGGGGCCTGCATGCACATCTCTTTCCAATTTATTATATTAACATCCTTAACATCTCAGATAATTTTAACTTTTTGTCATATATCATGTGCCTCTAACAGTTAGCAAGTGCATTCTAAAGTTATCTCTGTAAACACGTCCGTTGCCGTTTGAATGGTGGTGGTGGGAAGGAGCTGGAATGATGTACAGACAAGCACAGTGATGGTGCCAGGTAGGATACCAGGAGGACATAAAAGTTAGCATGGAAGCCACTGGTGTGAGGGAAAGGGGAATGGGATCAACAGGGGGAATGAGGTGGGACAGAGGCATAAAATGATTCCTAAGGTTTTGGTTTGGGCGAGTGGGAAAGTTGCCTGGAAATCATTCTGAGGAGTTACTTGCTGCACCATCTAATCAGAAAGAAGTAACAACACAGATGACCCAAGGCAAAATATCATTCATTTGTTCATATATTCATTCATACATTCATCAGTTTAATTGCTCCTACCTGTATTGCATATTACTGGGTTCCTAATAATCTCTAAGAATACTAAGAGAAGAATGCACGATCTCTGCTTTCAAGGCTCTCATACTCTGACAGAATAACAGAATGGTGCCCCAAATCCTTTAATTCAGTGTGAGCTATAGATCAGAAGGATGTGTGAACATGACTACACAGCCCAGAAGATAGAGGTGCTACCACTACTGGGGTAGGGAAAGAGAACGAAGGGGTTGGGGGGGGGAGGCAGAAAAGCAGAGGAGAATGAGGCAAGAAAGAAAACTCTATAAAAGAGATAATATTTAAGCTGGGCCTTGAAGAATGAGTAAGAATCCACCAGGAAGAAAAAAATGAAAGGATGATGTCAGGGAGAGGATATAAGAAGCAGAAATAATTCCCAAGTGTCCCTTCCCCTCCTCTTAGCATCTCTTCAACTCCCTCCTTTGATGCTGCCAGGCTCCATCGACTCCAATGCCATGATCTTCATTGTAATCTCCACAAAATTACACCCATTATACAGACCAACCTCCCCCACACACATATCCTAAGACTTTGATTCCTACTCATGTACAAATAACAAAGGGTTTACAATTCTTACAATACATTGTGCTCAGACACAATAGGTACAGAGGTACAACTTTCAACCTGAAAAACCAAAGCAGGACAATTTACTGCTTTCATTGAAGGTTTGTCTTGTCTGAAGAAAGATACCCAAGGCATAAAGTGTTGTCACATAACCAAAGAAGAAGAGAGGTTTATTGTGTTCAATATAAACAGGAAATTCAGGTCAATTAAGAGATATGAACAGACAGACTGGAGGCTAAAAAGTGCAATAGGGACAATGTTCTGTCCCAAGAAATGTACAATTTTCCCAAGACATTAAAAAAAAAAAAAAAAAAAAAGTAACCTTAGCCAAGAGTGATTGGCAAAAAGCAACATAACCATAGCTCCTTTTTAGTGGCCTTCCACAAATGCTAAGAACTACAGGTTTAGTGAAGGAGGAATGAGCTAAGATTTATACTATGCAAAAAGAATGGCTTTGTATTTTCCTACCAGACTGATACTGTTGATGAAGTTCTTTAAGCATGTTCCTCCCTTTTAGCCCTCAGGTGGGGAATTAAAAAAAAAAAAAAAAAAAAAAAAAAAAAAAAAAACAGGCTCTGTCCAATGTCCTGATTTGACTCTCCAGCAATAAAATAAAAATACTTCTTTCAGAAATGCTCCTGACAGAACACTGCCTACATGTTTTCAAAGATATAATTGTCATTATAATTCTAGAGTGACTTCTTTTCCCAGAAGATATCACTTTGCTTATATTGATAATATACTGTAAGCATTGAACTGACTTTCAAAAAAAGACTGAATGCTTATTATGATTCTCAAGCTCTCAGTTATTGGGATCAGTGACTTCAATTGGAAACATTTTATTTGTTTTTATAATAAAAAGTACATAATTGTTATTAGTCCCATGATTCCTTCTGTTGAACATAATAGTGCCTGCCTTTACCCCAGACTTCATTGCTTTTTATTCTGCATCATGTGCTTTATTGATTTTTCTGTTACTATTATTTCCTTCAATAAGCCATTGTAAAATAACATGGATTTTCCTCTTTAATTTTTTCTTGTTTCATTCCCACCCACAGCCTCTCCAGAGCTGAGTCCAGGACTTCCTTCTGCTTTTACGCTATTCCTCCTTTCCCTCGTGCCTGCTCTCATGTACCTCCCCCAGGACACTGGATCAAAATATTAGGGGGTAAACAAGTTACCCCCTTTCTCCTTCTGAGTTTAGAACCAATTGGAGTTTATTTTTAAGTATATAGGTTACAAGCAAATGGAGATCAAAATGTTAGCCTTTCCTACTGATAAAGCTGGTTATCAAGAGCAGCTTCTGGTTATCATAATCCCTATGTAAATTAGACACAGCCATAGAGTCACATGGCCCTGAAATATCACAGTAGTCACTAACACAAAGAGAATCCCCATACTGAGCAACTGTGTGTCCTTGGGACAGGCTGGTTGAGAAAGAGAGAAACGAGGGGCCAGAGCGGGGTGTTGTGAGGTACAGTATATTCTGAGCTAAGTTCCTGTTTGCAAAATCATCACTGAGTTTCTACCTGTCTCAAGTTGAAGAGTATGTGAAAGTGCCAAGAGTGGCCAGTGGAAGAGCCTTGGGTAGACCCTGAGGCTTAGGGGAACCGTGTGGTAGGTACTGGAAGCTTCAGTTTCCAAGAAAACACTCATAAAATGTCCCCTGGCCCTTATAAATTAGTAAAGAAGTAATTAAAACTCCTCTCTCTCTTCTCAAATTTGGTACATTTATAATCTAGGTGGATTGTTGAGATTATTCCTCAGAACATATCAGATTTTGTGTTTTGGGCCTGCTATTCACAGTGGTTGAACAATTTCAATGTTACCTGGCCAAAATGCCAATTACTATTAACAAAAGGCAAATGACAGAAATGAATGATGTGGCCACCTAAAATATAAAGTAAAATTAACTATATTGCTTACATACTTGACCTCCTTTTTCTTTTGTTTTTAAATTTTTTAATGTTTATTTTTGAGAGAGAGACACACAGAGTGTGAATGGGGGAGGGGCAGAGAAAGAGGGAGACACAGAATCTGAAGCAGGCTCCAGGCTCTGAGCTGTCAGCACAGAGTCTGACGCAGGCCTCGAACTCACGGACTGCGAGATCATGACCTGAGCCGAAGTCGGAGGCTTAACCAACTGAGCCACCCAGGCGCCCCCTCCAGTTCTTATATCAAAGATGGAAACTGAGTTTTTTTGATACTTATTTGCTGACATTTTATCTTAATTTCTGGAGAGGTAATATTTCTCAGATTAATGGATTTAAGAGTTAAAGGTATAACTACTTCATTTACATGAGACAAGGAACTGCATGATTTGGTCAACAATAATTTTCTTGCTCTTCTCCAAATCCTGGCCTTTAGTATATGTGAAGAAAAGCTTCACATGCAGAGGAAGAAATCTAAGGTTTGGAAATGAGATTATAGGAAATTTGTGGAAGTCATGGGATATAAGGGGATCAGAAAAATGAGTTTGCCTGGGGATCCTCAAGGCTTTGCCTCTGTATTTTTCTCTCTATACTTGAACACACCTAAGTCTTCCTACTGGAGCCCTACCATGCCAATCATTCACAGCATTTGTTTGTTTTTCACCAATGACAAAGTAAGGTGACCTTATGTGATAAATATTTTGGTTCCACACTCAAGTAGTTTCAGTATTTTCCAAGTTGTGCTGTTAATATGCCCTAGAGTCTCAGTGCCTAGAGTTTCAGGCATAGCCCTGTGATTGGGGGAGGTTATATCACCTCATTTTCCTCATCTGTCATAAGGGATAATGACAGTAAGTCCCTCATGATGACAAAATGAGAAAATGCACATAGCACGAGCAGCATGAGTCCTGGGGCAGTGTGAGCACACAGTCACTTTCAAATAATAGTGTTTTAACAAGCATTTTGAGGAACAGCATATAAAGACACCAAGGTGAAAGGGAAGATAAGAATTATTTACGTGCATATAGATATATAGATATTATTTAAAAAAAACAATTAATCCCCAATTGACATATTTTATTAACTTTCTACCATTATTTACATTAAGCCTTTTAAAAAATAGAAAATTAGAAACAAGATGAAATTCCTCTGTGTACATTCATCTTTCTCTCTATCCTGATCCCCACAGCTATTCGCTAGTTTGCATTTAGTTAGTGTGTATTCTTTTGAACAGAATTTATACATTATCAGCAGATTAACAAAGTATTTCTGGTAACATATTATATATGTCTTCCTGCCATGCTCTTTTCTTTAAAAAATTATTTGCGAAATTCATCCACACTTACAAATGTAGCTTTTACTTATTTTCATTCTTGAATAGTTTTCTGTCATATTATCCACACAGGTCAGGTATCACTTCTGTTGATGATACTGAAGTAGATTACAATGTTTGTCTATTCAAACACTGCTGGGATCATTCATGATCATGTCCCCTTGATGCATAAAAGACTTTCTCATGAAGTTGTCACAGCAATACGCATTTATACCAGCAGTTTATAGAATTATCAGATTTTTAATCTGTCAGTCTGAAGAATGTGAGTTTGTATCTCACTTTAATTTACAATTATCTGATAATGAGTAAGTTGTACATCTTTTCATTTATTTTGAATTCTATGCACTGCTAATTCCTGAACTTTGTCCATTTTTCTATTATCCTGTTTACTTTGTCTTGATTTATGGAGCTTTTTAATATATTCCATTATAGATTTGTGGCTTATATATTAGAGATATTTTTAAACTTTATAGTATTTTTGTAGTATAGAAATGTTATTTTTAAAAGCAGTCAGTATTTTTAAAATTTGTTTATGTTTATTTTTTGAGAGAGAGACAGAGTGTAAGTAGGCGAGGGGCAGAGAGGGAGACACAGAATCTGAATCAGGCTCCAGGCTCTGAGCTGTCAGCACAGAGCCCATGTGGGGCTCGAACCCATGAACCATGAGATCATGACCTGAGCCAAAGTTGGACGCTAACCAACTGAGCCACCCAGGTGCCCCAAAGCAGTCAGTATTTTTATCATTTCCTTTATATTTTTTATATTTAAAGATCCTTCCTATCTTTATATTGTATCAATATTCTCCTATTTTTTCTTAAATATTTCAAGTTTTGCTTTGTCTTATTTATGTGTTTTATCCATCTGGAACCTGCTTTGTGAGAAATATAAGACGATTGGTCTAACATAATTTACTGCATAGTCCCAGGCAATACAAAAAATGCACTTGTTAGACATACCAAATTTGGAGATAAGCAGTAGAGCTGTCTCTGATTCTTTATTTTGATCTGTTATCTGCCTTTCTATTTTTGGGCAATACTACAATCAAGTAGGAATCGTGTGTGTGTGTGTGTGTGTGTGTGTGTGTGTGTGTGTGTTGGAAAGAGAGAGAGACAGAGAATCATCTTCATTATAGTAATCATCTTTTTTATCATCAGCATTTATTAAATGCCTATAATGTGCACAGTCCTGAGTTAATTACTTCATATCCATCATTATATTCAATCTTTACAAAACCCAATAAGGCAACTGTATCTTTATTGTAAAGACAAGGAAACTGGGATTTAAAGTTAAAACTTGCCCAAGCTTCTATTAGACTGGAAGTGGGAGGGCTGAAATTCAAACTCAACTCCATCTAACTGCAGAGCTCATTCTCCTAAACTTCTACAATATACCGTCTCTCTGGAAAAGACTTTAGGAGATGATCTTGTCCAGCAGTTCTCAGAACTGGCTGCATATTAGAATCATCTGAGGAGCTTTGCCAAAGTACCGTGACCAAAGTCTACCTCTCACAAATAAAATCAGAATACCCAGGGATAAAACTCAGACATTAACATTTCAAAAAACTTCCTGGATTGTAATGTGCCTCCAAAATTGAAAACCACTGATTTAGTCCTATATACTTATTTACTCATGAGAAAACTAAGGCTCAAAAATGGAATATAACTTGCCCAAATCTCATACTAGTTTAATGACAGAAGAGGTTCTAGAACCCAAGTACTTTAATTTATAGCTCAATGGTCTCTTCAGTTTATTTAGTGTGGGGAAATAGGTTCTACTTACATAAATGGGTTAGAAAAAAGTTTAGGGGGGAAAGCCGCCACCATGGGGCAAAAGCACCCAAGGTTAGCTAGCGAGATATTGTAATGAGGTCATGAGTAACTTGTTATATCACCTGCAGGAAATTACTTTCCTTCTGGCATCAATATACTTTGATCACAAGCTTGACTTGATCCCCAGACCCTTTGCTTTTTTACACAAGTTAATTATTATTATCTGATTGTTTTCTCCATGTTTACGTGTGTAAGATCTTGTTTTCTTCATTTCCATCATGTGTGTAAGATCTTGTGAACTCAATAAATATGGAGATGAAACCCCTGTTTGGGGCTCTTGTCTCCTCCCAGACATTAGCCTCCCTCATATTCAATTATGCATCCACTCTCTAGCTGGACAAGAGAGAACTCCAAACTCATAGTCTGTGACACATTAGCATTATTTACATGGAGTGGTGGCTGCATAAATTCTCTATAAGTCTACATATAGGCCATGTCACAGTGTCCTAACTGTGTCAAAGTCTGAGGCCAGGGAAAGCAAGGAGAACAAAAATGACCAGGATCATTTATCCCTCTGGTGGCTGGTACTCAGCAACCACTTACTTGGTATCAAGTCAAGGGACCAGGAGTCTCTCTCACAAATAACTTTATTTGAAATTTGTCCAAATGTTTGCTCTCTTCCTTTTTTACAACATAAATTCCCCTAATACTTTTACTTGGCAATTAAAAATAAAACTGGAAAGTTACCTGCTGTAGTATCATGCTCTCTTAGGTTCAATCAAAGTGTCAATGGTAAATCACACATCTTTTCCAAAGGGCAGATTATTGAGAAAGGAGATCAGAAAGTTCAAAGTCACAAGGCAAAGAGAGAGAGAGAGAGAGAGAGAATGAATATCTAAGAATTGGATAAACAAACCTTACTGGATTCTTAATATTGTCTAGACTTTCACAATTGCATAGGAGTGTGTGTGTGTGTGTGTGTGTGTGTGTGTGTGTGTGTGTGTGTGTAGATACAGATTAGATATATAGATAGATAAATATATAGATAGATATAGATATAGATATATAGATTAGATATAGATATAGAGAGAGGGAGGCTGAAATTATAGCCCATGTATAACTCTCTGAATGAAGACAGGAATAAAATTATCTTGTCAATGAGGGGGATAACCTTACCCCTGAAATTTCTTTATATTTCTTGTAATGGAAAATCTCAAACATTTGCCAAAAAAGAAAAATATAAATAAATGAATGCCTAGATGTCAATATTACTGACACATTTCTATTATGATTACTACTAATAGCAGTATTGGTACTAATAATATTATTATTTTGTCCATCTTGACATGCTGTTTTCAGCATTTTCCTTTCTAGATGCTCAGAAAGTTATCAAATGTGATATAGTTCTGAGAAGAGATTCAGAGTTCCAAAAATATGAAGCTTGCTCTTTGCTTTCTGCACAAGTCAAAGAAGAGACTTAAGGGGCATAATTCTAACTAGAGGTTTTCCTTGACTTTTGTTATTTCTGTTTTCATACAATCCATTTGTTTGCACATTATACATCAACATCCCAAACTAAGTTTTTTAACGCTAAATTTAGCCTTCTCAATACATAGCTGACAAGCTAAAATGTTCAGGTAACATATAGAGATCTGACTGCCAACCAGTAGCACACTTTGACAGCATATTTGTACAGCAGTGTTTTGTGTTTTGAATATTTTATTGCCTTCTGTCTTCATTATTTTATAAAAACAAATGGAAGATGAAAATGCTGATACAAGAAGTGTAGATGTCATAAACCTACTATGGTTGAGACAAAGATGGCAATCACTCTGAATGCCAAAAGTGGTAAATCAACAAGACACTCATTGGGCTTATGCCAGTCAACTGTTTGCTCAGTCGTGAATAGAAGACAACAAACAAGAACATATTTGAAATTCTAGAAATAAATCATAGAGATTTGTGTAAAAGACAAAATATATTTGAGAACAAACTAGGTCTCTGGGTCTCAGTCTACCATCCCATACTTTTATAATACGTAAATTTATTGTTTAGCCTTTATACACTCAAATTTTATTTTATTTTTAAAAATTTTAATGTTTATTTTTGAGAGAGAAAATGAATGAATGAATGAATGAACAAATGGACAGATGAACAAATGAATGAATGAACAGGGGAGGGGCAGAGAGAGAGGGACACACAGAATCCAAAGCAGACTCCAGGCTGGGAACTATCAGCACAGAGCCTGACATGGGCTCGAACTCATGAACCATGAGCTCATGACTTGAGCCAAAGTTGAATGCTTAACCAACTGAGCCACCCAGGCACCCCTATGTAATTAAACTGTATATGCAATATTAAAAATACATTATATATAATAGTAGGATATATGCTGTATAGCTATAAGCAAAAATTATCCATCCCATCATCACATTTTTTTTTCTGAATGCTGGGATAAGAGTATTATAACAATTGTTTTTGGCTTATAAAATCACACACATGTGTGTGCACACATAAGAATAACACTTGTCCCATCAAGTCCAGTCTTAGACCAGTCAAGTGTTGAGAAAGAAAATTGCTTGCATGTATGATAAAAATCTCAACAATGAAGTAATAATCCTCCAGAATATGTGTTTCTTCTATAATTCATTATGAATGTTTCATTGATCACAACCACATTTTTATATACTCTCTTCTCATCTAAGGAAATCATACACCCCCCCCCCTTCACATTAAAAGGGCAAGTCCTGTCTATGGAGTCTGTTTCATTTATTCCAATTTACTTATTTGCCCTTAGCAACATGCATGATATATACTAGGTGCCCAATAGATCTCTTAACTGACTTTCATATGCTAGTGCCAAACCTATAAAATTGTTTTCATTTATTCATTCATAAATCCATTTACCTTTATATATATATATATATATATATATATATATATATATATATATATATATATATATATGTATGTATAATACTTAATATGTGTCATTTCCTTGGCCAAGAGAAAAATGACCCAAAACACAGCTTTCTGCCTTCAAGAATCAGTCTATCTAGGAGGAGGTATTAACACATAAACCACAAATTCAAGGCAGAAAATTGTAAATGATACAATCAAGAGAATATACTACTTGGAAGACAGAAGAAAAATAACTCTGACTAGATGTAGCATAGTGAAATTAATAGAAGGGGTGGCATTTCAATGGGGTGGGGCCTTAAAACAATGAGTAGAATTTTAAGTAGATAAGAGGGAAGAAGTTTCTCTTATTGGTAACATGAATGTTAGACATATAGAAAAATCACTCACCATTTAGCATCAAAACAAAATCTTTAAACATATACTATAATTTTGACATATGGCTGAACAAGGGATAAAGTAAAAAAAATACCATGACAAAAAAGGTGGGGGTGAGGGGCAGGGATGAGACCACAAAGGTTGTGAAGGTAAAGAAGGCACTGACCTACTGATCAATGATGTTCTAGAACTGTGGAATTTAAGAAAGCCTTGGGTAATGAAAAATGGAGATCACACAAATTTGGGAGCCTAGTAAAATGCAAGACTGTGTTAAAATAAAGAAAAAAATCCTTCATAAAATAGGTTTCCTAAAGGACAATAAACTCAGCATGTAAACAAAAAAAGCTGTATCTCAGAGTACTGGGATACTCATGTTTTGGATTTGATTTTAAGTATAGTAGAAGAAATGGGAAAAAAGATTCTAATAAGGATTCGCAATTATAAATATATATTCAAGCAGGATCAAGGCTGGAAAGGACTCTTCCTATACAGCCTCCAAAATTACAAGCTGGGAATTTAAATTAATTCTGGATTAGTAGACCCCCAGGTGACTAGATAGACTAATCTACATGCAAGTACATTTTTCAGGAATTAATTTCAATCCAGGCTATGTTAGTCACCATATCTATACATCTACAACTGTATCAACTATCTAGTTTGTGAGATATTAAACAAAATAATTAGATGCAACATAAGAAATAGTGAGGTAAAAGTTAAATCTAATGAAATCAAAGAAAATGTATGACAAAACCCTTCAAAATACGTGAAAAGAAATTATTTTTTAATGTTTATTTTTGAGAGAGAGAAAGTGACAGAATGCAAGTGGGGGAGGGGCAGAGAGAGTGAGAGACACACAGGATGTGAGGCAGGCTCCAGGCTCTGAGCTGTTAGCACAGAGCCCAATGTGGGGCTCAAATTCACAAACCACGAGATCATGACCTGAGCCAAAGTCAGATGCCCAACCAATTGAGCCACCCAGGTGCCCCAGAAAGAAATTATTAAGGTAAAGGTATAAGGCAAAGGTGACTGGCTATTTTGCAAGTATTGTCTTTGGCAATATTGAATATTGTAATAGATACAATATTCAAAGAGAAAGATAATGGATGAGAACTTTTCAGAGTTCTCATGCAAATGTATGACACACCATTCTGGAATCCCAACATATTATAAGCTGGATAAATAACATTGAATTTATAAGTAGACATATAATAGTGAAATTGCAAAATGTGAAAGGCAATGAGATAATCTCAAAGAACCACAAAGGGAGAAGAAAATCTCCTCAAATACTATTAGTTATACTGAGAGATAACTTCTCAGAAATAATCTTAGATTCTGTAAGCCACAGAGTTATATCTTCAAAGAACTAAGATAAATTAAATTTCATCCTAGAGTTCTACATACAACAAAACTATCTTTCAAGAATGGAGGTGAGACTTCTGATTTCTGCTTACTGTGTAAAGTAAATCTGGAAAAGAATGTCACTCCCATTTTTACAACAATAATAAAACTCACTGGACAATGGCAAATTCATAACTTTGCTCAAAGTTATCAGAGAGGTGATATTGCAGGGCAACCAGCTAACCAAAAATCTGAGAAAGACAAGCACCTCCAAGCAGAAAAGGAACACAAACCCTTGTCTTGCTTGGGTTTGAGGCCTCAGGATGCCATAGGTGCTCATAAGAATCAACTAAATTTTTTTAATGAATTGGTAAAGGCCAAGTGTGGGCCAGTATGGGAAAAGTATTAAAAGAGGGGCTACCAAGAGCAGCCACATAGCAAGAATAGTCACAGTTCATAGTGACCTGCTCGACAGACAAACCCAGCAAATTTGTCACTGAAGAAACACCAGTATGACAACAGTGGACTTCTCTGCAGATTTCACCAACTTTTTCCCCCACAAGTATTTGTTTGCTTATGCCAGGCTCCAGAATCCCTCCCTGTTCCCCCCACCCCTGCATTTCCAGAGTCCAGAAACTATATCAGCAGCTAGCCCAGGGCACTGCATTGTGATTTCAAGACACCTAGATGCCCCCCTCCCCCGACAATGGCTGACTCCCACTGACATGCATATACTTGGGACTAGTCCCTCCAGCTGTGCACTTGCATGCTTCAAACCTGTAACCTGTTACCACTCTACTGCATTGCAATGTGCATGCCCAGAGGGAAACTCAGCTAGAGGAGAAAACACCAACATCCTGTGCTCCCACAGCTGCTTGTGGACCAAGATTAGGCCCTATATTCTGTCACTGTCTTGCAACACTGTATGCACATGAAACTAAGCCCTCTACCTGTGCACCTGCATGCTCTGGGCCTGATCACCAGCCTCCACTGCTGTGTCCCCATGGGGAGACTTAGCAGCCATGGTAGTTCAGTCAGACAGTCAGGGCCTCTGAAACTACCTATGAGACCATTTCTGCCTACCCTATCCTCACTACTAAGTATGTGTCAGCCCCTGACAATATATAGGCACCTGTAGCTGGCCCCTGCAGCTGAGTATGCACACATCACTACTCTAGCCACTAATGCTGCCTATGTGGTTCCCCCCACTGGACGTGGAGGCACTGCTGAGGACCCCAGAAGCCCTTGTAGATGCTGTGGATTCCCTGCAGCACTTGCCAAGGACCATTAAGTTGTCAATGCCATGGACACCAGTGGCCTGAGCTAAAGTGACATCATGCCTCTCTGGACCTGATGCCACCACATACCCCCACACTGGGCACCATACACTACTATACCTGGAGTCACAGCCTGCTCCAGCGTGCTCCCACCTACCCTCACTGAAATATACCCTCACTGAATCCAGTCTAAAAAGTCTGGAAGAGTTGTCTGCTTCTTCAAATGTGCAGACACCTACACAAGGTTGTAGGGATCACAAAGAATCAGGGCAATATGAGTCCACCACAGAATACAGTTAACCTTCAGTAACTCTCCCCAAATAATGGAGATCCAAGAGTTGTCCAACAAAAAATTCAAAATAATTGTTCTAAAGATATTCAAGAAGCTACAAAGAAACACAGGTAAAGAACTTAAATATTAAGAAAACAATACAAGAACAAAATCAGCAGTTCAACAAAGAGACAATAAAAAAGCAAAAAACAGAAATTTTAGAGCTGAAGAATACAATGACTGAACCGAAGAATTCAATAGACAGCTTCAATAACAGACTTGACCAAGGAGAAGAAAAAGTTGGTGAGCTCAAAGGCAGCTCAAGTGAAATTATCCAATCAGAAACATAAAGAAAAAAAATGAAGATAGGACACCAAAATGAGAAGAGGACACCATTAATAAAATATATACGCATTGCTAGAATCCCAAAAATAGAATAGAGGAAGAAAAAGTAGAAAGTTTATTTAAAGAAATAACAACTTATTGGGGCGCCTGGGTGGCGCAGTCGGTTAAGCGTCCGACTTCAGCCAGGTCACGATCTCGCGGTCCGTGAGTTCGAGCCCCGCGTCAGGCTCTGGGCTGATGGCTCAGAGCCTGGAGCCTGTTTCCGATTCTGTGTCTCCCTCTCTCTCTGCCCCTCCCCCGTTCATGCTCTGTCTCTCTCTGTCCCAAAAATAAATAAACGTTGGAAAAAAAATAAATAAATAAAAGAAATAACAACTTAGAATGTCCCAAACCTAGGAAGAGATTTGGACATGTAAGTTCATGAAGCTAACAGGTTACCCCACAACTTCAATCCAAAATGATCCATGAAGCTAATAGGTTACCCCACAACTTCAGTCCTAATAAATTAATTTAGGACTGTCTAAAATCAAAGACAAAGAATTTTTTAAAAAGCAAGAGAAAAAAATATGCTTTTCATACAAGGGAACCCAAACAAGGCTATCAGTAGATTTTTTTCTTTTATAGCAGAGACCTTGCAAACCAGGATAGAATGGAATGATATATTCAAAGTGCCAAAAGAAAGAAACTGCCAGCCAACAAAATTATCCTTTCACTGTCATAGAGATTAAGACCACAGCTAACATCATACTCAATGGGGAAAGGTTCAAAGTTTATCTCCAATATGAGGAGTAAGACAAGGGTGCCCACTCTCAGCACTTCTATCCAACATGCTATTGAAAGTCGTAGCCAGAGCAATCAGGCAATAAAAAGAAATAAAACCAGAAAGGTAAAAGTAAAATGGCCTTTTTTACAAGTGATAAGATCTTGTATCTGGAAAATCCTAAAGACTCCACCAAAAAACTGTTAGAATTATTCAGTAAATTCAGTAAAACTAGAAAATATAAAGTCAACACATAGAAATCAGTTACATTCTGTACACTAACAACAAAATATCTAAAAAAAATAAATAAAGGAAACAATTCTATTCACAATAGTATCAAATACAATAAAATACTCAGGGATAAATTTAACCAAGAAGGTGACAGATCTGTACACTGAAAACTGTAAGACTTTGATGAAAGAAATTGAAGACAACACAAGGGAAAGATATCCTGTTTTCAGGAATCAAAAGAATTAATATTGTTAAAATGTCTGCAATACCTAAAGCTGAGTTCAATATAGTCCCTATCAAAATTCCAATGGCATCTTTACAGTAATAAAAAAAGAATACTAAATTTTTTATGGAATCAAACAATAATGCATAGCAAGAGCAATCCTGAGAAAGAACAAAGCTGGAGTCACCACACTTCCTAATTTGAAACTATACTATAAAGCTATAATGATCAAAACAGTATGGTATTGGCATAAAAAGACATATTTAGACCAATGGAACATAACTGAAAGCCCAGAAATAAACCCTTATAAATAAGGTCAATTAATATTTGACAAGGGAACCAAGAATATTCAGTGGGGAAAGGATAAACTCTTCAGTAATTGGTAATGGGAATACTGGACAACCACATACTAAAGAATGAAACTGTACTCACAGAAATCTCGTTGACATTGGTCTTGGCAATAATATTTATAAATCATATTTCAAAAGGGATTAATATCCAAAATATATACAACTCAATAAAAAATCCAATTGAAAAATAGTCAGAGGACTTCAGCGTGTATATTTTTTTCCAAAGAAGACCTACAAATGGCCAACAGGTGCATGAAAAGGTGCTCAATATCACTTACCATCACGGAAATGAAAATCAAAACCATAATGATATCATCTCTCACATGTTAGAATAACTATCATTAAAAAGGTTAAAAGATAACAAATGTTGGTTGATCATGCAGAGAAAAGGAAAACTTTGTGCGTTGTTGGTGCATATAATAAACAGTAACCATGGAATACATTAAAAAGTTTCCTCAAAAAAAATCCCATTTCTGGGATAAACCAAAAGAAAATAAAAATAGGATCTTTAAAAGATAACTGCACTCCCATGTTGATTGCATAATTATTCACAATATCCAAGATATAAAAACAATCTAAGTGTTCATCAGTGAACAGATACAGAAGATATGATATGTAACTACATTCACATACACTGGAATATTATTCAGTAATGAAAAAGAAAATCCTGCTATTTACAAAAACATAAGTGAAACTTGAAAGCATTATACTAAGTGAAATTTCAGATAGAGAAAGACAAATACTATATGATCTCACTTACACGTGTAATCTAAAAAAGCTGAACTCATAGAAACAGAGAGTAGAGATATGGTTCCCAGACTGAGGATAGAGGAAATGGGTTGATGTTGGTCAGTCAAAGGGTACAAACTTCCAATTATAAGATAACTAAATTCTGGGGTCTAATGAACAACATGGTGTTTGATAATTAATAATATTGTCTTACATACTTAAAACACAGGTCAATAAACAAATGAGTTGAAATAGTGGTCATGACTTCCAAGTAAAAAGAGAAGAAAATTTAGAAAGAGGGGAGGGGTATATTCAAAAGAAGGCATGTGTGATAGAGACTGGCTATTTAGCAACTTATTTATTAGAACTTCTGAACACACAAGTAGATTACATTTTTGAGCCTCCCTTATAGTTAGATGTAGCCATGTGACTGAGTTCTGTCAATTTGATGTGGAGGTAATGGATTACTTTCCTATTCTAATTCATAAAAACCTCTTATCCCTATTTCCCCATGCCTTTGTCACTTCTCTGGTAACTTTGTTTTTGTTTGTTTGTTTGCTTTGTTCTGTTTTTTTGTTGTTTTTAAATTTTTTTTTAACATTTATTTATTTTTGAGAGACAGAGAGAGGCACAGTATGAGCAGGGGAGGGGCAGAGAGAGAGGGAGACACAGAATTCAAAGCAGGCTCCAGGCTCTGAGCTGTCAGCCCAGAGCCCAATGCAGGGACTGAACTCACAAACAGCGAGATCATGACCTGAGCCGAAGCTGGACACTCAACCGACTGAGCCACCCAGGTGCCCCACTTCTCTGGTAACTTTGAATCAAAGCTACAAGGAGGCAGAATCTTAATACCACTGCTTAGAAAGCCCACAAACCAAGAACAACTGCCTTTCAGCTTTGCATGAGGGCTAAACTTATATTAACCTACTAACATTTGACAATTTAGATAGAGGCATACCTCATCGTTTTATTGTGCTCTGCTTTATTACATTTCACAGATATTGAGGTGTTTTTGTTTTGTTTTGTTTTGTTTTTTACAAATTGTTGGTTTATGGCAACCCTGCATCAGGCAAGTCTATCAAGTCTATTGGCACCACTTTTCCAAAAGCACTTGCTCACTTTGTGTCTCCATGTCACATTCTGGTAATTCTCACACTCATTCAAACTTTTTCATTATTCTTACGTTTGTTACAGTGATCTGCAATAAGTAATCTTTGATGATACCATTATAGCTGTTTTGGGGTGCCATGAACCACTCCCATATAAGACAGGGAACTTATTTGATAAATGCTGTATGTGTTCTGACTGTTCCATTGACCAGCTGTTTCTCTGCCTCTTTCCCTCCCCTCAGGTCTGTCTCTTCCCCACAACACAACAATATTGAAATTAGGCTAATTAATAACTTTCTAATGGCCTCTAAGTATTCAAGTAAAAGGAAGAGTCTCATGTCTCTCACTTTAAATCAAAGGCTAGAAATGATTACAGTTAGTGACAAAGGCATGTCAAATGCCAAGACAGGCCAAAAGCTAGGCCTCTTGTACCAGTTGGGTAAGTTGTGAATGCAAAGGAAAAGTTCTTAAAACATCAAAATGCTACTCCAATGAACACACAGATGATCACAAAGCAAAAAAGCCTGATTGCTGATATGGAAAAAGTCTTAGTGGTCTGTGTATAAGTCCAAACCAAACACAACATTACCTTATGCCAAAGCCTAACCCAGAGCAAAGCCCTAACTCTCTTCAATTCTATGAAAGCAGAAAGAGATAAGGAAGCTGCCGAAGAAAAATTTGAAGCTAGAAGAGGTTGATTCATTCATGAGGCTTAAGAAGCCATCTCCATGACATCCAAATTCAAAATAAGCCAGCAAGTGCAGACATAGAAGTTGCAGCAAGTTATCCATATCCACCTAAGATAATTAATACAAGTGGCTACACTACACAATGGATTTTAAATGTACACAACAGCCTTAAATTGGCAAAAGATACCATCTAGGACTTTCATAGCTAGAGAAGAGAAGTCAATGCCTGGCTTTTAAGCTTCAAAGGACAGGCTGACTCTCTTGTTAGGGACTAATGCAGCTGAAGACTTTAGGTTGAAGCCAATGTTCATCTACCATTCTGAAAATACCAGACTCTTGGGGCACCTGGGTGGCTCAGTTGGTTAAGCGTCCGACTTCAGCTCAGGTCACGATCTCACCATCCATGAGTTCGAGCCCCGCGTTGGGCTCTGGGCTGATGGCTCAGAGCCTGGGGCCTGCTTCGGATTCTGTGTCTCCCTCTCTCTCTACCCCTCCCCCATTCATGCTCTGTCTCTCTCTGTCTCAAAAATAAATAAACGTTAAAAAAAAAAAAAACAAGACCCTCACCAAATATGCTAAACCTATTCTGCCTGTGCTCTATAAATATAATGACAAAGCCTGAATTACAGCATATATGTTTGTAGGTGATAAACAGTTATGGTTTGCTGAATATTTTAAGCCTACTGTTGACACCTACTGCTTAGAAAAAAAATCCTTTCAAAATATTATTGCTCATTGACAATACACCTGGTCATCCAAGAGCTTGGTGGAAATATACAATGAGATTAATGTTGTTTTCATACATAGTAAGACAACATCCATCCTGCATCCCTTAGATCAAGGAATAATTTAGACTTTCAAGTCTTATTATTTAAGAAATGCATTTTGTATGGCTATAATTGCCAATGATAGTTACTCCTCTGCTAGCTCTGAGCAAAGTAAACTGTATATCTTTTAGAGGGATTTATCATTATAGATGCCATTAAGAATAACTGTGATTCATGCAAAGAGGTAAAAATATCAATATTAACAGAAGTTCAGAAGAATCTGATTGCAACCCTCATAGGTGACTTGGAGGGATTCAAGACATTGGTGGAGGAAGTAACTGCATAATGTGGTAGAAATAACAGAATAACAAGAGAACAGAATTAGAAGTGTAGCCTGAAGATGTGACTAAATTGCTGCCATCTCATGATAAAACTTTATCACATGAGGAGTTACTTCTTATGGCTAAGCAAAGAAAGTGTTTTTTTTTTTGAGATGGAATGATGAAGATTGTTGAGATAAAACCAAAGGATTTAGAATATTACATAAACTTAGTTGGTAAAGCAGCAGCAGGGTTTGACAGGATTGACTTCAATCTTTAAAAAAGTTTTACTCTGGGTAAGGCTATCAAACAGCATCACCTGCTACAGAAAAATCATCCATGAAGGGAAGAAACAACTGATGCAGCAAACTTCACTGTTGTCTTAATTTAAGAAGCTTCTACAGCCACCCCAACCTTTAGCAACCACCACCCTGATCGGTCAGCACCCATCAACACTGAGGTAAGACCTTCCATCAGCTAAAAGATAACTTGCTGAAAACTTTGATGATGGTTAGCATTTTTAGCAACAAACTGTTTTTAATTAAGGTATATACATTTATTTTAGATATAATGCTACAGACTTAATAGACTACAGTATAGTGTAAATTCAACTTTCATAATGCACTGGGAAACAAAATAATAATAATTGATCTGCTCTATTATGATGTTTGCTTTATTGTGGAAATCTGGAACTAAATCTACATAATCTCCAATATATGCCTGTATTGCATAAATTAGTTTTGCCTTAATACAACAAGAAAGGAGAAAACAACAAAAAAGATACGTTCAAAAACAAGATAAGTAGAAATGAGATATCCTTTAGATTATAGATTGAAACATATCAATAATCACCATGTATAAGTCTAATCTCTCCAGTTTCTCCAGTTAAGTGAGATTACAACCATCATGATAACTGACAATGTAAGAACATGGGACATTTGAAAAGATTAAAAATATGTGTGTACCAAGCAAATGCTACCCAAAATGTCTAGTATAGTTTATTAACATCAAGCACAATTATCTAGAACACAAAATAAATTAGTAACAATACAGAGGTTACAACATACTGATAAGAAATCCCATATTAATAAAGATATAAAATTTGAAATTCCAGAGAACAGTTAAGATTATGGAGTAGTAGGGGGACCCTATGCTTGTCTTGTCCCTCAAACATAGCTAGATAAATATCAGATCATTCTAAGCACCAAAGAAACTGATCTGAGTACTGAGAGGATAAGCTATACAACCAGAGAGAAGAGGCCACACTGTGGAAGGTAGGAGATGAAGAGATGTGATTTGTGAGAGAAAAGAATTACAGGTGCTGAAATCCCTGATCACAGAGAGAGGAGAGAAGAAGAGATCAAGGGAGGGAAAGAGGGAGACAGAGCAAGTGGTGCACAGGGATCACAAAAGAAACACACTTTCCCAAAACCAATGACTGGGAAAATGAGAGGAGCAGATTTTAACAAGTTTTTACAACAAGTGGAGCTCATAGACTGAAGCTTTAGAAGTCCATGCTGTGGCCAGTGTGGGGTCCAGTGCGTGCAGCAGTGCTCCTGTGGAGAAGGAGGGCAGTGGCCCTGAAGCAGACAGCATGATCTGAGAATCCCCTGGGATACACTGGGAGAGATATTTCCCCCTTCTTGGAGTGTATATGGAAGAAGTGGAACTGCCTCTCTGGGGTCAAAAAAGCCAGCAGGCACCAGTGTGCTGCCTGCTCCTCAGCCTAAGGACAGAGACACCTACTGAGGGCAGCAATTTGGACACTGGCTTTTTGATGTACTTTACTCTTCACTCCAAGCCTCTGTGCATTGGTGTGACTGCCCTTCTGGGACAAACTGGCACCAGCTCCCGTGCAGTAAGACACTCCCCCAGAAGATGAGTATGGGTCCACACCAAATCAGGTCCCTCAAGTCTGGAGTTTTGAAACTCAGCTGGTGTGTCTGAGATAAAACACAGGTGCATTGTGCTGCTGGGCAGGCAGACAGCCCAAACACAGAGTGAAGGAAGGGATCTGAGACACTAGACGCAAGAAGGGAGATTGTTCACTCTTCTATGAGGGCTTCCTGGACAGTAGTGGGTGCAAACTCCTCATTCTGGGAATGAGGGAGAGGGCTGGCACCATTTTTCTCTTCTACCCATCAGCACAGACTGACTTTATGAGCAGCAAAGCACCAACAGTGGAGGCCTGAGCTGCCACACCAAACCTTGCTTCCATCCCTACATTCTGCAGGTTCTTCTTTGCTAGGGCAAGTATGACTGAAAACCAGAGCAAGGCTCCTCCCCCCAAAAAACAGAAGAAACCCTCCATACACACCAAGTCTAGTGACCACAGAGTGCTAGAGCTTCAGCTCTAGTGGAAATAATATCAGGCCTCTTTTAACAAGCAGACCAGATCACACCTAGTTAAAAGTTACCACACACTGGACAAGGCCCAAACACTCCCCACTGCAGGCAAGGGGAAACTCTGTAGAGAATTGACTTGAGAGAAAGAGCAGCCCAAACACAGAAGCAGAATTCACAAAGCATACACCAGAGATACTTCCTGAAGTGCCAGGCCCTGGAGAGTATGTTACTTCTTCTTAATAAAGCCATTACTCTCCAGAACAGGAACATATCAGGCTTTCCTAACACCAAGAAGAAAACATAGACCTAGACAAAATGCCAAGATAAAGGAATTCATCCAAAAAGAAAGAACAAGAAAGGGTCATGGCGAGAGATCTAACAGAAACAGATATAAGTAATATGCCTGATCCAGAATTTAATACAACAATCAAAAGAATACTAGCTGTGCTTGAGAAAAGCATAGAAGACACCAGGGATCCCCTTACTGCAGAGATAAAAGACATAAAAACTAGACTGAAATTAAAAAAAAAAAGCAATAACGAAAATTTGAAACTAACTAAACTCAGAGCCTGGAGCCTGCTTTGGATTCTGTGTCTCCCTCTCTCTCTCTGCCCATCCCCTCCTCATGCTCTCTGTCTCTCAAAAATAAATAAACATTAATTTTTTTTTTAAAGGGGCACCTGGGTGGCTTAGTCAGTTAAGCATCTGACTTCAGTTCAGGTTATGATTTCATGGTCTGTGGGTTCGGGCCCCACATGGGGCTCTGTACTGACAGCTCAGAGCCTGGAGCCTGTTTTGGATTCTGTGCCTCCCTCTGTCTCTGCCCCTCCCCTGCTCATGCTCTGTCTCTGTCTCTCAAAAATAAATAAATGTGAAAACAATTGAAAAAAAATTGAAACTGACTGGATGTAATGACCACAAAGATGTAAGAATCAGAGAAACAAATAAGGGACATAGAAGATAAAATTATGCATAATAATCTGAAGAGGAAAAATAAAATACAGGATCACAAATGCAGATGTAGAGAACTCAGCGAATTAATAAAGCATAATATTTTTAACATAGGAGTCACAGAAGAAGAGAGAGAAAACGTGGCAGAAAGTTTGTCTGAAGAAATTATAGCTGAAAATGTCTCTAATCTGGGAAAAGAAACAGGCATCCAAATCCAGGAGACACAGAGAACATACATTAGAATCAACAAGAGGAGGCCAACACCAAGACATGTTGTAGTAAAATTTGCAAAATACAGTGGAAGAAAAAAATCCTAAAAGCAGCGAGGGGAAATAAATCCCTAACTTATAAGGGAAGACAAATAAGGTTAGCAGCACACGTATCCACAGAAACTTGGCAGGCCAGAGGCAGTGGCAGGACATACTCATTGTGCTGAATGGGAAAAATATGCGGCCCAAAATACTTTATCCAGCAAAGCTGTCATTCAGAATAGAAGGAGAAATAGTTTCCCAGACAAACAAAAACTAAAGGAGTTTGTAACCACTAAACCAGTCCTGCAATAAATATTAAAGGGGACTCTTTGAGAAAGAAAGACAAAAACTGATAAAGACTGGAAAGGACCAGAGAAAATCTCCAGAAACAATGATGTTATAGGTAAGACAATGGCACTGAATTCATATCTATCAATAATCACTCGAATGTAAGTGGACAAAATTTTCCAATAAAAAGATATAGGGTATCAGAATGAATTAAAAAATAAACAATACCCATCTATATGCTGCCTATAAGCCATTCACTTTAGACCTAAAGACACCTGCAGATTGAATGTAAGGGCATGGAGAAACATTTATCATGCTAATAGACATCAAAAGAAATCTAGAGTAGCCATACTTATATCAGATAAACTATATATTTTTTTATGTTTTATATTTATTTTTGAGAAAGAGAGAGACAGAGCATGAGCGGGGGAAGGGCAGAGAGAGAGGGAGACACAGAATCTGAAGCATGCTCCAGCCTCTGAGCTGTCAGCACAGAGCCCAATGCGGGGCTCAAACTCCTCAACCATGAGACCATGACCTGAGCCAAAGGCAGACACTCAACCAACTGAGCCACCCAGGTGCCCCCAGACAAACTATATTTTAAACCAAATACTAACAAATAATGGGGGGATAAAAGGACAATATACCATAATAAAGGGGCCTATTAAACAAGAAAATCTAACAATTGTAGACATTTATGCCCCCAACTTAGCAGAACCCAAATATATGAAACAACAAATAATAAACAAAAAAACTCATTGATAATAATACAACAATGGTAGGGGACTTTAACACCCCACTTACAGCAACAGACAGATCATCTAAACAGAAAATCACCAAGGGAACAATGGCTTTGAATGACACACTTGACCAGATGGACTTAACAGATCAACTCAGAACATTTCATCCTAAAGCAGCAGAATACACTTTCTTTTCAAGTGCACATGGAACATTCTCCAGAATAGATCACATACTGGGTCACAAAACAGGCATCAACAAATACAAAAAGACTGAAATCATACCATACCTAGTTTCAAATGACAATGCTATGAAACTTGAAGTCAACCATGAGAAAAAACTTGGAAAGACCAGAAATACATGGAGGTTAAAGAACATCCTACTAAAGAATGAATGGGTTAACCAGGAAATTAAAGAAGAAAAAAAATACATGGAAGCAAATGAAAATGAAAATACCAAAGTCCAAAACTTTTGGGATGCAGCAAAAGCGGTCACAAGAGGGAAGTATTTAGAAATATAGGTCTACCTCAAGAAGCAAGAAAAATCTCAAATATGTAACCTAACATTCCACTTAAAGTGGATAGAAAAATAATAACAAATGCAGCCTAAAGTCAGAAGAAGGGAAATAATTAAGATTAGAGCAGAAATAAATTATATAAAACAAACAATAAAAAAGCACAGTATATCAATGAAACTAGAAGCTAGTTTATCAGTTAGTAAAATTGATAAACCCCTAGCCAGACTTATCAAAAATAAAAGAGAAAGGACTCAAGTAAATAAAATCATGAATGAGAGAGGAGAGATTATAACCAACACCACAGAAATATAAACAACTATAAGAGAATATTATGGAAAGTTATATGTCAACAAATTGGGCAATCTGGAAGAAATGGATACATTCCTAGAAACATACAAATTACCAAATTGAAACAGGATAAAATAGAAAATTTGAACAGACTCATAACCAGCAAAGAAATTGAATCAGTAATCAAAAATCTTGCAACAAAAGTCCAGGGGGAAGATGGCTTCCCAGGGGAATTCTACCAAACATTTAAAGATGATTTAATACCTATTCTTCTCAAAATGTCCCAAAAAATATAAATGGAAGGACAACTTCCAAACTAATTCTACAAGGCCAGCATCACCTTGATTCCAAAACGAAAGACCCCACTAAAAAGGAGAATTAGAGTCCAATATCCCTGATGAAAATGGATGTAAATATTCTCAATAAAATAATAGCAAATCAAATCCCACAGAACATTAAAAGAATCATTCACCAACATCAAGTGTGATTTATTCCTGGTTTGAAAGTGTGGTTCAATATTTGCAAATTAATGTGATATAACACATGAAGGAAAAAAAAAGGATAAGAACCATATAATCCTCTCATAGATCCAGAAAAAGCATTTGACAAAATACAGCATCCATTCTTGATAAAAACCTTCAGCAAAGTAGGAATAGAAGGAACATATATCAACATCATTAAGGCCATATATGTAAGACCCACAGCTAATATCATCCTCGATGGGGACAAACTGAGCTTTTCCTCTTCAGTCAACAAGACAGGGATATCCACTCTCACCACTGCTCTTTAACATGGTACTGGAAGTTTTAGCCTCAGCAATCAGAAAACAATAACAAATAAAAGGCACTGAAATTGGCAAGGAAAAAGTCAATCTTAACACTATTTGCAGACAACACGATACTCTATGTAGAAAACTCAAAAGACTCCACCAAAAAATTACTAGAACTGTTACACTAATTCAGTAAAGTCACAGGACACAAAACCAACATACAGTAATCTGTTGTATTTCTATACACCAATAATGAAGCAGCAGAAAGAGAGGTCAAGTAAGCAATCTCATGTATAATTGCACCAAAAACCTTAAGATACCTAGGAATAAACCTAACCAAAGGCATAAAAGATGTGTACTATGAAAACTATAGAATACTTATGGAAGAAATTAAAGAGCACACAAAGAAATGGAAAAACATTCCATGCTCACAGATTGGAAGAACAAACATCGTTAAAATGTCTATACTACCCAAAGCAATCTACATATTTAATGCAATCTCTATCAAAATACCACCAGCATTTTTCACAGAACTAGAACATTTTTTAAATTTTTATGGAACTACAAAAGACCCTAAATAGCCAAAGAAATCTTGAAAAAGGAAAGCAAATCTGAAGGCATCACAATCCCAAACTTCAAGCTATATTACAAAGCCGTAGTCATCAAGACAGTATGGTACTGGCACAAAAACAGACACATAGGTCAATGGAACAGAATAGAAAACCTAAAAATGGACTCACAACTATATGGTCAACTCATCTTTGACAAAGCAGGAAAGACTATCAAATAGAAAAAAAAAAGTAAGTCACTTCAACAAATAGTGTTGGGAAACTGGAAAGCAACATGAATAAGAATGAACCTGGACCACTTTCTTATACCATACACAAAAATAAATTCAAAATGGATGAAACACCTAAATGTGAGACAGAAAGCCATCAAGTTCCTAGAAAAGTACACAGGCAGCCACTTCTTTGACTTTGGCCATAGCAACTTCTTACTAGTCACATCTCCATAAACAATGGAAACAAAAGCAAAAATGAACCATTGGGATTTCACCAAGATAAAAAGCTTTCTGCACAGCAAAGGAAACAATCAACAAAACCAAAAGGGAACCTTCCATCCCTTCAGAATTGGAGAAGATATTTGCAAATGACATATCTGATAAAGGGTTAGTATCTAAAAATCTATAAAGAATTTATCAAACTTACCACCCCTCCAAAAATAATCTAGCTAAGAAATGGGCAGATGAATAGACATTTTTCCAAAGAGACATCCAAATGGTTAACAAACACATGAAAAGATGCTCAACATTACTCATCATAGGGAAATACAAATCAAAACCACAATGAGAGACCACCTCATACCTATCGGAATGGCTAAAATTAACAGCACAGGGAACAATAGATGTTGGAGAGGATGTAGAGAAAGGGAAACCTCTTACACTGCTGGTGGGAATACAAACTGGTACAGCCACTCTGGAAAACAGTATGAATGCTCCTCAAAAAGTTAAAAATAGAACTACCCTATGACCCAGCAATTGCACTGCTAGGTATTTACCCAAAGGATACAAAAATAATGACTCCAAGGGGCATATGAACCCTGATGTTCATGGCAGCATTATCCACAATAGCCAAATTATGGAAAGAGCCCAAATGTCCACTGAATGATGAATGAATACAGAAGATGTGATACACACACACACACACACACACACACACACACACACACACACTGAATATTACCCAGCTAAAAAAAAGAATGAAATCTTGCCATGTGCATTGATGTGGATGGAGCTGGAGTGTATTATGCTAAGCAAAATAAGTCAGAGAAAGATAAATACCATGATTTCACTCATATGTGGAATTTAAGAAATATAACAGTTAAACATATGAGAAAGAAAAAAAGGGGGGGAGGCAAACCATTGGAGGAACTCTTAACTATAGAGAACTGATGGTTGCTGAAGGGGAGGTCTCTGGGGGAGAATGGGCTAATTGGATGATGGGTATTGAGGGGGCATTTGGCGTATTGAGCACTAAATTCTACTACTGAAACTATTATACTATATGTTAACTAACTAGACTTTTAAAGACTTGAAACACTAAAAAATTTTAAAAATTTAAAAATGAAAACAATTAAAGTATCATACAACCAATAAGACTCCATAAAATATATATAGTAAAAATTGACATAAGTACTAGGAGAAATTGCCAAAGCCAACATTTTAATGGGAGATTTTAACAACCCTCTCTCAAGAATTGATAAACAAATCAATAAAATCTAGTGTATTTAAATAATATAATTCCATATACACACACACACACCTTGAAGATATGTAAAATGTATAAATATACATATTCAAGACATACATTTTGAACACTCTACCCACCAACTAGTGAATTACACATCACTTTCATACACACATGGAGTATTTACAAAACTGATTATGTACAAAGCCACAAGAAAAATTTCAGTAAGTTCCAGAGGAAGATGAGACAAGGAAAGTGTACACCATGGTGACAACATGAAGTATAGACTGGTTATGCATTGTGTGTTTCAGGCAATGAGACCAGTAGTCCTAAATGATAGATGCTCAAGTTTTAGAGGAGATTTTCCTAAATACCAAATCAATAAGAAGGAAAGGCTAAATGCACAAAAGGCTTGAGATTCTCTCTTGGTCTCATGAGGCATTAACTTCTTTTGTGTCCTGGCCATATGAAATAGATAAAGCATTTGAATTAGAGGCAAGAGTTTCTATATTCTGTCTTAAACATGTTATTCACTTCCATCAGAAGAAAAATTCAACTCATAAATAGACAGCCACCACAGCCTGATAAATGTAACTTCTGTATTTCTTGCTTCATAATAATAAAGCACCAGACTCACGGTCATGTGAAAACAGACAGGACAGCCATTGGAATTAGGAGACAATTTCTTGACCACCTGAGGCTTCAGGATTTGTAGAAATTCAATCTCCTTTTCTCTTGCAACATGAATAAGACTGGTCAGAAAGGTCTAACCTAACTAAGCTCTTTTCCTTAACTTGGAGTTCAGCATCAGCTTTTTCGTCACAGTTTCACAATTCCTTTATGCAATGGTAATAGTGAGGTCAGTTGTTTACCAACAACAATAGATAAGCCATCATAGATAAAGACTTTTGACCAGAATGTGAGTAATGCTGGTCAAGTCCTTGTGTCCTGCCAGTCAAGCTGGGATCATGCTGCCATATTAGGCAAAAGGTGAAACAGCTGCTTATCCTTATTTGGTAGAGTCTTAAGAAAACACAGGGATAAACATTTGTAACATGAGACTCAACCTTTTAACTTTTTGGAAAGTAGAGTTTAAGAAACCTTATTAAACTTACAACAGGCTCTCCTTTCCTTTCATACTGACATTTATATTGAGATGTCTCATTATATGCAAAAGAACCTCTAACCAAAGAAGTGGCATTCCCATTCTCTCCTCAACTTCCACCAATTGTTCTTTTGTTTCCAGGATTCAACTGAAACTGCTTTTGTCAAAGTGATCTTGCTCTTTGTGCTGCTATACGCAACATCCTCTCAACACATTTTACCATTCATCCCTTCTTAAAACACTTTATTTTTGTGCCTTCCTAATACCCCACCCCTTTGTTTTCCTCCTACCTCTATGGACCTGCCTTATTAGAGGTCTATGCTGGTTCTTCTTCCATTATTCCATTTCCAAATGTTAGAACAACCAGGGTTTGACAGTAAGGTTTTTTCCCCCTATACTGATATTCTCTCCAGTGTGTAAGTTCCATGGCTTTGCATATAGTCTGCATGTCCACAATTGTCAAGTTTATGTGTCTAGCCCTGATCTTTCCCCTTAAACTCATGATGCTTATAGCCCACCACCATATGGCATCTTTACTTGATTGTACAATGAGCATCTCAAAATTGTCATGTCTAAGATATAGCTCTTGGTTCTGTTTTGTTCCCTCCCTCTGTTTTGTTCCTTCTTAATTCCCATCTTACTAAGTGGCTCTAACATGCTGTCAAAAATTTGTGTCTA
Source organism: Felis catus (assembly GCF_018350175.1). Lineage (NCBI taxonomy): Eukaryota > Metazoa > Chordata > Mammalia > Carnivora > Felidae > Felis > Felis catus. The sequence goes on along the minus strand of NC_058379.1, from coordinate 71,435,469 downwards.
ATCCCTCGTTCTCTTTCCTAAGTCAATATATCAAATCCAAACAACTATTCCTATTAGTGCTGTCTCCACAAAATATATTCACTTCTTTCCACACTCATCATTCCACTAGAAGTATCTACTACACTACTCCATGTTCCATGAGACCAAATACTATAGAGAAGAATGATGAATTAGTTACCGAAGAGATGCTCTATAGACTCCAGTATGCCTGATCTGTCAGACAAGATCAGTATGACTCACAGTTGGTGGAGGACACTTAGCAACATAGAGAAGACAGGAGGAATAAAACCAAACTAGTATTTGTTGAGCAAGTATTATTAAACATCATCAGAAAATATCTTATCTCCTTACATCTCACACTGGCTCCAAAAGCTAAATGAAACTACTTTAACAGAAGAAACTGGGGTTCTCAACATTACACTAAGTGGCAGGAGTGAAATGTATACACTAGTCTCTTTGGCTCCACCATGTCCCCACTTTCCATACTCTATCGGGACTCTGAATGATACTTGTGTGTTAAATTTGTGAAGAGGAGAAACTTACTAAGTATTCTATCTCCCACTCTGTATATATCAGGGATTAGAAAAATTGACCTTTCAATATAATGACAAACCTTTATAACTGATTAGATAGATGGAAAGAAACCCAAGGCAAGAAGTCCCAATGTCATTGTGGGGCAATATGTCAAAACTTATAATAAACCATACTTCACTCATCCAGGACAACAGACCGGACAAAGAAACTGCTCTCTGGCTGATAAAGCCAAGTGCTAATCTTTTATCAATAAGTTTTCACTGAAAGTCTGTTATGTGTGTGTGTCAATATACATTACAAATAAAAAAAATTCTGCCCCATTGTCAAATCACCTCACCACATGACTGATTTTCACCTGTAAAAATACTGCAGTTATCACTGTGTGCTTATGTGAAAAAGATTTAGGAGATTTAGATTTTGATAGAACTCACAGTCCTGTGAAAAGTTGCTTAAAGTATACTCTACAGACTCTTGTATCAGAATCATCTGGCAATGCATGATTACAAGAATCTGGGCTCAAAGCCCCAATCAGAATTTCTTCACGTGTTAACTAAAAAAGTTCATGTTTAAAACAAAGAAGTTATGAGAAAACAAGATTTTCTCATAGAGAGGTTCCTTGTTCTATAGAAAAAAAGAAAAACCAATGAAGAAGCCCTTTCTGTTGTTAAAAAAGATAATAATAAGGCCAATTAATCTAGTGAAACAAAGGAAGACAAGATTAGAGTTTTTCTTTTCCGGTTTTTAGAACAGAATTACAAGTACATAGTCTTTTATTTTTAAGTAACTGCTGAACTTTTAAGTTTTTTTTTTTAAACAAGTACTGCCATTTTGAAACAAATATTTAAATATATTAATAAGTATAGATATACATATACATGTACACACACATATGTATGTGTGTGTGTGTTTTCAAGTGTATAGCCAACTGGTTGGGGTTCTATGTAGAATTCTGCCCTTACCAACCTATGCAATGCATATATCCTTTATGCCTCAGCTTCCTCATCTGTAAAATAAGGCAATTAGATCATATATTCATTCACATTCCATGAAGCCACAAGGTACATGAATTTACTAAAGACACAAAAGTGGGAGGTGTTACACCACAGGGATGTAGGCTTGGGCTTTTTAAAACCATCAGGCTAAGGGTGCCTGGGTGGCTCAGTTAAGCATCCGACTGCAGCTCAGGTCACGATCTCATGGTTGGTGAGTTCAAGCCGCGCATCAGGCTCTCTGCTGTCAGCACAAAGCCCGCTTCAGATCCTCTGTCCCCTTCTCTCTCTGCACCTCCCCTGCTCATACCCTCTCCCTAAAATAAGTAAACATTAAATTTTAAAAAATTAGGCTAGAATTAGTAATTGAAAGGACAGCTACATTTTTCAGGAAGGTACTATCTGAACACCAGAACCCTGACTCTGACCGAGAGAAGGATTTTTCTGACAATATTAATTAAAGAATGTGAAACTTGCCTTCATGTCACCAATTAGATTATCTCATCCCTAGACCTCCTTGGCATCACCTCTATCTCTTGTCCAATGTAATAAAAATGGGTAATGAGACACAAATATCCTTCTAATCGTGTGGGGTTTTACAGAGTTCCTGGTAGGCAGGGCAATAACAACTGTAGGTCTAGAAGCAGTAAGTCACAATTTATAGACATTAGCAACCCAAGGAAGACGTAAAAGGTAGGCTAAGTATATTGAGAAACTGTATTATTACACTGTTTTAGAGACCAAGAAATACCTATATTTAACCATGATCCAACCACTCTTCCTTTGGACAAGGAAATCAAATCTGTAAGAAACAACAATATGGAAAGGTAAAAGTAAGTCTTCATTACTAGCTTGGACTCCAAATATCAGTGCACAAATTGGTCTGGAATTCTCACAGAATTTCTTTACCAAAGTTTGTCCTGCATGGTTTGATGTAAATACATATAAGGCAAAGGAAGTAACTGAAACAGAATGCCAGCCAGAATAAAGACATCCATGCCCTCTACCATGCTGCCACCCCAACTTCCCCAGCCCTCAGGACACAGCTGGTTAGAGCTAACAACCCCAGACCTTTTTAGAGGGGACAAAACCTTCAGCTCGTACTTTCATTGAATGAAATGAGAATCTGAGGTTGTATAGAAAAAGTTAGAGATTATCAGAACTGAACAAGAGCTGGACTGATGGTAAAACTCCATGTGGCCACAGTTGTAAGAAAAAAAAAGACAGTGCCCATAGTTATGGCCACTATAACTTCATCTCTTTGTAGCTGAGAGTTTTACTTCCTGATTTGTGATTTTAGAATAACTCCAAAACTTGAAAACCAATAAACAATGCTCATATTAAGACTAAGTAATTTTTAAGACTACATCCAACTTTGTCCAACAATGTATTATTCTCCTCTTCCACAGACCCATTTTGTGTTTCTTTTTCTTCCAATTTTATGATCTGAAAGATTATCTCAACTCTACCTTCAAAACTTTCTATGATAATTTCTATGTTGAAATATATTTCTTTTACAATTTTTGGGAGCTCTGTTACTTAAAACTGATTTTCATTTTTGAACTACTTTGAAATTATTACATATTAACTCACATTATAGCAGTGGCAAAGACAGTACAGAGAAGTTCTGTGCACCTTCCACCTAGCTTTCCCCAATGCCTACATTTTAGGTAACTATGGTAGACCTAATTTTTAATTTTAAAAAGCCTATTTCCACTTTTAGAGCTGGAATTTCTTAAATCTCTCTGAAGATACTAATTAGAACTGCTTTGTTTTAATTTATTTTCTTTTGATCTCCAATATGTCTGCTTCCTTTGGTGCTACTTTGCTCTATTTTGGTCTTTCTCCTTAATTTATGCAAATTTTTCTAAAAAATCTGGTGACCCTTGATTGTTCTATTATATTTTAAACAATTATTCCTTAGGAAAACTGATGAGGATCTCTGTGTACATCAGCAGGGTCACTCAATTGGCCAACTTTGATTTGAGATGAATAGACTGTCAAGTAGCAATTATACTATGAAAACTCTAAGTTCCAGGATGGGCAAGGCTTTCTCTTGTAGCCCTGTGTCCTATACCAGTTCCTCTCGTGCACCCTGACACTGTTTTTAAGAATACAATTGTCTACCTTGCCACTGACCCTAGAGTCCATACCTGGTACTGACTGATCTGCTTACACGGAGATGGAGAACTGAAAATGGAAGGAAATAGCCAGCTTTTCCTTATATAGACTTCAAACTTGTCCCCCAGTAATGAACGCCTTCCCATCTCTGCCCTTCTTCACATCATGTACCTTGGACACAAGAATTTCTTTGGGATTCTTCAAGAGCCCTTCTGCACATCTAGACAACAGGAGAATTTCTAGTAATAATATAATGTAACTTACAAATGAGAGACTTTTGTGTAATTTAAAGTTTTCTAGAAGCCATATTAAAAAGTTTAAAAAGGTAAAATTAGTTATAGTAACAATTTATTTATCTAATATATTCAAAATATCATTTCAGCATGTAATCAGTATAAAAATAGAGATATTTTATATTATTTTCATACTAAACCTTCAGAAACTGATGTATATTTTACACTTATAGCACATCAGTTTAGACCAGCCACATTTTGGGCACTCAGTAGCTACATATGACTAGTGGCTACCATTTTACAAACTACAGTTTTTACTGTGGTTCCCATTATGCTATGTCCTGTACTACCACTGCTTCATCTATGTTTAATCTAGAAAATGTATGAAATCTCTAATCCACTGAAGGTCACCCATCTATTTTCAGGACAGTTGCAGATTTAGCTAATTTTTAAATTTAATTTTAGTTTTGTATCAGAAGGAAAAGTAAGTAAATGTTAAATTACGCTACTGAGAAACCAGCAAAATCCCAACACTATCTCCCGAAGGAGGAATTCTGACACACATGTTTTGTGAGTATAAAAAAATAACAATAACAACAAAGTCTAGCTCTTGGGATTTCCTTAAACTTCTCATGTTCTATATGCCTCAAGGATTATAGTCCTGCCTAATTATTTTGGTCCATTAGTATTTGACTATTTTATATTGTTGCTTCCTTTGTAAATGAAAAATAATATTTATTGCTCACTTAACTATGTATCAAGAGCTCTTCTTAGGTTTTATATGCATTACTTCATTTAATCTTCTCAATAACCTTATGAGGTAGGTACTATTATCATCACTTTTTTAATATATATGTGTGGGGGGGTTATATATATATATATAAATGTGTGTGTGTTTATTTTGAGAAAGAGAGAGCATGAACAAGGGAGAGGGGCAGAGGAAGAGAGGGGGAGAGAGAGAATCCTAAGCAGGATCCACACTCAGCATGGAGTCAAATGTGCAGCTCGATTCCATGACCCTGGGATCATGACCTGAGCCAAAATCAAGAGTTGGATGCTCAGCTGACTGAGCTACCCAAGTGTCCCTAAATATATACATATATATAGAAACTGAGGCACAGAGAGGCTAAGTAAGTTGCCCAAGTTCATGCACACCCCAGAACCATAATTCTATAACACATGCTCTTAATCGCTAGGCCCTATGCTTCTTCAAGATTTTATATGTAGAGCTGGACCATTTGGATTTTTTACTATGTTTACTTGCCCACTTTGTAACCTTGATATTGCCACAAACTTCTGTGTGCTTGGTTCTGTCATCAGAGTAATAATGTAATATGCATCAGAGCATAATGTATATGCTTTTCACATATACAGTACAGTAGAAAGATGATAGCTGTAGTCATTATGGTACCAGATAGTGCTACTGGGTGTCTCCAGCATGACCTACAGACTGGCATCTATGCTAAATGCTGGCCTCATGTCTAGATTTGGACTCCGCCTAAATTTTTACCAATATCCATTAAGCTACTGTCTCTTTTCCACTGAGGTATTTTTAGGCATTTGACCCCACAATTTTATTCAAACCCTTGAATGCTTTTTCATAGAATGGCAATAGACTGAAGAGCTGGCAACATATTCTATTGTTCTTTAGTTCAAAAAAAAAAAAAAAAAAACACCTCCTGACTGTTCATTTCTGGATTGTAGAGCCCCACTCCCCACCAAGTCTAATTATGACATTGTAAGTCACTGACCCATTGGCCCTATGAGGAATAAAGTCAAAGGATATAAATTGCGCCTAGTTGAGTCTATATTATTAGAAAAATTATGTAAAAAGACATGGCTTCATTTGAGATCAGGACAACTTTTAAAGTAATAATTAAGATTTTACATCTTATACCTGTTTATCACTAGACTAAAATAGCTATTAACAAAGACATCTTTAAAGCACAATCTTTACATGATTATAACATTCAGGAAACCTAATTTAAATTTTGCCATTCACAAAGACCCTTATGGAACAGACGGTATTTGCACATTGGTTGACATCTTGGATTAGAGATGCTTTCTTAGAAAGTTTGGTTCTGACACAGACAAAGGAAAGGCCACCATTCCTCTGGTAAGTAATGGGCTATGACTGTGTTAAATGTATCCCTTCAATTGAAATCCTCCAAAATGCATGGCAGAAAACTGATTAGAAATGGTTTGGGAGCCTAATTCTGTTAGTGGGAATGAAAATTGATAAACAACATTGAGTGACCTGCCGGAACAAATAGATTCTCGATTCAGCAGGAATCCAGCTGCTATTATGTTCCAGGTGAACAAGCATTACTTAAATAAATAAATTCCTTCTTTTTTCCCCCATGCATGTATTCCAGGTTTGCTGCATTTATTAAGTTAGAAGTGAATCCAGGTTGGAGAAGCACAGAACACTCCTCTGGGAGATACCATGGAATTAGTGGGATAAATAGAAAGGTCACTGGGCTCCACAGAGGGGAAGGGTTGTATTTAGCAGCTTTCTCACAAGTGAGCCTGCTATTAACATAGTGGTATTTTGAAGTTATAAAGCATTTTGCAGCCATAAGCTTCAATGTGTACTGCAAACATTAATTAATCCTCACAACATCCCCAGAATGTGAGGAGGTGCAGTCCACATCTCACAGACGATATAACTAGAAGCGGTCAACTTAAGCCAGTGGACAGACAGGTCAGTCAGACAACATGACTGCAGGAATTGTAAATCCCCAGCCCCAGGGGAGAAGGTACAATCATATGGATTCTAGCAGGTAATCAAAAGCAAAAGGAAAGCATCTCCCGAGGCTCACAGAAAGAAACGGAAGGAATCAACCATGGAGTAGTAGGTAAAAATCTGTTTGCATTGGGAAGGAGACTTGGCTTCATGATTTTTTTTTCCAAGTCAGAAGAAATATAATCCATTTCATGAAGGCAATAAAATGGTGTTCCATCCCCCAAATAAAAAGATGAAAGAAGTCCAGTGCTGTCTAATTGTGCTGCGGTGAAATATCTGTGACTTATTAATTAATTTATCATTCCTGTTGTAAAAGTCAGAATTCAAATACCTCTTTTTTATTTAGATTCCTCTCTTAAAAAATAGTAAAAAGTGTCATCTGAAAGGAGTGGGAGATGTCACTTATTGAAAAGGCAGATTTCAGGTATATTTGACAAATGATAGCAGTGGCATTTTCAGAATCATGAAAGCCAGAGCAGTATGCTCATTTGCCTTCTGAGGTGAAATCTCCAAGTTGCAAATAGGATTATAAATAAAGTTCTGTTCAAAGACCAATCACAAAACCATTTTCCATGAAAAACTTAAAATAGAACAAAAATATCACATTTACGTTTGCATGCTACATTTTATTACCTGCCACTTTAATCTCCAGAAGAGTCAAGCTTAACAATAATATCAAAGACAGGTTTATTATCAAGGTTCACGTGTTCCATTTTCCTCTAACAACCTAACACAAATGCCAGACACAGAAGTTACTCCTGGTGCAACATATCATTCAATTCTGTTTGACAGGTTTACTATTCTTTGAAACTGTAAATTCATTCGTTAGGTAGAAGAGACTTGTTAAACTCTGATGTATTATTTTGTTTTGTTTCAAGGATAGACACTATCTTTTTGATGTATCATATATTGCTGAGAAGTAGTCCTATTCGTATTAATAGGGGTAAATATCGATGACAGCCAACAAATTAAGTGCTTTGTCCCATGTTCCTAATTGACACCACTAAAATCAGTAATATAAATTAAATGGCAGGATAGATTATGAATTCTGGTGTGAAATAAAGAATTAAAGGTTTAGAGATAAATACTTAACCATAATATAAATAAGGTATTTTGAAGCTCATTCCTGGCTCTCTTAGACAATATAACTCTTTTCTGGATCTCCAGATCTTTTTCCATGTCGGTATTCATCTCTACACAAACATTATCTAAGACTGTCTTACCTCACTTGCAACCATAGCGAGGTATGTGTTAGAAAGCATCGCATAAACAGAAAAGCTAAAGGGAAGATAGCATAAAGGGAATGAAAACAATGGGATTAATTGGCAGTTATGACACTTCTGGAATATGATATACAAAATTAAGAAATTTGCCCAAGGAGACAGAACTTATAAGCAGCAGATCTAATAATGGATCCAAACCTGTGTAATTCCAAAGCCCAAACTCTTTTCTCAACACCATAAATTCTCTCTAAAGCAGTTTGGTCATAACTTCTTAATTGTTTATAACTAGTCTTGTTCCAAAAAGAATATAAGGTTAATTTACAAATATGTAAATATCACAGGAGGATTAAATCAAGTTTTTCTAAAAAAGCAAAATTAGGGGCGCCTGGGTGGCTCAGTCGGTTGAGCGTCCGACTTCGGCTCAGGTCATGATCTTGCGGTCTGTGAGTTCAAGCCCCACATTGGGCTCTGGGCTGACATCTCAGAGCCTGGAGCCTGCTTCATATTCTGGGTCTCCCTCTCTCTCTCTCTGCCCTCTCCTGCTCATGCTGTCTCTCTCTGTTTCTCAAAAATAAACACTAAACAAATTTTTTAAAAAAAGCAAAATTAGATGAACAAATAAGGACAAAAAATAAGACAGAATCTGAAGTCAGCTTAGGGCAAACCATGATGCCACTAAGTCTGTGGAGACAAGCCTCAAACCCAGTTGTGATTTTTGCTGGTAGTAAACAAGGAAACATACAGAGACCCCCATAGGTTTTTATATAAAAGCCAACCAGCTTTCAGAAACATTAGACTGATTTCTAAGTTCTAAGTTCTCGTACATTTGGAACAACATTATCAACTACACCTTTTCAGGAGATATACTTCAAGTTTAATTAGCTTCCTCCGCTCTAAAGTTTGTTTGATGGTGTCACATCAAAACACAAATAAATAAAAGCAACTCTAAGCATAGGATTTGGAGATTGAAAAGGGCAGGGTGCATAAAGAATATTCAGTCTAAACTCACAGCTTCCCAATTATCTAATATAATTCAGGGCTAGATGTTGGAGTATCTGGAAGAATAGATGGACTATCCACCCCACATCCCAAATCCTAAATAAATATTGCTTCTCTTAGTTGAGTTTTTAAAGAGTATTCAGCAGGGTAAATTCAAAATGATAATCCCTGATAAGTAGCTGGAGCTCGACAATGCTCTGTGGCCAGTTAATTGTGAATCTACATGTTTCTATGAGCATAGTCAGATGTTACAAATTTGTGTTAGGCATTAAAAGAAGATCTTGTTAAATAAAAGTGCATTATCTGGAATTAAGATATTATCAGGATTAACATCTTGGTCTGAGTTAGTTCTGCCAATTAGTTATTACACAGCAGGGGCCTGAAGCAATAGGATGCATGATACATGCACTTGTTTAAAAGTTCCAGAAACGTTTTTCATCTCTATCCCCCGAAGCCTACAGCAGTGGCAAAAAAAAAAAAAAAAAAAAAAAAAAAAAAGAGAGAGAGAGAGAGAAAAAAGAAAAAGAAAAAAGTGAATTTGATTGCAGATTTGAAATATGTTTCTGCAAAATTCTGGCAGGACATTTAGAGAGAGTCTGGAGGCCTAGGGTCAGGATAGGGGCACTGCCTGTCTCTCGAACTGAGTAAGGAGAGACAGCACCACTCAGGCCAGACAAGCAGAGGTCTCTGCCCTGGCCCCCAACTCAGAGGGGCCTGCATTTTGGAGAGTCTTTGTTGAAACTATCTAATTCTCCTTCTGGTGGCTTGGAGTCAGCTAGAATTGGCAATGCTAGGCTCCCCAGACCCCACTTTTCTCACTCAGAACTCTCTCTGAATATCTCTACCTCCAACTTTGCTGTGCACTGGGTCAACTCGATGTCCCAAGATTTATTTGTGCTTATGTGGTCATCCATATGGTTGGACCCCAGTTCTACAAGGGTGAGCAAGTCATTCTAGCTGGCTGATATGAAATTTCTTTTGAGGTACTGTGTGAGATGAGCTTCCAGAATGATAGTGTCAAAACTCTTAATCTGAACTCTGAACAAGTTTAGGACTTTGGTCTACTGACCACCTACCACAAGTCCTTAGGCCTACTCTAAATCCTCCATATTCCAACCACAGGGCTGCTTCTGATCTTTAGCATGGTAGGCAGTGAAAACAGTAGTACATCCAAATGATGGCAGAGGTTCCTTATGGTGGCAGTGCTTCCCTTGCTATAGCAGTTTTAAATTATCCAGGAAGTCTTAGCACTTCCTCTGAAGACTTTGTGTCATAACTGAAGAAGACTCTTGCAAGTGGTCACACACTCTCCTGAGGGCTTCTGAGTTTATGGCTTCCTAACATCAAGTAGAAATTTTAATCCACTTCCTCTTTCACCTCTGATCAATATGACAACATTGTATTTTCCTAAGTTGGTCTTAAATCATGTTACATGAAGAAAGACATTCCTGTGCAAATCGAAACGCCTTTCCCATTCTATATAAAAGGCTAATGCCTGCCCTCCCCACTGGTTAATGGAAGGCAGGGGTGCAGTCAACACTGAATGACATTATATTCTAGGGATGCAGTGATGACAGCCTAGAGTCCAAGGCATAGCATAGTTAAAAAATATGTGGTTCACCCTCTCTTGCTGTCCCTCCCCTGCTTACGCTGTCTTTCTCAAAAACAAAATAAAAACATTTAAAAAAATTTTTTAAAGTGGGGGGGGGGCAGTGCCTGGGTGGCTCAGTCAGTTGGGCAACCGACTTCGGCTCAAGTCATGTTCTCATGGTTCGTGGGTTCAAGCCCTGTGTCAGGCTCTGTGCTGAAAGTTCACAGCCTGGAGCCTGCTTTGGCAGCCCTCTCTCTCTCTGCCCCTTCTCTGCTTACACTCTGTCTCTCAAAAATAAAACAAAAACATTTTTAAAGTTTAAAAGATATGTCATTCAAACTTTATACTATGAAATTCTGAAGATAAAATTAGCATGTCTAGAAAATTATTGTCCACATTTTCCTGCATACTGTAAGACTTTTATTTGAGGTCATCATTAACGATGTACAGCAACACCTTTTAAGAGAATCATCAGAAGCCAATATTCATTGGTAGTTCAATCAGTGATGCAGTGCCACGAGTAAATGTAGTAGGGAACTACACAGGCAAGAAGTTCTGTGTTATTTCAATAAAACAGGTTCTAAGGAGCCATGACACTGTGAGTAACGTCATCATATCCTGGGGAAAGATGAAATTAACCAGGAATGGAGATTTGATAATGATGAAAAGTAAGGAATGGTTCTTGGACCTGAAGAAGGAATGGTACCCGGACACTAAGAAAAATCTACATGTGCATTGGCGGGACACATTTTAAGTACATCTTCTCTATACATTATTTTAATTTTTTAGGAAAAATATTCAATTCCCTTATAATTAAATAAACATATATTTCAAACAATTAACTATCAATTTACAGGTATCAGATGAGCTACTTCATTTATAATAATCAGTGTTATTGAGGATGTGGGGGAAACAATTTGATTTACTCCTAGTGGGAGCATAGATTGGTGCAGTGGTTTTAAAGGCAATTTGATAATATATTTGCAATTAGAAATGTACATTCCTTTTTACTCAGCAATTCTACTTCTAGATACTTGGACAAAAATTCAAGAGTACATATAAAGATTTTTGTAATATTGTTCATAAGAACAAATACTTGAAACAATCTAAATGCCTATTAATAAGGCACTGGTTAAATAAATCCTATACACTAGAATACTATACAGCCATTAATAAAACCAAGGGTAGATATGTATATTGCATGTACTCTCATGGCAAATGTCCAAGATATATTTTAAGTGGGAAAAAGAAAATGAGAGAAAAGAATGTTTACTATGAATCTATGAATCCATTCATGTGTTTTAATATCAATGTAAGTATACATCATAGGCCTTATTTATGCATTCATAGGTACATAATATATCATATATATTAAAATACATAAATGGGGCATACTGTGCATATATGGATAATAAATTAGCTGTGTTGTGCATATATCTATAAGTAGTAGTAGTAGTGTGTGTGTGTGTGTGTGTGTGTGGTGGTGGTATTTGTATATACTTGGAGATTGTATACGTGGTATACACCAAACTGATAACCTCTGGAGAACGGGATGGGAAGGGAGGCAATCAGGAAGGAAACAGACTCTTTACTTTTTATTCTTATATTACATGTTTCTGTGCTGTTAATATATTTTTATAGTGTGTATATTACTTTTATAATTTTAAAAACTCATAGAAATTAATTTGTTTTAAAAACATCCTATGGCTCCCTGTGTCCAAAAATAGAGCTCAAACTCAACACAACAAAGGATGCCATGATTTATTTCTAACATACCTTTCTTTTTAGCCTCAATGCCTATAATCGGAATTGCCTTGCCTCCCTCTTTTATCCCCCTCACCCCCTTGGTTGGTAAGTTGTCTGTCTGCTCTTTACTTTTTTTTTAATTTTTATTTATTTATTCAGTTAGTTAGTTAGTTAACACACAGTGTAGTATTGGTTTCAGGAGTGAACCCAGTGATTCATCACTTAAATACAACACCCAGTGATCATCCCAACAAGTTCCCTCCTTAAAGCCCATCATTCATTTAGCCCATTTCCTCACCCACCTCCCCTCTATACATTATTTAAAAAAAAAAATTTAATGTTCATTTTTGAGAGAGAAAGAAAGAGAGAGAGAGAGCAGGGAAAAGGCAGAGAGAGAGGAAGACAGAATCTGAAGCAGGCTCCAGGCTCTGAGCTGTCAGCACAGAACCTGATGTGAGGCTCAAACCCAGGAACCGTGAGATCATGACCTGAGCTGAAGTCAGAGGCTTACTGACTGAGCCTCCCAGGCACCCCTCTATACAGGGGTGTGATACCTCTTTTATTATTTTAAATCAGGAGTTCTGCAACTACAGTCTTTGCCATTTTACTCTGTTTTTGTATGACCCTACAGATAAGAATGAGTTATACATTTCTAAAGTGTTATAAACAAAGAAGTATATGTGACAGATACCATATGTAGTTCACAAAGCCTAAGTTATTTACTATCTGACCATTTACAAAAAATGTTTGCCAATCTCAGGGGTTTTTTTATGTTTATTTTGAGAGAGAGAGAGAAAGAGAGGGAGGAGAGAGAGAGAAAGTGGAGGGTGGGGAGGGCAGAGAGAGAGAGAGAGAGAGAGAGAGAGAGAGAGAGAGAATCCCAAGCAGGCTCTGTGCTTCAGTGCAGAGCCCTACACTGGGCTCTATCCCATGTCCAAATACCATTCATCCAATTGTGTGAACGTTTAACCAAACTGAACCACCCAGACACCCCTACCAGTCTGTTTCAAATCGTCAGTAATTTGCACCACCTTAGATGAGTTCTGAAATTTATCACAGTAATTTTAGAACAGTTTTAGTTTTACAGAAAAATTACAAAGATAACAAAGAGTTCTCACACACCCCACACTCACTTTCCTTATTATTAACATCTTTCATCTGTATGGTACATTTTTTATAAGTCATGAACCATTATTGATACACAAGTATTAACTAAAGCCATATTTTATTCATATTTCTTAAGTTTTTATCTAAAGTTCATTTTTATGTTCTAGAATCGATCCTGGATACATTATATCTAGCCATCATGTCTCCTTACGCTCCTCTTGGCTATAACAGTTTCTTAGACTTCCCTTGTTTTTCATAACCTTGACAGTTTTAAGCAGTACTGGTCAGGTACTTTGTAGAATACCCCTCAACTGGAAATTGTTTGATGCTTTCTCATGATTAGACTGGAGTTATGAAGTTTGGCAAAGATCACAGATGTAAAGTGCCACTCTCATCACATCATATCAAACATAGATACTACCAACACGACTTAGCATTGTTGCTGTTGACCTTCACTACCTGACTAAAGCAGTGTTTTTCGGGGTTCTCCAACTACAAAGTTATTTTTTTCCATTGTCATACTGTCCTCTTGGGAAGGAAGTTGCTATACCCAGGCCACAATTAAGGGGGGGATTATGCTCCACTTTCTTGAGGGTGAACTACGTATATTCTTTGCAATTCTTTTTTTTTTAATTATTTTTGTTTTATTTTTTATATTTAAGAGAGAGAGAGAGACAGAGAGAGAGATAGAGAGCAAGTAGGGGAGGGGAAGAGAGACAGAGACAGAATCTGAAGAAGGCTCCAGGCTCTCAGCTGTCAGCAGAGAGCTCAATGCAGGGCTTGAACTCATGAACTGTGAGATCATGATCTGAGCTGAAGTCGGATGCTTAGCTGACTGAGCCACCTCGGCACCCCTCTTTGCAATTCTTTTGGATGGAAGGTTTGTATATTTCCCATGTATTGTTTAATCACTTATATTAGCATGGACTCAAATATGTATTTTGCAACTTGGTTTTAATCGAATATTTATTTCTCAATTGGTTCCATCTGTAGCCATTGGGATCTCTTTCAGTTGTCACATGTGTCCCTTTGATAAAGCCCCCATCACTTTTTTTTAAGAACTTTCTTACTTGCTGGCACTATAAGATGAAACAAGTTCATCTTTAAAATATATTAAGTTTTAAAATCAAATCACTTATTTAGATAGGAGTCTTGAAAAAATATTCATATGAGTCCTCACACACTCAAAGCCAAAGTGTTGACCCATGGCTGCAGCTCTGAGGAGACTCATGGATAAGATAGTAGCAGAGAAGAAATCTGGAGGAGGAGCCAAATATAAACTTCTCCCTCTTCACGATTTTACTACAAACCCGTCCTGCTCCAGAGACCAATTTGGCATATCAGAAATCCTTTACATGTCTGCTTCCCAATTGTTTTTGGCTTGCTTATAACACACAGGCATATACAAATATTACACAATCTCATGTCCAAATACCATTCATCCAATTGTGTGAAGTAAATCACTGAAGAGCAGTTTTGGAGTTTTAAATAAAGCTATTCTTACAAAAAAATGAATATATCTAGGAAGTAATACCATCATGCATTGCAACAAGTAGGGATATTTGATAACATTGCCATATGGGATATTTTACTTACCATTCAAAACATAGCACTTGTTAAGAATTTAAGCATTTTATAAAGATGTTTCTATACTATGCCCACAATTTGTCACCTTCCTCCTTTTTAAAATTAAAGGTTAGACTTGGGTTAATAATTAAAAAGCAGATCTGGAACCAGAACCAGGTCTACTTAACAGTATTGTGGCTCAACATAGTAAGACTTTCTAAGATGATGTGAAAAAGCTATGTTACATGGCTCTCAGTGTGACATTAAAAAGTCACCTTATCAGGGTGCCTGGGTGGCTCAACTAAACGTCCGACTTCAGCTCAGGTCATGATCTCACAGTTTGTGCATTTGAGCCCCATGTCAGGTTCTGTGCTGACAGCTCAGATCCCGGAGCCTGCTTTGGATTCTGTTTCCCTCTCTCTCTGTCCCTCCCCCATTTGTGCATTCCCCCCCCCCTCAAATAAACATTTAAAAAAATTAAAAAGTCACTTTATTAAAAGGTTTGTTTTCTGGGATTACACCGTAAGACTGATTTTTAATAATATATTGACAATTTATACATCTAAAGTTTCTACACAAAGACTTTGGATGGCTTTTGGCTATGCCTAAAAAAATAACTCTAAGTTAAAACAATGAAAAATTGTCAATGGTGAAGATCTCCAACAACACATCTCAAAAAATATTTGAAGCAATAGTGAATTACTGCAATAAATGTATAACCCTTTATACTACTTACAGAAGTGTGAACTGATGTAACAAAACTCCAGAATCTCAAAGAAGTTTATTAACTGCTACACAACTCACCAATGCAGACATCCCTGATTGGTAGATGGCTTTCCAAGCAGTTATTCAGGGACACAACTCCTCCTATCATGTAGCACTGGTATCCTTTGAATCTGAGTCTTCTGTATCCAGTTAGCAGGGGAAGAAAAGGGAGAAACAGCACACTTGCTTCTTTTTAGCTCATCTTGGAATGGACATACCTTCCTTGCACTCATACTCCATTTACAGGAATTTGATATATCACTTATAAGTAAAGGAGACTGGGAAATTTCTAAAGAAAACAGTTCTGCAATATGGAGGGAGGAAATGTGAACTGTTGATGGCAGTTAGGGGTCTCTGCCATATTTCCAACCTAAAAGCTTTAGGGAAGATAATCAGCATTGGAATGTCCAAGTTCAGTTCCAAACATACTAATTTCTAGTCACATTATGTCAGGTATACTGCTGTCTCAAGCATTCAATTTAAATCACAAACCAAAATATTCCACAATGAGCATTTTAACACAGAAGCTATTACTAAATCACACACACACACACACACACACACACACACACACACACACACACACACAGATATTGCAGTATTGCAGTTATAGAATGTTGGGGGAGGGAGTTTGATATCTTCAAGAATTCCTTGATTAAAGAACTAACCATCATATTTCCAGGCATTTCAATACTGTCTTTAAAGCCTGTTGTCTTTTAGTGTCTCCTACAAATAATGAATGGAATGCCAATCTTAATGGACCTCTAGGTGTACGAGGGTGGATAAAGAGAACTGTTGGAGAGTAGATGGCAATGTAGGTAGCAAAGTTATCTGTGTCAAGTATTTCTTATATTCATAAGAACTGTTTTGAGTGTTCAGTATCTATCAGGAACAGTACTTAGCACTTTATATACATCACCTTCCTTAGTGTTTGCCCAAATCCTGAGACAGTTATCAATACTATATTCATTTAATAGAGGAGGAAACTGAAGCTTAGGTGAACTCTCATGGCAGAGCCAAGCTGTGGATCCAGGCAGCACATCTCTGGAGCTCATATCCTAGAATCTAAAAGGCAGAGCCATTGAATCTGCCAGGGGGGTCAACACATACAATGTGAATCTGGCATTCCTTAGTCTGTAAGCCTCTAGTTTTACTAAATTAAACAACACAAACAAAAAATATTTGATTAAATAATTTGATACTTAATCTATGAACTTTCCTAACCATGTAGGGAATCCAGATGGCTTTTAAATCTGTACCACAGATGACTGGCACAGATCTGTGCACTGAGATTTCAAAGTCAGGTGTGGACATGATAGCATCAATGGTCAGTCCTTGTTTTCAGACATTGGGGTGGCCTTATACTCAGCCAAGCACAGAGTGAAGAACAAAGAGTCTTGGCCCCAATTTCACTAAACTCTTAAGGATGAGCACACTTGGAGCAAGAGAAAGACTGATTCCAGACCAATTTCTTCCTCATCTTTGTCTGTTCAGTTTGTGACTGCTCTCTCTTCTGTCCTTTATGTCATCTATTTGTACCAGGTCTCTAACTATGAGACATCTATGTGTATGGAGGGGGTTGGATGCAGTGATTTCCCCATTCTCTCCCTACATGGAAATCTATCAAGTGTCTGGTTAACTTTTGAATGACATATCATACTGAGCCAGGAAAAGGAGACAAACAGGGAAATAATAGGAATGAAATTTCTACTATATGGATAATTTTGGTTGGGGGACAAAAGATTATCCCATCTGGTTAACATGGTGTCTTTAAAGCTTGAAGAAGTATTTAATCTATTTAAAACAACCGTGGTTCAAGCACACTTCTTCATAAAACAAAATTAATCAAATGCAATTTTTTTTTACCTTAAAGCTAATTAAAATTACACACACACACACACACACACACACACACACACACAGAGTCTCTGGACATAACTTTACTTATTGAAAATATGTCTGCTACTTGAACCAAGAATGCTACTGGTAATGATTCATTGAAATGTTTTTAAGCTTTTTCTTTTTCTGATGCAAAACAATTTCCCTGAAAGGTTGAAAATCATCTGAATGAACCTATAAAATAGGTGGTAAAATGGTTTTTAGTTCAGCTGAGGAGGTGCTGTGCCTGTCTTAATGAGGTGCACACTTATGAAAGCGTGTTATCGTACTTACACAAATCATTTGTTTCAGTGACAGTCGAAACAGCTATTAATGCAATAACTTTACACCTATAAGTCCCACTTTACCATTTTTTACCACATTTCCAAGAGTTTTGACAAGCTTGACTACCCACTGTAAACTTTTACTTTCCTTATATAAAGCATTCATTTTATTTGAGCACAAGTAATTGTTGAGATTCAGATTTTAAGAAACAATACAGAGACTCTTCATTCTGCCTTATTGCTTAAGATAAGTTATCTGAGTTTGATTACATTAAAAATTTCTTCTCCATGATCTTTTTTCCCCCAATTATTAGTATGGTTAAGACAAAGTTCTTTTTTTTCTAATTTTTTTTACATTTATTTATTTTTGAGAGACAGAAACAGAGCACAAGTGGGAGAGGGGCAGAGAGAGAAGGAGACACAGAATCAGAAACAGGTTCCAGGCTCTGAGTTGTCAGCACAGGGCCTGATGTGGGTGGGGCTCAAACTCACAAACCATGATATCATGACCTGAGCTGAAGTTGGACGCTCAACCGACTGAGCCACCCAGGTACCCAAGACAAAGTTCTTTAAATTATCAAGCAAAATAATCAGTGCTTGCTGCTCAGAAACTTTGACTCACAGTTTTGTGGCATATATAAACTAAGAGGATATTTCCGTTACCAAGATTACACAAGATCTAAATACAGGGATGGGAAGAAAGCTAGCAAATTTGTTATGAAGAAAGCATCAAATTTCCATTTAGATATATTGCATCGGTCAGGGACAATAGGTGCTCTGAGAAACGTATGATCTGAAGCTGGAGACCTTAAACAGGAACCCAAAATTGGCCAAATTGTGTTCCAAGCTAGGGGCAAGGCATGCATGGTCTTAAGCTTTCAGAGTAAGTTGTTAAGAAAACTTTATTCTGGGATGTAGCTATCTATAGTCCCATGTTCACAAAGAGAATCTTGTGAGGTTTTCTAATTGGCCCCTATAATGAGACAGACACTTCTATTTGATTTGTAAACATATGAATGCTCCCATTGTGAGGAATATGGGACCAATTCACAGTCAGTCTTGGAAATGTTGAACTTCCAACTCTGAATCTATTCAAGTCTACAACAAATAAATCAGCCCATTGTAAACTTCAGTACTTTATTCTTAGTAGTAAATGATATGCCATTCACCTTAGTTTTTTCTGCACATGTGTCTGTTTCTTCCTCAACCACCCATATGTTTGAGATTAAAAGCACAAGGTGACCTTCAAGGATTAACATCCTATGACATTGTGTTTTAATTAAAGGCCGGTTATGGCACAAAGTATGGTCCTACTCATGTTTTGATAGTGTTGACACTTAAAATACATGATTCACTTTGTCTTAAAAAGACACGCCATAAACCTATATTCAATATCATAGCAGAAAATAGTCTGTTATCACCTACCTTCCTGCTCACAATGAAAATAAAATTTCAATTTACTTTAGGAGACTTTGCTCTGAACTACTTTTCTTTCATACAATCAGTAACAACAAAAAAGAAAACAAAAGCAATTCCTCACTCAGAATTCTTATAATTGAAATTCAGATATATTAGCTCTATATGTGAAATCTGCAAAGTTATAGTGAAGCAGTTTCCCCTTGTCATATCACATTTTGGGGGACAGTTTGTCATCTGAAGTATGTGTAAAAAGATGCCATTACTAACTCTTGCAGCCCATGCCTACTGGTTTCAACTTCTCTATTGCACACAGATATTCTCCATGTACCAGCAAGGATGGTTGTTGATTATCTCTAAGCTTATATATATATATATATATATATATATATATATATATATATATACACACATACACATACACACACACATACATACATACATACATATAGGCTCAGGTTGTAGAGCAAATTGAGAGCTATCTTTCAGCCTCTAATGCATAGCATTGCAGGGGAGAATTCTAATTTGCTCAACTTATACCTCACATTTCTTTGTGGGTGACTCCATATCATTATTAGACCAACTTACATCCATACCAACTACTAGAGGTGAGGATAGAACACTATGTTTGATAATCCAGAACATAAGGAATAGGCAATGTGTTCCAGAGAAAATCCTTATTTTATTTCAGGTCTCCAGAACTATAAAGGATCCAAACCATTCTCTGGAGAAGATGCCTAGGCTTTTTAGTTCTAGGATATATGAAATTCTGATTATTCTTGACTCTAGGTCTCCATCAGAGACACAAAAGAACATTTGAACTCTGAAAGCCCTTTCTTTTGCTATAAGCAAGAGAAAAGTCATGCTATAAGCCCAGCAAAGCAAATGTGAGGAGGCCAGTGCATCCTAACCCATGTTCTTTTTCACTAACCACTAAGCCCTTGAGAAGCGTTTGGACACTTCACAGTACAATGGCCCAAGCCTTTCCTAGGTTAGAATAACTCTGTAAGCAAAACACTTCTGGGCCAAGTTGAGAGCCAGGAATGCACCGCTTAGCGATTTAATCACCTTAGCTTTTGGAGTTGCCCCATAAAGTCATGTCAGTAGGCACAACCAAAAAGTAAGACAAAAATCTAACTGGTATCCAGTCTGAATAATGGGCTGCAAAAGAGCCTCATCTCTAGCAGATGAATGATGAAAATAAGAGCAGCCACTATAGGAAGATTAATTCAGCAAGAGCTGAGCTCTTAAACCCTGGCATCTCTCAATGAGTCCCGGCCCTCTGAAAGTCCACCTGCCTAAACACTACATGGTGGATTAGTAATCTAGAGACTCCCTGAGTCCATTCAGCACACATTTTCCTTTTTCTTCAGGATGAAGAAAAGCCCACAGGGCTTTTCTTCTTACAAGATTTTGTGACCCTGGAAATATAAGTAGATTATTTTTTTAGGTAGATTGGCAAACCCCTCACTAGCATTTCCAAGTGAGGAAAATGTTTTCACTTTACAGAGAATTTAATTCTAACAAAGAAAAGAATAAGATGAAGACTGTCTCCTACAGGAATCAAAATAAGCATTTGGAGAAAATGATCCCTTGCTGGTATCTGGGAAATATTTATACCACAGTTAAATCTTTCTTTATAAAGTTTAATCATGAGCATTAAGACCATTCAAGCATTTAAGTTAGGTACTGGGAAAGGTGACTAGGGAAGCAAACTGACGATGGAAGGCAGGACAGGCTGCCATTTTTAGCTTGCGGCATGGCCATAGGAATATTGTTTCAATTTCCTATGGTTCAGTTTCAACCAATATTACGGAGAATTGATTCTTGCTAGAAATAAATCATCTCCATTAGACTTTCTGCCTCCAAGTTTCCCATGTCCGCAGGTAGATTGGAAACGGCTGTCTTTTCCCTGTGTCTTCACATGGTCATCATTCTGTATCTATGTCCTAAATTCCTCTTTTTATAAGGATGCTGGTAAAACTGGATTAGGACCCACCCTAATGACCTCATTTTAACTTAACTGCCTTGTTAAAGACCCTATCTCAGAAATGTACTCACATTCTGAGGTATTGGGGGTTAGGACATCAACATATGAATTCAAGGCAGGGGAAGAAACAACTCAGCCCATAATAATACTTACTGGGTTTGGCTCTATGCTGCTATTGTTTAGAGTAAAATGCAAATAAATAAAAACCCTTGTTACAACTAGGTACCTTTTTCCATCATGGATGAGTCCCCTTTTCCTTCTTTTTTCTCCACATTCACACCACTCAACCCTGAATTTATCACAACATTTAAGCCACCTTGGACAGTTTCAGTTTGGGTTAAAATTTGTTTTTAAAAATTAATCCTTCTCCCATGCTTGAGGGTTCTGGATTTTAGCCTCTGGACAGCTTATTATTAAGGCTTTTATTTGGCTTTTGACATTTATCTAGCATGATACACCTTTAACTGTCAGCTTACTGTGCATCAAACCAAAGGTTATATTTGCCCTTATAAATTCCCTGCTCAAGCCTTGGCTTCTTTTCTCTCTTACAGAAAAGCAGAGAGGAAAAAGAGGAAAAGATCATGTCTGTGTCTGCCCGTGAACAACATGGATTTCTACAGTTTTCCCTCAGCAAAGAGCTTTCAAGTTCTAATTTCCCTTTTCTCTTTGACAAAGGACTCCCTTTATCATGGGCCTTCCAGCCCTTCTCTTGCTAGATACCCATGGAATGTGGTACCTTGTAACATTAAACATTGCCTCCTTTAATAACTTAACATGTGAGCTGGAGTCTTTAAAAGAGTTTGATGTTGCTAAATTTCCAACCCATAAATAAATATATCCTTTAAAGTGTTACAAACTATAGGGTTGGGTTGTTCAGGAACATTCCCTGAGACAGGCATACAGAAGTTTACTGGCATGGGAAAGGATTAAAAGGAGGCAATGTGTCAGACCAGAACACATGACAAATGAGACAAATGGGGACTCTGGGCAAAAAGTTTTCTGCCAGAGGAGTACTGTGCTGGGCTCTGTTACTGGCTGGGGATCACCCTGACAAGAGTGTGACTTCAGCTAGCACCACTATACTCAGTTACTGGCTGAGGGCCTCTCAAATAATGAGACAGACTCTAAAGGAGTCTGACAGCTAGAGTTTGTCATGTTCCTCATAGCTGAACAGCATATCCTTTCCCAGGGGAATCTGAGTGGCAAAACTCTATGTCTGCCACACATATCTTGAAAAAAGAAACCCAAAATATCATCTTGTTTTTGTATGTGTTTTTACTTACACAAGTGTTTTTACTTACTGTCCATATTTTTGAGAAAATGAGTAGCTATTAAGAATTACACAGGACTATGGCTATATATACACTCTACTTATACACCTGTCTACCTTTATTAATGACAAACTTCTATCTCCACTCCTAGGAGATTCATCTTTGCATCTGTCACAATCAATATCCTCCATATTTACCAAACATTTACTATTTATCAAAAAGGGCTATGGATATGCATTAAAGGAGTGAATATAAGACAGAGGCATTTTTTCTGTGCCCTTTTCTTCATTTCCTTCTTTCCACAGTGGTATTAAGGCTCGATTATGCATCTTACACCAGTCTCAGGCCTGGTATCTATATACTGTGGTTCTGTGAAGAAGATTCCTAATGGTTCATATAACTTATATGAATTCATTTCTTTTTTTTTTCATTTGTGTCTGTGTGTGTGTGTGTGTGTGTGTGTGTGTGAAATGATACCTTGCTTATCCTGAGTTTGTAATATAGAATCACTTGCTAAAGTGATAGAATTTCAAATGCCTGAAAAACAGATAAGGATAATTTTAGTCCAAATTAGATCAGTGTTTTTAGGACTTTCTAGCATAGTCACAAATCTCAACCTTCCTCACTTTTGCCTCAGAATTCAGTCTACTTTTGTTCATCTACTTCAGGCCAGTCTACATTCCCAGTCCACTCTCATTTCTGGAAAAAAAGAAGGGAGAAGGAAGAGAAAAGGTACATCCCTTTTAATACATATTTTCTGAGCTAGGTGACTTCTCTTTCTTTTAGCCACAGGAACTGGGATACCTTTTTCTGTCAGACTTTTCAGGCAATTAAAGGGACCAGTGAAAAGAGAAGCAGTGATCAATGATGAAGAAGTGTTTTCTCTTATTCTCCAAAACATCCTTCAGATGAGAGAGCCTTGTTATCTGTCCTTTCTATCCATGAATCTTTAAAATTATGTACTGTACTCTGTATGGTAGTGAGTGCTACTTGAAAGTTCAAGGTCCATTCCTAACATATAAAAAAAAAGAGAGTGAGACAAAATGAGGAGACAGAGGATTATCTCCCAACTGAAAAACACAGGAAAAAAATCACAGAAAAGTGCTAAATGAAATAAAGATAAGCACTATTCCTAATAAATAATTCAAACTAATGGTCATAAAAACACTGGACTAGACAAGAGTGGAGGATTTAAGTGTTCCCTTCAACAAAAAAATAGAAAATATTAAAAAGTGTCAGTCAGATATGAAAAATTCAATAACTGAAATACACACACATACACACACACACACTAGAGGGAATCAACTTCAGATTAGAAGATGCAGAAGAACAGATTAGTGATCTGGAAGACAGGGTAATGGAAAGCAACCAAGCTGAACAGCAGAAAGGAAAAAGAATAAAAAAAGAATTAGTTAAGAAATCTAGCAACATCCTCAAGTGTATTAACATTAATACTGTAGGGATGCCAGAAGGAGAGAGAAGAGAGGGCAGAAAATGTATTTGAAAAAATAATAGCTGAAACTTCCATAATCTGGGGAAAGAAACATACATCAAGATTCAGGAAGAACAGAGAACCCCTAACAAAACTAACCCAAGGAGGTCCACATCAAGAGACAAAATAATTAAAATAGCTAAAAGTCATGATAAAGAGAAAATTTTAAGATAAACAAGAGACAACAAAAGAGTTTACATTCCAGGGAGACTACAAAGGCTATCAGCTGATTTCTCAGGAAAAAAATTGCAGGCCAGAAGGGATTGCATGATGTATTCAAACTGTTGAAAGAAAAAAAACCCCTTCAACCAACAATACTCTACCCGACAAGGTTATCATACAAAATAGGAGAGATAAAAATTTTCCCAAACAAAAATTTAAAAGTTTGTTGCCACTAAACTAGCTTTAAAACAAATGCTAAAGGGAATTCTTTGAGGACAGAGATAAGACTATAACTAGAAAATTATGAAAGAAAAAAATTCATAGGTAAATGTGAACATATAATAAAGGTAGTAGACTGATTCTTATAAAAGCAGTATGGAGATTAAAACACAGAAGCAGTAAAGTCAATTATATCTACAAAAATCAGTGAAGGGAATCACAAAATAAAAGTATACAAAATATTATATCATATCCATAAAACACTGGATTGGGGGAGTAAAAATTTAGTCTTTTAGAGTGCTCAAACTAAAGCAAAGCATCAACTTAATATAGACTGCTATACTCAGAAGATGTTATATATGATCCTAATAGTAACCACAAACCTATAATAGCTACACACACACACACACACACACACGGAAGAGAGGATCCAAGCATAAAAATAGAGCAAGCTGTCAAACCACAAGGGAAAAGAGCCAGAGAAGAAGAAAGTAAAAGAGAAGAACTACTAAAACAACCAGGAAACAAGAAACAAAGGGACAATAAGTATATACATAACAATAATTACTTAAAATGGAAATGGACAAGAGGCACCTTGCTGGCCTAGTCAGTAGAGCATGTGACTCTTAATCTCAAGGTCATGAGTTCAAGCCCCACAATGGGTATGTAGCCTACTTAAAATAAGAAAAATAAATAAGTAAATGTAAATGTAATGGACTAAATGCTCTAATCAAAAGACACAGGGTGCCTGAATGGATAAAAAAGCCAGACCCATCTATACTCTGCCTACAAGAGAATTGCTTCAGATCTAAAGACACATGTAGACTGTAAGTGAAGGGATGGAACAATATTTACCATGCAAACTGAAGTGAAAAGAAAGC
This sequence comes from Felis catus, assembly GCF_018350175.1. Classification (NCBI taxonomy): domain Eukaryota; kingdom Metazoa; phylum Chordata; class Mammalia; order Carnivora; family Felidae; genus Felis; species Felis catus. Next base: position 71,410,256 of record NC_058379.1, on the reverse strand, counting down.
TGGGGTAGCAATCCTTCTATTGAACAAAACAAACCTTAAAACAAATACTTTAATGGGAGAAAAATGGCACTACATAATGATAAAGGAAACAATACAAAAAGAGGATACCACAATTGTAAACATCTATGCATCTGACATAGGAGTACTAAATATGTAAAGCAACTATTAATAGACTTAAAAGGAAAAATTGACAGTAATACAATAATAGTAGGGGACTTTAACATCTCACTTACATCAACTGATAGATCATCTGGATAGATTAAACAAATACATGGAGTCTAGTAACATAATACTAAACAATTAATGGGTCAACTGAAAAATCAAAGAGGAAATCAAAAAATACATGGAGACAAATGAAAATGCAATGGTCCAATCTTTGGGATGCATCAAAAGCAGTTATAAGAGGGAGGTCTACACCAATTGAAGCCTACCTCAAAAAAAAAAAAACAAACAAACAAGAAAAATCTAAAACAACCTAACCTTACACCAAAAGGAGCTAGAAAAGGAAGAATGAAGACCAAATCCAGTAGAAGGAAGAAAATAATAATTAGATCAAAAATAAATGAAACAGAGACAAAAAAAAAAAAAAACAGAAAAGATCAATGAAACCAGGAGTTAGTTCTTTGAAATGATCAACAAAATTGATAAAACCTTAAGTCAGACTCATCAAGAAAAATAGAGGACTCAAATAAAATCACAAGTGAAGGAGGGGAAATAACTGACAACACAGAAATACAAAGAGTATAAAAGAATATTGTGAAAAATTATATGTCAACAAATTAGACAACCTAGAAGAAATTGATAAATTCCAAGAAACAAACTTCCAAAACTGAATCAAGAAGAAGTATAAAATATGAATAGACCAATTACTAACAATATAATTGAATCAGTAATCAAAAAACTCCCAACAAACAAAAGTCCAGGATCAAATGATAAATTCTACCAAGCATATAAAGAAGAGTTAATATCCTTTTCCAACTATTTTTTTTCAAACCTTTCCAAAAAATATAAGAGGAAGGAAAGCTTCCAAATTCATTTTACAAGGCCAGAATTAATTACCCTAGTAGCAAAACCAGGCAAAGGCACTATAGAAAAGAAAACCACAGGCTGTTATATTTCTTATAAACATAGATGCAAGTATCTTCAACAAAATATTACCAAACTGAATTAAAAAACACATTAAAAAATCATTCACCATAATCAATTGGAATTTATTCCAGAGATACCAAGGTAGTTCAACATTTGCAAATCAATCAATGTGATAAATCACATTAACAAGATAACGTCTCAACAGATGTTAAAAGAAAAATAAGCATTGATAAGGTACAACTTCCATTCATGATAAAAATCGGTTTAGAGGGAACACACCTCAACATGATAACAAAGTAGGTTTGGAGGGAACATATCTTAACATAATAAAGGTTTTTCACACATGAAAAACCACAGCTAATGTCATACTCAATGGTGAAAAACTGAGAGCTTTTTCCTCTCATGTGAGGAATAAGACAAGGATGTCCACTTTTACTCAACAAAACACTGCAATCCTAGCTGCAGCAATCAGACAAGAAAAGTAACTGAACGTTATCCAAATTGGTAAGGAAGAAGTACAACTGTCACTTTTTGTAAATGACATGATACTACTATATACAGAAAACCCTATAGATCCCACCAAAACACTACTAGAAGTGATAAATTCAGTAACGTCATAGGATACAAAATTAATATACAGAAATGTTGCATTTCTACATATTAACAATAAATTGTCAGAAAGAGAAATGAAGGACAATCCCATTTATAATTTCATGGGAGAATAAAATAAACTTAACCAAGGATATGAAAGACCTATATTCTGAAAACTATAAAACATTGTTGAAAGAAACTGAGGACCACACAAATGAAAAGATATTCCATGCTCATGAATTGGAATACAAACTATTGTTAAAATGTCCATACCCAAAGTAATCTATAGATTTAATGCAATCACTATAAAAATACCAACATTTTTCACAAAACTAGAATAACACTAGACTTTGCATGAAACCACAAAAGACCGTGAATAACCAAAACAATCTTGAGAAAGAACAAAACTGGAGGTATCACAGTCCCAGGTTTCAGGACTTACTACAGATCTATACTTATCAAAACAATATAGTACTGGCACAAAAATCAACACATAGATCAATGGAATAGAATAAGAACCACATAAATAAACCCTCAATTATATGACCAATTAATCTATATGCAAAAATACACAAGAAAAAAGATAATGTCATCAAAAAATAGTGCTGGGAAAGCTAGACAGCTACATGCAGAAGAATGAAACTGGACGTCTTATACCGTACACAAAAATAAACTCAAAGTGGATTAAAGACCTAAATGCAAGATCTGAAACTATTAAACTCCTAAGGGAAAAAAAAGCATAGGTAGTAATTTCTCTAATATCAGCCACAGAAACATTTTTCTAGACATGTCTCTCAGGCAAGGAAACAAAAGCAAACTACCAAGACTACACCAAAATAAAAAGCTTTTGCACAGTGAAAGAAACCATCAACAAAACAAAAATGCAACCAATTGAATGGGAGAAGATATTTGCAAATAATATATCTGGTAAGGGGTTAATATCCAAAATCTATAAAGAATTTATTCAACCAAGACCAAAGAAACAAATAATCTGATTAAAAATGGACAGAGCCTGGGGCTCCTGGGTGGTTGAGTTGGTTAAGCATCTGATTTCAGCTCAGATCATGATTTCACAGTTCATGAGTTCAAGTCCCACATCAGGCTCTGTACTGACAGCTCAGAGCCTGGAGCCTGCTTCAAATTCTGTGTCTCTCTCCCTCTCTGCCCCTCCCCACTCATTCTCAATCTCATTCTCTCTCTATCTCTCTCAAAAATAAACATTAAAAAAAATGGACAGAGGACCCAAAGACATTTCTCCAAAGAAAACATACAAATGGTCAGCAGACACATGAAAAGATGCTCAACATCACAAATCATCAGGGAAATGCAAATCAAAACCACAATGAGATACAATTTTTACCTCTCGGAATGACTAGAATCAAAAAGACAATAAGTGTTGATAAGGGTTGAGAGAAAAAAATGAACCCCCATGTACTGTTGGAGGGAATGTAAATTGGTACAACTGTGAAAACAATATGGAGGTTCTCACCAAAATTAAAAATAGAAATACCCTATGATACAGTAACCCACTGTTGGGTGTTTACCCAAGGAAAACAAACACACTCATTTGAAAAGATATATGCACCCCTATGTTTATTGCAGCATTGTTTGCAGTAGCCAAGATACAGAAGCAACCAAAATGTCCATCAATAGATAAACAGATTTAGAAAAAGTGGTGTGTGTCTGTGTGTGTGTGTGTGTGTGTGTGTGTGTGTGTGTGTGAGTGTGTGTGTATACACACACACTGGAATATTACTTGACCATAAAAACGAATGGGATCTGACCATTTGTAATAACATGGATGGATCTAGAGGCCAGTATGTTAATTGAAGTAAGCCAGACAGAAAAACATAAATACCATATGATTTCACTCATATGAGGAATATAAGAAACAAATAAACAAAGAAAAAAAGAGAAAAAAAACAAAAGACTCAAATACAGAGAAGAAACAGGTAGTTGCCATACAGAAGGTGGAGGGGGGAAGTGAAATAGATAAAGGGGATTAAGAGGTACAACCTTCCAGTTAAAAAATAAATAAGTCATGGAGATGAAAAGTACAGCATGGGAATACAGTCAATAAGAATGTAACAACATTGTTTGGTGACAGATGGTGACTACACTTCACCAGCTATGTAATATTAGTTATCTGTTTAAACTCCCTGAATTTCAATGTTAATTATTTGACATTTCTTTAAGGCATAAATTTTACTGCCATAAGTAATATAAAATGTGTTTTGGTTAGCATTATGGTCAGTTTCAAGCAACAGACAACCTTTCTACACTGGTTTAGAGCATAGGGGTTTGTTTGTCTCATATAGGGATAGATAGTTGGAGTTGATAAGATAGTGAAGCATGTTACCTCTGACCCTGAAACTTTCTAGGTTCTTTCACCACCATCCTTGTTGGCTTCTGTTGTCATAATACCAAGATTTTTTCCCAAGATAAATAATATGTAGTTTATTCACACAATGGAATACTATACAGCCATGAAAACAAACCATGTATAAATACAAGCAACAAAAATCTCATAAACATAATGTTGAGCAAAGCTAGATACAAAAGAATACATAATGCCTGATTCCATTCATATAATGTCCAAAAATGAACAAAAACTTATTTATATTATTTTAAAAATTTATTTATTTTGAGAGAGAGAGAGAGAGAGAGAGAGAGAGAGAGAGAGTCAGTCAGAGAGAGGGAGAGAGAGAATCCCAAGCAGGCTTGATCCCATGAACCATGAGATCACGACCTGACCTAAAATCAAGAGTTGGACATTTAACTGACTGAGCCATCCAGGTGCCCCTAATATATGTTTTTAAAAGTCAGGATAATGATTATTCTTGGGGAGGCAGTAATTGAATGGGAGCACGATGGAAGCTTTTTTGACACCAACAATATTGTTGATCTGAGTGCTGACTGCATGCATGTATTCCATTTGTAAAAAAAAAAAAAATCACTGACTTGTCTCTATATATGTTACATTTGAGGCATTGACTCATTTTTTGTTTTAAAAGGGAGAAGAACAGAATGTCACAGGGGAAAGTGAAGGCACATCTATTTAAATTTTTTTCTTGAGAAGCCTAACCTAGCAATTTCTATTTTTTTTTTAAATTTTTTAATGTTTATTTATTTTTGAGACAAAGAGAGACACAGCATGAGCAGGGAAGGGGCAGAGAGAGAGGGAGACACAGAATGTGAAGCAGGCTCCAGGCTCCGAGCTGTCAGCACAGAGCCTGACGCGGGGCTCGAACTCACGAACTGTGAGATCATGACCTGAGCGGAAGTCGGACGCTTAACCGACTGAGCCACCCAGGCGCCCTAGCAATTTCTATTTATACTTCATCAGCTACTCTAGAATATTTGGTCATCTCTGAACTCAGAGGAGTCTGAGGAGAAGGATATTTTAACGGGGCACATGATAACCTTAAATAAAACAAGGTTTCTATTAACAAAGGAGGAGGAAGAATGGATATTCAGTAGTCAACTACCATATTATATAAAACACACAGTGCCATGCCTGCCCAGAAAACCTCATCTGCAAATTTTTTTCTTATATTGTTTCACTCACAAGAATATCCCTTATTTTCTCTTTTCTCACAGACAATATATTCATAGAGTTTTTGAAGTTAGAAAAAATCATCAATCATGTGGCCCAACTTTGACAAAAAATCTGAAACCCAAATCTGATACACAGATGCATACATCACACCAGGTTCCTATTCACCCTTCTAGATCCAGTGTAACTCAACACTGCTGCAGCTATCACTTGCTGGCCACTTCATCCTCAAACTTTAATACCTTCTTCTGACTGTTACCTTCAAAATCAATCCAGTATTATCTTCTGTAAACTCAAAACATTATTTAAATCTCTTCAACTGTTTACAGTTTAAGTAAGGTACACATAAGGGTTAGAAGTAAGGAAGTGCTAACAATGTATTTTACTTTTGTCATGATGTTTATATTTTTGAAATATTTATACATTGGGAAACAGAAAAGAAAAAGAAATCACATGTTCAACACAAGCAGGACATAATGGCAAATTTTGCAGTGTGTGAAAAGAAAATTTACAACTCTAAGGAGAGAAAACAAACTTTTATTTCTTTTAATAAATCTTTTGCAATCTACATTTGAATTCACAGACAGACACACACACACACACACACACAGAGCAACTGTGACACAGAGGACATTTCTTAATCTCCTATAATATCAAAGTAATTGAGGTATGTTGCAGTGACATACGTTTTCACCCTTGTGAAGTGCTAAGTGAATGGTAAATGTATAAGAAGTTGTATAACTCATTTTCAGTTTTTAGTTCTCTCCTTATGCTATCCATCTTTTGATCTTTACAATCCATATTAAAGTCATGTTCCTATTTACAACTTAGACAACTAAGGTTGAGAGAAGCAAGAGACTTGCCCAAAGTACACACTTCAAGGTGAAAGAGGTAAGACTCACCATTTCAAATATGGTTTTCTTTTTCCCACCTCTCTAATTCTTGACCCACTAGTAAAGAATATTTTCTTGGTATTAAAAATATGCCATTTAGGAAAAAAAAGAGTTTTTGTTTGTCTACTTTCTACAAATTAGGAATATGGTGGTAATGGGAAGAAGACACATTTTCAAGTTCAGTGGTATGGCTAAGGGCTCAAGGCAATAAATTTGCAACTAGACTGAGGTTTCTAATCTGTACACTGAGGCTGGGAGAATAGGTGAAATTCATCATGTCACTTACCTTCAATGAACTGCTTCAATTTTCTCAAGGAGCAAGCCAAGGAGACAACAATCACGTACTTATGATTGATATGTTGAATTCAGGGCTGATCACTTTTCTTAGAAATCTCTCCTAGGCTCACTGACTTCGCTAAGGAAAAGATCCTTTGAATAATATTGACCTCATATGACACTTCAGTCTGCAGACTAATAATTGTTGGGATAAACCAGGGTCTTTCTGTCAATGCTCTGCTTCATCATTTCACTTAAAGAGTATTCCTTGAAGCCATGAGCATGTGTTCTGAACTGTTCTACATGCTGAGAATGCATGAAAAAAATTAGACAAAACCGTAGGCCTGGTGGTGCTTACATCCTTATAGAAGAGATAAGTGAAACACATAAAAAGCTGTTACATGATGCCATGTTTGTAATAGAAATATATCGTAAGGTAAAGAGGAGAGGAGTCTCCTCTGTCTAGTAGTCTAGAGAACACAAAATATACTATCCAAAGAGTGGTTCAAGAGGTACCATGAGGTCATGTGGGAAGAGGAAAAAAGGACAGAATTATTATATATCTATATATTATCTATATATATCTATATATCTATATATTTATATCTATCTATAAATATATACAGATATGTATGTGTCTACATATATACACTATATATCTATATCTATCTATATATATCATATATCTATATATCTATATCTATATCTATATCTATCTATCTTTATATCTATATATTATTTCTACATCTATATATATATAATTATAATCAATTATCAGAAAGCAGAAGGAAAAGAGGTCTCAACAAAATCTGTCAACAGTTAAAGTAGAAATAAAAGAAGGAAAATCCTTGGGGATTAAGGAATGCATTTGTCCTGACGAGCACTGGGTTATGTATGAAATCGTTGAATCATTTCATTGTACACCTGAAACTAATACAACACTGTCAGTTAACTGGAATTAAAATAAAAACTTAAAAAGCCAAAAAAAAAAAAAAAGAGGGAAAATCCTGGAGAATTTTGTGATCAGACATTACATTTTCAGATGATCTGAAGTGTGTTGTATTTCTCCAGGTATAAAAATGTCCATGAAGAGGCCATGCATCTAGAGACTAGAGTGGGTTTACATGAGTCATAGGAGCATTAAGTTTGTCAAAGATGCTAGCACAGATAGTGATAGAAAGACTGAACCAAAACAAAGTACTCAAGAGCATAAATTAGGAGGCATTTCATACATCAAATAATCAATGGTATATCTAGGTGGCATTTATTTCAAAGGAGTAACAATTATTGAATAGCCAAAGAAAAATTATGATCTAAAAGTAGCTAAAAGTATTCCAGGATCATTCCTAGATCTCATTGTATGTACAACGTAAGAACAGAACTGTCTCCTTTACAGAATACTGAAAAGGAAGCAGGGTCTTTGGGCGAGGGTATGGTATGCTAAGATAAGGAGTTTGAAGACAGTAAAGAGATCTGTTTGAAGTTGAATGTAGTTCCTAGGGGCTCAGAGGAAGGAGGCCCACTGTGACAGGAAGAATCAGAGGAGAAAAAGTACAAAATAGTAGAATGAATATGTGGCTTAATGATCTTGTACTATCACCAGTGAATAGGACAAAAGGATTATGGTGCATCATTTCTGAGGTTCCAGGACTAAACGGGGTGAGGTTCTCAGTACTGTTGAAGTCATACCAGATGGATACCTGTGGATGAAGTTAGAGGAGAGAGGCCCTGAGCTTAAGGATTCCAGAATCCTTTATAATGGGTAATAAGCATGCCACACTTTTATACTATGGATGCAATCGTTATCTTTGCTATACTACATAGCAAACATGTCTGCCTTTTGCAGAAGAGAGAGACACTATCTTGATCTTCAGAGGTTGTTCATTAAATATGCTTGAAACAATAGTCTGCGCCAAAGGGCAGTCAGTGCCTCTGCTAATAAGACATGCAGAAGCATGAGAGACCCTTGGAGAATTGTCTCCAGTACTGGTTTGTGACCTTTTCTCTAAGCTCAGGGATGCCTTAGGAATTAACCTTAGATTTAAATCCCCTTGCAACACCAACTCAAGGGATTTGCCAATATACTGTATCCAAGATAAGTGAGAATTAAGCTGAGGTAACTATGTATCAAACTAAGCACAAATACCTCATTCTCCAAACCATAATGAGTAACTGGTAATCCTGAGACCCAGCTGCACTGGAGAATGAATTCTAGTCATGCAGCCCTGAAGGAGATGCTACTTCATCATAAAACAGCATAAGGAGACCCAAGAACTGATGGTCTGATCTCACTCAGGTTTGTCCTTCTGTGACCACATATTTTCCAAGTCTGCAGCAGCTGGTAAATTTTGAAGTCATTCATCACGGTTATAAGGCCATGCCTTGCTGTTACTATTATTCTATACTGTTGCCTTTCTCTGTATACTTCCTTTTTTTTTATTATTTTTGAGAGAGAGAGAGAGACAGACAAACAGACGGACAGACACAGAATCTGAAGAAGGCTCCAGGCTCTGAGTTGTCAGCACAGAGCTCAATGTGTGGCTTGAACTCATGAACTGTGAGATCATGACCCGAGCTGAAATCAAAAGCTCAACCAACCAACTGAGCCACCCAGGCGCCCCTCTCTGTATACTTTCTTAAAGCTAGCTTCAGCCTAGTGCATCTTTGGGTGTCAGTCTACTGATAAGCAAAATGGGCACTGCCCTTACCTGTTCACATTCTGGGAGCTGTCCCATATATGCACTATATTCAGTGTGTTATCCCTGTCTGATATTCAACAATCATCTACTTTACCCTATCTAAGGAATAAATGCCCCATCTTCAGCTCTATTGGAGAAAACAATTTGCCCATCCTGTAGGGGATGAGAGAAGGGATTTAAGAACTAACCTACTTCTCATATTGACTGTCAATCCTCCTGTTTTTACTTCCACCTTCATTACCATGTCTGGTGTATACCCACACCATCTGAACCTTCCTGGGTTCATCTTCTAGGGTTTCTGTTCCATGAGTTTAGGTTTCTGCTCTCTTGTGTCTTTTCTTTGTTAGGATTTTTTATCTGCTTTCTAGTTTTTGCAGTATATTACTGTTGTCCACTAAAATTTTCTTGGTCTTGGTGGGTTTTTCTCTTCTAAGTTTTTAAAATAAATAAAATCTTAAAATCTGCTGTCATTTTAGTAGTTTTAAGAAATACCAAAGGTAAGTATGTATGTTCAATTTACCATGATAGCCACAAGCCCTCAGAATAACTTTTGCACCTTTCAATCATTGAACCTTTAAGTTACCAAGACTCTTTAATACTGAGAATACACTTAGGCAGGACCTCTAGAATGCTATTGCCCACCCAGTGGCTTTGATAAATCTAATTCAGTAGATATTATAAATCTTACCAAGACTATAGAAGGGATAGTTTATGTATACTAGAGCAATATTCTACCTGTGCTAACCATTTTCTCAACAATTGCCTATTACATATTTTTAAAGTCAGGTTTATTTAGAAATAACTTGCATACTATAAAAGGTGGCCATTTTAGGCATAGATTAAAATGAGTTTTCACAAATGTATACAGTCACTAAACCTCCGCCAAAATCAAGATGTAGAATTCTTCATTACCCGTAAAGAGTTCCCTCATGCTCCCTTGTAGACTATCCTCTCACCTTATCCACAGATCTCAGCAACCATGATCTGTCTCTATGATTTGTCTTTTCAAGACGGCCATATAAATGGAATTCTACTATATGTTACCTCTGTTTCTGGCTTCTTTTACTCAGCATACTACTTTTGAGATTCATCCATGACATTGGATGTATAAATAGTTCAGTCTTTTTTTTTTGTTTTTTTTGGTTTTTGTTTTTTGGGTTTTTTTTTTTTTCGTTTTTTGTTTTTTTTTGTTTTTTTTGTTTTTTTGTTTTTTTTGCTGCTGAGAAATAATCCATTGCATGGGTGCTATAGAATTTATTTCTTTTTTCCAGAAAATTACTGAATTTATGTTTTTAGTATGTGCAAGACTGTGAGATTTTATTTTATTTTTTTAAAATTTTCCAGTATAGTTAACATATAGTGTTATGTTAGTTTCAGGTTACAATATAGTGATTCAACAATTCCATACATCATCCAGTGCTTATCATAAGTATACTCTTAATCCCTACCACCTATTTAACTCATCCCCCCACCCACCTCCCCTCTGATAACCATCAGTTTGCTCTCTACAGTTAAGAGTCTGTTTCTTGATATTTCTCTCTCTCTCTCTCTCTCTCTCTCTCTGTCTCTCTCTTTCCTTTGCTCATTTGTTTTGTTTCTTAAATGCAATACAGTTTCTTATCCATTCACAATTGATGGATATTGAGTTGCTTCCAGTTTGGGGCAATTACAGGTAAGGCTGCTACAGAATTCATATATAGGTTTTATATGCATATAAGTTTACATTCCTATTGAGTAAATCCTAGGAGTGGGATTATCCGGTTATATAGTAAGTGCATGATTAAACTTGTAAGAAATTACCAAACTATTTTATTTTTTTTTAACGTTTATTTATTTTTGAGACAGAGAGAAACAGAGCATGAATGGGGGAGGGTCAGAGAGAGAGGGAGACACAGAATCTGAAACAGGCTCCAGGCTCTGAGCAGTCAGCACAGAGCCCGACAGGGGGCTCGAACTCCCCGACCTCGAGATTGTGACCTGAGCCGAAGTCGGATGCTTAACCGACTAGGCCACCCAGGCGCCCCCCAAACTATTTTCTAAAGCGGCTGTATGATTTTGAATTCACACCAGCGATATATGAGAACTTGAGCTGTTCCACATTCCCTTTAATTATTTTTTCTCACCTTATTCCACTGGCTACAAACTACAGCAAATGTTGAGTAGAAATGGAGACAGCAGAAACCCTTCCCTTGTTCCATAATTCAAAAGAAAAAGCTTTGGGGCGCCTGGGTGGCGCAGTCGGTTAAGCGTCTGACTTCAGCCAGGTCACAATCTCGCGGTCCGTGAGTTCGAGCCCCGCGTCGGGCTCTGGGCTGATGGCTCAGAGCCTGGAGCCTGTTTCCGATTCTGTGTCTCCCTCTCTCTCTCTGCCCCTCCCCCGTTCATGCTCTGTCTCTCTCTGTCCCAAAAATAAATAAACGTTGAAAAAAAAAATTTAAAAAAAAAAAGAAAAAAAGAAAAAGCTTTTACTCTTTCACTATATAGTAGGGAGTGTGTTAATCATAGGTGGTTTTTAAAATATACTTTAGAAAAATGAGAAAATTCTTTTATATTTATAGTTGTTGAGAGTTCTTATCATAAATTGGTGTTCAATTTTGTCAATTTCTTTAAGCATCTATTGAGATGATCATGAGTGCACATGTGTATTTACTTGGTTGATATAAGTGAAATCCATTGATTTTCAAATATTGAACTAACTTTGTATTCCTGGTATAAATACCATGTGGTCTTGATGCATTAACTTTTTTTTTTTATATATATTGCTGGATTTTAATTAATGCTTTGTAATGGATTCTTGCATCTGGGCTCATGAGAGAGATTGTAGATTTTGATTCTTGTAACATGTTTGATTGATTTGTAGTAAAGAAATGTTTCTTCTGTTTTCTGTAAGAGTTTGGGAAAAATTGGTATTATTTTTCCCTGAAATGTTTGGTTTCATTTTGTGGTGAAGCTATCTGGACCTGGAGTTGCCTTTGTGGGGAAAGTTTTAACTACATTTCTTTAATAGGTATTGAGTGATTTCTTTTTGAACAAGCTTTGATAATTTGTTTCTTTCAAGTAATTTAATTATTTCATCTAGGTCATGATTTTCATTAACATAAAGTTACCCATAGTATCTTCTTAATATATAGTTTCTGTAGGATCTGTATTGTTTCCTCTTCCAGATATTGGTAAAGGTACCTCCCCTTCTTCCTTTTGCTTTGATTAATTCATCAATTTCATCAATCATTTCAAAGAACCATCTTTAATTTCAGTGATTTTAAAATTCGTACTCAGTTTAAAATGCAATTTTTTTCTGATACATATTTCCTTCTTTCTGTTCTCTTTGAACTTACTTTCTCTCTCTAGTTTAAGGTGGTAACTTCAACCACTGATTTTAGACTTGAAATTTTTTCTTCATTTTTTTTTAATGTCTATTTATTTTTGAGACAGAGAAAGACAGAGAGAGAGAGAGAGACAGAGCATGAGTTGGGGAAGAATAGAGAGAGAGACACAGACTCCGAAGCAGGCTCCAGGCTCTGAGATGTCAGCACAGGGCCCGATGTGAGGCTTGAGCTCACAAACTGTGAAATCATGACCTGACCTGAAGTCAGACGTTTTACCGACTGAGCCACCCAGGTGCCCCAGACTTGAAATTTTTAATAAACATAAAATTCATCTGAACATTTGATATACTATATTTCATTTTTATTCAAAATATTATTTTTTATTTTGACCTATGGGCCAGGTAAAAGTGCTATATTTAATTTTCACATATTTGGGGATTTTCCAAGTATCTTTCATTACTGATTTCTTTTTTTAACAAGAATAAAATATATTTATATGATCTTTGTGAAATCAGTGAAATTTTTGTTATGGTCCAGAATATCGTCTATTTTGGTGAAAATTCTCTGTGCATTTGAAAAGATGTATTCTGTTATTGTTGTGTGGAGTATCATATAAAGGTCTTTTATCAAAGTTGTGTGACAGTGTTGTTCAGGTCTTTCATACTTAATGATTTTCTATTTGTTCCCTCAGCTACTGAGAAAATAATATTAAAGTACAAAACTATAGTCATGTTTTTTATCCTTCTTTCAGATTTTTAATGTATTCTGAAGTATTATAAAGCATGTTGTTGCATGCATACTTATTTAGGACAGTTATATATTTTTTTAATGTATCGATACTTTATATATTGTTCCTCTTATCCCAAATAATATTCCTTATTCTGAAGCCTACTTTATGTGACATTAATAGACACTTCCACCTTCCTTACTTAGCATTTACAAAGTATTTCTTTTTTTCTATCTTTTTACTTTTAACTTAATTATATCCTTAAAGTATGGGAGATTTTTTGTAATAGTATACAAAAGTATATCTTGCATTTCTTATCTGACAATCTTTGCCTTTTATTTGCAGTTTTGGCTGTTTACAGTTAATGCAATTATTGATATCTTTGGATTTAAATTCCTGATCTTGCTAGTTGTTTTCTCTATGTTCTATCTGATCTCCCTTTGTCTTTTTGCCTGACTTCTTGTATGTTGTTTTTCGTTTTGTGTGTGTGTGTGTGTGTGTGTGTGTGTGTGTGTGTGTGTGATTCTACTGTTGGAATCATAATTATTCTAGGGGTTGTTCTAGGGTTTACAAAATTTTAACTTATCAAAATCTACCTTATTAATATTTGATTAATTGACTTAATAATATGTCATGTATATTAAAATATTGTAACATTATAGTTTTATATTTTGTGCTATTGGATGCCCACATTTTACTCTGACCTCTATTATAAGTCATAGAACACATTATTACATTTCTTTTTAAAATACTCAACTTTTCAAAAGATTAAAAATTAAAATATATATGTTTATTCTCATAGCTACCATTTTCTTTACTCTTTTTCTTTGTGTAGGTTCAAATTTTCATCTGGTATCATACTCTGTCTCCCTGAAGGCCTTCCTTTTTAAATATTTCTTTTAGCGTGGGTATACTAGCAATTGAATCTTAGATTTTAATTGTCTCAGAAAATCTTTACCTTTATTGTTTAAGGATATCCTGAACAGAAGTGGAATTTTTTTATCTGAATTAGATAAAGTATCATCAAATTTAAGAGCCTTAAAAGGACTTTAAAAATTCTCTATGACAGTGGTGATCAGGCACTTTATGTTGGTAGAATACTAGAATTTGTGAAAACATGCTTGAAATGCTTAGAAAGTGAACAGGAATTTCAAAAATCAAGCTTAGAAAAAAGTAACAAATCTTTGAAGGTTATGCTATTTATTGCTCACTCTTTATCATTGGTTAGCTATTTATATTACACTGTTTACCACCCTAAGCATTCAATTTTAAATACTGAAGAGGCAAAGCAGTCACACATTCCAGTAAACACAAATTCTACCTTGGACTATGGCTTCACAATGAACCGTGTCTTTCACTCACAGTAAATTATCCTCCACTGTGTGTTGTGTCAAAAGTCCTGTCAAGCTCAAATTCATACCATTTGTATTAATGTAAAATGCACATGCCCATCAAAGTCTAGCAGTGCAGCCCTGAAGGATTTTAGTGACCTGACATGCCACAAGATTCACTATTCTGGCCCATACAATTTGTAAATATACAAACAAAAGACAGGTTAATATTATTTAATAGCAGAACCAAGACTAAAATTCGTGCCTCATGACTCTAGTGCCATTGATTTATAAAGCCAGTGTTTTATTAGAAATTAGTAGATAGTATCTTTGTTTTTTTTTTACTCTGTTCAAAATTTATTGGGTCTGAAACTGCTATGACATTTAGTTGAAAAGCAGTTAGCCATGAGGCACTAATTATCAATGTGTATCTTAACATGTATTTTCTGTATTTCCCTATATTTTTATGTTTCAAATACATTTCACTGGAAAAATAGGATTTGACAGTGAGAAAATTAATATGGTATATTAAATCAACTCAGAAAAAAGTTTTATTTTTGTCATTACTCTATAATTAGTCTGCAAATTTAGTGAAAACAGGAGATGCATGTTATTAGCTCTATTTTTCTTGAATTTCTCAAAGATCCTAGAATATGGCTCACATTAGACTGGATATACAAATATGTTAAAGTAGATTATTTTTTCATTGAATTAACACAGACTATTGAGGGCCATTTGTATCATGCATAATCTGTGCAAGGGGATACATATCCACATATGCTCATTTTCATATTCATATCTTGTTAGTACTATTCAGGAGAAGTTGAGGATTCTATCCAAAATGGTTTTTGTATGTGGGAATCAGGGTGTGATGCTGATCGACATCAAGGAAAGCAAAATCTGTGCCTTTGCAAGTGTCAGTACAAAACACACTAGATTACCAAGTAGTCACTTAATACATATCATTTTTTGATGATTTAGCACTGACTTAATCATCAACTAGCTAATAACCCAATCATGGACTTAAAAAATATGGACTGATTAATTTGGGGCAAAACTGACTTTCACAGATTCATCACGGACACAAAAATGGTTTTTATCTTGTAGTATGAAGACTAACGGTGACTGATAATTCCCAGAGAGGATAAACGATGACAGGATAGGATACTCTCAACCTCGTCTGCAATTGTCACAAAGAAAAATCTTGTCCAAGATGCATACTGCCCGAGATTATCTCACACCTCTTCCAAGTGCGGATTATAAAGAACTAACAAAGGATTAAAGTAACAAAAATCACCTCCATTCCTTTTTACTAAATACAACTACCACAAATTACTGGAAATCTTTCCAATTATGGCTCTACAATTGAGCACTCAATTGCAAACTAACAAAGCCTACTCTACTGCTAATCCTTAGATAATTACAAAATTCTAAATTGCTCATCATGTGATTGAAGTAGACACTTATAAGGCAACACGGTGGTCTTGGTCACTAAAGACATGGAAATTCAGATGAAGGATGTGACACTCTGGGTGTCAGCATATGTTAAGAAAAAAAGACACCTCTCTTCTTCTCTGCCTGTTGACCTTGTTTCTCCAAATGCTTCATTTCTGAAGATAAATTCATTTATATTTAGTGGCATCTTTTTTGGATTGTCCCATGAGAAATCTTCCTTCAACATGCTCCTCTACTATCTATGCAACTCCAACCAAATTATCAGACTTGATCCTTGAAAAGGCTGACCTATGTTGGGTCAGTTCCCACCATTTTAAAGTTTTACAATCATTGGATAGTTCTTTCCCAATTTCATTTTAGCAGGTGTTCAAAAGAGCACCACGAACCATATGGGAGGATTTAATACAGACAAAATAATTATAAAATAATAAACTCATATAGAATCTTACATATATGATATTCTGAGTTTATGAGTTATTTACAAAAGCATTACAAGTCAACCAATTCATACTTTCAGTGTTAAAGATATGAAAACCAGGGTCAGAAAGATTTATCCATGGTTACATACTATATCAGAGTCCAGCCAGAAAATAGGGCATTTCTATGCTTTTAAACAACAAGTATGTCATATATATAATTCATTACACTGGTGATAAAAAGCTGAGAAACCAAACAGGGAATGATTAATTAACCCACAGATTACTTGTAACAAAAGGCTGCTATTTCCCAAAGTTTGAAGAGACACAGCAAGAGCTGAGGGAGATATGTCCTGACTTCTCCCTCACCCACTCTTGCCAGTTCTCTACCTGTGCCTGGCACTGGCTGAACCCACCTGGAAACTAGTCAGCAGGGGTGTCTGTTAAATGGAGTATGTAGGGTCTTAGCACAATCAAGCAATGACTCACTCACATAGTGAGTAATGTAAATATCCCTGGATAAGAAGCCCATCACAACACCACAGAACTTCCACTGCTTATTTAGACTCTCAATATTTCTCTTTTGCCTGTCATTCTACCCTTACAATTCCTGTATCTCCAGGACCTTGATGAATCAACTCCATGAGTCTAGATGTCCTACGGTCCTACCTACAGGAAAGAGCTATACTAAAATTTTCCTTCCATCCTATTAATCACACTTGTAAATACTTTTCAAAGGTTCCAGGTCTCCAGTGTCATCAGATCTCTTTCAGGCTTACAAAGCCATCCATAGGCTGCCCCCAGCCTAACTGTCCAGCATCACTGTATATTGCACTTCACTGGTAAATCTTCAATACTCTTGACTTTACAAAAAATGTCCTTGTATCCATGTTTTCACCATCCCCATTCAAAGTTGCTATATCTCAGAAAATCCTGTCACTTCTGTGAAGGCATCCATCTCTCCAGCCTTCTTGGTCTCTTCTCTTGGTAATTCATACAACACATTAGAATTAGCCACACTATTTAGCAGCTAATCACTTGCTATTATGTAATTGTTTTCTAATTGTTTCATGTACATTATTCTTGGCACCCCAACAAACTTGTAAGCTCTTGATGAAAATGACTATACCTTACTACACTCATGTATGTGCTGTGCCTTTTGAGTTTATGCTGATCAGATAATAGCACTCAATTCTAACTTGTTTTCCTTCATTTGTATGTGTTCACAGCACCTAAAAGAAAGCTGCTATCATATTCACTGCCCCATCAATTTTACTTGAGAAACCTTCACCCCCCTCTCTCCTGCTGCATTCCCTAATTCTAAAATGTTTAACTCAGTCTCCTTCTTAATTTCCTAGATTCTCAAGATGTCATATAATTTCCAGCACTTGGTCATTGTGTCTTTATAGTCTCTTTCTTCTCCTGGTCTATACATCATCTTTAAGGCAGGAACCATATCTTAAGCCATCTCTATATCCCTATATTGCCTAACATAGTAGAGCTCCAATGACAATACAGATTGTGTCTTACTCTTTTTCTATATGTCCAAGCACATAATGCAATACCTGGCACATATTTAACAAACAAAGGCTTGCTAAATAAATTAATGCTGAAATAAATGTAATTAAAATCCAAAGCCAGAATGACTTGAAACAATTTAAGATTATTATTCTTTATTAAAAATATAGGTATAAGAATCCACTCCAATTTTTGACCAAATGTGGAAATGAGAAACATAATCTACTGATAAGTTACTTGTGCACAGTAACGTGATTCTGGCTGGCAGTTTCAAATTCTTTCCTGAGCAAAAATCTAAAGGATTGAAAATTGGCAATCTATATCAATTTTCATTTTTCCCCTGTTTCATTTTGGGGACTTTCTGTGGATCTTTCTTGAGGAAGCATGAAGAGTAGAGAAATATCAAAAATGCAGGAAACAAGTATAGCAGGAGGAAAAACAAGGGCCTGGACAATGTACACACAGTAGGTAACCACACTATTGGATTTTATGCCCTGAAACAAAGTATGACACAAGAGATTTTCAAATCCATGTTTTAAGCAGAATCAACCTTATGCTTAGAAGAGGTATAATTTTGGGGTGCCTGGGTGTTTCAGTCAGTTAAGCATCTGAGTCTTGATTTCAGCTCAGGTCATGATCTCACACTTACGGGATTGAGTCCCACGTCAGACTGCATGCTGAGCATGGAGCCTGCTTGGAATCCTCTCTCTCCCTCTTTCTCTGCCCTCCCCTGCTCTCTCTCTCAAAATAAACAAACATTAAAAAAAGAGGAGAGGTACATTTTTTGCACTGAAAGATCCATCACTTACTCCCCTCTCTGCTCTAATATATCTGCAAATGATTCTTTGTAAGACCAGCATTACTTCCAAGTGGCAAACAGTGAACATACAGGAGGCACCTGAGAATTTGGCATTGGCTCTCTCTGGAGGAGAGGAGGATTATGGTGGAGAGGACTGCACAAGGAGAAGATGCGTAAGAGGAGAGAAAGTGCAAAAATGGGGAATGAGAGGTGGCTGGAGCTCAGTGTCGCCTACCTCACAATACTGTCTTTCTGACATTTTAAAGAAAGGGAATTTTACTATTTCATCTTTCAATATAAAATATTTCTGAGACAAAGACTAGATATAATATCACAGAAACCACTCGTGCTTCTGGCATTGTTGTTTCTCTACAGAAGACCAGAGATACCAGCAAATCAGCTTCATTCAGCAAGGAAATTAAGAGATGGTACACAGCCCAGAATTTAGGAAACCAAAGACATGCCTCTCACCTTTGCTCTGTCACCAACTGGAGCTCTGCTCCCTGGAGGCCTGGCTCCCAATGGCCTCCTTTTCACCCAGCCGGATGTTGCAGGACCTGACTGGATTGTGGCATTGTGAAATAAATCATACTTCTCTTCTTTAGATAGCCACATGTCCCACCCATATCTCACTCCACATTATGTATGCATTCACATGTGGCCCACTTCAGCTAATACAACTGTTTCCTTTTTCTTTCCTCAAAACCAGATGATTTTGACCTTTAGGGATCACTTAATTTGGGCCACCCAAACCTCCCTTAAGTCACTCTGGCACAAGTCTGTGTTGACTTTGCTGGAGTAAATTATCATTATTTTGTCCTCAATTTTAATGTTTACTTCAGAGCATTTTGATAAAGACTCTAGCCCACAAGGAAAACTTCCCTAGCACTAATTATCGATAATTTGTGGCACTCACTTTGGGCCAAGTCAATAAAAGAACGCTCTTTAACAAGTGCTCAAAACTCTGGGGTACATTCTTTGCCTTAAGAAGCCACTACTTCATTTAACCACATCATTAAGGACTTGAAAGTCAGTAGGTTCTTACCCTGGATTTAAGAGTAAACTTAGATGCTGAAAAGAAGTCTATTATTTGTGACCAAACATATGTCAGAGTTCATCTACTCCAAACCCCTAAAAGAAGCACCTTTAGAAATATCCTGACAGACTTTCACGCAAGCTCAACTCTGTTATTTCCACTGTCAGAGCAGGAGATCATGACCTCAAAAAACAATCTACTCAGCGTTAAGAGCGCTCTTTATAAGGACATTTCCCCCTTGCATTGAACAAAAACCTCCTTCCCTGAAGTCCCTACACATTACTTCTGGCTTCTGGAATAATACCAACTAAGAATAATACCAGCCAATTTTGGCCCCTAGTGGCTACCCTCAGAATATATGAAGAGTTCTCCCCTTAGACCCTTTATCTTCAGTTTATATGCTTCTATTTCCTTTACCGTGGCTTCCAGGCCAGAGAACACCCTAAGCAATATCCTCTGCATGAACTGCAATTTCAAAGCATCCCTTTAAAATACAACCCTTGAAACGGAGTTCAGTAAACACATCAGTTGACTTCTGCCTTCCATTCAGGATGTAGAAAGCTGGAAAGAACAATGGTCCCATCTACCAAAAACAACAGGACATACACATACACATGTAGACGATCTGGAAATTGGCAACTGTCTTGATTCTATCAGAGAGCTGAGGTTGCAAAACAAAATTTCAGGCAAACAACACCCAGTAAGGACAGGAAGGATGCAGATGCATGCTTAACTAGAATAGATGCTGGACACTGTACACACTGCTAAAGAGAAACCAGCGAAAACTTTGAACGAATTTCTAAAGGTTGTATGTGGGACAGTATGAGAACATAAAACCCTGGTAGCCACAGACCCAAGCAAAATGTGTACCCACTCACAGGCTCCTTCTCTGTGTACCTTATGGTGATTAGGAGGCAGGCTGGAGCAGTGGATGAAAAGGGAGAAGGCTCCCTAATAGAGCAGTCACAGCTGTGAGCAACTGCAGAGCCCCTTCTGGACCTTTCCCCCTACAGAAGAAACGCCTTAAGCCACTGGAGGAAGGGCAACAAATCCTGTCACTGGAGAGTATAGGTGAAGACTCACTGAATCAGGGCAGGGAACAGAACCTGCTCCCCTGGGGAAGGGCAGGCACATGCTCGGAGTCTGGGTCTTTAGTGATCTCCTGCCATGGGCACTAGAACAGGGTCATAGGAATAAGGAGCCCCAGGATTTGTGGTCAGGGAGCTGTTTATGCTACAATCACTGAGCCATCATTTCCATTACTTGTATTTCTCACCTCAGTAAAAAAAACATTTAGTTTCTGGTATCATTACTGACTCCTAGAAAATTTTTCTCTAAGAACTCATTTCTGGTTTTCCCCTAGTCATGCTATAAGATGAGGCTTTTTGAATGGCTGCCAATGAATGGGGTTTAGACAATCTCTTTACTCCAGGGCTTTGAAAATAGATAATAAATAGAGAAGGGGGAGAAAAGTGTTAGGGGATTAAAAATTCAACAGCCCTCAGCAGCTTGGCTGTTCTTTTCTTTATGCCAGGCCTCCTCTAAATCTACTTTTTGAGTATGGAGATGACTGAGACAGAACAAAATAATAACGTGGAAGAAATTCCCTCCATCTTCAATAATCTTGCCACTTCCCTGGTTCTTAGCTGACAAAGAAGTACAAGGGTAAAGACAATGCTAGTTTCCCCTATGCACTGGATGCATGCACGTGAGGGGTGAGCTTTCTCCACTGAAACTCTGGGGGGTCAGTCTATAATGAGGAGGGCACAGCACCCAGCTTCCTACATTGTTCTAATCCCTCTGAATCAGTCCCACCTTGCTATTCCCTCTCTGCTTGTTGGGGGAGACTCGAGGGTTTTGGCGTTGCAGTTGTTGTCTCAATCAATACTGCAAGCCTCTTTAGATCTTGCTTTTCCATTCTCCATCCCTCAAAGCTGCAGACTGCAGACAGATTTTCGTGGTGTGAGTCAGACATTACTCCACATGCACTGCACTGCATTAAATAAGGGCAATGACTTCTGTAGACCCCCAGAGGAATGAAAAAAAAAGGAAAGAGATAATTATGGTACTGTTAAATGTATTCTGTTTTCATCCATCTAATCCCCAAAGCTTCCTAGGCATGCAAACCCCAAGAGAACAGGTTTTGAAAGTCACTTAAGAAAAAGGCCATGTGGAGAAGACAGGTTGAGGGGTTACATCATCAGGGAACACACCTCTCTAATGGTTTAATCATGCTTAGGCTGTTTGCCAGGATATTTTGTTTTGTTTTTATTTGCTTCTTTTCCCTTATTATTGGTTTTCATACCAGTATTCCAAAAGTTTGCAGTAACATCTTTTTTAAAAGAAAAGGTAAAGAAGACCATGATTTATTTCTACAGTTAGGATCAGAAGCTTTAGTTTGATTTAATAACCAAAGGACTTCATTCTTTTCCTCTTTATCACTCTTCCTTTCCCCTTTATTTCCTCCTTCCCTCCTTCTTTTTTTCACCAGCTATGTGTTGAACACCTCCATGTGCATAACAAGTTTTTACCATTCTCATGATGGTTGATTAAAATCGATACAGGAGATACTTTGAAAATTAGTAAAAGAAAAACCTCATTAAAATGGAGTCAGAGATATCAGCAGAGGGCCCTCATGCCCTACCACATAGTTAGCGGCAGGCCCAACAGGAAGACCCAACAGGACCTGACCTTACAAGAACTTGGCCTTGAATGTGGACACTACTACTCGAGCAAGAAGAGGGGACACTTCTCATCACCCCCAAACACCAGCTCAGCCAACAAGAAGATACCATACTTTGAACTCCAAAGGAATTTTAGTTCAGAACAGTGTTCCCAACTTTACACTTTCACTCATTAAAAAATCGTACCTCTCCTTTGTTCACTAGACTTGCCTGTGGTCTTGCCATAGATTGTCCAACAGTTCAATTCTCTTTTATTCCTGAATAAATCCATCCTTTGCTGGTAAAATAACTAGCAGTTTTTACTTTTAAAAAATTTTTTAATGTTTATTTATTTTTAAGAGAGAGAGAAGAAGATAGAGCATGAGCGGAGAAGGAGAGAGAGAGAGAGAGAGAGAGAGAGAGAGAGAGAGAGAGGGAGGGAGAGAGAGAGAGAGACAGAGACAGAATCCGAAGTGGGCTCCAGGCTCTGAGCTGTCAGCACAGAGCCCGACGTGGGGCTCAAACTCACGAGCTGTGAGATCATGACCTGAGCCCAAGTCAGACGCTTAACTGACTGAGCCACCCAGGTACCCCAGCAGTTTTTATTTTAAGAGTAACAATACAAAAATGAATAAAACACAAATATGTTCTCATAGCTTGAGATCTAGCCACACAGCCCCAGCATGGATGTTATCACCACTTCACTGCAACACAATTACTTCTGGTGTGCTAAGCCCCAAGAGGACAGGCATCCCAGTCTGTGTGTTCACCATACTAATAATAATGTCTAGCACGGTGCTTGACAGAAACAGGCTCCATAAAGGTTTGTCAAACTGAGTGGACAGATGATTAAGAACTTTCCATTCACATTTTCTGTCACCAAATCTGTGCTCCTCCAAGTCAGCCTTCAGATCAATCTGCATTATGAGTTTAGACACACAGATACCCATTCACTCACCTCCACAAGCACCAAATGGGATTATTCAGTTCCTAGAGACTTTTGGAGACTCTCCAAATCATGGTAACAACAGAGAGCAATTACCACAATACAGGCAAAAATCACTGTTCCTGAAGTATGAACAAAATCCTGTGGAAGAAAAGAAAAAAGAAATATTATTTCCAGAATACATGTGTGCATATGTTTGCTTATTTGCAGGAAATGAAATATGGCTAGGAATTTTTTCCAGAAATGGTAACATTTGAGCTGGTTCTCAAAACTTGGGTGCAATTTTGCTACAGACAGCCAGAGAAGAAAGTGAGTTTCAGCAAGAGCCTAAAGCACACAGATGTGGCAGGCATGGAATGTTTCGGGAATGCACTGTTATTAGGGAATAGAAAGTAACAGTGGGGGGACAGAAGAAAGAGTCCACCCAGACTGAATGACTGTTTGCCACACAGAAAAGTGTGCTTTCTACAGTAGGTGAAGGGTGCACAGAAGGAATTTTTTTCCAAATGTTTATTTTTGAGAGAGAGACAGAGAGAGAGAGAGAGAAAAGAGAGAGAGAGAGAGAGAGAGAGAGAGAGAGAAAGAGAGAGCACACAAGCAGGGGAGGGATAGAGAGAGAGGGAGCCACAGAATCTGAAGTCAGCTCCAGGCTCTGAGCTGTCAGCACAGAGCCTGACGTGGGGCTCGAACTCTCAAACTGCGAGATCATGACCTGAGCCAAAGTCAGCTTCTTTTTTAAAATTTTTTTTCAACGTTTATTTATTTTTTGGGGGGGACAGAGAGAGACAGAGCATGAACGGGGTAGGGGCAGAGAGAGAGGGAGACACAGAATCGGAAACAGGCTCCAGGCTCTGAGCCATCAGCCCAGAGCCTGACATGGGGCTCGAACTCACGGACCGCGAGATCGTGACCTGGCTGAAGTCGGACGCTTAACCGACTGTGCCACCCAGGCGCCCCTCAAAGTCAGCTTCTTAACTGACTGAGCAACCCAGGCACCCTAGGTGCACAGAAGGATTTTAAGTAGAGAACTAACATGCTCCAGTGTAGATTCTTGAAAGGTAATTTTAGGGGCAGTGTGCTAGAGAGCTTGGGTAAAGGAAAAAATAGGGGCAGGGAGACTAGATACAAAGCTTCTTAAACAGTCAAAAAACATACTTGTGTGTGTTCACACATGTGTGTAATGGTATGTGGGTTATCAGAAGGATTGGTTCAAAAGTGGCTCATCCCAGCCCCAGAGAACACCTGCAAATTCCTCTCCATTAATCTATACTGAAATGATGAAGTCATGGCAAAGAATTCTCATAATCTTCACAGATTTTACTTCCCAAATAAACATGAAAGCCACGCTATACAAATAGCTTCTAATACCCAGATTGCATAAGCCATCTACTTGCACTGGCATCCCTCAGCAGCAGTTTTTCCACCTGAGTTCAGGTGATTCTTACATTATGCAAATCATCTTGACCTCCAAAACAATGTGCTGTTATAATAATGTGTTTGGGAATACTGTTGCGGTTTTCAGGTCTCTTATTAGCATAGCCCAGTGCATCACATGCATTTCTTCTGGTAAAAATAATTGAGCCATATAACAGGGCCAAATAGAAGACACAAAATGATTCAAAAAGGGGGAGGATAGCACTATTTCCTTGGGAAAGCAATTAAGTCATAACAATACTCCATATATGTAAGTGGCTTACTTTTTGAAAAAGAAGTTTTAACCCTGTAATATATATCTATGAGACTTGGGTTTAATTCAGAGGTTAACAACCTACTGTGAACATGGAGAAGTTACCAGCGAGCAATACAGGGCCCTATCAGTTCCCTGCATCCTTGTTGGCCCTCTGCCTTGATACACTAGGAAGCAAGACTGAACCCTGGTTAAGCGTGCAGGCTCTGGAGGCCATCTGGGGTTGAATTCCATCTCTACTACTTTTGTGATCTTGTTGACCTTATTAAGTTTTCTCTATTTTAGGCTTGTTTAATCTACAGAAAGGGTTGTACCTATCTCACAGTGTATATCTATTTGTACAGTGAATGCTGAGTGGGTGGGGTGGCAAATGCAGCATTAAATAGGATGGCCATGGATGCCTGGGTGGCTCAGATGGTTAAGCATGCAACTACTGGTTTTGGCTCAGGTCATGGTCCCATGGTTTCATGAGTTTGAGCCTCGTGTTGGGCTCTGTGCTGGCAGTGCAGAGCCTGCCTGGGATTCTCTCTACCTCTCCCCCACTCACACTCTGTCTCTCTCTAAATAAATAAATAAATAAATAAACTTAAAAAAAACACACAAAATGTTTAAAAATAGGATGGCAAGGCAGCTTCAAAGAGGAGGTAACATTTGAGGAAATACTTGGAGAAAATGAAGTTATCCAAGTAAATACCCTTCATAAACACCCTGAGGCCTGTGGCTGGTGTGTTCAGTAAGCCTCTTGGAAATCAGTGTGATGGTGCACTGCAAGAAGGAGAGGGTTTGAGCTGACAGTGTGAGACCAGGTCACAAGAAGCCTTCTGGGGCACTTTATGACCTTTGGCTTCTTGGAGTAAATTGGATTGAACAGAGAAATGACAAGACCAGACTTACATTTTAAAGGCTGTTATGGATAAAGTGTTAGTATCCAAAATGTGTAAAGAAGTTATAAATCTCAAGACCCAAAAAACAAGTAATCCGGTTAAAAAATGTGCAGGAGACATGAATAAATATTTTTCCAAAGAAGGCATCCAAATGGCTAACAGACACATGAAAAGATGCTCAACATCACTCATCATCAAGTAAATGCAAATCAAAACTACAATGAGGGACACTCAGGTGACTCAGGTGGTTAAGTGTCTGACTCTTCTGCTCAGGTCTTGATCGCATGGTTTGGGAGATGGCTCCACACTGACAGTGCAGAGCCTGTTTGGGATTCTCATTCATTCATTTATATTCTCTCTCTCTCTCTCTCTCTCTCTCTCTCTCTCACACACACATACACACACACACACACACACACACACACACACAATAAATAAATAAATAAACTTAAAAAAAACTACAATGAGATACCACATTAGCCCTGTCAGAATGGCTAAAATTAACAACTAATGTAACAACAGATGTTGGCGAGGATGTAGAGAAAGGGGAACCCTCTTGCACCGTTGGGAACGCAAACTAGTGTAGCCACTGTGGAAAACAGTTTGGAGGTTCCTCAAAAAATTAAAAATAGAACTACCCTATAATCCAGCAATTGCACTACTAGGTATTTACCCAGAGGATACAAAACTACTGATTTGAAAGGATATGTGGACCCCGATGTTTATAGTAGCATTATCAACAATAGGCAAATATTGAAAGAGCCCAAAAGTCCACTGACTGATTAATGTATAAAGAGTATGTGGTTAAAAAAAAGACATGGTATACATACACACACAATGGAATATTACTCAGCCACATGAAAGAATGAAATCTTGCCATTTGCAATGATGTAGATGGAGTGAGAGTGTATTATGCTAAGTGAAATAAGTCAATCAGAGAAAGACAAATACCACATGATTCCACTCATATGCATATGTGGAACTGAACAAAAAAAAGATGAACATAGAGGGGAAAAAGAGGCAAACCAGAAAACAGACTCTTACTATAGAGAATAAACTGAGGGCTGCTGGAAGGGGAGGTGGACAGGAGAACAGGTTAAATTGGTAATGAGTATTAAGGAGGGCACTTTTTGTGATGAGCACTGGGTGTTATATGTAAGTGATGAATCACTAGATTCTACACCTGAAACTAATGTTACAGTGTATGTTACCTAACTGGAATTAAAACATTAAAACTTAAAAAAACAAAAACAAAAACAAAAGGTTGCTGTGTTGAAACCTACCACAGGGAGCAAAGTAGCAGCAGAGAGACCTTTGAGGCTTCTGATACAATCCAAATGAAAGATGGTGATGGACGTGTCCAAGGTAGTAACTCTAAAACAGGTAAGATGTGATCAAGTTCTGTACATATTTTGAAAGTACAAGATTTCCTAATAGGGTGACTCTCATATTCTTGGTGTAAACAATTAAAAAGATAATGTTGTCACTAACTGAGAAGTCTATGAGGGGAGAAGGTTGAGGAAACAAGAACCAGAGTTCTGCTGCAGTGATGTTGTTGAGTCTGAGTGGTCTCTTAGTCATTTGGTGATCTGAGTCACCCAAGAGATACGGAGAAGACTGATGTGATTCTGAAGCTCCAGACAGTGGTGAAAAGAAATTTGACATTGTCTGAACACAGACTGTATTTAAGACCTGGAGGCTGGTTGAAATCAAAGGAAGGAATAAACAGGACCACCCCCACCACTCCCCCCAAAAAAGGATAACTTGGATTAAGGTCTGAGCCCTGGGCCATAGGGATGCTGAAAGATCTGGTACATTAGAACGTCTTTCGTCAGAGGCAGCTTGGTCAAGAAGCTTATAAGGCTTGAGTTTCAGGGCCCTTCCAAAGGCCTAGTGAGCTCACTAATATGTTCACACACATCTGTATTTTTGTAAAAGTTGCAAGTTAAAATCTTTTAATCATGTCTCAGTTAAGATCACGGTTTCTTGGGATGCCCAGGTGGCTCAGTCGGGTTAAGTGTCTGACCTCAGCTCAGGTTATGATCTCAGTTTGTGAGTTCAAGCCCCACAATGAGCTTTATGCTGACAGTTCAGAGCCTAGAGCCTACTTTGGATTCTTTGTCTCCCTCTCTCTCTCTGCCGCTCCCCTGCTCATGCTGGCTCTCCTTCTCTCTCAAAAATAAATAAATAAACAAACAAACAAAAAAGATCACTGTCTCTTTCCATTGCAACCTCTACCCCTTGCATCAGGCTTTTCCCTTGTAACAGAGGATCCCTTATTTGAATGCTCCAAGAGCAGGCAAATTGGGGATATACTTGGTTTGTTTATTAGACCTATTAATGTGATTCACATCACTTTAATACATAATTAAGCATTTGCTACCTGTCACAGTCTAGGAATGGCTTCCAAAAGAAGTCCTAACTTCCATGGTGCCAACTCAGCTGTGGTCGTAACACCAAGGTACAGGCCAAGTTGTCGGTACCAGATGCTCACAGATGATAAAAAAAGAAACAAAGGTTAAAAAGCAGGAAAGTTATACCAATCATCATATGTGTGAACTGGAAGTGGAAGACTTAGTTCTCTTGGATACCAAGTCAAAACAAAATTTCTGTCTTGTGAAAATATTCTAGAAATTGTAAAGTGCATATAAATACCTCAGATATTTTCTTTCTTTCTGATGGGAATCGGGCTAAGTAGAATTTATCAGAATCCCTGTGGTTGGAACAAACTTGTACCAGTATTACAAACACAGAACACATCTGTAATACCTCATTTCTAAATGAAATATGATACAGATTTTCCCAAGTTTGGCAACAATCCTAAATTCATAATGAGTTGTAAAACTGAAAAGACAAATCTGAACTATCAATGAGAAACAAATTTTGGAGGAAAGATATTCTTGAGGAAAGACTTAATTACCTTGTTATTCTCTTTATAGAAAATAATATTGCAAAATCACTTCAAGTAAGTGATCAAAAATAAGCAGCCAAAAAAATTTAAGTTAAAAAAAAGGATTATAGAGGTTTGCCCAGAAGATAATAAAAACTCAATTATGTTATTTTCCTAAATTTGCATTTTTGTGATATTTGTTGCATTTATACGTTTATGTTTGTTGTAATATTTTCTCATTCTAAATATTCATTTTTGTACTTAATTTTGTATTTGCTATCTTGTATTCTTTTTTCTTGGAAACTCCCAAATCATATAAGCTTCAGGCACCACAAAATCTGAATCCATTCCTGCCTGGCACAGACTAGCTAATCTTCACTTTCCTCACAGCCAGCCCTCCTCACACCCCAGAGAATGTCTTTCCTCCTCTTCCATATGTCTCCTTAGTAGCTACTGGTCAGCCAGATGATGAAGACATTGATCTTTGCACACTCTCAATTCTTCCCCTTTCTGTTGCTTTTCCTTCACACATAATCTGTTCTTCAAGGTATCATGGTATTCTATACCATGAAGTTGACAAGTTAGCATCCATGGTGGGTGTGTGTGGTGGGGGGGG
Source organism: Felis catus (assembly GCF_018350175.1). Taxonomy (NCBI): domain Eukaryota; kingdom Metazoa; phylum Chordata; class Mammalia; order Carnivora; family Felidae; genus Felis; species Felis catus. The sequence continues at coordinate 71,380,858 of NC_058379.1, read as the reverse complement.
GGGCGGTTGGAGAGAGAGGGAAGGAGAGAGTCAGGGGGAGGGAGAGGGACCAGGAAAGGGAGGGAGAATGGTGTGCAAGGGTACACTGGTCTTCTCTCAATTTAATAATCGTTTCTAAGAGGCTGAAAAATATAATTCTTATCTTACCATGGCAATATATAGGCTATTTTCCCTTTGCTGATCCAAGATTAGGTTTACCACATTTTTTGCATATTTCTATTTGCACTATTTGAATGGCAAGTCTGCACTTAATGCTGCACATTCATAGCTGCAGAAACAAACACATGTCCTTTGTTTAGCACAGAGCGATCCACTGTAGGCACACACAATAAATGCTCCCTAAATATGAAACCACAGGTCAAAATTCTCCAGAAATCAACTATCATAGAAAAGAAAAATACACTTATTCAACATATGAATAAACTAAGCAAATAAAAAATGACATTTTGAAAATCATGATACTCTTGCAAAACCTTAATGTTTGCTACCTTTTTCAGAAGTTGCAAATATAATGAATAAAAAATAAGTTAACACCCAAATAAGTTGTAACTGAAATCATTTAAGAACTCTATGAAATATGTAATCTTTCCCAGACCTTATTAGTTTGGAAACCTTAAAAACTAAACAAGCAAACAAACCAAACCTTGATCTAAGTTTTAACCATCCAAGATGAGCTTGAGAAGAAAAAATAAATATAAACTACATAGCATATTCAGTCATTAGAAAGACATATCTCTTGGAATACAGTGATAAATTCCCAATTTTTAAGGGTCTTAGATCTAAAATGGGACATTTAAGGAGCCTTCTACAATCTTCCCCTCTGATGCTTTATGTAGAGATTAACTTCTTTTAAAGGAATTGGGAAGGGGCATGTGGGTGGCTCAGTAGGTTAAGCATCCAACTGTAGATTTTGGCTCAGGTCACGATCTCACAGATTCACTCGCTAGCTCTCTTTTTCTCTCTTCCAAACATAAATAAACATTTAGAAAATAAAAATAAAGGCAATAAAAGAGATGAGCTGGAACTACCCTTGAGGGCACAATGATGAGTAAATTGAGTTTAAATGCATGCTTTGAGATGAAGAAATCCAGGGCTTTCAGTGTGTGTGTGTGTGTGTGTGTGTGTGTGTGGTGGGGGGGGGGGGCAGTGATAACTTAAAAACAACAAGAGCTGTTTTATTTGGTATAATCTCTACCTCAGTGACTAAAAAGACGCTGTGTTATCTTCCCTCACAAAAGCTGACCTGAAATTAGCTTTATTAGATGTTAATTTAATAAGATGTTAAATTTTAAAAGATGTTAAATTGAATAAGATGTTAAGCTCCATTAGAATTTATCAAGAATTTGGAATAGAAGTACTGAGCCCAGGGTTCCAGTGTCAACCTTCCAAGTACTGTGTGGCTTTGGACTTGGACTTTCACTTCCTTGAGCCTCAGTTCCTTTTCCAATAAAATAAATGGGTTGAATTTCCTCAAAAGTTCTTAACCTGGGATCTGTGGTTCCCTAAGAGGTTTATTAATGACATTCTAAGAAAACATGACTCCCAGAAAACTTTTTGTGGATTTTCATGTGTTTGTGAATCTTCCTAGTTAAGTCAACTTTTCAGTCTCCAAGGATGTATTTTATTTATAAAAAAATAAAAAAACAAACAAAAACCTCTGAATTTGATGATAGCTGAGGGCTGTTTTAATTTACATATCTAGAATTTTTTTCTAACACAGCATTCTAAATTTTATAGCCAAGTATCCTATCAGCAGAGTATTAGGTACTATGTTAATTGAAAATGCTGATAAACTGTCTTAGTTGTTACTCTGGACTGGTGAAGTCAGTGAGAGATATTACGCTCTTTGTCATAGATTAAGAAAGAGAAAGAGTCAACTAAAATCGAACAAGACAATGAGAAAATGAAAGGAAGTCATGTTGACTCAGCTCAGCTACCTGTTCCATCCTTGAGCTGAAGTGATTTTTTTCTCATTTTCTGCATCTCCTAAGATATGACTTTCAATCAACAACCCCCCCCAACCTTAGCCTCCACTTGCTCTTCAATCTGCCCAGTTTAACAAATATTTACTGAGTGTCCATTGTGTGTCTGTACCCTAAAGGCAAAGAGTAAAACTTGAAAACAATAGAATCTGGTATTGATTTCACACAGATTTATTCTTCCACAGAACTTGGCTACCCTTACCCAGAGGCAGGCTGAGCAACCTCTTGCTCCTGTTGTTGTGATGTAGAAGTCCCCCAGAAAGGGACCCCTGCCCAAAGGCATCTCATTCTCTATCCTGCCAGGAGCCCATAATTCTCATTTTAGTCACTTATTTTCATTAGGGCACTGAAAATCTCCATATTACAATGCAAAGGTTTCTTGTAAGGGAAACAAGTCATTATCACAGATGAGTGACCCTGCAGGTGTAGCAAAGAATACATAGGATTGATGGCATGGCCTGGAGAAAACTTTCAGGTATCAATGGAGATACTAAAAGCTTGGATTGCAAGTTAACTTGTTCTGTGAGTGTTCCACAAGATGAGCAAACATTTCTAATAAATTTTAAGATGACAAAAGAGTGATGGCTTGTAATACACGTAGCTTGGGACACCAAATGCTACATGATCACAACTGAGCCAATGGTTCTTCACTCTCTCTCTCTGTGGGATTGTGGGTGATCGCCTCCCATGCTCAGATGCTCAATCTCAGGCCACAGTGTTTGGCAGAAATTAGTGATTTTTCAGAACACTGTAAGGTGCTCACAACTGAAACTAGTGTATGTTTTGTCACTTCAAAGCACCTATGGGCAGTCCTTTGCTTTTCCATACAAAAGTAAGCTTAGGAATGCTTTGCTTCATTGTAGGTCAGCTGCCTGCAGATATAGACCCTTTCCTCTGCTGCCTTATTGCCAGTTACATTAAATACACTATATAACAAGACTTTATTAATACTGTACTGCTGTCAACATCCATGACAGCATATACAATGGCCCCCATGCAGAAAAAGGTTGAAAACAAAGGTGGTAAAAAGATGACAATTACAGTGGAAGTTAAGAAGGAAATCACCAAGAAGAACGATGTATACAAGTGGCCAAAACTGCAAGATTGTAGAAGAAGTTTATGTCTGAATCTTATCTACAGAGGAGGAGGAGAAAAAGGTGGAAGAACTCCTCACTCCAAATGAGATTAGGGAGATGTGTAAAATGTGGGAAAGTGCAAAATTTTGTAGAAAAGTACCACCCAAATAAGGCTGTAGCATTGTAAGCAATGAATCTATTTAATAATGCAATGTCACATTTCCACAAAATCCTCAAAAAATGGGAAAGCAAGTGTAATTGGATAGGTTCCTTGTTAAAGTTGCAAGAAAAGAAAAAGATTCCTTTCAGCCAACAGATAGCAATGATTCTGTTAGTGATAGTGAAATCTGTCCTACACAATAACCCTCCTCCCTCTTGTCTCCCTCACCAGCCATGAAGGTTTTCAAAGGTAAGTGGATTAATTTGTTTTTCTTTGATTTTATATTTCCTTTATTATTTTGTATTATATTGTAGCATTGTAATCATTTTTATATGAATATTTTTGTGTTGTGGAACAAATCTTCTGAGTTTCCATTATTTATTATGAGGAAATTTGCTTTGATATACAAGTGCTTTGGATTACAAGCATGTTTCCAGAATGAATTATGCTCACACACCAAGGTTTTACTGTACCTCCTTTTGGATATTAACTTTTTAAGGTCAAAAAGATTTGGACCCTCACTTGACAGTTTGACTTGTAGAACAATAATCATTGCTTATTATATCCTTACTATGTACTAAGTACCATATAAAGCATTTTACATATACTTTTTCTTTAAACAGCCTTGTGTGAAGGTTTTACAAGTTTAAAAAAATAAGTGTGAGGGAGGTTACATAATTTTCCTAAGATTATTCAGATCAGGATTCATCCAGTGTGACTCTGAAGTGTCGGATATAAAGCTAGCATGTTTCACTGCTTCCATTAATACAGAGAAAAAAGCATACAAAATGTAAAACCCATTCCTTATTCAGAGGCACTTTAAAATGGCTTTGAATTGGTATCAATGTCAACATAATCATACCTTTGAAGAAATTGTTGCATTAGTGTAAGTTTTCATTTATTCCTTTCATGACCACCTTTGCTAAGACTATGGATTCAAGGCCTTCAAACCTCTCAAAGACGGACATGTGGGAATCTGGAACCCACCAAATTTTGGTAGGGAACATAACAAGACCAGTGAATTCCATGAGCAAGACCTACTGCCACACGCCTTGTGAACTGAGCGACTTGATCAGAAGCAATGCTGTGTGGAATACTATGACGTCAGATAAGTCATTCTATAAATACATGAAGTTAATTTTGGTAGAAACATTGTGTGCAGGGGAGGCAAATCTATAACGAGAGTGTCTATTCCAGTAAGAACAAAATACTATCCCTTCCATAGAAGTGTTCCAAATGTATACAAACTGTCACCAGGTGGCCATATGATCAGCCTGGGCAACGGTGCCATATTGGAAACTCAGTGTTGATCTCTGCTGCTGATCAGTGGAGCACTCAGCAGTGGCAATAATCAGGTCAGTCTTGGCAAGCAGAAGTCCATGGTGCTAAAGCCCATGTATAACCTGCATCTCTGCTACTATAGCCACTGTGTTCATGACCCCACAGACAATGACAGGGGTTTCTGGAGAAAGAGACCGACTAATCTACAGAATGACAAACTGAGAGCCAAGCCTGAAAAGGTGTCTCCATAACCACCAGGGTCTTAAGAAACTCTACCTCAGTGTTCCACCATCCTCAATACACAGTTTCTATCACCGCCTAAAAAGGCTGTGAAACTCCAGTCAACATGTCCACATTCCCAACAGTGAGGCTGAAGAGATGAGGAAGAGGGACAACACCTGCTGGAAGAAGTACACAACACGTATACTGACACCCCACAGGCCAGAAGTTAATCATATGATCACACCAAGCTGCAAGTAAGCTGGAAAAGGCCTAGCTAAACCATGTACATTCATTTTTTAAGAAAAGGCAGAGAATGGATATTTAGGGTTAGACGTTTCATATTCCTAAATATATTTAAAAAAATAAATTCATCGGGGCGCCTGAATGGCTCAGGTGGTTAAGCAGCCAACTTCGGCTCAGGTCATGATCTCACGGTTCATGGGTTTGAGCCTCGTGCCAGGCTCTGTGTTGACAGCTCAGAGCCTGAAGCCTGCTTTGGATTCCGTGTCTCCCTCTCTCTCTCTCTCTGCCCCTCCCCCACTCATGCTCTGTCTCTCAAAAAATAAACATTAAAAAATTTAAAAATAAAAATAAAAATAAATTTATCTACCTCCAAACAATAAAACTTGTTTTCCCTCTTGTTTCCTCTATTGGTATGTGGCACCATCATTTACCAAATTCTCAAGTCAGAAGTCTTTTTTTTTTTTTTTACCATAGCCAAATTCTATTGACACTTTATTTCAATACACCTAAAGTCTATCTCCTCTCCTGAAATTCGAATACCACTTCTCTGTCCTATCATGACTATGTATCACTTTCACAAACTCATATACCCTAGGTGATCTCCCTGATGTCAGTCTGGCTCCTCCTTCATTTCCCACTCTAAGGATAAAGCCACTTTTTTAAAAAATTTATTTTGAGACAGAAAGAGAGAGAGAGAGAGAGAGAGAGAGAGAGAGAGAGAGAGAGAGAGAGAATGAGACTGAGTGGGTGAGGGGCTGATAAAGAGGGAGAGAGAGATTCCCAACCAGGCTCTGTGCTGCCAGCATGGAGCCCAATGCAAACTCATGAACAGTGAGATTATAACCTGAGCAGAAACCAAGAGTCTGATGCTCAACTGACTGAGCCATCCAGGTGCCCAATAACAAAGCCACTTTCTAAGCACAGACTGGATCACAGATGTGTCTGATAATTCTCCAATGGCTTCTCAAATCTCACTCCAATCAAATTGATGTCCTTATTACTTACTAAACCCTCCACCTTCATTTTGCCCTCCATGATCTAGTCATCCAGAAGAAGCTTCCTGTTCTTCAAATATTCTGAGCGCTCCTCGGTCTTTACATCATCCCACTGCTGCTCATTACTAATACTATCTCCCTCCACGTCCTAACTCCTGCTCATTCCTCAAGGATCAACTCAGGTGTTACTTTTTCCAAAAAGCCTTCTATAAAACCCACAGATTTGCTTTCTTACAGTATTCCTCTCATAGGCTTTTCCATAACACATTTTGATTAGTTATACCCCTATATCCCCAGGACTCTAGAAAAGGAACAATTACTTGTCTATAGATCTATAGTGCTTAGTATAGTGTCTGGTACATCATGCTTCTGTAAAAAATGAGTTCATTAAAAAGAATTCCATATCTCTCACCTATCATCTGTATTTCTTCTCTACCCAACCCTATTTCTAGTTTGCTATCCTGATTCATGCCATCTTATCTTGACACTGCTACTTATGCACAACCTAGACCAGAATGACCTACCAGGCAGTGACCTCTAGTCTTACTCCTATCCTTTATATGCTGGTCTACTGAATACCAGACAGAGCAATTCACAGTACAGATTAAGCCTGGAACTACGTCTACCCCATCATGAAACCCTACATTCAATACTTGTTCTATAAGACTTTACTGTGTCCACTAATCATAACCAAGGCCTAATCATTGAAACAGAAATACTTTTTGGGCACTAATTAACTCAGAAGTATTTATTGCAGCCCTCTTGTGTGCTACATACTGTATTAGATACTGGAAATGCAGTGATGAAGAACAGTTCCTCCTATAAAGGAGTTTCTAGCTTAGGAAAATAGCATTCATCAATTAAGTGCATTAAAAATTTAATTATAAATATTCAGAAGTACCTTCAATGAATTAAACATAATTCTCTGATTGCCAATATCAAAGAACTGTACTTAGGAGTGGGGGTGAGGATACTAAGGAAGTATCTGAAGGATGAATAGACATTAACCTGGTGGGGGAAAGGGCAATAATGAAGGGGGGAAAGGGACAACACTGAGGCAGAGGGAATAGTATGTGCAAAGACTCTACAGTAGAAGCACCACACTATGGTGGAAGGGCCTTTTGATACTTTTAAGATAGTGAGGAGGTTCACAGAACTGGAGCACATGTACGATGAAAATGGAGAAATGGTAGGTGGACATCCTGGTGGAACCAGGTCAATTATATGGGTCTTCAGAACAAAGACAGCTGAGGCACATTCATGAAATGGGGGTTGAAGGGAACAATCACGTGCATTATTAAGGAAAGGATGAGTCCAGTAATCGTTAGGCATGATGAGGAAGAATAAACATGACATGATCTGTAACTTCAATGAACTTATAATTTAAAAATTAGATTATCTTTTTTAAAATATAATTTATTATCAAGCCAGTTTCCATACAACACTAAGTGCTCATCCCAACAAGTGCCCTCCTCAATGCCCATCACCCACTTTCTCCTCTCCCCCACTCCCCATCAACCCTCAGTTTGTTCTCAGTATTTAAGAGTCTTTTATGGTTTGCCTCCCTCCCTCTCTTCTCAAATCTCACTCCAATCAAGTGGAGTGAGATTTGAGAAGCCATTTTTTTTGCTCCTTCCCCTCTCCCATGGTCTTCTGTTAAGTTTCTCCAGATCCACCTATGAGTGAAAACATACGGTATCTTTCTCTGACTGATTTAGTTCACTTAGCATAAAACACTCCAGTTCCATCCACGTTGCTGCAAATGGCAGGATTTCATTCTTTCGTATTGCCAAGTAGTATTCCATTGTATATATAAACCACATCTTCTTTACCCATTCATCAGTCGATGGATATTTAGGCTCTTTCCATAATTTGGCTATTGTTGAAAGTGCTTCTATAAACATTGGTGTCCATGTGTCCCTATGAATCAGCACTTCTTTATCCCTTGGGTAAATTCTTAGAAGTGCTATTGCTGGGTTGTAGGGTAGTTCTATTTTTAATTTTCCAGAGCAGTTGCACCAGTTTGCATTCCCACAAGCAGTGCAAGAGGGTTCCCATTTCTCCACATCCTCTCCAGCATCTATAGTCTCCTGAATTGTTCATTTTAGCCCCTCTGACTGGCATGAGGTGGTATCTCAGTGAGGCTTTGATTTGTATTTCCCTGATGATCAGTGATGCTGAGCATCATTTCATGTGTCTGTTGGCCATCTGGATGTCTTCTTTGGAAAAGTGTCTATTCATGTCTTCTGCCCATTTCTTCACTGGATTATTTGTTTTTTGGGTGTGGAGTTTGGTGATCTCTTTATAGATTTTGGATACTAGCCCTTTATCCGATATGTCATTTTCAAATATCAAAAATTATATATCTTAATGCACGAACAATTATATATCAAGTAATGGCTGAACAATTTGTTAATGATTCAAGAAGTAACAGGAATTCAGAGATGGGCTGAATCCTTCTCTTCCTCTGAAGTGTGTAGCCTGGTGAGCACCAGAATGGGTAAGACTTCTAATAAGAAAATGTACTTTATTTCAACTGTATGTTCATCTGCCCAGGGGATCTTTAATGGTATATTTCTTGAGTTAATAAATAAGTAAAAGAGTTCTAAATGGGGAGTGGGGAATTCTTAGAAAGGAATTATAAATAGGGCCTGTCCCACTCTGAAAAGCCCAAACAGGATTTTTTCCAAAAAGATTATGCTTAATTAGCTCCCAATTTGCTTCTAGTAACAGAAGGGATTTAGCAGTTTATGGTAATAATATGCAAAAGGTTGAAATGCTCTTGAAACCTATGCCAAAATCTGCCACTGAACAGAGTATGAGAAGCTACTGGCATTACTGATGCACAAAGGAGTGTAAGAGTGTCCTGCTTTCCTCAAGTTACTAGAAAGAGCAGCTGGCAATGACCTTTAGGGGTCTCTGCCTAGAGAAATACGACTGTCTATGGTCAGGCTGCTCTGTCCTTGGTGGAAACATCCTATAACCATGGCCAGGTTCTACAGGCAAGGATATAATTTTTAAATCCGTTAAATAATTGTAATACTAACTAATTCTTAAGGAATGCTTTTTATATACTGGGATGTGTTCTACATAGTTTAAATGTATTAACACACTTAATTCTTAGGAAAATTGTACAAAGTATTACTAGCTTAATTTTATAAATGAGGAAGCTGAGACAACAGAGGAGTTAGTAACTTTCTCAATTAGTTAGTAGAGGAGCTAGGATTAGAGCCCCATCAGTCAGCCTCCATGGTATATATTCTTTATAAATACACTACAGTATTTTCATTTATGTACCTAGTTCAAATGATTAGTACAAGAATTAATTGTGTTTATGTATAAAAGAACTTTAGGACAGTTCTGGCGCATACCAGGACCCAGTCTGCTCCCCAATTCTGGTCCCCTTCATTTTTACCTTCTGCTCTGGTCCCCTCTCAGTCCAACTGACTCCCAGTCATCACAACAATCAGGTGACGTTTGTCAACTAACTGCTTTTTGTCAAATTCTTCCAAATGACTATTAAGACAGGAAGAAGGAGGAGGAGGAATTTGCAAGCATATTGATGATTTAAGAACCATAGGAGTGAACACTTCTGAAAATACTAAAATTGCACATAGCGGCCAACTTAGGATTATGTTGTGTAGAAAGGAAATACCCTAGGAAAGCAAGAAGCTTGAAAGTGTCAAATTTACACATGTCACAGATATGTACTTCTATACTATTTCCCAGAGGTGGGGGCTGGGACAGCTAAGATGTTTAAACAGATACAAAAACATATGAGATATGGATTAATTAAAAGGCAATTCAAAGATGTAAGAAGAGAAATCAGAAGCAAGCATGAGGGTTTCATGCCATGACATCATAAACATGCAGTTCATGAAAAGGCTGTGGTATAGGTAACAGGTGAGATAATGACATATTGAATTAGGGATCATGACTTGAAGGCAGAGGATGAAAGATATCCTGTGCATGTATTTCCAAGATCAATGAAATGACCATCTCTCAAATTCAAAGACACCCATCCTTGACTTCTGTCTGCTAAGGAAACAATACCATCAAAGGGCACAATGTTTTGTTAAAGGGTTAGCTGTTGGGCTAGTTAGTTCAGAGTAACAAACTCCAGGTACAACTAATAGAAACAGATAACAAAGGAAACCTTGGAACTTTCAGACGTCTTCTTAGCAGTGGGGGATCAAGACTATTGGAAGCCTAGAGTTCTAGGGATATTTTTTAATAGACTGGCGCACTGCTTTTGTGCCATATGAGGACAGATTGGTATTCTGCAACGGACCCTGATGGACACGCAGCTGGAGGAGAAACAGCAGCCAAAACTAATAATAGAGCAGCCTGGAGTACAAGCACAATGGCTGTGGAAGCCATGGTGGGTGACACAAACCCACAGGGAAGACATGATTATCACTCCTCATGCCTCTTCGTTCTCTCTCTCTCACCCTGATTAGCAGAAGTGGCTGTGATCAGCATTCAAGGGAGTTCAGACATGGCAGAAGAGATCTGAAATGGATTCCTGGCCCAGGTGCACCTCTGTTCTCAGCAACTGTAGGAAGGCTTTCATTGAATCTTCACATAACCTTTTCTAAAAGTGAGTAATACTATAAGCTGGCATTTATTAAATTCTTACAATGCAGTAGGCACTTTACATCTTATATCTCATTTGATCTTCCACAATCTAATGTGAAAATCTTTCTAGGAATACTTCTATTTTACCCATAAACAAATAGAGATTTTGAGAAAACAGAAACTTGACCATGTTGCACAGAACTATAATTTAAATCAAGTTCCATTTGGTTCTGAAATGTGAACTCTTGTCCCCTCTATTGTTTCTTGGATGGAAGTTTTGAATTATGACAGTGTTGGGCAGCAGATCTTCTAATCTAGTCTCTTACCAGGAACTTATAATTCTATTCCATCAACAGTTTCCACCCTCTTTGTATACCACTGTATGTAAATGTTTGCAAACATTTGCAAGATTACAACCCTCTAGAGAGTAAAATATAAATTTGAGCAGGATTATTTTAGCTAGATCCTAGCCAAAGTGACTTATTTTTACCCTTCCAAGGATGATCTCCCTGGACAATTCAGTTTTTATTACAAGCCTACTATTTGCTTGGCATTGTGTTTGGAACTGCAGATAAATCACTAATGTAAGACACAGAACTTAGACGTCATCAGAAGACTAATGATGCTTAATTACAAATCCTTTTATGCAACTACTTCCCCTACTACAGCCTCACCTCTAAAGGGAGTGCTGGAGCTTTCTTAACTCTTCCTTCTCCCACTGAGGACACAGCATCTTCCTTCCTTCACTTGTGAAACAAAACATGCCCAAGGCTTGGGGACTGAGCTCTCCAAACTGAACTGTGGTTACCGGGGACACTTCCTTTCCTCCTTTCCTCACTTCAGTCACCGCTACCCTTGGGACTCCAGCTGACCCTCACCTTCCACTCTGACCTGGTGCAAAGGGGAGGCTATATGCTGAGAATGGGTATGCTCATGGTATGTGAGACTGGAAAATGTAAATGGCTTCTAAAGAGAAAATAGCATTGTGCACGAGAAAATGGTTTTAAACAGATTTTAATATTCATCTACATTCTCTAAAGAAAAAAAATCTGGTGGTCTATATTAATAACCTGTCCATGCTTTGTAATATTTTTCTATGGGAAAACAAAATTTGAATTCCTAACAACCAACTCCAAGACAAAGTAAACGAGACCCCTTCATTAATTGTGGACTAGCTACATACACTACATTTAAATTTTTTTTTCATCCTATGATAGTACACAATGCCTGAAAGTGGTGTAAATGACCAATCAGAGAATCTAACATAAAAGTGAAGACAAAGCTCAGCGAGAATCAGCAAGTTGTCTTATGTAACCTAGGGTCAGGGACTGCTCATATCAAGATGAAGTTAGCTTTGCCAATGGAGCAATGCTTGGGCCCCTGCCTTCTACTCTGAAAAAGGATACCTGAAGCACTTTGAGGCAGTGTCTGAAGGCCATTGACAGTGATGGAGTGAGCAAAGTCTTCTAGCTATTTCTAGGACATTTTCACTTATTTACAAAATATAAAATTACTAAGTCAGACTCATTAGGTTGGGATCATTATACAGACATCCAAGAGAAGTGTTTTTTCTTTCCATCTTGGTTTCTACTCAAATGCCTGCCAAAAGGTATTAAGAATATTTAGTGAGCAAGCTTTGTCAAGATGGTGCTGACACCTCTCATTTTCAATAGGCAGGAAGGCTGAAATCAGGAACCCCTGAATTTGAGGTCTTTTCTTGATGGAGACGAACAAGGTTAATTTGTTATTTTGGAAAAGAAATCATGACAATATCTAGCACATGATGACCGGGGCCAATCCTCTGTAAGAGATATCAACAGTCTGCTGAAATCCCCAGGTTGTCTCCAGAACAAAGGTGACTAAATCCCCTTTCATATGAATTTGTTCCAGCTCCGTTACTAAGGGATTACATAACACAATCAGAAAGAATACAATGTCCACCAAAATTTTAAATCAGGTGGAGTAGAGAGAAAGGTGTGACAGGGTAACAGGTAGGACAACAAGGGAGGAAATAATAATTTATGTAAAGTGCCTAGGATTTGTCAGGTACTTTAGTCCTGAAAACAATCCTGTAAAACAAATGTTTTCAAACCAATTTTACATGGGAAGTTGAGAGAAGTTCTGAAACTTGTGATAGATCTTAAAAATAAGTGCTGGAACTGAGACATGAACTCAGATCTTTTGCCCTCAAAACCCTAATGTCTCTACAATGTCACAGAGAATAATTAAAAGATGTTTGGAGACTTTTGAGTTCCCTACTGGGACTTCATGGTAAAATTCACCAAGACTCTAATGACAGAAACTGGAGACCTCTAGGTCTTTTGCTATGAAGAGAAAAATATTTTTGACTTTGCAGTATATAAAATCTTCATTTGTAGTATGAAAGCTACCATACACAACAGTGAGAAAAGAAATGGGTGTGGCCAATAAACTTGACTTACAACAACAGGCAGCCAGCCAAATGGGCCAATGAGAATGCCAAACCCTCTTCTAATATATATTAGAGGAAAACAGAAATTGGGGATGTTTCTTATAAATCAACGCTTCCAAATGAAGACAGTGAAACCAATGTACTTATTTTCTCAGAAGCTGTCCTGGCAAGAGAACTCTCAGGCCAGTCTATATTCAACCAGACTAGCCTTCTTTTTCTGACACAGCCTGAAATGTCAACTATATTATCCTAACACCTTGGGTGGGGGGCATAAGAGCAAGAGAGGAGGAAGATCACATTATAACCACAAACTGTCACTGGTGTGAACTTACTTTTAGGTAATATAAAAGAACCTGTGGTCAAGAAAATCCAATTCTTCCAAGATTAGCAGTAGAAAATAACGTGTGTGTGTGTGTGTGTGTCCATATACATATTTGTTTGCTTGCACTTCATAATTTTTTTTACCCTCTGGCTTTGTTTTAAAAAGTTGAAATCCTTAGTTTACCTGTATTTCATTTTCTATCTTCTACCTATTTTATATAGATATGATCCTTAGCTCTATAACTTAGGATTTTGTCCACTATCTGCCAGCTGAGGACTCTTATGAAGAAATGGTGTTTCCACCATGAAAAAAAATTGTCTCATTTCTTCAGCAAAGATGGTCTTACCCTATGCATTTCTAAGCTCCTTCCATGTGTTTGCTGAAATCTGTCTATTCTCTGAACCTGCCCATGCAGATCCACATTATTTCCAGTCTTAGTAAGAGATCCCTGAGATAAACTCCTCCTGCTTGGGGTCTAGGCACTAACCAAACAAATACCATTTTACAACACAAAGTTTGATCTTTGACCACGAGATTATCCCCATAAGTACTGAAAGCCAATAGTACTTGAATATAAAGCCACCTGATTACCCTCATAAAATTACAACAGTTTGAATGTTATATGTGAAATGGGAACATGCATCTGAGTTTTCCAATGTCTCAAAAGAATATCTCTGCTCAGAAGAATAGAGAGAAAGCTCAACACAGCCATTAACTCTTGATATGATAGACAACCTTTCCCTGAGCCTGAGAATTGGTAATAAGAAGCAAACCTATACCCAACTGATCCCATAAGAGAGAGAGTCTGAGAACTCAAGGTGAAGGCAACAGTTGCTCACTTGGTCAGTGTGGATGTACCTTCACGTGTGGAAACCTACTTCTCTGATGGTCAACAAAAGACCTAGCTTCCCCGAGGACTTGTAGTCTGTTTGGATATACTTACCTGACCATTTCTGCCACTAGGGTAAGCACCAAACCCTGCCTGGAGTGGGGCGGGGGGGGGGAGATAATTCCTCTATGACAAAGGATCCTTATGTTTTTCCCTTCACTGAACCTCTAAAGGGCAAAGGTGACAATAAATTTTATACAATTTCTGTGAGACTGGTAGACTGTGCCAAGTCCCATTTAACTAGTGAAAAGAACCAAAACCAACCCTGCTTATAACTTTATCCTTGGAAATGGAAATGTGATGCTTAATCAGACCAAAACAAGGCCCCTTCAATTAATTAGATGCTCCGTGTTAACTCCTTCTGGCATAAACTGTCCTACTCTACCAATAATGGACTATGAGCAGTACAACAGTCATAAAAGACAGATTTTATTTGGAAAAAAAATTTTTTTAAAAAGAAGAGAGGAGGGGTTTAACTAGTAATTGGGTATTTCACTCGGAGACTATCTTAGAATTCTTAATCTCCCTCCTGTATTTATTAAAATTTTGTGTCTCATCCTATAATCTTTTTCTCTATATTTGGTATGGATGCGTTTCATCTTTTTTTTATTTTTTTTCAAGGTTTATTTATTTTTTGGGACAGAGAGAGACAGAGCATGAACGGGGGAGGGGCAGAGAGAGAGGGAGACACAGAATCGGAAACAGGCTCCAGGCTCTGAGCCATCAGCCCAGAGCCTGACGCGGGGCTCGAGCTCACGGACCGCGACATCGTGACCTGGCTGAAGTTGGACGCTTAACCGACTGCGCCACCCAGGAGCCCCTGGATGCGTTTCATCTTTGATGAAGAACATTATGTATTCTTAGAACACACGTATGAGATGGACATAGTTCAGGTAATTTCCTAGACAGCTGATTGGCTGAAGTTCCATATCATAAAACACATTAAAGGAAAAGAAGATCTTCTCTTCCTGCCTCCTGTAACAATGGTCCCATGAGTTATCATGAGATAGGAACAGAGCTAAATCTGTAAGAATTGAGTCTGCTTTTAATGTGGAAAAAGACTGGTACTCCACAAATTTTGCAATGGATTCCTCCTATGAGTGTCTTCTAGCTGTTGAATTTGGCTACTCCTGGGATGCTGATGTTATGAGATCCAGACTCTCTTGTTAATCTGAAAGCCAAGCCAGTTATTCTGGACCCTAGGGAAACCAGCTTACTAAAAGTGTTATTCCAATACCTATAATTCACAGCACTATACTTCTGGGGCCATGTGAGAATTTAGAAAGAGAAAAAAAAAGGGAGGGGGCAGTACAGTTAGGAGTTACTTTCCTTCCTTCCGTATTCAGTATTTCCTTTCACACTCATTCTTAGGCAATAAATATTTACAAAACATCAAGATCTTTGCTCAGAGGATGTCCATCTGCTCCAGCACCTTATTTCCCACCTGAAGTCCTGATCTCCTGACAGTGATGTCATTGGCCCTTATGCCTGGAGTCA
The DNA here is from genome assembly GCF_018350175.1 of Felis catus. Classification (NCBI taxonomy): domain Eukaryota; kingdom Metazoa; phylum Chordata; class Mammalia; order Carnivora; family Felidae; genus Felis; species Felis catus. Next base: position 71,365,182 of record NC_058379.1, on the reverse strand, counting down.
GTTATAATTAGGGCTCAAGGTGAAAAATTAACAGCAGAAGCAGATGGGCTCATAAGAGGCAAAAAGTCTGTTCACACACGAATTTCATCAGTATTTGAAGACTGAAGAAAACTGTAGAACATAGAAAAGCTCTATCCAACAACAAGATTTCTGCATGGTGGGAACAACAAGATATCTGCATGATGTGAAGTTATTGGTGTCACCTTCCCTTCCTCAGGCTATCAGGGAACACTTTCCTTCATATTCATAAGAAAGGGTAGGCTGGGGAAAAGCAGGCAACCAGGCCCTTACAATTCAGAGCTCTGGGCTTTGAGCACAGGAATCCAGGTAGAGGCAGCACTGCCTAGGCATAAAGAAGTGGGTGTTCGCTTGTTTACCTCACAGGGAAGAGCTGCGGCCCAGGCGCTGTCAATCTCGATTAGCTGCTTTAAAGAACTTTTGTGTGTGACATAAAATAAAAATGATATAGTAGTGTGAAGTGGAAGGCAGTAATTGCAGATTCTTCTCAATGGGTGTTTTATGTTATCAGGACCCTGTATTATTGAAATCACTGCCTTACTAGTTAAGTGTAAAAAAATATATGGTCTTTTACTCATTAATTTACATGGTTCCAGGAAGCCTGTGGGATCAACTCAAGACTTGTAGGAACAGGAAATGAGGCAGAAGGACAGGGCCACATATAAGTAAGGCCCTGAGGTCTGTCTTTCCGCATTGGCAGAGCGTACCTGAACTCAGCACCCTCATCCCCCTCAAACTTCTATACAAACTGTCATGGGCGCCTGGGTGTCTCAGTTGGTTAAGCATCTGACTCTTGTTTTTGGCTCAGATTGTGATCTCACAGTCATGGGATCAGGCCCCACTTCAGACTCTACACTAGTGGCACAGAGCCTGCTTGGGATTCTCTCTCTCTCCCTTTCTCTGCCCCTGCCCCATGCATGTGCACATTCTCTCTCTCTCAAAATAAACATTCAAAAAAATACCATTATGTTTTCTCCCTCACACAGGTTTAGCAGATTCTAGGAGCACACAGTGACATATATCCATACATTTACCTTTATTCCATTTAATATATTCTAATCCCTTATTGTCTTCTTTAATAGCTAACCTAGTCTCTTTATTTTCATTGTTTCTCTCTTCCAATCTACTCTTACAAAGAATTCCCTGAACTATTTTCTTAAAGGTCAGTTTTGGTCATAGCTTTCCTCTCACCCAGCACTGAATGAAAATTTAATTGGCAGCACAATCTCTTTGAAAAAAAGTTTAAAAGTATCTACTAAAACTGAATATATGCTTAATTTTTGACTCACCAATTCTATCCTTAGTTGGGAGATATCTAACAAAGATGCATACATTTGTTTGTCAGAAGACATGTACTAGGATGTTCATAAAACCATTATACATTATAGTCCCAAATCAGTATGTAAATGTTCACATTCAGTAGAATAGGTAAATTCTGGTTTATTCACATAGAAATGAAAACTACAACTGTATACAACAATAGTGATGATCATAATAAGCACAATGTCGAACAAAAGAAAGACATAAAATATATGTATCATATCATTCCATTCACAAAATAGCAAAAAACAAGCAAAGTTAATATCACTGTTAGACGTCAGGAGAGTGGTTACTCCTAAGCTATCAGAAGTCAGAGGATCTAGAAAGGAAGGGAGCAAATGGACAGATACTGAGAATATTCTGTTTTTTTTAACATAGATACTGGTTACATGGGTTTGTTCACTTTATGAGAATTCACCGAGCTATTCACTTAAGAAACATTCACTTTCCTATATGCATATCATACCTATAAGATAATTTAATTAATTAATAATTAAAAAATAAAAAAAAAACTAAAGGGAACAATGACACAGCATTCAAAGCTTTTTCTCAATTTTTGCAATAGTTCCTGGACATAGAACGTAGCACCCTGTTCACTTTTAAATCTCTAGCATCTACATTATGATAACTATTTAAAAAAATAAATTCTTTTTAAAAAATAAATAAAAGTTATTTAACTTTATTTATTTTGAGAGAGAGGAAGAGAGAGAGAGTAAGCAGGGGAGGGGCAGAGAAAGAGGATCCCAAGCAGACTCCATGCTTTCCGAGCAGGGCCCAATGTGGAGCTCAAACCCAAGAACCATGAGATCATGACCTGAGCCAAAACCAAAAGTTGGATTCTTAACCAACTGAGCCATCCAAGTGCCCCATAACCTTTTTTTAATAAAAAATAAATAGATGGGGTAATTCTGGAAAGATGACATTTGTAGTGGCCACACAGTCTGGTTTTCCTGAATCCCTGCATAAAAATAGAGCAATTAGAGAGAAAAACTAAAAACCCATGTACAACATTTTTAACAAAGTTTCTTGGTGACAAGTTATGCATATGAATCCACTGACAGCACAAGATCTATATGTTATTGACATCTGTATGGGAGATAGAAGGAATCAACAGAAATGTGACGAACCTGAGAATATGAAAACTCCAATATAAGAAACGGCTTCACTGAGAAGTATGGTGAGTGAATTTAAGGACTTCAACATAATGAGTATGAGAGACCCATAGGAAGAACTGAGGGCTGGAGCAGTCTAGCCCTTATGAACTTATAAAACCAGCTTACCCCATACTGAGAATAAGGAATGTTAGGAATGAAGATTCCACAGGACTGAAACAATACAGAGAAAGGAAGGAGAATGTTCAAACAAAAGTGGAAGAGGAGAATAGCATTAGGAAATCTCAGAATGTGAAGCCATCATATTTTTGGATGCTCAACAAAAGCAACAGAAGGAGTTTCATTTAAAAAACTAATTGAGGGGCGCCTGGGTGGCGCAGTCGGTTAAGCGTCCGACTTCAGCCAGGTCACGATCTCGCGGTCCGTGAGTTCGAGCCCTGCGTCAGGCTCTGGGCTGATGGCTCGGAGCCTGGAGCCTGTTTTCGATTCTGTGTCTCCCTCTCTCTCTGCCCCTCCCCCGTTCATGCTCTGTCTCTCTCTGTCCCAGAAAATAAATAAATGTTAAAAAAAAATTTTTAAAAACTAATTGAATGTACTTCTAAATTTTCAGGAAAACTGAAACCATTAATCTGAGCAGTGGAAAAGCTTGAGATCAAGTTTGATACAATGTTACTATGAAAACAAAAGAAAGAAAAACAGAGTAATATCCCTGTAAACAATGAAATCATCAAAACATGCTTGAAGAGGGGAGATGACTTAAAACTGTAAAAATAACTCAAAATTAGTATATATATATATATATATATGTGTGTGTGTGTGTGTGTGTATGTACTAAGACTACTATATAGTAATCGTATTGTATAATCATTTGTATATATGTGTGTATATTTGTATAGATAGGTAGATAGATTAGATAGATGACAGATAGATAAATTAAAACAATAAAAAGCATAGGAGCATCTGGGCAGCTTAGTTGGTTAGGTGTCCAATTCTTGATTCTGGCTCAGGTTGTCATCTCACAGTTTGTGAAACTGAGCTCTGCATTGGGCTCTGTGCTGGAGGCATGGAGCCTACTTTGAATTCTCTCTCTCTCTCTCTCTCTCTCTCTCTCTCTCTCTGCCCCTCCCATGCTCACTCTCACTCTCCCTCTCTCAAAATGAATAAATACACACTTTAAAAACAACCATAAAGAACATAAATCAAAATTGGAAAATTCGGAAATGAGGTATAAATGGAAAAATTTTAAATATATTATACAAGAGAAGAGTCAACTAGAAGTAAAGCGAAAGAGAATGATCACAAAACTAATGGCATGAAAGAAACAGCAGGTGTAAAGAAAATGTCATAAATCAAAAAGAGTTAATATTTGAAAGAAATGGACAATTATTAAAGATAAGCAAAGAAGATCCAACATATAAATAATAGCATTTTCTGTAGTTCATGAAAGATTTCATGGAAAAAAAAAGACTTACAATATTGAAAGAGAACACCATAAACCCAAGACTATCAACTATCATCAAGATGTACCCTAGTACATTTCTTTAGTTACTTTAAAGAAAAATAACCTTTGGCCCTCTACACATAGATCCCGTGACTTAGAAGGGAAAGAAAATAAAATTATCATCAGATATTTTCAAAGACATATCTTATGCCAGAAGAATACAGAATAATGTATTTTAGGCATATAAGGAAAGAAAATGTGAGACAAAAATTTTATTACAAAACTGACCTTCAAATGTAAAACACACAGATTGTTACTAGCATACAAGGATTCACGTCATATTGCCATACTGTCCCCAGAAGACCCTCCTAAGGAATTTACCATAGAACAAACCTCAGACAACCAAGATTGCTAGAGAGACATGGCATGAGAACCGGTGGTATTACATGTCTAGTTACTTGTAAAACTAAGAGTAAGTGAAAGTAAAAAGGGAGAATGTAATCACTATATAATCTGACAATGTAGACTTAACATGACCTTAAGAAAGCAAGGAGATTAGGCATAAGATATGCACCCCCTGCCGTAAATGAACTATTCTTCGTAATCACAATAATCAGTGGTGTCATTAATACTACTAAGACAATGGTGTGGATAAGGTGGGATAAAGCAGCTAAGTAATTATGGACCATTCTAATTCTTTATTTTAAGGTTTATTTATTTTAAGAGAGATAGAGTGTGTGTGCACATGAGGAGGGGCAGAGAGAGAGGGAGAGAGAGAAAATCCCAAGCGGGTTCCACACTGTCAGCACAGAGCCTTATGTGGGGCTCAATCTTACAAACCATGAAATCATGACCTGAGCTGAAATCAAGAGTCAGATGTTTAACTGACTGAGACACCAGGCATCCCTGTAACATTCTAATTCTGTTATCCGCTGTGTTCATGTTCTTGAGAACCAAAATTCTCACAGTGAAAGGAAAAAGGTATGGACTTGTCAAGAAGTGTGAAGGGTCTGAGACTTTTGCCCTACTTGAAAGCTAACAGGTAAGCCCACCACAGCCTCATAGATGCTGGTGGAAAAAACTCAGGGCCAGAGACAAAATAGTTCACTACTTTATTATTTACAGCAAGAAGCATGAGCATTATGTTTGCATCAATTCTCTCTGCCCCACCCCCTGCAAAAAAAAAAAAAAAAAAAAAAAAACAACTCATAATGGTGACACAGAGTAACCTAGATCCCTGCACATGCAGTAAGTCTGCCTAACAGCTGAATAACCTGGAGTTTAGGGAAACTGAATCTTTTATAAGAGTTGCAAGCAAACCTGCTTGTGATGGTTCATTTTCTCATCATAGCACTAAGTGACGATTATCTAGTGATTTAATCAAATACTAGTCTAAGTGTTGCTGTGAAGGTATCCTATAGATAATAATTAACACCTACAATCAATTTATCATAAGTAAAGGAGATCACTCAGTAAGTTTAAGGCCTTAAGAGTAAACACTGGAGAATAAATTCTGCCTCAAGACTGCAACATCAATTCCTGCCTGAGTTTCTAGACGTGCGGCAGCCCTGCCACAGAGATTTTTAACTTGTCAGTCCCCACAATCACATGAGCCAAATTTCATTTTTTTTTCCTTAATATACCTATCCTATCGGTTCTATTTCTCTTAAAGAACCCTGGATGATACACTAGTCTTTGTCCTGGAGGGAGATTATCTTTTTTACACTAGACAGTAAACAAATCCACCCTTTGTTCCAGAGGAGAGACATTATCTTTCTTTTAAAGCTGTGTGCTATACAAATATCCTTCAGAAGATAGCCTAGAACTAAGATGGTCACTGTCTCTGCTTTCAACATTTTTCAGAAACAAAAGATATCCATGGAAAACCATATCCCAACAGTAACATGGAAGTTAAGTCTTACAGTCCTGAACTTTAATTGGAAATATCTGTATGAACTCACAACATATCATACATACATAATTTTTTCCCTACGTCTGTCCATTAACAGTTTAGAAGAATCTGACAAAACTACTACCAATAACAAGTCCAGACTTTGGTCTTAAAACTCTATTCCATTAAAGGAAACTTAAGCCTCTTGGATAAATGGGTGATCCCTGGTTGGGGCCTAGAATATCTTGACATAACAAAGAGAATGGACACCATACACAAAAATAAACTCAAAATGGGTGAAAGACCTCAATGTAATACAGGAAGCCATCACAATCTTCGAGGAGAAAGCAGGCAAAAACCTCTTTGATCTTGGCCACAGCAACTTCTTACTCAACACGTCTCTTGAGGCAAGGGAAACAAAAGCAAAAATGAACTACTGGGACCTCATCAAAATAAAAAGCTTCTGCACAGCGAAGGAAACAATCAGCAAAACTAAAAGGCAACCAACGTAATGGGAGAAGATATTTCCAAATGACATATCAGATAAAGGGTTAGTATCCAAAATCTTTAAAGAACTTATCAAACTCAACATCCACAAAAAATAATCCAGTGAAGAAATGGGTAAAAGACATGAAGAGACACTTCTCCAAAGAAGACATCCAGATGGCCAACCGGCACATGAAAAAATGCTCACCATCACTCTTCATCAGGGAGATACAAATCAAAACCACAATGAGATACCACCTGACACCTGTCAGAATGGCTCACATTAACAACTCAGGCAACAACAGATGTTGGTGAGGATGCAGAGAAAGAGGATCTCTGTTGCATTGTTGGTGGGAATGCAAGCTGGGGCAGCCACTCTGGAAAACAATATGGAGGTCCCTCAAAAAACTGAAAATAGAACTACCCTATGACCCAGCAGTTGCACTAGTAGGCATTTATCCAAGGGATACAAGTGTGCTGTTTCGAAGGGACACATGCACCCCCATGTTTATCAGCACTATCAATAATAGCCAAAGTATAGAAAGAGCCTAAATGTCCATAGATGGATGAATGGATAAAGAAGATGTGGTGTGTGTGTGTGTGTGTGTGTGTGTGTGTATATATATATATATATATATATATATATATATATACACACACACACACAATGAAGTATTACTCAGCAATCAAAAAGAATGAAATCTTGTCATTTGCAACTACGTGGATGGAACTAGAGGGTATTATGCTAGGTGAAATTAGTCAGAGAAAGACAAAAATCAAATAACTTCACTCATATGAGGACTTTAAGAGACAAAACAGATGAACATAAGGGAAGGAAAACAAAAATAATATAAAAACAGGGAGGGGGACAAAACAGAAGAGACTCATAACTACGGATAACAAACTGAGAGTTACTGGAGGGATTGTGGGAGGGGGGATGGGCTAAATGGCTAAGGGGCACTAAGGAATCTACTCCTGAAATCACTGTTGCACTATATGCTAATTTGGAGGTTAATTTAAAAAAATAAAAAATTAAATAAAAAAATACATAGCATGTGATGATGTGATTGCAAAATGATTACCACATACAGTTAATAAACATATCTATCATCTCGAAAACAAAAACAAAAACAAAAAACAGAGAAAATGGAATGTATCAAAGACTACCAGGGTGATTCCAAATGTACATAGGAGCCAATTCAAAGAGACACTTACATGGGACAGATAATTTGAGCTTTAATAAGTGTAAGAATTGACATGGTTCAAACTCACAGTAATTGGTTTCCTTCTGTAGATGATAGGGAACCAACTCATTATCTTGAAAACTAGATAAATAAAAGGAAAGACATGTCATGATCCTGCCTTTCTTAAAAGAACTGAGAGTACCACTGGATAATCAAGTGATATGCCACAAGTTATATAACCAATCACCAGGGGAAGGAAGAACTAGGGCCAATTCCCTTTCTATTGAGTAAATCTTTATTTATATGTTATATTTAAACTTTTGATGTGCCCCTGACAGTTTCACTTTTTCTTTATAGCCTGAGGTAAAATATCTCAAATTATTTCCAGGTTAGAAGAAGGCTTTACAGTCAGAATACACTTAAGTTTTGGAATAGAAGTAAATATCCCCCAAAATTCAATGGCTTACCAACAAAGGTGTATTTCTCATTCCTTTTTATCAGTTTCCCCAAGGGATCTGCTCTTTGTGAACAGACAACAGAGAAGCCACAATCTTGAACATTTTTAGTTACTTGTACTGGAGGAAAAGAAAGCTCTAAAGGTTCTCACACATAAATACATAATTAAATTATTTAGCATGGGAGTAACTCATCATTTAAGCTTATAACCCATTTTTAAAAACTAGTTATACTGCCCCAACTAACCACAAAGAAGCCAAAAAATGCAATCCTGTGTGCTCAAAAGGGAGGAAAACTTAACATCACTAGCAAGCTGCATTAATATTGGTGCAGCAGCTCTGGAAAGCAGTGTGGAGGTTCCTCAGAAAATTAAAAATAGACCTACCCTATGACCCAGCAATAGCACTGCTAGGAATTTATCCAAGGGATACAGGAGTACTGATGCATAGGGCCACTTGTACCCCAATGTTCATAGCAGCACTCTCAACAATAACCAAATTATGGAAAGAGCCTAAATGTCCATCAACTGATGAATGGATAAAGAAATTGTGGTTTATATACACAATGGAATATTACGTGGCAATGAGAAAAAATGAAATATGGCCTTTTGTAGCAACGTGGATGGAACTGGAGAGTGTGATGCTAAGTGAAATAAGCCATACAGAGAAAGACAGATACCATATGGTTTCACTCTTATGTGGATCCTGAAAAACTTAACAGGAACCCATGGGGGAGGGGAAGGAAAAAAAAATAAAAGAGGTTAGAGTGGGAGAGAGCCAAAGCATAAGAGACTGTTAAAAACTGAGAACAATCTGAGGGTTGATGGGGGGTGGGAGGGAGGAGAGGGTGGGTGATGGGTATTGAGGAGGGCACCTTTTGGGATGAGAACTGGGTGTTGTATGGAAACCAATTTGTCAATAAATTTCATATAAAAAATATTTTGGAGTAAATGAAAAATATTATGCTTTTTAATACTATGATTTTTATCAAATATTAAAAAGTTTAAAACACACACACACACACAAAAACAATTCCTGAAATATTTAACTTACCCTTACTAGATCTTCTACAATTCTATGTCCAGAAACAGAAAAAAGGCCAGAGTCATCAGTGTAATACTTCTCAAACATGGCAAGCCACAATGATTTGTGAGCAACCATTATGCTCAAAAATGAAGATCTCAGCCCTGGTATACCAGAAGAGAGACTCAAACACCCACAAATTCATATAAAATTAAACAAATGAAGATCTGAGGACAAGGTTGGGTACTCTCCACTTAATACCTGTCAACCATTCTCTGTTCTTTCTCACTGAGGAAATCACACATTATATACTCTGCCTGGTTCCCATCAGTTTTTCTATGTGTGGTCCTGGTAGGAGAGGATCCATTCCTGGTGAGAAAGCACATTTTCCTCTCATCATGTGCTTAATGCATATAGTAAGCAAATATGTCCTTCTAAAGAAATACTATAAAACAGCTTTCTTCAAAAAAGCAAAGGGGGATGAGCACAGTAGGTCAAAGCTATTTCCTACAAGTGGTTAAGAAGAGTCAAAAAGCATTTGGATGTTAAGGACCTATTTGGATTCCTGAAGAGAATTCTCCCTGTCCCAGTAGCCATAGCCCACTTTCCTTTGCTAGGACCTCATCTTTGTAATCACACAAAAAAACTCGTATACAAACAGTGAAGGAAGCAAGTTTCTCGATAGGATGCCAAAATTATCCTACCCCTCTCTCTCCACTCTTCTACAATATCATTCAGTCATTCCCATTTCACTTCCTCTTACACCTCTTTCTGCAAAATAGTAATAACCTGATTATGGTGAGTGGAAAAATCACAGCACAAAATGGTATGCATGTAAGACTGTAACCATGCAACATAAGATACATGAGTGAAGGCAAATGAATTTTTTTCCAGTTTTATTGAGAAATAATTGACATGCACCACTATATATGTTTAAGGTATACAGCATCACGGTTTCATTTACATACATGGTGAGATGATCGCCACAATAGGTTCAGCTAACATCCATCTAATCATAGACACAAAAAGAAAAAAAAACAGGTAAAATATTTTCTCCTTATGATGAAAACTCATAGGATTTATTCTTTACAACTTTCCTCTATATTATGCAGCAGTGTTGGCTCCAGTCAGGTTGTACCTCACATCTCTGGTATATATTTATCTTACATCTGGTAGTTTGAAACCTCTGACCACCTTCCTCCAATCCCCCCTCCCCTCATCCTGTGCCACACGTCTGTAACATCTCACTGATATGTGAAAAGGAATTTTTTTAGTGAAAATGCTTTTCTCTTGATTTTCTAAATTTTCTAGAATCCAAAATCATTAAAATAAGTTTAACTGAAAAAGCATTATGTAATACCAATATCTGTGTTACCTCTCCTAGGAATATTTCTGTCTGAATAGATGTTTTCATCTTTTACCTTTCCTAGAATTGTCAAACCAGCATTGTCTTATGAATACTGGTCTCCTCTGTTTCCTTCTGGGGATGATACCATGCTACCATGTGAGAAATACATTATTGCCTGGAGAAACCCAAATAGGTGCACTCTTTCTCCAACTCCTCCCCCAACCTGTACCTAGAATAATATTAGAGGACATTTCCCTGGGAGAAGACTTGCATAGAAGCCAGGAACTGCAATACATATAAAAGTGATGCCACATACTGAATTCTTTCTCCCTATTCAGAGATTCACAAACAGTTGAGCTGAGAGAGGTCTTCAAGGTCATTTCTAGCACAACCTCTGCCTTTTATATACAAGGAAGGTGTGGTAGACAGTGTGGGTTGGCTCACTCACAGGTAATCACGATCCCTTTCTTCTCCCTGCCTCCACCACAGAGACTGGAACAGCTAAGTATTTAAGCCTCCCTTGCAGCTGGAGTATTCATTTGATTCTGTCAAATAAGTAAAAGTCTTCTGGGAGCTTCTGAGATGGTTCTTCCTTTGGCTGATGAAAAGACCAGAAGAAAACTACTTCCCTCCCCTTTTTCCTGCTTTACTTGCAGACCCCAGGCCTGGAGCTACAACTTGCATATTGGGACAATAAGGCCAAGCCAGGAGAACTGCAGAGTTGCTGGCCTAACGCTACAAAGCTACAGAAACACCAGCAGAGGCTGACAATGGTCAGACACTTGGTTACAGCAGATAATAACCTTCTATTTCATAAAACTATGTTTGTTTGATTTTCCTGTTTTTTTCTGTTGAAGTATTCCTTCAGGAAATTGAATTCCAAACAGGTCAAATGATTTAACTAAAGTCATGCAGGTAAGTTATTTGTAGAGTGAGGGCTGGAATCCAAGAATAGGGACTCCCAACGACACCCTCCCTCCACAACACAGACCCTCAGAAGAGGCCATTTTGCCACACCTGCAAGTGAAAACAGGTTAAGCTGATTCATGAGACCTCTACCTACCTCTGCATTGGGTCAGAAAAAGTTGGAGAAGCACTTAAGAAGAAGAAAACATAAGAATGTGTAAGTGCATATCTGACACAGCCTAAACTCTCACCATAGAGAACGAACATGAAGATTCTTTTCCTTCTCTCTCTCAAAGCCACTGAGTATATTTTTAACATTTTTCAAAATATTGACTTAAAAATGGAAGAAGTTTGAAATCTGAGTCTAGTCTAAATTCTCTGCCTGTTTTCTAGATATAAGAAATTGAGAAAGAAAACAGAGGTACTTCAACTCACAAGTTCCCTCACTTTATGTGGGAGAGCCTGATTTATTAGAATGATTTCATAAGGTTACTACGGGAACAAATATTCAGAATGTGAGGAACTCAGACTTTTTTTTGTCAAATGTACTAGAATGGAGTGGTGTGTCCAGCAAGGAAGATGGTGGGGGGCAGGAGAGGCTGAAATGTGGGTGGAATCTGGACTTTGATCAATGAGTATATGGTAAAGAAAAAGAGAGCTGCAGGGCTCTATAGGAGTAAATAGGAATTAGGACACTTGAAAGAAGCCTTATAGAAGGGGTTATGAGAAGGGACTTTTGGTAATAAAACTGAGAAATATCTGGACAATACGTCTGCAGGCTGGGGTTTATTGAAAAAAAAAGACAGAGAAAAATTCTCCAAGGATGGAAGGACTAAAGGCTTTTTAACAGCATGGATGCCCACTGCTGTGTTCCATTTTTAACTTATATCATGCTGTGCTGAGAAATTACCACTTGTATCTTACCTGGACATTTGGGAGATGTGTGCTACAAACACATCCTTAAATTAATGACACTTTAAAGAATTGGGGGCATGATGTTAACAAACCCCAGAATACCCCAGAATTTCTGAGAGCCACTCACTTCCTAACATAAGTCTGGAACCAAGTCATGAGAGGGTATGAGGAAACACTCTTTCTGCAAACACAAGAGAAGGACAAAACCTACCCAGGGAGGAAGATGGTAAGGAGCAGGAAGGCTGACCTTTGGGTGGAATCTGGATGACACTGGCCAATTAGGCATCATCTATGGCCTTGCAGCCATCATCTTAAAGTAGAAGGGTTACGAGTGATTTCTAGGGTCCCTTTAAGTTCTGAAGCTATTACATTTACTTTTTGAACAGCACTGTTCTATACAATGTCCAGCAAGGAAAAGTTTCAAAAGTTCAGTAGGAATCAAAAAAGCCTAGAGATCAACTTCAAAGAATAGATACCGAAACAGGCATCCTGAGGACCAGGTTATAGTTCAGAGTTCAGAGTTCAGGATTTCCAAGTCCAAAAAATCAAGTGTGAATAAGGAACCAATCTAGGAAACTGGAAAATAAAAGGATCACATCTAGAAAAAGAATTAATGCAGTAATTGGTTAGGAATCCAAGCTAAGGTCTCGGTGATGGCAATGGGCACTAGATGGGAAATGAATATTAATTTAACCATCTCTGAAATATCAGCCTAGCTATTCAATACCCCCTCAGGGGAAAGTCTCTGAATCAGCTAAGGCAGAACAAGACCAAGTGAAAGAGGAAAAACACTGCAGGGAAAATAAATGGTATAAGTCGGTCTCTCATCTCCGGAAAGGTACCACTGAAGGAATCAAATAGCAATGCATTCATATACACATATATGCATTCCATACCTATAAAAATCTCCATGTGTCTCAAAGGGAAGGCGTGGGCTGTCTTAGCACGTTGAGTTATCGGGAGACAGAAACAGATGTACAGCAAGTTAATGGGTTGGTTATGCCGCTTGCATTGTCCTCTCTCTCTTCCTGCAGTTGGATTCCAGGGAATATTTAGCATAATATATAGCAACGACTCTCTGCCCTACCTTACAGCAGCAGAAAGGGGATATTTACAATTGAATAGCAGTCAGTATGGGGCCCTATGGAGCAGAACTACTGCAGTCAGTTCATTATTTACAGTTCCAACAGGGCTCATTGTTCCCCTTGTGGTTTCCCAGCTGTCCTGGCAAGTAAGCAGTCCCAGAAAGGCTTCAGCAGGGACCCTCAAATGCTAATGGTTCCCTCAGGTTGACCTTACATATAGACAGGGCAAGTAACTTCCAACCTGCCATAGTTTCAAGGCCCTCCGAAGATCCCTGAATCAAAAATAACCCTACCACTGCCTGCTACCTGACCCGGATGCCTGAAAATCTTCTGTGGAATTGTATCCCTCTGAGTTAGGATACTGCTCCCTGTTCAAAAGCAAATGTATTTCAAGCCGGTATAATCTATTAATATCTTAGTGAAAATTTATTAGATTCTATATAATTTTTGGTCACAAATCTTCTGAGTTGGACAGGTGCACAGTGATTCTGTAGAATACAGGTTAGCTAGCAAAGTATGGCTCACAGGCCAAATCTAGCTCACCATCTGTTTTTTATAAAGTTTGACTGGAACACAGCCACACTCTTGTTTACATATTGTCTATGCCAGAGTTGAACAGAACAGCTGCAACAGAGGTTGTGCAGCCCACGAAGAATGAAATACTTTTTGGGTCTTTACAGAAAGTTTGTCAACCCGTTATGTCAAACTACCCTACTGGGGGGAAACAGGCCGGAGAGGGCAAGGGACATGATGAAAACTATAGGAGTTACTCTTGGCAAAGCGGAGTCTCAACCATATCACTGGACTCCCATCTTTTTGTCACATTGTCTCTTAGAGTTCTTTGTAAAGTAAGAATGAACAGGCCATAGAATGAAGGACAGCCTGAGGGGCTCTCCTAGGAATAAAGCACACTATCATATGGTCCGTGGATTCCAGGAGTCACTTTGCTTACTCAGTTTTGAGTTTTGGGGTTTTGAGCTATTTAGCAATTGGACACTGTTGGTAGATCATGAATTATCACTGCAATTTAATCAAAGGTTTTGAGTATAACAAACTGAAAAGCTGGGCTACAAGGAATCTTTCCTTTAACATTTGACCATTCACAGAATCAGACACTCTTCTGGTGTAGTGTGTCTCTTGTGTGTTTCTATGTGCATTGTATGTGTGAGTATGCATTCTAAGTAGCCAAATGTGTTTTAAAAATTAAGTCTTATGCAGAAGTTCAATAGGTAAAATGAATACAATTACATATGTTTTCAGTTTTCTTGCATGGATATCCTTAAGGACCTAAACAGAAACGCGGCATCCTACAGGTCACTGAGAAAATCCCAACTTACTCTAACTGTTACCTGAGTCTCCTCTGTCCCCAACAATTGGACTAGCCCACATCTGATTGACCCTAGGAAAAATGAACTCATTAGTTCACAGCCCCACACAAACTACCCATACATCCCCCTCTACACATCTACACACCCTCCATCCATCCTTTTTTTATACTAATTTTGCTTTTGGAAAATTTCCTTACTTTGAACTCAAATATCCCTCCCTATAACCTCTTTTACATTATTCTTGTTTTTACTTCTCTATGTTTCACTCTTCACAATGTGGTCCTCGGACAAGCAACATGGGCATCAGCTTGGAACATGTTAGAACTTCACAATTTTGAGCTCTATTTCAGGCTTAGAGAATAGGGATTTGCATTTTAACATAATTCTCAAGAAATTTATGCAATAAAGTTGAAGGAACACTACTAAAGCCCAGTAGATTAAGTCAAATTCTTTGAGGAAAATTATGAATAATGAACTTTAATGACATTTCAATCAAATAAGCACCAAATTATGCAACTGTGAAAACAACTATATTCAGAACAGTATTTATTGAGTGCTAATTCTATGTCAGACACTGCCACAGAGGTACTGAACACAGAGGAGGAAGAAGGCAGAGCCTCTGACTTCAAAGGACCCCTAGTTTAACAGAAGAGTCAAATTTATGAATAGCTATAACTGACATAAAAGTGTAAATAAAATTTGGTGGGGTTCCAAATATTGCTGGAATACACTTCACCATAGAAATGCCATTTGAGATTGGAGTAGGAGCACATGGAACAATCCTCCCGGCAGATAGCTTGGACCAGCATGAGGGGACATATGCTAAGGCACACATGAGTGAAAGGGCAAGCAACGTTTGCAGAGCTAAGGTGGATAGGTTCTGACAAGGCTCCCAATGATCCCAGCTCCCAAGTATTCATGCCCCTAGGCAGCCCCCAACCCGAGTGTGGGGTGGACCTAATGACTTCCTTCCCATATATGGAACAAGGCAAGTGATAGCATGTGACTTTCACAATTAGGGAAAGCACTTGTGTCTTCTGCCTTGCTAGCACTCTCTCAGAGGCACTCTCACTTACCCTGTCCTCATTTTCTCTCTAATGAAGCAAGCTGCCATGATGTGAGATGATCTACAAAGAGGTCCGTGTGGCAAGTTAACTGAGAGAGGCTTCCAGAAAATAGCTCATGAAGAACTGAGGCCTCAATCCAACCACCCATGAGGAACTAAATATTAAAACAACTATATGAGTGATCCAGAAAGTGAGTTCTTCCACATCAAGTCTTGTGGGAATTATGGCCTTGTGAGAGACTCAGACCCAAAGGCCCCAATCAAGCCACAAGTCCTGGCTTGCAGAAACTATGAGATAATGTATATTGTTTGCAAGTTGCTAAATTTGGGGGATAATATGTTACTCAGCTATAGATAACTCTAGTAGGCAAAACAATGGCCCCCAAAAGATAAATTTACAGCCCTAATCCTCAGGACCTTTAAATGTTATTTCATATGGCAACGATTTTGCAGATATGATTAACCATCTTGGGTTAGAGGAGAGGGAAGATTATTCTAGATTATTCACATGGGCCCTAAATATCTCTGTAAAAGGGAAGCAGAGGGAAATTTAGTATAACAAAACAGAAGGCCATGTGATTGAAGCAGAGATAGGAGTGATGTGACTATACCTCGAAGAATGCTGGTGGCCATCAGATGCTGCAAGACACATAGAACAGATTCTCACATCCAGAGAGAGAGAGGCCCTCTGACCCTTTGATTTGGAGCCAGTGATACTGATGTAGGACTTAGAGCCACCACAACCATTACTATATACATTTCTATTGTTTTAAGTCACCAAACTTGTGGCAATTTGTTACAGGAACCATAAGAAATTAATACAATAATTAACACAGAGGCTTTGACAAGTTTAGTGTGGCGGGTATGCAGGACACCCTGGAGGACTTTCACAGAGAAGATGGCTCTGAGAAGGCAGGCTAGAGCTAGACTCTCAGCACCTTGTGGTACTGATTTTTTATAGTAAGTTATAGATGGCTAATTCCATGGGTGGGAAATGTGGAGTTAAGCAGAGGAAATGTCCTCATTATTTAAAGATCATTCCAACGGCATTCTGGAGCATGGACAGGATAGGGCAGGCTGGAAATTAGTGCAGCATATCAGGCTGCAACAACTAGAAACATGAGCAAAAACACCTAACGGACTTAATTCTCATCAGGTATTTTCCTAAAGATTAGGATGGAGAGAGAAATAAAACTGGAAAGCAAGATAGCTGTGGGGTGGATGTTGGGGTGAGAACACTTAGCAGGCTGAAGTAGCCATGAGCACTTGGAACCTACTAGCATTCCACAATTATGCCAAGGGTTAGAATTCTAGACAGAATTCCTGGTCCAAACAAAGAAATGAGGCTTATTTGCAAAGACCAGAAATGCAAACATTGACTTTCACTTGTTGGTCAGTTAAATCCATTTGATATTTGATACTCTGTCTTCAAGAGCTTTGAGGAAACAAAAACTGCACTCCAGCATTGCAAGGGATCCTGACAGGATAACATGGAGAGCAAAGTCAGGTAGATGATCTTGACTTACAGTAAAATTAAAGGCAGAGTGGCACGGGGTCAAATGGATCTCACTCAGCCAGTCACTAGTTGTGTCGTCTTGAGCTAAGGACTAAGTCTTTTTGTGTCTCAGCCACTCAGTTTTTGCACCTAATCTGGGACCAATGACATTACAGTGTGATTATGAGGATAAGAGAAAATGGGGTAAAGCATTAAAAAAAAACCCTCTCTCTCAGAATGATAGTTACTGATATATACATCAACACCCAGAAGAATATATAATATAATCCTATAATATCAATTATTTCCTCATCTGAATCTTTTCTTGATTAGCATAAATAGTACAAAACTGTGACCGGCCAAGTAGATATGCACAGTTTGATAAGTTACTTCTAACAAAGAGAAGAGTTTAAAGAATTATTTATGGATATATCTAGTTCTAATAAAAAATATTTATAAATATAGTTGTATCTAAATCCTACTCTTAAGATTAAATTATATCAATACACAAAGATTAGACTAACATTTAACTGAACATTATAAATCTACTTGTAAAACATATATTCATCCCTTGATTTATCTTTGGAAAAAGTAAAATACAACTTACATTTCTAAGAAAAGCTTCTAAAATACTTTCAATTAAGTATAAGTGACTAGCATTTGGATAATATTACTATACTTTAGCAATTTAATTATACAAAGAAGCTTAGGTCATTTTTCAATAAATTTTTCAATTCATTGACCTAATGGCTGATTTCAAATACTTGACTTTTTTCATATGAAACAATAATGACACATATTTGCATATAGTCTTTTCCAATTTACACCAATCATACAAAAAAAACCCCACAATTCCTAACAGCCATGCAAATGAAATTCAATTTTGTTTTTTCTATATAGTCTTCTAATGGAAAAACTAGGATCAACAGACAAACATTTCAGGGCAGCAGATTTTGGCTCATTTAAGAAAACTATTAAATCTGAAATGTGTCAAATAGGATGGACTAGTTCACACTGTGGAAGTATGCTGGGAGGGATTAAGTATCACCTGAATGATTGTACCCCTTGGAAAAAATGTTGGACAATAGCTCCAGTTACTTGGGTAGTCAACCTGGTATACCATTAAAATTTCTTGCCAGCTTAAGCACATTATGATTCCATGTTTATTTTTATAATAATGAACTATATAAATTTCTACTACTGGTTTGTACAGATTAACAGAAAAAGAACATCCCAGATATCAGACCCTCTTAACTAAAAAACATAATGTTTGTTTGTTTTATTTAAATTCAAGTTAGTTAACATACAGTGTAGTCTTGGCTTCAGAAGTAGAACCCAGTGATTCATCTCTTATATATGACACCCAGTGCTCATCCCAGAAAGTACCCTCTTTAATGCCCATCACCCATTTAACCCATCCCCCCAACAACCCTAGTTTGTTCTCTATATTTATGAGTCTCTTATGGTTTGCCTGCCTCTGTTTGTATCTTATGTTTGTTTCCCTTCCCCTATGTTCATCTGTTGTGTTTCTCAAATTCTACATATGAGTGAAATCATATGATATCTGTCTTTCTCTGACTGACTTATTTCACTTAGTATAATACCCTCTAATTCCAGAGAGGGGGGGGAGGGGGGATTAAAAAAAAAGAAAAAAAATACAAACTCCGCATTCCTACTCTTCCCGTATATTCCTGGAATTCATCTCCACATATATCCCCATTCACCTATTTCACTTCCTGAATTCTAAGCAAAGTGTAATTATAAATGCAATTTTAAAACTTAATACAGATTTTTATAAGGTACTCACCACCACATGGTTTCCTACTCAACAGTAAAATTTTAATCTTAAATACTATTATTACCCCAGTAGTGTTCAAACACAATAAAAGAATAAAATGAATGTATACCTCCTGGAGACATTGACATTTTCACAGGAGAAAGAATGAGATTTCACTGCCTTCATTGCTTACTAGCTTTCTCTTGTTGCCTTTTGAACCTGCAGTTAATAGAGATATTTCAATCTCCTAAATGGCTGACCTGGTCCACTAAGTAGGTCAGGCAAATGAGGGGAACTGCCTCTCTGAAAGGAGTATGTAAAGATGGGAGGTCCCAGGTAGTATTAAGTGCCAAGAAACACCTTGAGGACACTGTGCCAAAGGGAAAAACGCTAAGTAAGAAAAGAAAATAAATAAATAAATAAATAAATAAATAAATAAATAAATAAATAAATAATTCAGTAATCTATTTGAACTATCTGAAACTGCCATTTTTACAGGTCAAAAAGTTTGAAAGTTGGTGAGTTCATATGGTTCAAATTAGATAAATGGAAAAAGGGGTCGATAACAGCCACAGTGAAAGACCTACCTACACCAAAACTTTTATATTGAAACTTGGTAGTTCCTACCTGCTCTGAATCTAGGCAGGCTGAAATCATAGCATGGCTCTACACTTTTATAGTCTCTCTCTTGCTCAACTTGGAGTTCTGTTATTGTATGAGAACAACATGAACTAGCCTGCTGGAGGATGAATGACCACATGGAGCAGAGCCCCACATCCCAGCCCAACTTCCAGCTGATCACAGATGCATGAGAAGGCTCACGCCTGGACAAGATTTACACAAACTTCTCATGTTTCTGAAATTGGTCCCAGAGTCACAGCTGAGTTTTGTTTTTGTTACTGTTGCTTTTTAAACACCTTCTTCCATTTCCCATTCTTTATTCCCATTGCCTTAAGCAAGCTCCTTAGTTGGCCATGGTTCCTTGCTTGATGAAGTGACCCAAATCTTTATTCTTAAAGAGCCTACACTATTAGTAATCCTGACTGAATTAGGCTGTTTAGTTTTCCAGGGGCTTTAATCATAGGGCATGGGAATACTAAGTGGCACTCCAAAGGTACCATTTGTATTTCAAACAGAGTTTGGTTTACCCCCCTGTGAAGCAGCAATCCATTTTCCCCTTAATAATCAGAATCAATTATCCCAGCCAGTACAAATAACCCTCTTCTTTGCCTTGATTGGTTGATTACTAGTATGGAGAGCCCCAAGTGTCCAGTGGACAGTCTCAAAATCCAGTTTAACTATTTGACTGAATGATTCCCTTCTCTTCTGGTGAAAGCATTCTTCACTTGGGAACTACCTTCTAAACCATCAGAGCCCAAAGTTTCAGGGAGGGGAGGCAAAACTTTTGCTAATCTAGCATGAAGGGGTCATGGTGAGAAGATTCACTTCCACAGCCATTGCTTTATAATCACATCCATTAATTTTGTCTATAGTGGAAATAGTACTATATATTGGTCACTAATTTAAACCATTAACCTCCTGTGTGATACTTCCTAGCCCTGCCAGGTGGTGCCACTCTAGCTAACACTGTGTTTCTGAGACTTCAAAAGCCATTCCACAAACCTGTAAAACCAGCTGCTTCAGGGCTATGGGGAACATGGTTGAAAACCAGTGAATTCCATGAGAATGGCCATACTGCCATACTTCACTGGCTTTGAAATAAATGCCTTGGTCAGAATCAATGGTGTGTGAAGTACCATGACAGTGAATAAGTTCTCTAAGTCCAGGGATATTGGTTTTGGCAGAAGCATTATGAACAGAGAAGGGAAATCCATATCGAGACTGTCTATTCCAATGAGAGCAAAGTTCTGCCCCTTCCATGATGGAAGTGATTCTATATAATCAAGCTTCTAGCAGGTGTCTGGTTTATCCACTCAGAGAATACTACCCCAACTGGGACTCAGTGTTGATATCTGTTATTGAAAGATTGGATACTCAGCAGTGAATGCAGCCAGTTGGCCTTGGTAAGTGGAAAAACCATCTTGCTGAGCCAACGCATGATCATCCCTGCTATTATGGCCACATTTTTCATGAGCCCATGGAAGAATGGATAACTAGGAAAATAGGCTGACTCATGTCCACAGGATGAACCATCTTGTCCACTTGATCATGAAGATCATTGTTGCGCTTTGGTGAGTATATGAATAGGAAACACATTTATATATATTTTCTGCCTATTTAGTGATGTCTAACTAGATACTTTCCCAGATGTTCTTGTCACCCAGTTTCCTCTAGAATCACTTCTAGTTCCAAACTCTGCATTAGATAAAATTTGATCAGACAAGTAAAAATTCTAGTAGATGAAAAGAAGAATGGTAATAAGGAAAAGAGGAAAATGTTAGGGATCTGACCTTGAGCAATGTGAAAATTGGCTACACACTCTGGGTGAGGCTGCTGACTCCAAAGAGCAGACACCTGGGAGAAAGAAGATGCCTGCAAAGTAAGGGAAGCAAAGACAGACTGGAATCTGTGAGAGTGAGCAGATCTCCAATTTAGAAGACAGGGGTGTTCCTGTAGGAAGCGCTGAGCACTTATCTGGCTCAGAGTCAGGAAAGGTGGAGGAAGACATCTAGTGTGAGCTGCAAGAGCTCCAGCTCCACTGCTGCTGGCTGTAAAAATGTGATCAAGAAGATAAGCAGTTATGTGGGTATGCTGTGACAGTGCTGCAGGTTCCACACCTAGCTTCTGACCACACAAAGGAGGTGCTTTAACTTCTGCCTTCCACATGTTGAGCAAAATGTCTCTCATTGTCCACTCTGACCTGGAGCCACTCAACAAAGGGAAAACTGGAAATACATGCTTCAAGCTTACCTAAGTTGCCACACTATATAATTCACAACCACAGATTCTAAGATTTTTGTTTTGTGTTCTCACCCCAATTGCTAACTGATGCAGGCTCTAACTGATGTTAGGTTCTGCCTGGGCCAGAAAGAATAATAAGGAAGAAGATTCTGGTGACAGCATTAATTATTTATGAGAATTAGAACAGAGCTACAGGTTATTGAATACAAGTAATCATTTTGTATGGATGAAAATGATTTTAAAATTTAAAAATAATAAGGAACTGGTAGTTCTAAGAATGGAAATTAATAAATTAAATAAAATTAAATCAGAACCCATGTAATAGTTTGCTTTCAATAATTTTGTGTGTTTCCTCCAAAATTTGTTCTCTA
Source organism: Felis catus (assembly GCF_018350175.1). Lineage (NCBI taxonomy): Eukaryota > Metazoa > Chordata > Mammalia > Carnivora > Felidae > Felis > Felis catus. The sequence goes on along the minus strand of NC_058379.1, from coordinate 71,343,099 downwards.
CTATTGCCTCTCTGAAAATGATTACTTTTGGTATCTGGTTGTAGCTATGGATAACACCAAATCCAAATAAACATAGTGACTTTCCCTTCTTTGAATATTATAAGGTTTGTTCTTTCTTCTCTCCCATCCCCTTTTTTTCTCCCCATGAATTTCAGGTGTGTATAAGTAAATTTTTTCTGCCCTTAGTTCATGGTACATTACCATTTTTTATCTCAGCTACTTTTTCTTTTTTCTTAGTAATATCTGGGTTTGCTTTGTTACATATCTCTAAGCTTAACCCTCCTTATGCTTCCCCAATCCCATAAAGTATGTAGAAAAAAGAGAAAAAAATTAATCCAGAGTTGGGATGAGGCTGAGTAAACGTAAAGAGGATTCTACAAAGACAGCATGTACACCAGCACTTAGCATCAGGTAGTTGAGTTACACTTAAGCACATACCTTAGTGACACTTTATGCTTTTTAAGGTTTTGAACTTTCCAAATTAAAAAAAAAGTAAAGACATATCCTCAAATTCTTTTAACCTTGAAGCACTAGACTCTTACATAAAGAAAACATTTTTATGCATTTTAAAGTACATTCTCCTTTTTTTTTCTGGAAGGAAAGGAATGAAAGAACCTTTTCTTAGAAAAAAAATAAGAAAAGAATACAGTTTGGTTGGAAAAATTTTTATCCCTGAAGAATAATAATATGAATTTTAACTACCCAGTGTCAATTTTATGACCATTATATTACACAGGTGAATACATACATAAAGAAGGCAAAGGATTTTCTCAAATATCCCAATCATTAAGTGCAAATTTTGGCATTCTGAAATAGTGTGTTTCAGGGGGACAGGGAGTGAATCAAAGAGAATGGTAATTTTGGAAAATAGGCTTACTTGGTGGCCTGTGAAAAGACTTTCTTGTGTTTACCTGCTTCTGGATTTCATCCAGCCCGTGAAGACCTTAGATGGTTCTCTCTGGAATCAGCTGCCTTCTCCGGGGGCACATGTTCGCGAAACAGACCCAGAGTGATTCCTTTACTTCGCACCAGCAGTTTGTGTTAAGATGGGCCAGTGTAAGCATGGGGTGCAGCTGGCACACATGGTGTAGGGGATCTGTGGTGTGCAGCCCAGAGCCCTCTCAGGACTGAGGCACTCATTGCTCCCACTGCAGATAGCTGACAGCTGGCAGTAAGATTCCTCTATGGCATCTGACTTCAGCCAAGAAAGCCATCTCTGTCTTACCAGGGACTCAGCTCCTCCCAGAGGACAACTCTCACCCAATGGTGAGGTGGGGGGATTAGGGACACATCCCCCTCACAGCACAGATGACAAAGGCACAGATGCAAGGGCCTATGAAATCACCTCAAGCACCTGTTATGGGAAATTTCTTCCAGTCACTGGTTTTCCTAAAAGCATGTAGCTTTTGCACTTTACTGTAGGACATGTCCATTTTATGTGAAGATACTTTAAACTGTTTGTTAAATAAAACTTCACAAACACTCATTATGGGGCTTTCTGACCCCAATTAAACACCAAAAGTAGGGTCCCCATTTTGACAAGTGCAGACTTCTGGTCAGGCCCCGTGGTAATGGGTCACGTGGAAAAGGTTGATTGGGATCTCAGTTCTACTGGTGACACCTGATTTATAAGTATTTAGCATCCTTAAAGATTTGCATCAGCCATGTTTTCAAGAACCACACACTGCATTATGACATAGAAAAAGATGCCTGTGAATTGTTTCTGGATCATATATGAAGATGTTAAATGAAGTCGGGTTTGGGTAAAAGAGGTAGGCTACTACATTCAAATTTATGCATTATTTTTTATCTCTATGTGAACAATTTGGTCAGAGTTGGTTTCTTCTCAGATTACACAACTGACAGTTTGTTTTCCAACTTCTGCCTCTTTCCATTGTCTCCTTGTTGGGCTATGTTTCCAAATTGCTATTGTCCTTTCCTGGGTGCTTCATGCATCTTCCCTGCCTTACCTGCATCTACTTTGTCCGCCCTTGATTCGCACATGCGCACACACACACACACACACACACACACACACACTCCAGCACAAAGGCTGAACAGGAAAGCAACAGTCTATCAAACAATAGGTAAACCACCCCTCAATTAATCCTTATATTTGTATAACGTTTTAATATTTGGGGACTAGATGACACATTTAGACTTAACGCTTCCTATGATCTTTTTTTAATTTAATTTTATTTTTTTATTATATGAAATTTATTGTCAAATTAGTTTCCATACAACACCCAGTGCTCATCCCAAAAGATGCCTTCTTCAATGCCCATCACCTACCCTACCCTCCCTCCCACCCCCCATCAACCCTCTGTTCTCAGTTTTTTTTTTTTAATTTTTTTTTCAACGTTTTCAGAGAGAGACAGAGCATGAACGGGGGAGGGGCAGAGAGAGAGGGAGACACAGAATCGGAAACAGGCTCCAGGCTCTGAGCCATCAGCCCAGAGCCCGACGCGGGGCTCGAACTCCTGGACCGCAAGATCGTGACCTGGCTGAAGTCGGAGGCTTAACCGACTGCGCCACCCAGGCGCCCCTCTGTTCTCAGCTTTTAAGAGTCTCTATGATCTAATAAGGTTGTGGTAATGAGAGCTTTTATGACATGGAATTAATAAAACAGAAGGATAAAAGAGTGACAGATGTGACCAAAAGCAAAACAGAGACAAGTGGGGAAATACCTCTATTTTATTCTAATCTCACAGTACACCTGAGGGGAGGCAGGGGGTTCATTGTACCCTATTTAATATACAGAAAATTAAGAGAGCTGTGAACGATACTGATCGACCCCAGACACAGCCCCACTGTTCTATAGTATATCTGAGATTCTGAGTCCAGGATTCATATGTGAGCACATCCCTCCCTTCAGTTCATCTGTTTCTCAATAAATAATTGATGATGGGTTGGACATGGCATTGGCCAAGTCACTTCCTCACACTGAATCTCATCTTTAAAATGATGGCATTGGGCAAGATGATCTATGAGGTCCCCTTAACGCTAACATCCTAAAATTCTATTATTTTTATAACATAGTTGGGACAAGCACACATATCTCCTAGGTTCTCATTCTGGCTCTGTTTTCCACACTACTTACAATTCCTCCTTAGGCTCTATGGAATTCCCCCAAGGCAGTGATGGATGACCACAACAGGGAGAACGGATGATGTTCATCTTACTCTGTCTACATCTGACTGTGACTGATGGCAGGACACACGTTGCTTAAGATCTGATGATGTGAAGATGGGAACATCCTGGCCTCTATTAGTTAGTGATAATAGTAGATAGTCTGAAATCTGCTCTGGTCTGTCCAGGAACTACACAAAATGAGTCATCTCTTCCTCTGAACAATTTTCTAAGGATAGCTGATATCTCTAAGAACTGATCTAGATACTGCCTTTGTGTTGAATACTGAAAGCATAAAGTTTTTTAATTTTTAAATTAAATTTCAAAGAGTAAAATACATTTAGAATGTCACTATTCTTTTAAGGAAAACATCTAGTTATTTCCATGCCCAGAATATTTAATAATAGTTTAACCTTGCTCTGGAGATCACTTACAAAATTATTCCTGGTTTTCCATGGATATATTTATTTCAATAACTTTGTCTCAGGTCATAAATCTACATGATTCAAAAGTTATTTCATGATTTTCCTGGATTCTTAAAGATTTATTTCAAAGTCCAGTTTTCTGTAGCATGAAGGATATTTTTATTAGAAATACTAAACATTTTTAACATTATTATAAACAGAAAGTTTGTGCATAGAATGATTTAAAAAAATGAAATATTAACATCTTGCTGTATTTGTTTAAAAATCAGTTTAAGTAATAAAACATTTCCAATCAAGTTTAACCCTTCGCAGGACCTACTCTCTCCCTTGCCTCCTCAGAAGTAGCTACTCTTCTGAATTTGTTTTTCATTCATTAATAATATATAGTGTAAACAAACAAAAAAACTCCTCTTGTGCATTGTTACAAGCTTAGGATCAATGATGCATTTTCCATACTGAGAGGCACTATTTCTTAGAGCCCAGGCTCGCTTCAGGCTGCCACCTACAGTTATATGACCTTAGATATGTTGTTTACCTTATCTGTACCAGCCTTTCCTCTTTTACAAATATGTAGCTAATCCTATTTCCTGTCAGAGACTTGTTTGGAGAATTAAATGTGGAAACACACATAAAGATATTTAAACAGTGCCTAGCATACATTGAACATTCAATAAGTTTTCACTTTTTGTCTAATCTTATTTTTTTTTATTTTTAATTTTATTTTTTTAAATTAACCTCCAAATTAGTTAGCATATAGTGCAACAGTGATTTCAGGAGTACATTCCTTAGTGCCCCTTACCCATTTAGCCCATCCCCCCTCCCACAACCCCTCCAGTAACCCTCAGTTTGTTCTCCATATTTATGAGTCACTTCTGTTTTGTCCCCCTCCCGGTTTTTATATTATTTTTGTTTCCCTTCCCTTATGTTCATCTGTTTTGTCTCTTAAAGTCCTCATATGAGTGAAGTTATATGATTTTTGTCTTTCTCTAATTTCACCTAGCATAATACCCTCTAGTTCCATCCATGTAGTTGCAAATGGCAAGACTTCTTTTTGATTGCCAAGTAATGCTCCATTGTGTGTGTGTGTGTGTGTGTGTGTGTGTGTGTGTGTGTGTATACATATACCACCTCTTCATTATCCACTTATCCATTGATGGACATTTGCGCTCTTTCCATACATTGGTTATTGTTGATAGTGCTGCTATAAACATGGGGGTGCATGTGTCCCTTCAAAACAGCACATCTGTATCCCTTGGATAAATGCCTAGCAGTGCAATTGCTGGGTCATAGGGTAGTTCTATTTTCAGTTTTTTGAGGGACCTCCATACTGTTTTCCAGAGTGGCTGCCCCAGCTTGCATTCCCACCAACAATGCAACAGAGATCCTCTTTCTCTGCATCCTCACCAACATCTGTTGCTGCCTGAGTTGTTAATGTGAGCCATTCTGACAGGTGTCAGGTGGTATCTCATTGTGGTTTTGATTTGTATCTCCCTGATGAAGAGTGATGGTGAGCATTTTTTCATGTGTCTGTTGGCCATCTGGATGTCTTCTTTGGAGAAGTGTCTATTCATGTCTTTTGCCCATTTCTTCACTGGATTATTTGTTTTGTGGGTGTTGAGTTTGATAAGTTCTTTAAAGATTTTGGATACTAACCCTTTATCTGATATGTCATTTGCAAATATCCTCTCCCATTTTGTTGGTTGCCTTTTAGTTTTGCTGATTGTTTCCTTCACTGTGCAGAAAGTTTTTGTTTTGATGAGGTCCCAGTAGTTCATTTTTGCTTTTGTTTCCCTTGCCTCCAGAGACATGTTGAGTAAGAAGTTGCTGCGGCCAAGATCAAAGAGGTTTTTGCCTGCTTTATCCTTGAATATTGTGATGGCTTCCTGTCTTACATTGAGGTCTTTCATCCATTTTGAGTTTATTTTTGTGTATGGTGTAAGAAAGTGGTCCAGGTTCATTCTTCTGCATGTCGCTGTCCAGTTTTCCTGGCACCACTGGCTGAAGAGACTGTCTTTATTCCATTGGATATTCTTTCCTGCTTTGTCAAAGATTAGTTGGCCATACATTTGTGGGTCCATTTCCGGGTTCTCTATTCTGTTCCATGGATCTGAGTGTCTCTTCGTGTGCCAGTACTATGCTGTCTTGATGATTACAGCTTTGTAGTATAGCTTGAAATCTGGGATTGTGATGCCTCCTGCTTTGGTGTTCTTTTTCAAGATTTCTTTGGCTATTTGTGGTCTTTTCTGGTCCCATACAAATTTTAGGATTATTTGTCCTAGCTCTGTGAAAAATTCTGGTGTTATTTTGATATGGATTGCATTGAATGTGTAGATTGCTTTGGGTAGTATCAACGCTTTAACAATGTTTGTTCTTGGAATCTTTTTCCATTTTTTTTGTGTCTTCTTCAATTTCTTTCATAAGCTTTCTATAGTTTTCAGTGTCAGTTTTCACTTTCTTAAGTAGTATTATGTAACCTCGCTTTATCTTTCAAAATTATTTTTGAGATTTACTCACTTTCATTTGTTCCTTTCAAGAATTATGTAGTATTCCTTTATTTAACTGTATTGCAGTTTATCCATTTTACTATTGAAGGGCAATTATAATAAATCTCCAATTTTATACTATCACAAACAATATAGTCTAAACTTTTTGTCTCATGTTTCCTTTCATAGATCCATGGGTTTCTCTATACTTACAACTGTTTATACCTTCCTCTTTAAAGACAGTGTCTACAAACTAGCTTGTTTTTCTAAGTCAGGAACTTTTAGCATGCTTTGGAATCCCCAGATTGACTTATTAAAACAGAGCTGGCCCCCAAGCTCAGAGTTTCTGGTTCAGCAGGTCTGGGGTGAGACCTGATATTTTTGCCTTTCTAACTAGTTCCACAAGTGATTCTGTTGTTCTGGGTATCACACTTTGAGAACCAATGGCCTAAGTGACTGTATAAATTTATACTTCTGTCACAGCGATTATATGATTTTCTATACCTTTTTGACCACTTGGAACTGTCAGATTTTTTAACTTGATATGATTAAAAGCTCTGTGATTTTAATTTATATTACTCTGGTTATTACTGAGAGTATTATTTGATTATTGGTCCTTCATAGTTCACTTCTTTTAAATTACCACTAATATTACATTGTTGACTAGAAGTGAGTTCAGTGAGTATCCTTGTCATCATTAATAATACTAGTTAATGCAATAAGAAAAAGAAAAGATTATAAAGGGAGCTAAATTCCCTTTTTCTACACAGGCAAAGAGTCAACCAACTAAGATAATTCATCAAAATTAGTGAATAAAAGATGTATATATAAAAATCAACAGAATTTATACATGCTGTAAAATAATTAGAAAAAAAATGAGAATAAAAGATTCCACACACTGTAGCAGTAAAATAAGGTAATAAAGCTCACAAAAGATGTACAAATCACTTATAAAAATATGACAAAGTTTAGTCATTAAATGTGTCTTCAGGGGTGCCTGGGTGGCTCAGTTGGTTAGGCACATAACTCATGATTTTGGCTCAGGACATGATTTCACAGTTCATAGGTTTGAGCCCCCCACCAGGCTCTGTGTTGACAGTGTGGAGCCTGCTTGGAATTCTCTCTCTCTCTCCCTTTCTCTCTGCCCCTCCTGTACATACTCTCTCTCTCAAAATAAATAAACATTAAGTAATAAAGTATTTTCAGTAAGATCTTGATATATCATTTTAATAAAGGTCAGTTTTTAAAAAACGTCACATCTTCATTTATTGAGGTGCTCTTACGATTTTCTCCATAAAACCATTACTGCTATTATATTATGTTTTACATTTTTTGATGATGAACCATCCTCACATTTCTGGCATATCATCCCCTTAGTAATTAGGTAATATATAGATAAATGTGTTCACATTTCACTTAGAATATCTACATCACTGCTCAAAAATAAAAATGTATGTGATTATCTTGATTGTGTTGCCCTGGATAATTTTGGTATCAATGCTACCCTAGACAATTATCTCTTTCTGTAACCATTACTGTTGTTTTTCAAAGGGTTGGCAAATGAGATTGTAAAAATGTCTGGAACCAGTCCTTCAGATAAGTAATTTGATTATCAATTCAATGACTACCATTTTTGGTGTATTTAGATTTTTGAGGCTCTTCTTTGGTTGATATCAGTCATCTGTATTCTAGAAAATATATGTTCTTATTTAAATTTGTAAATACACTTTTATAATACTGTTAATAGGATTCACTTAAGATCTAAAAATGTCCATACTGTATATGTAGCTATGGGTTTCTTCATTTCTAATATTCTTGTGTCTTTTCTATTTATTAATCAGTCTTGCTAAATTTATAGTGTTCCCTTTCATTTTTTTGATAATCTGTATAGTCTCTTTGTTTTTTATACTGCTAAAATGTTTTAATACTTTATACCTTTCACTTTGTTATATTAAAAACTAGAAGTCATTCTTAATATGCTCAATAGCTGAAGCACAGAGGGGTTAATAATTTGCCCCAAATTTGTTAGCAGGAGAACCAGGCTCTGTACCTAGGAAATTTGGTTCAATAATCAATATTCTTAAATGTATTCCTAAATCACTCAGCACCTATTTGTTGAATGAATAAGTGTAGTGTTTCCTAGGATTTCTGTAAGACATTATCATAAACTAGGATGGCTTAAAACAACAAAATTTATTTTATGTCACAGTTCTAGAAATCTAAAATCCAGGTGTAAGTAGGGCTATGTTCTCTCTCAAGGCTTTAAGGAAAAATCTGTTCATGTTTTTCCCTTAACTTCTAGTGCAGTCATCAATCCTCAGTGTCCGTTGGATTGCAACTACATCACTCCAGTCTCTGCCTCCATCTTCATATGGCACTCTTCCCTCTATCTCTGTCTCCTTTCTCTTCTTAGAAGCATACTAGTCATAGGGAATTAGGGCTCATTCTAATCAAATATGACTCTATCTTAACATGATTACATTTGCACACACCTATTTCCAAATAAGGTCACATTCATAGGTACTAAGGGTTAGAAATGAAACATCTTCTGTTTTCACTGGTGGAAACATCAACTGGTAACAGTAAGATTCAGAGAAGATAAATTCACTTACAGGAAAAAATAATAACTTCTTAGAATATACCTGAAGACTTAGCCAGACTACCCTGGGTTTGAATTTAAGATTCATCATTTACTATGTATATGAGTAGCGTTAAGTTACTAAACCTTGTAAACCTTAATGATAACAATACTTACCACAAAGAATTGTTGTAAAGATTAAATGTCAAAATAGCATGGGTGAGAGAGAAGTACACCACTTTAAGATAGTGATTCTAGAGGAGAAATGGAAATAGCACTGAGAGAAGGTAAAAGCAGAATGTCCAATAGAGCAATTCTGTTTATGTGTCTCTGTTTATAATTAAGATTTGAAACCAAAATGGCAAATATTAAAATGGTCATAATTATGTCTGGAATTGTTCAGATTTTTTTTCAGTATTTTTCTGTGTAACTGAAATAAATTACTTACTATATGTTTTACTTTGTTTTTTAAAGTATTATTGCATTTATGTCATAAGCCAACCCAAATTTCTCTTTTTTTAAATCTGTGCATTAAAAAAGTAGAGTAGCTGCTTTTTAACTATTTTTAAGTCACAGAAGCAATGATTAGTTAGGATTCCAATCCAAATATAATAATGAAGTACAAAATGAAAATTAAATTTCTTTACTCTCTAACCAGTGACATAGTTACACCACTCTCTACATGTACTGCATTTAATAAAATGTATTTTATGTTTTTTCTATAAAATAGTTATGCATACAAATATATAACAATTGACCTCTTTTCCACCTTATGAGGTCTCTTCAAGAGAGTTCAAAATAAGTGATATTAATTTTTGAGCACCTACTACTGTGTGCCAGGCTTTCTACTTAGATGTCCTGGTCCAACCCCATGATAATCCCCTGCAGTAATTGTTTTTTTTAAGTCCCAGTACCTAGGACTGCTTCTCAGGGAAGCTCTGGGAAGAAAGCAGATATGCAGGGAAGTAACTTTCTGTGAAGGCTGCCTGGCTCCCTGCTCTTCTAATGTCTCTAAATTTAGAAACTTCACTTTAGTTCTTCCTCTCATTGCCTGACCCAATTCCAGGCTCTAAGCCCTTTTCTGTCCCTAGAAAGAGAAATACAAAGGATCATCCAATAGTTTAGCAAATGGTTACTAAGTCAGCCTTTTCTCAAGGAAAAGTCTTATGAGAAAGGGCTGATTCAATTTCTTCTCCACAATGCCAGTGTCACTGTGATATTGGTTCTTACTTCCCCGGTCACTGGGTTCTTGGCTTGATAATCAGTCTATACATCCTTGCCTGGAGTCTCTTTTCGTAAGGACAAGGTTTCTTATTACTAAAAGTGGTTTTATATACTTGGACAGTTCCCCGTTCCCAGTCAAGCCTTTCTCCCCTCCCCAGCATGTGCTGATGGCCTTGCTTCTACAGTCTAAACCTTGAATTTAGATTCAGGTTAACCTATTCACTAATTTAATAAAACACACATTTTAATCCCCAATTCATGCCCAGTTTTTCAGAGGTAGAATCAAATCTCAATACAGATTTTTCTATTTCCTCCAGACCACATGACTTTTTGCTTCTTTTTAGGGTAGTTAAAAATAAAATGAATGGTTCTAACACCTTGTCTTTTAACAAGTAGGTATTTATAAGTCTGAACTAAAGGTTACTTGTACAGTAGGAATATTAGACATATGAGTAAAGACAAATACCAGGCCCTGAAAGGCTCCAGCAGACTCTTAACTTCATCTTTTTTTTTTTAACGTTTATTTTTGAGACAGAGACAGAGCATGAACAGGGGAGGGGCAGAGAGAGAGGGAGACACAGAATCAGAAGCAGGCTCCAGGCTCTGAGCCATCAGCCCAGAGCCCGATGCAGGGCTCGAACTCACGGACCGTGAGATCGTGACCTGAGCTGAAGTCAGACGCTTAACCGACTGAGCCACCCAGGCGCCCCTTCATCTTTTCTTTTTAAGTTTATTTATTGAGGGAGAGAAAGAGGGAGAGAGAGAAACAGAGAAAGAAAGAATACCAAGCAGACTCTGTGCTGTTAGCATGGGGCTTGATCTCATAATTGTGAGATCATGACCTGAGCGGAAACCAAACATCTGACGCTTAACTCACTGAGCCACCAGCCGTCCCTTAATTTCCTCTTCTTACAAACTGTTATAGAGTCATCATTCATTAATGCATCCAGTCAGCAGATAACCGGGATTTTCTATACAGAAGGGGCTTAATGTAGAAGGGCCATAGGAGACCCATGTTAAAGGTGTATTTTCACAGTAAGCAGACTAGGTTTGCTTGTATTTTATATTTTATGTCAAAAATCAATAAAAATGGTTTTCTAAATATGCTTCTAATCACATCTTGTGTATAATTAAGAAAATAGAAGTCTTTCATGTCAGGTTATACTATTGCTATTATTTACTATTTTTGAGGGAATAGAAATCTTAGGGAAGTTGAAATTCCCTAAATTCCCAAGGTAATCCTTAGTACACCACAAGGTCAAATATCTATCCCCCAAATACAGCCAAGGAATGATGTTCATCAGCCACTATTCTACAAGGTGACAAATGTTGAGCTGTAGTGCATGATTCCCATCACATTGACAATTTCTTTGATTTATTCAGTATAATTCTGAAAGGCTTGGAAGTGTATCTTTCAAAATAACTTGGCTTAACATTTATAACTTGGCTTGGCTTAACATTTACTGGTCATTTCAAGTGCATGAGATAAACAGAGAGGCAGTGGGGAAATCAGTATTGTCTAACTCTGAGAAAAGTGCAAGACTGGCTGCTGCAATATACAATAATTGTTTTTATAAACTATCACAGGAGGAAAGGAAATAAAAATAGAAAAGACAGAGTTTCTTGTCCATCCCTCACCTCCCAGTCCAATATATTCCCTTTCATCATCTTTTCCTGAGATTTTTCCCCATTATCTTTGGCTTAAAAATAAATGTTATTTCCTTGATAAATAATGTGGAAAATATTTATATGGTACTTAATCTTACAAACTGGAACTGTTGTGACAGTTTTACATGTAATAAATCAATTATCCTCAAAATAACTCTGCCAAAGCAGTTCTAAGAAAGAAGTTTACAGCAACACAAGCCCACCCCAAGAAGCATGAAAAATATCAAATAAACAGCCTAACCCTACATCTAAAGGACTATAAAAAGGAACAAAACCCCAAACCAGTAGAAGGAAGGAAATAATAATTAGAACAGAAATAAATGAAGTAAAAACTAAAAAAAAAAAAACAAACAACAACAACAAAAAAAGAAATGATCAATGAAACCAGGAGTTGGTTTTCTGAAAAGCTCAGCAAAACTGATAAAATGCTAGACAGACTCATAAAAAGAAAGACCAAGAGGACTCCCCAAAATTGGAAATGCAAGAGGAGAAATAACTGACACCACATAAAAAAGTATAAGAGAATATTATGAGAAATTATAAGCCAACAAAATACGAAAAATGGGATAAATTCCCAGAAATATGGGATAAAATGGGATAAATTCCCAGAAATATCTAACCTCCCAGAACTAAATCAGGAGAACAGAAAATTTGAACAGACTGATTACAAGCAACGAAATTGAAAAAGTAATCAAAAACTCCTAACAAACAAAAGTCCAGGACCAGACAGTTTCACAGGTTAATTCTACCACGAATTAAAAAAAAAAAAAAAAGAGTTACTACTACTTCTTTTCAAACTATTCCAAAAAAACAAAGAAGTAAGAAAGCTTCCAAATTCATTCTATCAGGTCAGCGTTACCCTATACCCAAAAACCACAAAAAGACATTAAAGAGTTCTCTGATGAACACAGATGCAAAAATCCTCAACAAAGTATTAGTAAATTGAATCCAACAATACATTAAAAAACATCCTTCACAATGAAGTGGGATTTATTCCTGGGATGCACCAGTGGTTCAGTATTTGCAAATCACTGTGATACATCATATAAACAAGAGAAGGGATAAAAACCATATGATCACTTCAACAGATGCAAAAAAACATTTGACAAGGTGCAACATCCATTCATGATAATAACATTCAACAAAGTAGGTTTAGAGGGAACATACCTCAACATAATAAAGCCCTTGATGAAAAACCCACAGGTAATATCATACTCTGGTTAAAAACAGAGTTTTCTCCCTAAGGTCTGGAATAAGACAACGATGTCCACTCACCACTTTCATTCAACACAGTACTGTAAGTCCTAGCCACAGCAATCAGACAACAAAAAGAAATAAAAGGCATCCAAATTAGTAAGATATAAAACTTTCATTAGTTGCAGTGACATGATACTGTATCTAAAACACCCAAAAGACTCCACCAAAAAACTACCAGAATAAGTGAATTCAGTAAGGTCACAGAATACAAAATCAATATACAGAATTCCTTTGCATTTCTACACACTAACAATGAAGTAACAGAAAGATAAATAAAGAAAACAGTCCCATTTACAACTGACAAAAAGTATGAAAATATTTAGAAATAAACAACCAAGGAGGTGAAAGACCTGTGCACCGAAAACTATAAAGAACTGATGAAATATATGAAAGCAACACAAAAAAATAGTAAGATATTCCATGCTCATGGATTGGAAGAACAAAAATTGTTAAAATGTCCATACTACCCAAAGCAATCTATAGATTTAAAGCAATCCGTACCAAAATATCAGTAGTATTTTTCACAGAACTGGAACAAGTAACCATAACATCTGCATGGAACCACAAAAGACCCCTAATAGCCAAAGCAAACTTGAAAAAGAACAAAACTGGAGGCATCAAAATCCCAGATTGCAATATTTACCACAGAGATGTATGAATTAAAAAAGTATGGTACTGACACAAAAACAGGCACATAGTTCAAAAAGAACATAATAGTCCCAAAATAAACCATGCTTATATGGTCAATTAACCTTCAATAAAGGAGGAAAGAATATGTCATGGGGAAAGATAGTGTCTTCAACAAATGGTGTTAAGAAAACTGGACAGCTACATGGAAAGGAATAAAACTGGACCATTTTTTATACCATACACAAAAATAAACTCAAAAGGGATTAAGGGCCTAAATGTGAGGAATGAAATCATAAAAATCCTATAATAGAGCCAGGCAGTAATTTCTCTGACATTTGCCACAGCAACATCTTTCTAAATATGTCTCCTGAGGTAAAGGAAATAAAAGCAGAAACAATTGGGACTCTATAAAAATAAAAAGCTTCTGCACAGCAAAGAAAACAATCAACAACAACAAAAAAGACAACACATTGAATGGGAGAAGATGATATATCCAATAAAGGGTTAGTATCCAAACTACATAAAAAACTTACACAACTCAACACCAAAAAACAAACAAACCAACAAACAAAAAAGCAAAGAATCCAATTAAAAAGGGGAAGAACACATGAATAGACATTTAGACATTTCTCCAAAGAAGGTACCTAGATGGCCAACAGACACATGAAAAGATGCTCAATATCACTCGTAATTAAGGAAATGCAAGTCAAAACTACAATGAGAGATCACCTCACACCTATCAGAATGGCTAAAATCAAAGACATAAGAAACAAGTGTCGGCAAGTAATGCATTTCTCATACACTGCTGATGGGAATGCAAACGAGGACAGCCACTGTGGAAAACAGTATGGAGGTTCCTCAAAAAAATTAAAAATAGAATTACCATATGACCCAGTAATTCCACTACTGGGTATTTACCCAAAGAATACAAAAACACTAATTTGGAAAGGTATATGAACCCCCAAATTTACTGCAGCATTATTCACAATAGCCAAATTTTGGAAGCAACCCAAATGTCCACTGATAGATGAATGGATAGAGAAGATGGGGTGAATATAAATACAATGGGATATTATTCAACAATAAAAAATGAAATTTTGCCATGTGCAAAAACATGGAAGGATCTAGAGAGTATCATGCTAAGTGAAGTAAGTCAAAGAAAAATACCATATGATTTCCCTCATACATAGAATTTAAGAAAAAATGAACAAATAAAGAAACACAAACCAAAGAACACTCTTACCAGAGGGGTGGTGTGTGTGTGTGTGTGTGTGTGTGTGTGTGTGTGTGTGTGTGTGTGTTGGGGGAGGGGTGAAATAGGTGAAGGAGATAAGAGTAAACTTATCATGATGAGCACTGAGTAATGTAGAGAATTGTTGAATTAGTGTACTGGACAACTGAAACTGATATAATAACACTATATGTTAACTCTACTGGAATTTTAAAAAAAAGTAAAAGGAAAATAACAATGTTTTTTTTACCAATTAAAGAATATCAATAGAAATTATAAAAGAAAAACAAATGAAAATTCTGGATTTGGATTTGAGAAATAATAAAAATGAAAAATTCACTAGATAGTTTCAACATTTGAACTGACAGAAGAAAAAAATAGCCAACTTAAAGAGAGATCAATAGAGATTATGTAGTCTGAAGAACAGGGAGGGAAAAGACTTTAAAAATTATCTTTTAAGAAATGTGAAACACTACGATCTCGCGGTCTGTGAGTTCGAGCCCCGCGTCAGGCTCTGGGCTGATGGCTCGGAGCCTGGAGCCTGTTTCCGATTCTGTGTTCCCTCTCTCTCTGCCCCTCCCCCGTTCATGCTCTGTCTCTCTCTGTCCCAAAAATAAATAAACGTTGAAAAAAAAATTAAAAAAAAAAAAGAAATGTGAAACACTATTAAATATACCAACATACATGTAAAAGTTGTATCAGAGAAGAGATAAACATAGAAATTTTCAAAAATATAATGGTAGAAAAATTCTCAATGATGAAGCTCAAACTCAAAGCCAAAAAAAGAAACAAAAAAGCCAAAGACATGCACACATGTGCACACACACACACACACACACACACACACAAAATAAAAATGTTGAAAGTCAAAGCCAAAACCAAAAATTTTTAGGCAGCAAAGAAAAATGACTAATCTCATACTAATCTCAAACCGTAATAAAATCAAACCTGATATCTCACTAAAAACAATGGAGTCAGAGGACAGTAGGATGACATATTCCATACAAGAATTTTATATCCAGCAAAACTATCTTTCCAAAAATGAAGGTGAAATAAACACCTCCCAGAACAAACAAAAACTGAGAAATCATTGCTGATGGATTCACCTACAAGAGGTATCTTTCAGGCAGAAAGAAAGTGACCACAGACAGAAATGTAAATCTGCATGGAAAAAGAAACAATATCCACAAAGGTAATTATGTAATTATAAGACTCCTTTCTTCTTTAAACTGATATAAAAAGTAATTGCATAAAATGATTATAATTGCATTGATAGGCCAAAATAACATCTAGAAATGTAATATACTTCACAAAACCTCATAAAGGAAGTGAGTGGAAGCAAAGCTGAATTGGAATAAGAAATATCTCAAAATAATAACTAAACCTTCCTCTTAAAACACTGCAAATTAAGAATAAATTAACCCTACAGCAAAAGGAAAGGAGGATATGATAGAGTAGCTTTTTACAAAATAAATAGAAAACAATAGAGAAAATCATTGAAAATCATTAAAACATATCGACAAAATTGATATACATTTTTCTATACTGAACAAGAAAAAGAAAGAAGACTCAAATGATTAGAATCAAGAATAAGAGAAAAACACTAGCAACTTTACAGAAATAAACTAAATCATAAGGGATATTCTGAACAACCAAATGCCAAAATAGTAGGTAGCTCTAAAAAAAAATGGACAATCTCCTAAAAAGACAAAAAGTACCAAAACTGTCTCAAGAAAATACAAAATCTGAAAAGACTTACAAAAAGTAAAGACAATTAGTTAGCAGCCAAAACCACTATCCACAAAGCAAAACCCAGGCCAAATGATTCTACTAGTGAATTATACTAAACATTTGAAGAAATAATACCATTTCTCCCAAAACACCTCACAAATTTCTTAGAAAACAGAAAAGGGGGAGCACTTCCCAACTCAAAGGCTAGGATTATCCTGACAACCAAACCAGACAAACACATCACAAAAATAAACAAATACAGCTATAAACCAATATTTCTTATGAACATAGACACAAAAATCCTCAAAAGATACTAGAAAACTGAACCTAGAAACATATAAAAAGGATAATACAGCATAACCAAGTAGAATTAGCCCAGGAATGCAACACTGGATTAATAGCTGAATATCTTTTTTTTTTTTAATTTATTGTCAATTGGTTTCCATACAACACCCAGTGCTTATCCCAAAAGATGCCCTCCTCAATACCTATCACCCACCCTCCCCTCCCTCCCACCCCCCATCAACCCTCAGTTTGTTCTGAGTTTTTAAGACTATCTTATGCTTTGGCTTTCTCCCACTCTAACCTCTTTTCTTTTTCTTTTTTTTTTTTCCTTCCCCTCCCCCATGGGTTTCTGTTAAGTTTCTCAGGATCCACATAAGAGTGAAACCATATGGTATGTGTCTTTCTCTGTATGGCTTATTTCACTTAGCATCACACTCTCCAGTTCCATCCATGTTGCTACAAAGGGCCATATTTCATTGTTTCTCATTGCCACATAGTACTCCATTGTGTATATAAACCACAATTTTTAAAAATTTTTTTAAAATGTTTTTATTTTTGAGACAGAGAGAGACAGAGCATGAGCAGAGAAGGGGCAGAGAGAGGGGGAGACACAGAATCTGAAGCAGGCTCCAGGCTCTGAGCTGTCAGCACAGAGCCTGACGCGGACTCGAACTCACACACTGTGAGATCATGACCTGAGCCAAAGTCGGACCCTCAACCGACTGAGCCACCCAGGCGCCCCTAAACCACAATTTCTTTATCCATTCATCAGTTGATGGACGTTTAGGCTCTTTCCATAATTTGGCTATTGTTGAGAGTGCTGCTATAAACATTGGGGTACAAGTGCTCCTATGCATCAGTACTCCTGTATTCCTTGGGTAAATTCCTAGCAGTGCTACTGCTGGGTCATAGGGTAGGTCTATTTTTAATTTTTTGAGGAACCTCCACACTGTTTTCCAGAGTGGCTGCACCAGTTTGCATTCCCACCAACAGTGCAAGAGGGTTCCCGTTTCTCCACATCCTCACCAGTATCTATAGTCTCCTGATTTGTTCATTTTGGCCACTCTGACAGGCGTGAGGTGGTATCTGAGTGTGGTTTTGATTTGTATTTCCCTGATGAGGAGCGATGTTGAGCATCTTTTCATGTGCCTGTTGACCATCCAGATGTCTTCTTTAGAGAAGTGTCTATTCATGTTTTCTGCCCATTTCTTTACTGGGTTATTTGTTTTTCGGGTGTGGAGTTTGGTGAGCTCTTTATAGATTTTGGATACTAGCCCTTAGCTGAATATCAATTAATGTAACACATTATGTCAAAAAAAATTTTTTTAATCACATGATTATCTCCATAGATACAGAAAAAACATTTTCAAAATATCCAACACATATGAAAATGTCAAAACAAACTTTAAAAAGTACAACAATACTGAATAACTCACATGTCCTAGTTTCAAAACTTACTACAAAGGTTCAGTAATCAAGATGGTATAGTTTTTCCAAAGGGATAAACTTAAATGGAATAGAATTAAGATTTTAGAAATAAGCCCTTACACTCCTGGTAAATTAATTTTTAATAAGAATGCTAAGACAGTCAAATGAAGAAAGTACAGTCTCTTAAACAAATGATACTGGTACAATAGGGTATCCACATACAAAAGAACAAATTAGGAAATCTGGATCCCCCACCTCACACCATAAACAAAAATTAACTCAAGTTGGGTCATAGGTCTAATGTAAGAGCTACTGCTATAAAACTTTTAGAAGAAAACATAAGGGTTCATAACCATGGTCTGAGCAATGGTTTCCTAGATATAACATCAAACACACAAGTAACAAAAGAAAAAAGATAAACTGGGCTTCATCAATATTAAAAAACTTTCTGCTTCAAGAGATACCACCTAGAAAGTGAAAGGACAACCCACAAAATGGAAGAAAGATGCTTGCAACTTATATATTTGATAAGGGACTTCGACCTAGAATAGTATAAAGAATGCCTACAACTCAATAATAAAAAAGATAAGTAATTCTATTAAGAAAAGACAATGGACTTGACTAGACATTTCTCCAAAGAAGATATACAAATGACTAATAAGCACATAAATATCATCAGCCACCAGGGAACTGCAACTCAAAAGCACATGATACTCCTTCAGAACCACTAAAATGGCTGCAAAAAAAAAAAGAGATATCAACAAACATTGGCAAGAATGTGGAGAAATTAGAATGCTATATATTAACAGTGGGAATATAAAACGGTACTATTACTTTCAAAAACAGTCTGGCAATTCCTCAAAAGTTTAAACTTAGTATTACCATATGACTTGGCAATCCACTCTTAGATACATTCAAGATAAATGAAAGTATATATCTACTTTGCACATAAATATCCATAGCAGCATTTTTCATAGTAGCCAAAAACAACTAAAAGATCTATAAACTGATGAACAGATAAATATGTCAAAGTGGAATATTACTCAGCAACGAAAGGAATGAAATATTAAATATATGTTCCACCATGAATGGATCTTGGAATCATCATACTATATGAAAGAAGTCAGTCACAAAGACAAGATGTTGTAGGATTCTATTTATATGATATTTCCAGAATGGGCAAATCTATAGGGTAGATATTTGTTTCCTAGGGCTGAGAAAGTTAGAGGAAAATGGAATAGAGGGAAATCACTTCATTTTGGAGTGATTAAAATGTTCTAAAATTTAGTGCAGTAATGGTTGCACAACTCTGTAAAAACACTAAATAACATGGAATTGCACACTCTAAATGAGTGAAAGGTATGGTATGTGAATTAAATCTCAATAAAGCTGTTAAAAAAAAAAGCTTCATGGAGCCCAGACTACTCCAGCTCCATGTGAACTTAACTCCAGCCCATTTTCACTGATTCATTGATTTGAAAACCAGCTCCTAATTTGGATTCTGTGCTCATACTGCTCCATGGAACTCTTTATAGTATTGGGGGACATTTTTAAGGAGGTGAGTGCTTGTTTGGTTCTCTCCTCTCAGAACCCTTCAGTTCTCCCTGATGTTCCTCCAATCTCTCTTGCACTATTGCTGATACCACACAAGTGTTGCCACTATTCTGTCCCCACTCACTTCTATAGTGGGCGTGATGGTACATTGTCAACTACTATTTCGTAGAAGTATTCTGGAGTCTATGGTTTTCTTAACTTAATTGTTCTCATTTTCTGTGACCGGATTTAGGAAAATTTCACAATCGCAGTGCTGCCATAACAGTCTTGCTTGTTTTGTTTTGTTTTGTTTTTTGTTTGTTTCAGACTCATGAGTTTTTTAAGGGAGTAGTTCATGCAACAAATCTCTGTGGCAGCACAAGACTTAAAATAACCCTGTGGTCCCAATCTCAAGGCACAAAGTAAGCTGAAAAGCCTGTTCAACCCAAAGTAGGCACATTCTCAAATGCCCTATTCAGTTGTGCCCAAGGTAGATGATGGAAAAGGAAAAATTCCTCACACACTGGAATAAAGGGCCACAGAGAACAATAAATTGGGACCCCCCTCCCCCCAGGGGGGCATAATCAGTACCTAAAAAGGGATATTCTGCAGATCTAGGACAACAACTTATGGTGTCTGCACAATAAGATTTAAAATTGCTACAAAGTAGTGACTGCTGTATGTATTTATTCCTTTCCTTTACCCAAAGAAGTGTTCATTGTGCTTATCTTGTCCCTCCCTCCACCATTTTACTTTACAAGGGAAGATAACTTATATAATTAGTTCAGTTATGTCTGGCCCAAAGTAAACCATATCTGAACATTATGGAGAGACTACTGTAAAGAGTCCTTTCAACATTATCCAGAAATCCTGGACTTTGAACTTGATGGTGTAACTAGATGAGGCTTTTAAGTGGTTGCCTTCCATGCAAACTTTTCCATAGATAAAGCAAAGTATTTTCCTTAAAGAAAGGAAAACGAACCAATATTGGTGACAATACAAATGGACTATGGTAATCATTAAAACAATCAAATATGTCCAGTTCTTTCTCCACTTCTGGTCACATAATAAGATTGCATTTCCATGATCCATGAAATTATGTATAGCCAATGTGGTGTAGTTTGACTGATAAATTAATGTTTTACATGTGTCATGGCAGGAACTTTGATAGCCAGTGCCTAATTCACCGTGTTCATTTTTCTTGTCAACAATTATGGATGCATATGTCAAAAGAAGTGTCTTTCAACCTGGGTTTCTGAGAAACTGTGATATGCACATACACTTGCCCATCTGCAATAAACATATACCACGATAAGAAATAAACTTTTATTTTTTACATCACTGAGATCACAAGGCTCTTTTTGTTTGTTTTGTGATTACAGCAAAATATAGCCTCCACTGTGTGATGCTAAACCAACCTCATAGGTTTGTTAAGAATGAAATCTGTAATGTACACAAAATATTTAACACATGAACTGACATATAGCACTTTATTAATTGTAGCTAGTATTACAATCATTGCAGCTAACCAATAAAAAATCTCTAACAGGTTCAGCAAACCACTCTCTGGTTTATATTCCCAGCTCTTCTTCTGATGTGATAGATTTCATTACACACACAAATAGTCTGTCTGTCTCTCTCTCTCTCTCTCTCTCTCTCTCTCTCTCTCTCTCTCTCTCTGTCACTCACTCTTTGGAGCCAGGTACCACATCTTGTTTATCCTAACAGCCTTGGTTCCTCTCAGAATATGGAAAATGCACTTGCAGTCCAAGTTTGGAGCTAAATTTTGTGTTTTCCTTGGCTGCACAGGGAAAAGGCAACCAGAGAGTTGATTATCTAATACTCCAAATCTATCTTTAAGGGCATTATAGGATGAGTGGGAACTTCAGGATACATTTCTGTTCTTTTACCTCATGGTAAAGAGATAATTACAGGCTTCTATTCAAGGCTTGGGTTATGTAATCACAATTACTTAGGCTTAAATTTGATCTTTATTGTCAGTAATGTATCCTTGGACATATTTGTTAATCTTTTATTGTCCTAATTTTCTCATATATTAAATAGGAGTAATTCTAGGTATTTCCTAGGGTGGTAGTGAAGATTAAATATAATGAGGAATATAAAACAATTACCTGACACTTAGTATACACACATTTAATATTGCATATTCTTTCACTTTTTACATATCTTTATGAAAACTGACCTCTCTTCCTGCTTCCCTCTGCTCATCCTGTCTCTTCCCTACAGTCTCATCCATATAAAACTAGCCACATTAGCAATAAGCGAGTAGAATGACCCAGAATACTGCTTCCCTAGGCTCTTCCCCATCCATCATTCACCCTTAGTGGTTCAGCATCACTGGGAAGTTTAAGCATATTATTTTTCTGTTTTGCCACTAGGAAAGTGAGGGGTTCCCTACAATGATACTTCATGAGTTCAGAGAGTAGAGATATAGAGTTAAGTATATTGCAGTGCATAAATACCTATATAGATTCACATGTGGGTGTATAATACATATACATACACACACATTTGGAAGAATTCTAAACACAAAGACTAAGGAAAAAATGTCTAGCATATAAGTAATCCCAACTATGGAAGACTAACTGGCAGGTGGAAGGCCAGAAATATGTATGCAAATATTCATAGCAACATTATGCTTACTGTCCAAAAAGTAAAAACAACTAAAGTATCAGTAAGAGAATGGATAAACAAAATGTGATATACCCACACCATGGAATACTATCCACTTATAAAAAAGGAGCAAGCTACTGATACATGCTATATAATGAGTAGACCTCAAAAATATACTAAGTGAAAGAAGCCAAACACAAAGAGGCCATTTATATGAAATCTTTAGAAAAGGCAAACCTATAGAGATAGACAACAGATTAGGGACTATATGAGAATAGAAGTGGAAATGGGTATTGACTGCAAATGAACATGAGGGATCTTTGGGGGATAATGAAAGCGTTCTAAACTGGCTTGACTTGATGCTTGTACAAGTCTGTAGATTTACTAAGAATCATTATATTGCATACTTAAAACAGGCAAATTTTATGGCATGCATATTGTGTTTCAATAAAGCTAATGAGAGAAAAGGAAAGAGTAAAAAAGAACAAGAGAGAGGTGCTCAATACACGTTCATCCAAATGTCAGTTGACACTGTGTATCTTGTGCTGGCTCAAGAACCCAACCATCTGAGGTAATGCAGCTATGTTGGACTGCTGTACTTTCATAATTTGGGCTCTGAGTCACTTCCACTCCATCCAGACACATGAGATCCATAGCATTCCTGCCAACACACAGTATTCTCACCTGTTGGATAGCAGTGAGATTCTGACTCATTCTCTCTCCTTCAATAGACTAATCAACATTGATGATGATTAGCAATTATACTACATTAGGCTCCCAACTTTGTTCTTTAAATCCATGGCAGCTCTAATCTTGTTTGCAGCTGTGAAGTGGGGCTCTACCATAAGCATCACTTTTGACTTTCAGAGATTTGTTGATGCCACCTGAACAAGGTCACCAGAAAGGATCTTGGGCAAGGTTAATCTACCGAGAGAGAAGCCATGCTCAAAAACTGAAACAAGATAAATGTACACGATCTGCTGAATGTAGGGGAGTCAGTTTCTCAGCTTCCCCTCTGATTCTGATAAGCACTTCTGGGACCATCAGAATTTGTAATTTCCAAAGAAAATAAATGCAAAGTAGGACTCCAAATTACGCTAATCACACAACTCTACTAAGTAGCTATTTGTGAGTCTTTATAAGAAAGTTCCTTCCAGAGAATAAAAGACAAGGAAGACTTTCCTTGTACAGAAGATTATCCCAATTTATTCAGGTGAATTCGGGAGAAAGAGGTATTTAAGAAGGAATTTTGTTTAAGGAAAGGGAAAGAAGGCACTTTCCCTATGAATTATAAGAATTATCTCAGGAGGTCCAAAAGAGTTGAAATATTTCAAACAATATATTTTATTATTTGTGAGGTCCATGGGGACCAGGACTTTGGCAGGTTCAAAGCCTTACTTTGGGATTAAGAGTATCAAGTACATAGTAATATTCAATAATATTTTTATTAAATGAAGGGTTAAAACTGAATAACTTAGAGATGCTCTTAAATACACGGGAATAGCAAAGAGAGCTTCTAAGCCAAAACAGCTTTCAGAGTTAGGGCATTTGCAGAAGTAAGTAGCAGAACATTTATGGCCAAGAATACTAAAAGAAAGATCCAGAATTTCTTTCTAGGAACTGCATACGGTCGAGAATGGAACTCATATAAAGGTTACCAGAAATGACATAAACACTGTAGATATGCAGGTCTATGTTTCTATTAAGTGTTTCCTAAGATATTTTATAGTGTATAATGCTGTGTAGAGTGCAAGGTTGTCTTGCATTTGTATGAGGGAGGAAAGTGAAATTTGATGTTCTCTCCTAAAAGGACAGGTGTGTTCTTCATGATCTAAAATCTCACCGGCCTGGGCCACTTCCATCTAAGTGTACTTGCTTGCTTGTGTTTTGCTTTGCTTCAAGAGTTTTTAAATTAGTTACATAAGCAGACTCACAAAGTGCCTGAAGCTGTTTCAGCAATGACCATCTACATCACAGAATGATAAAGACTCTGAATTTCAGTACAAGAAGAAACAAACTCCTCTGAGCCCAATCTGCTTCATTTTACAGGTGAGAAAATTATGGCACAAGACAGACAAGGATAAAACCAATACAAACCTCAGAGGTTGACTCAAATGGCAAATCAAATGAAATCTTGTATTCTTTCCATTACTCAGTCCACTTTTCTAATCTCAAAGCAAAGAGCCTATGCTTTCAGGAGGGAAATGCGATAGAGCATTTTACTGTACAGTTGACCCTTGAACAACATGGTGGTTAGCACCACTGAACCCCCTGTGCAGTAAAAAATATGCATATAACTTTTTGACTCTTCTAAAATTTCACTACTAATAGCCTACTGTCAATTGGAAGCCTTATCAATAACATAGTCAATTAATATATTTTGTATATGTTTTATATACTATATTCATACAATAAAGTATGCTAGACAAAATAAAATGTCAAGAACACTATAAAATACATTTATATCACTGTAATTGCGTCTATTGAAAAAACTCCAAATATAAGTGCACCTGCGTAGCTCAAGCCCATATTCAAGGGTAAACTGTAGTCTCTTTCTTAGTATCATTTACTATCTCTTCTATTATTGCCTTTCTGACTTATTACCACATAATAAGCTGTTTTTAGACAGAGCCTAAGTAGAATGCTTAGTTCACTTACCCTATAAATGACTGGAATTGATGCAAGTTCCTAGTGAGAACTTTTTGAGCAAATCAAAACATCCACCAACCATGCCTAGGTTTGAGGGGAATCCTATCAAAATATGCGGTCATTAAATATCAAATATGGCCAAACAAAATTAATCTTTAAAGTTATTTGTGGAGGTGCTGTCAAAAGTAATATTGAAAATAAAGCCATATTGAGCAAAATGAAAGCTTGTACAATCATTTTTCTAAGCTTGAAAATGCGAATTGATGTGAACTCCAAAGAACTGCAACTCAGCAAGCAGTAGGTGAACTTAAACACTCAGAAATTGTACTGTGCCATTCAGTCTGACTTCCTTTCATTCTCTCCAGCTCCCTCCAACAGTAACAAATAGGCAGGATTTTTGTTTTCATTTTCTGTGGCTCTTCCTTCTTCCATTAAACCAACCTTTTGCTTCCCAAAATCACTTCTGCATATTCAGGTGCTACAACTGGGAGCCTTACGAACAGAATGGAATTGTGGAGGGATGGTTGGCCAGGGGAGAAAGGAAATATTTCCTACATCAAAGCTCATTATAAACCAAAGTACATAAATATTTCCTCACTGGTAAAATAGGGGGTAGCCCTGGATACTCTAAGGAACTCTCTAGTTCTAAATCTATGACTGAATATACCTCAACATCATAACAATCCCTATCAAAATAACACCAGCATTCTTCACAGAGCTAGAACAAACAATCCTAAAATTTGTATGGAATTAGAAAAGACCTCAAATAGCCAAAGCTATCCTGAAAAAGAAAACGAAAGCTAGAGGCATCACAGTCCCGGACATCAAGCTATACTATAAAGCTGTAATCATCAAGACGGTATGGTATTGGCATAAGAACAGACACTCAGATCAATGGAACAGGATAGAGAACCCAGAAATGGACCCACAAACGTATGGCCAGCTAATCTTTGACAAAGAAGGAAAGAATATCCAATGGAATAAAGACAGTCTCTCGAGAAAGTGTTGCTGGGAAAAGTGAACAGTGACATGCAGAAGAATGAGCCTATACCACTTTCTTATCCCATACACAAAAATAAACTCAAGATGGATGAAAGACCTAAACATAAGACAGGAAGTCATCAAAATCCTAGAGCAGAAAGCAGACAAAAACCTTTTTGACCTTGGCTGCAGCAACTTCTTATTCAACATGTCTCCACAGGCACAGAAACAAAAACAAAAACAAACTACTGGGACCTCATCAAAATAAAAAGCTTCTGAACAGTGAAAGAAACGATCAGCAAAACTAAAAGGCATCCAATGTAATGGGAGAAGATATTTGCAAATGACATATCAGATAAAGGGTTAGTATCCAAAATCTATAAAGAACTAAATCAAACTCAACACCCAAAAACAAATAATTCAGTGAAGAAATGGGCAAAAGAGATGAATAGGCACTTCTCCAAAGAAAACATCCAGATGGCCAACTGACACATGAAAAAATGCTCAATGTCACTCATCATCAGGGAGATACAAATCAAAACCACAATGAGATACCACCTCACACCTATCAGAATGGCTAACAACTCAGGCAACAACAGATGTTGGAGAGGATGCGGACAAAGAGGATCTCTTTTGCACCAATGGTGGGAATGTAAACTGGTGCAGCCACTCTGCAAAACAGTACGGAGGTTCCTCAAAAAATTACAAATAGAACTACCCTACAACATAACAATTGCACTACTAGGCATTTATCCAAGGGATAGAGGTATGCTGTTTCTAAGGGGCACATGCACCCCAGTGTTTATAGCACCACTATCAACAATAACCAAAGTATGTAAAGAGCCCAAATGTCCATCGACAGATGAATGGATAAAGAAGATGTGTGTGTACACACACACACACACACACACACACACACACACACACACAAATGGAGTATTACCTGGCAATCAAAAAGAATGAAATCTTGCCATTTGCAACTACATGGATGGAACTAAAAGGTATCATGCTAAGATAAATTAGAGAAAGACAAATATCATGACTTCACTCATATGAGGACTTTAACATACTAAACAGATTAACATAAGGGAAAAGAAGCAAAAACAATTTAAAAAGAGTGAGGGGGACAAAACATAAGAGATTCTTAAATATAGAGAACAGAGGGTTGCTGGAGGGGTTGTGGGAGGGGCAATGGGCTAAATGGGCAAGGGGCATTAAATACTCTACTCCTAAAATAATTGTTGCACTATATGCTAACTTGATGTAAATAAATACATAAATACATAAACACATAAATGGAAAATATTTCAACACCACAAAGACCATATACAAAAGACCCACAGCTAATATCATCCACAATTGGGAAAAACTGAGAGCCTTTCTCCTACTGTCAGGAACAAGACAAGGATGTCCACACTCACCATTATTATTCACATAGTACTGGAATTCTTAGCCTCAGCAATCAGGCAATAAGAAGAAATAAAGGGCAGTAAGGAAGAAGTCAAACATTCACTATTTGCACATGACATGATACTCTATGTAGAAAACCTGAAAGGCTCCACCGAAAATATTGCTAGAATACATGAATTCAGCAATGTCACAGGATATAAAATCAATGTACAGAAATCTGTTGCATTTCTATACACAAATAACAAAGTGGAAGAAAAAGAAATCAAGGAATGCATCTCATTTACAATTGCACCAAAAACAATTAAGATACCTAGGAATAAATCTAACAAAAGAGGTGAAAGATCTGTACTTTGAAAACTATAAGAGACTTATGAAAGAAATTTAAGTGGACACTAAGAAATGGAAAAGCATTACATGCTCATGGATTGGAAGAACAAACATTATTACAATGTCTATATTATCCAACGCAATCTATACATTTAATGCAATTGTTATCAAAATACCACAAGCATTCTTCACAGAGCTAGAACAATCCTAAAATTTATATGGAACCACCAAAGACCCCCAAGTAGCCAAAGCAATCCTGAAAAAGAAAACCAAAACTGGAGGCATCACAATTCTAGATATCAAGCTGTATTACAAAGCTATAGTTATCAAGAGAGTATGGTACCAGCACAAAAACAGACACAGGGATCAATGGAACAGAAAACCCAGAAATGGACCCACAACTGTGTGGTGAACTAATCTTTGACAAAGCAGGAAAGAATATCCAGTGGGAGAAACACAGTCTCTTAAACAAATGGTGTGGGGAAAATCAGACAACAACACGTAAAAAAATGAAAGTGGACCACTTTCTTACACCATACACAAAAATAAATTCAAAACAGATGAAAAACCTAAATGTGAGACAGAAAACGATCAAAATCCTAGAGGGGACCATAGGCATCAACCACCTTGACCTCAGCTGCAGCAGCTTCCTACTGGACACATCATTGAAGGCAAGGGAAATGAAAGCAAACATAAACTATTGGGCTTTCAAGTTAAAAAACTTCTGCACAGCGAAGCAAACAATCAACCAAACTAAAAGGCAGCCTACAGAATGGAAGATATTTGTAAATGACATAAAGGGTTAGTACCCAAAATCTATAAAGAGCTTATCAAACTCAATACCCCCAAAAAAACAAATAATCCAGTAAAGAAATGGGCAGAAGACATGAATAGACACTTTTCCAAAGACATTCAGATAGCTAACAGGAAAATGAAAAGATGCTCAACATCACTCATCATCAGGGAGAGATACCACCTCATACCTGTCAGAATGGCTAAAATTTACAACACAAGAAAACAGATGTTGGTGAAGATGCAGAGAAAGGGGAACCCTCTTGCACAGCTGGTGGGAATGTCCAGAGTGCAGCTAGTGCAGCACTCTGGAGAACAGAAGGGATATTCCTTAACAAACTAAAATTAGAACTACCATATGATCCAGCAATTCCATTAGCAGGTATTTACCCAAAGGATACAAAAATGCTGATTCAAAGGGGCACATGCATCCCAATGTTTATAGCAGCATTATCAACAAGAGTGAAACTATGGAGAGAGTGCAAATGTCTGTTGATAATGGATAATGAAGATGTGGGGTGTGAGTGTATACATATATATATGTACCCCACATCTATATATATAACAATATTACTCAGCCATCATAAAGAATGAAATCTTGCCATTAGCAATGACATGGATAGAGCTAGAATATATTATGCTAAGCAAAATAAGTCAGAGAAACACAAGTATTATATGATTTTACTTATATGTGGAATGCAAGAAACAAAACATGAAAACTTGGGAAAAGTGGGGGATAAAAGAGAAAGAAACAAACCATAAAAGACTCTTAACCACAGAGAACAAACTGTGAGTTGATGGAAGAAGATGGTTGGGAGATGGGCTAGATGAGTGGTGGGGTTAAGGAGAGCACTCATAGTAACTACTGGGTGTTGTATGTAAGTGATGAATCACTGAATTCTACTCCTGAAACCAATACTGCACTCTATGTTAACCACTGAAAATATAAATAAATTTAGAGAGAGAGGGAGGGAGAGAGGGAGGGAGAGAGGAAGGAAGGAAGGAAGGAAGGAAGGAAGGAAGGAAGGAAGGAAGGAAGGAAGGAAGGAAGGAAGGAAGGAGAGAGAAAAGAAAAGAAAGATTAACTCAGTTGAGTGATATACATTGAGCTTATTAAAAACCACTAAGAGAATCAACAGCTGACAACAGGGTTTATTTTTGAAACATATAAGCCTCTACACTGTCCAGTAATCTTATTTAGTTTCAGGGCTGTGTGGCTAGCAAGACCCAAAGTGAAATCTCACTGCACTTACACTAGATGCAATTATTGTCTGAATTCACGTTTTGCTGTATGAATCTCATAATTTCTTAGGTTCAGGCCACAGTGAAAGTTCACTCTGATACCCTGCACATATCTCACTAACAGCAGACTGTGGACAGAGAAAATAGGAATGGTAATAAACTAAAGAAAGGGAAAGGGGAACATTCTCTCTCCAAAAAGGTATAGAATGAAATCCAGTACTTTTTATGTCACTATATAAAGAAGACTTGTATATTGATCTTACTCTGTTGTTGCATTGATTAGGATGAAAACCTGCCTTGCTGCAATGAAACCAAGTTCTGTAAGCACCATTAGCTCTATTAACTTACAGAAAAAAATACAAGCGTTGAGGTAAGATGCACATACCTATTTTTAACAGGACTGGGCTTAACATTAACTCTTGATCCAAACAAGTTTCAAATAGAAGTTACTCATGTAATTAAAACAGTTAATAACACGTGCTTTATGCCAAGCTCTATTCTTAATTTTTTTTTACGTGTTATTAAAACTCACAACAGCTCCCAGACAAAGGTATCATTTTAATTCTCATTTTACCCATAAAACTTAGAGAATTTTAGGGACAGTACTGGGTTGAATAGTGTACCCCTCAAAATTCATGTCTCCCAGAAATGGTGAATGTCAACCTTATTTGGTAATAAGGTCTTTATAGATGTAATCAAGTTATGAGATCAGACTTAGTTAGAGTGGGTCTTAAACCCAATATGGCTAGTGTTCTCACTGGAAGAGGAAAATGTGGAAACAGAGATGCCCATGGAGAATGCCTAGTGAAGACAGAGGTAGAGACTGGAGTTATGCGTCTACAAGCTAAGGAATGCCAAGGAGCACCAAGGATTTTGGCATCTACCAGAATACAGAACAGAGGCCTTTAACAGATGCTTCCCTAACACCATCAGACGGAGCACAGTCCTGCTGATACCTTGATTTCAGACTTCTAGCTTCCCGAATTATACACATTTCTATTGTTTTAAGCCACTCAATTTGTGGTGATTTTTTTATGACAGTATAGAAAACTAATATAGGGACTTCCCTCCAAGCCTGTTCAGCTATGATTAGAACTCAGTCCCTCTGGCTACTGAGTTCACCTACAGTACCACCACCTTTCACAATAGCATTGGGTCATGATATCAGCACTGGATGGCAAAGAGGACAAATGGGTAGTGGGAACAATAGTCCTGTAAGTTTGCCTCATGCTATGTCCTCTATAAGTAGTTAAGATTAATGAAAGCTGGTACAGGTTATCTATTGATAGCACTACCTTGACCTCTCTTAGTTTCACATCAATTTCTCTATCTATGAAATGGTGTATTAGCACTTCATTGGAATTTTTTTCAGGATCAAAGGAGCTAATACAGCAATATTGCTTATGAAGGGGGCTTGCATATTGTTAAGTGTTCAATAACTGTAATTTTGTCATTGTTATCACCACCATCATCACTATTAAAAAGAATAAATTCCAGCCACTCCAAAAAATAGTTGATGTTTTCTCACACCTGGATTTGCACCCTGTTTCTGCTACTTTTTTTCCCCCTCTGTGTAGCATTGGGCAAGTTATTCAATGTTTTGAGCCTTTTTTATTGGACATTGGGATATTAATGTATGCCTGCATCATGGGGTTTCTGTGAAAAATTACAAATAATATATTCAATCCAGTGTTAGGAAAACAGTAAGCAGAGGTTCGACACACATGGTAGTTGTTACTGACCACACTCTACTCCAGTGTGTAGTAGTCTTTTCAGTTAAAAATTGCCTTCATTTCTCTAATCTAGATCATTCTAAATGCAATTCAGGAATTTCTTTCTATTGTTCTAACCTCAGTGATGTTGACAGAGTTTAGATCACAAGTTTTTGAAAAATAAACTTTCCTAATCCCCAGCACAAGTCAACATTATAGATAAAGGTGAACACATTTCTAGAAAATATGCATTTTTCTCCAGATACCTGAACCTATATTTAAGCAAGACAAAATTGAACCTTTAAAAACTGTCTTTGTGGAAGTGAATATTAAAAGATCTTCTGGGAAGATAATGAGATGGATAAACTAATGAAAAATTTTTCTGTGCCTTGTGAAATACGGGTTTAATATTATTTTTAATTTTTTTCCTAGCATTTCACCGATGCCATCACCTTCCTTTCCTATGCTAGTGTGCCCTTATTGATTAGTTCTTTTATGTATTTTTAATTTTATATTTACATTTGGATAAATGGTTAAGTGGTGAGCTGAATGGTTAATGAGAGGAGTTGTTGCTGATAACCAGGAGGAGTAATACCTTTCATCTTTGTCAGGGATACAAGGTAATTTTGCTGTAGGAGTGACATTATAATGAACACCAAAATGGGATTTCCATTACATCTTTTCCTCCCTGGCCAACTCTCTCCCTCCTCCTCTTTTTTGTTGCTAAGCAAATGCCTAACTTAATTCGATAAGGAAATAATCTTCTCTAACCCCGCTTTGTATTGTAAATAATATCAGACACACATACACCCCTATTTTATTTATTTTTTTTCAATATATGAAGTTTATTGTCATATTGGTTTCCATACAACACCCAGTGCTCATCCCAAAAGGTGCCCTCCTCAATACCTATCACCCACCCTCCCCCCCCTCCCACCCCCCATCAACCCTCAGTTTGTTCTGAGTTTTTAAGACTATCTTATGCTTTGGCTCTCTCCCACTCTAACCTCTTTTCTTTTTTTTTTTTTTTCCTTCCCCTCCCCCATGGGTTTCTGTTAAGTTTCTCAGGATCCACGTAAGAGTGAAACCATATGGTATCTGTCTTTCTCTGTATGGCTTATTTCACTTAGCATCACACTCTCCAGTTCCATCCATGTTGCTACAAAGGGCCATATTTCATCCTTTCTCATTGCCACGTAGTACTCCATTGTGTATATAAACCACAATTTCTTTATCCATTCATCAGTTGATGGACATTTAGGTTCTTTCCATAATTTGGCTATTGTTGAGAGTGCTGCTATAAACATTGGGGTACAAGTGCCCCTATGCATCAGCACTCCTGTATCCCTTGGGTAAATTCCTAGCAGTGCTATTGCTGGGTCATAGGGTAGGTCTATTTTTAATTTTTTGAGGAACCTCCACACTGTTTTCCAGAGCGGCTGCACCAATTTGCATTCTCACCAACAGTGCAAGAGGGTTCCCGTTTCTCCACATCCTAGCATCTATATGCTCCTGATTTGTTCATTTTGGCCACTCTGACTGGCGTGAGGTGATATCTGAGTGGGGTTTTGATTTGCATTTCCCTGATAAGGAGCGACGTTGAGCATCTTTCCGTGTGCCTGTTGGCCATCCGGATGTCTTCTTTAGAGAAGTGTCTATTCATGTTTTCTGCCCATTTCTTCAATGCTTTATTTGTTTTTCGGGTGTGGAGTTTGGTGAGCTCTTTATAGATTTTGGATACTAGCCCTTTGTCCGATATGTCATTTGCAAATATCTTTTCCCATTCTGTTGGTTGCCTTTTAGTTTTGTTGGTTGTTTCCTTTGCTGTGCAGAAGCTTTTTATCTTCATAAGGTCCCAGTAGTTCATTTTTGCTTTTAATTCCCTCGTCTTTGGGGATGTGTCAAGTAAGAAATTGCTACGGCTGAGGTCAGAGAGGTCTTTTCCTGCTTTCTCCTCTAGGGTTTTGATGGTTTCCTGTCTCACATTCAGGTCCTTTATCCATTTTGAGTTTATTTTTGTGAATGGTGTGAGAAAGTGGTCTAGTTTCAATCTTCTGCATGTTGCTGTCCAGCTCTCCCAGCACCATTTTTTAAAGAGACTGTCTTTTTTCCATTGGATGTTCTTTCCTGCTTTGTCAAAGATGAGTTGGCCATACGTTTGTGGGTCTAGTTCTGGGGTTTCTATTCTATTCCATTGGTCTATGTGTCTGTTTTTGTGCCAATACCATGCTGTCTTGATGATTACAGCTTTGTAGTAGAGGCTAAAGTCTGGGATTGTGATGCCTCCTGCTTTGGTCTTCTTCTTCAAAATTCCTTTGGCTATTCGGGGCCTTTTGTGGTTCCATATGAATTTTAGGATGCTTGTTCTAGTTTCGAGAAGAATGCCAGTGCAATTTTGATTGAGATTGCATTGAATGTGTAGATAGCTTTGGGTAGTATTGACATTTTGACAATATTTATTCTTCCAATCCATGAGCATGGCATGTTTTCCCATTTCTTTATATCTTCTTCAATTTCCTTCATAAGCTTTCTATAGTTTTCAGCATACAGATCTTTTACATCTTTAGTTAGATTTATTCCTAGGTATTTTATGCTTCCTGGTGCAATTGTGAATGGGATCAGTTTATTTATTTGTCTCTCTGTTGCTTCATTATTAGTGTATAAGAACTGATTTCTGTACATTGATTTTGTATCCTGCAACTTTGCTAAATTCATGTATCAGTTCTAGCAGACTTCTGGTGGAGTCTATCGGATTTTCCATGTATAATATCATGTCATCTGCAAAAGTGAAAGCTTAACTTCATCTTTGCCAATTTTGATGCCTTTGATTTCCTTTTGTTGTCTGACTGCTGATGCTAGAACTTCCAACACTATGTTAAATAACAGCGGTGAGAGTGGACATCCCTGTCGTGTTCCTGATCTCAGGGAAAAAGCTCTCAGTTTTTCCCCATTGAGGATGATGTTAGCTGTGGGCTTTTCATAAATGGCTTTTATGATCTTTAAGTATGTTCCTTCTATCCCGACTTTATCGAGGGTTTTTATTAAGAAAGGTTGCTGAATTTTGTCAAAGGCCTTTTCTGCATCAATTGACAGGATCATATGGTTCTTCTCTTTTCTTTTATTAATGTGATGTATCACGTTGATTGATTTGCGAATGTTGAACCAGCCCTGCATCCCAGGAATGAATCCCACTTGATCATGGTGAATAATTCTTCTTTTATGCTGAATTCGATTTGCTAGTATCTTATTAAGAATTTTTGTATCCATATTCATCAAGGACATTGACCTGTAGTTCTCTTTTTTTTTTTTTACTGGGTCTCTGTTTTAGGAATCAAAGTAATACTGGCTTCATAGAATGAGTCTGGAAGTTTTCCTTCCTTTCTATTTTTTGGAATAGCTTGGGAAGGATAGGTATTATCTCTGCTTTAAACATCTGGTAGAACTCCCCTGGGAAGCCATCTGGTTCTGGACTCTTATTTGTTGGGAGATTTTTGATGAGTGATTCAATTTCTTTGCTGGTTATGGGTCTGTTCAAGCTTTCTATTTCCTCCTGATTGAGTTTTGGAAGCGTGTGGGTGTTTAGGAATTTGTCCATTTCTTCCAGGTTGTCCAGTTTGTTGGCATATAATTTTTCATAGTATTCCCTGATAATTGCTTGTATCTCTGAGGGATTGGTTGTAATCACTCCATTTTCATTCATGATTTTATCTATTTGGGTCATCTCCCTTTTCTTTTTGAGAAGCCTGGCTAGAGGTTTATCAATTTTGTTTATTTTTTCAAAAAACCAACTCTTGGTTTCGTTGATCTGCTCTACAGTTTTTTTAGATTTTATATTGTTTATTTCTGCTCTGATCTTTATTATTTCTCTTCTTCTGCTGGGTTTAGGCTGTCTTTGTTGTTCTGCTTCTATTTCCTTTAGGTGTGCTGTTAGATTTTGTATTTGGGATTTTTCTTGTTTCTGGAGATAGGCCTGGATTGCAATGTATTTTCCTCTCAGGACTGCCTTCGCTGCATCCCAAAGCGTTTGGATTGTTGTATTTTCATTTTCATTTGTTTCCATATATTTTTTAATTTCTTCTCTAATTGCCTGGTTGACCCATTCATTCTTTACTAGGGTGTTCTTTAACCTCCATGCTTTTGGAGGTTTTCCAGACTTTTTCCTGTAGTTGATTTCAAGCTTCATAGCATTGTGGTCTGAAAGTTTGCATGGTATGATTTCAATTCTTGTATACTTACGAAGGGCTGTTTTGTCACCCAGTATGTGATCTATCTTGGAGAATGTTCCATGTGCACTCAAGAAGAAAATATATTCTGTTGCTTTGGGATGCAGAGTTCTAAATATATCTGTCAAGTCCATCTGATCCAATGTATCACTCAGGGCCCTTGTTTCTTTATTGACTGTGTGTCTAGATGATCTATCCATTTCTGTAAGTGGAGTGTTAAAGTCCCCTGCAATTACCACATTCTTATCAATAAGGTTGCTTATGTTTGTGAGTAATTGTTTTATATATTTGGGGACTCCTGTATTTGGCGCATAGACATTTATAATTGTTAGCTTTTCCTGATGGACAGACCCTGTGATTATTATATAATGCCCTTCTTCATCTCTGCCTTTAATTTAAAGTCTAGTTTGTCTGATATAAGTATGGCTACTCCATCTTTCTTTTGACTTCCAGTAGCATGATAAATAGTTCTCCATCCCCTCACTCTCAATCTGAAGGTGTCCTCAGGTCTAAAATGAGTCTCTTGTAGACAGCAAATAGATGGGTCTTGTTTTTTATCCATTCTGATACCCTATGTCTTTTGGTTGGTGCATTTAGTCCATTTACATTCAGTGTTATTATAGAAAGATATGGGTTTAGAGTCATTGTGATGTCCGTAGGTTTCATGCTTGTAGCGAGGTCTCTGGTACTTTGTCTCACTGGATCCCCCTTAGGATCTCTTGTAGGGCTGGTGTAGTGGAGACGAATTCCTTCAGTTTTTGTTTGTTTAGGAAGACCTTTATCTCTCCTTCTATTCTAAATGACAGACTTGCTGGATAAAGGATTCTCAGCTGCGTATTTTTTCTCTTCATCACATTGAAGATCTCCTGCCATTCCTTTCTGGCCTGCCAAGTTTCAGTAGAGAGTTCAGTCACGAGTCTTATAGGTCTCCCTTTATATGTTACAGCATGTTTATCTCTAGCTGCTTTCATAATTTTCTCTTTATCCTTGTATTTTGCCAGTTTCACTATGATATGTCGTGCAGAAGATCGATTCAAGTTACGTCTGAAGGGAGTTCTCTGTGCCTCTTGGATTTCAATGCCTTTTTCCTTCCCCTGATCCGGGAAGTTCTCAGCTATTATTTCTTCAAGTACACCTTCAGCACCTTTCCCTCTCTCTTCCTCCTCTGGAATACCAATTATGCGTATATTATTTCTCTTTAGTTCATCACTTAGTTCTCTAATTTTCCTCTCATATTCCCGGATTTTTTTATCTCTCTCTCTCTCAGCTTCTTCTTTTTTCATAATTTTATCTTCTAGTTCACCTATTCACTCCTCTGCCTCTTCAATCCGAGCTGTAGTTGTCTCCATTTTAATTTGCAGTTCATTGATAGCATTTTTTAGCGCCTCCTGGCTGTTCCTTAGTGCCTTGATCTCTGTAGCAAGAGATTCTCTGCTGTCCTTTATACTGTTTTCAAGCCCAGCAATTAATTTTATGACTATTATTCTAAATTCACTTTCTGTTATATTGTTTAAATCATTTTTGATCAGTTCGTTGGCTGTTGTTATTTCCTGGATGTTTTTCTGAGGGGAATTCTTCCTTTTCGTCATTTTGGATAGTCCCTGGAGTGGTGCAGGACTGCGGGGGCACTTCCCCTGTGCTGTCTTGAATAACTTGCATTGGTGGGTGGGGCTGTAGTCAGACCTGATGTCTGCCCCCAGCCCACTGCTGGGGCCACAGTCAGACTGGTGTGTGCCTTCTCTTCCCCTCTCCTAGGGGCGGGATTCACTGTGGGGTGGCGTGGCCCATCTGGGGTACTTGCACACTGCCAGGCTTGTGGTGCTGTGGATCTGGCGTATTAGCTGGGGTGGATGGGCAAGGTGCACAGGGGCGGGAGGGGCAGGCTCAGCTCATTTTTCCTTCGGAGATCCAGTTCGGGAGGGGCCCTGCGGCACCGGGAGGCAGTCAGACCCGCCGGAGGGATGGATCCGCAGAAGCACAGCGTTATACAGCCCTATTTTAGACAGAGAGGAGAAGTCTCTTGATGATCCACAGAGCCAGGGGATTCTTAAAAACCCTCAGCAGTGTCTGTGGGCATGCTGGCAGGTTTTAAGTTCAGGGAGCCAATTGGAAAATAATAAAAGTAGGACATTAGTGAGAAGGAAAGAAAAACGCAAATATTTTTGTTATTTGTGGACTTGATCAAATATTTCTAGGTCCCTCCTCCTCTTGATTAATGATAAGATTGCACTTCCTACACTTCCGGGCAGTGGGGTGAATCTAAGTGACTACTTCTGGCTGGTAAGCATGAATGGAAGTCACACATACCATTTCCAGGCTAAAGTATTTGAATGTGAGACCTTCCAGAATTCTTTTTCCCTCTGCCATGGCCATCACCATAATGCACAGCAAAGAGAATAACTGAGTGAAGAGGTACACAGTATTGGAAGTCTGTCCAACAAGATCCTAGATCCAAAACATAAGCAAAGCAAGATCAGAAATCCCAGAACACCTGCTATGAACATACGTTATGTGAGAAACTAAATATCCATTGAGTTAATCATTGAGATTTGGAAGCAGATTTGAGGAAAGGGAAAAACTGAACTTCAGTGCAGGTCCCACAAAACTGCAACTCACTCCTCTGTTCATCAGGATGTCTTGCATCTTGAGAAATGGCCATACCTTATACCCTGCCTTACTTAGCCACCAGGAAGCATGCCCTGAGTAGCTCTTGGCTTAGACAGATCCTGAACATGCTGAGAGCTGCAGGTTACCCCATGACCTTATTGCCCACTACTGTGGGCATCAAGTCCTTCAAGGACCATCAAGTCCTTCGCTGAAGAGGTATGTGGGTAGAGCATCTCCATGTCTAACAGATCTCCCTCATCAAAATCCCTCTTTCCTTTTACCAGGAAAATGTTTAGATCAAAAATTAAATCTCACTTCTCTGAGTCATAAGATACTAACTGGCTTCATTGTAATGTGTGGGAGCTCTGAAGTAAACAGGCCCTAAAGCATCTAAATTTGCCTCTAAGTTGGCTGGCCTACTTCCAGTTACTTTCCACTCAAGTTGAACTCGCCAGCCACAATTAGATAAATTTTCACAAAACACCTCTATCACATCACCTTCATGCTCAAAAACTTTGATATTTCCAACTGAAAATTTTTTTAGGCTTTTCCTCAGATGTGTGGATCTCTGGCAGAGGTAATTTTCTCCCCACTCTTCCACGAGGACCTTCCTCTAGCCAATATTCTCATATTGTCAAATATTCTCCAAGTATAGCTTTGGTGTTACCACTTCTATACTGTTCTAGTCCACAACCCCTTTCTATCTTCTCCTGTCAAAATCTTGCACAACCCTTAATTACCAAGTCACTTATACCTTCCTCTGAGGAGTTATCCCTGACTATCCTAAGTCCACACTGAGTATATTCTGCCTTCTCTGAACTCTTAAAAGATTGTTACCTATTACCTTGCTTTGTTGATATTTGCATAGAACTCTAGGTCCAGGAGAGTCAAGGAATGAGCCCTCATGCAGTATCCTTCATGGCTTTTGTAGTGGTCCAATAATAGTGCAGCGAAAGAAGCCAAGGACCAATTTTTGGGAAGCATGATACCTGCTATGGCCAACTAGTCTCAGTTTCCATACCTATAAAAGGGCGAGAGTAAACTGGGTTTTCCTCTATTGTTTTGAGAGGGCTCAAATACTCTACAGTTGATTACAGAGCAATGAATGGGGCTGGCAAAGATGAATCTCTTTGGAGACTGAAGCTGTCTTAAGTAGTTTCCATAAGAAATGAATAAAGGAACAAGCATTATCTAGCCTAGCCATTAAGTCACTGAGAAAAAGCATTGCCTTATGTTGGGTTTGGGTAAATCAAACAACTCATCTCTGTTAGTAAACAAACGGCCTCAAGGGATGGTCGAGAAATAAAAAAAGGGAAACAATAGACAAGATGTGATGGTCATCTCTCTGGGACTGTGAAAAAGGAAATTGTCTTAGACCACTCTATCAAACGATCAGCAACTATTTACTTATGTCTACTGGGCAATCGTGAAAATCTTTAAGCAGTGTACTAAAGAAATATAGGGTTGGTTTCTTGCTTAAAAGACCTTATGATCCAGTTTGGCAGGCAAAAATGAGACAGGAGACAACAATAACTATACAGCAGCATGGAAATTAAGTTATGTGTGGTGGAAATTCCCTTGGTTTGACCACAGGCCTCACCTCTATAGAGCAAATGGTTTCAGACATTCGCTAATCCTTCTAATCGTCATTTGCAAAAAAACGTGGATGACGATACTATCTACCTCACAGGTTATT
This sequence comes from Felis catus, assembly GCF_018350175.1. Lineage (NCBI taxonomy): Eukaryota > Metazoa > Chordata > Mammalia > Carnivora > Felidae > Felis > Felis catus. Next base: position 71,303,224 of record NC_058379.1, on the reverse strand, counting down.
AGGAAGATTAAGTGAGATAATATTGGTAACCTGCAGTCTCGGCACATTGTAAGAACTCAATAAATACTTATCAATATCTCCTCTTTATAATTCTATATGGCACTGAGCATTCATACTCATGAGCTAGAGTAGCCAGGCAGGACTTCCCAGGGAAGAATGGAATTGGGTCACAAATTATAGGTGGGTTGAAGATTGAGAAGGAAATGAAGGATGAGGGAAGACCTTTACAAGTGAGAGGAAAGTCATAATGAATTTGGATAGAGATAAACAACTGAGAATCCTGGGTAGGAACAGCCTTTGACAATGGTCTCTGGAAGTGTGTGTGGCTCAAGCTGCGTGTGCTTTCCTGTGACTGGTGAACAACCTACTTACCTCATCTTGGCCTCCACTACATCCTGGACACAGGACATGAAGTACGAAATATGTTGGGAGCCCTTGTCTACTGAATTTTAGAATTCAGCTACAAATTTTGGCAAAAGGAAAATTTTGCCTATTTTGATGGAGACTTAAAAATAATTGTTTCATAAAGCCTGGTGGCTCTGGAAAACAGCGTACTGTAGAATATGAGTATTTAGTAACATTTGCAATATCTCAGAATTATGGAGCAAATTCCACCTTTTTCATAATGACCTTCTTCCTGAAAGGTTTTCTGTATCATTATGACTACTGGTTAAATTAAGCATTAAAGAAAAATAATAAAATAATTTTAGGTTCTCCAGGTTTCTAGTAATAAACATTACTAATGTTTCATTTTGGGGCCACTGGTAACTAAACTTTTTTTCTCATTATATAGTCAATTTACTTAATCTGAGGAGGCTGTGTTATTTTATCCCTTTACTTTTATTAGTTTTTGGCCTTTCTCCAACTTGTCTGGATCAAAATGCTTATTATTTGTGTTTTACCATTAGGGATAATCTAGTTATTCTATAGATAGCAAATTGCATGTTAAAAAAAAAGGGAAAAATTCAGTTGCTATCACACAATTTCACTGATTCTTCCAAATGAAAGCAGAAATATTTGCAATTCAACAGCATGGAGTCATTCCAGGACAAGGGCTAATGGCAGTTAAATGAAATATTTTTTGCCAATAGCACTGTGCAAATTAAAGTCCTTTACTTTGAATGTTGAATGACATTAATTGCCTATTCTCCATTGCCAATCGAAAGCACAGAAGAAACTTTGCAAACATTTCATTTTCCTTTATCAAATCCTCACTGAATCCCTACTGTGTGCCAGGTACTCTTCTAGGGTCTAAGGATGTGATCATGGAGTGAGACAGAATCCTTGCTCTCATTGAGCTCAGAGTCTAAGTAGAGAGACTGACAGCCAGAATAGATGTATGTATTGAGTGGCAATACATTCTACGAAGGTACATAAAGATGGCATAAGAGAAGTGACAGTGGAGGATGGGGAGGAGTCTTATTTAACAAAGTATGGTCAGGGAAAACCTAGCAGATAAAGAACATTTGACCAGGGACCTAACTGAAGCGAGAGAGTAAGCCTTGTGTATACCAGGGGTATACACAACTCTCCAACACACACTCTCCAACACTCACATATGCTTGCACATACTCACAAATGAACACCTTGGGTAAAGAGATTGAGAAGGGCTTTTCATTCATCAAACTTCTCTAAACTTGTAGTGCTAACCAGAACATAGGTCTTTGTCTTTGAAATGTTAATAAATGGTTGCCTGCTTAATTTTGACTCAAAGGAGAGACTGTAAATCTGAAAGGTTGCTGTTCTGTTATATATCATGCATGCTGTAGAAATTAGCAGGCTCAAACTGCCCAGGAGGCTGAACAAAAGTGCGATTTATACACCTCCCTCACTGATCTTTCACACATGAATCAAATGATATATTCCCAGAGAAGAATTAGAAACTGACATGCTCCATGCCAGCATGTAGATAAGGTTGAGACCTGTGTATATCGATGGTTACACTCACATCTCTTGTGCCTCTCTGCCATATGGAGATTAATCTGGCTCGGGCCCTGCTGATAGCTGGAATTAATAATCATCCTTACACAATACGAGACGGTCACCACAGAAACGTTCTCCCAGAGTCATCAAGTGCAACCCAGCCATCACCTGCTCCCATTTCCCCCTTTGTTAACCTTAAAATTAAACACAGTCACAAACCACTTATAGAGAGGACAGATTTCCACAGCCTTTAGGAATCCTGGAAGCAGCTTTCACAAGGCCTCAGTACCAAATCCAGGGCCCACTCTTTTCATTCAATCCTACTGATTGCAAAAAGCCCAAAGAACTCCTATATCTGGATTTTCAGCTCCCAGAGAACTTTAATTTGCTAACTAGTAGAAGCAGGAAAAGGAGACCCATAAAAGAAGTAAATAATGGAAATCGACTACTTGGTAGAGACAGCATATGGGGAAAAAAATTAAAGATGCAGCAGAACCCAGCAGTGAATTATAGCACTCAACAGAACTGGATGCTGACTCTGAACTAGGCCTGCCATTTCTTGTCTTTGTGACGCTAAGCAAGTTCCATAACCAGTCTGTGCCTCTGTTTCCTCAGCTGCAAAATGGAATTAACAGTAACCCCGTACCATGAAGTCTGTAACTTACACTGTATGCAGCACTGACAGTGCATATGCATGTTTAGTTTGAGGAGTTTAGTCCACACTTTTTGAGGGGATAAGTTTCACCCTGATCAAGAATACATTTTCCAGCATTTAATATGAAAAGACCCAGCCACTATAAGCATTTTTAACTATTCTGATCCACACTGGATGTTTTGTTATTTAGCACACCAAATTTTTAAATGAGTTTTCACTGATGAAATTAGTGGGTTTTTCTCAACTTAGTGGGTATTAGTAATGGGTTTTCATTAATTAAAATTCAGGATATTTAAGATACAGATTGGCTAATATATTATAAATGCATTTATTTTTTACCACTCCAGGGCAAAGTATAAGATCCTAGAACTCCTTCACTCTTAGAAGGGTTGGTTTAATGCCTAAATAACTATTGGTTCTGAGGATTTAGCCAACTGAGTTAGACTAGTTAGACAATTCCTACTCTAGCATATTGTCATACTTGCTTTGGGGGAGCCTTTTATGTAAGCACCAGTCAGATCTCCCCAAAGCACAGTGATCTTATAGAATAGGTTATAACTATCATGTTGTGTATCCATACTAATAAATGTCTGTGTGTTTCTACCATCTGTTGAAAATGACACAATAATTTGTTATATATATTTTGAATGTTTCCATCACAAGTGCTTATCGTTGGAAATTTTGGCACCTGCAAGTATAAACTTCAGGTAAATGAAACGTCACCTGTATGAAACACTGTTTCCAATGAAGTTCCCATTTTCAGGTGCTGCTTTTTGATTAGGTTGTCATTGAAAAACGTTGAAACTAAATGATTCACACTGCTGGGAGACTGTTTTCCACGAGTCTCACATTTATGTACGTGTTGCATGTACAAGCATTACTGACTAGCTATGTTTTAGACTATCTTTTCAAGAATATTTGTATCGCAAACAATCTTGAAAGATAAAGATAGTGTCTCCCTCTGTAATAAAAGGCAGATTTATTTACTGCCCAGGGTAAGAAATATAATGCCTCTCTCTGGTGCAAAGTTGAGGCAGGACTCTTGTAAAATATACAAGATTTGGGTTCTCTAAACTGAGGATTCCTGTCCTATAATGCAAAAGTCACCCGACCCTCATGGTGTTGTCATGTGGGAACTGGGGCTCAAGTAACCAAAATAAAATGATGATAACGTGACTATGGCTGTTGCTCTAATGAATTATGCTTTCTGTTTCATCTAAGAATCTTGGGTCTTCTGCCAGCACCCATGAAAAGTGTGGTATGCTAACCTGTTAGCTTGTAAGCATGGTAAAGTCTCAGATTGTTCACAGTTTTGACACACATCAATTCCGAATCAATTTCATTTCAAGTAAACAATCATGATGAATACCATGGAGTCCAAACATAAGCAGGAATACCATGGAGACCTCAAGAATTCTTAGCCAAGAAACAAAGGAAAGAATTATTATTCTACTTTAGACAGGGGCATGACTGAAAGCTACAAAATCTTGTGTAAGAATTGATTGTAAAAGGGAAGTTAGAATATTTAAAAGAATCAACTCTTTTCAAGTGCCCTCAAGCTGATTGGAAGCATCTGTGTATATGAAAGTAGTTGAAATACAAATGATTCTCTTTTAGTAATTAAAAAAATCCTCTGAAAATATGCTAAACATATTTCCCCCAGTTTTAAAACACTAATGTTTTCCTTTAAATATTTTACTTTTTAAATGGTATCTGATAATGCAAGTAACAGTCATGATACAAACAATAGGAATTGTATGAAATTATGAAATCTTAAGAATATATTCATTGGAGTCCCTCTTCTAGAATGGTGATAGGAAGAGCTCTGTGGCCCTACTCTCTGGTAAAATCATCATAACTGATGAAAATGATTTTAAACAACTACTTAAAGTCTTTTGAAATTGTACCAAAAATAAAATACCCAGGAATAAACTTAACCAACAAGGTGAAAGACATAATGCTGTGAAGACTACAAAACAATGATGAAAGAAACTGAAGATAACACAAATAAATGGAAAGATATCCCATGCTCATGTATGGGAGTAACAAATATTGTTAAAATGTCTATACTACCCAAAGTAATCTACAGATTTAAGGCAATTCTTACCAAATACCAACATTTTGCACAGAACTAAAACAAATAATCCTAAATCTTCTATGGAAACATAAAAGATCTCACTAGCTAAAGCAATTTGGGGAAAGAAGAACAAAGCTGAAATTATCACAATCCCAGATTTAAAGATTTACTACAAAGTTGTAGTAATCAAAATAGTAGGGTACTGGCAAAACAAAACAAAACAAAACAAAACAAAGAACCAAATAAATCAATGAAACAGAAGAGAGAACCCAGAAATAAACCCACACCTATATGGTCAATTAATCTATGATGAAGGAGGCAGGAATATAAAATGGGGAAAAAATGGGGAAAAATGGGGAAAAAATGGGGGCACCTGGGTGGGTCAGTCAGTTAAGTGATCGACTTTGGCTCAGGTCATGACTTCACGGTTTGTAGGTTCAGGCCCCACATTGGGCTCTGTGCTGACAGCTCAGAGCCTGCAACCTGCTTTGAATTCTGTGTTCCCCTCTCTGCCCATCCCCTGCGTGTGTGCTCTCTCTCTCTCTCTCAAAAATAAACATTTAAAAAAAATTTTAAAAATGGGGAGAAATGGTCTCTTCAACTAATGGTGCTGGGAAAACTGTACAACTACATGCAAAAGAATGAAACTGGATCACTTTTTTACACCATATCCAAAAACAAACTGTAAGTGGATTAAAAAGACCTAAATGTGAGACATGAAACCATAAAACTCCTAGAAGAAACATAGGCAGTTACTTCTTTGACATTAGCCATAGAAACATTTTTCTAGATATCACTTTAGATAAGAGAAACAAAAGCAAAGCTAAACTATTGGGACTACATCAAAACAAAAAGCTTTCGCACACCAAAAAAGCCATCGACAAAACAAAATGGCAACCTACTGAATGGGAGACTACATTTGAAAGTGATATATCTAATGAGGGGTTAATATCAAAATATTTAAAGAACTTATACAACTCAACACTCCCAAAATTTGATTAAAATATGGGCAGAGGACCTAAATAGACCTTTTCCCAAAGAAAACATATAGATGGCCAACAGACACATGATAAGATGCTCAACCATCACTATCAGGGAAATGCAAATCAAAACCTCAATGAGCTATCACCTCACACCTGTCATATTGGCTAAATTCAAAAAGGGAAGAAATAACAAGTGTTGGAGAGGACACAGAAATAAAAAAATCTTTTCTTGGTGGGAATATAGATTAGTTCAGCCACTGTGGAAAACAGTATGGAGATTCCTAAAAGAAATTAAAAATATAATTACCATATGATCCAGTAATTCTACTACTGGATATTTACCCAAAGAAAATGAAAACAGTAACTTGAAAAGAAATATACACCCCTATGTTTACTGCAGCATTATGTGCGGTAGTCAAGATATGGAAGCAACCCAAGTGTCTCTCAATAAATGAATGGATAAAAAAGAGGTGAGATATATATATATATATATATATATATATATATATATATATATATATATATACATACACACACACAAACACACATACACAATGGAATATTGTTCAGCCATAAAAAAGAATGAAATATTTTGCCATTTACAACAGTACAGATGAACCTAGAGTGTATAATGCTAAGTGAAGTAAGTCAGAGAAAGACAACTACCATGACTTCCCTCACATATGGTACTTAAGAAAACAAATGAATAAAGAAAACAACAACAATGAAACAGACTCAAATACAGAGGAAAGGTGGGTAAAGGGGATAATGAGTACACTTAGTGAATGAGCACTGAGCAATGTGTACAATTTTTGGATCATTATATTGTACATACTAATATAACACTGTATGTTAGTTATACTTCAATAAAAACATAAAACATATCTTTAAATTGTTCTAATTAAGACAAATAAGTTGTCCATAAACATCATAGACTAAAAACATTTATTCGTGAAAATCTATTAAATCTTGCTAAGAACAGCTAGATCCTGTGACATATAAGCCATAGCCCACTCCCTCTCCCCATTCAACTCAGGACAGAAGCTCCACTCTGGATGGGTAGACAAGAAGGTAGGACTGTCATCCTTCAGCTCGCACTCAAGGGATACAGTGTTTTATTGTAGGAGGCAGCCATTAGAATTTCTCACCAGTGTCCCTCCAGCTACATGTTTCAGGCTGTTCCTGGCAAGTGTGGCAGAGAAGTCAGGGGCTCTTTTATCCACCTTTCCACCATTCATAAGACAGAATTTTTGCCACATGTACAGAAAGAAAAAGAAATACTTAAGTATCAATTTCCTCTATCCCAGTTCATTAATAGGGTAGAAGTTTCATCCTGTAAAGGTAAAACAAGAGGATTAGAAGCTAGTGTCCCCATTTAAGCACGTTCCTTTTAGAGCACAGATGTCTGAAGAAGTAGGCCACTGTCCTATCCCCCCCATCTGAGTGTGTTCCCTTAGTTTGCTGTGTCCTTTTCTAGGTGTGTGATCAGACTGTTAAGAATACTCCAACTTACAAAAGCAAAGTCATGGGATGTGGTTACTAAAAAGACTGACAGTATTATTTTGAATGTAAGCGTAGTGAGGCTTCATGGAATCTGAAGTTGGGAATCAGAAAGTTAGGGACTCACTCAAGGGTATCACTTTCCATCTCTTACACTTGTTACTGACCAGGTCTTGCCCCACCTCCCTGTTTGCTAGGCTCCCCTCTCTGCAGGCCCAAGTCATCCACTTGCACATTTCCTGCTCTTTCACAGTTCACATGGGATTGACTTGACTGCAATTGTTCTTTCAGCTCAGGAAATTTACTAACTACCTTCTCTTTGTCTTTTAGTTGAAATTTTAGAGAAACAATTGCAATGGCTTAGTCCAACTTATAGACTGATTCCTCTAGATGTCTGTAAGTTGGAATTGTCTCCTGTGAAAAAGAAATTCATGTATGACTGCCCTAGCAGAAGTGGCAAGTATGGGCAGCTGGATTTAAAGAGGACACAGGTGTGTGTTGTCAAAAATTCAAAAACAATAAAGATTAAAACCATGACAGTGAAATAGCATTTAGTAAGTTACTATGCACAAAAGAACATATCATAAACTGGGAGTCTTCAATCCAAAATTGATGCTCAGCCTGCATGCACCCAAACAAGTCATCCCAAGGCAGGACTAATGCAATGCATCCTGGGACTTCACTGGCCTGTGCCTCATCCAGATGCCATGCAAAGAAAACTCCAGTGTGGCACACCCAGATCCCTTGCCCCATGCTTGCTCCAGTTCCAGCCACTCTACCAAGGCAGCCTCAGTGTAGCATGCCCAGGGACCCCATTATCCCATGCCCACTCCAGGTCTAGCTGTCTTCTAAGGCAGTCCCAGCATGGTACACCCCAGGATCTTCCTAGCCTGCATCCGCTCCAGTACCCTGCCAAGGAAGCCCTAGCATGGCACACCAAGGGACATGTGGATCATGTCTTCTCTAGCTCCAGTTGTCTTGTCAAGGTAGCCCCCATACAGCAAGATCCAAGACCCTCGCACCCAGTCTGCACCCTCTCCAGTCAGGTACATGCAGTCTACACAGGAAACACTCCTACATAAGGCCACTCCTTCAAGACCAGGAGAGGTAGCTTTTCTACCTAATTCATAAAAACAAACAGAAAGCCAAACAAAATGAGAAGACAGGAATATGTTATAAATGAAAGAACAAGATAAAACCCCAGAAAAAAAAATCTTATGAAAAAGGGATAAGTAATTTACCTGATAAAGAGTTCATCGTAATGATAATAAAGATGTCCACTGAACTCAGGAGAAGGATGGTGGAACCATGAGTGAGAATCCCAACAAAAAATTAAAATATATAACAAAGAACCAACCAAGTGCTGAGGAATACAAAAACTGAAATGAAAAATACACCAGAGGGAATCAATAGCAGACGATACAGAAAAAAATGGACCAGCAACTTGTTAGAAGAGTAGAAATCACCCAATCAGAACAACAAAAAGAAACAAAATAAGTTTTAAAAATGAGGATGGGGTGTCTGGGTGACGCTTTCAGTTGAGTGTCTGGCTCTTGATTTAGCATCAGGTCATGATCCCAGGATCATGAGATTCAGCTCTGTGTCAGGCTCCCTGCTGAGCATGGAGCCCTCTTGAGAGTCTCTCTCTCTCCCTCTGCCTCTCTCCCCAACTTATGTGCTCTCTCTCTCCCTAAAATAAAATTGTTTTAAAAGATTTAAAAGTGAGGATAATTTAAGGGACCTCTGGGACAAAATGAAATTTCTTATATTCACATTTGTAAGGGTCCCAGAAGAAGAAAAAAGAGAAAGGGCAAAATAGTTACTAAAGAAACCACTGCTGAAAAATTCCCTAACCTGGGGAAGGAAACAGATACCAGGTCAGGAAGCATAGAGTCCCAAAGAAAATGAACACAGAGATCTAAACCAAGACATAATCATAAAATGGCTAAAGATAAACAAAGAATATTAATCAAAGAGTCACATGGGAAATTCTTTAGAATTGTCTGATATTTCAGCAGAAATTTTCAGGCTAGAAGAGCAGCAGGATTTAGGTAAAGTGCTGAAAGAGAAAAACTTTCAACGAAGAAAATCTACCCAGTAAGGCTATCATTCAAAATTCAAGAAGAAAGATTTTCCCAGACAAGCGAACTAAATGAGTCATCACCTCCAAGCCAGCCTTATAAAAAAATGTTAAAGGGTATTCTGTAGGAGAAACAGAAAAGGTCATAGCTAGAAATTTTTTAAAAAGTCTATGAAATCTATATAAGGAAAATTTCTTACCATATAGGCAAATATATAATAAAGGCAGTGGGTCAGCCACTTCAAGATGCTAGTATGAAGGGTAAAGACAAAAACAGTAAAGGTAACTATAGCTAAAATAAGTAGTAAGGGATACATAAAATAAAAAAGATGTCAAATATGACATCAGAAACAAAATGTGGTAAAGGAGAAGTAAAATTGTAATGCTTTTAGAATGCAATCAGACTTAAACAACTATCTAGATTAAAATAGATTGACATATACATATGTATGTATATATCAATAACATAAATGATATATATACACACACATATATATACACACACATATATATACACACACACATATGTATGTCAATGTATATAAACCTCATGGTAACCCCAAGAAAAACAACTTACAATAGATACACAAAAAATAATGTGAAAGGAACCCAAAGATAACACTACAGAAAACCATCAAATCATAAAGGAAGAGACCAAGAGAAGAAAGGAACAGAGAAAAACTATCAAACAACCAGAAAATAATTAAAATGGCAATAAGTACATGTCTATCAATAATTACTTTAAATGAAAATGAACGAAATGCTCCAATCAAAAGGTGCAGGGTGGCTGAATGGATTTAAAAAACAAAACCCATACATATGATGCCTATAAGACATTCACTTCAGATCTAAAGACACAGAGTGAATGTGAAGGAATGGAAAATGTATTATTATATATAATATAAATAATATTATATTCCATGCATATAAAATGAAAAGAAAGCTGGAGTAGCAGTACTCACATAAGAAAAAATATATTTTAAAACCATAATTGTAACAAAAGACAAAGAAGAGAATTACATAATGATAATGGGATCAATCCAAGAAGATGATACAATACTCATAAATATTTATGCACCCATCACAAGAACACCTAAATATAAAAAACAAATATTAACAAACATAAAGGGAGAAATTGACAGTAAAACAATTATAGTAAGGGACTTTGCTACTCCATTTACATCAATGAATAGATCATCTAGACAGAAAATCAATAAGGAAATACTGGCCTTAAATGACATGTTAGATCAGAGTACTTAATAGACAGATACAGAATACTCATCCAAAAACTGCAGAATACACATTCTCTTCAGGTGCACATACATGAACATTCTCCAAAATAGATCACGTTAGGCTACAAAACAATTCTCAGTAAATTCAAGAAGAATGAAATAATATGATGCGTTTTCTCCAACCACAAAACTATGAAACTAGAAATCAATTACAGTAAGACAACACACAAATATACGGCAAATGAAGAACATGCTACAAAACCACCAGTAGGTCAAATAGAAATCAAAGAAGAAACAAATGAAAATGGAACACTTTACAAAATCTGTGCAGCAAAAGCAGTTCTAAGAGAGAAGTTCACAGTGATACAGGCCTAACTCAAAATACTAGAAAAATCCCAAATAAATGATCTAATGTGACTTCTAAAGGAACTAAAACAAAGCCCAAAATTAGTAAAAAAAAAAAAAAAAAAAAGGAAATGATAAAAATCAGAATGGAAATAAATGAAACAGAATAAAAACGATGAATGAAACTGAGGGGAGGAGCCAAGATGGAGGAACAGGATGGAGGTTTTTTGTGTGTCTCCTGTCCATGAAATACAGCCAGACCAACACTAAACCATCCTGCACACCTAGAAAACTGATTGGAGGATTAACACAACAATCTGCACAACCTGAACCACAGAATTTAGCAGGTACATGGCACAGAGATGTGAACTTGGGGAGCGAGAAGCCACAGCGGGCAGGGAGTTGCTTTTGTGGGCGGAGAGAGGACAGAGACGGTGAGGGGTGGGGGGAGGGGGAGAATACGGGAAAGCAGCCCTCCCCAAAAGCAGCTAGAGGGAAAGCGGAAAATTGGAAACAGCCACAGGGACTAAACTAAAAAGGGAGAATGGAGAAAGGAGAAAGGAGAGGGTTTAAATTCCATTAAGACCGTAAAGAAGGGGAGAGCAAAGTCTGCAACTCCGCAGCTTGATACCTGGCGGTGCTCTGGTGGGAAGGGCGAATCCCCAGGAGCAGAGTGGGGTCCAGGAGGTTCTTGAGCCACATGGGGAAAAACGGTTCCACTGCTGGAAGGACATTTGGTAGAGACTATTGAAGCCACCTGGTCTGAGCAGACCCGAGAACAGCCACATTCTCTGGTGCTGGAACAAGGTCGTTAAGGGTGGAGTCTGGTGCCAAATGTGTGTTGTGATTTTCCATAATCCCTGAAAAGCTGCTGCTCCACTATCTCGCAAACTTCTTCTGGGGTGGGCTGGCACCTGGCCGCAGTCTCAGGGCACTGGCAGCAGCAGGGTCCAGCAAGCTTTCCTCGGCGCAGCCAACATTTGGCCATTGCTCAGTGAGACCCTCCCGCAAAGGGGCAGAACAGGTCAAAGCCGCAGTCCTTCAGAAGTAAGGGGCTGGGGAAAACAAGACTCTGAGACAAGACTCAGGAGAGAGGTATTACCTGGGGCTTGGCCACGGACAGTGAAAAAGCGGGGAGCGGACGAAAGCTGAAGATAGGACGGGTGTGCGATTGCTGATCGGGGAGAACAGAGTTCTGATACTAGAGACTGAGTACCTGGGTGACACCATTTTCACCACTCCTGCGCATGCGCATAGGCACCGACAAGCGCAACACCACTCCACCCCAGTAGGCTAGCAGCGCCAGGTAGTGGAAAATGGAGCCATTACACTGAGCCCCACCCAACTGGGCCAACTTCGCTCTTCAAGAACACAAGTCTCACTGCTGGCTTAGTTTATGGACTATAAAGCACTACACAGACTGACTTCTAGGGGAAAATGAAGTAATTTCAGTCCTATTTTAATCTGTTAGCAGGTCCATCTATTCAATTTTCTTTCTTTTTTTTTTCTCTTTTTCACTTTTCTTTTTCTTGAATACAGAAAGAAAAAATTCATTTTTATTTTCAATTTTTATTAAAAATATTTTTAATTTTTTACTATATTTTTTACTTTTGTGTAATTTTTTTCAAATTCTATTTTACTTCCATCATTTTATTTTAGTCTACTTCAATGTATTTCCTTTTTCAAATTTTCAAAAGATTTTTTTTCTTTTTTCTCTTTTTCATTTCTTTTTCTTGAATGCAGAAACAGAAAAATTTCATTTTTACTTTCAATTTCTATTAAAAATATTTTTCTTGAGACTGCTGAGCCCCCATCAGTCTGTCCGCCACCACCCACTCTGGACACAGAACATCCAGTCATGGATAAAAATGAGCTGGTGCAGAAGGCCAAGCTGGCCGAGCAGGCTGAGCGATATGATGACATGGCAGCCTGCATGAAGTCTGTAACTGAGCAAGGAGCTGAATTATCCAATGAGAGGAAACTTCTCTCAGTTGCTTATAAAAATGTTGTAGGAGCCCGCAGGTCATCTTGGAGGGTCGTCTCGAGTATTGAGCAAAAGATGGAAGGGGCTGAGAAAAAACAGCAGATGGCTCGAGAATACAGAGAAAAAATTGAGACCGAGCTCAGAGAGATCTGCAATGATGTACTGTCTCTTTTGGAAAAGTTTTTGATCCCCAATGCTTCACAAGCAGAGAGAAAAGTCTTCTATTTGAAAATGAAAGGAGACTACTATTGTTACTTGGCTGAGGTTGCTGCTGGTGATGACAAGAAAGGGATTGTGGATCAGTCACAACAAGCATACCAAGAAGCTTTTGAGATCAGCAAAAAGGAAATGCAACCAACACACCCTATCAGTTTGGGTCTGGCCCTTAACTTCTCTGTGTTCTATTATGAGATTCTGAACTCCCCAGAGAAAGCCTGCTCTCTTGCAAAGACAGCTTTTGATGAAGCCATTGCTGAACTCGATACATTAAGTGAAGAGTCCTACAAAGACAGCACACTAGTAATGCAATTACTGAGAGACAACTTGACATTGTGGACATCGGATACCCAAGGAGATGAAGCTGAAGCAGAAGGAGGGGAAAATTAACCAGCCTTCCAACTTTTGTCTGCCTTATTCTAAAATTTACACAGTAGACCATTTGTCATCCATGCTGTCCCACAAATAGTATTTTGTTTACGATTTATGACAGGTTTATGTTACTTCTATTTGAATTTCTATATTTCCCATGTGGTTTTTATGTTTAATATTAGGGGAGTAGAGCAAGGTAACATTTAGGGAGTTATCTGTTTTCATCTTGAGGTGGCCAATATGGGGATGTGGAATTTTTATACTAGTATAAACATTTGGCATAGTACTTTTGGTACATTGTGGCTTCACAAGGGCCAGTGTTAAAACTGCTTCCATGTCTAAGCAAAGAAAACTGCCTACATATTGGTTTGTCCTGGTGGGGAATAAAAGGGATAATTGGTTCTAGAAAAAAATATTTTTTCTTTAATTTTTTTCTACTATACTCTTTACTTTTGTGTAATTTTTTTCAAATTCTATTTTACTCCCATCATCTCATTTTAGTCTACTTCAGTGTATTCATATTTTTCAAATTCTCAAATGATTTCCTTTTTTTCCCATTTTTTTTCTCTAATCTGTCAAACCATTTTCAACACCCAGACCAAAACACACCTAGGATCTAGCACCATTTATTCAACTTGTGTGTGTGTGTTTAATTTTTTTAATTTTAGTATTTTTTAATTTTAATATTTTTAAATTTTAATTTTTCTACCTCATTAATTCCTTTTCTCCCTTAAAAATGACAAAATGAGGGGCGCCTGGGTGGCGCAGTCAGTTAAGCGTCCAACTTCAGCCAGGTCACGATCTCACGGTCCATGAGTTCGAGCCCTGCGTCAGGCTCTGGGCTGATGGCTCAGAGCCTGGATCCTGTTTCTGATTCTGTGTCTCCCTCTCTCTCTGCCCCTCCCCCGTTCATGCTCTGTCTCTCTCTGTCCCAAAAATAAATAAACGTTGAAAAAAATTTAAAAAAAAATGACAAAATGAAAGAATTCACCCCAAAAGAAAGAGCATGAAGAAACGACATCCAGGGATTTAACCAACACAGATACAAGCAAGATGTCTGAACCAGAATTTACAACCATGATAATAAGAATACCAGTTGGAGTCAAAAATAGATTAGAATCCCTTTATGCAAAGATAAAAGAAGTAAAATCTAGTCAGAATGAAATAAAAAATGCTATAACTGAGCTGCAATCATGGGTGGATGCCACGGCAGCAAGGATGGATGAGGCAGAACAGAGAATCAGCGATATAGAGGACAAACTTATAGAGAATAATGAAGCAGGAAAAAAAGAGGGAGATTAAGGCAAAAGAGCACGATTTAAGAATTAGAGAAATCAGTGATTCATTAAAAAGGAACAACATTAGAATCATAGGGGTCCCAGAGGAGGAAGAGAGAGAAATAGGGGTAGAAAGTTTATGTGAGCAAATCATAGCAGAAAACTGTCCTAACCTAGGGAAGACACAAACATCGAAATCCAGGAAGCACAGAGGACCCCCATTAGATTCAACAAAAACCGACCATCAACGAGGCATATCATAGTCAGATTCACAAAATACTCAGGCATGGAGAGAATCATGAAAGCAGCAAGGGGAAAAAAAGTCCCTAACCTACAAGGGAAGACAGATTAGGTTTGCCACAGACCTATCCACATAAACTTGGCAGGCCAGAAAGGAGTGGCATGATATATTCAATGTGCTGAATCAGAAAAATATGCAGTTAAGAATTCCTTATCCAGCAAGGTTGTCATTCAAAATACAAGGAGAGATAAAAAGTTTCACAGACAAACAAAAATTAAAGGAGTTTGTGACC
This sequence comes from Felis catus, assembly GCF_018350175.1. Lineage (NCBI taxonomy): Eukaryota > Metazoa > Chordata > Mammalia > Carnivora > Felidae > Felis > Felis catus. The sequence continues at coordinate 71,288,047 of NC_058379.1, read as the reverse complement.
ACTAAACCAACCCTACAAGAAATTTTAAGGGGGACTCTCTGAGGGGAGAAAAGATAAAAATACAAATACATATATACATATATACATACATACATACATACATACCAAAAGCAACAAAGATTAGAAAGGACCAGAGAACACTACCAGAAACTCCAACTCTACAAGCATCATAATGGCAATAAATTCATATCTTTCAGTACTCACTCTAAATGTCAATGGACTCAATGCTCCAATCAAAAGACATAGGGCAACAGAATGGATAAGAAAACAACATCCATCTATATGCTGTTTACAAGAGACCCACTTTAGACCTAAAGACACCTTCAGATTGAAAATAAGGGGATGGAGAACCATCTATCATGCTAATGGTCAACAAAAGAAAGCCAGAGTAGTCATACTTATATTAGACAATCTAGACTTTAAAATAAAGACTGTCTCAAGAGATGCAGAAGAGCATTATATCATAATCAAGGGGTCTATCCACCAAGAAGACCTAACAGTTGTAAACATTTATGTGCCAATTGTGAAAACACCCAAATATATAAATCAATTAATCATAAAGAAACTCATTGATAGTAATACCATAACAGTAGGAGATTTCAGCACCCCACTCACAGCAACAGACACATCATCTAATCAAAAAATCAACAAGGAAACAAGGGCTTTGAATGACACACTGGACCAGATGGACTTAACAGATATATTCAGACATTTCATCCTAAAGCAGAAGAATATACATTCTTCTCCAGTACACATAGAACGTTCTCCAGAATAGACCATATACTGGGACACAAACAGCCTTAAGTACAAAAAGATCGAGATCATATTGTGCATATTTTCAGACCACGATGCTATGAAACTTGAAATCAACCAGAAGAAAAAAATTTGGAAAGGTAAATACTTGGAGACTGAAGAACATCCTACTAAATAATGAATGGGCTAACCAAGAAGTTAAAGAGGAAATTAAAAAGTATATGGAAGTCAATGAAAATGATAACATCACAACCTAAAACCTCTGGGATGCAGCAAAGGTGGTCATAAGAGGAAAGTCTATAGCAATTCAGGCCTTCCTAAAGAAGGAAGAAAGATCTCAGATACACAACCTAACTTTATGCCTTAAAGAGCTGGAAAAAGAACAGCAAATAAAACCCAAAACCAGCATAAGACAGGAAATAATAAAGATTAGAGTAGAAAGTAATGCTATCAAAACCAAAAAAAAAAAACAGTAGAACAATTAAACCAGAAGCTGGTTATTTGAAAGAATTAACAAAATTGATAAACCATTAGTCAGTTTGATCAAGAAGAAAAAGGAAAGGACCCAAATAAATAAAATCAAGAATGAAAGAGGAGAGATCACAACCAACACAGCAGAAAAACAGTAATAAGAGAATTTTATAAGCAATTATATGCCAATACAATGGGCAATCTGGAAAAAATGGAAAAATTCCTAGAAACGTATACACTACCAAAACTAACTGGAAGAAAGAGAAAATTTGAAGAGACCCATAACCAGTAAGGAAATCAAATTAGTAATCAAAAATATCCCAAAAAACAAGAGTCCAGGGCCAGATGGCTTTCCAAGGGAATTCTACCAAACATTTAAGGAAGAGTTAACACCTGTTCTCTTCCAGGTGTTATCAAAAAATAGAAATGGAAGGAAAACTCCCAAACTCTTTCTGTGAAGCCAGCAATACCTAGATTCCAAAACCAGACAAAGACCCCAATAAAAAGGAGAACTATAGACCAATTTCCCTGATGAACACGGATGCAAACATCCTCAACAAGATATTAGCCAACCAGATCCAACAATACATTAAAAAAATTATTCACCACAACCAAGTGGGATTTATACCTGGGATACAGGGCTGGTTCAATATCCGCAAAACAATTAACATGATTCATCACATCAATAATAGAAAGGACAAGAACCATATGATCCTCTCAATATATTCAGAGAAAGAATTTGACAAAATACAGCATCCTTTCTTGATAAAAACCCTCAAGAAAGTAGGGATAGAAGAATCATACCTCAAGATCATAAAAGCCATATATATGGAAAACCCAAAAGATTCCACCAAAAAACTGCTAGAAATGATTCATGAATTTAGCAAAGTTGCAGGATATAAAATCAAGGCACAGAAATCAGTTGTATTCCTATACACCAACAATGAATCCACAGAAAGAGAAATCAAGGAATCGATCCCAGTTACAGTTGCACCAAAAACCATAAAGTACCTAGGAATAAATCTAACCAAAGAGGTGAAAAATCTATACACTGAAAACTATAGAAAGCTTATTAAAGAAATTGAATAACACACAAAAAAATGAAAAAAGATTCCATGCTCCTGGACAGGAAGAACAAATATGGTTAAAATGTCAATACTACCCAAAGCAATCTACACATTCAATGCAATTCCTATCAAAATAACACCAGCATTCTTCACAGAGCTAGAACAAACAATCCTAAAATTTGTATGGGACCAGAAAAGACCCTGAATAGCCAAAGCAATCTTGAGGCATCACAGGAGGCAGATTTCAAGCTATACTACAGCAGGAGGCATCACAGTCCCAGATTTCAAGCTATACTACAAAGCTGTAATCATCAAGACAGTATGGTACTAGCACAAGAACAGACACTCAGATCCATGGAACAGAATAGAGAAACCAGAAATGGACCCACAAACATATGGCCAACTAATCTTTGACAAAGCAGGAAAGAATATCCAATGGAATAAAGACAGTCTCTTCAGCCAGGGGTGCTGGACAGCGACATGCAGAAGAATGAACCTGGACCACTTTCTTACACCATACACAAAAACAAATTCAAAATGGATGAAAGACCTCAATGTAAGACAGGAAGCCACCACAATCCTCAAGGAGAAAGCAGGCAAAAGCCTCTTTGATCTTGGCCACAGCAACTTCTTACTCAACACGTCTCCAGAGGCAAGGGAAACAAAAGGAAAAAATGAACTACTGGGACCTCATCAAAACAAAAACCTTGTGCACAGTGAAGGAAACAATCAGCAAAACTAAAAGGCAGCCAACGTAATGGGAGAAGATATTTCCAAATGACATATCAGATAAAGGGTTAGTATCCAAAATCTATAAAGAAGTTATCAAACTCAACACCCAAAAAACAAATAATCCAGTGAAGAAACAGACAAAAGACATGAATAGACACTTCTCCAAAGAAGACATCCAGATGGCCAACCAACACATGAAAAAATGCTCAAAATCACTCATCATCAGGGAGATACAAATCAAAACCACAATGAGATACCACCTCACACCTATCAGAATGGCTAATATTAACTCAGGCAACAACAGATGTTGGAGAGGATGCAGAGAAAGAGGATCTCTTTTGCATTGTTGGTGGGAATGAAGGCTGGTGCAGCCACTCTGCATGTGCGCGCACACACACACATACACACACACACACACACACACACACACACACACACACAATGGAGTATTACTCGGCAATCAAAAAGAATGAAATCTTGCCATTTGCAACTACATGGATGGAACTGGAGGGTATTATGCTAAGTGAAATTAGTCAGAGAAAGACAAAAATCATATGACTTCACTCATATGAGAACTTTAAGAGACGAAACAGATGAACATAAGGGAAGGAAAACAAAAATAATATAAAAACCAGGAGGGGGACAAAACAGAAGAGACTCATAAATATGGAGAACAAACTGAGTGTTACTGGAGGGGTTGTGGGAGGGGGGATGGGCTAAATGGGTAAGGGGCACTAAGGAATGTACTCCTGAAATCACTGTTGCACTACATGCTAACTAATTTGGATGTATATTTAAAAAAATAAAAAATTAAATTAAAAAAAAAGAAGTTGATAGCTCGTTCCCTGGAAAGATAAAACTGATAAACCTCTCACAAGAATCATCAAGAGAAAAAGGGAGAGGACCTACATCAGAGATGAAACAAAATAAATAAAATCAGAAATGCAAAAGTTTCAACCGACACCACAAAAATACAAAGGATCATGAGACTACTGAAAACACTAATTTTCAAAACCTAGAAGATATGGATAAATTCCTAGAAACACACCACCTTCCAAGACTGAATCATAAAGAACTAGAAAATCTGAATAGATGATTAAAAGTAATAAAATGGAAAATTAAAAAATTTCCCCACAACAGAAGTCCAGGTCAGACAGCCTCACAGCTGCATTCAACCAAGGATCTAAACAAGTGTTAGTTCCCAACCTTCTTAAATTTACTCAAAAAAGTTGAAGAGGAATAAATGCTGTTTTCAAACTCATTTTATGAGATCAGTATACCCTGATACCAAAACTAGACAAAGACACCACAAAAAGAATAAAATTACAGGCCAATATCCCTAATGACTATAGATGCAAAAATCCTCAACAAACATTAGCAAACTGAATCCAAAAATACATTTAAAGGTCATATACCATGAACAAGTGGGATTTATTCCAGGGATGCAATGATGGTTAAATACCACCAAATCAATCAGTTTAACACACATTAACCAAAATGAAGGATAAAAATCATATGATTATCTCAATAGATTTAGAAAAAGCAGTTGACAAGTTTAACATCCATCTATGATTTAAAAAAAATTCTCAACCAAGTGGATATAGGAGGAAAGTATCTCATTATAATATAGACCATTGATGACAAAGCCACAGCTAAAATCACAATTATGAAAAGCTGAAAGCTGTTCCTCTAAGATTAGAAACAAGACAAGAATGTCCACTCTTCCCACTTTTATTCAGCATACTAGAAGTCCTAGACACAGCACTTAGGAGAGAAAAATAAATAAATAAAAGGCATCCAAATTAACAAGAAAGACACAAAACTATCACTATAAGTGTTTGCATGATCCAATATTCAAAAAAACTAAAATCACCACCAAAAAAATCCCCGAACAACTGTTAGAATAAATGAATTCAGTAAAGTCACACAATACAAAATTAACATAGAGAGATCAGTTGTATTTCTATAAAGTAATAATGAGGATTCAAAAAAGAGAAATTAAAGTATTCCAATTTACAACTGCATCAAAAAGAATAAAATACTTAACAATAAATGTAATCAAGGGAGTGAAAGATCTGTACTCCAAAACTTTTAAGACACTGATGAAAGAAACTGCAGATAACATAAATAAATGGAAAGATATCCCTTATCCTTGGATAATAAGAATACTGTTGAAATGCCCAAAGCAATTTACAGATTTAATAAAACCCCCATCAAGATATCAATGGCATTTTTCATAGAACTAAGATAAAGAATACTAAAAATGTTATGGAATCCCAAAGACCCTGGATAGCTAAAGCAATCTTAAGAAGACAAAAGCTGGAGGTATCATGCTGCCTGATTTCAAACTATACCACAAAGCTACAATAAAGCATCATGGTACTGGCAGACAAAAAAAGACACATGGATCAAAGGACAAGAATAGACAGCCCAGAAATAAATCCACCCATATGGCCAATTAGTCTATAACAAAGGGGGCCAGAATATACAATGGAAAACAAAAACAGTCTCTTAAATAAATAGTGCTGGAAAAACTAAGCAGCTACACTCAAAAGAATGAAACCACAGTCACATCAAAACCACAGTGAACTATAACCTCACACCGATCAGATTGTTTACTATCAAAAAGACAAATAATAAAAAGTGTCGTTGATGATATGAAGCAAAGAGAACACTTGGAACACTATTTGTAGGAATGTAAATTGATACAGCCACTATGGATAACAGGATGGAGGTTCCTCAAAATATTTATTACAAATAGACCTACCATTTGATGCAGCATTCCGCTTCTGGATATTTATCCAAAGAAAGTGAAAATAGCAATTCAAAGAGATATATGCTTCCCTATGTTCACTGCAGCATTATTTACAATAGACGTAATACGGAAGCAATCTATATAACCACTGATGGATGAACGGATAAAAAAGGCATGTGTGCACACATACGTGCGCGCGTGCACACACACACACACACACACACACACACGAATATTACTCAGCCATAAAAGAGTATGAAATCTTGGCATTTGTGATAGCATGTATGGATGGACCTAGAAAGTATTCTGCAAAGTGAAAAAAGTCAGACACACAAAGACAAATGCTGTATGATTTCACTTATATGCATAATCAAAAAACAAAACAGTCAAAGAAACAAAACTAAACAGAAACAGACTCACAGATACAGGAAAAAAATAGTTGGCTACCAGAGGGAAAAAGTCTCAAAGGGTAGGCAAACTAGGTGGAGGGGTTTAAGTAGTACAAACTTCTAGTGATGAAATAAATACATCTTGAGGATATAATATACATAATGAAGAATATGGTCAATAATACTGTAGTAACTTTGTATGGTGACAGATGGTAACTACTTTTATCATGGGGATCATTTCCTAATGTACAAAAATATCACATCACTATGATGTATGCCAAAAACAAATAGGATATTGGATATCTATTACATTTGAGTTAAAAAAAAACTGATATGAAACTCAGAAGCATGACGTTAAGAATAGCTTATAAAGTGAAAATGAGGAGGTTGTCTAACTTTTACAATGATTCTTTATTACAAAGGGTGTTCCAGATGGCAGGGAACTGGTTAAAAGTGATTCTGTTATACCATTTTAGAAAGATGACTTAAGTTTCTTATTTATGATTGTCAGTAGCACTTACAAGAAATAATCTAAGTAAAGTTTTACTTATGTTTGTGAAATGTTTAGTTTTGCTTATGCAGTTTAAATGGTTTTGTCTGCTTGAGGGATTTTCAAGACTTGTGTTTATTTTAAGGCTCAGTGTCTGCTATACTGCCCTTTATTAAGTCATTGCCTTTCTTATCTACAATACTCATCTAAAATCTCCATGGAGGTGGCCTTGGTGGCTCAGTCAGTTAAACATCCAACTCCTGATTTTGGCTCAGGACATGATCTCTCTGAGTTCAAGCCCTACATCAGACTCTGCACTGACAACACAGGGCCTGCTTGGGATATTCTCTCCCCCTCACAACTCTCTCAAAATAAATAAACTTTAAAACAAAATAAAATGAAATCTCTGTGGCTCCTTCTAGTTCAAAAAAGAACAGTCTACTTTTCAAGGGATACATGAATAGCTAGTAATGAAGACCTTTAAGTCTTGAGTTTCCTGCATACCCACTGAGATTTTTAATACATGACACAAAACAAACTTATTTTATAGGACATTTCCAGAAGTAGGTGATCTGTGCACTAGCACCAACTCCACACCCCCACCACACACATTACCAGCATGACCTGATAGCTTCTTTGTAACTTAGGAAGAAAGAGAACTTCATATTCTCTTGGTTCATTGTGAACGAACCTGGCTCTAGTCTAAGCACCTGACTTGAGGATTTCCCCAATTACATTTTGAAAGAAATCCCTACTTTTTTTTCCTACATGGAAATGCTTATGCATATTTCAAATTTCTTAAAGGACTAAGCAATTCTAAAAAAAAAACAAAAGAAGTCCATTTCTAAATATTCAACCTAATTCTTCTCTTCAAACTGCAACAAATGTCAATCCTATAAATAGCACATAGGCAATAATGTGAGCAATTTGAACCCATAATTGGATGAATACATTTGAGGCCCAATGATGAAATTTGTTATTAAGTTGCAACTGTAGGTCTTCATTGCAAAATTTCCAACAGATGTCCTCACTAGGAGCTGACATGGGGGAGGCAGATACAGAGCTGAGGATGAATCAAAACAAAGTTAAAATGGATTTTACCAATAAAATAAGCTGAGTTGCTGTACTCACAAGCATTTCAAGGCACAATGGCAAATCTATTCTTGCCCTCCCCAGTCTCCCTGCCATTTCTGACCTAAATTCTGGCACACTTGACTAAATGGGGTGCAGAAACACATTTACTACAAACCTAAGGGATGCTCAATAAATCTCTTAAAAAATATTATATGATCTAATTTACAGCTTGATTATATTTCATTCAAAATCTTATTAGAGCCTCATACTCTTCTTTTTACCACAATTAGATTGTTAGTTCTTTATTTTAAAAAATTGGGCTGTATTTTCCTTCTGAATCTTATTGGAGTCCTTGATATATTACTAGCTAAATGAATAGTAGACACCCAATAAATGCTTATTCTTTTGAATCAAGTTGAACATATGGTCCTTCAGGTTCTAAAACAGCCATTTCAGTATTCCCTGGAGGTTAACTTCCATTTTCCTTAGTAAATGGAGCAGGAAAAAAAGAAAATTACATATATGAAAAGTCAGCAGGCTCACAGAACAATAGATAATAAAATACCAGAGGGTTGACGTTCCTTAGATATCATCTACTGCACTCACTTTGCAGAGGAAGAACCTGAGGAGTACAGCAGTGAGGCTCCATTGTCAAGGCACACAACTAATTATGACTTGAGCCCCTTTCTCCGCTCTCAGCATTCCAATTACTGCATCATTACTTAAAAAGACAAAAGAAAAGGAAAAAGAAAAAACCTGGATCTTGCTCTGGAGTCATTCCCCTGCAGTTTTCTCAACTCCTTGAGGACTAGTGATTTTCAGTGTCTTCAAAGTACTTTCTTTCAACAGGCCTTCAGAAAGACTTTAATGTCTCAATTCATTTGTCTCGCTTTCCATGATACCAAGCCATTCTCTGAATTCTGCCATCACAACTGCGCTTCCTATTTCATATGTGAAGCAGTGTAGTTCTTATTGTTTCTGCCTACCTAAACAAGCTTAAAAGTTAGGACACATTCCCAGTACTAATACTCACTAGGATGGATTCTCAGGATTAGTGAAAGGGTGAGTAATCCTGGAGAGTTCCTGCTTTAAAAGTTTCTCCTGCACTAGGGTGAGGATCAATCTAGGATCAGGTAAATGTCATGGAAACCTCAAGCCTCTATCAACCAAATAGTAAGAGGCAAGGGCAGAAGACTTTCCATCAAAAAGGAAATGCATCTGGGGCACCTGGGTGGCTCAGTTGGTTAAGCGTCTGACTTTGCCTTGGGTCATGATCTCACAGTTTGTGAGATTCATCCACAGTTTGTGGATTCATCAGGCTCTGTGCTGACAGCTCAGAGCTTGGAGCCTGCTTCAGATTCTGTATCTCCCTCTCTCTCTCTGCCCCTCCCCTGCTTGTGCTATCTCTCTTTCTTTCTCTCTAAAAAAAAACTTCTTTAAAAAAAAATAAGGAAATACATTTGAACAGGAATAGGAAGAGGATAGAAATGGCAAACTTATTACATGCAAACTTGGCAACTTTCGTTTACCCAGATTGTTAGGTATTTCTGAAATGCTCATTTTCCATCACAGATTCTTTGCAAGGAAAACATTTCTAATGATAGCAGTTTGAGAGGTTCTGAGGAGGTAAGAGTTTTTAATGGTAATTGGTCCTTTCTCATCACTCTAATGTGTAATGGGATTCTTACACCATGTAACAATTTTCCGTCCAGGCTTGACACGGTAGTGTGGTGAGCATTAATTAAACCCTACCCTTGTGCTTCAATTAGTGGATCATGATGTTGGCTCATCAGAGGAACTATGTCTTTACAGAGCATTAAAGACTGTGGAAGTCCAGGGGCGCCTGGGTGGCGCAGTCGGTTAAGCGTCCGACTTCAGCCAGGTCACGATCTCGCGGTCCGTGAGTTCGAGCCCCGCGTCGGGCTCTGGGCTGACGGCTCAGAGCCTGGAGCCGTTTCCGATTCTGCGTCTCCCTCTCTCTCTGCCCCCTCCCCCGTTCATGCTCTGTCTCTCTCTGTCCCAAAAATAAACGTTGGAAAAAAAAAAAAAGACTGTGGAAGTCCAAAGCATGCATGTTGATTGCACATTGTCTAGGGATCCCAGTTAGCCATCCTACCATGAAGAGACCCCACTCCTAAGTAAAGAAAAGTGGGATGTAGATTTTGAGAGCAGACAAATTGTTGATGGCAGAATAACAGACACCAAATGTAATGGAAGCTACAAAACCAGATTTGCAGAGATTTCATCTACAAGAAAAAGAAGGAAAAGGGAGAAGAGATTTCTCTTCGGTGGTATAACTTAATTTGGTCTCATAATACTGGCATTGATATCATTATTAGTACTTTCTTCCTTCAAACTCAAGCAAAAGCAAGAGTATTTATTTAATATGTTCTAAAAATGACATTTCACAGCCAGCTCTTAAAGTAGAATATGTTATAAATGAGGGGAATGATTGTCCTAAATGACAATAATCATTTTATCACAAGATCATCAGGGTGGAGTACTCTGAATCCATGTTGAATTTCCAATATAGCAAAGCTCTTCAGTAATCTGTATTTAGGTCCACTGACCTGACTCAATAAATCTAAATCTTGTCTCAGTCACTGTTGGTATTTGATTCTGGAAAAAGCAGTGCCATAAGAACTTCAACACAGAAATGACTTACTTCTCAGCCTTAGGGTAAAAATAAACACAGCTGTCCCAGATCAATGGCATATCTAAATACGTACATGGGAAAGTTTTATCAGAATGCCATTTACAACAGTATCTCAAAGATCTCTTTTGAGGAAGTATTTCTGCTCACTTCCATAGCTCTAGATCAGTTCTGTTCCCCAGGTGCTCCAGAACTTTGCGTTGAGCCTAGCCTCTGACTCAGCAGTCACCTTGGAAAGGGTACCCAAACTATGAAATAGATCCATCACTCCTGATTTTTACCTCATTCTTTCCCTGAAATGACTACTCTGGGACTCAGTCTTCCCTAGTCATGAACTTTGATTATGCAGTTAATGTTGTTCTATTGCTAGTCTCCTCTTCCTCGTATCCAGTTCTAGGTATCCCCAAACAACATTGCTGCTCTCCTCCTCATAGGAGGAGGTTTCTCTGAGAATTACATTTCTTAATCTTTCCAGATGCACTCTATCTGCTGTTTGCAAACCGAGTAACTCAGAGGAATGTGATGATTAACAAACACTTGTTGAAGGAATGAACAAAATAACTAACTGAATGAATGAATGAATAAATGAACGAATACCAAGAGCACTGGGTTGTGATTAGGAGACCTGGTTCAGGTCCTGACTTAACCACACTGTGGCTATAGGATCTTGAACTACAGTTAATTTTTTGAACCTCAGTGTCTTAGTCCATTCAGGCTGCTGTATCAAAATATGATTGACCAGGTGCTTAAAACAATAGACACTTATTCTCTATAGCCCTAGATCAAAGCACTGACAAATTCTGTTCCGAGTTTGCAGAGGGCTGCCTTCTCACTGTGTCAACACATGGTGAAGAAGGGAAACTCTGGTGCTTCTTCTTAAGAAATCCAATTCTCTTCTGTGGGCTCTACCCTCATGGCCTCACCTAAACGTAATCACCTCCCAATACCATATCACTGAGGCTTAGGGCTTCAAAATATAAATCTTGAGGAGGAGACACAAATACCCAGTCCATAACACTCATATTCCTTTTTTCTTTTAACAATAAAATGAGTATAAATACCTTCTCTACTTGTCTCACACTTGAGGTGAATCTGACCATATGTTTTTAAAACTATAAAGTGCAACCAAAATATTCTATTGTTATTATTAGAGAACCTTACATATGAGCTTTCATTCAGTTCATATTCATTGAGTGCTTCCTGAACAAACTTCTACAAAGTCAAAAACAAGCAGTGGCCTCAGCCTTCAAAAGGGTTTAGTCCGGGGCGCCTGGGTGGCGCAGTCGGTTAAGCGTCCGCCTTCAGCCAGGTCACGATCTCGCGGTCCGTGAGTTTGAGCCCCGCGTCAGGCTCTGGGCTGATGGCTCAGAGCCTGGAGCCTGTTTCCGATTCTGTGTCTCCCTCTCTCTCTGCCCGTCCCCCGTTCATGCTGTGTCTCTCTCTGTCCCAAAAATAAATAAACGTTCAAAAGGGTTTAGTCCACAGAAGAGACCAAGGGAAAATAAAAAATCACACTAAGTCATTTCTTGTCTAAAGGTGTCCCAGTCCTAGAGAAGTAAAGATATTTCCAGACAGAACAATTTGAAAAACAGAACCTGGAACCATTTGTCATTCTATTTGACACTGTTCCCTCTGTTTATAATATCCCCTTGTTCTCCATCCTCCACCCCCTTAATGCCTACACCTGCAAAAGTTTGACTTATCTTTTCACACCTAGCCCAGACATGATCTCTGAGGGTTTTGTGTCACAGTAACAGATTACATGGGGGTTGGAGACAGTGGTCAGCAAGGAGGCTATAAATGTGATTACTCAATGGCAGATAGCCTGATACCACAGGATGTAATATAACCAAATATAACCAAGACATTACCACCATGCAAATGGCAGAGAAGTGGAACATTCATTCATTAAAAAAAAAGTTCAGACACTTTCCAGGTGCTGTATTAGACACAGGGAAACTTACATCTTATTGGAAAATGTCAGACTATGCACATTAAACTAAAAAATATATTTGAAAAATATAGTATCAGAATTATACCAAGTGGGAAATGAAAGTTATATTTTATATCTGGGACATGTGAACGTATTGTATAGGAAATTTCCGTCAATTTGGAATGCACTACTGAGGAGTTAGTCAAAGGAACAAGATCCCAATCTAGTTCACAGCCATAAACAACCCATACCATAGCTGAATTACGATAGAGAGTCAATATGTACAACCTCTAATGCACAGGACACACTGCAGGGTTGCAGGGCTGGGGGTATAAAGACAAAGGCATACTCCATACAATCACAGAGCTTACACTGTAATGCAGCAAAGCCCAGATTTTAAATTTCAAAGACTAAAAAAAAATCTTTAAATATTAACTGAGATCAGTATCATTCTATTCTATAGAATACTTTCAGGGGTGCCTGGGTGGCTCAGTCGGTTAATCATCTGACTTCAGCTCAGGTCATGATCTCATGGTCCATGAGTTTGAGCCCCGCGTGGGGCTCTGTGCTGCCAGCTCAGAGCCTGGAGCCTGCTTCAGATTCTGTGTCTCCCTCTCTCTCTGCCCCTCCCCTGCTCATGCTCTGTGTTTCTGTCTCAAAGATAAATAAAAACATTTTAAAAAATTAAAGAAAGAATACTTTCACATCAGAATTAGAGAAAAAGTATTATCAAAAAAATTAATGAGTAAGCAGGTTTATAAGACAAAATGTCTACAATGTTCTTATCTTTCTCATATTCCTGCTAACCTCAATAATTTTGTCACCAACTGACCTTAGCTTCCAGGTTTTGGGTTGGAGAACACTGTTCTAAGAAATATAAGGTTTCTTAGATCCCTACTTCCAAGGTACAGAATCAAGTCAGTCTAGAGGGACAAGGCAGAATTACTTAATCCTATCAATAATATAGTGATGCCAGGAAAAAAAAAAGTTTTGAACAGGTCAAAATATATTTTAGATCACTCCCTTCTACCTCCCTTTCTGCATCTCTGTCCTACCTCTCTCTCATCAAACCTTTGGTATTCTCCAACTGCCATACTCCCCATCTCCAAAGTAATCCTTGTTCTCAAATGACTTATTGAACTCTCCCCAAATCAAAACTCCCAACTTCCGTGCAAGGGAACTCAATTGCTTCAAGAAAAAGAATAAGGCTGAAACAACCCTCCCAGATGTTTTGCATTTGCAAAAGAACTTTTATTGCTTTTTTCTAATTATAAAAGTAATTCACGCTTATTGTGGAAAACATGCAAAATATAAAACAGTCTGAAGAAAAAAACAAAAATTCTCAAAGCCTGTAGGATATTTGCATTTCTAAGAGAGAATGTTTGTTGACAGATCTATTCAGTCAGTGCAGATACACTGAGGGTCTGCAGTGTTAGCAGGGGATTATGATGAGAATTTTGAAAAAAAAAATCAAAGCAAGGCATAACCAGATCTTATCCTGAAGTAACTTAGAGTGTAGTATCCAAATTATTCTATTATTAATGAATTAAAAATCAACAAATGTTCTACACATTTCAAGTGGAGAGTTTAACCCCAAGCCTTGTTGAATTCTATTTTAAAGTCAAACAGACACGAAGGTTCGGCTTTGAAGCTGAGCTCACTGCAGGACGTTTCAAACATGAGTGCTAAATTCTCTTCCACAGGATCTGCCCACCTTGGAAGGCATAAACCAGACAGAAGGAATTATGTTCTCCTAGGACAAATAGCTTCTTTTCCTCTTACATTCACTTTCTTTCTAGAACTTTCACAAGAAAGTGGAGTCATGAACTCTAAATCCCCTTCCTATTTCTGTTTTTTAAAATATCATTTCAAATTTGTAACTATCCCCAAGGGATAGCTTCATTTATATACAGTAAATTACATTCAGTCTTATATTTAATTCTATGGGTTTTGACAAATTCATAGAGTTGTATAAGCACCAATACAATCAGCTATAAAATCATTCATCAATACCTCTCCCAAATTCCCTTGTGCTACCTTTTTCATTCAGTCTTGCAATCTTGGGCAACCACTGATCTGTTCTTCATTCATATAGTTGTGCCTTTTGCAAAATGTTATATGAACGAATCTGACTTCTTTTTTTTTAATGTTTATTTTTGAGACAGAGAGAGACAGAGCATGAATGGGGGAGGGTCAGAGAGAGAGGGAGACACAGAATCGGAAGCAGGATCCAGGCTCTGAGCTGTCAGCACAGAGCCCGATGCGGGGCTCGAACCCACAGACCGCAAGATCATGACCTGAGCCGAAGTCAGACACTTAACTGACTGAGCCACCCAGGCGCCCCAAATCTGACTTCTTTTACTTACCATAATGCGTCTGGGATCCATCCATGTTATTAGGTGTATATGTAGTTAAGCCTGTCACCCACAGATCCCCTCAGTCAACTCAGCAGAAGCCAAGATATTAGTAAGATTGTCCAGAACATACTATAGGGGATTCCCTCATGTAATGACTGAATATAACATACACAGGGGACTGCCAAGGTTCTTGAGAATTTTATACCAAGAGAAATACTACCATCTTGAATCAAAGGCAGGGAGAACAAAATGAAGCTAACTGCATCAACCCTTACTGGAATTCCTAAATACAGGAAACAGACTGATAACACCACTCAGCTGCAGATATACACTACTACCCTTCATATGAGAGGAAGCATGATTCTAAGGGTGGGACCTTGAGCCCAGAGGCCAAAGCCATAAGCCACAGAGTGTTATTCCTAGACCTTCAAACCTAACGAAGTTTCTGCCCAGATGGATTTCAAAACTGCTCAGGGCTTATAACTCCCTTTGCCTTTCTTTGTCTACCTTTATAGAGAGAAATTCTAAAACTGCTATCCTATATATCTGCCCCATCACTGTAATTTGGAAGCAAATAACCTGTTTTCTAGTTTTTCAAGTTCACAGATAAGAATTTTGAGTATATAGATTATACTCAGAGTCTCACCCTTTCCTGATTTAGATGATTTGGGTGATGACATTCAGGATTTTGAAATGGTAAGATTTAGAAGAAAGTAAGGATTTTTGAGTGGACACTACAATGAGTAGAGACTTTCTGTGACCTTGGAATGGGGTGAATATATTTGGCATGGATGTGAATGTATATGAAATGGATGTGAATCTTTAGGGACCAGAGGGAAGACTGTGGTAAGCAGAGTAATGGCCTTCCGAAGATGTCCAAGTCCTAGTTCTCAGAATCGGTGAATATCTTACTTTGCAAAGCAAAAAAGGACTCTGCAGGTATGATTAAGTTAAAGATCTTGAGATAGAGAGATAATCCAATTTAATCACAAGGGTATTTATAAGAGAAACAGGAAAGTCAAAGTCAAAGGAAAAGATGTGAACTTGGAAGTGGTAGACAGAGGATGCAGCAATGAGGCAAGGAATACAGCTAGCTTCTAAAAGCTAGACAGTAATACAAGGAACAGAATCCTCTCTAGATCCTCCAGAAAGAATGCAGCTGTGCTAATCATATGTAGAAAGGCTTTTCCAAATTTTCCCACTTCTAAATTATAAAGTCAGTTCCTTATGTTTTCTTTTGGTAACATGTATGTTTTTTACATTTATGTAATGGTATAATTCGGAACTTAATGTATACTGGGAGAAACAGATTTATCTTTTTCAAATGGGTATCTTATTGCCCCAACACCTTGTATTAAAATGTCTACATTCTCTCAATTGATTTGCAATGTTACATTATATATAAACATTTCAAATGCATTTTTTCTACTTCTAGAATTTTTATTTTGTACACTTTTTATCTGCTCATGAACCAAAACTATGCCATTTTAATTATACAGGTTTTATAATTTGTTTTAATATTTTATATAACTAGCACTCTCTTTATCTGTTCAGAGTGCTATACCAAAATACCATAAATTGGGTGGTTTACCAACAACAGCAATTTATTTCTCACAGTTCCAGAGGCTGGGTAGTCTAAGATCAAGGCACTAATTCAAGGTCTAGTGTGAACCCACTTCCTAGTCCATAGATGGCTGTCTTCTCACTGTTCTCACAACGTAGAAAGGATAAGGGAAGTCTCCGGGGTCTCTTCTCATAAGGGCACTAATTTCACTCCTGTGTGCTTCAACCCCATAACCTAATCACCCCCAAAGACCCCACTTCTTAATGCCATCACATTGGGAATTAGGGTTTCAACATATCAATTTGGGGGGATATATTCAATCTATAGCATCCCCATATTGGTTTTCTTTACCAGGGCTTCTAAGGCTATTCTTGAATATTTGCTCTTCTAATTTTATAAATAACTTATTTATATCCATAAAAATTTATGACATTTTTAATAGGATTGCATTAACATTTTCCATTACCTTATAGATGTTTGACATTACAATGATATTTATTCTTCTACCCTGAGAACATTTTCATTCATATTTCATTCCTTACTGTATACCAATTCATACTGATTCAAACTATGTATGAATATTCAGATAATACCACTACTCACAAGAACACTAACCCTGAAATGAAGAAAAAAATTTATCTTTCTCCTTTGGCATGTTCTGGAAGGGTCACCAAGTTATAGACAAATTATTCTGCTTTCATTCTTCTATTCTTGCCTTCAGTGGAGAAATGCCTTCATTTTTTATATTACTGAGTTAGTGCCAGGATGCTTCTAATTTCAAAATGTAGATGCTTATCCATCAGGAGTTTCAGATTAGTAAAATGTCCTTATTAAATGAAGACCTCATCAAGGCTCTGTTAAAATTCACATGTTTGCAAGTTTAACCAAAATGTACTCTTTCTCAACAGTGAGAGGATCTGTTTTCCCGTAGGCCACTTTACATTTTGGCTTCTCTCCAAAGACAGCAAAGTAAGGTCTGTCATCCCTTAATTTGCAACTGTTGCATGTCATAGTTATCCTTGAGATTCTGTGACTGGTGACCTGGCATCCAGTGTCAGAGTCATGTAAATAGAATAGGTTGTTTACCCCATCACTGCCCCCTAGTTTTTCACAGGTGCATGAAAATCTTACTACAAACTCTCCCAACACAAACCCCAACATTTGTGTTTCAGTTCCTGCCCAATAGGGGATGTCCATACCTAACAACTTCCCATCACCAAGGTAATAAAGGGTTGTGCCCATGCTTTCCCATGGCGCCTTTCAAGTCCTGGTGGTTCCCTGTATGGCTCTGTGGTACGCTTGCTGCCTCCTGGGAACTCTGGGTCACAAACTCTTCTTTCCAAGGCAGCTGTCTTTGTTTCTGCCATCTTACCATACCTGTCTGTAACAAACCTCTAGTACATTTTAAAGGAGCATAACCTCTGCATTCCTTCTGCTCTGGGAGCTCTCCTTTCCATCCATCTCAAATACTGCTTCGCTTAGAGCTTTAATGGCAGTGAAACTATCTGTTCGCTTGAGGTCATTAGCACAGTTTTTTTTTTTTTTTTCTCTATTGCTACTTACAGATTTTCTCCAACACTGCTACTACCCCCTGGATTTCAGGTGCTGATACATGCATCCAAGAGGCAAAAAGTGTCCCACAGAATCCCTATGCTCCATAATGGCAAGGTATGTTAGTATTATCATGGAGTCCCCGTCTTCTCTGGGTACAGAGCTACCTCTAAGAGAGACGAGCTAATAATTTCTGTTCTGCCTCATGCTTTAACCCACTCTTCTCTTCCCACATTCCAGCCTGGTTGCTTAGATTGACCCACTATGCCCAACAACTTTGTTTGTTCAAGTGAGTTCTCCTCCATGGAGTTTCATTTGGAGTTTTCTTCCATGGAGGTTCATCCCACCCACCCATAATCTACCCTACCTGCCCACTAGGATATAAGGATATCCACATTTGTTATATCAATAACAATATTTTTGTTAATGTCTAAGCCCAATTATCAGCAAGGTTTAAGTTATACTTCAAAGACACTTCTGTTACTTTACAAATAAGTAAACTAGACTAGATTGGATTCGGGACTAGATTTGAGTTATTCGACATGTCACCATACCCTAGCCTCAACGCCTGTTATCTAGAACCTGTATCTCATAACCACTCATTATGTGCAGTTCATTTAATATATTCACATTATAATTTCTTCGAGTCATTTAACAGATCTATACCATACATGAATGAGATAAAATTATCCTAATAAAAATGGGAAAAGTGTCTGCCATTTCTACAAATAATTAGTCTAGAAAAGGACTTAAGGGCTAAAGCTGAGTTTCCATTTTTTTTTCCTGTTAAAATCCAGGACTTTACACTCAACTAGAAGTTGTGAGATGTGAATGGTTGGCTATAGAGAGGGTGTTAAAGAAAAGGGTATTTTTGCGTGTGTGTTTTAAGATCATGACTTATGATACCAAAATGAAAAGCTCCTGGCAAGGAATAGAGTTCATCTCATGGGTCCTGAGAAGAATATGTTTTCAAGAAGTGTCAACATGATAGAGATTTCAACTGAAATCTGAGGGAAAAAGGAGGAAATGCCTAGTTTGCACCATAAAAGCTGCCCTTGGAGGTTATTAGGTATGAGGTAGGAAAGAAAAGAAACAAACAAATGATGGAAGAGATGCCAAGTAACTCACAAAAGGAAATAACAGAGAAGAGAATCAAAAGGTAAATCTGGCAACTTCAAAGTGTCTATAGCAATGAAAGATGAATGGGTAATAAACAAGATAAACCTGAGATTTTTAACCCAATGAAATCCTTTTAAGTTCATGAATGTCACTGGGACTTGGCAGAACTACTGGCAAATAATAGTTGAAGGAAAACATATCCTGCCTGAAGGAAAAAAAAAAAACTCATAGAGAGGGAGCATTTCAAGAATGTCTAAACCTAAATGGAAACCCAGGAAGCTGGGTCAGAATCATACCGTCAAGCATTTGAATGAAGATGACAAGAAAGCCAAAGAGACACGATGTTGTAATAGTGGCAGCTAGAGACAGAAGTCAACGATGGCATGGTAAAAAGGCAGCCACCATTGGAGTTCAGGAGTTATGATTCCTGCCAGCTGGCAACTTAGGCTTTCAAAAGGTTTAATAGGTCACACGGAGATTTTCCAATCTGGATGAACAGAGAAACATGAATAGAGGGATATAATCATGATATAAAAGTTTGCAAAATGTCACAAATCTTGATCCACTGACTATATGTAACTAATGTGTCAAGGACTAGTCATAATGGGGTGTGGGGGTGTTCTGAGGCTGAGATCATGAAGGTAGTAGAACATACATAGGAGAATGAAAAAAAGTTTAAGAGAAGATAAAAGTACCAGTCTTGTTCCTCAGTTTTACCTGGAATTAGCCCTGGATCCCATACAAAAGCAGTCAAACCTGATTTTGGCCTACCTTCTACTTGGGAATAAAATTACCAATAGTTCCTTGTATACCAAGACAAAAAAGGAGGAAAAAGGTGGTGCTTTAAAATTATAGTTGTTTCCACATACTCTATATATGTGCATGCATGAGAGGTGGGTGGGGAGAGGGAATTAGGACTGTGAAGGACAACTACTGTGTTCAGAGAGAAGACACCACTAGGAGCCTGGTCCAGGTAGACCACTGGGCAAACTTTGTTTTCAGGTTTAGGTTGACCACTGAGCAAAGTTTGAAAGCTAGAGACCAAGGGGTGCCTGGGTGGCGCAGTCGGTTGAGCGTCTGACTTCAGCCAGGTCACGATCTCGCAGTCCGTGAGTTCGAGCCCCGCGTCAGGCTCTGGGCTGATGGCTCGGAGCCTGGAGCCTGTTTCCGATTCTGTGTCTTCCCCTCTCTCTGCCCCTCCCCCGTTCATGCTCTGTCTCTCTCTGTCCCAAAAATAAATAAACGTTAAAAAAATTTTTTTTTTAAAAAAAGAAAGCTAGAGACCAAGAAAGTAGAATTTAAACTGTTCTACAAAATCATAAGAAAGTTCTCTCTTCATTTCAAAAGTGGAATGTCTTGAGAATGCGCTGAATTTAGGAAGTCATTTTTTCCCCTACTTATCCAAGGAGAACCAGACCACAAACTCCAAAGCCCACTAAAAGTCTCACTGTACGTCTCCCAATTATGTGATTACAACATTAGGTGCTAGAAAATCTTCCGCAATAGATTGCTGTATTTGTAGATGAGTGGAGGGAATAGTTGAACAGACGACCAAATGTAAAGGGCAAAAAAGGATCCTCCTAAAACATACAAGATTAACACTAGAAAGATGAAATAAGAGGCTTACATTTTAAGGAGAAATGACACTGGAAATTGAAGCTATCCATGAGAAAGGACTGCAAAATTTAGGGGCAAAATACAGAACATCAAGTCAGATTTAAATTTCATATAAATAATGTATATATTTAATGTAAGTATATCCTATGCAATATTTAAGACATACTCATACTAAAAATTGTCATTTATTTGAAATTCAAATTGAGCATTCTGTATTTTATCTGGCAACCCTAACATGAAGAAACTTCTATTTTTTTTTCTTCTTTGACTTGGAATACAATGTTACATATCACCTGTCTTCAATTTCCTACCACCATGTTTAACTTTGTCAAGGTATGCTCACACTTGGTGAAGTGTAATGCACATAACAGTTGCTTGTTGGTGTTGCTGAGGACAGGTTAAGGATTAAATGATGGGCAGGAAAGACCCTTGGGATGAGGCAGAGGAGGAAAGGAGGGCTCGCTTCACCCACTTCTGCTGAAGCCACTAACTCTTCAAGGCTAGTAGTGATTGTGCCCCAGGTAGAGACCCACAAAAGAGCAGAAAGAACTCCAAGGCAGAGCTCAAAGCACAACTGTGGATCAGGTGACATCAGATAAGCAAAATGGAGCCTCAAAAGGGAGTAAATTCTAGGCCCTGCTAGTAATATGGCAGAAAGTACCAGACTACACACAACTTAGCCAAACTCATGTTTTAATAATTTAGCTCCTTGGGACACCTGGGTGGCTCAGTCGGTTAAGTGTCTGACTTTGGCTCAGGTCATGGCGGTCCATGAATTTGAGCCTCACGTCAGGCACTGTGCTAACAGCTCAGAGCCTGGAGTCTGCTTTGGATTCTAGGTCTCCTTTTCTCTGTGCCCCTCCCCCACTTGTCCTCTGTCTCTCCCTTTCTCAAAAGTAAATAAACATTAATTTTTTTAAATAATTTAGCTTTTCCAATTACTCCATGAAAATAAAAAGTTTTTATCTGTTGCACACGTGGAGAAAAATCTTCTTTCCCTCTAATGGAAACTTTTTCTAACTGAATAACATAGACTTGTGTTATCTAATACAGTAGCTCCTAGCTATGTGATTACAGAGCACCTGAAAAGTAGCTAATCAGCACTGGGAAATGCTGTAAGTATAAAATACACATTGGATTTCTAAGACTTAGTGTGGCAAAAAGAATGTGAAATAACAGTAATAATTTTAGACTGAATGTTGAAATGATAAAATTTTGATATAATGATTTAAGTATGTATTAAAATTAATTTTGCCTGTTAATTTTTTTTACATGGCTACTAAAAAATTTAAAATTATATGTGTGGCCCACGAAACATCTTTCTATCAGACAATGCTATTATAGACCCTACCCTCAGCTGTCAGAGCTAAAAGTGACCTAAATAGTGGTCCAATTTAGTTCTATACTTTAGCTGGTGAGAAAAGTGAAACCCAGAGAGTGAAGTGCCTGGCCTAGTCAGCCAGTTAGTTAATGAAACAGGACTAGAACTCAAGTCCTGACAGCCTAGTGTGTTCTAATTTCCACACTATTTTTCTAGTGCTTAGTATCTCAACTTATTAAAATTATGATAAAATTTCCCCAACACTCTACAGTGTGGAAGGATCTTGAAAGATCAAGAAAATTTTCCTGTGTCACTGAGAGGCTTTCATCCAATCAGAATTCCACTTTGTCCTGACCAGATGGAAGAAATACCAATGATGGATAATTTTTATTTTTTTTAAATGTGTTTTAAAGTGCATTTATAATAATTATCATTTTACTGTAAATAAAACTATTAAAACAATATCTAAAAATGTCACAAGCAGCACGTGAACTATGTGCTAGAATAACTTTTATACATGTGGCCACATAGTAAAGGTAAACAGTGCTGATCCCCCACAAAAACATACAAAATCTGATGAAGTCTGACACATTTCTCTTTAACTTATACCTGACCCCCTGTAATAATGGACCATTTCAAACTGCAAAGCACTCTTACTCTATTACCTCTTCCACATCCATAGTCACTAGAAAAATAAAAAATTACCTGATATCAATTACTCATACATATTGGTCAATTAAAGCTCATTCATATAATATTAATAGCAGCAAACATGCCCTGGTATCTTTTCTGTATGTGGAGTTTTGTAGAATGACCCAGATAGAAATCAAACAATCTTGCTCTTAAGACAGATTCTGAGTAGTGGAAAAATTGAAGATAATTGTAGAAGTCAAAACAAACAAACAAACAAACACAAAGCCACTTTAAGTTATTTATTGTCTATACACTTGCTTGGATGCTAATACAGTCTGAACGCGTTCCCTCATAAATCCTATGTTGAAGCCTAACCCCCAAAGTGAAGGTATTAGGCGGTGGAGGCTTTTGGAAATGATTTGTCAAGAGGCCTCTGGAGTAGTGCCTTGTAGACAAGGCCTGAGGGAGCTCCTTTGTCCCCTTCCACCCCGTGAGGGTACAGTGAAAAGACAGCCATCTGCAAGTGGAAAGAGAGCCTTCACTAGAACCGAACCAAGATGGCTATTATCCTGATCTTGGAATCTCAGCCTCCAGAACTGTGAGAAATAAGTTTATGCTGTTTATAAGCTTCCATCCCCCCAATGCAGTCTGTTGTATTTTATTATATCAGCCCAAATGTACTAAGCCAGACCCTTTCCCCCACCAACTCCACCTGTCCTATTTCTTCAAAAGGCCCACATTCATAATGCATTCACATGTATTTTTGAGGACTGGAAGCACAATGAGCACTGTTTCAGGTGCTGAGAATACCCAGCGAAACAAGTCAGGGACAGTCAGTCCCCTCCCTGGGAGCTAACTTTCTATAGTGGCACCTGATTTCCTTACTTGCTGAAACAACAGTCCTCTAATCTTTCTTTCTTTCTTTTAGCTTCATGCATATGATGATCATTGCTCAATTGGTTGACCCAACTCTGTCTTTCATTTATTCCTTCCAAATGAATAGATTCTGACAAGCCTGGGTCATAGGTCCTTCACCATCCTGTGACCTTGTACGGGTCCTTGGTACTCTTGAATTAAGACTTCTTCCACATCCCACATTGAAAGATTACTAAAATATAGGTTAGACCTAGCCCCTTCCTCCCGTTGGGTCAGAGGAGCCTCTGTCCATTGTTACAAACTAGGCCTTCCAGCATAGGACCCCTGGCTGCGCCTTCCCTAATGCCTCCTCAACATCCCTTTCCTCCCTCCTCTGCCTGAAAACCAGCACTTCTTTTATCTTCTCCGCTTTTATCTTAGCAAAGTCCTGTCTGTCCTGAGACCACCTTCATTTCATGTTCACTGCTACAGCTGGCATTATATCAGCTGGTACTTAATGATTTCTTCACACCATAGTGCTTTCTTCCTTAGTTGACATCTAAGCACAGATCCATATGCCTTCTGTGCCAGGGAATAAGATTTCTGAGAAATACAAATATAATCAGAATGCATCGTCTTTGATAACAGAGGTATTATCCAATTACAAACTCAGGGCTTTTAGGGATTTCATTTCAAATCAATATCTGCTCCTTAATTAAAATGATCTCATAAGCATTTTCCCATTTAAAAGAGTAACATGAAATATTAATTACTTATATTAAAAGTAAACAACTGAAAGCTAATAAATTTACAAATTCAATTACCACAAAAACCATCAAGTGTCTTTTTGTTTAATTGCCACGGATTACCCTTTAGACATCATAATGGAATTAATAGAACATTATGGTAATCAATGGAAATTGATTAATTGATCAATCAGCAGAACATAGCTAGATTCTTTAACCTCCAGACACTATTATTTATGCCATGCCATGCCAGAGCAAGCACCTAGCAAACAGATATGAGAGGCACACAACCAGGATAGAGGGAGGACATTTGGACATTATCCAAAGTTCAGTGTGGGGTGATGTGGCTTTTGCATATATATGGAGCACGTCACCCTTGAAGGGTAAGCATTATGCTGCTCATTAATATATTATCAAGGTCTCTTCATAAATGAAAGAAACACAGTCATCCTTCATGGATGAGCTATTGCATTTATTCCTGAGGATTTATTAAAAATTAACACTTTATCACTTGACATTTTTGGTATCTGCCAGCACCTGAAAACATGGAGTGATAGACACTGGCACAAAACTTTTTTAAAAAATGCTCTGAACATGTAAACATGACCCTCCCCCTCTCTCACCATTAAGCATCCCCTTTCACTCCCTCCTTCTGGGTTTCCTTCTGCTCTCTGCTCACCATCAGAACATTTTTTTATAACACATGTGGGACTCACAAGCTCTTAGAAAGCAGGATGTATTTTTGAGACAGGAAAGTATTAATGTCAACATCACAAATAGTCTACACTCTAAGTTTATAAAAGCAATGAGACTGCTCTGTCCTGATATGTAATCACATCCTTCCATTGCCTACGATGTGCAGTTGGAGCTGATGCTGCAGAATGAAGCCAGAAAACCAGGACAAGGAGGTGGCAGTGGGTCCATAAGTCTCTGTCTAACCCGTTGTCCATTTGGCACAGGACCATGGCTATAGCACTGGCCCTGAACCTGCCTAGTTTAGGATGACATGTGTTTGAGGGAGTAGCAATACTTCGCCCAGACAGTCTCCTCTTTCTTAATTGACAATAAGTGTTATATTCATTAATCATCTAAACATCTTAGAAACGATTTTCAATTTTATACTATAATTCTTATAAAGCAAAACCCACAATTCCTATAATATTGTATTAATAGTATTAGCTACTATTATTAAACTAACACCAAGTGGAAATTACTTAATATATACTTTGTATCTATGATTCACACTCCCCTTTACTCAGCTTTATTCCACCAAAGCTGACTCTCTCCCTCAGTCTTTAGGGACTCCAGGCATCCGGGTGTATTTACCCAGAACACCCTAATGCTTTCAGAGTCAACATTTTCCTCTTTTTCAGATCTTAGATTAAAAATCACATCTTCAGGGAAATCTTCCCCGACAAACATACCAAATTAGTTATTACTACTTATACTCTTGATTGCTCCTTCCATTCTTCCTTCACAGCACTTATTATTGAAAATAAATAATTATGTGCATATTTTTAAATATTGTCTCTTTTCTGGAATAGGCTTTATGAGGGCAGGAAAATGTCTTATTTACCATTGTGTCATCACTGTCTAGATTTGTTCCTTAGATCGTAAGTGCCCAATGAATAATTTTAAGAATATATTTCACAAGAACCCTTTGAGGTAGGTAAAGTAGAAGCTGCAATAATAGATTGTAGTAGCAATCTTCACCTAACAAACTGCATCAGTGATACTTTCAGCTTCGAGTCATAGGAAAATCTCAATTCCAAACAGTATAAATAATACAGAAACTACTTTTCCCATGTATAAAGCAGTACAAAGATATGGGAAGCTCCAGGGTTGATGGACTCTGCAGCACAGGGATATCATCAAGGACTCTTTAGGATATCACTCACACTGTCATGCTCTGTAAGTCAGCTCTGCCATTGGGCTGGCTCCAATCAAGGTCACACAATGAATGCCCCAGTTTTGGGTATCAGATCTAGACAGGACAGTTTAGGACACAACTGTCCGGATAGAAAGGCAAAGATGAGCAAAAAGTATCAGAGGCCTCTTTATCAGTAGATAGGAAATCACTGATAACCAAACCTTAAACAAATTATTCAGCTCTTATACCAAACGGTGTGCCAGAGAGGAAAACAGCTTGTATTAAGTTCAGGCTGCTATAACAAAAACATAGACAGGGTAGCGTAATAGAAATTTATTTCCTGCAGTTCTAGAAACTGGACAGTTCAACATACAGTGATGGCCCGTTCAGTTCCTGGGCTTTTGGATTTGCAAGGTGAGGACCCTCATTGGTTTACAGAGAGATGCCCTCTTAGTGTATGGCAGAGGGAAAGACCTCTTGTCACATCCTCTTATAAGGCCACCAATACCACCATGGGAGGACAGAGGGTGCTCCAAATCCATGACCTTATCGAAACCCAATTATCTCCCAAATGTCCCCACTTCCAAATACCATAACCTTGGGGACAACGGCTTCAATATATGAATTTTGACAAGATACAAACATTCAATCCATAGCACTGCCCAAAGCAGGACACCAGACATCATTAGAATATCCAAATAAGACTAAGTCCTTTTTGTTACCTCCTATGTTAATAACATAAGACTTCAGGAAACTCAAAAGTATCACTTCCCAAGAAAGAGTGAGATACCCCTGGATGTAGGAAGGGAATGCAAGCTGATTACAGGCTGTGCCAGCCTTAGGAGACTACAGCCCAGGACAATGACACCTCCTGAGTACACAGTGCCAGAAGTGGGCTGCTGATTAGAATGGACTTGCAGAAGTCACAACTGCATGGCTGCTGGACAAGGAGGTAGAGCAAGAGAAGAGGTAGGCTGTACATGAAGTGCTGAGCTTGTCCGAGGTCTGTTAAAGGCCCTTTGCAATGCTTGCTCATTAGCAAGACTCTCAGGCTTACCTTCCCTGTCCTCATTGTGTTGGGGTAAGTGAATGCTGGTCAGCTGAGGAAAGCAGCTGTTGGATATATTGATTCTGTGAAGAGCCGAAATGATTGGATCTTTCACAGTTGCTTATATTCCCATTAAAACTAGGCAAAACCAATAAGGTCGGTGGAAGTACAATATTTCATGGAGTCATAAATGACAGTTATGCTCTGTTTAAAATAACTGATGAAAATGCTATAGGTCAAAAGGACAGCACCTTGGTCAAGCTAGAGGAAGTAAATTTCTTCTCTGAATGGCAAGAAATGAACAATTTGAGTATCTAGTACTACCTGTACATATGGCAATGTTGGGCAACAGACAATTTTTTTTTCAGAGAACAAGCAATGTACTTGAAAACCAGGCACCCACTGAGTGCTTACACTACAGCATGGGCTATAGGAGACATGAAAAAAGTGAATAGCATGCCTTCAGCCCCATGAAAAACAATTTGAAAAGAGCCACTTTACAGCAATACAAGTCAGTGTTAAATCGCAGGGTACTGATCATTAGTACTGTGTAATTCCATATAAACTGGTATCACCAGGAAAGGCTTTATGGAAGAAGTGGAATTTAAACAGAGACCATAGTCAGAGGCACCATGTGCTTTGGACACTTCTCACTATTTTTCTTTCTCCTTATCTAATGGGAGCCTTAGCAAGCTCAGAGATATTCAGCTTCTGAAACAGGACATAAATTTGTCTTTCTTCTTTCCCCATAAGAATATCTTAAAATTCCAAAAACTATTCTGTTGATGGGAGGAGGGGGGATCTAGGAAATGTTGCTTCAAGTAAATGGAACCTCCAGCCCATAAACACATGTAAACCTGTATATTCTAAGCCTTAGAAAGAAAGAGATGCTCAAGAGGGAAGAACTCAGTGCTCTAGACATCTTTCAGCTAGCAAAGACTCAGCAGACTTTGTTGCAAATTATTTGCTGTGTTTAATAAGCATGCCACATGCAAATGTGCTAAACACATAAATACAGCAAAGTCATAATCACTTGGTTCAATGTCAGGCAGCATTTAAATCCAGTGATTAAATCAATTTGATGATCGTAAGCCTTTTTTATTAGAAACATTGTCTGAAGGAGAGAGCAAAATTTAGGGGAAAACTGTACTTTTACTCTCCATCACCAGAAATGAAATCTATTATGTTAATTCCATTAGTGGTTTAATACATTTCTTTGCAAGGGATCTAGTGCAATCTAACCTCTTCTCCTTTAGAGTGAAGTATTTTTTTGTTTTGTTTTGTTTTTGGTAGAGATGGAGTAATGCGTTTGTCCATGGATGGATGGAGATTCCTATACAAAATCTGGGTGATCAAAGTAAAGGCTTATTCTTCACGGTGGAAGAGTTCTTGCTGGTACCTCAGCTGTGTTAATGATGTGAGTTCAGAGGCCTGAGTGCTGCCCAGGAAATTTTTGACAGCATTCTGTCAGATTTGGGGCCAATATGAGGCCACTTCAACTCTTCCTCTTATATAATCAACCCCTCAGCTTTAGCAAAACCAAGCTTCCTGCGAACTTGGAAGTGAGGTTATGAGGAACCTCCCAGAACAACAGTTCTGATGTGACATCAGCCATGCCCTCCAGATGCATTAAGTAGAATACAGGTGCTCAGAAGAATTGAGAACAGGACTACATATTAAATTATGTTATTATTCATGGGTTTTCAATTAATTTAGAGGGATAAGACATATACACATTACAGAGCATATCACACAAAGACCAATATGGTTCTTTTCAACATCAGAATGCAAGTTATCAGCATTCAAATAAGAAAAATAAAATGAAGTGAAATTAAAAAGCTTCTCCTAAAAATGAAAAGGCAACCTACCGACTGGGAGAAGATATGTGTAAATCATATGTCTGATAAGGGGCTAACATGCAGAACATATAAAGAACTCATACAACTCAACAGAAAACAATTAAAAATTGGACAGAAGATCTCAAAACACATTTTTGCAAACTAGACATAGAGATGGCCAACAGGTAAATGAAAAGGTATTTAACACCATTAACCACCAGGGAAAAGCAAAATCAAAACTACACTGAAATATAACCTTACACCTATCAGAATCATTATCAAAAAGACAAGAAATAACAAGTGCTGGGGAAGATGCAGAGAAAAGGGAGCCCTTGTGCATTTTTGTGGGAATGTAAATTAGCACAGATACTATAGAAGACAGCATGGAGATTCCTCAAAATCTTAAAAATAAAACTACCACATGATCCAGCAATTCCAATTCTACTTCTGGGTATCTATTTGAAGGAAACAAAACACCAATGCAAAAAGACAAACACACCCCCATGTTCACTGTAGCATTATTTATAATAGCCAAGACATGGAAGCAACACCCATCCATGTCCATCAATTGATGAATGGATAAAGAAAATGTGTTCATACACACACGCACACACACGCACACACACGCACACACACACAAATGGAGTATTATTCAGCCATTAAAAAAGAAGGAAATCTTGCTATTTGTGATGACATAGATGAACTTTGAGGGCAATATGCCACATGAAATAAGTCAGATAAAGATAAATACTGTATGATCTAATTATATGTAGAATCAAAAATGAGTAAATGAAACACCCAAACTTAGGGAGAATAGATTGGTGGTTACCAGAGGTGAGGTTTGGGGTTGGGCAAAATGGGTGAAGGGGGTCAGAAGTTACAAACTTTTAGTTATAAGGTAACTCATGGGGATGTAATGTACAACATGGTGACTATAGTTAATAATACTGCATTATAAATTTGTAGTTACTAAGAGAGATCTTCAAGTTACTCATTACAAAGAAAAAAACTATGTGTGATGATGCATACTAATTAAACAATGTGGTCATTTCACTATACAACATTTATTTGAAACTAATATAATGCTATCTATAAATTATATCTCAACTAAAAAAAAGTGAACAGTATCTGGGCTTTTATCGCCTATACCACAACATTTCTGTATCCCCAGAAAGAACCAATCAGTAAGTGTAATTTTTCTTAAAAAGTGAGGTGAGAGGCCATAGAAAACTTTTTGGAAGACAGAAAATCTGACCTGAATCTTAAGCTATGAGGAAGAGGAGTTTGAGAAGAGACTGTAGTACAAAATAGAAAAATAAAAGTTAAAAAAAGATAAAAATAAAAGTCAAGAGACATGATGTTAGGTTTGTTCTCCTGTTGTATAGGTACAGATTATCTGAGCCATTTCTACATGCTCTGTAGCATGTCTTTGGCCCACATTTCTGTCAGCAGGTCTGTGTTCATGCAATCATTTATTGAATGATGTGATTAAAAGTATTTATCAAGAACTTGTTGACTTCCAGGCTCTATGCTAGTCACTACAGGGCTGGCAAAATAGGCAAAGTCTATTCCTATCAGAAGTTTAGAATACAGATTTTATTTGTCAATAAAAATGCATTTTCATGCAGGATGTTTGGTTCTTACCTCAAAGTACTATCACTGTAATTGTCTTTTCTTTATAAAGTAACTTTTATTGTGTTATATTTTCTTATTAGGAGAGCAAGAGAGCCATGGCTTAATGTCACATGATAGACTGTTCTGAACCCTGCTCACTACTACAAACATAAAGAGATGTTGGACAAAATGTATTTTTGAATTTTCAGAGAACAGAATTCACTCCTTTGGGTGTACAGTTCTATGAGTTTTACCACAGGGATATATTCATGTAACTACTATTATGGTAAAGATACAAGACTGTTCCATCAACCCCAAAATCTCACTCTGCTGATTCTTTTTTAAAAACTTTCCCACCCCAACCCCTGGCGTCCACTGACATGCTTCCTGTCCCTGAACTATGGCCTTTCACAAATATCATATAAATGGAATAATATACAAACTATTGAGACTACCTTGTTTCACGCGCCATAATACCTAAGATTATCCATGTTGTGTGTGTCAATACTCCACTCCTTTTTATCACATAGGAATATTCCATTTTCTACATGAGCCATAGTTTATTATCCATTCACACTCACTGAAGGACATGTAGGTTGTTTCCAGTTTGGGGTGATTATAAATAATGCTGGCTCAAAACTTTTGTATATGTTTTCTGCTTAAACAAATTTTCATTTCTCTAAGATAAATGTTCAAGAACAGGGCTGAAGGATCATAGTTATAAGAATTTCTTAACTTTGTAAGAAATTGCCAAGTAATTTTCAAGA
The DNA here is from genome assembly GCF_018350175.1 of Felis catus. NCBI lineage: Eukaryota > Metazoa > Chordata > Mammalia > Carnivora > Felidae > Felis > Felis catus. Next base: position 71,256,830 of record NC_058379.1, on the reverse strand, counting down.
ACAGCCATATAACCTTATATTCCCATCAGCAGCAATGTGTCAAAGTTTCAGTTACTCCACATTCTTGCAAGCACTTGATATTGTCTTTTACTTTTAAACCATTCTCATAGGTTTTATTATGGTTTTGCATTGTGGTTTTAATGTGCTATTACCGAGAACTAATGATGCAGAGCCTGTTTTCTTGTGCTTACTTGCTATCTGGATATCTTCTTTGGTGAAATATCTGTTCATATCTTTTGCCCAATTTTTTTTTTAGTTGTCTGACTTCTTACCAAATTTTGAGAGTTCTTTATGTATTATGGATACAAATCCTTTCTCAGATGTGACTGAAAATATTTCTCCCACTCTGTAGCTTGCCCTTTCATTCTGTTAACAGTGTCTTTTTCAGAACAATTACTTTTTCATTTTGATAAATCCAATTTATTTCTTTTTTTTTTTTCCTTTATGGACCACGCTTTTGGTGTTATTTCTAAGAACTCTTCACTTAGCTCAAGTCAGAAGGATTAACCCCACATTTTTCATAGAGTTTTATACAGTTTTACATTTTAGTATTTGATTCAAGTTAACTTTTGTAAAAATGTGAGCTCAATGTTCACTTTCTTGAAATACATGTCCAATAGTTGCATCATTACTTTCTGAATTTTGTATCTTTATCTAAAATCAATTGAATATGTATGCATAGGTTTGTTTGTGTAATTTCAATCATGTTCCATGGATTTGTTTCATCACTTTCACCACTGCTACACTGTCTTGATTCCTGAAACTTTATAATAAATCTTAAAATCTGGAAATGCATATCCTCCAACTTTATTAGTTTTAAAAATCCTTTGACTTTTCTAGTCTATTTGACTTCCATATAATTTGAGAATAAGCTTTTCAGGGGCACCTGGGTGGCTCAGTCGGTTAAGTGTCTGACTTCAGTTCAGACCATGTTCTCATGATTTGTGAGTTTGAGCCCCCCTTCAGGCTCTGTGCTGACAACTCAGCCTGGAGCCTGCTTCAGATTCTGTCTCCCTCTCTTTCTACCCCTCTTCCACTCGCACTCTGTGTGTGTCTATCTCTCTCTCTCAAAAATAAACATTAAAAAAATAAAATTTAGAATAAGCTTTTCATGTATTAAAAAAAATTCTACTGGAATTTTGATTTTAATTATAATTATAGATCAAGTTGAGAAAAATTGACACCTTTATTATATTGAGACTATAAATTCATAAAAACAGAATATCTCTCATCTTATTCAAGTCATCTTTGTTTTTCATATCAGCATTTAGCTGTTGTCAATATATCAAGTCCTGCACACATTTTGTCAGAGTAATACTAAATATTTCATTTTTTGAATGCACTGTAAATGGTACAGTTGTTTTAATTTCAGTTTCCAGTTACTGGTTGCTAAAGTATAGAAATAAAGTTGGTTCTCTTATATTGATCTTGTATCCTAAAAAATTTCTAAAATCACTTATTCCATAGTATTTTGTGGATTCCATAGTGTTTTTTACATAGGCAATTATGTTGTCTGTAAAGATACGTTTACTTCTTTCATTTCTATCTGTATGCACTGTATTTCTTTTTCTTCCTTTACTGCATTGACTAGGACTTCAAATATGATGTTAAGAACAGTGGTGAGAGCAGACAGCTTTGTCTTATTCCCAACCTTAAGAGGAAAGCATTCTGTCTTTTAACATTAAGTATGATGTCAACTGTAAATTTTTATAAATGTTCTTTTTTGGATATTTTTAAGGAAAATTACCATAAACAGAAATAAAAGTAAGGCACAGGCAAGAATAAGATATTTTAAATGTACATAACAAAAAAGTAATACCTGGAATATATTAAGAATTCCTGTAATTTTAATAGAAAATGCCAACATTTGAAAAAAAATGCACACACATGAAAGAAATTCACTAACATTTGAAAATATGCCCAATCTCATTAGTTTCAAGGGAAGTTTTATATTAAAATTTGATAATGTTGAAAGCACCTTCCCTATAATTAAATTTTTGAAAAAGAGAGTATATTAGGGAAGTTATCTCAAAATCCAGACACTGTTTTGATGTTTTAGAGTTTTCAAAAACAACATGGTTGAGCTTTGTAACTTTAGTTGTATATGAATTATTTAAATGCACGGTATTCATGAAATATTATCTCTGATACCAGTCATGCTTTATGACTTTTCATAATTTTAAGCATGTTTCATAACTCAGAAAAATTTCACAGTATACATGGGGAGCGAAATAACTGAATAGTAAGAGAATCTTTTTCTCTTTACATTGGTTGAAAAGAAAAATCCCCATACAAGGCATCTGCCAGCTGCAACTGTGGAGAGAGCCAAGCTTTCCATCCTATTTTGTCTCCATCTGATTGTTTATCAGGTATGTTCTCTGTTTAGCTCTCTGGGTCATAAATATTCTGTAACCTTGGCTTTTCTTATCAACAAAGAGAAACAATTTACAACACAGAGCCTTTACCAAAAGAAAAAAAAGTGTTTTTAGGTCTAAATGACTTACTTCAGAGTTCAATTTAAATTCAAACTAATGCTCTGCTTAAACAGAAACATATTTTTTTTCTTACTTCACTTCATGCTTGAACAAAAAGGGGGCTTATACTATTTTGTTTTCACCTTAGTTACTGAAGTCATGTGAACTTCCACAATAAGGTGTAATTTTATTCTGAAGGTTAACAACAACAGTGAGATCTCATATTATGAAGTATTTGGCAAGTATGTGCAGAAAGGAGTACTGTTACACACTCTGTGTGACACTACTAATCCATGTAGAAACAATTCCTTTACTTTCTATTTACCAACCCACCTTTGGGATCCCAGACAACTTGAGGCAGAAAAACAGAGTAAGAGCAAAAGCACTGGATGAGCAGATCTGAATTCCCACCCTCTAACTCTGCTTCTTAGGAACTGCAAGATTATATGCAAGAACAGAAACATGACTGAGCCTCAGGTCCTCACCTCCCAAGGCAGGATCCCAAGGGTGTGCTGACTTCTCCAGGCTCACGAGAACCAATCGTGTTGGCTCAGAACTTCGGTGAGGTTGTCAAAACGCTGATAGCCTGAAGCAGAGCCACGGTGGAAATATTTGTATCAGAGAAACTAGCAAGATACAAGTCATGATTCTTTTTGGCTTTATAGAGAACAAATTTAACATACCAATTGAGGATATCACAAGGAAAAGTAAAGAAAGGTGTTCCACACATTCTTAAAATGTCATTAGCCTATCCGGAAAAGTCAAATTCAGAATTAGAAGATAAACAAAAATGGTACAAATAATTTTACGTTATTTACCACTGAATTATTTATATCACTGCCTTTGTATTACATATAATACAAACTACTTTTATGGAGAGCTTACTAAGTGCTAGACACCTTTATCCATGTTTTGTAATGCTTTTTTTTAAAAGGTAATTCTCCCAGGGCACCTGGGTGGCTCAGTCAGTCAAGCATCCAACTTTGGCTCAGGTCATGATCTCGCGGTCTGTTTGTGAGTTTGAGCCCCACATCAGGGTCTGTGCTGACGGCTCAGAGCCTGGAGCCTGCTTCAGATTCTCCTTTCTCTCTCTTCCCCTCCCCTGCTGGCACTCTGTCTCTCTCTCAACAATAAATAAAACATTTTTTAAAAAGGTAATTCTCCCAAGCATTTTATGGAACAGACATTATACTACCCATGTCGTGGCTAGGAATTGAGACTCAAAGAAGAACTTGGTCACAATCCTATGTAACAGAACCAGGAATGAACCTGGGGCCATCCAATTCCAAAGCCCTTGCTCTCTTCACCAGGTCACTGTTTGTTACTACAACTGAGGTTTATTCTAGACATTCACCAAAGATTCCGGCAAATGTTTCTTGTTGCAGCAATGATGAACACTATAATGCCAAAGCAAAGTTCAAATCTTTCGCTTCCATTTTCTCTTTTACTTCTGAGCTGTCATTGGCAACAACAGGTTGTTGTGATATAAAATAAATGAGGTGGGGGAAAAAAACCCAGCTACCTCCCTCCCTTTGCCTATTTCTGAAGAGTAGAGTAACTCTAGGTATGAAAAGTACCTTCTTTGTGGCTTCAGAGATTAATAATTACCTCTTGACCTCTCACTGCATAGCCACAAAGAAAGTTCTGATAATTTCGCTCATATTTACAAATATAATCATCCTTTGTTCAACATACATGCACATCACCCTTTCTCAGGATTACAGCCTTAGAAAAATCTGTAGCATTTTCCCAAACAAGGAACAAACATTAACATCCAACATACACCACTACATTGGTTGCTGCACTTACCCAGAATGTAGCCTTTTGAGGAGTTTTAGGAAGCCAGAGCTGACTGTTGGCATGAGATTCTGTGTGGTTCTCCTTAGCCCAGAGACAATTCACAGAAAATCACTCATCATGACACAGGAACACACTCTAGCCAATGCTACCTTGCTCTCACAAGAATGGGATTCAAACCTAAAAACTGAGAAGAGCCCCTGGTGGGTTGGGCAGAGAAATAGGGAAGGCTCCTTTACAGCAGTTAACTGTCCAGATTTGATAGGCTTGATGCCCAGTTGGTGTGATGCCAGTGGCAGCAGGAATTCTTAGATCAACCAGGATGGCTAACCTGTGTGGGTAAGGCACAGTAGCCCATTCTGTTTAGGGCAAAGAAACTCCCTCTTATGTGTGCTTTTCAGCATCAACCAAAGCCTTATGGAGAAGCTATAGTCACTAGTGCTTTTGCCTCTTTAAAATAAAGAGTATTTTTACGTATTAAAGACTTTGAACAAATGACTTGCACTTAAAACAGCAAAATTAAGTTCACATAAAAAGGTGGGGTGGATGGGGTAAGGTATAGCTCTTATAACACTAAAAAATAAAATATAATTAATAACCAATTGACTTTAATACACTTGACTTTTCTAACCACTTCCCAAAATATCAAATTTAAAACAGCATACTTCAAAATAATACACAATTTGCAGACCTACTACCCAATCATCACAAGAGGATGTATTTCAGTGCTTTCGTCTAGGGGAGGTATAGGAGCAGTTCCCAAAGTGCACTTGGACAAAAAATGTGGTTCCTTCCCTTTTATATTTAGACCTATAGAGAAAGTCTTCCTCTTTGAAAAGAAGCATTTTTTCCTTATTAACATAATTTGTTATGATGTGCCATAGTTTTGTTTGTTGTGGAATATACCCCTTTGGTCATAAGTGACATCAATGCACGTCCAGGAGAAAATCATCTATCTGTTCCTAATTCTTAGTCCATATCCTAACACCACTCCCAGGCTGAGGAGTGCTCAAAAGACAAAGTGTTTAGCCCAAAATTTGCTTTCACTAAATAGTAAACGAATGATAAAATGAAGGAATTGCAGAGCTACTGGAAAACAGTTTAAATTCAGAAGAAGAGAAATTTTCTTTTACATATGAATCTATCTTCTCTGGGCATATAACTAGACTCTGTTTTTCTCAGTAACAAGGGGAAATATGTGCATTTTGCTTATTCTTAGCAAAATTACATTTTCACCTATTGATATTCATCAGAGCAATGCAACATTAATTGATAATAAATATGTGAATGAAGGTAGCCCTCACAAATCCTTAAGGAAAACTACAAAAGACACCTAAGTTATAGCCCCTAATATCACAGGGACACATGAAACAAGGCAAAACTTAGGAGCCTCTCACATTTAATTTCTTATTCATTATTAATTCAACAAACATGTACTGAGCCCTACTGTTTGCCAGGTAATAGTCTAGGTGCTTGTGATACATCAGTGAATAAAATAGTCAATGATATCTGTTAGCCTGGAGTTGGCATTTTATCAAGGAGGAGACAGATAATAAATTATAAACATAATAAATCATATAACATATTAGGCAGTGATCTTTACCATGGAAAAAAAAGGATAAGTAGAGCAAAATAGGAGAACTAGGGTAGTTGAAAGAGCAGATGAGATTTAAAGAAGAGTTACTGGGTAGGCTACACTGAAAGGTGAACTAAAGTAGTGACTTAAAGGAATATATGAGAGACCCAGGGAGTGGGAAAAGTCAGTGCAGTGGCCACAGGTGGAAGTGTTCTTGGCATGTTCAACAAATAGTAAGAAGCCAAAGCGGCTGCAGCAGGGTAAAATGAGGAGATGTAGGGTCAGGGTGTTTAATGGTGGTTGGGACCTGAGATAGGCAGACCATATAGTGCATAGAGGCCACTGTAAATACATTGGCTTTTTTTTTTCAGACTGAAATAAGAAGTCCCCGCAATGGTATGCACAGAGGTTGCTGTAATTCAGATTTGTTTTAGAAACAGCATACTTCCATGTTGAGAACAGACAATGAGCAAGTGCAGGAACAAGTAGATCACTTGTTCTGGTTAGGAAGCTATACCATTAGTCTAGTTTAGAAATGGAGGCATGGAAACCTGAGTGGTCTCAGTGAGAGCGGTAAGAGGTGGTCAGATGGTTGATATTTTCAAGATAGGGTCAACAGGATTTTCTGATATAATGGATGTAGGAAGTGACAGGGAAGAAAAAGGGATGACTACAGTTTCTGGAAAGCCCAAGGTGTATCAATTGAGATAGGTGAATGCCCACATGGGCATGGGGATGGGGAGAGTGAGGATTATTAAAACAGGGATCTGTGGTGGCAATGACAAGGCACCTGTCAGATCTACAGATACAGGCAAGTGTAACTGCCCAATGAACTGAGGCCAACCTCTCAAGATCAGCTCTCACCCAATGACTGACAACAGCACAACTACTAAAGCTAACTCAGTTCCTGGGAAACAAGAAGTTTTGTGTCAAAGATTCCCAATTAGCTCTGCCAAAACATTCCTAGAACTCCACTGCAATAGAAGACTTGCCCTACCCAACCTACCTTCCTTCCACAGGGACCTACACTGCAATCTGAAGGATTTCCCAACATCTTCCAGCTTCCTCTCTTGTTCTTCATTAGCATTTTCCCCGCAATAAGCCTCCTGTATTTCTAATCCCAACTTGCTATGCTATATGCTTCTCAGAGAACCAGAAGTAACTCAGGATATTAGAATGAATGGATTGAAAAGACAGGAGGTGGTGATTGAAGAAAACACATTGCATGGAATTGAGTTCTTGGGAAATCCCTGGTATTGATAATTTCAATGCCCAGGATATGTGCACAGAGAGAGAGGATGTGAGGTAGGGTAAATGACAAGATCGTTATTGGAAAAAGAATCCACAAATTGAGGGCCAGGGTGTTGGAAGGATCATGTTTATGTGTTCTGAAATTGTAAATATAATAATCCAGCAGCTAATGTAATAAAAAATGAAAGGAAAATGATACAAGATCAGTAGATGAAACCACAAGGAGGGGGAGGAGGAGATGTAATCTAATGACATGATATGCCAAGCTAAAATGTTAGGAGGTGGAAGGACAAAGCAAGGAGAACAGTCTGATGTGACAATAAGTAGCAAAGAGGTTACCTACTCTATCTCAGATCCAGTTATAGGAGGGCTAAAGGTGGAGGTGTAGGGGAACAGCCACACCTTGAGAGGGTTTCAAGAGAAGCAATGTCTTTGAGAGTGAGCCAGTTCAGTTAGCTAGTTGTACTCAATAGGAGACAATTTGGCAATGTCTGGAATTTGGAGAAGTGCTACCTGTATCTGGTGGATAAAGGCCAACTGTACCGTGAAATATCCCACAATACATAGGACAGCTTCCCACAACAAAGAATTATCTGGCCCAAAATGTGAATACTGCTGAGGTTGAGAAACCCTTCATTAGAAAATAAGGTGAATGGAAGCTCAGACAAGGCACTGAGGAGAGCCCGGCATCGTGAACTGCTGCTAATGGCACAATGGGGAAAGTTTAAGAGGTTGGGGGAAATGACAAAAGGAGAACAGGTCACATGCACATCCTTTTAAGAACTATAGTTGGGAGACAAGGGATGACCAGAAGGCCTAGGGTTTCTTTTGATAACTAATATGGGATAATATGTGTGTCAGAGAGGGTTGCAGAATTGAGTTTCTGTTTCCCCCTCTTTACTCTTGATGATGATGATGATGATGATGATGATGATGATGACGATGATGATGATAAAAGGTTAAGAGAAGTGTAGACTACACTCTCAACTCCTCTGCACGAATAAATCTGGACTCCTGCCTGGAAAGGACAAGCACACATATAAGTGTGGTGTCCTGGCTCATACTGACCGACCTTTCAACTTGTCTCTACTTTCTGGGCCTTTATTACAGCACTCCCTACCAGTTACCCCCAAGTCCTTATATTTGCTCAGAAGTTCGACCAGAAGCAAGTAGCATCCCTGATAAAGAATCACTGCCTTTTCTTTTGTACTCCCCTCCCCACTTACACACACATTCCTACCAAAGCATGCTTCCTAGCCATTTCATTACTTCAGAGTTCTGATAAATCAAATTAGCAGTTAACTACCACTCTGAAATTAATATGTTAAATCAACTAGATAATAAGGAATATGAACAAAGGATTCCAACATTTTAAGGAATCATTACCATTAGGATTTCAGACACAGAGGCAAAACTACTCTTAGAGACCACCCAGGTGGCCAATTCTGTTCAGAAAGAGCTCTTAAAGAAGGTACATACCCTTATTAGCATAGTCACCTCCGCCTGGCTGAAAAACTCCACAAAGACAAATCCCACAAAACATAATTCAGATGCACACTGAGAAGAACTGTATATCCTGTGTCACTCTCCACTTTCATTCCTATTTAGCTATTTACACCGATCAGAAGCTGTTGCTACTATGGCTTAGTTTAAGTAACCTCTTTGTTAGCTTGGCTCTAATGTAGTACATGATTTGTTTCCTTACCTCCTTCCCTTTTCCTTTCTCCACCAGCTGAGTTAGGTATTCTCTTCTTTGTGCTCCCAAGATACCTGATGCATCTATATTCCTTTTCTTTTCCTTACCATTTTCCCTAGCGTTATTTTAATTCTTGGTTTACTTACTTCTTGCCTAAAATACACTCTGAGCACAATAAAAACAAGGACAACAGGCTATCTACCTTCACATAGTACACTTGCAACAGTGCCTGGCACACAAATAGTTGCTGAATTAGTGAATTAATGGACAGATGGGTGGGTGAATAAGTTGAGCTCTAGTACAAAGTTTATGGGGCTCTAACAGTGACGCCCTTTCATGAATGTTCCTGAGCTACTGCCATTTTGAATTATCGTATTGCTTTTTTCCTCTGATCTTTTATACCGCCATGCTATCAATTCTTGCCAATGACCACCATGCCTGTTTCTACTAGTGCTTCCTACAGTTTTACCCTCTTATTTATTTCTATTCTTCTGTGAGAGGGGAAACCCCAGATAATCAGGATTGTGATAAAGTTAGTAAAACTACATTCAAGTAGGTAGGCTCTGAGGACTTTGAAAACACATTATGAAAAAAAATATATGATCTTGAGAACAATTTTTATATTCTTCTTGTCACTCAGAAACCTTTTGCTTCTTGTGTGGTGCTCATGATAGTTGAGGTCTTGAGATAAGGGAAACATCCATTAGCATCTGTGTTGATTACAAACTGAAATGTGATGGTCCTTTCCCCAGACACCACCTAAAGGCAGGAATGCTCTCTCAACTTCAATATAGAATCTTTGTGTGCTTCATACCTTCCTTTCACATTCTTTTAGTTCAACAAAAACCCTTGTCTGCAAGTATTTTACAACATTGCTTCCACTTAGTCACAACTTAATAGTGAAAATTCCTTAATGCCTCGATCTTTTTTTCTTGTCTTTTTTATTTTCTTTTGTCATAATGCAAGATAAATTGTTAAAACAATTTTTTAACTTTTAAGGGAAAGAATATAGTTCCACTCCCAGTCTCAACATTTAACCAAGTGAAGAAACAATGGGAAAAAAATCTCAATGTTGAAACTCAGTTTTTTCATCTACAAAAACAGAGGTAATTATAATACTTCATTCCCAGGATTCAGAAGAGAGCCAAATGTCCTACTATATTAAGAAATCGCTGTAAACTTGAGGAGCTCTGAACATTTCATGTTAGAACTGAATGGGAGAACAAAGACACGAGGGAGTTAACTGGGTGCAAAGAGAGAGAGATTTGGAAAGAGCCAATGGTGGGAGGAATATGAGGAAGCAGGAGACATGTTTCCTAAACCCAAAAAGTATACAATCTATTTGCAGAAACAAGATTTTTACATAAGAAACAATTAATGAACACTACCAAGCAATATATACAATCAACTGATAAATTGTGTGGTATAGAATATTAACTGCTTTAGGACTTCAGAGAAAGAACATATATGTGAACTGAATAAATTTAAAAAGACATCTTAGAAATTCACTCTATTTTTTAAAAATCTTGTAGGAGTCCTAAGTAATCTCTAGGTTAAACTCCATTTCATAAAAGAAGAGCCCAAGAGTTCATCCCATTTCCTCTAAGAAGAATCAAATCCTCAAGAATTAAAAGATTTAATCAACATCCAACAGTTAATCCAGAACTCCTTCTACCACATTCCACTTGGAGAAGGAAACAACCAAGTACAGGACATATAGCTAAAAAGATACTGTGATAAGCTAGTACCTTGACCAAAAGGTAAGAATAAGGGAGGGAAAGTTCTACATGGAACCCTGATGGACCAATGAATAACAGCTCTAGCAGCCAAGGTCACTTTCTGGTTAAGACGAATGAATGGCCTATAATTCTCACAGATATGTCTTGGTTATTAAGTGTCACCTCAACCCTCTCTCCTAACCAAGAGAAAAACAAGAGAAATTCTTGTAACTCTCTGGTATGGTGAGGACACCACCATATTTACTAGCCCTTACTGGTGAGCAGCATGGAATATCAGGAATATTAAATGTAGACATTGTGTCAATAATAGGTAGTAAGACTAGAAAAGTTCTAGAGGGTGATTGATTTCAACTCAGGAAATGATTTCTGAAGGCCAAGCACCATGAAGGTGTGTTAGGAGCTGAGAATACAAATATGGAAACTTGCCTCTGACCCAAAGGAATACACTTTCTAGCAGTGGTGATACACAGGAAAAGCAAACTGTTGGTTTTAATATATTTAGTGCTGCAGTAAAACACCAGAAACCGAGACTCAGATCCAATTCAACTTTTTAACTCAATATAGGTTTTAACCCCTAAGCCAAACCTGTGAGGAATGAGATCCAGGAAACACTTCATGGGAACATGGTGCTTGAACTATGGAATAAAAAGGTGATCTATAAAATTAAACTGTAAGGTGCACAGGGATAGGAAGTGGACACTATAGTTATTATTGTTACTTTCTCCAGTACTCAGTATTGGAAATTTTCTGTATCCTTTTCCCCCTTCCACATTTAGAATCAATGGAGTAGTAACTTACAGAAGATACACAGGTAAAGATCAAAGATCAGCTTCATTATTGATAACTATGACTAAACGATATGGCTTTGTATTTGTAGCCAAATTTGGCTTGTTACTGGAAGGTCTACTCATGTCCCTGTGAAAAGAAATGAAGTAAGGTGTGGAGGGAAGCTGGGAGTGATCCTTCCATATTTTTCCCTCCTGAAGCATACAGGCACACTGCATGTTCCAGAAGTGTTTGTTGAGTGAATGCAATGTATGTAAACATTTTGTCTATTGAGCTCAGAAGGAAGGATGGCCATATTTTCTAGTGAAAAGCTGCTTGGGTAGTACATATTTTACTTCCATTCCTCACTGTGAGGAACCAAAGGCAAGCTGTTGTTCTGTAGGAGCTGCCACTGGTCAAAGAAAACACTGCATTTTTGCTTACGAGTGGTCCTTTTTTGAATGACCAGCTGTCCTACTCTTGGTTCTATATGGCAGTGCCACCACTTTTTGGCTCAGGGTCTATTTCTCAGATGTCTTTGGTTCTGGAACTTCGCAAATGGGCTCCCATCATCCTTCCTCTTCTCCCTCCCATGTATCTTAAGACACTGTTTTCTTTGCCCGCTCCATGTGCCAGACAAGAGCTGTCACTCCCATAGGTTTGACATGATCCTACCTATAGTCCCATATTAACATGTAGGCCAAAAAGAAATTATGATTCATTTTAATGCAGAACCAATACCACTGTTTCATCCAATGAGATGTTCTTCTGCATAAAATCCGTCATGCCTCAGGAGAATGTGATCTTTCTTCAAGTCCCTCTATCTAAGTATTCAAATGCATAATGCTCTACATGGGGCAAGACATTTTTCCCTGCCTTGGTCATGGCGATCACTTTGTTCTCTGAAGCATGAGATTCAATTACCCATATCATTGTCTTGGCCTGCATAGCTACAACCATTATTAATGATCATAAAATTACCTACTTCTTTGATATAAATTCAGTCACAGTTATGCACTTTCAATCATGCATCAACGAAGTACATTAAAAAATATTTTTTTCAAGCTTCTAGGAAATAAATGTCCCTTAACAAGATTTGCATTCTATTTAAGACAATTTTTTTTAAAAAAACATCATGACATTTAATGGACTCTGAGTAGCTTAGCAAATACCCAAATTAGGAAAATGCTTCAGAAAAGAAATAAGGTGATTTTATTTTTTAAAAAATAAAAAAAATTATTTTTAAATGTGTGCAACTTTTAACAGTTAATGTGTGCAACTTTGCCTCAGGTCATGATCTTTTGGTTTGTGAGCTCGAGCCCCGTGTTGGGCTCTGTGCTGACTTCTCAGATTCTGTGTCTCCCTCTCTCTGTTCCTCCCCTGCTCAAACTCTCTCTCAAAAATAAACATTAAATTTTTTTTATAATTTTGTCTCTTTATTTATTTTTAGAGAGAAAGAGGGACAGCACGAGCCAGGGAGAGGGGTGGAAAGAGAGAGAATCTGAAACAGGCTCCACACACAGCACTGAGCCCAACACATGGCTAGATCCCATAACCCTGGGATCATGACCTGAACCAAAATCAAGAGTCAGACACTCCACTGAGCCACCCAGGTGCCCTCAAATTAGGTGATTTTAAATAAGTTTATTTTCTCTGTGTAAATGATCTAAGTCTCTATTTGGAGTGATAGGTGTATATTATTTTTAAAATACTTTTCTGAACTAGCAATGGATCTTTCCAGTAACAAATGGAACAGTACCTAGAGGCAGAGGTCACAGGACACATCAAAATTGAGCCAGGACAGCAAGAACTGCACTTCACCTACTGGTGTCACAGAGAAATTGCAGGCTAAATCTGAGGCACCCTGTGAAATCTTTCTTTAAACCCCAGAAAAGGAACCTTCCTACCAAAATCACTTAAAGATCAATATCATTTTACATCTACCGTCCACTGATCTTCTGGAACTGTAAAACAGTTCTAGCACATACATTTTATATTTTAGAAATCAAACCTTTTCGTTTCATTTTTCAGTACATATCTGAAAATGAAAGTTTTTTTAACATGACCACATTATCAATATAAAGCAGAATTTAAAAATTGTTAATATCATGAAACACCTTGTAAATGTTCAAATTTCTAATTTTGTGTTAAATATCAACTATTGGTTGTTTGTTTGATGGAATCAAAAGCCCAGTAAGACTAGCTATTGATCAATGGTTTTTTAATTTCTCTTTGTATCTAAACCAACTTAATCGAGGTATAATATACATACCATAGTAGGTACTCATTGTAAATCTACAAGTCAATGACTTTGGTAACCTCACACTGTCTCTTCTAATCTACTGTCTCTTCCAGCTCTGCTCCCTTTGTTGAAGAAACTGGCTCCTTTGTTCTACAGCTTCCCAGATTGTTAGTTTTACTGAGTTCATTCCTCTATACACTTTTACTTGTTTGTTTTTTTATTATTTAGTTTTTATACATTTACTATTCATAAATTTTATATTTCATATTTGTATAAATTTTAATAATTGTTTTTATAAATTACTTACTATAAACTTATAATTGGAATAATTGATATGAGCTACCTTTAGCCAGAATATTCAAAGATTATGATGCACATTTCATTAGGATGCATCCCCTTGTAATGTCAGCAGCTATTAATGCAGAATACCTACCCTCTATTAATTCATTAGGGGCTGCAAAATAGTAATGTTTTAAATATATCATTCTACTTTATTAGATTGAGAAACTATCACAAATAAAGTATCCTTCTGTTATTCTATTATTTAGTTACCCACTGGTACAGTTTACATAGGAAAGCCAGGATTTAATGTCTGATTCATTTGTTTTTAGTTATCAGTCTTCAGAGTAATAAGTTGATTTCTTTTATTATTTTATTTTCTACTTTGAGAGGGAGAGCACACATGAGCACAAGGGAAGGGCAGAGGGAGAGAGAGAATCTTAAGCAGGCTCCATGCCCAGTGCAGAGCCTGACGTGGGGCTCAATCTCACTATCATGAGATCATGACCTGAGCCAAAATCAAGAGTCAGACACTTAACTGACTGAGCCCCCCAGGTGTCCCAAAGTAATAAGTTAATTTCCAAGCACCCACCAATAGTGAATGTATTATTTGTGATTTAAACAATTTGAGATGTTTTAATCCTTTAAGGCTATCATCACTATTGTGTCTTAAATTGCCCCATTTCTGGCCAGTGGTATCATCTTCATATTGACTCTGGAGTCCTTATGACCAAACATGGAATGAGATATTCCTTATCCAGACCTGACACTAGCTCTAAAGAACCCCAACATTCTTAAATTTCAATTCCATGTACACATTTATTTACTACTTAACTGGCTAACCACTGTGTTCCTGGGTGTCAACTTTATCTGCTTCCTCCAGCACATTCCCTATGTTCTTATTTCTTGACCATAATTAAAACAGGTATTATCTTTAAAGCTTAAAGTTCTTCAGTCATATCTTATTAACTCATGCAATAAACACTGTAAAGTGTAGCAGTCAGAGTTTTATCAGAGAAGCAGAAACTATGAGTGATACAAAATAAGGGACTTATAAAAGTTGTATTTTATTCTATTATAGAAGTTAACGGAAATGTCTACACAAGGCTCTCTCCTCTGATCCTGGTTCTAGGTTGATGTCACTCTAGGCTAACCAACTCAGTAGTCAAGAAGGAACAGGGTAGAAGCAGAGACACCTGGGTGGCTCAGTCGATTAAATGTCCAACTTTTGATTTCGGCTCAGGTCATGATCTCACAGTTCATGAGTTTGAGGCCCACATGGGGGCTAGCACTCACAAGAACAAACAGGATCCCAGAAGCACCAACTAGACCTTGCATCCAAATTTCATAGCTTCCCACTTCAGTGATGTAGATGATTCTTCAGGAGAACCTGATACCCTTCACTATGCATCTGCACACACAGCTGGGCCAGAACACTGAGAGGCTGGAAAGGACACACACCAGTAACTAGACAGGTTGCAGGCCTTGGTAAGAACACTACACTAATAAGGTAAGCCAGCAGATCAGCAAGAACATATGTGGGACTCCACAGTCCCTAGTGTCTTACAATAACCTCCAGAGCACAAAAAAAAGTTGGTGCTTTATTTCCACTTTCAAAATATTGAACAAATGTCTCTTGTGAACAACCTTAATCAAATAGTGTACAGTGGATAGAATTGTGGAAAAGGTAATTTCAGCCTAACTAGTTTGAAAGAGTACACAGCTACTAGAATTCATCCTTATTGCCTTGACATCCACACACTCCTCTTTTGATCATACTTAACTTCCAAATAATCAAAATAGAAAAACTATGCTTTACCTTTTTGCAACTATCCCTTATAAAACTGAAAGCATGCTAATACTCTCCCCCACAGAGGATACAAGGCCCTTTGTTCATCTTTGAGAATGTTCATTCTTCATCCAGCTATGACATACCCCCTTATTCATTTTTAATATAAAATTAAATACTATTAACATGCATTATGCTAGGTAGTAAAAAAAATGGGAGAAGGGAGGAAAAAAGAATGGAGTTGGTTAATGAAGTAAATTCATATCAAAACAAGAAATATATACTTATAACCATTATAGTTCTCATTTCTGTAATTTGTCACATGGTTAAACATGTTTTAGAATTACCTTGATCCACTATGCATTCTATATTCCCTTTGCTCTCAGCAACTACCTCAGTTACCTGTAGTTCTTTTCTTGTGAGGGTGATCCATACCCTCACTCCTGAATGTTTTGAGCCATTAGCAGTCTTGCCTATACTGGGTTTCATTGACTTTTGTAAGAAGTCATGAGAAAATGATATCTTCTAATGGGCTCAGTGTCAGTCTCTGCCACTGGCACATTGATAAGCCAGATCAACTCTGGTGAATTCAAGTCCACGTTGCTGAGTTCATGAATAGCCTTCATCCCTTCCAGCCTGGTCACTTTGTTCATGAACTCATTAGGCAAGGACAGAGGGAGCTAGGGAGAGAGACAGACTGATATCCATAGAATATGTTATCTTTTCCACTCATTTATTAACATCCTCCTGGGCTGAAGTTACTCTTTCATGAGCATTGACATGACACAGATATCTTCACAATTCCTGCTAATCTATGAAGGTGTATCAATACAAATTTTATCTATACTTCCCTGTCACCAATATCCAATTATGTTTCTTCTAAATTTCTGACCATCTGGCCAAACCATGTGATACATTATATGAATCACTTTAGATCCATAACTCTGGCCATGTCTCCTCTTGAGCAAAATCCAAGCGCACCACTTGAAGTTATGCCCACTGAATGAATTTTGTTTCACCCCTGTCTTTTATTCATAGGGAGATCCCCTTGAGGCCATAAGTCCATCTTAAGATGGAGGAGGAAATACAGCATAAGTATGAGACATAGACATTTAGGCCACTAGACTCATTGGTGTACCTGTTGCCTTCAGGATCTGCTTAAACCTTGTATTATAGATACTTCTTCTATTTTATGATAAAGTGCTGCCATGTATATCCAGATTTATGCATGGCATGATAGACAATACATATTTAATAATGGGCAATTTAGGTCTCATAGAAATTAGACCACGTGTTCAGTCTCTCCTGGAGCCAGAAGCAGTTTCTCAACGTGATAATCATTACGAGTGACTAGCATAGTGATGTTCCAAAATCCTGAGGGTCTGCAATGTGATTTGCTTATGAGAGCCTTTCAAATACATCCCTGACACTTCAAGCACGAATGGATCTGCTGGATCATATATTCCAGGAAGCAGAGCAGCTTACATTGCCCACTGGACCGATTACAGAGCTTTCTCTTCCTTGTCCAAACCCAATTTAAAACTGGTAGCTTGGGGCGCCTAGGTGATTCAGTCAGGTGGGCATCCAACTTCTGCTCAGGTCATGATCTCATGGTTCACAAATTCAAGCCCCACATCAGGTTCTGTGCTGACAGCTCAGAGCCTGGAGCCTGCTTCAGATTCTGTGTGTCCCTCTCTCTCTGCCACTTGCCTGCTCACGTTCTCTCTCTCTCTCTCTCTCTCTCTCTCTCTCTCTCTCTCTCTCTCTCTCAAAAATAAACGTTAAAAAAAATAAAACAAAATAAAACTGGTAGCTTTTCAGAGTACTCAGTGAATGGTTACAACATGCCCAAATGAGACACATGTTCCATCCAAAATGCAAAATGCAATTACTATGGATATTTCTCAGTGGTAGGAAGGGCCAGATGCAACAACTTGCTCTTTACTTTGAAAAGGTCATCTTGATTGCCTCATCTCAAGGACCCCGAGAAATTTTACCGAGATATGTGATAAACAAAATAATGTCCTCCCAAGGATATCCATGTCCTAATCCCCCAAGCCTGTGTATGTATTATGTGTCAAAAAGGACTTTGCAAATGTGATTAACTCAAGATAGGAACACTGTACTGTATTATCCAGGTGGACTCAACATACCACAAGTGTTGTTACAAGAAGGAGACAGAGGGTCCAAGTCAGAGAAGATAATGTGATAAAGGAAGAAAAGGTCAGAGTGAGGCTGAGAACTTAAAAGATGCTATGCTCTTGGCTCTGAAGATAGAGGAAGGGGCCACAAGGCACGGAATGCAAGCAATCTCTTAAATGTGGGAAAAAAAAGAAAGAAAGGAATTCTGTCCTGGAGTGTTTAAAAGAAACACAGCCCTAAGAACACATTGATTATAGGACTTCTGACTTATAGAAGAGTAAGACAATAAATTTGTTTTGTTTTCAGCCCCCTAAGTTTGTGGTAATTTGTTATAACAGCAATGGGAAACTAATATTAAGTGACAATGAATTTGGGGAAAATTTATTTTCTCTCCAGTGTCTAAATCAGATAACAAAAGATTGTGTTACTTCTTGCTCATTGTGATATAATCAATGTAACAGAAGAGCGTGATACCCCATGAACTGGAGAGGTGAGCAAAGTTCTCATGTATTAGATTATGACACAGGGCTGGAGAGTGGATACAACCCTGAATTAAAACAATGAAGGTATCTATTGCCGGCCCCTCCAGCTGAAAGAAAATGACTTCCAGTGGTCTTTACTAATAAGTACAGGGGAAAAAGCATTTGCTAGATAAATAACTGCATACCAGATGACATGTCTATTTGCCACAGCAATGAAACCACATCTGGACCAACAGGTGCAATTCGAGTTATCATCTAATTAAATGTATGATAATCTACTTCATTCTTCAAGATCCATCTGTTTTCTTCATAGGCCAAAAAGGTTAATTGAATGGAGTTGTATTGGGAATCACGATTCCTGCATATTTCAAGTCATTGATATTGACAATAATTCTGCAATTCCCTTAGAAATGTGGCAGTGGTGGGATTATTATCAAACTATTTTTGTAGAAAGAGGGAATTTTAATGATCTCTGCTTGGCCTTTGCTACCCGTATTAATGTTCTATTGCTGCACAACAAATTATCATAAAATTACTAGCTTAAAATAACATTTATTTATTAGCTCGCAGTTCCGTAGGTAAGAAGTCTCAAAGTGTCTAGCTTCTCTGTTCAGACATCAAGGTGAAATCAAGGTGCCGATCAGCTGCATTCCCACTTTGAGTTCAAGGTCCTCTTTCAAGCTCATTCCTGTTACTGGCTAGACTTCAGAGAATAGCTATCAAAGAGCTCTTAAAAAGATTCCTCTCAAAAATGTGCTTTTAAATATTTGGAGGGAGGGAGGGAGGGAGGGAGGGAGGGAGGGAGGGAGAGAGAGAGAGAGAGAGAGAGAACGAACTCCAATCAGGCTCTGTGCTATCAGCATAGAGCCCAATATGGGGCCTGATCCCACAAACCACGAGACCATGACCTGAGCCTAGATCAAGAGTTGGATGCTTAACCAATGGAGCCACCCAAGTGCCCCCTCACAAATGTTTTTATCACAGATTTAGTGAAGAACCTGTCTTTTGGACCCTTTTGGCGAACACCGTTAGGGGACAGATAAGCACAATTTACTCAAGAAATGTATTCCAACATACAGGACTCACTAAGCCTTTGGATATATTCCTTTACAATATGTCAAAAAAGTTCTGGCATTTTCACTTCATTAGTTATTAGTCTGGCATTTCAGTATCATAGGAGACTTTGGGTACAGATTTCAAACAACCAAAGAGACTTTTATTGAGACCCCCAGTTACTCAAGGTGACATACTGAATCAAGAATTACTGTTTAGTAAGTCTTATCAACAGATTCATCGAAGCCCAACATTTTATTTATTCCACTCTTCTCCAACACACTTAACATATATTCCTGTATTTTCCCCCAGGTTACTGGCAGTATGAATTGGCAAAATCTTGTAATTCATCTCTATCGCACCTCTTCATAGGTCATACTTTGTGCCTTACCCTGTCAGTCATTGTCTGGATGTGGGTTTCGTTATAGGTCTAGAAGCAATGGAACATTTATGTATTGGCCTTGAGGAAGAACAACAGTCCTCTGGAAGGAAATTAACTTGGGAGTCCATTTCATGTTCTTCAGGCAAGGGGATACTATCATCCTCAGAAAGGAATAGAAGACATAAGAGTTGGTTATACTTGTAAAAGGTAAAAAAGGTAAAATTCAATAGTCCAACATCCCCAGTTTCAATGGAATCTGCATATATGCACCCAGTTTTCAGGATAACTACTTCCAAACTAATACCCTAACTTTAACATAACAGACTCCACGAAATTGGCAATTTAACCATGGGCCAAGTGTAGACTTTGGCTTTAATAGTCAGAAGTCTCAACCATGAGCCATTAGGAGAAAAGGGTTTCCTTCAGGGCAGTCTTAAACCTTACTGGTTTCTTTTCAGACTTTAAGCTGGGAATTGAAAGCCCTGATCTCATAATTTTATTTCCCTATGTGCTCCACCAAATTTAAAAGCAACCAACTAACCCCATTATATTCCTTACTTTCAGTTGTTTATTACATGCCATATTCTTAGTCAAAGTCTTGCTTCTATAGGCACCTATTATGTGTTTCCTGGTGCTAATAAGGTAAACTAGCAGATCAGCAATAACAGGCATAAGCTATCACAGTTCATGCAAAGACCTTCAGAGCATTAAAAATGGCTGCTGCTTCACACCTACCTTCCAAATATCATGTAAATTTCTCTCATCCCTAACCTGAAACTATACAGAAAAGTAAATTTATAGGAACACAGTTCCCTCTTAGCTAATATGATAAAGCTACCACTTTCCATACCAGGAAAGTATGTTCCTCTGCCAGCCAATTCCAGCCAGTGAGTTACATCTTGAAAATGAAAAGCAGAATGCCTCATTGGCTCTGGAGGAGATGATGTTAAGGAAAATGTGGTTGACAAACATAAACATACACACACACACACACACTCTAACATGATGCATTCTGTGGGAGAACAAAGAAGAAACACTAGCACTTTCTTCCTCATCCAATTAATACAAAATAAGTCAACATGAGTTTTCACTGATTCACTGAACCCAAAGAACTCTATGCCATATTCCAGGTTCTGGAAAGTCACTGTATTCTGAAAATTCCTTTACTGCAATATTTCTACAAACTGTTTTTTCCTCGATTCACACTGTTGCCACCATAGAATATCTTTTATTTTACTTATGGACAATTATATGTCCACCTGACTGGTTTGCTATCCTCAGTCTCCCATTGTGATCTATCCTACATATCCCAGCAGATCTATTTTACTTTCATCCTGTCATTTTTCTGCTCAAAATCCATTAATAACCCACTCTCCAACCCCCATTCCCCATCTACAGGAAAATGTCTTCACTTCATTGGAAGGAATGTAGGATCCATTCCAACTTCTGTCCCATAACTACAATATATTTAAAAATCATCACTTTGATAGGGGGTAAAGAGCCAGACCTAGCTAAGAGTAGCTAGCCCTACACAAAAGATATAATTTTGGCCCTGCAGGAAGACTCTGACAAGTTCCATAAGTCAAACAGTGTGTAGGTCAGATTCTGCAGCTACTGACATACCCCAAATGATCAAGTGGACTGCATATGTTCAAGCAGGTCAGAGTTTGTGTCCATAAAGTTCATTAATGCAAAAACAGTGAAAGAAGAAAAATGGCTCTAAGAAGGCAAAGACCAAAGTCCAGGAGTTCAGACTGTCAAAGATAATTGCACTGAAATGCAGACATTGAACCAAATCCTGAGAGCTGAGCTAAAGTTTATTTTTCTCTTCTTTATTTTGCACAACCTGATATGGGTTAGGCACGCCTGATCACAAAATTACCATAGCCAGAACCAATTTAAGGATATGAGGGTCCCCGTTCTGAATGACTGAGGGATAAAACTAGGATGACCATAGGTCTCAGTTTGCATGAGGACACAGTTTGTGTCTGTCATCCATACATCGTATCTAGTCAGCAACTCCTTTTACTCTCAAAAATGGCCCCATAAAAAAATAAATTACCTGTTCATTTTATACTTAGATAATATCTCAGATCCTGCAAGACTGAACTAGTTTCACATGTTCTACTTTCAAACTTTGTTTCACGTGAACTTGAACTTCCTAATTATCTTTCCAGTGATTGGCATCTTCCATGCCCAATTCATATTACTGCCCCTTCACGACATTCTGTAATATTACTAATATGGGTTCTATTCCAGGTTTTGTTACCAGTGTGTGACCTTATGTAGTTACTTAACCTGTGTGTCATTTTCTTCATCTCTTAAATGGATACAATAGGTACTTTCAACAATTTTATTGTTAAAATTAAAATGGGTTAATATATAAAGCATTCAGAGTAGTGCCCTGAACATAATACATGCTATATAAACGTCTACTTCTTTTATTAGTGCCAATATCATTGATGATCATTTTACCTGAACTCATACAGCATCCTCATTTGGCACCTGAATTGTTAAATCTTTATTTGTAACAATTTTGTTTCCCAGTTAAAATCTAATCCTTAATGATCAGGACTGTCTTGTTTTAGCATTCCCCAAGCATCTACCACGATAGCTTGTAAATAATAAGAGTTCAGGAAATACACGTATTTTACTTAAGATAATCTTTCAAAAACAATTTCCATATTTAATTAGAGTCCAAGGACAAAGTAAGAACTTTATTTCAGGTATGGGACTATATCTCAAGGATTCCATAATTGAAAATAAATTCCTTAGAGAATGCGATATTGGGTGTATGTAATGGAGATTGCCAGGCCATGAACAAACTCCTAGGAAACCAAATAAAGCAGATGGTTTTGTTTTATAAAGGAAATGCTGCAGCCTAAGTGTCCATCAATAGACAAATGGATAAGGAATATGTGGTGCACGTTCACACCCCTCCCAACACACACACATGGAATATTACACAGCCATAAAAATGAATGAAATTTTGCCATTTGAGACAACATGGGTGGGTCTACAGGGTATTATGCTAAGTGAAATAAGTCAGACTGAGAAAGACATGCCACTCATAAGTGGAATGTTTTTAAAAATTAATAAAACAGATCAGAAGCAGAATCAAACCTATGAATAGTTTCTTGTTATGGAATGAATAAGTCATGGGAATGAAAGGCGTAGCATAAGGAATATGGTCAATACTATTGTAATAGTGATGTAGCAGGATAGATGGTAGCTACACTTGTGAACATATCATTTTTAAACTTGTCAAATCACTAAGTAGTACACCTATATGAAACTAATGTAACATTGTGTGTCAAGTATACTCTTTTTTTAAAAAAATTAGCACATGAAAAGTTGTTTTATTGATTTTTATCTATTTCTCTTAAATGTGGTTTGTCTCTTTGGATAATTAAATATTTTACCTCGCCCTATGTAGGTTCCAAGTGATACAAATTTAGATATAACATTAAGAGATGTACAGAAATTGATGCCACTCTTAATACTGTGTTAGGAAAGGCATAGGATGAGTTTTAAAAACACTTGGGGCGCCTGGGTGGCGCAGTCAGTTAAGCGTCCAACTTCAGCCAGGTCACGATCTCGCGGTCCGTGAGTTCGAGCCCCGCGTCAGGCTCTGGGCTGATGGCTCAGAGCCTGGAACCTGTTTCCGATTCTGTGTCTCCCTCTCTCTCTGCCCCTCCCCCGTTCATGCTCTGTCTCTCTCTGTCCCAAAAATAAATAAACGTTGAAAAAAAATTTTTTAAAAAAACACAAAAGAAAATACTCTGTCTTTGAGGGATTCAGGATATAAAGGAAATAATTTAAGACTAAAGCTTGTACACATCTAAATACATGTAGTGAAAACATGGAAATACAGATAAATAATACAATATCATCAAAACCAACAAAATATTTAGGAACAAATATAACCAAGGAAGTGAAAGATCCCTACTCTGAAAACTATAAGACACTGATAAAAGAAAACATAATAAATGGAAAGGTATTTCATGTTCATGTATCGGAAGAATTAATACTGTTAAAATATAATACCAAAAGCCATTACAGATTAATGCAATCCCTAACAAAATTCCAATAGCATTTTTTACATAAGTAGAAAAAACAATCCTAAAATTTATATGGATTTATATGGAAGTACGAAAGATCCCAAATAGCCAAAGCAATCCTGAGAAAGAAAAACAAAGCAGAATGCATCATAATTCCTGATTTCAAGTTATATTATAAAGCTATAGTCATTAAAAGAGTATGGTACTGGCATAAAAACAAATAGACCAATGGAACAGAATCAAGAGCCCAGAAATAAACCCAAGCAGATACTGTTAACTAATATTTGACAAGCCAGCCATGAATACTGAATAGAGAAAAGATGGACTCTTCAATAAATGGTGCTGGGAAAATCAGATGTTTACACACGAAATAATGAAGCAGTACCTATACTGCTCACAAAAATCAACTTGAAATGGATTAAAAACTTAAATGTAAGACCTAAAACCATGAAACTCCCAGATGAAAGCATAGAAATAAACCTTTTTGACATGGGTCTTGGTAATGATTTTTTGGATAGGACACCTAACGCACAAGCAACATAATAAAGACACAAACAGGACTACATCAAAATAAAATGTTTCTGTATAGCAAAGAAACCATCAATAAAGAGAAAAGACAGGCTATGGAATGAGAAAATGTATCTGCAAACTACATATCTGATAAGGGGTTAATATCCAAAAAAATGAAGAACTCGCACAACTCAATAGCAAACACACACAAAAAAAAACCTTAAGAACTCCAATTCACAAAATGGAAAAATGGAACTGAATAGGTATTTCTCCAAAGATGATATATAAAGGCCAACAAGTACATTTAAAAAATGCTGAACATCACTAATCATTAGGAGAATGCAAATCAAGGGGCGCCTGGGTGGCGCAGTCGGTTAAGCGTCCGACTTCAGCCAGGTCACGATCTCGCGGTCCACGAGTTCGAGCCCCACGTCAGGCTCTGGGCTGATGGCTCTGAGCCTGGAGCCTGTTTCCGATTCTATGTCTCCCTCTCTCTCTGCCCCTCCCCCGTTCATGCTCTGTCTCTCTCTGTCCCAAAAATAAATAAACGTTGAAAAAAAAATTTAAAAAAAAAAAGGAGAATGCAAATCAAAACCACAATGACACATCCCTTCACACCCATTAGAATGGTCATCATCAAAAAAGACAAGAAATAACAAATGCTGACGTGGCTGTGGAGAAAGAGAACCTCTGTGTACTGTTAGTGGGACTGACAAGTAATACAGTCACTATGGAAAACAATATGGAGGTCTCTCATAAAATTAAAAATGAAATTACCATAAGATCCTCCAATTCCACTTCTAGGAATATATGCAAAGGAAAAAAAACCCACTAAATTGGAAAGATATCTTCACCTCCATGTGCACAGAAATATTATTTACAATAGCTGAGACACAGAAGCAATCGCTGTGTCAAAGTGTTCATTGATGGATGAGTGGATAAAAAAGTTGTGGTACAGACACACACACACACACACACACACACACACAATGGAATATTATTCAGCCATAGAAAGTGAGGAAATTCTACAATTTGTAACAATACGGATGGACCCTGAAGGCATTATGCTAAGTGAAATAAGCCAAAGAAAGACAAATACTGTATGATCTGACTTATATGTAAAATCTTAAAAAAAAAAAAAAAAATCCAAACCCATCGATAGAAAAAAGAGATCAGACTTGTGGTTATCAGAGGTAGAGGGCTGGAAGAGGAGGGGAATTGGAGGAAGATAGTCAAAAGGTACAAACTTAAATAAGGTATATAAATAAGGTTTAAATAAGTACTAGAGATATAATATACAACATGATGACTATTGCTAACACTGCTATATGATATAGGAAAATTATTTTAAAAAGTAAATCTTAAGAATTCCCATCACAAAGAGAAATATTTTTCTTCTTTTCTTTTCTTTTTTATTGTACCTATAGGAGAAGATGGAGGTCAGCTAACCTATTTGTGGCAATCATTTCACAGTATATGTAGATAAAATGCTATGCCGTACTCCTTAAACCTATACAGTGATTTATATCAATTAATTCTCAAAAAGATAAATACAAGTAGATGAACATATACACAATCTTAGTTTGAGGGATACTACAGATAAATGAAAAACCACTATTTTCTGGGCTATCCAATTTATTCCCAATTACATACATATTTCTTATTTTTTAAATCATTTGAATAAGAATAAAAACTTACAGGGACAAAAATTAGATATTCTTCTCCCTTTTAATCTTCCAAAGTAGTGCAAACTAATCAATTAGTATTGGAAGTTAGTTTAAAAGAATCATTACATTGAGGCTGAAGCCAACATTCTTCATAGTGTTTTAAAATTTTACTATTTAAATCAACATTTAGAATAACTCACTGTACTTGAAGAAAGAGGAAAAATAGGTGCTATTTCCTTAGTTCAAGAGAATCTGTTTTTATATTTGTTGAGTTAATAAGGGAAGTTACTATTACCTGATTAAATATTATAATTTTGATGTAAATTCAAATTCGAGTTCCTATAACACACATATAACAAGAAAACATATTTCTTACAATAAACAGGAAAATAAGCACCACTGTTTCAAAGTTAAAACCATTTATCACTATAGTTAAAAAGGAATCTAAAGATCTTCTGTGAGATGGAGGCTGTTTAAAACCACATATGTCATTTTTCTTCCTCATAAAACATTGCTAAAACTATAGTGAAGATATATATAGTTAAGACAGACACCCTAGAAAGCTCAATTCTAAATCAGTAACAGAAAAATCCAGTCAATAACCAACCTGATTTACTTTGTCCAGAAATGGTGGCATCAGCTACCTCTAAAAGTTAAAATGAATTTGTAGGGGGTTTAAAGAGCAGTTACATTATTAGATCGTTTCCTCAGTGGGAAATTATACCTCTCAACACCAACAGAACACAGGATGTTTTATGTCTCAAAAAGATTAAGGGAATCCAGACGGGGGGATGCTAGGCTCAGTGAGATGGTAATCAACATGGAAGAGGAGAAAGACAGGAAGGCTTAAGCAAAATTAGGCATGCCTTACACTTCAAAAATGCATGTAGAATGGGATTCAAGGTGGCCTTTGAAAAAAAAAAATGTTAGGTATTTCAGAATGCTTCCTCCAGGAGGATTTTGAAACTGGTGCATAACATTACCCACCCAACATCACTGTTAAAAGGTAGAAGTTAGAGGGCGATTTTATAAAAGCTTCAAGTTCAGATATTTGTAACATAAATGGGAGCAAAGGACTCAATTTCACCTCTCTCTTGCTTTCTCCAACACGGCTTCTCTGTTGCAACAGGCAGCTACCCTTGGATGCCAAGGGTGAAAAAGCTGAGATGAGTGGGAACAGGTTATGATGGCGAAGGGAAAAAATCATTTTAAAAAGTATACACAAGATGGACAAAGGGAGAAAACTTCCTAACCAAATTTCAATGTTATCGTTTTTCTTAATAGCTCATCCTTTGGTGCTTCTCTTCAAAGAGCCTAAATACATAGTCTGGAAGAAAAATTTTATACAATCCTTCAAATTCTCTTTGGTTAGCCTTAAACTTGTTGAATCTTCTCCCCAAAACTCAAGAACCATGAGGAATAGAAGGAGAGGAATGGCAATAAGAAGTGGAAAATATCTTGGGGGAGCCTCCTTGAGTGGGAGAGCCTGCCCTCAACGAGTCATTCTGTGTCATGGAAAATAAAGAAAGCTGTTGATGTGAGACACTTTAGAAGCTCAGGTGCTGCCAGATCCCCATGTCAACTTCTTAAAGTGCTGCCATTCTTTATTTAATGGTGCTTTGAAATCATCCTCTTGCATGGATACAGTAGGACTCTGCACCCCTTATACCTGTCCTGACTTATTAGTTCAGCTATATAGTAACACAAACAACAGCATCACCAAAACATGTTCTCAGTAAGAAAGTTGTTCAAGTTATATAAAAAGGTATTATTTTTTTTATCTTGTACTGTATGGGCCAAATTGAGTCACTGGTGAAATATTGACAAGCACAGAACTTTTATATACAGTCATGGAGATCTACATATATTCTACAAATTAGGAATTGCTTTATCTGCATATTTATTACTTATTATTTGGAAAAAGAATCTTTTCCCCACATTGTACCTTGTCTTTGCAAATACTGAGGTACACTGCAATCTCCTTAAGAGTAGTAACTATGCATTACACTTAATATCCAAACAGCCGGAAGGAAACTTAAAGGTCAACTACTCTGATTACTCATATAATATACAACAATTACACAGCATTCCTGACATGCAGCCATAACTTCTGCTTTAAAACATTCACGTACAGGAAACTTACTACCTCAAAAAATCATTCAGTCAATGTTTCGACACTCCAATATAATGGTCTTTCTGGACTTTTATGGCATGATATCAAAGACAGTACTTCTTAAAAAAATGTGTAAATGTAACATTTAAAAATAATAACCAGAGGACTAGCACCACAAAGATGGTGACATGGATCTTCCCCCACTTTGCTCACACTCAGAAGAAGTAATAACTATTCATGGACAGAACACCAATTGAGAATCCTAGAGCTGGGAGTGAGGGTGAGGCAACTCCATGAACCACAGAGACCAAGAGAGACCGCATTAAAATGGAAAAGGAATGGCCAACACTGACTGCACTGCCCCTCCCCCAGGCTGAAGCAACGCCACACCAAGAGGTTTCCCTTGAGCCTGTAGTTCCTTCAGTGGGAAGAGACAGCCTACGGGTGACATCCAGCCTCCTAGCATTGTAGGTTGCTTCATGGGATAGCCTACTCTGGTTTTTCCCTATGGGGATTATAGGAGAATCTGTGGGATTCAACCACTGGACTCTGAGATGAAGGAGGGGGGAGGGCCTTCCGATGACCAGCACTAGGGTCTTGGTGAACCAAATTCCTCCCAGCAGAGCCCTAGTAGTCCCAGACAACAATTCTGCTCATCTGCAGACTCAGGTTAGGGTACAGTATGACCTAAGAATTCAGTGGGGTACATATCTAATTTGGGTCCCCAAACGAGGAGTTCTGCTGGTCCTGGAGCCTGGTCTGCCCATGCCCAGCCAAAAGAGGTGAGGCATAACTGCACTGACTGCAGATGGTAGCTCCCAACCCACCTTAACCCCCAAAGCCAATTGCCTGAAGGAGACCCTCCCAGTCTTGTCCGGGCAAGAGAAAATCATAGTCTCAGCCCCTTCTG
Source organism: Felis catus (assembly GCF_018350175.1). NCBI lineage: Eukaryota > Metazoa > Chordata > Mammalia > Carnivora > Felidae > Felis > Felis catus. Next base: position 71,227,902 of record NC_058379.1, on the reverse strand, counting down.
AAAGAACCAGCGAAAATACCTGAAATCTGCATAATCCCTAATCTCTAGTCTAAAAAAGCAGGGAAGGCAAAACTGATTGCCCCACAATTAAAGCCAGTGGCCCTGTTCAGTCAGGAAAGCTGAAGCACAAGTCAGCTTGAGTCAATATCACTAAGAGCATGAAGGGCCTAGAAGCTGCTTCTCCTGCTATACCTGGGCAGCAAAACTCATTTGTAGCCCCACTTATTGCTGGTTACAGACTTCAGCCCAACCAACCAGAAAGCCTAAGCAGGGCACACGGGAAGTCGTGGACCTCGTCAGCTGCTGACAGTGGCACCTGAACAGAGAGCATATCCCTTGCTTTTCCATATCTGTAGAGAAAAACCAAAAGCCTCGCCTAATGCTCAGTACACATACTTGTCTGGCTTGAGTTCCCCAACAATGAGCCATGTAGACCGTGGGTCCCATCCTGCCACCCCCTTAAGGCAGGGAAACTAATTCAAGACACACCTACCACTGAGTACAGTACTCAAGACTATCTGTCTAGTAAGGTTGACCACAGGATCCACTCAACTGTGAAGTCTATCCTACAGCCTCACTGGGGCAGGGAACCAAGCCAGCAGTCCTATTCAGCTATTTTCAGCCAGTGGCACACTACCCTCAACCTCAGGACTCAAACAACTGCCTCACCCCAAAATGGACTCCAATAGCAGGCTCCACCTGCCCAAGGATGTTACCAACAAAGACATCCAGAAATGGAAACTGAGCTCATTGGTAACATACTATCTCTGCCAAACTGAACATGTGAAGTCTGGAAGAAGAAACCATTTTCTTGAGTGTGCATATACCAACAAGAGGAACTGAGGCTTAGAAAAAAGCCAAGTCGGGACACCTGGGTGGCTCAGTCGGTTAAGTGTACGACTTCAGCTCAGGTCATGATCTCACAGTCTGTGGGTTTGAGCCCAGTGTCAGTCTCTGTGCTGACAGCTCACAGCCTGGAGCCTGCTTTGGATTCTGTGTCTCCATCTCTCTCTGCCCCTCCCCCACTCATGCTCTGTCTCTCTCCATCTCTCAAAAATGAATGTTAAAAAAAATAAAAGAAAAACGTCAAGTGAATGTGACACTACCAAAGGAAACTAGTAAAGCTCTAATAACTGATCCTTAAAAAACTGATCTATGAACTGTCAGACAAAAAATTCAGAATAAGGCTCTTAAATAAGTTCTGTGAACTACAAGAATGCATGGATTGACAACTAAACAAAATTAGGAAAATAATGCATGAACAAGATGTTCAACAAAATACCAGAAACCATTTAAAAAAAGAGCCAGATATCCAAGAGCTGAAAAATAGAACTTACCTGAAGAATTAAATAGAGAGATTCAAAAGCAGACTCTATGATGCAGAAGAATCAGTAACCTAGAAGATGGGACAACTGAAATTATCCAGAGAATCAAGAAGAAAAAATAAAAAATAAGGAAGAAAACCTATAAGAATTATGAGACATAAGAAAAAGAAATAATATTCACATCATAGGAATTTCAGAAGAGAAAGGGACAGAAAGTATATTCAAAGCAATGATGGCTGAAAACTTTTCAAACCTGGTGAGAGAAACAGACAACCAAGTCCAAGAGGCCCAAAGGAGCCTCAGAGCTACACCAAGACACATTTTAATTAAATTGGCAAATTCAAAGACAACAAGAATTTTAAAAGTAGCAAAAGGAAAGAGAAAATCTACATGTAATGGAATTTTCATATGATTTTTGGCAGATTTCTCAACAGACATTTTTCAGATCAGAAGAGAATGAGAGGACATATTCAAATATCAAAAGCAAAAAAAAAAAAACTATCAAGCAAGAATACTATACCAGGTGAAGCTGTTCTTCAGAAAGGAAGGAGGAATAAAGACTCCACAACCAACAGGGGCACCTGGGTGGCTCAGTTGGTTAAGTGTCCAACTCTTGCTTTTGGCTCAGGTCATGATCTTGTGGTTCATAAAACTGGACAACCTAGAAGAAATGGAAAAATTCTCAGAAACATACAACCTACCAAGACTTCATGAAAAAGAGAGTATGTATAGATCAATTACTAGTAAGGAGATTAAGCCAGTAACACAAAAATCCTCCAACAAAGAAAATCCCAGACTATATGGATTCACTGGCTAATTTCACCAAATAATTAAGGAAGAATTAACATCAATCCTTCTAAAATTTTTCCAAAAAAAGTGAAAGGGAGAGAGCATACCCAAACTCCTTTGATGAGGCCAGCATCACCCAGATACCAAAGCTAGAAAAGGACACTACCAGAAAACTAAAGTCCAATATACCAGATGAATATAGATCCAAAATTCTAAATAAAATACAAGCAAACTGAATTCAGGTATGCACTGAATGGATTGTTTACCATAATCAAGTGGGACTTATACCTGGGATAAATCTTTCAATGTATGCAAATCGATGTAATACATCACACTAGTGGAATGAAAGAAAAACTGTATAATCATCTCTTAGCAAATGAGGTAGAGAAGAGACATACCTCACCATAACAAAGGCCAAATATGATAAGCCCACAGCTAAAATCATACTCAATGCTGAAAAGTTGAAAGCTTTTTTTCTAAGATCAGGAATAAGACTTAGGTGCCCCTCTCAATCCCTCTACTCAACATAGTACTGGCAGTCCTTGCAATGAGAGAAGAAACAAAAGGTATCAGAATTGAAAGGGAAGAAGTAAAATTATCTCTATTTGTGGATGACATTATTTTATACAGAAAATCCTAAAGGTTCCACCAAAATCTTATTATATTTAACCAACAAATACATTAAAGTTGCAGGATAAAATATCAGCCTACAAAAATAACTAATGTTTCTAAATACTAAATGATCTTATAATTATATCAAAACAAAAAAACTTCAGAATAAAATTTTTAAACGTTTAGGAATAAACTTAACCAAGGAGACAAAGTTCTACTCTGAATAGTATGAGGCACTGATGAAAAAAAAAAAATGAAGACAACATAAATAGAAAGGTAGCTTGAGTTCATGGATTAGAAGAGTATTGTTAAAATCTCAATATTACCAAAAGCCATCTATATCTAAATGCAATCCCTTCCAAAATTCAATTGTCGTTTTTTTTTTACAGATGTAGAAAAAGGAATCTTTGTGTATCTTATTGGTGGGATTGTAAATTGGTACAACTGCTACAGAAAATAGTATGGAGAGGCCTCAAAATTTTAAAGATAGATCTACCATTTGATCCAGCAAATTCTACTTCTGGGAACATATCCAAAGAAAATAAAAATACTAATTTGAAAAGATATCTGCACCCCCATGTTCACAGCAGCATCGTTTACAATATCCAAGGCATGCAAACAACTTAAGTGCCCAATGATGGATGAATAAACTATGGCATTAATAGCTGACTCTTGAACAACATGGGGATCAGGGGGGCCACCACTCTGTGCAGTTGAAAATTCGTGTATAACTTTATTCCCCCAAAACTACTAATAGCCTACTGTTGATCAGAAGCCTACCAAGAACATAATTAATGTTATTGTATATCATATACTGTATTCTCACAATAAAGCTAAAGAAAATGTTAATAAAAATCATAAGAGAAAATACATTTATAGTACTGTATTATAAAAAATCCATGTATTAGTGGACCTGCACAGTTCTAACCTGTGTTGCTCAAGTGTCAGCTACACACGCGCGCGCACACACACACACACACACACACACACAGGGATATTATTCAGCCCTATAAAATGAGGATATGAGGCCATTTACAGCAACATAAACGAAACTTGAGAGCATTATACTAAGTGAAGTCAGAAAAAGCAAATACTGTATGATCTCATATGTGGAATCTAAAATACAAACAAAAAACAAAATCAAAAGTCATAGAAAAAGGGGTCAGATTGCTCATTACCAGAGATAGGTGGGGGGATAGAAGGGGCAACTGGAGAAAAGTGGTCGAAAGCTACAAACTTCTAGTTACAAGATAAATAAGTCCTGGGAATGGAATGTATAGCATCATAGGTATAGTTAACTATATGTATGATATACAGTTTTTACAAGAATAAATCTTAAGATTTCTCTTTGCAAGGAATTTTTTTTTCTCTTTTCATTGTATCTCTATGAGATGATGGATGCTAACCAAACTTAATCTGGAAATCATTTCACAATAGATTGAGTCAAATCATTATGTTGCAACCCTTAAATTTACAGTGATGTATGTCGATTATATCTCCATAAAACTGGGAAAAAACAAACCAAAGTATCCTTACATTGGTCAGGAGAGGCTGAATTATTCTGTAGTAATCAGCAGCTCCCAATCTTAGTTGCTCAACACAGCAAAAGTTTATCTTGTTTACATGTTTGGTAGGTAGGGAGGGTGCCACTCAGTCCCTTGGGGACACAGGGTGACATAGTCTCCACCTCTACCTACGCTATCAGAATCAGCATGGAAGAGCAAACTGTGCACTGATTTTTGAAGCGTCTGCCCATAAAAGACATAATCACTATTCACATAATCATTATTGGCCCAAGCAAGTTATAGGACTCTGTTTAACTTCAAAGGAGGCAGGAAAGTGCAGACAACTAAAAACATTTGTAAAGCAAAACTGTAATAACCTTTTTGGGTCTAAAAGTAAAAGTATCAATAAGGTTAAGTAACAAGACACATTAGGTAACAATACTCAAAATACGTGTCCAAAATATTTGTTATCTTTTATGTGTGGTAAGCTTTTACAACTCAGTAATAAAGAGAAATTTACCTCCAATAGATAAATGAATAAAGGATATGAAAAGATAACTCAAAAGCAAAGATGAGTTTTTTAATAGACATAGTCAAATGTTCAATCTCACTGGTTATGAAAAACTAATACTTTTAACTTTATTTTTTTTAATTTACATCCAAATTAGTTAGCATATAGTGCAACAATGATTTCAAGAGTAGATTCCTTACTGCCCCTTACCCATTTAGCCCATCCCCCCTCCTACAACCCCTCCAGTAACCCTCAGTTTGTTCTCCATATTTATGGGTCTCTTCTGTTTTGTCCCCCTCCCTGTTTTTATATAATTTTTGTTTCCCTTCCCTTATATTCATCTGTTTTGTCTCTTAAAGTCCTCATATGAGTGAAGTCATATGATTTTTGTCTTTCTCTAATTTCACTTGCATAAACCCTCCAGTTCCAACCACATAGTTGCAAATGGCAAGATTTCATTCTTTTTGGTTGCCAAGTAATACTCCGTCGTGTGTGTGTGTGCACGCGCATGTGTGTGTATGTATGTGTGTGTACACATTCATCCATCGATGGACATTTGGGCTCTTTCCATACTTTGGCTATTGTTGATAGTGGTGCTATAAACATGGGGGTGCATGTGTCCCTTCAAAACAGCACACCTGTATCCCTTGGATAAATGCCTAACAGTGCAATTGCTGGGTCATAGGGTAGTTCTATGATATGTCATTTGCAAACATCTTCTCCCATTACGTTGGATGCCTTTTAGTTTTGCTGATTGTTTCCTTCGCTGTGCAGAAGCTTTTTATTTTGATGAGGTCCCAGTAGTTCATTTTTGCTTTTGTTTCCCTTGCCTCTAGAGATGTGCTGAGTAAGAAGTTGCTGTGGCCGATATCAAAGAGGTTTGTGCCTGCTTTCTCTTCGAGGATTTTGATGGCTTCCTGTCTTACATTGATGTCTTTCATCCATTTTGAGTTTATTTTTGTGAATGGTGTAAGAAAGTGGTCCAGGTTCATTTTTCTGCATGTCGCTGTCCAGTTTTCCCGGCACCACTTGCTAAAGAGACTGTCTTTATTCCATTAGATATTCTTTCCTGCTCTGTCAAAGATTAGTTGGCCATACGTTTGTGGGTCCATTTCTGGTTTCTCTATTCTGTTCCATGGATCTGAGTATCTGTTCTTGTGCCAGTAACATACTGTCTTGATTACAGCTTTGTAGTATAGCTTGAAGCCTTGGATTGTGATGCCTCCTGCTTTGCTTTTCTTTTTCAAGATTGCTTTGGCTATTCGGGGTCTTTTCTGGTTCCATACAAATTTTGGGATTATTTGTTCTAGTTCTGTGAAGAATGTTGGTGTTATTTTGATAGGGATTGCATTGAATGTGTAGATTGCTTTGGGGTAGTATCGACATTTTAACAATATTTGTTCTTCCTATCCAGAAGCATGGAATCTTTTTCCATTTTTTTTTGTGTCTTCTTCAATTTCTTTCACAAGCTTTCTATAGTTTTCAGTGTATATACAGGTTTTTCACCTCTTTGGTTAGATTTATTCCTAGGTATTTTATGGGTTTTTTGTACAACTGTAAATGGGATCTATTCCTTGATTTCTCTGTCACTTCATTGTTGGTGTATAGGAATACAACTGATTTCTGTGCATTGATTTTATATCCTGTAACTTTGCTGGATTCATGAATCATTTCTAGCAGTTTTTTGGTGGAATTTTGGGTTTATATATAGAGTATCATGTCATCTGCAAAGAGTGAAAGTTTGACCCCCTCCTGGCAGATTTGGATGCCTTTTATTTCTTTGGGTTGTCTGATTGCAGAGGCTAAGACTTCCAATACTATGTTGAATAGCAGTGGCAAGAGTGGACATCCCTGTCTTATTCCTGACCTTAGGGGGAAAACTCTCAGTTGTTCCCATTGAGGATGATATTAGCGAAAAAACTAATACTTCTAAAACTAAAAGCTAACACTTATTGAACAATTGTGTCAGGCATCAAGCTTACAAGTTATACTTATTAACTGAATGCTTCCCCAGTATTGCTACAAAATGATACCATTTATTAATCCTTCTTATGAAATGAGGGTTAGAGATACTAAAACTTCTTGAGGTCACACAGCATAAAATCATGGTATTTGGTTTCAAATCCAGTTGTGTCTGACCCAAAAACACATACTAACCTCTAGGCCGCATTACTTAAATGTGAATGAAAATTATGATTCTCATCCATAATATTTTTATGATAACACCAGCATTTATAAGAGAAATGAAATCTGATAAGCGTACAAATCATTTTCTCTTAGAGTTTTTAAGTTTATTTTGAAAGAGAGAGAGAGGGTGGGGAAGAGGCAAAGACAGATTGAGAGAGAGAGAATCCCAAGCAGACTCCACACTGTCAGCACAGAGCCTGATGGGGGGCTTGAACCCACAAACCATGAGATTATGGCCTAAGCATAAATTGACTTGGATGCTTAACTGAGCCACCCAGGCAGTTATAAATTCTTATAATTCTTAAAGATCTTTCTTAGGGCACTTAAAATGTGCATATTTAAAAAAATATATATGTATATGTATACATATCAATATGCATACTTTTTGACTCACTGATCTACCATATAATCTATTTTAGGTAAGTAATACAAGTTGGAGCAAAGACATTGAGGACCACTTCTTTTAGCAGGGGCAACAGATCTTTCCTCATGGCACTTGCAATTTTGCAGTTTAAAAATTTTTTTAATGCTTATTTGTTTCTGAGAGAGAGAGAGAGAGAGAGCATGAGCCAGGGAGGGAGAGAGACAGAGGGAGACATAGAATCCGAAGCAGGTTCCAGGCTCCTAGCTGTCAGCTCAGAGCCTGACACGGGGATTGAACCCACAAACCATGAGATCATGACCTGAGCTGAAGTCAGACACTTAACCAATGAGCCACCCAGGTACCCCGCAATCTTGCAGTTTTAATGAAAATATAAAAGACACTGTCCTCAATTAGAAAGACCCATACATGGAAAGCATCCAGTAAACTACATCTGTTGCTATCCAATGAATTCAACCTGGATTCCGCACACTAAAAATCTAATAGGTCTGTTTACTTGTGAGATCTGTTTCCACTTTTCTGTAAGTATACCCTATAATGTTTTGCCTTGCCTGGATTCTACCAACATTTACTGATCACACTATGTAAAGTACTAGGGGTACAAATGGATAAACCATAGCTCCTCTTTTCAAAATGTGTAGCCTAGTAGAGATAATTCCCACACAATATGATAAAATGTTCTGAAATACGCAAGCTGAAGTACCAAGAGAAAAAGAAGGTATCTTCCTCATCCTCAAGCATTCAAGGAAGGCTTCCTGGAGAAAAAGGTGAAAGATCAATGTAAGATAATTTAATTGAAATATGGATAACTTGGAGCTACCCAGGTAAGAAAGGATAATTGTAATCTAGGCCAAGGAAGCAGTCTCAACAAAGCCACAGAGGCATGAAATGGCATGCCAGGCATTCACTTTTGCCAAATAGATTTGGTCTTATTCGTAGGACTGACTCTGAAACTCTTTGTGCTAAAGTGTGGGAGAGAGAGAAAAGAGGAAAACTATACCTTGTTATCACTAGGCCTTTTAGTAAGACTGTCATTTAGTAAAACACTGTGAAAATTGTGTCTCATGTCTACTTTTGTTTTTAATTTTTGCTACTTACCTCCAATTCAGTATAACACTATGTATAATGATTTGGGATTTGAACTTGCCATATATTTAAAGAAAAGGGAAGGCTGAAAATGTGAGGTGATAAATCAAAAGCTACCAGAACCTCTTGTGAGCACTTAATGGGCAAAAACAGGAAGTCTCTCTTAAATGTGAATGTGGTTTACTGATATGATGAATGAGCTGTAAGTTCCATTCCTCTGAGCTTTCTTTTTATTATTACTATTAAATGATAGTTTCAAATGAACCTCATTACTTCCCACTGAGACTCATTCCAGTGGCATGAAGGTGAAAGGCTGACCAGCCTGTGAGAACTTTGCTGGCTTTATCTCTAATACGGGGTGTCTCAAGAAAGCACCTTCATATGCATCAAAAGCATGCCAATTGTGAGAAAGATAGCATTGACCTTAAGGAACCAGAAGAAGCATGAATTTTAAAAATTTCCCCGAGACAACTACAAACTGGGATCATTAAGAAATTCTATATCTGGAGACGCATCTGATGTAGTGAAGACCATTCTGCAGTTTTATAGATATCTTTGTGGAATCATGTAGTAGCTTATGTAAAAATTACAGGTCAAACTGGAAGAATACAGCCAAATATGCATAATTATTTTGAATGTTTAAATTGGACAGAATGATCTATTTCTATGCAATTGGAAAAAACAGCATAAAGAGACTCTATGTCCCTTTTATCCAGATGCTCTCAATAACATCTTCCAAACCTATAGGACACTATCATAACCAGGATAGTGACATTAATGCAATCAACATAGAGAACATTTCCATCACAAGAAGGGTTATTACTCTTGCACTTTTATAACCACATCCACTTCCCTCACATCACCTTGTCCATCGACTCTCCTCTATTTTTCATCCCCAGCAGCCATGGATCTGTCTTCTATTTTAATAGTTTCATCATTTCAATAAAGTTATACAAATGGAATAATACCTTGTGTAATTTTTTGGGATTTTTTTTGATCAAGCAGGATTCCCTAGAGATTCATTCAAGTTGTTTTGTGTATCAATAGTGTGTTCCGTTTTGTTGCTGAGTGGTATTTCACGGTATACGTATGCCACAGTTCGTTTATCCACTGAAGGACAACTGGGTTGCTTCCAATTTCTAGCTATTACTAAACAGCTATGAATGCATCGATCAGGTTTTTGGTGTGTTAGTTTTTCATTTCTCTGGAATATGTACCCAGGGTGCAATTGCCAGTTCACATGGTGATCACCTTTAGCTTAAAAAACTGTCAAATTGTTCTCCAAAGTGGCTATATCATTTTATGTCCTCCCCCAACCCCCCAGGAACGTATGAGTGATAGTTTCTCTACATCCTCATTAGCATTTGGTGTTGTCACTTTTTATTACAGTCATTCTGATAGGTAGGTATTGAGATCTACTTATGGTTGTAATTTGCATTTTCTTTATGGATAATGATATTAAATATATTTTGTGTTTTTTTGTCATGTGCATATCCTCTTTGGAAAAATTTCTCTTTAAGTCTATTGCCCATTTTCTAGTGGAATTACTGGGTTACTACTGAGGTGTGAGGACTCTTTATATATTCTAGATACCCATCCTTTGTTGGATAATGGTTTGCTAATCTTTTCTTCCAACCTGTAGCTTCTTTTCATCTTTTTAACAGAATGTTTCACAGAAGAAGTAGTTAATTTGATGAGATTCAATATACCAATTTTTTTTTTAAGATTTTAAGTCATCTCTACACTCAATGTGGGGCTTGAACTCACACCCGGAGATCAAGAGTTGCATGCTCTGCTGACTGAGCCAGAGCTCAGAGTTTTTTTTTATGCAAGACCCTTTATTTTATGGGTGACACCATTGGTGACAAGTTACAGGACTTGCTGCTTCACCTTAGATTCTGAACATTTTCTATTTTTTTGAAAAAAAACCTTTAAAGTTTTACATATTATATCTAATGATACATTTTTGTAAAATTTTTTAATGTTTATTTTTGAGAGAGAGACAAAGAGAGGCAGAGCAGGAGTGGGGCAGGGGCAGAGAGGGAGACACAGAATCCAAAGCAGGCTCCAGGCTCCAAGTTGTCAGCACAGAGCCAGATGCAGAGCTCGAACCCACGAACCGGGAGATCATGACCTGGGCACTTAAGTCTGACACTTAACTGATTGAGCCACCCAGGTGCCCCTAATGATACATTTTCAGTTCAGTTTTCATAAGGCATGATGTTGAGGGGTTTGGTGTTTGTGTTTTTTTCTCCCTGGTTACAGATGTACTATTTATTCTAGTACCATTTGTTAGAAAGGCTATGACTCCTCCATTGAATTGCTTTTTCAACTTTGTCAAATATCATTTGGGCATATTTGTCTGAGTTCTCTATTCCATTTCATTGATTTGCCTGTCTATCCCTTTCTCAAGGAGTCTTGATTACTAAGCTATTGTTAATGGAATAGACTACCTCTTTCCACTTTATTCTTCTTCTTCAAAAACTGTTTCAGCCATTCCTGAACCTTATCTTTCTGTTTAAATTTTACAATATTTTGTTTCTATATTCCCCAAAACCTTGCTGGGATTTTAAAGGGAATTGTGTTAAACTTGTATATCAATTTGAGAACTGCAATCTTTGTTGAGTTTTCTAATCTACAGATGTTGTAGGTCTTTCCATTTATTTAGCTCTTCTTTGATTTATTTCATTAGCAATTTGTAGTTTTGAACATGTATGTTTTGTTCTACCTAAACTTTTTTTAACAATTATAAATGGATTTATGTTTTTAATTTTAGTGCCCACATGTTCATTGCTACTATATAGAAGTTAATTTTTGTATGTTTATCTTGTATCTTATAAACTTACTGAACTCACTTACTGGTTCTAGAAGTTGTTTCTGTTCTTTTTGTAGGATTTTCTACACAGAATATGTCACCTGCCATTGAGGGTAGTTTTATTTATCCTTAATATTTTTATACTTTGTATTTTCCTTTTCTTGCCTTATTGTAATGGCTGGAGCTTCCCACACTAATTTGAATGAGTAATGAGAGCAGACAACCTTGCTTTATTTCTGATTTCAAGGAGAAAACATTCAGTTTTTCATTCTTAGATATAATATCAACTTTATAGGTTTTTATAGATGTTCTCTATCAGATTTGAGTAAGTTCCCCTCTATTCCTAGTTTAATGAGAGTTTGCAATCATGAATGGATGTTGAATTCTGTGAAATGCTTCTTTTGTAGCAGTTGCTATAATCATGTGTGCACATTAGTGCTTACATCTATTAACTTATTTTTCATTGGTTGAAATATTCCTGATTCTTTTTTACAATGATTTTTCACTGACACCTTGACTTTGGGGGTATTTTGTTGTGAGACTGTGGTTCTTATTTAAACCCTCTGTTTTAACTTACTTACTGACATCACTTCAGAAGAGAAAGAGGAGTGTTTCTGTACTAAAATCAGATACGGGCAGAAATCCAGGTTTCCCACTGGGTGTCCCCTGATAACCATGATAAGGGTGGGAAAAACTCCTTGTGCTGTTAGGTGGGGCCTGGTGTTCTGGGTTCCCATCAGAAGTCTCTCTCTGTTAGACGTGGGAGGCTTCCCTAGGGGCTGTTGTATGAAGAGTGCATGGTCAAGATCACCACGTGGTTTCCACTAATATTGCAAGTGGTTGGGGGTTGTTATCACTCAGACAATAGGCCCAGCTCCCTGATCAGCCTTCCCCGACACCACTCTGCAAGCAAGGTAGTGTGTCTCATTATAGCCTGGTGAAAGTGATAGTATAGATTTCCTACTTAGATTTTACTGCTACACATGGGGTGAGAGCCATAAGTCTTCTGTGATGTTTAGCTGTACTACCATGGTTACCATCTAATTTTTTTTTTCCTTTGCTAATCTGCCCCTTTTCCTGGTCCTTTGACTATAGAGAACAGGCTTTGTTTGTCTCCTGCCACCATCCAGTTGTATTTCCAAGTTGCTATCTTCGTGACTTCAAGTCCAAGATACAGGAGACAAAAAGAAAACCCCAGGAACTCATCACCATGCATTCCCAGACTCGTAAAATCCCTAGACACCGTGAGCCACACAGGATCACATGGGAATTGCACTTGGGCACAGAGTGAAACAGCTGAGGCTGTGTGAGGCAGGTTTTGCAGTAGTCTGAGGTGATCCCTGGTTCCCCTGGGAGGATGTGACTGGCTTGCCTAAGTAATTTTGTAGGCTGGCAAGGAAGTGAAATCCATTAGGTTGAGGGCCAGGTGAAGAGCAGCTGGTCTGGCTGATAGGGAACAAGTCGGGTGGGGAGCCTTTCCTGCTGGGTGGAGACCATATCTGGTGAGAGCAAGGGAACTCACTGGTCATCTTTTCAGGCCCTCCTGGTTTGAAACATTAAGGCAGATAATATCACATCTTCATTTCAGGCCTTATACAATAATGTCCAGGGGTATTTGCATTCAACATCAGGATAGGCAAACTGACATCTACTCCATCTTCCTAGAAGTAGAAGTGGTTTCTGTAACTTAACCATACATTTGATGAAGATGTTTTATCCTCTGCACAAGTATGCTGCCAAGCATCTTGACATAGCCCTATTGCTCTCTCTAATCAAATATTATCATCCTTATTTGCCACTTGTTTATGGTATAATTCACTCTTTTGTGCCAGTGCTAAGTCACCACCTACTTACCTATTACTCCATTTCTCCCCCAAACCACTGGCAACTTTATCATTACAGAGAACCAGAGACCCTCTTTTTGCAGTCTGCCCATTGCAGAACTGGAAGTACTAAGGGACACAAGAAGCTGATTTAAAATATGTATGTATGTGTGTGTGTGTGTGTGTGTGTGTGTAGGTTAAGAGTGAAGATTTTTATTTATTATTTTTTAATATAATTTACTGTCAAGTTAGCTAACACACAGTGTATACAGTGTGCTCTTGACTTCAGGAGCAGACCAATTTGAAATGAAGTAAAGCAACTTTGGAATTTCAATGGTAAAATATCAATTTCCAACCAGCCAATAAGAGAATCTACCTACAACTGTACAGAATCCCTCATTTTTTCATAAAATGAGGTCTCATTAATAGTGGCACACTGAATTAATAGTTAAATCAAGCAGCATAAAGAAAATGCATATAGGTAAAATATTTGGTCGAAGGTACATATTAATGACAAAATAATTTTAGGTGATACTTAAGAGATCATATAAGCTGAATATGCTAGGAGATATGGATTTTTCCCATTTATTTACCTATTTATTTACTTGGTGAAATTGACGCTAATAAGGGAACAACTTCATTTTAACATGCAAAGTAACATATTCTTCCTTCTAGTGGATGATGAGGATGTAAAACCCCAAAGAATAAACAGGTAAAACCTAAACTACATTATCAAGAGCATTATTATTCCTGAAACTTACAAAACCTGGATCTATAAACAATAAGTAGCCAAATTTAATACTTATAATTTCATAAATGTTAAGTTGTTTCCTGGGGAGAAAACCTGGAAGAAATGAGGGCAAAAAAGGAAGTGAGGGAAAGAGAGAAAGGAAAAGGGCAATATTTAGTGCAGGAATTATCTAGTCTACAGATTTAAATGTAACTGTTTGAGTCCTGAGAACCAAGCACTATGCCTGGCAGGAAGTATGTGCTCAAACATAGGTTTTTGACTACAGGCAAGTTGAAAAAAGAAAAAGGAAAAAAAAAGCTGGTTCCTTTCCTTTTATCTGAATTCTTTCTTCTGAGGTCTAATGAAATTTAGAGGGAGGGGGAAGGAAAAAAATATATATATATAATATATAATATATATAAAAGCTCAAAGCTTTCCTTACATGTTTGTGTATGTGTACCCCCCACACACACACGGAAAGAATACCTCATCCTTTGACAAAATACATAATGTGTACCCTTATGTAAATAGTACACTAAACACAGGTATCATCCACTATCCAAAATTAGACAATTTCAATGAAAACCTTCCTAAGCAAAATGGCACGAAGCAAAAAAGGAATTACTATTAATTTGCATGGAAAATTTTTCTAGTGTTCCCAGACTCAAAAGATAACCTCTTTTAAGCTTTTCTAGTATCTTAGGACACATCTTGCTAAAGGATGCACAAAATAAATCGGGATAGAGATGCTCACAGACACAGTTCAAAGCTACGGTGGCTTGATGCTGAGTGTAGTTCCCAGGGAAGGAGCTTGGCAGTTCCACTCTCTATAATGGCTTGCTGCATCCTCTTTGAATTTTTTAGAATTAACACAAACAGGTAGTGATGGAGGTCTTTTTGTGACACAATCTTTGGAAAAGGAGGAGATACCTGTAGTGACTTTGTACTTTTCAAGCACATTTTTAGCCATTCTTACCGAGTATCACTTTTACTGTAACCTATTGATGCAGGATGGGTGAGGCCCCAAGAGGGAGGGCCTTGGGCCCTTGGCCAAGAAAGTTCTTGGCTCTGCTTGGGAAAGATTTTAAGAACAAGCCATTTAAGAAAGCTATATAGATTTACTAAGCCTGGGTCTCTTCTCCCAGATAGGGAAAGGAGGGGACTTCCCCTTTGTCTCTAACAAAAGGTTTTGTAAGATTTTAAATAACCAAATAGGGAGAGGCCTACCCTTTGACTTTGGATTTATCATTTACATTGGGGGTATGGTTTTTCCATTATCTTAGGGTTGTGAAATTACCCACAGGGAGCAATTAAGAACGTTTGGCCTGAGGGTGTGGGGGTCTTGTGGTCTTCTGGGAGTTACATCTTGTGACTCCTTTTATGACCTACTGACTTTTAGGTTAAGGATCTGCCTAAAACCAAAATGGCTTTACTTGAGTTGATGTGTCTCCTGACCCTCCCCTTCTCTCCTGCCTCACTCAGATAACTAAATATGGCAAGAATAAGCCACCTTTAATTTACAATGAAGAAACAAGCATGAGGAAATTAAATGAAATGTCCAAAGCAACACAAATGTCTGAAGATACACGGAACTCTAGCCTTCTGACCCCCTGAGTTTTCTTACTTTTTTAACCGAGAGAAGAGAGAGAGGGCTCCTGAAAAGGTCGGGAAGATTTTGAGAGGCACACCAAAAAATACATATATGTACTATACACTGTAAACCTTGTAAACCTAATAAATAACTTGCCCAGATACGTTCAATCATTCTCAGAGGCATCTTAAATCTTGAATTTTTTTTAATGTCAAAGATGGTCTTTAAACTTAAGGGAACTGCTGCTTGAAACTATGATTTCCTTTAAACAAAGAGTCCCATGAATTAGTTACAGACACAGGAACAGGATTCTGAGATCTGCTAAGGGGAGCACTCTGCTCTGCTCAGTGACAACCTACAAACTCTACCACGTGAAAAGAAAAGGGATGGACCTGAGAAAGGACTGCCCAGGGATTCTCTGAACTAGTTACAAAAAGGGCATGAAAAGAGGGGTCCTCCTGCCTCATATGTAGTCAGCTTACTGAATCCTGGAAGATGTTGCTGAATTCACTTTTCATTTACAAATCTGGTTTTTAACAAGTAGAATGAATGGCCTATGAACTATACCTAGCTGCCACAGAGAATCCACCACAAGACTAGCAAGAACAATAAGCTACATTTAAACAAAGCACCCCCACAAAACCAAGGAAATCCAGGAACAATTATAAGATGACCCATTTTTTTCACACTACCATGTAACACATTTCTCCTGAGCTTAAGACATAGTTGAATATTAACAACAATGGCTACATCTTAAATTTAGTGACATCATTTAATTTTAGGTACGGACATCAGCAGCAGATTCAAGCTACCCTGTCTCAAGCTAATGATAATAAAGGAAAACAGAAAGGGGGCTCCTGACTGGGCTTTGTGTTCACAGCAATTAGTTGTAACTGACTGGAAGCCAATTTTAAATAATTTTATAGCTTGTACTAGATCTCTGTCATTTACCATGTGTGCCTTTCCTATTTTTATGGAAACCAGGACCTCATTCTGAAGGCTCCTGCCTGTCAGGGTTGCAGGTGAAGGCCAGCTGGGGCCAGAGGCACTGTGTGTGAACATTAGCATCTGAAGAGGGTTTCAGGAGGCCTTGTGTCTTTGGGGACTTAACGCTATAGTCAGATGCAATAGCCCTGCCTCTAAGTTTCCGTAATCAGCACGTACAAATCCTAGGAAATGAGCAATCTGGACCTGGTGGCTGTAGTCTGAGCATTCTGAGGGCAAGAAAAATGAGAGAAGACTTAAGGGTGTCTGGTTGGGGTTTTAGGTTAAAGAGGAATGAGAGAGAAAACGAGGGCAAGGCAGAATGTCAGCGACTGCGTGCTCCGTCAGAGCAACTGAAGTTCATTAACAATCATCTCCAGGTCCCCACGGCTGTGTGTACATGATTTCATGTAACACACAGGCTGCCCTTGATTAATGAGTGTAACAGTATCTCCATGATGTAAAATGCAGGAAGAAAAATCACAGAAAAACACAGTCTGCCTAAAAGATACTTCCAAAAATTGTTCCTGTGTCAGCTATAATCAAAGACTAATTAATTCCTACATTGAAGGAGAGAGGAGAGTTAATCCAGTTCCTGGTACCCTGAAAGCTGTAATCCTTACTAAGGCAAATCTACCATGAAGAACATCAAAAATTATACACACACAAAAATCTTCAGATCCAGGAAAGACTTTTTGTAGGGAAAAAAAGGTTAGTTAGCATGTTCCTATTTCCACCCACTCACTAAAAACGAAGGGGTGTTTCTTGCATTTCATTCCTACCACCTCCCTGAAAATTCTATCAAACCTATTTAAGGTTCTATCTAACTGAAGTCTTAGGAGCACAAACAAGTAATTAGGATATAATCAATTGAAACCAAGAAGTCTGCATTTGACAGGTTCAAATAGTAATCAAATCATTTAATTCTGTAAGGAGCTTTAATTGTCACATAAACAGTTTCTCCTATCTTGCAAAGATAAAACTGAGGGTTGCAGTGTGGAGGCAATTTGAAAATGTCCCAATTTAGTGGTTACTGAGTGCCAGGTGATACCTTACAAAAAAGGACAAAGGGTAGTAGAGTATGTTTTGAATACTACTCAAGTGTAGCATTTTGCCTTTTTACGTTAGTATTTTTTAAGTTAGAGTATTTAAACACTCTCTCCCTCCCTCTTTCTCTCATAAATATATAATATATATAATGCTAATAATATATTACTAATATATATTAGTACTAATAATATATTACTAATATATTACTAATTTTACTATATTACTAAATATAGTAATTTTTACTATTACTAAAATAGTACTAATATATTGCTAATATAATACTAATAATATATTACTAATATATATTATATATAATACTAATAATATATATTAATTATATATTATATTATATTATTATATATTAAATATATTAGTTCTAATAATATATTAGTACTAATAATATATCAGTACTAATAATATTAGTACTAATAATATATTACTAATATATTACTAATTTTACTATATTACTAAATATAGTAATTTTTACTATTACTAAAATATTACTAATATATTACTAATATAATACTAATAATATATTACTAATATATATTATATATAATACTAATAATATATAATATATATTATATATTTATATAATATATATCATATAATATATTATATATTTATTATATATAATATATAATATTATATTTATATAATATATAATATTTATATATGTTATATTTATATAATATATACTATATATTTACTATATATTATATATTATATATTTATTATATATAATACATAATATATAGAGTTTAAATAAGCATAAATCAAAGAACTATAAGGAGTCCATTTGCCTCGGTAAATGGGCAGAACTGTTAAAGCTCTCTGCTGTCACACTCCCCGATCATATCCTTCTCTCACCTTGTGGGAGAAAGGGCAAGGAACTATTCTTGGGTTTGTTTTCATTGCTCCACTTTTTATTTGTAGTTTTACTACTTACGTGTTCAGTTTATATGAATTATTTCATACTGTATGTATGTATTAACAACTTGCTCTTTTCAGTGCTTTTGACACTCATCATTTTCATACTAATTTTTATTGTCACATGAGTTTTCACTGCTATATGTTATCCAAGTGTGTAACAATGCCATACTTAACCTATTCGCCTACCCTGGATAAATTAAACTTAGTTACGTGGGCTGAGAGCTGAGATGACTAAGTCAACATACTGTTACTGTTTGGTCCAGAAGAGCCGCCTACAGAAAAACTGCAACCTCATAAGTAGCTTCACCACGATCTTCAGGAAATTCTTGTAATTCACTTTATCTGGGCTAATCGTTTGCCCATTTCAAAAAACAACTATCTATCTACCTATTTATTTATTTTGAGAGAGAGAGAGTGGGGGAGAGCGAGTGGGGGAGGGGGAGGGAGGGAGGGAGGGAGGGAGGGAGGGAATCCCAAGCAGACTCTGCACTGTCAGTGCAGAGCCCAATGCAAGGCTCAAACTCACGAACTGTGAGATCGTGATCTGAGCGGAAGTCAAGAGTTGGAAGCTTAACTGACTGAGCCATCCAGGCGCTCCTAGAAACACCCTTTCATAAGGACAAAAATTTGTCCATCTGAATACACAGTGAGATTTTATAACCAATCGCATTAAAAAAACATATTCAATTAACCGAAACCAAGGCAGAAAAAGAGGGGGAAATGATCCAAGAACAGACAGGACAAAGAGAAAACAAGTAGCAAGATAGATTTAAATCCAACCATATCAATGACATTAAATTTAAGTTGTCTAAACACCCCAAGTCAAAGACAGATACATTGTCAGGATAAAAAGCAAGGACTGTTTCTCATACACAAAATACCAGCTCTCGAGATGAAGAACAGTAACAGGTTGAGGAGGAACAGCATGAAAACACCAACCAGAAGAGCACTGGCTAAACTGACATGAGAGGAAATTCCCTGGTCCCTTTCTGGTGCAGGGGCAGAGCTGAGGAAGCCACTGAGGAATGAGGGGCGACATGAACAGCATCTCAGGGGCAGGAGGAGGAGGAGGAGGAGACACAGCCCCTCAGTCTCCAGTATCCAGAATATTAGAGCAAGCCAGGAAGCTCTCAAGGGCATCAACCACATCTACCTCTCTCTGCAGTGCTGCCATGACCCGGCTGTCACCCACAATGCTTTCTGTATGAGCGGGAGACAATCCTGGAGCACACTGCACCACAAGTGAGAGATCGCCAGGAGACAAAGGGCCTAGGAGAAGCAGCGGGGTGCCAGGCGTGAGGAGCAGGAATTGCTGCAGGGGCACAGGAGCAGGTGTGGGGCTTCATGGAGATGGAGGTGGCCCTGGTGCACCAGCCCCTCAACCCCCTCATGCTCAAGGCTGCCTCGGGGGGTGGCCTGGATGATGCTCACCCCGCAAGCAAGGATCAAGACAAAGCACTGCCTGGCCTCTGGATCCCATCACTGACCCAGGCTACTCAGTAGGAAATGTGATCATTCATTGTGACCTGTCCTGTGTTGGGGAAGCTGCTTCCCACCATGTGACCCATTTGTGGACTGTGTGCCATGCTGCAACCATCCGGGGAGCCGTGGAACCCGAGAGTGTGTGGAGAAGCGGACGTGAAAGGACACTGCAGACATGGTGACCTCTGAACAGCTCAGGATCCAGACATCACTATGCTGCTGAAGGGCAGCTTGGGGTAGGACTGAGCGCAGGGGGAACCAAATAAACAGGGCTTGGAAGGGAAAAAAAAACCTGGAACCAGATTGCCTGAGTACAAATCCTAGCTCACTGTTACCTAGCTTCAGTAAATTATCTTCGCCTCTTTCTGCCTCACTTTCTCCATCTTCATAGTGGGGATGTTAATGGTCTTTTGCCTAAATGGCCGAAAAGAGGGTTAAATGAGTAAGTATGTGATGTGATTAGTACAGTTCATGCCCATATAAATATTCAATAAATGTTATTTATTTGTATTAGTTGTAGATGTGATACTGGACATCCTTGAATTACCTTAGACTATAATAGGCATGCATTGCCCATTTCGCTGCCAGGTATGACACTATGTTGGTTTACCACAGGAACATGTATCAGTTAAGAATACTTCCAGCTGTAAGAATTCCAAACACAGCAGTTTAAGCTAACAGCCCATTGACTTCTCCCTGCGATCTGGATGAGAATTTATCATCTCGGTAAACTGATGCTTGCCTTTATATTAGTCGCGGACATGATTCATGGTCCACTGTGGCTCAACTGTTTGCCCTCTCAGCAAATTGGCTCTCTGGGTAACAACTCAAGAAAAATTGGTTCTCAGTTGGGGATGCAAAACCTTAACCACAGAGATGGATTTCTGAGCCCCTTTCTTCTCAAGTCTCTTCATTTTATAACTTACAAGAGAACTGATAAGTGAGAAGCATCCTATGCTGTTGTGAAACAGAGAAGGGGGAGGGGGAAAAAGCAATGAAATAATTGGGCCAGTACTCCCTTATCTGGTTCTACGTATGCTTCAGGTTTTCAGAGTGGAGATGAAATCTGGTTTAATTTGACCAGCCTTGACTAATGGCTTACAGGTGAACTGCAGAGTGATCAAAGCTTTCTCTTAGTGATTTCACTTTGTTACTCATATCTCCACTGTTTCAAATGCTCAGCCCTTACCCTTTCAAGTGATCCAACAACAATCATCCAAATGAAAGAACAGAAAGACCTACTATTTTCTAAAGCAGAAGTGCTTACCACCACAAACTTGACACACAATCACAGCACCTCAATCAATGGCACAGATCTGGATTAATCTTGTCCCTAGAGGATAATGACTTGTCTTCCAGCTGAGGATGGAGAAGAACTACACTGGTGGGGTGCTAGGGGAGCTTCAGGAACTTCTGGCATATCAAGTTATCTGAGCAAACAAGTTTGCTTAACTAGAAAAACAACTCTCTTATAGTAGGACAATAGTTTACTCAAAAAGACTGGTCTTCAGGCCCTTGCCTTATTACATCCTGCAGTTAAATTACTAGGTATCAAACGCTGTCCAATTCCCACCACTTTCTTGCTGTGAAAGACCTACCTAAACCATTAAGTTCAGACATCAAAGCCCCACAAATACCCTTTCTTAACCTCATACTTTTGCAGAGCCACCAAGACTTTATAAAGGTGATGTTCTCCCTTGCAGCTTTAATACATTCAGATTTGTTCAAGTTTTCCTAGAGGAATCTGAAATGTCCACTTTTCTTTCGGGTTGTTCATCTTCCTCCAAATGATTTGTGATTCCTTATATATTCTGGAAAGCGGTAAGTGTTCCAAAAATCTTCTAATTTGTAGCATGTCTTTTAGAATGATTTCCTTTGATAAAGTTTCTCATTTGACATGGAATTGATATTCATAGCGTTTTTCCAAGTTTTAAATAAGAAAACACCCATAAATTCTAGCACAATAAACTCCCACAGAGTAAACATTCAACACTCCCCATATAGATTCATGGAGAAGGTAATGTTTGTTTTCAACCATTAGTAAATATTTAGTACTCTTGTGCTGGCCCAGCAGGACTCCAGATCCTTGATCCTCAGGATCCTTCTGGTCCTTCATACCCATAAATATGTCCCTGTGTCCAGTCACAGCAGCTTAATAAGGATTCCATCACTAGCTCCATGGATGAGAAAATTTAGCCATCCACTTTAATGTCTCATCATCTCTTAATGAGCCCCATTTTCATCCTCCGAGTAGCACAATCCCTCTAAAATGAGTTTCCTTGTCTGTAAAATAGGGATAATATCTCCTCTACCTCTTTCACTGAGGTTGTTATGAGGGGTCAAATGAAACCATTAAAGACCTACCATAATCATGTTTACATTTTAACTGGGCCTCCAGGAGGCAATGGTTATGCCCTACTCAATAAGGGTAGATATTTCTCATGTAAATATTTTTGAAACAAGGTGGGATCTGCATGAATGAATGAATATATATGGGTATATCGAGCAGTCTGAGCACTCACTAATGAGAGTATGTGTATGGAAGATAGAGCTTTTCATTGTCCCTTAAATAAAGAATCTTGTATTTGTAAGGGGCCCCAAGAGACCATCTCACCATCCTCATCCTTACCCCCCCCCCCACCATTACAAGTGCAGGAATCTCTTCTACAGCATTTCTGATTCATTCCCATGATTTTCTGGCATCTTCTTGATGCTTCCAGCATCACAAAGATCACTATTATAAAGGTAAGCCAGTCAACTATCATATAGCTCTAATTGTTGGGCCCTTGATCCTGATTTTGCCTTCCTGAGTACTCCAGAACCAATCTCCTCCCTATTGTATACTCTAGTTCTTCAGATAGGCCTCCACCCTTTTTTCCCTTAAACTTCTGTTTTGGCTGAATACCCTTAGCACCTTGTCTGGTTATGTGAAATGGCCTCCAGATACCTCACTATCCTTCCCACTGCTTTAGAAGCTGTTTTGTATCTCCACATCCATGGGTTTTTTTTTTCCCAAACAATCACTTTCTACACAGGGAGAACACTGCCCTACTCATAGGAACATCAGCTCCATTTATTCTTCATCACTTAAAGATGATGTTATCTTACCTGTCCTATTAGAAGGAGTGAAAAACAGCCCTAAGCATCGGAAGCTCCTCAGATGCATACACTATATTCCTCTAAAGGCTTGTCTATTTAGAAATGATAAATTCAAAGCAGAAAACTGGAGCATCTGGATAATTCAGTTAAATGCCCTACAGTACATACAGTGAAATCCATATGGATCACTAACTACAGAGCCGGAGCTCAGTAGCACAGTCCTGTTAACTAACTTGAAAAAAGGAAGGGGCAAAAGGCAAGTTAATCCTTCACATTCTGCCATTTGATCATTTTCCAATAATTGTGCTTGGGTAGCCTTCAGCTCACTTGAGAGTTTTCCTAATGCAGAGCTATTGTTCAAGGGAGAGTAATTAAAACCAGTAATTTGATTAAATGCAGACTTTTTAAAACTCTGTCAGCCCCATGACTCAGTGATTTTGTGGTAAACACTTGTAGATTTCCAAATTCTTTACATTTTCCTGTCCTTCACCCCGAGTAGCTTTCTTTTGGGATTTTGTGAAGCCAACTTTTTCTGACCCTTCTTCTCAAACCCAAGATACACTGACATTCCTCTATATCACTTACAATATTGTGCTGTAATAGTTGGTTTACTTGCTAGTGTATTCCATTAGACCAAAATTCTCCCAGTCTGTGATCTTATCTAATTCTTCATTCTTCACAGCAAGCACACTGATATTTATTGGACCCAATATACATTTCATAAATGACCTCTAAATGACTGAATAATGAAGTACTCAGGAAACCTTGGTTTTCTGCTTTCTTTGGTGTAATTTTTGTCATTTCAAAACATCTGTGTTCATATTCATTCAACACATATTGAGGGTATGATATATATATTAAAAAAAAAAAAACACTGTATTAGATTTTTTGAGCAAATAGTGATGATCCTACTGGCCCCATAGCTAAATCTTCCTTTAGTGGAACTGACCACAAGTGGTCTATTACTCATGAATTAGCATTAGTATTATATACCATAATTATTACTTTGGTCACGATTGATTACATAGGTACAAATATGAGTAGCTATAGGCTGGCCAGTAATTTCTGACATGACCTTGTATATGAATGCTGGTCAACAATGGCTACTCTGGACGGTGGCTAATTTAAATCTCCTGGAAAACTTGCATACAAGATGCATAGAAAAAAAAAGCGAGTCTGCAGAAGAAAAAAGCTGGTGCAGTTGAAGAGGGAGAGAAAAGCTGAGTCATAAGAATTAGGAAGACTATCATCAGGGAGTCAGTTGCTTTCCCAATATAAAGGGAGCAACAGAGAGGCTATGTCCTAAAAGATAGTATTTCAGGAGGCCACTGGGAGTATTTCTGTTCTTACTTCCCTTTGTGTTTGTATAATGTACCATATTCAATGAGTCAGCCAGAATATGGTTCTGCTTCTCACCATTAAAAAGAGTCTGATTAACTCAATGGTATTAGCCACTGCCTTCAAGGAGATCAGGTAACAAACACCAGTGGGAAGACAGATGATGTGGCAATCAATGGATGCACTAATATTTATCAATTAAAGGCTAGAATTATGCTGAGAATATAATAGGGCCTGGGTGATTAACTGTAAAGGATGAGGCAAAATCAGGAAAGTCTTCAAAGAGAGGAAATGACCAAGTTATTTTTTAAAAAAGAATATTCAAGGAGTTAGAACCAGCATCAAAAGTCCTGAAGCATGAAATTATGATATTCAAGGAACCATAAGTGACTCCTCCATTCCCTGAGTGGTATCTTTTTTTTTTTTTTCACCTCCACCCATCTCAGCCTACAGCCCTTAGTGCAAGATGATATTAAATGAAACATTTGATCAACTCTGCACCTAAGCTTTCCTAATTTTCCCACTTCCACCATAACCAGAAGCAGATGCTCCAAAACCAGCATGCTTAGGTTTAAGTCCTTGCTGTGTTACATAACTTGCAGCAGTCATCTCGCTTTCCTTTCTTCATCTGTGAAATGGAGATTATAGAAACAGTATTTATATCAAAGGACTTTTGTGAAGATTAAATGAGTTCATACAAGTGAAGTGCTTAGGTCAGAAACTGACTCAGTCATTGCTATCTAGGTGTTGGCTATTTTTATCCAGATTCTTATTATCTTCATGCCCTCATGAAGAGTTGAAAAATGTTAATTTCCCACAAACACCTCAACAACTTTTCAGTGGTTACTACTCTGTACATGACTGAGAAGTCAAGTCTTCACCCTTCAGAACAGCTGCTGAGGCCCTCTAGCAACTGTCCCTTGCTCCCCGTAGGTTCTGATGCTTCGTTCCACAGTCCCAGTCACAACTAACCTTTCCAAGGGCCTGCGGGTTTGCTGCCTGGGAATATGTTGCCAGGGTTAATAGAAAGGTTCTACTTTTCCCTTCCCTACTCCATCCATCTCTACCTCTAAATGCTAATTTCTAATATTCTACTGTTAGAGCACACACTTTTCTTATTCCTGCCCTCACATTTCCTGTTAAAATGAGAATTCTTCAGGGAGAAATATTATGAGACAATTATAATCCTACGCAAAGCTGGACTTATTAGAGGTACAGGTGAATTTGAAGAAGAGGAAGCTAAAAAGGGTATTAAAGACCAACCACATAAATATCACAATTTTTTCAGCTACATAAAATAAACAATTTTAACTACCAAGGGTAATTTGATCTAAATCATTTATGTCTATCTGTATCATCCTTGTGTCTGTCTTTTTTCTTTACACACATACTATCCTGTCTTGTGATTTACTTTTCTCATTACATATACTTTTATGTGTACACCTTTTCTATTGGTGGATATATAAATCATTCAGTTTTTCATTATTACAAATAATGAAGCAATGACTGTCCTTATGTAAATGTGCAAGAGTTTCTTCTGCAATATATATAGTTGATCCTTAGAATTTGAGTCTGAAAGTACGCACACTGACAGATTTTATAACATTCCTTTCCAAAATGTATTCTTTATTTCTATTGCCACCAACAGTGAATTAGAGTGTTAGTAAGCTCACATTACTGTCTCATTGAACACTATCCATAACTATCCCTGAATATTGCCCATACTACCCAAACTACAAGTTCAATGAAATCCTTATCAAAATTCTAATGGTATTTTTCACAGAAATAGAACAATCAATCTTCAAATTTGTATAGAACCATAAAAGACACTAAATAGCCAAAATAATCTTGAGAAAGAAAAAGCATGAGGCATAATACACTCTGATTTTTAATGATATTACAAGTCCATAGTAATAAAAAAAGTAGGATATTGGCATAAAAACAGACACACAGTCAGTGGAATAGAATAAGGAGCCTAGAAATAAACACCTACAAATATGGGCAATTAGTTTATGACAAAGGAGCCAAGAATACAAAAATGGGGAAAAGACAATATTTTCAATAAACAGTACGTTGAAAACTGGACAGCCACATACAAGAGAAAGTGGCCCACTATCTTACACCATACACAAAAATCAACTCAAACGGAATTAAAGACTTGGATGCAATAACTGAAACCATAAAAATCCTAGAATTAAACACAGGGAGTAACCTCCCAGACATCATTCTTGATGATTTTTTTTTGGATTTGACCACAAAAGCAAAAATAAACAAGTGGGACTACATCAAATCAACAACCTTCTGTACGGCAAAGAAAATCATGAAAAAATGAAAAGGTAACTTATGACATGGAAAAAAATTTGTAAATCAAATATCTGATAAGGAATTAATATCTAAAATATATAAAGAGCACATAAAACAAGTAGGGAAAAAAACAATGCTGTCAAAAATGGCAGAGAATCAGGGTGCCTGGGTGGCTCCATCGGTTAAGCATCCAACTTGGGCTAAGGTCATGATCTCATAGCTCATGGGTTTGATCCCCATGTCAGGCTCTGACATCTCAGAGCCTGGAGATAACTTTGGATTCTGTGTCTCCTTCTCTCTCTGCCCCTCCCCTGTTCAAGCTCTGTGTCTCTCAAAATATTCAGAGAATCTGAATAGACATTTTTCCAAGATGACATATAGACTGTCAAAAGGAACATGAAAAGGTACTTAGCGTCACTAATCAGAGAAATGCAAATCAAAACTACAACAGAGTATCTCCTAAAGCATGGTAAAATAGTTGCTTTAAAAAGAAAAGGGGGCACTTGGGTAGCTTAGTTGGTTAAGCATCTGACTCTTGGTTTCGGCTCAGGTCATGATCTCATGGTTCATGAGTTTGAGCCCTGCATCAGGCTCTGCACTAATGATGCAAAGCCTGGTTAGGATTCTCTATCTCTGTCTCTCCCTCTCTCTCTCTGCCCCTCCCCCACCCATGCTCTCTCTAAATACATAAATAAATAAACAAGAAAAATTTTTAAAAAAGAGGGGCGCCTGGGTGGCGCAGTCGGTTAAGCGTCCGACTTCAGCCAGGTCACGATCTCGCGGTCCGTGAGTTCGAGCCCCGTGTCGGGCTCTGGGCTGATGGCTCAGAGCCTGGAGCCTGTTTCCGATTCTGTGTCTCCCTCTCTCTCTGCCCCTCCCCCGTTCATGCTCTGTCTCTCTCTGTCCCAAAAATAAATAAACGTTGAAAAAAAAAAAAAAAAGAAAAGAAAAAAAAGAAATAAGTGTTAGCAAGAGTGTGATGAAAAGGGAAACTTTGTGGACTGCTGGTAGGAAAGTAAACTGGTACAGCCAATTTTTTTTAGGTTCCTAAAAAAATTAAAAATAGAAACAGCACATGAACCAGCAATTCCACTTCTGGGTATTTGTTTGAAGGAAATGAAATTGCTATCTTGAAAAGAGGTCTCACTCTCATGTTTGTTATAGTATTATACACAAAAACATGGAAATAACCTATGTGTCCACTGATGGACAAATTAATTAAAAAAATATGGTATGCATATTTATTCAACCATTAAAAAAAGGAAATCTTGCTGCCATTTGTGACAATATGGATGAATCTTGAGGGGATCATACTAAGTAAAGTAAGTCAGAAAGAGAAAGGCAAATACCACATGATCTCATTTATGTATGGAATCTTAAAACACAAAATAAAACAAAAATTGAGTTCATGGATACAGAGAACAGATTAGTAGTTGCCAAAGACAAGGTGTGATGGATGGATGAAATGGGTGAGGTACAAAAGGTACAAAACCTCCAGTTATATGATAAATAAGTTCTGGGGATGTAATGTACAGCATAAGTATAGTTAACAATACTATATTGTATATTTGAAGGTTAAGAGATAAATCTTAAGAGTTCTCATCACACACACGAAAATTATTACTGTGTGCTGATGAATGACAAACTTACTGTGGTAATTATTTTGCAGTATATACATATATCAAATCATTATGTTCTACACTTAAAACAAATGCAACGTTACATGTTAATTATATCTCAACTAAGAAAAAATAGTTTAAAAATATTACCAAATTACAGCTTTTGCCAAATGTAATTGTGTAAAATATAACTTATTGTTTCACTTAGTATATTTATGCTTGAGTATGAGGTTTGGAATTTAAGTGAATTTCCTGTTTATAACTGTTGTAATTTTTTAAAGAAGAGAATGCATAATTTTGGTAACATTTAATTACCGTCAATAATGTGGGTGGTCCCCACCTGATCAGTTGAAGGCCTTAATAGTCAAAGACTGACCTTCCCTGAGGCAGATGAACTTCTGCCCGCAGACTGCCTTCACACTTGAACATCAATTCGACCCTGGGTCTTCAGCCTTTAGGCCTACCCTGCAGATTTTGAATTGCCAGCCTCCACAATCATGTGAACCAATTCCTTAAAATAAATCTCTCTACAGAGAGACAGACCTGCTATTGGTTCTACTTCTCTAAAGAACCTTAATATAGGACCTGTCCTGTTTACATCCTTTTATTTTACTCTCCTGTCAAATGTCTGTTCCTATTATTTCCCTTTGTTAAAATTATTTTTTATTAAAGTTGATAACTTATTTCTTGGTATCTAAAGTATTTGATTCCTTTTTCTCACCTTATTACCTGGATTAAGATCCTCAGCATGTCTTCTAGTAATGATAGTGAGGATCCTTACCATTTTACTGATTTTGTTAGAATTATTCTAATGTTTCACCATTAAATATATTAGTATAAAAGTATCTTATAATTTTCTTTCTCCTTTCCTTAGCTAAAGGTTTAATTTTAAAGTTTGTTTCTAATATAGATATTTAAGATTCAGAATTTCCATGAGAACATTTCTCCCTGGTTCTACATAAAGTGTTTTTTTCCCCTCTGTCATTTTGGGTGATTTCAAACAAACAAACCAAAAAAAAAAAAAAAGTAGATGCATATCTGATGTCTTGATACAATTTCATATTTTCTTTCTCTGAATTCCCATTTAAATTAGGTATTTCTTTTGAGCTGGTCTAGTCTGTAAATAATTCACTTGCAAGAAATGATTTAGAGGGTGCTATAGTTATTTCTGCTCACTAAATATTTCTCTACTCTGCTTTCTGAACACTGCCCTGTGAATTTAAGCTTGGCCATATAATTTGTTGGGCTAATAAAATGTAAGCAGAAGTATCTTGCGTCACTAGTACATAAACTTTAAGAGCTAGTTCATGATTCACCTTCCCTGTCTTATGGTGATTAGAAAGGCAGACATCAAGATACAGCACCCACTAGTTGTACCCCTCATGACTAAAATGCATAATCACCTGCTTACCTTAAATGACCATGTGACATGGGCAGAATTAAACTTTTGTGTCTAGCTCCTGAGAGTCTGGGAACTTAGCCACCCCTCATTCATACATGAGCTCAAACAAACTCCTTTTCATTGAGGTTTTGAATCCCCTTTCCACTAGAGATATTACTCTTGCCATAAATGAGAAGGGACTTTTTTTTTCTCCACAGGGTCACAAAAATAAAGACAGAATTACATTCCCCCAAAATGACTGACTAGTTATGTCTCTGGACTATGAGAGATGAAAGTAGAAAAAAATGTATTTTGTTAGGAAAAAACGTAAAACAACTAGCTCTGGAAGTTACCCGTGGTTTAAGTCCAGCCCTTCTTGAAGAGCAGCAAGCATGGTAGGTGTTTGGTAGGTAACGGTTGAATTTTAACTGAGTGATAATTCCTGTAACTATTGCAGGCTCGAGACGGCCTCTGCCCGTCTCCCTCTAGTCACCTCTGAGAGCACTCGTTCCTATGTATAATACTTACTGATCCATAGAGGGAGGTAATATATTTGTTTTCTACTGGGATGTAGGAACTCTTTGTGCTTTTGCATAAGACTCATCACTCTGTTTAAAGTCTACATCATCATTTCCAGAAACTACCAACTCCCACTATCCTACACACAGAAGAACAGCAGGAAGAATATCCTAACTGAATGAACTCAGAGACACAACCCAGTGCTCTTACTCATCCAAAATGTATCCAAAGTCATAGTAGGCTCCATTATACTGATCTGCAGATAGACCTATTTTATTAGGTCATCTGTATCTCTTAATAGGTCACCCTGCCTCCAGAGAGTAAGTACGTCTTCATCCAATTGTGGTAGCAAAGCAAAAAAAAAAATGTTTAAGCAAAACATTTATTAGGTATCCAACAGTATTGCACAGCAGTGCTAATCCTTTACCTTTCTAAATACATAACCACTGTATTAACCACAGAAAAGTAAAACAGACAAACTGAGTCCTCACTAAGTAGTTTCAGGGTAAAGAATCTACTACATCACTATTATTTGGAAGCTAAACGTTAGATGTAGAAGTATTGTTTTATAACTATTGTTTATAACTAGTAAAGGTAAGCTTCTTTATGGCCTATGCACATCGAAGAAGTATTCATTTCATTCTTTTAAAAAAGCCAAAACAGGAAAAACAGAGAATTTATCATTCTCGGCATGATATCAAGGTATGATGAATCCATGTTAAGACTTCCCATCAGACATTTTAACAACTGATACTCAGATATTAGGTGAACCAAATACTATTAAATGAGGAAAAATTTTAAAGCCTATTTTCCATCAACTTGCTACTATATTATCAACACAACAATTATCAGAGAAGTCTCAGGTAACGAAACAGAAATTAACCTGGAGAATTAACCATTCTCTTAATGAATGATAGTCAAAGTACCGGCTTTTGATAAAGGTCTAACATTCAGTTCTGTAAAGTTACGTTGCACTCACTAAAAGCGGCATTAACAGGAAACTGTCATGGGCTAGCTGAAATACATCAAATTGTTGTATGACTAGCAAGTAAAATATTATTAGAAAACAGATCTCCAGGACTGAACTAAGTCAAAGGGAAAAACCAAATATGATTACCTGTAATGATGAACTCAGAGCAACACTAAAAACTCTACTGAACAGAAGGCCTACAGTGGCCTCTTTTATTATTTAAATGAAAGACACTATAAACAACTCTTTGATAGTCCCATGCTGGGCTGTTGTTCTGGCCCAATCAGACTTGATTAGGAGTGCACGTTCAGCCTTTATGAACACCTGTGTCTAAAGCCCACAAATAATTAGCTTAGCCATACCATTTCACTCTAATAATGGTGTAATTTGCCACGCCTTTCAGGCTCTGGACAGCTGGTGCTATTGAAAAGCACCTCAGGATTAAGCCCTGACTCCCAGGCCTGAGTCTTTGGGGGGTTCTTAGGTATCCATGGCAACACTTAGACTGCAAATTATCACCTCTAATAATAACTGGGACAGTCTATCTTTATTTTATTCGAGTTATCCATAGAAAAAGATGATGCATAGAAAATCACTGGAAATCTTTAAAATAAAAACAATAATGCATCCATTGCCTTATCAATAAATATATAAAATTGTGAAGGTCAAGGAGTTTTGTTTTGTCTTTTAAATCATACCTGTTCAAAGTTCATTTAGTATTTAATACAGATCTATCAAAAGCCAACTGAGGAAAAATGAGGTTCCCCAGTGAATTTGTCAGTGCTAACTGATGCTGTTACCTACAGCTGCATGGAAATCTAAAGGTAAATTATTATCTTGAAAAGCCCCTTAGCTGAAAGCAACTTTGTTACTACTATACTTTCATCTGAGTCCCTAGAAGGTTATAAATTGGACAGCCCAGAAATGCTGATGGCCATACTTGGACCCCCTGCAGCTTCCCAGCACTTCAAGTGGGGTGTTCCATTAATACAAACATGGCAGGCAGGTGGGGCTAACTCAAGACTCAACTCAGATGCTGACCAGTGAGGTATCAATCTATGGAATTTGCAGGAGACCAAAAAGGGAATTCTCTTCATATCAGGCTATACACACTTGCTTCAAACAAACAAACAAAAAAGGCTCTGCAGATGACTACGTATGTTTAGAACGGCAGGCAAGTGAGCATTCCTTTTCTCAAAACTATTCATCATGTATAGATGATCAAATTTCAAGGAACTGCAGTTAAATACAGTATAGATTGCACAGGATATCATTGTGGTTAAATGCTTGAGCTTTGGAGTCAGACTGCCTAGATACAATCTCTGCCCCACCATTTAAACTCATTGTGTTAGTTGGCACAAGCCAATTACCCCCTCTTTGCCTGCTGTCTCCTCTGTACAATAGGAAGAATAATAATACCTACCTCAGGGAGAGAAGGTGAGAATTAATGAGATGATGTACATAAAAGGCTTTCTGTAATATTCTAGCACATGGTAAACAACAAATATCAACTAGTTTTGTTCATTGTGACAGACTTGGAGATTGGCCACCCAGATCCCCATTCAAAGAAAGACCTGTCACCCTACCCAACGGCAGACAGCCTTCAGCTGTCAACTCCTGAATGATTTGCTTCAGCTGCACAGAGTTGTCTCACCCAAATTCATGTACTTCTGGAATCATCCCACATCCAAATCAACCAGTGACATTAAAGTGTGAAAACCCAGGCATCTGGGACCAACAGAGGACACCTCTGGACCCTTTCTGGTTAACTAAGACTCTGTTAAGACTGTATCACAGTTCCACATCCCTCTTCCCAAGGCTACTGATCCCTAATAAATGCCTTGCATGCTAAGCTCCCTTTTTTTTCCTTCCATCTATGAGTTCTTTATTAGATAAGAAATTAACCATTCACACTAGAGACTGCAGAATGAAATTAAGATGGTCTTACAATTCTAGAACAGAAAAACTTCACAGCAAGGGATTCTTAAGTTTTCAAAGTGGGGAAAAAAGAAGAGAATCATTTTGGACAGTGTTTTTCAAATTGGGCTCTTTTTATAGACATATTTTTGAGGAAGGGAGTTGTAAGTTTTCTATGATTATATTTTAAATTTTGTGTTTTACTTTTTTTATAGTCTCAATCAAGTTAATACATACTCGTTCAGGATTACCTACATGACCATCTTATAGAATAGTGTTTGCATATGATCATGGCATCTGTCCTTGTACCTCCAATCCCTGTGACACCAAGACCACGCTCTTACCTTTTCATGTGGAGTATGTCAAATTGGGATCCTCAGAACACTTCCTAGGAGAACTGTGAGTTACCAAGGTTAACAGCACAGGTGCAAAGCAGGGATTCTAAAGATAGACATTCTGGGGGTGCCTGGGTGGTTCAGTCAGCTAAGCATCATACTTCATCTCCAGTCATGATCTCGCAGTTTGTGAGTTCAGGCCCCACGTTGGGCTTTGTGCTTACAGCTCAGAGCCTGAAGCCTGCTTCAGATTCTATGTCTCCCTCTCTCTTTGACTCTCTCTCTCTCTCTCAAAAATAAATATTGAAAAAAATTTTTTAAAAGATAGGTGTTCTGCATAGAATTTGTTTGTGTAACTTCTCATGCATTTCTACCCAGAGCTGCACATACACAATCATGGGGGGCCTTAGTTGGCTTACACTCTATATCTGGCCTCAGAACCAGAACTGGCCCTTCTGTTCCTGATGTCAAGAGGGATTAACTTGCCTCACCTCCTGAGCCAGACCAGGCTGGCCCCCTGGAATGGATGAGGGAGCAGAAAGAAATATGCAAACACCAGGCTCCTTAGATTATGAGATACGATAAGAGAAACAGAGGGGAAAAAAAAACCCAGCTTGCTCAGGACTGCACTCAGGCAAACTTAATGACTAACCATAGATCACCAGTGCCCTGGCAGGAATAGTTACTTGCAAGTCTCACCTGAGTGGAGGACACTCTGCCCAAGTTGCTCAATCTGGACTCCATCATGGCTGTTCACCCCAGGGCTTCCCCAGCCAGAAGGTTGAATTCTGTGAGTACCCGATTTGATGTACTAACCCTTCTTTGTTCTTCTCTATGCTTCTCTCCCTCTTTATGTTTATGATAATTGTTTAATGCTGTATATTCCCTTTCCCTTATAATTAAAAAAGTTTCCCCCCATGAAACCGAAAGTGTGGCTATCATGAATTATCATTATTCAGAACAATAGGGTAGTATGATGGGAGTAGGAATGGTGACCAGGAAGATGCATGTAGTTTGAAGAAGCACATCCAAAATACCTATGGATTTCATAATACAAACTCCATAACGTCAAACTCAACAGTGTAATTTTGACTGATGGGAAGGAGCAGGAAACCAACTGTAGATTCACCTTAGAGGGCTTAGGATATACTTCATTAAGAAACACTGGCTTAGAGGTAAAGGAGTCTAGCACCAGGAGAATATTAAGAAACTTGTGCCAAAGATACCCTGTCAGCATACGACCTGCAACACTGATAAACAGCACTGAAAATAATTTTCACATTTAAAGATTTCAGAGAACATTTCTGGATATGACAAAACGACAAAAATCAACATTATTGAGTTTAACAAATGATGTTGATATTAACGTCCTAGAGAATGCAAAGTAAAATAAGGCACAGCTTCTATTTCTTTAGGAACTGCACAGAGTTGATCCAAAGAGCCTCCCTCCCAAAACAGATACCTGCAACAGAACAGGCTAATTACTCCATGGGGTCACACATAAATACCTTCACAACAAAGCAAGGAACAAATGTCCCTCATAGTGGCGCTGGTAAATGACCCAAATATTGAAATTTTCTTTGGATCTTGAAAGATAAATTAGAGGTCTGAAAGCTAAAAAGTGAGGTTGGATCCCAAAAATTTAATGGTTAAAAAAAGTGCTGGTGCAAAAAAGAATTAAATTGCTTGAGAAGTTTGGGAAACAGCAAGAAGGCAAAAAGGAAGGCTACCTGATGCAGATATAGGCCAGCAGTTATCTGAGGACAAAGTGATGTCATGCTTTCAACATCATGCAGAGGACTCCATTTTCTCTAACAGGCCCTAGGTCTCTGGCTCCTTTCTTTTAGATCAATAATCACTCCAATTAAGGTTCTAAAACACCTCAGTAAGTATGAGGGGTAGGGTAAAGACTAAAAAACTTCCAGAATGGGGCTAAAGTTAAAAAAAAAAAGTTAAAAATCTGACAATACAAAGTGCTGACAGGGATGCAGAGCAACTGGAATGCTCATCCATCATTAACAAGAAAGCGCACAGGCACCTGGGTGGCTCAATCAGTTGAGCGTCTGACTTTGGCTCAGGTCATGGTCTCACGGTTCATGGGTTCGAGCCCCGTGTCGGGCTCTGTGCTGACAGCTCAGAGCCTGGAGCCTGCTTTGGATTCTGGGTCTCCCTCTCTGCCCCTCCCCGCCTCCCCGTCTCTTTCTCTCTCTCTCTCTCTCAAATAAACATTTTAGAAAATAAAGAAGAAAAAAGAAAGCATAGCAATTTACCATGCAACCTAGCAATACAGCTCTGACAAGTTTTGTGAGGTATCAAACAGCATCTGTTACTGATTTCTAAGTTTGATTCCATTGTGGTGGAAAGAAAATTCTGTATGGCTTCAACTATTTTTAATTTGCTTGGGTTTCTTTCACAGCCCAGGATATGGTCTATCTTAACACAGGTTTTGTGGACCTGTATGTGTATAATGTGTATACCGCTCCTGTTGGGTACAACGTTCTATAAAATGGTTATTAAAGCCTATTGATTGATGGTGTTTCTTAGTCCCTTAGTCTATCTTTGATGATTTTACTGTCTAGCAGTTCTACTAGTTGCTTAGAGGGGGATGCTGAAGTCCACAACCATAATTGTATATTTATGTGTTTCTCTGTCAGGTCTATCAATTATTGTTTTATTTATTTTGAGGCTCTGTTGATGTGTACACATTTGGTATAGTTATGTCCTTCTGCTGGATCCGTCCTTTCATCATTATAACTCTTTGCCTGCAATAGTTTTCTTTGCTGTAAATTTTATTATTCGCTTATCCTCCCTTTCAGACATTTCATCCTTCCTCAGTTTTCCATTAATGTTTGCATATACATCTTTTTCCATTCCTTTACTTTCAACCCACCTATGTTGTTGAACTTAAAGTGAAGGGTTTTATTTTGTTTTTTTTTAATCAGCAGTTGATATTTAGGTCATTTCACTTAAATCTGCCATATTGTTTTGTTTCTTTGAGCTGTCATTCCTGTTTTCCTTTTCTTGCATTCCTGTGGGTTACCTGTAAAATGTTAAGATCCCATCTTCACTTATTTATATTATTTTTGAGTACGTATCTTTGTTCAATTCTCCCCAGTGGTTGCTTCTTGTTTTACATATCTGACTTACCACAATCAGCGAATATCAACATTTTACCACTTCAACTGAAGTATGGAAATCTCACTTCCATTTAGGTACCTTTACCTTCACCATTTTTCAGTATTATTATGGTCTTGGTTATCAGATAATGTTATAAACCTCATTTTAATCATTAAATACGATTTGTAAAACTCATCAAGAAAAGGATACTGTGTAAGTCAACTTGAGCTGCCATAAAGAAACCACAGCCTGGGTACTTAAAAACAGTCTCATTGGATTAGGGCCTCACCATTTTAAACTTGTTACCTCTTCACATGCCCTATCTCCAAATACAGTTACAGTGGGGGATTAGGGTTTCAATTTACAAATTTGGGGACGGGGGCATTGAATCCATAATGGTTTGTCTAATATATGTACCCCCACCTCTGTTCCTTCCATTGTTCTTTTTTCTTTCCTGACGTTCCAATATTCCTTCTTTGATCATTTCCTGTTTAAGGAACTTCTTTAATCCAGTTTTTAATGGTAGACACAATAGAAACAAATTCTTAGTTTTTCCTTCATTTGAAAATGTTATTACCTCTTAATTCAGGATGAATAGTGTTGCCAGCTATAGAATTTATAGTTGACAGTTCTTTTCTTTAAGCACTTAAAAAATATTGTGATATTTCCTTCAGATTTCCTTGATTTCAAGTGAGAAACTTTTTATTATTCAAATTGGTGATTCCTTATACATAATATGTCTGTTCTTTCTGGTTGCCTATAGTTGTTTTTACCTTTAGTTTTCAAAAGTTTATGATGTGTCTTGATGTAAATTTCTTTACACTTATCCTAGTTAGGCTTTTGTCATGTTCTTAGAGCTATAGGTTTGTGTCTTTCATCAAATTTGGGACTCTGTTATACATTATTTCTCCAAATACCATCTCCTCTTCACTTTCTTAATCCTCTGGTGGGACTCCAGTGGTATGAACATCAGATCTTTTGTTATTGCTACACAGGTCTTAGTTTCTGTTGTTCTTTTTTTTCCAGTCAATTTTCTATCACTCATACTGGATAAATCTTTTGTTCTGTCCTCAAGTTCATCAATTCTGCTCTTTGCCATTTCCAATCTACTGAATTTTTCATTTGTTATTATATTTCTCTGCTCAATCATTTCCACTTTTTTTCTTTTTATAACTTCTATTTCTTTGCTGAAAGTTTCCTATTTTTTTTTCACTTAAGAGAATTTATAATTGTTGCTGTAGGTTTTACAGCACCTACTTTAAAATCCTTTTAAGCTACCACCATCTGATTTACATTGGTGTTGGCATCAGTCGATTATCTTTTCCCATGGAGGTTGCTATATTCTTTGTATCATTGGTGACGACTTATTGTATCCTGGACATTTTGTGTTATATTAAAGGCCCTGGGTCCTATGTAAATCTTTTATTTTGGCAGGCAGTCACCCTATTCAGATTCACCGTGCATGTCTTAGTCTTCCCTTAGGGGCTGTGATCACAATGGTAGTTTCATTTCCAAAGCCTATCTAGCACTAGTTTGGTCTGCTTAGTTTATCGGTGTTTCCGGTGCTTCCACTAGTTGCTGTGGTGCTGCCTGAGGCCTGGAAGATATTTTCTCAGGCGAAGCCTTCAAGTATCTTTTGGGGTAGAGGAGTGGGGTGGTGGGATCTCTCTACCACTACCTCCCTCGCTGCCCTATTGTCTCTGGCAGGGGAGGAGGGATGTAGACACATGGAGGTATAGAGGTTTCTCAGAGTGGGCTGTTTGCTGTGACTGGGGACCCTTTTTCCAATTTTACAGGCTTGCCCTAGTGTCCCTGGGTGAGAGTGGAGCCTCAAATCCATGGGGACCAAATGACTTCCCATTTGGGGCTCCTTGCTATGACTCAGTCTTGGTGTGTGAGTGTGTTTGCATTCTGTTCACATTCTGTTCACCTTCTGATGCTATCAGACAATAATTCAATCTGGTAAGGAACGATCCTACCTGGGGTTCAACTGTTGGCTAGGTCAAGGTTGAGAAACACTGGGTCAGGATGGTCTCGCTCTGTTGGGTGGAAGGTTACAAGGTGTCCTGCTGTTGTGCTCCTCCTCTAATTGTGGAGTCCCAAGCCAGTTTACCTTTTTCTTTAACCACTTGTTTGTTGCTTATGCCATTTATAGGATTTATACTTGTGTACAGCAGGAAGGTATGAAAACAAATAGGTCTAGATCTCTTGTCTATGCCGAAGTGGTATGGATAAATATTTTGAGTACATGGACATATTCCATATCTGGGTTAGTAGTGGTGGTTTTAAAACTGAGTGCATTTGTTAAACTTCATTGAACTTAGACTTAAAATGGGTGAATTGGATTTTATATATCTTAAAAATTATCCTTGAATAAACCTATTTTTTTTTCAATTTATTTCTGAGAGAGAGAGAGAGAGAGAGAGAGAGAGAGAGAGAGAGAGAGAGGGAGGGAGGGAGGAGGGGCAGAGAGAGAATCTCAAATAGGCTGCAGTGCAGAGCCCAACGCAGGCCTCGATCTCATGGACCATGAGATCATGACCTGAGCCATAACCAAGAGTCGGATGCTTAACCGACTGAGCCACGGAGGTGCCCCAAAACCTGATTTTTTTAAGTGTAGATAACTGTTTCAAAGGCATGCAGCTTGTTAAGGAGAACAAGAACTTCAGCCTAACCTGGAAGTTCCCATTCCAGGAGAAATAAGCTGTGTGTCACGGCAAAAACAGAGGATGCATCCTCATTTTTGTTCTGCCCCTTCTATCTGCTTGGCCTTGGGTATTATATATTCTTTCTGGGCTTCCATATCCTCCTCATTCTGCTTATGAAGGGCATGACACATAGAAATTATTCCATAATTATGATTCACCTTCTCTTTCTACCACACCACATTTATAATTTCTATGGTTATTTTAACTTTGAGACTTTATAATTTGTCAAGACAGGCACTCTGTTTTAATGTTTGCCTACTTGCTTTAGTCTCTTAGTAGCTTAAAAATAGAGATTTAATTAAGTTTCTTTTTACATTACAGAGATACTTCATCGGAAGGAAATATTTTGCCAAAATGTTTACTTTATTAAGGTTTGGCACTTCTATAAAAACCAACGTTCCATGTGTAACAGGAAATTGACCTGACTTAAAATGGGAATAATCACATTTGACAGATAACATTTGGAGGTGTTTTTGACCTGAAGATCAAGTGCATTTCAACAATTTCTTTAAAGCTATTTTTACCATCACAAGAAACAGGAATTTAAAAAGCAATGCATGCTGAAGTTTAAATTTTATATGTCTTTATGTATCTTAAATTATATTCACACAAATACACACACACAACACATTTACTGGAAATGATAGCCCTCTTCAGCAAGTGCCCATACCTGCGTGGAGTCCCTAAAGGAAAATAAGAACAATGCCTGCCTGGGCAGACCAGCCACTTTCACCTCTGTTCAGTATTAAACTTGCCATATCGAGCTCACTTTCACACCATGCCTTTGGAGATTCACAATCACGAATCAACAGCCACCATCAAATGCAGGAGAAGGTACATATTTGCAAAGTATAACCTAAAGGGCACCACGTGTCCTCAGCTGGCTCCCTCTAGATTGAAATTTCCCCATGAGTTGATGGGCGTTCATATCCTTGTTTTGTTCTGAGTTTCTTTTGGTTTTTAAAGGCTCCACATGTGAATGCAAATTCCATTGCAAAGTTGGCACTTTACATGAATTCCTTGAGGGCACAATCCTATGTTATTCGAATCTTTGTACTCTTATGCATGGGACATAAAATCATGTCCAGTGAAGTTCAGAAAATTATTCCATTTACAATTCTCTTTCAATTCTTCTGTCACATCAGAGAAAATTCTTGGTTTACTACTTATTGTTACCATTTGTCCAACATGTGGCAATACCCTTTTTAATAAACTGAGAACAAATCTCAGGCAAAGAATGATGAGCAGGCCACAATACCCCTTTAAAATACAGTCTTCAAAATGACTTAGTTTTATGCTGGTTTTGCATTTAGGAGAGCAAAGCCTACATAGTCACTTGTACACAGATTACAGCGAGAATGCAAAGTGAGTTCATCTCAGACTGGAGAATGAGTCTTGTCGTCCAGGAAAAGATGTTTCTAGAGCTGAGTTCTAAGACACAAGGAACAGTAAGATGATGGAATGGTTGAAAGGGCATTCCAAGGGAAGAGAAAAATATGGGCAGAGGCATCAAAAGGTGGAGAGACAACCTATTTTGAAATTAGTTTACAATGAGGGGGCAAAGACTAAGCCAAAGATTATGAACTTTACCCTAAATACATAGGAAGCCAGTTCAGTGTTATAAGCAGGGTGAGTCACGATCAAATTTACCATTAAAAAAGATCAGTCAAGGAGCAATCTGGAAAGTGGACTAGAGGGGGAAGAATGAGTAGCTCAAGAATGGAGAGAGAAAATGCGTCATGGACAAGGAGGAAGTACGTGTCCAGAGGTGCATTTGTTGTTTATCACCCTTTCAATTCTTTGATGGCTATTCTGCCACGTTTTTCTCTATCTTCTTGCATTTTGACTGTTTTTCTAGAAACGCATTCCTTTATCTAGGCTTTCCAATCAGTTAACATATAATTGCTCCCTATATTTGTGCCTTTATAAATCTGCTTTATGATTTTCAGGGTTTTTTTTTTTTTAATTTGCTTGTTTCAGGTTTCTTTTTTTTTTTTTTTTTTCCAACTTGACCTGTTTCACCATAGGCCTGTTATATTTGGTTTCCAAAACAACATACTTTCTAAAAATCATCGTGTTTTCCTGTTCTCTCCTTCATTGATTTCCAGCCTCATTTTTATTATTTCTTTTTGTTTCCTTAAATGTGTTTGATTTCTATTTTTCTGGCCTATTGAGTTAAACCTCATGTATCTCCAGCCTTTCTTGTTTTCTGATAATTATAGTCACAGCTATGTATTTCCTTCTTGGTGCTAAGAGCAGATCACACATTTTGAAATATACTGCTTTCATTTTATTTGGCTATAATAGTTTACAATTTCACATTTGATTCCCTTTTTTTAACTCATGAGTTGTTTAAAGGCACAATTATTATAGTTCTCACTCACATGGGAATAAATGTTTTCTTTTGTTCTTAATTTCTAATTTTGTGGCATGGCAGTCAAAGACCAGAATATGTATCCTACCAATTCTTTGAATTTACTGAAATTCCTCTGTGGCCTGCCACATCACTGGTTGTGAAGAATGGCTCATGTTTGCCAAAGAAGGAGTATGTTCCGTGCTTACTTGATCAAGTATGGTATCTGTGATCTTAAAGT
Organism: Felis catus; assembly: GCF_018350175.1. NCBI lineage: Eukaryota > Metazoa > Chordata > Mammalia > Carnivora > Felidae > Felis > Felis catus. Next base: position 71,186,196 of record NC_058379.1, on the reverse strand, counting down.
TTTCGAAATGCTTGCCTTTTTTCTTTTAATGTAACAGCTTTATGGAGATAGAATTACATAGTATGAAATTCTCTTTTAAAGAGCACAATTCCATGGTTTTTAATTTATTCACAGAGGAACACAAATATCACCAAGCCAAGTGTATTTTCCTTATACCCATTAGCAGCTGCTCCTCATTCCCTCCTACCTCCAGCCTCAGACAACCACTAATCTAATTTAAGGGTCTATGGATTTCCCTATTCTGGACATTTTATATGAATGAGATCATATAATAGGTCTTCTTTTGTCTCTGGATTCTTAGGATGTTTTTAAAGTTGATCCATGTTGTAGCATGCATCAGTATTTCATTTTTTTATTGCCAAATAATATTTCATTCTAGGAGTGTTCTGCATTTTGTTTACTCATTCATCAGTTGTTAGTGGGTTGTTTCTCTATTTTAGCTCTTTTGAATTATACTAGTATAAATATTCATGTACAAATTTTGTGTGGACATAGGCTTTTTTTCACTTTCTTGATGTGTTGTTTGCAGCACAAAAGTTGTTTTGTTTTGTTTTTAATAGCTTTGGTGTAATCTATTGTGTTTTCTTTTGTGGCTAGTGTTTTCAGCATTCTATCTTTAAACCAGCATCTAACCCAAGAATTACTCCTATGTTTTACAGAATTACTCTAAGGTTTTTTTTAGATTTAGCTCTCAAAACATTTTTTTAAAAATATATGTTAGCTACAATTTTAAAATTAAACTTTTAAAGGAATTCTAAAAGGTTTAGGTTTACACCAAGGTTGTGAAAATAACACTGAGAATTCCAGTGGACTCCACAACCAGTATCCATACTAGAAACATCTTACAGTATGGTACATTTGTTACAACCGACAAAGCAATGTTGATAATTATTAACTAAAGCCCATACACTAGTCAGAGGTCTTTAGTTTTTACAAAATGTCTTCTGTTGTTGTTCCAGGATCCTCCTACCCAGAATTCCACATTACATATAGCCATCAAGTTCCCTCAGGCTTCTCATGGCTCTGAGAGTTTCTCAGACTTTCATTATTTTTGGTTACCAGAACCAGTTTTGAAAAGTACTTGTCAGCTATTTTGCAGAATGTTCCTCGGATCCGGGCTCAAAACTGTCAGCACAGAGCCTGATGTGGGGCTCAAACCCATGAACCATGAGATCATGACCACAGCTGAAACTGGATGCTTAACCGACTGAGCCACCAAGGCGCACTTATGGTTCACTTTTGAAAGCTTACAGTTCTCCCTCCTTTCCTGGCTGATGTCTAAATATCTCTAATACCTATGTTTCTCTCTATTACATGTTAAGAACCCTGACTGACTTTTATCTTTGTTCTCTAAAATTCACCTTGCCAGTTGTGACAGGACATTAAACTGTAGATTAGGTATTGTGGTTTTATATTTCCTTTTAATTACTGCTTATTAAAACAAATGATATTAATATATTTATCCCTGCTTTCCATAATCATTGCTTATTCTTGATCTAATTTATATTCTCAGTATAGAATGCACTCTAAAAAAATTACCTTAGATGACGTTTATGAGTATTAAGGTGAAAAGATTTTTATTTTACCCTATCATTTAAAGTACTATTTTCTGGATTATCTGGAATCCGCTCCTTCCCCTGCCCCCTAACACCCCATGATCTCATTGTCTCATTGCTTTTGAGAAATCTTATGTCTTATCTCATTCCTGTGGCTTTATAGGTGATTTTTCCTCTCTGGAAGCTTTCTGTGAAATTTCACTCTACTATGGCTAGATATGTGATTTTACTTCATTTGTTTATTGTGTGCTGTTTCACCGCTGAAACCTTTTTTAATCTAAGGTTATGTGCCTTCTTTCAGTTCTAGAAAATATGTTTTCTTCAAAGATTACCTTCCTACAAGGTCTTTTTAATATTTCCTTCCGGAATTCCTATTAAATGAATGCTTGCATTCTAATTTGATCTTCTACATCTTTGAAATTTTTTAAAAATACTTTCTGCCTATTTATGCCAGCCCCTTAATCTGGAAAATCTCAATATAATTTTCCAGTCCATTAATTAACTCTTTGTAGCTATTCTTCTACTTAAATTTTCTATTTAATCCTTTATTGAAATAATTACATCGTTTCACATCCAATATCTCTAACTAGTTCTTCTTTAAAAACATCTGTCCTTTTTTCATGTTTGCATTAAATCTCTTTATTTCCCTAAGGATATGTACTATGCTTATTCAAAGTTTCTGTTCATTATGCTCCATTAGCTCTGCTTTATCTACTATGTATATTTGTTATTGTATTGTCATACTCAAATATTTTGTGATTTTTTAAAAATTGTATTATCAATATTCCTTTTATAGGATCAGTACCCTCAAATTATAATCTCTCTTTCTGGGAAAGGTAAAGTTTAATCCTAGCCTAATTCTTTTAGCTGTGATCTGGGGTCAGGAGAGCTCCACTGTAGGTAGACTGTCCACTAATATAATCTACCTCAACACTTCTATTCTTTTCCTAGATCCATGACATCGATTGTCACATCATCTCAGACTTTCATCCAGAGACATTCATCCTTTGTAACAGTTGTCTGGCCCATGCTGGAGATAAAACATGGGAGAATGGGTTCATAATAAATTATCCAATTACTACATGTTTGTTGCCTATATTCTCCATTTAGACTGTAAATTCCTTGGGGTGGGAACTTTGTATTGTTGATACTACTCCAGCACTTAGAAGAATGCCCAGCATAGGACAGTCATTCCATAAACATTCCATATCCATGGATGGATAAACATTGCAGTCAACTACCTCCCCCAGCAGGGCTCTGAGCTCATTTGATGGGACTCTTTCATGTCTAGTTTTTGTTACACTCTTCTTGACCATTCTACACATGGTTAAAAAAAAAAAAAAAAAAAAAAAAAAACCTAATAATCCAAGGTAGGGCTTCAAGAGAGTATGTACAGGCATACCTCATTTTATTGAACTTCACTTTATTGTGCTTTGCATATACTGTGAGACTTTTTTTTTTTTCAGTTTTGTTATACAAATTGAAGGTTTTTGGCAACCCTACACTGAGCAAATCTATTGGTACAATTTTTCCAACAGCATTTACTCACTTTGTATCTTTGTGTCACATACTGATATTTCTTGCAGTATTTCATAACTTTTCTTTACTATTGTATTTGTTATGGCAATCTGTCATCAGTGATCTTTGATATTACTATTGCAATTGTTTGGGGGCATCAAAAATCATGCCCATGTAAAATGGCAAAGTTAAATGTTGTGTGCTCTCTGCTCCACCAACTAGCCCCTTCCCCCATCTCTCCTCCACTTAGGCCTATTTCCTGAGACTCAACAACATTAAAATTAAGCCAGTAAATAACCCTATAGTGAGCTCTAAGTGTTCAAGTGAAAGGAAGAGTCACAAGTCTCTCCCTTTAAATCAAAAGCTGGAAATGATCAAGCTTAGTGAGGAAGGCATGTCAAAAGGTAAGAGACCAAAAGGTAAGCCTCTTGTACCAGTTAGCCAAGTTGTGAATGCATAGGAAAAGTTCTTGAAGGAAATTAAAAGTGCTATTTCAGTGAACATAGGAATCATCAGAAAGTGATAAAGTCTTATGGCTTATATGGAGAAGTCTTAGTGGTCTGGATAGAAGATCAAACCAGCCACAACATTCCTCTAATCCAGAGCAAGGCCCTCACTCTCTTCAATTCTAGGAAGGCTGAGAGAGGTGAGGAAGCTACAGAAGCTTCTTTTGAAGACAGAGCAGTTGATTCATGAGGTTTAAGGAAACAGGACATCTCCACAACATAAAAATACAGGGTAAAGCAGTAAGTAGTGGTACACAAGCTACAGCAAGTTATCCAGAAGGTCTATTTAACATCACTAATGGAGGTGCCTACATTAAACAACAGATTTTCAATGCAGACAAAACAGTCTTATATTGGAAGAAGATACCATCTAGAACTTTCAGCTAGAGAGGGGAAGTCAATGCCTGCCTTAAAAAACTGCAAAGAACATGCTCACTCATTCATTAGGGGCTAATGTAGCTGACAACTTAAGCTGAAACAAAGGCTCATTTACCATTCCCAAAATTCTAGGGCCCTTATTGTGCTAAGTCTATTCTGTCTGTGCTCTAAAATGCAACAATAAAGCCTGGATGACAGCACATCTGTTTACAACATGGTTTACTAAATATTTTAAGCCACTGTTGAGACCTACTGTTCAGAAAACAAGATTCTTTTCAAAATATTATTGCTCACTGACACTGTACTTGGTCAGCCAAGAGCTCTTATGGAGATGTACAAGATTAATTTCATTTTTATGCCTGCTAACAACACCCATTCTGCAGCTCATTGTTCAAGAATCTTTACTTTCAAGACTTATTATTTAAGAAATACGTTTTGTAATGCTTTAGCTTCCTTAGACAGTGGTTCCTCTGAGGGATCTGGGTAAAGTCCATTGAAAACCTTCTGGCATGGGAAAAAGTCAAAATACCAACATTAACAGGAGTTTGGAAGAAGTTGATTCCAACCGTCATGGATGACTTGGAGGGAGTTCAAGACCTCAATGAAAGAAATATCTGCAAATGTGGTAGAAATAACAAGAGAACAGAATTAGAAGTGGAGCCTGAAGATGTGACTTAATTGCTACAATCTCGTGATAGAACTATTAAAGGATGAGGAGTCGCTTCTCTTATGGATGAGCAAAGAAAGTGGTTCCTTAAGATGGAAGTTATTCCTGGTGAAGACACTGTGAAGACTGTTGAAATGAAAACAAAGGATTTTGAGCATTATGTAAACTTAGTTGGTAAAGTAGTCACAGGGTTTGAGAGGCCTGACCCCAATTTTGAAAGAAATTCTACTGGGTAAAATGCTATCAAATAGCATCACATGCTACAGAGAAATCATTTGTAAAAGAATCAATCAATGCAGCAAACTTCACTATTGTCTTTTTTTTTTTTTAGAAAAATTGCCACAGCTACCCAACCTTGAGCAACCACCACCCTGATCACTTAGTAGCCATCAACATCAAGGCAAGACCCTCCACCAGGAAAAAGATTATAACTCACTGAAAGCTGAGATGATAGTTAGCATTTTTTAGCAATAAAGTATTTTTAATTAAGGTGAATACATATTTTAAGACATAATGCTATTGTACACCTAATTGGACTACAGTATTGTGACTTTTACATGCACTAGGAAACAAAAAAAAATCATTTGATTCACGTCACTGTGATATTCACTTTATTGCATTGGTCTGTAACCAAACAAACCTGCAGTCTCTCTGAAGTTTGTCTGTAGTTATTTACTCCATTCCCTTTCTATCTTGGGCTCTGGGAACTTGATAAATACCAGCCAAATTTTGGAGTTAGACTCACTATAGCCAAGGGAGTGCCTTTTCATGACTTCCAGCCTGGGCTTCCCAAGGCAACCTAAGAGAGAGGGGTAATGGTCCCTGAGATCTTCCACCCAACCTATCCCCTGTGCTCCACATTGCCATTTCTTTTGCTTAAAAAGAAACACAGAGGGGCACCTAGGTGGCTTAGTCAGTTGAGTGTCCAGCTCTTGCTTTTGGCTCAGGTCATGGATCCCAGGATCATGGAATTGGGCCTTGAGTTGGGCTCCACACTGGGTGTGGAGACTGCTTAAAATTCTCATTCTTTCTCTCTCCCTCTCCCTCTCTCTCCCTCTTCCTTTCCCTCTCCCTTTCCCTCTCTCTCCCTCTCCCTTTCCCTCCATCTTCCTCTCCTTCTCCCTTTCTCTACGTCTCCCTCTCCTTCTCCCTTTCTCTCCATCTCTCTCTCCCTTTCTCTTCCTCTTCTTCCTCTCCCCCTCTCCCTCCCTCTCCCTTTCTCTCCCTCTCCCTCCCTCCCCCCTCTCAGTCTCTCTCCATGGCTTGCTCCTTCTTAAAAAAATCATACAAAAATATAAATAGAAACAAATAAACACAGAGACTTTAAAACACCCTGAGATATTTCTACAGTTTTGTACCACTTGTTTTTAGAAGGTCCACAGTTGCTCATGTGAACTATATCTTTTCTAGCATCTGTTAAGTTTCATGTGAAAGACAGCAGCTAGTGCTTAGTTCGCCTTTACAAAGAACCAATTCCAAAATCTATTTTTGATATAAATTTAAGTAGATAGTGAATTTATTTCAATTAAAAATACTAAGTTATTTTTGAGGTAATATGGCAGAAATTGTGGAGGTAGTATAAAAGTTTATGAACCTATGACAGATAGTATAAATACGTTAAGTAAATAGGTAATCCCTTGAACACAGCAGGTACTCAATAAGAAATTGTTGCACGAATGGAACAATGCTTTATCAACTTATATAAACTCATACCTCATTGTAGTTCTTGTTCCTGAAGAGATGCATCAGGGGAAAGTCAGGAAGGAATAAAGAGCACAGAAGAGGGGATATAGTTAGAGACAAACTTTTCCAATCTTACCATTTTGTTAAAAGCTCTAACAAGCTAAAGCCAAGGAGAATTGGGATTCTTGATCAATTTTTTTCATTGACCAGGGAAGCACAAAGCAAATATAAAGATCCCAGAATTAGACAGGAGCAAGGTCCCCAAAACACAGAGCAACCTGTTGAGGGACCTCGGTCTTATGGCTAGCACATCCAATTTCTACGATACGGTTATCCTTTCCCTGTAATAAACGTGGATCTGAAAGAGGTGGTAGGGGGAGGACACTAGAAATTAGAGGTGGCTTAAAATTTCTAGATTTCTCATACATGGAATGTGATAAATGGATGACCATTTGGAGTCAAGCAGGAAATGAAAGGGAAAAGTCTTGGTGCTACCAATGAACTCAGGAATCCTGCAGGTCACCAGATATTTGGAGCTGGATCTTAGCTTCACCATACTAGTTTTCTTATTTAAGCAAAAATCTGTTCAGGAAATTACATTTTAAAATCCCCTAAACAACCAATCTAAGCATACTGGAAGTTCTAAAGACCAGAAAGCATTCTACCTCCAGAATACCATCTCTCACTCTGCACAATCTTTTTTTTTTCTTTTATTTCTTTTATTTATTTATTTATTTATTTATTTATTTATTTATTTATTTATTTATTTATTTCTGTCTGTTTTGATAAATTCATGCCTCTCACTGGTTCTATGCTTGAGCGTAGTCTCCAACTCTGTAACTCTGTGTCATTAAGAATACCATACTAAATGATGGCGTATATCAGCCACCTAAATTTGGCAAGTGACCTAGCTTCAGGTGGATACAGCAATAGACTAGTATCAGAAATTTGGCTTTCTAGCTCTGTGACCTTGGACAATTCATATATCTGAATCTCCATAAAACAATCAGTAAAGGAAGGTAGATTATAATCAGGTAACCTCTGAGGCCCCTTTCAGTTTTGACATTTTTGCGTATCTGTATCATTTCTATCGCATGAATTTCATCATTAAAAGGACTAGTTTGAAGAAGAGGCAAAAGATTTCTTGGATATTTTATATATTGCCAAGACTGGGAGTTTTGTACTGGTTCTGAAGCCTCATCCCTTCCCAGAGACCTTGTGCTCCCTACATCTAAGTAGACCTCTTGACCCACTGTTGTTGCAGTCAAATAAATAACAGATATGAACACATGCAAACACATACACACAGTGTTTCAGCAGCCCACTGCCTTAAGGAAACATGGACTCTGATAGCTGAGTTTTTCCAGACAGGATTGAACTCTAGGAAATCTGTGAGGCAGTATGGAAATAACTCCATCTTAGTTGAGCAGATTGAGAACAGCTTTTTATGGAAAAACAGACACAGCTGAACAAAATCTTGGAAATTTATTTGTTGTGGGCAGCACTGAAGGTAACACTTTCCTGAATGGATTCAAGGGAAAGGGTCAGCTAAACCACACACACACACACACACACACACACACACACACACACGATTAACATTAACCCTTGAATAACTAAAATACAATCTCCAGAACTGATCCTGAAAAACAAAGCTTGCTGGGAAATTTCTGCTACATTAAGAGCTTTTTCTTTCCTGCCAATATAATAAAGATCACAATCTTAGTCCTAACCTTGAAGTCAAGGAGAGTACTGTCCCTCCTTTACATGCATAACCAATTAAGTTGTCAATTCCAAATTTAGATAGAGGTTTAAAATAGGCTTAGAGTTAAAAGGATGGGGTTATTGAGTAACATTTCCACTCACCACCTTATGTTTTAGAAAGCTGACAATTCCATGATCAACCTGGCATTGTGTTAAATGAGTTAGAAAGCTGAATTGGGCAGGAATGGGAAGCTAAGCTGATAGTCTTCTTTTGGTATCATAAGCTAAATAGATGGCCGAAAGTAGCAAGGCAACTCTGGCAAAAAACAATCAGAACCTGTAAACCTCTTCTGATTTAAAGACTGGTAGTTTTCTTAGTGGAGAGATTATGATAACAGATAAATAACGACTCTTCTTGGAAAAGTTATATCATATAGACAAGACCATGGGCCTTGGAAACTAGTCTTTAATCCAGGCTCTTTCATGTATGGGTTTTGTACACTACAACAACTAAACTTCTCTTTAACTGTACAATGTGGATGGTAACACCTACATTCTATATACTATGGTTTTAAGAATCAAAAATAATGTGAGTCAGTTGCTCAGTGCCACACAGCTGTGAGATTCAAATTCCACAGCCAATGTCTTTGTAGTTTAATTGAAAATACAAATCAAGATTTTATAAACTTATATTCAAGGAGAGTCTCTTATTTAAAAAAAGAATCAGGATACAAATCATTTTATAAAGTAAATAATTTTGCTGAAATGTAGCCAGTGGCTTGTTCAAGTGTGGATTTTTATAAGTGTGATTTTCTTAGAAGAGGTGCACACACCATGATTCAAATAATTGATGTCCTGAGTCTTTTCTGCATGAGAGACAACTTGACCTGGTGATCAACATGATAGGACCACCTTTCAAAAAGGTTTCAACAAATGGCTCCTCCAGAGTAGGAATTACTTACTCTCATGCTGGGGGCAGGGGAGGAAGGATGGTGTTATCTCTGGTTTTTTCTCCAAAAAAGACTTTAAAAATGTCAAATCTTCTATGGTATATTTCCTGAACACTCCTCTACCCCAATAAATTGCTCCTTTTTCTATGTTCTCGAAGTGCTTATGCCACTATATCTATGACAAATAGCAAGGACAGCTAATGTTTCTTAAATACTTGTTATGTGCCAGGCACTATTCAAAGGGCTTGACATGCAATTCACCATTTAATCCTCTCTACACACCTAAGAGGTAGGCAAACATGACTGCCTTAAAACTAAGGCATGAGAAGCAGCTAAGGCATTTGTCTAGCATTTTATAGCTGGTGAATTGTACAGCCAGGTCTGAACACAGCTTGTTTGTTTCTGTAGTCTATTGTCATAGCCATGTCAAGCTGTGTTGCTTCCTTGGGCTACATATTTGAGAATCAATCCACTGCAACCTTTATCTTTTGTGTGTTTTTGTGGTTGAGGCGGAATCCGGAAAAGAAGGTGATCCTGACAAGGCAGAAATAGTCATTAAGAAAAACAGAGGGTAGCCAGAGAAAACATTTTTCCCCTCTAAGGTTTTTTAAAAGGCTACACTGGAACAAGAACACAAGTCTAGAATGCCAATATGCTGATAAATTGCTTACCAATGTTGAACACATTTTTCAACAATTGCACCTCCATACCTTTGCTAGCAAAGAAAACACAAGTCCTTTAACACTGCACATCTATCCTAAAAAGAGGACTGATGAGAGAATGCCCTATCCAGACCCCCACATACATCCTACTTATTAAGACAACTTAAGGCCCCTTACGGATTTGTTCCTACTTACTTTTTCTGCCTCACATTTTCCCTTTTAAATTCTACACTCCAGTCCTATTCAAATAGACTCATTTACCTGAAAATAATCCAGTCTCTTCCCCTGCAGGTCAGGATGTCTGCCCTTCACTCCCTCTGTAGATAGCACCTCACTGTCAGCCTCAGTCCTGCTCTTCATTCACGTGACTACTTGAACATCTTTGCACAGAAGCTCTTTCCTGACTCCCCTGCCCAGGTTTGAGGGTTTGCCTCTGGTTACATAGCACTCTGGTTCCCACGGATCCCCTGGTGCCTGGTCTCCTGCCTAGAGGGTACATGTTAAGAGCACACACTTCAGAGTTGGAATCTCAGTCCCACCACCTGCTAGCCACAGAATTTGGGGCAAGTTATTTCTATTCTCTGAGTCTCACTTTTTCATTTATAAAATGAAAATAGTAAGGGCACTTCTAGTTTGGTGGTGAGGATCAAATCAGTTAATGAAAGTAAAAGCTTAAGAACAGTGACTGGCACCAAGTAAACTGCTTGTTTCTTATTAGTAATGGGTTTTCCATGAAGGCCTATCAATTCAATCCAAATAGCTGGAAACCAAGATCAGAATATATGGTCACCTTGGGCTATTTTATCACTTTAGGGAAATTTAGAGACTGTGGTTCTTAGATGTCAGTTCTAATCACTGATCTCAGGGTGATGCCAGGACATAATGCCCTTGCTAGGGGACATTTAAAAGGACCCACCATGAAACACCACTATGCCTATTCCTTCTTTTCCTGGCTGAGTTGCTTTCTCTCCTGAACTCTGGGTCTCAAATACCATATCAGCATTTTCTCTGATGACAGCATTACAAGTTCTGGGATACTGCTCCTTGGGGCATCATTGGCTACTTCTGGTAAACAGTGCTCAGAGTGTTTGCTTTTGGTCTGCAAAGAAGCCCGGGAGGAGTTGGGTTTGAGGCCATGGGACATTTCATGGAAAGATGCAGGGGTGGGGTATTAGCCCATATTAAAGTTGTAGAGCATTTACTTTTTCTCCCACAACCTTTCTGGATGGCCCTCTCCCTCTGAGCACTACTCTTCACTATCATCAGTTACTGGTAACCAAAGCCCCCTTGGAGTGCTGCCTCCTGGCCACTCCAGACCTTCAGGCTGCTGAGGGAGGGTAGGGCTGGGGCAGAGTCTTCCTTCTGGGACATCTCCCCATGTTCTATGCCCCACTCCCACAAACTGACCTTATGTAATAGGCCCACTTGTATGTGCCTCTGCTCCTGGATCCTCAGTGCTTTGGCTATTATGTGTGCATTTGACCTCTCCCTCCTAAATAGTATAATTGCTTACTTGAGATAGGTTTTTAAAGAAAGAGGAAATAGCACTGAATTGGGGGCTAAGAAACTAAAATCCATTTAAGTTCTATTTTTCTATTGCCTTGTGATCATCAGGAAATCACTCCACTGTTTATGTACTCAGCTTTCTAATTTGTAAGAATTAGCAAATTGAATAATTTCTTTCTTGAAATTTTCTTTGAAAATTTATAATTATGGTGAAAACTTAAGGCTCTGGGAAGGCTTGATAGGTAGGTATTCTGGGACAGAACTTCCACAGAACCCTTCATCATCCTACCAGCATCTCTCAAGAACTGGATCAATGCACAGATCTTGAACTTATGTTGTAGAGAAAGGTGTCTTGTAAGGCTGAGTCGGATCGTCCTTATCACCTAAACAGGGTCCCCAAGAGCCTGGGACAAGCAGAAAGAACATAACCACAGGTTTACTCCAGTTTTCCTGTTGAAGTAACTCCAATATATTTTGTACTTCAGAAGGTCTGGAATGCAAATTAAATCAGCCTGTTGCAAGGCTGAAAGTTTTTTCATGTTTCATACTTTATCTTCAAACATACATAAATTTCACAATTTGATCCAGATTTATTGTAATATCTGCACATATTTAACATAAAGTAAAATTAATGCTCCAAAATTATGCATTAAGTTTGCTTCCCTGGGGGCACCTGGGTGACTCAGTTAAGAGACCAACTCTTGATTTCAGGTCAGGTCATGATCTCAAGGTTGTGAGATCAAGCCCTACATTGGGCTCTGCACTGAGCATGGAGCCTGCTTAAGATTCTCTCTCTGCCTTTACCCCTCCCTCATTTGCACAGTCTCAAAAAAATTTTTAAAGAAAAATTGAGAAGCATGGATTTATCAACAATAATAATTTACGGAGTGCGCTATGTGCCAAGCACTACTCCAGGTGCTTTGCAAAAGGAAATTCCTTTATATTATAAGAAGTTTTACAGTTGGTGAAGAAAGCAGAAAATATTGTTTCAACAGTGTCTTTCCTCTTATCTATAAAGTAGAAAAGAGAATAGCAAGATCATGACTCTCGAGTTTAATGTAAGGATTAAATAAGATGATATATATGAAAATGCTTTATAAGCTAACAATATTATATACATGATAGTAGGTAGCCATCAGGTTAGCTAATGTGAACCTCAACAAAAACATATCCTAGAGCAACAGAACAGACAGAGACTATGATTTGGGCCAGACTGCCAAGAGACACAGGATTAGGGGAATTCTCAGAACCTCAGAAGTCCCTCGGAGCAGTATAAGAGGCCTAAAGGAATGGTGCAATCCTGGGAAGAAAAGAACTTTATTGGACAAAGATCAACACTTATCTATGCCAAACCATACTTTTTCAAAATACAGTTAGATAAGAACAGAAAATAAAACTACTATTGGAGTCAGTTAACTTTCAAATGTGTTCTTCACGTCCACTATCAGAAAATCTTCAACAGATACTTTCTACCATCTGGGAAGAGAATTATACCCATAAATCTTGGCCCAGTGAAGCTTTTTATTCTTCCCTTTTCTGAAAAATATGGCTTTCTTCTGCTCACACTACAAACACAATTTTAACTCTTTTATGATATTTATTTTAAAAGTTCAATAGAATGTGGCAACTTAAAAGACAGCAAGATGGTCATAAAGGCAACTATTGATACAAGTATATTAAAATAAAGATTATTTCCAAGGACAAAATTGGATTTCCTCTCAAGGAGACCCAGTCTCTGAAATCTAAGGAGATTGAGAAGTGGTCAGTTGGGTTTCATCCTGCTTTGTGTTTGAGCTCACATTATTGGACATGGACACCTGGGTTCAATTTCAATTTTTGATCTCGTGCCTTTTGGGGTTTCTTTTATTAATTGAGAGAGAGAAACTCGGGGACAGGGTTTCTCTAAAGGAATAAGTGCAGCAAATGGAGGGACAGATGATCTCAGATTGCCAGAGCCTCATAACCTTCCTTCATCCGGACAGTAATCAGTTGCCATCCTTTTTTTTTTTTTACTCATCTCTAGTAGTGGATAGTGTAATTAATGAATTTCATGCAATTTTTAAAAATTACTCTAGCCATTTTATGTGCATATGTAGGTATACAGTTTTTCAGTTAAACAGTTACATATAATTATATCCAAAATCATCACCCTAGTGGATGGCTACCACACTAATTTCAATAACGTAAGTATTACTCAAAAGTGTTTGTTATTCTTTGAGGACAAACTTTATTATCTACTTGAAAATCACACAATTAGCCATATATGTATCTAGTTCAGTCCAATATATTGCTTTCAAACATGATTTTAGGCATGTATAAAATTTAATCCATATGCAAATATCCCCAGTTGTTCCAAATCGTCTATTATGGCTATGTTTCTCCCCCTCCCTTCTTGCCTTTCATGCTATCTATGTTACTGAACCAGGATCCTATCAAGGTTAATACATTCTACTTGTGTTTTAGGTTCTTTAATCACTTTTGATAGATTAAATAACAGTCTCCCCACCCCCCCTTTTTTTGGCTAACACTTACATTTATAAAGAATCCAGATCGTTGGAAGAATAGGTCAGAGGAGATGTTTCCTACCTTTCATGGGATAATAACACGAGCCTTAAAAGATCTTAGAAGGTCAACATGGCCAACCATTATTAATGCCAAATTTGATTACTTGGTTAAAGTAACAACAACCAGCTCTACGTTAAGATAAACTCCCTCCTTTGCAAATAGTAAGTAATTCATTCTTTGGCACAATGTGTAAATACTGGTTCCCAACTAAATTTCACTTAGTGGTTTAAATCTACATATTTGTCACTTGCCTGAACCAGTTACTACACTGGAGTTTCCTCAATAGTGAGAGTCCACTTCTATCATTTCTAGATATGTTAACTAGCATTTATCTAAAAGAAGGCAGCTTTTGCTTCCCCTCCTCCAAGTTTTGAATATCACCTTAGACTCAGGTTTTTACTCAAATGTTACCATTAATTATACTCATTTTTCACTATGAGGCTAAATTGTCACAAATTTGATAAACACATGCTTAAGCAAGTTCTTGTGTCCTGTTGACAGATTTTCATTAGTCTTTGAGTACTTCCTTAATTTTTAGCATAAGCAGAGGTCCCAACTCACATTGTACTTCCCTGATGATCTGTGTGGTAGTTTTACAACATATCCACAAATTCTACCCACCAAAAGGTAAACTTGAGCTTCCTTCCACCTGAATGTGGGCTGGTCTTAATGACACACTTCTAAAGACAGAATGAAACAGAATGATGCTCGCAAGACTCGGTCATAAAAGAAGACTTTTATGGCTTTCTCTTTTTTGAGACATATTCCTTGGGAGCCCTGAGCTAACATGTAAGAATTCTAGTTATCCTGAAGCCACCAAGGTGCAGAGACTACATGGAGATAAAAATAGGAATGAGAATCCTCAGCCATTCTCTCCTCCAGGTATTTGGGTATTCCTAGCATCACTTGCCAGACACGCAAGGGAGCCCTCAAGTGATTCTAGCTTCCAGGCTAGAGCTTCCCCAGCCAACAGAATGCATCAGAGGTAACTGCCCCTGCTGAGTTGTGCCTAAATTGCAGATTCATGAGCAATATTGATGTCGTTGTTTTATAAGCCACTAAGTTTTGGTGTAGTTTACTGCACAGCAGTAGATAACTAGAGCAACCTGAAATCAGTCAAATTTTCAAGGAGCTCTATTTCTCTTTTAGTGGAAAACAGTATTAGAAATAAGATTTGCATGTGGATTCTCTCATTGCTACTAGGTACTTTTGCTTTCAAGCTTTTTCAGTGGACAGAAGAAGGGAAAATATATTTGAAAACTTATGATTTGTATTTATATTTCTAATTAAGTTTACCACTGAAAAGAGTTTTAACTACTTTTATGTCATTATAACACGAAATTTTTCCCCTAAAAATCTTGGTTCATAATAACACTAATATATTTATTTATTTATTTGCTTTGTCCCATAATATAGGCTACTACTCAAAGTTCTATTACCATTAATAAAATATTGCTATTGACATTACTCCTAATAATAAACCTAGTGAATGAATGTAAGATTTCTATGCAATTCTTTTTGTTTCCTTTGTTTTTAGAATATTCCCCATGAGTGATGTACAATCATGGTACTGGGTTCAAAAAAATCAATTAAATTCAGTCTTTTCTGTCAGTGGCCATGTTATCTATTTGATATAAATTTAGGTTCATTAGTTATACTTTGGTTCAATTGTAGGATTTGCTTTCCTTCTTGTTTATTTTTAAATATATAAACATGGGATACCTGCGTGGTTCAGTCAGTTAAGCATCCAATTACATCTCAGGTCATGATCTCATGATTCATGAGTTTGAGCCCCACATTGGATCTGCACTGAATGTGTAGAGCCTGCCTGGGATTTTCTCTCTCCCCTCCTCCATGTTCATCTCACCCCCTCCCCCCGCAAATAAACTTTAATAAATAAATAAACTTTGCAAGGTTTAAAAGCCAAAACTAACTTAAAACGGTAAGCTCAACTTATGACCAACCCTTCTATTTTCCATATACCTTGAAGGTCTCACTTATCTATCCTATAAATACATCCTCCTATTTTTTCTTTCCTATAGAGAAAATAGAATCTCACTATTTTCACTTAGTAAAATAATTTAGAATTAATTTTAAATCACGTCCTGGAACTGTTTATCAATCATCGTATTCAATCATTTTTATTTACAGTCATTTATGCAACCAGTCCTTCTGATGGACATTTATCAATCCCTTGTATTATAAAAATTCTATAATTAGTAACTCTGTGCATGTTTTTGTCGTGTTTGTGATTGTTGCTTTGTCTCCTTTTGTGGAAGTGTATCTACAGGGTCAACTTCAAGAAGCAGGATTTAAGGATCAGCTCAACACATAAAGTATTAACATACCTAAATGGAGAAATAGATGGCAATACAGTAACAGTATGAGATTTTAAAACCTGCACTTTGACCAATGTATAACTACCCAGACAGAAAATAATAAAGAAAAACTTGGCCCTAAGTAACAAGTTAGACCAGATGGAGTTAAAAGAAATATACAGAACATTCCATACAAAAGCAACAGAATATGCATTCATCTGAAGTGCATACAGAACATTTTCCAGGATAAATCATATGTTAGGCCATGAAATAAATCTTAAAAAATTTAAAAATATTGAAATCATAGCAAGCATCTTTTCTGACCACAAATGTTATGAAACTAGAAATCAATTACAAGAAGAAAACTGGAAAATTCAGAAATATGTAGAAATTAGCAACAACCTACTGACCAACTCATGGGTCAAAGAAGAAATTAAAAGAAAAAAAATACCATGAGACAAATGTAAATGAAAATACAAGGTACTGAAACATAAGATACAGCAAAAACAATTCTAAGAAGGATATTCATAGTAATAAATCCCTACTCTCCACCAGCAATCAAAAAAATCTCAAATACCCTGAATTTGCACATCAGGAAATTAGAAATAGAAGAATAAATAAAACCCAAAGTTAATAGAAGAAAAGAAATACGATCAGAATAAAAATAGAGATTTAAGGGGCGCCTGGGTGGCGCAGTCGGTTAAGCGTCCGACTTCAGCCAGGTCACGATCTCGCAGTCCGTGAGTTCGAGCCCCGCGTCAGGCTCTGGGCTGATGGCTCAGAGCCTGGAGCCTGTTTCCGATTCTGTGTCTCCCTCTCTCTCTGCCCCTCCCCCGTTCATGCTCTGTCTCTCTCTGTCCCAAAAATAAATAAACGTTGAAAAAAAAATTAAAAAAAAAATAGAGATTTAAAAACAAGAAAAAAGATTAGTAAAACTAAAATATGGATTTTTGAAACTAAAATGAACAAACTTTTAGGTAGACTCAACAAAAAAACAAAAAAAGAAAAAGAAAGAAAAAGAGAGGTGCCTGGGTGGTTCAATCAGTTAAGTGCCTGACTCTTGATTTTTTCTCAGGTAATGATCTCATGGTTTGTGGGACTGAGCCTGTGTCAGGCTCTGTGCTGACAGTGCAGAGCCTGCTTGGGATTCATTCATTCATTCATTCATTCACTCATTCATTCATTTATTTTCTTTCTTCCTTCCTTCCTTCCTTCCTCTCTCTCTCTCTCTCTCTCTCTCCCCCTCCCTTGCTCTCTCTCTCTCAAAATAAATAAACTTAAAAAAGGAAAAGAAAAGATAAAAAGAGGACTCTAAATCAGAAATGGAAGACGGACATTAAACTTATACCACAGAAATACAAAAGATCATAACAGGCTACTATGAACAATTATATGCCAAACTTGAAATCCTAGGAGAAATCCCAGACACATAATCTACCAAGACTGAGTCTTGAAGAAATAAAAAATATGAACAAATTATTAGTAACAAGATTTAATTAGTAATTTAAAAAATTTCCAACAAACAAAAATCCAGGATCAGAGAGCTTCACTGGCAAATTCTATCAAAAATAGGAATTAATACTAATCCTTCTCAAACAGTCTCATACTGTACTGGAGGAGGAAAAGGAGGAGGTGGAGGAGAAGAAACATTTCCAAACTCATTTTATCAATCATTATTCTGATACCAAAACGAAACAATGCCACAACAACAACAAAATATACAGGCCGATATCCCTGATTAACTCATGTAAAAATTACCAAAAAATTTTAGCAAACCACATTCAACAATACAAAGAATAATGCACCATGATCAGGTGGAATTCATTCCAGTGATGCAATGATGGTTCAATATACCCAAAATCAATGTGATACACCACATCAACAAAATGGATAAAAAGCCCATGATCATTTCAATAGATGAAGCAGAAGTATTTAACAAAATTTAACATTCATTTCTGATTAAAAAAAAAAAAACACAATTCAACCAAGTGAGTATAGAGGTAATGTACTTCAACATAATAAAGGCCTTATATGAGAAACCTGCAGCTAACACCATATTCAATGGTGAAAAGCTGAAAGATTTTCCTCCAATATCAGGAACAAGACAAGGATACCCACCATTGTCACTTTTATTCAACATAGTACTATAAGTCTTAGCCAGAGCAATTAGTCAAGAAAAAAAAAGGCATCTAAATTAAAGAGGAACAAGTACATCTGCTACTATTTTCAGATGATATATTTATTAAAAAACCCTGAAACCTCCACCAAAAATTTATTAAACAAATTTAATAAAATTGCAAAATAAAGGGGCACCTGGATGGCTAAGCTGATTGAGCATCCAACCTCAGTTCAGGTCATGATCTCACAGTTTGTGAGTTTGAGCCCCATGTTGGCGTCTGTGCTGACAGTTCACAGCCTAGAGCCTGCTTCATATTCTGTGTCTCCCCCCCTCTCTCTCTGCCCCTGCTCTGCTTGTGCTGTCTCTCAAAAATAAATAAACATTAAAAAAATTTAATTGCAAAATACAAAATCAATATACAAAAATCAGTTGCTTTTCTACACACTAAGAACAAACTATCATTGAGAAATGAAGAAAACAAGGCCATCTATTGTATCAAAAGAAGAAATAGCTAGGAATAAATTTAGCCAAGTAGGCTAACCATGAAAACAATAAAACCTCAGTAAAAAAAAGTTAAAAAGAATACAAATAAAATGGAAAGATATCTCATGCTAATAAATAAGAATTAATTTTGTTTAAATGTCCACAGTACCCAAAACAATCTACAGATTCAATGTAATCCCTATTAAAATTCCAGTTCATTTTTCACAGACAGAACAACCAACCCTAAAATTTGTATGGAACCACAAAAGAGCCCAATCACCAAAGCAATGATGAGAAAGAACAAAATCTGGAGAGCATGTTTCCTGATTTCAAACTATATTACAAAGCCACGGTAATTGAAACAGTATAGTACTGACATAAAAATACATACATCTATGGAGCAAAATAGCCCAAAAATAAATCTGAACATATGTGATCATAATGCCAGGGGAAGATGGCGGCATGGGAGGACGCTGGACTCTCCGCGTCCTGCTGACCCCTTAGATTCCACCCATATCTGCCTAAATAACCCAGAAAACCACCAGAAGACTAGCAGAACAGACTCTCTGGAACCAAGCATAGACGAGAGGCCCACGGAAGAAGGTAGGAAGGGCGGAGAGGCAGTGCGCGCTACTCGGACTGGTGGGAGGGAGCTGGGGTGGTGGAGGGGCAGCCCGCCCGGCAAGGCAGAATCCCCGAGTCTGACTCGCAAAAGCAGAGGGGCCAGACCGCGTGAGTTCTGACAGCCAGCGGGACTTAACATCTGGAATGTTAAAAGTCAGCAGCTCTGCTCGAAGAGCAGGAGGGTGAGAGGACACTGGGAGGGAGAGTTGTTGAGCCCCGGAAGACAGAGCTCAGATTGGAGGGCAACAAAAGCGCTGGCCAGCATCATCTCCCTCTCCCATCCCCCAGCTGAAATTCCAAAGGGAACCAGTTCCCATCACCTAACTTGCTTGCACCAGGCAAACACCCAACCCTGTGCTTCTGTGGATCCATCCCTCTGATGGGTCTGCCTCCCTCCCGGTGCTGCAGGGCCTCTCCCACAGGGGACCACCTACAGCAAAGAGAGCTAAGCCTGCCCCTCCTGCCCCTGTGCACCTTGCAGATCCACCCTGGCTAATATGCCAGATCCCATCAAAGAAGCACCACAAGTCTGGCAGTGTGCAAATAGCCCAGATAGGGGCCACACCACTCCACAGTGAGTCCTGCCCCTGGGATAGGGGAAGATAAGGTACACACCAGTCTGAATGCGGCCCCAGCGGTGGGCTGGAGACAGACATCAGGTCTGACTGCGGCCCCGCCCACCAACACAAGTTATTCCAGACAGTACAGGGGAAGTGCCCTGCAGTTGGGAGCCACCTCAGGGAATACCCAAAATGATGAAACAGAAGAATTCTCCTCAAAAGAAACTCCAGGAATTAGAGACAGCTAACAAATCAAAAACGATTTAAGCAAGATAACGGAACAAGAATTTAGAATAGTAGTCATAAAATCAATCGCTAGGCTTGGAAAAAGTATACAGGACAGCAGAGAATCTATTGGTACAGAGATCAAGGGACTAAGAAATAGTCATGAGGAGCTAAAAAATGTTATAAATGAGGTGCAAAATAAATTGGAGGTGACCACAGCTCAGATTGAAGAGGCAGAGGAGAGAATAGGTGAATTAGAAGATAAAATTATGGAAAAAGAAGAAGTTGAGAAAAAGAGAGATTAAAAAATCCAGGAGTATGAGGGAAGAATTAGAGAACTAAGTGATGCAAACAAATGGAACAATGTCCGTATAATAGGAATTCCAGAAGAGGAAGAGAGAGAGAAAGGGGCCGAAGGTGTACTTGGACAAATCATAGCTGAGAACTTCCCTGATCTGGGGAAGGAAAAAGGCATTGAAATCCAAGAGGCACAGAGAACTCCCTTCAGATGAAACTTGAATTGATCTTCTGCAAGACATATCATAGTGAAACTGGCAAAATACAGGGATAAAGAGAAAATTCTGAAAGTAGCTAGGGATAAACAGGCTCTAACCTACAAAGGCAGACCCATAAGACTAGTGGCAGACCTATCTTCTGTCGTTTTCACAGACGACATGGTACTCTATATGGAAAACCCAAAAGTTTCCACCAAAAAACTGCTAGAACCAATCCATGAATTCAGCAAAGTTGAAGGATATAAAATCAATGCACAGAAATCAGTTGTATTCTTATACACCAACAATGAAGCAACAGAGAGAGAAATTAAGGAATCAATCCCATTTATAATTGCACCAAAAACTATATAATACCTAGGAATAAATCTAACCAAAGAGGTGAAATATCTATACACTGAAAAGTATAGAAAACTTGTGAAAGAAATTGAAGATGACTCAAAAAAAAGGGAAAATATTCCATGCTCTTGGAAAGGAAGAACAAGTATTGTTAAAATGTCAATACTAGATCACTGGAACAGAATAGAGAACCCATAAATGGACCCACAAATGTACGGCCAGCTAATCTTTGACAAAGCAGGAAAGACAATGGAAGAAAGACAGTCTTTTCAGCAAGTGGTGCTGGGAAAAGTGGACAGCAACATGAAGAATGAACCTGGACCACTTTCTTACACCATACACAAAAATAAACTCAAAATGGATGAAAGACCTCAATGTAAGACAGGAAGCCATCACAATCCTTGAGTAGAAAGCAGGCAAAAACCTCTTTGACCTCGGCCACAGCAACTTCTTACCATGTCTCTGGAGGCAAGGGAAACAAAAACAAAAATGAACTACTGGGACCTCATCAAAATAAAAAACTTCTGCACAGTGAAGGAAACAATCAGCAAAACTAAAAGGCAACTGACTGAATGGGAGGAGATATTTGCAAATGACATATCAGATAAAGGGTTAGTATCCAAAATCTATAAAGAACTTAATCAAACTCAACACCCAAAAAGCAAATAATCCAGTGAAGAAATGGGCACAAGAGACAAATAGACACTTCTCCAAAGAAGACATCCAGATGGCCAACCGATACATGAAAAAATGCTCCACATCACTCATCATCCGGGAAATACAAATCAAAACCACAATGAGATATCATCTCACACCTATCAGAATGGCTAACATTAACAACTCAGGCAACAATAGATGTTGGCGAGGATGCAGAGAAAGAGGATCTTTTTTGCACTTCTGTTGGGAATGCAAGCTGGTGCAGCCACTCTGGAAAACAGAATGGTCGTTCCTCAAAATTAAAAATAGAACTACTCTATGACCCAGCAATTACACTACTAGGTATTTACCCAAGGGATACAGGTATACTATTTTGAAGGGGCATATGCACCCAATGTTTATAGCAGCACTATCGACAATAGCCCAACTATGGAAAGAGCCCAAATGTCCATTGATGGATGAATGGATAAAAAAGATGTGGTATATACATACAATGGAGTATTACTCAGCAATCAAAAGAATGAAATCTTTCCATTTGCAACTATGTGGATGGAACTAGAGGGTATTATACTCAGTGATATTAGTCAGTAAAAGACAACATAATATGAATTCACTCATATGAAGACTTTAAGATACAAAACAGATGAACATACGGGAAGGGAAGCAAAAATAATATAAAAGCAGGGAGGGGGACAAAACATAGGAGACTCTTAAATATGGAGAACAGGGGGTTACTGGAGGGGGTTGTGGAAGGGGGGATGGGCTAAATGGGTAAGGGGCATTAAGGAATCTATTCCTGAAATCATTGTTTTTGCACTATATGCCAACTTGGATGTAAATTATAAACAAACGGAAGGAAGGAAGGAAGGAAGGAAGGAAGGAAGGAAGGAAGGAAGGAAGGAAGGAAGGAAACCAACTCAAAATGGACTGAAGATGAACTAAGATCTGAAACCATAGAACTCCAAGAAGAAAACAGGCAGTAAGCTCCTTGATATCAAACTTGGCAGTGATTTTTTTTTCTTTTTTGACTTACCACCAAAGGAAAGGCAAGAAATATGAAAATAAATGAGACAACATCAAACTTTTAAAAAGCTTCTGCACAAATATCATGAACAAAATGGAAAGTCAACCTACCAAATCAGAGAAAACATTTGCAAATCACATATCTGACAAGGTTTGATACCTAAAATATATAAAGAACTCATACAACTCAAAAGCAAAAACCAATCTGATTAAAAAATAGGCAGAGGATATGAATAAACATTTTTCCAATGAAGATACACAGATGGCCAACAAGCACATGAAAAGTCATTCAATGTCACTAATTATTAGGGAAATGTAAATCAAAATCATTGCAAAAGATCACCCCATACCTGTTAGAAGGGCTTTTATCAAAAGGACACAAAATAACAAGTGTTTATAAGGATATAGAGAAAAGGAAATCCTCTTGTGAGGCTGATGAGAATGTAAACTGATGCAGTCACTATGGAAAATAGTATGGAGATTCCTCAAAAATAAAAATAGAATTACCATGTAATCTAGCAATTTCACTTCTGGGTATTTATCTAAAGGAAACAAAAACACTAACTCAAAAAAAATGTTTGCAACTCCATGTTCATTGAAGCATTGCTTACAATAGCCAAGACATGAAAGCAACATAAGTGTCCACTGATGGATAAGGAAATTGTAACACACACACACACACACACACACACACACACACACACAGAGGATTAGGCCATAAAAAAGGAACTCTTGTCACTTGTGACAACATGAATGGGCCATGAAAACATGATCTCAATTATATATGAAATAAAAACTAAACAAAACTGAGCTAAAAGGGAGAGAACAAATTGTTGGTTGCCAGAGGTGGGAGTGAAGGATGAACAAAATGGGTGAAGGGGATCAACAGGTACAAACTTCTAGGTATAAAATAAGTAAGTTATGGCATGTAATATACAGCATATAATATATAGCACATGGGATGTAATATACAGTGACTATAATTCTGTATTGAGTTTTCGAAGTTGCTAAAAGTAGATCTTGAATAAGGATAGATATTCAAACTGATTAATCATTTTTGAAGCCAAAATACCATTTTCATCAATCATTTGGACAAATATAAAAAGTATAAGAATATACAGTGTTACTGAACTTATGAGGACTCTGGTAGTCTCACAGATTTTGGGGGGAAGTATTAATTGCCATAAACTTCTGTTAAATTCATATCTGACTTATAAACTGTGGGAATTTCTGATTGGATTTCTTATATAGTACCATATGTATTCAAATATAAACATATCAAGTTTTTATTACTGTATTTTTCTAGTTGCAAAAGATTCAATATAACCGCCCATCAGTTAAATGAAGTAGGTTATATGCAGTGAAATACTTGATAGCCATTACTGAATAGGAAGTTCATCCCAATGTACTGATAATGGAAAGACTGTTAAGACTTTAAAATGATAAAGGTGCAGAATTGTGCAGTCTTCTCTCATTTTGTTAAAATAAGGCAAATGCTTGCATATGCATGTGAAGTTTCTGGGAGTTTCTACAAGACAATTTCAACTCTGAAGAAGGGACTAAAGGTCTGAGTTGAGAGAGACATTTACTTTTCACTATGCAGTGGTTTTGTTGTGTTTTTTTTTTTTTTTTTTGGCCATATGAAAATATTACCTTGAGATTTTAAAAGAAAATACGAGAGACAGAGAAAGAAGTGATTGGATTTAAAACAAAAAACAGCTTTTAGGACAGGCATGTGGTCATCCATGGTGGCTGTGCTGAAGGGAGAGCTGTGCTGTTTGCAATGCTGAAGTTATGTGTGTTAAAATTGGATGATATATCCTCAACACCTGAAATTCAGGAACTCTACTGACCTCTGACTCTAGGAATTGTTCCCATGAGAAATGAAAATTTGCTGAGAGGGTGACAAGTAGAGCTTACATTTGGTTTTACTTGATAGAAAAATCGGATATTTTGAGGCAAGCTTCCGAATGGATCATGACACAATTCGAGGTGCAAGAGCACTGTTTATAAACTAGAAGCTGCTTTGAAGCTGAGGGTTTCTTTTGTAGACTGGGAAGCCTGCTTAGGTGGGATTCCACTAGCTATAGGTTCACTTGCAAAAGCTTTCTGCCAAGTGCAAAATCCACACAATAAGCAGTTTTCAAACTACATCCCTGGAGACCAAGCTTGTTAAAATTGTTCTTCCCTAAACAAATGTGTATTTGAAAAATGGGAAAATACTTATTTCACAGTTATCCTTTGGCCCTAGGGACAATTCAAAGAGTCTCCTGTTGAACTAGGACCAACCTGAGGGACATATTAGCTGATGTTGGCAGGGGTCAGTCCTAGGGGTCAGTCCTAGGCCCAGTGCTGCTTAATGATGTCTTGTCCTCCACCAAAGGACAGGCTCATCAAGAGTACAGGTGGCATCGAGCAGTCAGGAAGGAAGCAGCATTCTGGACACAAGAAAAGAATTCAAATTATATTAGTAAATTGGAAGCAAAGAAGAAAAGCAAACAGAAGGAAGGGGAAAAAATGAGACGTACTTAAGATATTGAGAAGGAAATAGCCAAAATGTAGGGAAATAACTGCTTATAACTAAACCTGGGAGTCAGTGTAAGTAACAGGCCCTTGGTCAGTGTTTAGCCAGAAAACCCATGCTGTCAACCACAGACAATGGAAGAAAAGGATTCTTTTATACCAAGAGCTAGTCCGGCATCATTTTGAGATCTCTTTTCATTTCTGGGTTCTAGTATCTGCCTGGAAGGACATTAAACAAATCAGATATGGTGTTATGGCTGACAAATAGGACCTAAATGGAACTACAGAAGCAGCAAATATCATGTATGAAGATTTCTAAGAAGCATTATGTGAGTGACTTCAAGAAGCATGCCTTGACCTCATAGCAGCTGAAAAGTTTACAAAAAAGGTTCATGTCACAGCACCACTATGTTTTAATGGTGATGAAGTAACATTCTCTTTTAATTCAAAAACCCCTGGGAGCCTGTTAAGAAGATAACTGCCTCTGTGCTATAGACTTCCATGGAGCTCTGTACTTGTTATTCGTAATACTTACTGAAATTGTAAATAAATAATTCTTTCTACAAATATTTGCATACCTACCGAGTGCCAAGCACTATTCCAGGCACTAAGTATTTATAATTCCTCTAAATTATATTCTCTAGCCAGTTTTTTGTAGAATTCATCTCTTCCTTAAAGTAATAAATCTTATACAGCTAGTAAAAACCCAGCTGACACTCTCAATTTTGCCTGGAGATCTCTTTGTGCAAGCCCAAAACATCATTAGTTACATTTTCCATCTTCCAAGCTACCCCAGGAGACTGCTTTCCCAAGTATTTCACAATTACATAGAATGGCTCCAATTTTTCCAGTTTCCTCCAGCATTGACGTTTTTTCCCCAGCCTTTGGCCCATTTTCAGAGATGAAGTCAATGATATATTGTAATTTTTAACACCTCACTCTTGGCATCAAGTCCTACAGAATTTATGTTTGTCACCAACAAGTCATAGAACCATCAACTGCAAAACATAGTAGTTTAAAACAGTAAGCAAATGCTCATGAACCTGTAGGTCAGTTGGACCAGTCCTCTGGCCATAACTGAACTCATTCGTGTCTCAGATGCAGGTTGGCTATGCAGCTCTGTTGACCTAGAATGGACTCAGTTTAGGTAACTAGAGTGACTTGACACTCTGCCACATGCCTTTCATTCTCCAGAAATACAACCCAGGTTTGTACTTAAAGCAATCATAGACAAGCAACAGAGCAAGTAGAAATGAACTACCCTTCTCTGCTTACCTCATATTCATTAAAGCAAATCACACAGCTGAACTCACTGTCAAAATGAAGGGACCTCTTCACCACCACTAGGTAAGAACAGCTACAAAGTCACATGTAAAGGGCATGGATACAGGGAGAGATAAATAATTGGAGCTATTAGCTCAATAAATCTACCAAGAGACTATAACCATAATTCATATAAAAAATTAGGTCTTGGTGACAGTGGGAGTGGTAAAAAAAAATCAAAATCCGGTTCTTTATGGAGGTTGAGAGGATAAAATATTCTGGCTGACCAGATGCACATGAGAGAAAAAGCAACAATGATGCTGACAAAAGTTTAGCTTGATGATGTGGGACAACAGACTTGGTATTAATTGAGGTAGAAAGACTGAACAATAAAATAGGTGTGAAAAAGACTATTAGGATCTTCATTTTGGACATTGTCCAAGTTAAAAGTAACGGCAAAACACACCACCTCGAGTAGCTTATTAACAACAACCACATTGATATCGATATTGCTCACAAATCTGTGGTTTGGGAAAGGTTCAAGAGCAATTGCTCATCTCTGCCCCATTCGGCATTAGCTACAAAGGCTTGAAGGCAAGAAACTGGAACCATCTGAAGGCTTGCTCTCTCATGTGTCTGGCAATTGACACTCGGAAGACTCAAACAGCTGGCACCTAGAAAACCTAGGGATCCTCAGGCATCTCTATCTTTGTGACCTCATCATATGGTCTCTATGATATGGTGGCTTCAGGATAGCCAGACTTCCTACATGTCAACTCAGGACTCCCAAGGTAAGAGTTTTAAGAAAGGAAGGCAAGGAAGACACTTATTAATCTTATTAGTTTTTCTAAATGAGTCTCAGATGTCATACAGTGTCAGTTCCACAGTACTATATTCATTACAAGTGAGTCACTCTCAAGGTCAGTTCACTTTTAAAGAAAAGGGTCTTAGATTCTCCCTCATGGGAAGGAATTGTCAAGTATTTGTGGACATCTTTTTCAAGCCCCACAAGCATGATAAGCAATGTGTTCATTAGACTTCCAAGTACAGATGACAAGGAGAAGCCCATATTTACCAACCTGGAATTCGGAGTAGAAATCCAAGCCAGTAATGCAAATTTAAGAGCCAAAGAAAAGATTCATACACCAAGTCATAGGACACTCCAAACTTAAAGGCTGGAGAGATGAGACAGAAGCAGCAAACAAGGTAAGAATGAATGGTTAAAAAGAAAAAAATCTGTGGAGAAAAAAACAGAAGTATGATTTTTCAATAATTATTTTCCACACAAAACGTAAGCTATGTAAGCTATATAATGGCAGCAACTATTATCTTTCTCCTTGTGAATTTCTAGCACAATGCCTGTAGAAACTCAAAAATAAAGTTATTGGATAAATAGATGTTAAACTATAGAAGATTCGAGGTTGGGGCTCAGTGCCTGGGAGGATGGGAAGGAGTTTATGGTGAGATGTCTAATTCTTGGAATATACATAAAGCAGGTGGAAATGCACTTCTGGACTCCTCCTATAGTAAGTCTGAGTCAACTGGTATATCACAGAAATGGAATGTGACATATCAGAAGAGGATTAATCCTCCAAAGAAGGAAGGCAATAGAGAAATCAATGATGTAATCTTGAGGAGCACAATTTCTTACATTACCCCCCCCCCATATGCCAAGCTCTCAACGATGTGGTCCTTGTTTAACTTTCCAGCCTCATCTCATATCTTCCTTCCCTCTTAATTTCTATGCTCTAGCCACAATAAATACTTCTTTTCCAAAATGACATTGTTTATCTGTGGCATCACAGGAATATTTTTCTTCACTATTTCACAAGATTTGCCACATTTCAGGTATGTTTGGCCAATGGTCTCATCTGTCCCTGCTATCTGATCCAGGATCAGGAGCAAAATGACAGTAAAGGAGAATGAAGTTGAGTCTAGCATATCAAGGCCAACTTGTTAAAAGGCCAGATGGGGATAGAAAATAGGAAGAGAACATATACTGAATGAGTGTAGCATGCACTATATATGTTATATTACTTAATCCTCACAATCCTGTAAATGTGGTATCAACTCTATTTTACAGAAACCATAAGGTAAATTTTTTCTAGGTCACATGGCTAGTGGTTGGATCCAATACTCTGAAGCAATGAATGTAATAGGTATGGGAACTCAGGCATGGGAAGCTTAGGAAACTCAGCTATTGGAAAACTGGAGTTCAAAAGCAGAGATTATTTATCAAAATCGTGGGTCCAATCTTTGAGATCTCAGAGGACAAGCTAGAATCACAAGGGGAAGTAGCTGGGAAAGGAAATCTGTTCAGGCACTATAAATTTGAGCAAATGAAATCATAGTTGGCATTTCTAATAGAATTATAGTATCTGCATGAGTCCTTTTAAACAGAATCTAGAGATAGTATTTGCATTTCATATATTTGTAATAATTAGCCATTTTGAAAGGTAGCATTGGTAGAGATATTTACAGAACTGCACATATATTTATAGTTACCTATACAATCATAGGTGAGCAGAACACTTCACTGTTCAATTAATGACTATTTAAATAATAGCCTGAATCACTGGATCAACTCTTGTTGAGATAATGTAGCTTTGCAAAATAACAGCAGGAGCAGAGAAAAATGCTCTTGGAAACCATGCTATAATGTATAATAGCGGGAAATTTTGTCCACAATAATGTGACCTCAGGTTAATACACATAAGCACAGGAGGTCTTCTCTTTTCTTGCAGTAGAGGGCTTCAGTAATCAAAAGTACTTGTTGAGAATTATTATGTATCAGGTACGATGGGGGATACAAAGATGAAAAGAAATAGTCTTTGTCCTCCAAGAGCTTACAACTACAAAACATAACTGGCAGTCCCAGGTAACAAACTCACATGTAAAAGAAGTGTAAAACACATGGTAATTACCTTAACTCACCCTTCCATAAAAGAAAGAAATCACTATGGGTTGGAGGTAGTTTGAGAAGGAGTCCCACAGACTGGGAAGACACAAATGAGCCAAATTCCAGAGGAAAAAGGGCCATCATGGGTTCAGGGTGAGGTAGGTGGCCAAGTGTAACTCAAAGGGAGAATTCATACTGTATATCAAAAGAAGTTGAGAATTGAATGGAAAATTTGGCCTAGCTTTAGAGTCTGAATTCAATCCACTGAAGAAATTTATACAGAGATAGGACACAGTAAAACATTTGATGAAGTGTTTTTTGGTAAAATATGCAAAATGATTTGGTCCTTCTAGTATTTTCTTTTCTCCCTTCCCATATAGAAAAATAATGTAACTTCAGTATATGTTTCAATGAAATGACCTATTGTCATTTTCTGTATAAGATTCTTTCCTTCAGTAACTCTTCAAGATCCAAAAAATATATATTTACTAAGTTAGCCTTTTTGCCACATTATAGAATTCCCATCCTCCATATTCAGTTCTAATTTTATATCAAATTCATTTATGTATAATCAAACTGGTACATCCACTGGTCTTATATTTTATTATCTGAAAAATGATATCAATCCCTTGGAAAAATGGATTTTACCCCCAAAGTCATTTTACAACTTCAGGAACTAGCCATCCATTTATCCTGGGTGAGAACCCACGAATACTGAATTCCTTCTACAGCAGATACATGTTGAACTTGGATGTAAGAGCAGGGAGTAGAGATCAAGTAATCAAAGACTAACAAAAGACTAACAAAGACTAATATGGGGCAATTTGTAGATAATAGCAAATATTACTAATGCCACCATAAGCACAAAACTCAGGATCAACTAGCCAAATGATTCAAACATTTCTTTCCTGTGTTGGGAGAGCCTAGGATGGTACTAGATTACTCATTCATGAAAAGCTCCTGTTCTGAAACAGCCATAAGTACAGGAAAAGGGAGTAGAAATAGCTGGGGCACTTTTCTAACAATTTGGTCAACAACACATTATTTCAGGTTTCAAAAATCTTGTCAAGTATGTGGGTCTGAGTCTGAGAAGAAAGTGGAATAACCAGGAGGACCACAAGGTGAAGGTCAGAGCAGAATGCAGTAAACATCAGTGTCTTTGGACACAGAGGATATTGAGACCTAAAGGCTATTTGATGTCATGCTACGATGTTCTTTGTCTTTCTAATACCAGAAATTAAAAAAAAAAAAAAACCTAGCTGTAGACATCTGAAGGAAATAAAAGAGTTACCAAAAAAACACAAAATACAGGACTTTTTTTTAAGCAGTAGGTAATTTGGTTTTATGGTCCCAAACCATGATGATTTGTTTAAATTCGTTCTGACTAAAAGAGAGCAGAAACCAAAAAACAGTACTCATTAGTTGCCATCTCAGAATTGTTTCAGGCCTCAGATTAATAATTCTTTCAGCCTTCACCCAGGACCCTTTTACCTTAATTCTTTTATAATCACAACCACCAACACATCTTCCATATGCAAGACACTGTGTGAAGCACTTTACATTAGATTGTTTAATATTTATAATATTGTTAATAAACTATTAAGACTTCAAGATAAAAAGCTTCTGCACCATGAAGGAAAAAATCAACACAACTAAAAGGCAGACTATAGAATGGGAGAAGATATTTGCAAATGACATACCTGATGATAAAAGGGTTAGTGTCCAAAATCTATAACGAACTTATCAAACTCAACATCCAAAAAACAAATAATCCAGTTAATTAGGAAAAAAGGAAAGAACCCAAATAAATAAAATCACAAATGCAAGAGGAGAGATCACAATCAACACTTTAGAAATACAAAAAATAGTAAGAATATTATAAGCAATTATATGCCAACAAATTGGGCAATCTGGAAGAAATGGATAAATACCTAGGAACGTATAAACTACTAAAACTGAAACAAGAAGTAGAAAATTTGAACAGATCCACAACCACTAAAGAAATTGAGTCATTAATCAAAAATCTCCAACAAACAAGAGTCCAGGGCCAGATGGCTTCCCAGGGGAATTATACAAAACATTTATTTATTTTTTTTTAAGTTTACTTATTTATTTTGAGAGATATAGAGCACAAGCAAAGGAGGACCAGAAAGAAGAAGAGACAGAATCCCAAGCAGGTTCTGTACCATCAGTGCAGAGCCCAATGTAGGGCTCAAACGCACAAAGCCTGAGATCACAACCTGGACAAAATGGAAAGTCAGACACTTAATTGACTGTACCATCCAGGCACCAATTCTACCAAATATTGAAAGAAGAGTTAATACCTATTCTTTTGAAGCCATTTCAAAAAATCAAAATGGAAAAAAAGCTTCCAAAATCATTCTATCAGGCAAGCATTACCTTGATTCCAAAACCAAAGACCCCACTAAAAGGGAGAATTACAGACCAATTGCCCTAAATAACATGGATTCAAAAATTCTCAGTAAGAGGAGTGCCTGGGTGGCTCAGTCAGTTAAGTGTCCTACTTTGGCTCAGGTCATGATCTCACGGGCTGTGAGATCAAGCCCCACATTAGGATCTGTGCTGAAAACTCAGAGCCTTGAGCCTGTTTCAGATTCCATGCCTCCCTCTCTTTCTACCTCTCCCCCACTCATGCTCTCTCTTAAAATAAATAAACTTTTTTTTAATTCTCAACAAGATATGAGCAAATTAAACCCAAGGATACATTAAAAGAATTATTCAACACAATCAAGTGGGATTTATTCCTGGGATGCAAGTAAATCACAAATCAATCAACATGATACGCCACATTAAAAAAAGAAAGGATAAGAAGCACACAAGCCTCTTAATAGATGAATAACAAGAATTTGACAAAATACAGCATCCATTCTTAATAAAAACCCTCAAGACAGTAGGGATAGAAGGAACATACCTCAACATCATAAAGGCCATATACAAAATACCTCAATATCATCCTCAGCTAATAACATCCTCAATGGGGAAAAACTGAGAGCTATCCCCCTAAGGTCAGGAACATTACAGGGATGTCCACTCTTATCACTGTTATTCAACACAGTACTGGAAGTTCTAGTCTCAGTAATCAGGCAACAAAAAGAAATAAAAGGCATCTAAATCTGCAAGGAAGAAGTCAAACTTCCACTCTTTGTAGACGACATGATACTCTATGTGGAAAACTAGTAAGACTCCACCAAAATCTGCTAGAATTGATACATGAATTCAACAAAATTGCAGAATCAATATACAGAAATCAGTTGCATTTCTATACATCAATCATAAGTCAGCAGAAAGAGAAATCAAGGAATTGATCCCACTTACAATTGCACTAAAATCCATAAAATACCTAGGATAAATCTAACCAAAGAAGTAAAAGATCTATATGCTGAAAACTGTAGAAATCTTATGAAAGAAACTGAAGAAGACACAAAGTGGAAAAACATTCCATGCTCATGGAATTGGCATGATTGGATTATAAGAAAATATTGTTAAAAGGACTATACTGCCTAAAGCAATCTACACATTCAATGCAATTCTTATCAAAATAACACCAGAATTCTTCAGGGAGTTAGAACAAACAAGTGTGAAATTTGTATGGAGCCTGAAAAGACCCTTAAAAGCCAAAGTAATGTTGAAAAAGAAAACCAAAGCTACAGGCATCACTTCCAGACTTGAAGCTGTATTCCAAAGTTGTAATCATCAAGACAGTATGGTATTAGCACAGAAACAAACACAAAGATCAATGGAACAGAATAGAGAACCCAGAAATGCATCCACAAATTTATGGACAACTAATCTTTGACAAAACAGGAAAGAATATCCAATGGAAAAAAAGACAGTCTCTTCACCAAATGGTATAGAGAAAACTGGACAGTGACATGCAGAAGAATGAACCTGGACCACTTTTTTACACCATGCACAAAAATAAATTCAAAATGGGTAAAAGACCTAAATGTAACACAGAAAACCATCAAAATCCTAGAGAAGAAAATGGGCAACAATCTCTGTGATCTTGGCCACAGCAACTTCTTATGAGACATATCTCCAGAGGCAAGGGAAACAAAAGCAAAAATGAGCTATTGGGACCTCATCAAGATAAAAAGCTTCTGCACAGCAAAGGAAATAATCAGCAGAACTAAAAGTCAACTGGAAGAATAAGAGAAGATATTTGCAAATGACACATCAGATAAAGGGTTAGGATCCAAAATCTATAAAGAACTTACCAAACTCAACACCCCCAAAAAAGAAAAATAATAATCCAGTGAAGAAATAGGCAGAAGACATGAATAGACACTTTTCCAAAAAAAAAAAAAAAAACACATCCAGATGGCTAATAGACATAAGAAAAGATGTTCAACATTGCTCATCATCAGGGAAATACAAATCTTAATCACAATGAACTACCACCTCCCACTTGTCAGAATGGCTAACGTTAACAACTCACGAAACAACAGATGTTGGTGAGGATGTGGAGAAAAGAGAACACTCATGCACTATTGATGGGAATGCAACCTGGTGCAGCCACTCTGGAATACAGTGTGGAGGTTCCTCAAAAAATAAAAAGTAGAATTACCCTACGACCTAGCAACAGCATTACTAGGAATTTATCCAAAGGATACAGGTGTGCTGATTCGCAGGGGCATATGGACCCCAATGTTTATGGCCACACTATCAACAGCCACATTACAGCAAGAGCCTAAATGTCCATTGACTGATGAATGGGTAAAGAAGATGTGGTGTGTGTGTATGCACACACACACACACACACACACACACACACACACACACAATGGAATGCTATGTGGCAATGAAAAAGAATGAAATCAACTAGAATTCAGATCAAAAATTGAAAAGAAAAAAGTTATATTTTCACAGTATCACAATTATTGTTATGCTCATTCTATAGATAATGCTTAGAGAGGTAAAGCTAGTTATTCCTAAAGGCATATGTGGTGACATCCCAAGTGTTTATTTCAAAAGTAAGACTGGCTGTTAGAATTATCCAAGGAGTTGATTAAGCTGAAGATTCTTTGGCTTTACACAGATTCTATATGTTAGAGATTATCAACTTTGTCTGAAAAATCTACTTGTTTAAAAAAAATTATTTTCCAGAAAATTAAGATGTAAAGGATTCAGAGACTAAGTTACTTGCACAGTTGGTAAGTCACAAAGTCAGAGGTTGAGTGCAAGTCTCTCTTCCTTGATAGTCTATATTCTGTCTTATATAGTTCTGTTTTTCCTGCTCTATCTAGTACATTCTTCAGCCACTCCCATGGACCACTTGGACTTTAGATATAATACCTTACCTCCACTCTGAGCCTGTCATCCTCACTTTTATAATCAGACCTCAGGAGAGGTTGTTAGTGTTCACTGAAGGCATATTTGTAGTCTACTGATTGAGAGGCCATGATCCTCAAAGTGACTGTGTGACTCTGTGCAGATGATCATAGGTTATGTAAAACTAAGATGTCTCAATTTACTCCTTTAAATAACCACCAACAAAACCATAAGAGAAGAGGAAATTCTATTAGTGAAACATGTTCTTAAGAATAAAGAAAACATCTGAAATGGATATAAGTTTGGGGCTCACGATGCTTCTCTTTCTGCTAACATGTTGGATAAGGATGTACTGATAACCAGGGAGAAACAAGAACCAGGACAAGAGACTGAAAGACACAGGGCAATCTAGCCACATTATGTAGGTGAATCTTCTACACTGGAAAGCCTCTTAAAGATGGTGTCATGAAGCTCTGTTAACTCAACGGGCACAATCGTATTCCTTCATCAGAATATACTGCCTGGCCTATAGCACTTAAGAAGAGAAAAACCATCTGTAACCAAAAGTATCCACAGACTACCAGAGAAGTCAATAAAATATCAGGTGTATCTTTGAGGAATACTATTCTTCTACGGATCCACAGTCTTTATTCTGTCATTCAGAGATTAAGTAAACAGAGTAATTATCTGGGTATCTGCTTTTCTTCACTGAGAAACAGAAGAAGCAGCCTTTTATTCGTATAATGTTCATCAAAGAACTGGGGAAGACATGTTTTCCAAATTTGCCATTGGCAAGGACATTGACTTTGAGCGAGACTTTCCAAAGAATATTAACAAAGGAGGACACAGCGAGGCCCAAAGGAGAACACAGGAGAGATGGTATTAAAAAGCAGTTTGGTTAGAAATATGGATGTGGAAACCAGAGGACTCAAGAGAGAAGATGGTATCATCAGGTCTAGGACAACAGGCAGATAGAGTTGAATTGTGCAAAGGACAAGAAGGCTTGAAAGAGATGTGATTTTCTGAAACCAC
The DNA here is from genome assembly GCF_018350175.1 of Felis catus. Lineage (NCBI taxonomy): Eukaryota > Metazoa > Chordata > Mammalia > Carnivora > Felidae > Felis > Felis catus. The sequence goes on along the minus strand of NC_058379.1, from coordinate 71,150,632 downwards.
TGTTATCTTTTTCATCCAACAACCACAAATCCTTCGTCTTTAATTTTCTCCCTCATTCACATGTCTTTTGGTATCCCTTCTTCTATTTCCAAAGAATACTGGATGGCATGTTCTATTGTGAATTTTCGTAAATACATTGTAATGTGAAGTTTTAAAATTGTACAGTGATTAAGAAAAAAGCCCTTGTTAAAAGGACTTTCTTTTCCTTACTCTTCTACCGTCAATTTCAAGTAGAAATAAATTGTCTACATAGCAAGCCTATTTCTCCAAATGCTGTATGAAATTACACAGCTAAAAATACATCCCATCTTTTTTAAGCATGTCAAGTAGTTACAATATGTCAGGTTGTTACTTTGAAAATGATTGTGATATCAAAAATGAAAGATGAGGATTTCAGGTAGGAAAGAGGCAGTGATAGCCAAGGGAGATTTTATCTATAAAAGATATTATCTCCATGTTAATAGCCTCCAGAGAGAAAAAGAAGGGAGCCTATGGGCAAAAACATTAACTTGATATGGAAAAGAATCTGATCTGAACTCAAAGGCTTTACAACATTTTAGATGTCAAATCAACATCTCTTTAACCCTGTAAAGGTAAAGCTGGAGCATAAAGGGTTAATTCAACCACTTCAAGGGGCAAACACCCCTAGAAGAGCCTTTCTAATAGGCAAAGAGAAAAGAGAGTCAATATAAATTGGGAAAACATAATGGTGTATTTCTAGAAGAATATACTCAGAGAAATGAAACTTAAGGTACAGAACATGCCAACAGTTCAAACTAACAAGTTCTGTCAGCTTCTTTCCTCCCAAACGGGAAAAATAAAGGGACCACAGTAAACAGAAAGTAGAAATGCTTACAAGTCAGAATATACTATCTTTCAAGATTTAAAAGAGACATTCTCCTTGGGGGAAGAGAATTGTTCCTCTAAATACAAACTAAAGATTTTCAAGGGAAATAATCCACTAAGTTTATTCTTTTCTTTCCCTGATTCTGGCATGTTCGAGGCAAACTACTTCAGCTGTTGTTGTGGGTTTTTTTAATTCTGAGAAACAAAGAAATAAACAGAGATGTAAAAACTCTAAATGAGGCATTTTAGATTCAAACATGTCAGCCAATAGCTTACATAGGAGTCAAGATGGACTACAAAGGAGAAATTTATTAGTTCAAGAAGGGACAGCTCTGAAATCCACTATAATTTGTTGTTAATTTCTGTTCCAGGGTGGCCTGAAACAATTCACACAACTATATATCCTTATCTCCCAGACTGCAAAAGAGGAATAATTTTCTCAACCCCAACCTTATAACCATATAATAAGACTTAATAAGATAATGATTCTTAAGGGATTTCAATAACCTGAAAGAGAGAAGCAATAAAACATATCTTATTATCATCAACATATGCATTTTAGAATAATTATTTTAATGGCTCAATTTTCTCTCATAATAATGAGGACTACAATCTTGGCTAATTTAACTGAGGAGTGTCTTTCATGCTTGAGTTACTATACATGAGAATCAAATAAAAGCCTGCCTTCCTTCCTTTCCTTTTCTCCTTCCCTCCTTCCATTGTTGCTGCTGCTTTCATTAAGTATTTCATCCATGGGGAAAGGGCATTCTTGCCTCCTGTAACTCTCCACTTGCTAAAATAACTTTATATTAAACTTTCTCACGTCTCAGGGTCTCAGGTTTCAGCCCTTTAGAGATACCTCCATTGATTCTTAGTACTCCAGAAGGATGATGTGATGCTGCCTCTTTTCTCATCTTGTTTCCATGTACTATCTATGCTGATGAACACATATTCAGAAAAGCATCTGTGGAGTGTATTTTTATTTGGCTTGGCTTTGAAGAAAGGAAAGAACACAGTGGAGTAAGTCAGAGGAGCTGGCTGTGCCAGCGAAAGAGCCAGAACTCTGAAGTGCTGAAAATGATAATAATTTTCAGAAAGGGTGAAAAATGATACCAAATGTTTTGTAATATTCAGGTGACAAATGATTACCAACACAGAAAGGAAGTCAATACAAACTTTCGGCATCTATTTATTTCCTTGCAGTAACGTAGACGAAACTGAAATTATAGAAACAACTAGACCTCAAAGAAATGGGATGGTTAGAGTCCAGGTGTTTTGTGGGGAAAATGCTTTCCCCAGGGTTTGAGGAAACTCAAGGATTAGCAGACATTCTGGGTATTCTTGGACTTTTAGTTCAATATTTATTGGACTTCTCTTATGTGCTACAATTTGCAAAGTGCTAGGACTCTAAAGAACAATAGAATACACTCCTTTCCTGTGCCAGTCACTGGATGTGACTCTGTGTGGAATCCTTTTTAAAGATGGCATGTGTATTAAATGAACAAATGATCACTAGGTGATTTTACAAATCAAGGAACTATGTTAAACAGTTTCAAGGTACAAAGAAATATGTGTCACAGACTAGGAGTCTGGAGTTCTCTCTTGTCCAGCAAGAGAGTGGATGCAGAATTGAATATGAGAGAGGCTACTGTCCAGGAGGAGACAAGAGCCCCAAACAGGGGTTTCAGCTCTGTATTTATTGATCTCTCAAGATATTACCCACGTGGTGAACACAAAGAAAACAAGATCTTATACATGTGAACGTGGAGAAAACAATTAGACAGTAATCATTAACTTGCATAAGAAGCAAAGGGTCTGGGGGGGGGGGGGCAGGTGGAGTTTGTGATCAAAGTACAATAGTATATTGGCATCAGATGGAAAGTACTCATGATCCCATTACAATATCTCGATAGCTCCTATTACAATATCTCTGGCATTTTTCACCCCGTGGTGGTGGCTTTCCACCCTAAGCTCTTTTTCTAACCCATTTATGTAAGTAGAACCTGTTTCCCCACAAATATGAACCTTTTTGTTTGAATACAAAGCATGCAGTCAAATAATTACTACATGCTAGAGTAGAAGGTAAGTGCTAGGTCACAGATTAATAATAATACAGCAATAATTATTATTCACAAATAGTCCAGAAAATAAATGGTTTCCAGCTAAGTAGATCCATGAATGCCTCATAAAGAAATAATAGATTGTTGGGTCTCCATGTGATTGTTGGATCATAGGTGCATGGATTACAAAGAGAAATGTTTGACAAAGATATATATGAGAATGTATGCAGAATTCAACAATATCATATGGGCTACTTGGATTGGCATATGGGGTTTATCAAGGTATCAAAGGAAAACTTTGAAAAATGATGACTTTATTTTAGACAAGAAATTTCAACTCAACCTAATAGAAAGAAATGGAACCCCAAGTCATAAGTGGGTACTTCTCACCTCTTGTGTCTCTCCTTAGATGGCACCACCTTTGGTCCTAATTATTCCCTATTATTCTACTCTGTTTTGTCTTTCATACCCCCACTAAATTAAAATTATTAACTTTTTATTTTTTTACTTTGCATTGCCTGCCTCTTTCTTATACTAAAAGCTATGAGAATAGAGACAATGCTGCTTTTGTTTATCATTCCATAACAAGCACATAACATAGTGCCTGAAAGCATATCGGAGACACTTAATATATATTCCCTGAATACATACTGAAGAAAAAAAATCCCTGAACGAGATCTTGCCATTTGAAACATGAATGGACCTAGAATGTCTTATGCCAAGTGAAATACTGTATGATCTCACATGTATGTGCAATCTAAAAAAAAATGAACAGAAAAACAAAAACAGACTCATAAATACAGAGAATAGGTGGTTGACAGAGGGGAGCTAAGTCGAGGGATGGGTGAAATAGGTGAAGGAGGTTAAGAGTTATTTACAGTTATAAAATAAGTAAATAATGGGGATGTAAAGTACAGAAGAGAGAATGTAGTCCATAATATTGTAATAACTTTGTATGGTGACAGATGGTACACTCTGTGAGCACCGCACTGGGAGCACTGCATCATGTACAGAATTGTCAAATCACTGTGTTGCACACCTAAAATTAATACAACATGGAATGTCAACTATAATTCAGTTAAGAAGAATTTCTCCAAAGTGGCATTTTACTAACTTCTTCATGGCTATAAGGTAGACTGGATGAGAGAGAAGAGCCTGAGGTCAGGCAGGCACGAAAGTAGATACACAAAGTATCAAGTGATGAGAGCCATAATCAGGAAAGGAAGTGGGAAAGAATCTGACTGATGGATTTAGGATAGAAAGGGTCAATAAAACTAGATTTGGGCAGCCAAGAAAATGAGAGAATACAAAATATCTCAAGCTTCAGATTTAAGGAGTTAGACAGAGGCTTCACTTGGGGGAAATGAGAAAAGCCAGAAAGGGGAATGATATGGAGGGTAAACGAGTGAGCGTGGCTTAAAACACGCTGAGTTTAAAATGCTAAGTGGATACATACATACAAGTGGATATGCAAGCAGTTGTAAACTCCAGGCTGGGGCTGTGTAATGAGCAAGGCTAGGGATATAGATTTGTGGTCACTTGACCAGAGAGATTTTGTAACCTAATAAATGACATGTCCAAGAGTGACATAAAGAAAATGGAACAGACGGTAATAGCCAGAATCGTAAGGAACGTCCAAGTTGAGAGACTGGAAGGAAGAAAAAAAATGAATTAGAATACATAAGGCCCTGGATCAATCATGTACAGTTTATAACAACCTATAATGAGAAATGCTTCAAATATCCCACCCTCTGGACTGCTGCTTCCTCTTTGTTCCCACTCACATTTTAGCAGTTCTCAACCGCCAAGTTCAAACATGTATACCAAAGTAGTTGACCCAAAAGGCAATTCATGGTGCTTAGCCCCTCCATAATCATCACTGGACTTCCCAAGCCATTCCCTGACAAGCATACAATCTAAATAGAACCTCGTACTTGTTATGCAAATACAACTTCCAAAAAAAAAAAAAAATCCCCTGGGTGCCAACCTTCCCACCCAATGGTGGCTCCTGGCCTACTAAAGGAAAACCATGTAGCTGCCCACTGGAGCACACAGAGGTGCAGACTTATCTAAGCAGGCCCAAGGGGCTGTATGAAGAAGGAACAATCCCTCTCTGGTAATGATCTGTGCATTTTACAGTTGACAGAGGTAAAATGGCCTTATTGACCATTTTCCCTCAGAGACTCCTAGGATCAACTTGCCTAAGTATGTACGTGTCGTTCAATTTAACCCCTGTTAGTTATATATAGTCTCTCTTGGACCAGGGGTTAGGAGACAGGTCATTTGTGGTCCATTCTTACTACATTCCAAGATGAGTCAGTTCTCTTTGCCCCTAACTTCCTCCATTTAGAGAGAAAAAGGAGCTCTTAGGATGGAGGCTTAAAAAGTGGCTTAGACTGGAAGGTGGGACAATTTTCACGGGGGGAACTAATGGTAGTGGTAGATGGAATTCATCAGGCTGTGGTCCTCCCTGAAGGCAAGCAAAGAAACAATGAGATTCCTACAGGTTCCTTCTCATATGATGGCTCCTCATGAAGGATGATAAATCCTTAGAAAGCCCTCTTAGTAATTAGTAAGTTAATAAATCAAATTGAGTATTAATCAATACATAAAGCCATAGCATTGACCTCATATTTGAAACAAGGAGAGCTTAAGCAGCAAATCTTTTACAGTATTCTGAAGCTCTGTTCCAAACTACAATAGTTCACAGTCTTGTCAGGCTACAATCAATTAGTTCATAGATTTAACTGGTATGATTCCCAGGATAACACAATGTCAGTCTGTAATCAGGGAGTTTCAATAGCTAATCAGAGGTTATAATTTAAGAAAATCAGGGTAAGGCCTGCTTTTGACAAGGAATGGTATTTTACTTTTAAATTTTATAGAGGTGATAAAAATAATTTAGAGAACTTTTAAGTACTTCTTTCAAAAGGAGCTCAAAGCACTTAAGCAAAATCAACGCATTATTCCTAAGAATACTTACAGAGGAAGTAGAGGAGAAAGCAATTATTAGGTTGTATAGTTTATAGATTCAACAGAGGAAATGTTATATGCAGAGTTCCTTTTTAACAAAAAAAAAACAGCACATTTTATTCAAGCTCATGCAAGCACTCTGGAAACAATCATTAAGCAACAAAGCCCACACTGGGAATACAACCATCAAGCCAGGGGTCAAGATATTCAGCTGAGACCTAACTGGCAATGGTGCCATGAATAAGTCACCTTATCTTTCTGTACAATGAGGGATTGTTCTGGAAGGAGTTTCTCAGCCTTGTCATTATTCATATTTTGAGCTGGGTAATTCTTTGTAGTGGAGAGCTTCCCAATGCATTAGAGGATGTTCAGTAGCATCACTGGCTTCCATCCACTAGATGCTATTAACAACCCTGCATCCAGTTATAACAACCAAAACTATCTCCAGGTTTCCAGACATTGCCAAATGTCCCATGAGGACAGAAGGGTAAGTAATGGCGCTGGTAAACAACCACTGTTTTAAAAGACCCCAAATTCCCACCTGTTCTACCATCTTATCTTTTTTTTTTTTCTCAGATGGCCAGAGTACACAATAGGAGGGTATGATCCTAGGAGCAATCCTATGACCTTCAGTGGAACTCACTAGACCACCACAAGGCTGTGCTTGGCCAGAACCAACACAAAGATACATGGCACCTTTCACTGTAGTTGTTTTAGATCCTCTTGCTCAAACCTTGTTACAAATATCTGGAGTCAGACACGCTACCTTTGCACCATGAGGTCCCTTAACAGAGACCATGGGGGAGGGAAAGGGAGGAAAAAAAAAGTTACAGAGAGGAAAGGAGGCAAACCATAAGAGACCCTTAAATACTGAAAATAAACTGAGGGTTGATGCGGTGGGGGGTAGGGGGAGAGAGGGGAAAGTAGGTGATGGGCATTGAGGAGGGTACCTGTTGGGAGGAGCACTGGGCCTTGTATGGAAACCAATTTGACAATACGTTATATTTAATATAAAAAAATATCTCTTTCTTTTCTTGGTTTTATTGGTATGGCCCACTGGAACCCAACAACTGACTTGGCTTCCAAAAGTTTGGATCTCAGGTTGGAATGCAGCTTTCATTCATTCTCTGACTCCTCATTCTGAGTCCCTCTGAGCAACTATCTTCCAAAGAGCTTTGGGTCCAAGGAATCGTCTGTCTCATCCCAACAGCAATTTACCGTTTCTGGAAAATTTTAGGTCAGTAAATATGTATATTAAAAATAAAAGAAAGTTTTCAATACTTTGTTTCCATTTTGTTGGTGGTTTCCTCAAGAAAAAGGAAAGAGGGGCGCCTGGGTGGCGCAGTCGGTTAAGCGTCCGACTTCAGCCAGGTCATGATCTCGCGGTCCGGGAGTTCGAGCCCCGCGTCAGGCCCTGGGCTGATGGCTCGGAGCCTGGAGCCTGTTTCCGATTCTGTGTCTCCCTCTCTCTCTGCCCCTCCCCCGTTCATGCTCTGTCTCTCTCTGTCCCAAAAATAAATAAAAAACGTTGAAAAAAAAATTAAAAAAAAAAAAAAGAAAAAGGAAAGAGGAAATGTGGGGAACAATGGGAATTTGGAAAAAAATAGAAACATAGGACTTCAAAAGGTATTATTACTTATTGAATAAATCATTTCTTCATTTAATTTCTGAACTAAGCCTTGTACTAGGCACTAGTTTGGAAAAAAATAGAAACATAGGACTTCAAAAGGTATTATTACTTATTAAATAAATCATTTCTTCATTTAATTTCTGAACTAAGCCTTGTACTAGGCACTAGTTTAATAACAAAAAGCTACCCAAATGAACTAAAATCAGCAATTTGAAAAGTATTTGTACATAAGTGTTTACAGAAGCATTATTCACAATAGCCAAAAAGTGGAAATAACCCAAATGTCTACTGATCAAAGAATCAATGAACAACATGTCATATATCCATACAATGGAGCATTCAGCCTTAAAAAAATGAAATGTTAATGCATGCTATAACTTGGATAAAGCTTAAGGACATTATGCTAAGTGAAATAAAGCCAGGCACAGAAGAACGAATACTGTATGATTCCATAGGAGACCCTAAAATAGGCAAATTCAGAGAGACAGAAGTGGCATAGAAGTTACCAGGAGTTGGGGGGAAGGCAAGAATGAGGAATCATTTTCCAATGGGCATAGAATTTCGATTTGGGATGATAAAGTTCTGGACATGGATGGTGGTGATGGTTGCATAATACTGTAAATATATTTAATGCCACAAAATTTTATGCTTAAAAATGGTGAAAATAATTTTTATGTTATATGGTTTGTTTTATGTTTAAAAAAAGACAAAGACAAAATTTGAAAAAGATACATAAGACAGTTTTTGCCCCAAAACTGTGCATAAACAGAGATTGTCATATATACAATTATACAAGGCTGGGAGAAGTATGATAAACCGTTTGGAGTCAACAAAGGAGGGAGAGAATCTTTTTCATAATACTTTAGGGCTAAGAAGAGATAAAACACAGCAGACTAAATAGCTTCTACACAGCAAAGGAAACCATAATCCAAAGGCAAGCTACTAAATGGGAGAAAATATCTACAAATCACATATCTTACAAGGGGTTAATATCTAAAATTTATGAAGAACACATACAACTCAATAGCAAAAAAAAAAAAAAAATAGGCAAAGACATTTTTTCCAAAGACAACATATAGATGGCCAACAGGGTACACGAAAAGTTGGTCAACATTACTGATAAGGAAATGCAAATTAACACCACAAAGAGACATCATCCCATACCTGTTGGAATGGCTATTCTCAAAAAAGACAAGAAATAACAAGTATGGGTGAGGATGTGGAGAAAAGGGAATCCTTGTGCACTGTCTGCGGGAATGTGAACTGGTACAGACACTCTGGAAAACAATATGGAGTTTCCTCAAAAAATTAAAAATATAACATATGATCCAGCAATTCCACTTCTGGGCACTGATCTGAAGAAAATAAAAAACACTAACTGGAAAGGATATATGCAACCCCACATTCACTGTGGCATTATTTACAAGAGCCAAGCTAAGAAACAACCTAAATTTCCATTGATGGATGAATGGATAAAGATGCGGTATATATACACTGGAATACTATTCAGCCATCAAAAATGAGATTTTTCCCATTTAAGAGAACACAGATGGACCCTGCCTGCATTATGCTAACTGAAACAAGTCAGACAGAATAAATGTCTTATGATCTCATCAATATGTGGAATTTAAAAACAGCAACAAAAAACAAGTTCAGAGATACTGGTGGTTGTCAGAAGCAGGAAGCAAGGGGTGGAGAAATAAATGAAGAGAGTCAAATGATAAAAACTACCAGGTATAAAATAATTAAATCATGGGGATGTATGGTGACTATAGTTAATAATAGTGTTGTACGCTTGAAAGTTGCTAGATTTTTTTTAAATATGAAATTTATTGTCAAATTGGTTTCCATACAACACCCAGCACTCATCCCAAAAGCTGCCCTCCTCAATACCATCACCCACCCTCCCCTCCCTCCCACCCCCCATCAACCCTCAGTTTGTTCTCAGTTTTAAGTATATGAAATTTATTGTCAAATTGGCTTCCATACAACACCCAGTGCTCATCCCAAAAGGTGCCCTCCTCAATACCCATCACCCACCCTCCCCTCCCTCCCACCCCCCATCAACCCTCAGTTTATTCTCAGTTTTTAAGAGTTTCTTATGCTTTGGCTCTCTCCCACTCTAACCTCCTTTTTTTTTTTTCCTTCCCCTCCCCCATGGACTTCTGTTAAGTCTCTCAGGATCCACCTAAGAGTGAAAACATATGGTATCTAGGTATGACTTATTTCACTTAGCATAACACTCTCCAGGTATGACTTATTTCACTTAGCATAACACTCTCCAGTTCCATCCACGTCGCTACAAAAGGCCAGATTTCATTCTTTCTCATTGCCACGTAGTATTCCATTGTGTATATAAACCACAATTTCTTTATCCATTCATCAGTTGATGGACATTTAGGCTCTTTCCATAATTTGGCTATTGTTGAAAGTGCTGCTATAAACATTGGGGTACAAGCTCCCCTATGCATCAGCACTCTTGTATCCCTTGGGTAAATTCCTAGCAGTGCTATTGCTGGGTCATACAGTGTGAAAGTTGCTAGATCTTAAAAGTCTTTATCACAAGAAACAAACGTGCAGCTATGTATGGTGATGGATGTTAACTAGAGTTACTGTGATCACTTCACAACATACACAAGTAGTGAATCATTACGTTCACCTGAAACTAAAATGTTATGCCAATTAACCTCAATTTATAAACGTCTCAGATTTCAGACAGCTCATACTGCATATTATATCATAGCACCAGAAGGAGGGTTTAGGGGAGCATATCACAATCAAACAGAACATGAATATACATGTGAAATAAGAACTACAGATAAATTAAATCAGTTCAATTAAATATGTATATCTATATCTAACTATTTTTATGTTGGATAAAATCATTTCCTAATTGGCACACTGGTTTAGGTGTGACCAAGGCTGACCCTTGGAAGTTAAACAGAGAACCTGAGAGTCCAAAAGGATAGTAGCTGTAATGAATCCCTGAACGAAGTATGAAAAACTCAGGCAGTGCAGGCAAGGTTGTGGAAAAGTGGTACATGAGAACAAATGCGCGTAAGTCCCATACAGGCAAGGCAATGTCACATGGTCATGGTTGGTGCACCACAGGCACACAAGAATGTGCTCAATGAACTCATTCTGCCAAATTCAGCCTTCTCACCTAGAGCTTCTATTAGCCAGTTGTCTAGATACACAGTCACCAAAGACAAAGTGATTCATTCGGTTAAGTGTTCCTAGAAGAGGACCTAGTTAATTTTTTTTTAACATTTATTCATTTTTTGAGAGGCAGAGGGAGACACAGAGTATGAGCAGGCGTGGGGCAGAGTGAAAGGGGAGACACAGAATCCGAAGCAGGCTCCAGGTTCTGAGCTGTCAGCACAGAGCCCGATGCAGGGCTTGAACTCACGAACTGTGAGATCATGACCTGAGCCGAAGTCGGAAGCTTAACCGACCGAGCCACCCAGGCACCCTTAGAAGAGGAACTACTTCAAGGGAAACTGAAGTTTATTAAGTGATAAAAGGCAAAGAGAATGGCATGAGCAAAGTCAGGATGATCTGAAATTCAAAAGGCAAGATCAGGACATCCACTGTGCCTGAGTCTCTACGTATGTGGGTGTGTGTGCAAGTGCACTAGGGTTGGAGGTCAGGAGGAAACTGGGAAGACAGGTTAAGGCCACATTATGAGGAATTGTTACCTTTGCCTTTCACCTCTTGTGATACTTGTTGTGTTCTTCACTAGGTATTGACTATAAGTAAATGTACTCCCATATCAAGTAATAATTATGCAACTGTTATTCAATGTAATTTCAGTGTTTCTAACTTTTGTGTTAAACAAATTTACTACTCTGTAAGGAATCTCCTATTTGTTAGTCTGTGCTGGATGTTATAATATCAGCAAAAATGTGACAACAGGAGAAGCCAAACTGCATTTCTCAGCTCGAAAATGAGACTATTGATGCTATTTCCTGGGACTCTAGTGAGGACTGCTAAAATAAATGCTAAACGCCTTTCACAGTGCCTGGTATGCAGCTAATGCGCCATAGGAGGTAGTTATGAGTAATGCTCTTATAAAACAAAATTATAGTACAGCCTCTTCACCTGTCACAATCAACACTAGTAGTCAATCAAAGTCCATTAAAGCAGGAAATCGTTAAGATGATACACACAGGTATCTAATATTTTAACTAAAACAGGTAAACGTTTACTTATCTGAAAAACTTTTGATATAGAATACTTTTGAGTGTTAGTCTTCTCATCAAAATTTTAGGCCACCTGTATTGCATAAGACATATCCTCAGTATCTCCAGTTCTGTTTCTGTAAAGTGAGGAAGAATTGAAAATCACTGACAAGGGGTACCTGGCTGGCTCAGTTACTGGAGTGTGCAACTCTTGGAGTTGTGACTTCCAGCCCCACGCTGGGTGCAGAGATTACTTTAAAATAAAATCTTTAAAATCACTGACAAAGCATTCTGAGTGCAGAATCTATCTAGATTTTGAAGACACTGGGTGACTTGCCCACACTTAATTGAAACCATTTTCCCCCTAGAATAATTGGCATTTGAGATTTTTCAAAGTTCTTGAGTTCTTTTTCAGAGTAATATAAGGCAAAACTAAAACACCTTTCTTTTCACCATGATATTTTATTGGTTTTCAAAATATTTAATGAAATTACACTAAGTTGCACCTGTTGTAAACAGGTTGGCCTGTGTGGGAACTAACACAGCTGACTCTCAATTAGTAAAAGCTACAAGAAGGGGGCCTGTACTAGCTTCAAGCATCCATAGTGGAGTGGTCAATGGGCAGTATGTCTTTGGGGCCTAGGGATGCACACGGACCCGTTCCCTCTCCGAAGAATGACATCACTGGAGAGCACCTTAGAAGCGCAGGATCTGGGGCCCAAATACTAGCCTACCAAATACTACATGCATTTTAGCCAAATCCCCAGGTAAGTTTCATGCACATTACAGTAGGAGAAACTTCTCAAACTTTCCAGCATGACTTTCCACTACTCTCAACCCTGAATGCACTTTCAAATCCCTTAGGGAGCTCTCAAAATCCCCAGAGGCTGGGTGCCAGACCAATTATTTCAAAACCTTTGGGGAGTGGAAATTCTGCATACTTAAAACAACAAAAACACCTCACCAGGTGATTTCACTGTGCAGCTGAAGTTAATTTCTCAGAGTTGAAGTGCCTCAGAACCACCTAGGAGACTTTAGCTAAACTCAGATGGCTAACCCCCACGAGTCTGGTCTATGGTAGAACCCAACTGATGCTCCTACTGTTGATCTTGAGAACGCCCTTTGGGAACAACTTTCTGGGAGGGCAAGAATTCACTTGCATCTGATGAGTTTGGCTTAACCTCAGTGACTTGATTTAGGGGTAATTTAAGGCAGCTTCAGCTGTTGCATGCTTTTGAAATTAGGGAACACTCCAATCAGACACATTTTTTTTAAGATGCAGTGGGAGAGAAAAGGAAATCAACATGCTAACACGACCAAACTGAAGTTACTGTGTGCGTGAAACAATAGTCATCCAATCCACCTCTTTTTCTGAGCTGGCACTCCTAAAATCTTTCTCTTTTGAAGCTTGTTATCACAAATTTCTAAAAAAGTTAAACTCTGTCCAACGTAAGAAAAGCCCCCTACATTTTTATGTGGTTCGCTTTTTCTTCCAGAAAGGATGCAGAACTATTTCCTCATGCTGCAGACAGGGTAGAACTCTGAAGGAGGCTGAAGGAGGCAAGAAGTGGCTGAAAGGCTCAGTCGCGCCGTTCAGAGGACTTGCAACAAATTGCCTGAGCAACGTGCTATTTCTCAGGCTGCATTTTTGCATCAAGTAAAGAGGTGATTTTTCAAGCACATTTTTTTTTAATTCTACCAAACTTAGCCTATGACAAGCCTTGTGAATGTTTCTCTGGATCTCAATTCTCAGATTTAAAGTAGCATGAATTTCTGGGAAATAAATGCTCTCTCATTTTCAGAATTTCAAAGAAATGTAGGTAGCTCAGTTTAACGACAATTTAACATATGACGGATTCCTGTTTAGTATGAACAAATCCAATTTTACATAGAAAACACTAAGTCACTGCAAGGATTTAATACTGTATTTCACATATACAGGTAACATGATCACTCAGAAATTTTGCTTACAAGGTGAATATGTTTGGAAATGAAATCAGCTCAACTACATTTCCTACACAGCAATAAGATACACCCCAACAAATAGGCCCAAGAGGAGTGTTTTCTAGACTGACGGGTGGAGAGCAGACTGTGGTAGCTGTCTTACACTTCAATCCACACTGTGGTTCTACCCTTGAGTCATGTACTGTGTTTAAATGGCATGCAGCATTGACAAAAGGAATCCGGAAGAAAGAAATGCTTGCCCATTGATAGCAGCTCCTGTGAGCTGACAAGGCCATGAGTGAGAGATGCTGATAACATCAAGAAAGAGCAGGCTCTTTCTGCAACCATTTCTACACCTCACTGCTCTGGGCCAAGCAGGTGAGGAACTGGGAGGTCAGGATGGAAGTAAAAATATGCTTGGTCAGACACACAAAAATTCCCAGCAGCCCACTGGCTTGGCAGAACCAGAATCTCAAAGTATGAAAGTCCTTGTAGGACACAGGAATACAGGTGGGGCAGGAATCCCTAAGGGATAGTCTGCCATACTGTCATGCTTCTTTAGAGCGGTAAAGGATAAAAGCCCTTGACACGTGCAACAGAATCTGCTCTGGAAGATGAGAGGCAATCCTGGGAATCAGAGCATTGTAACTTCAGAGGCCTTGTATCCTGGAAAAAGGTCTCCACAAATCCATTTTCTATGGAGACTTTTCCTAAACTGTGTGTGTGTGTGTGTGTGTGTGTGAGAGAGAGAGAGAGAGAGAGAGAGAGAGAGAGAGAGAGAGAGAGAGAGAGAGAGAGAGAGAGAGAGGGAGGAAATGTGCAAGCACACACGAGAGAAAAGTAGATTTGAAATACCCCTTGGGAACATCACAGTGCAGTAACAATTATGTAATTATCCTCGGTCTAAGTTAATTGTCAGGACCTTGCAACCCCCTCCTTCTTCCCATCAAGGGCCCAATCATCTCCTCTGTTCTCTGGGATCTGAGCTGTTCTGTCCTGTGATTCCATTCTACGTCAGCAAGACACAGCAAGGAGCTTTCTTGGCAGTGAGGATATTTGTTCTTAGAATAAAAATATCCCTGCAGTGGGGTGTTCAAGCCTGCCTTCCAGACTCCTAGCAAACCATGAACTGTTCCAGTGAACAGGGTCTGGCTTGAGTGCCTGCATCTGTGCTTCTGAGCATGGCTGCCAATTGCTCAGTTCACTGTCTCCCTGTCTCCTGACATTACATCTCCCTCCATGCCTGTCCCATCCCTCCCCTGTTGACTGGCTAGTATGTCACCAAGTATTCTTTCTTTCAACCTCCTAGCTTTATAATGTAGCTCCCTGAGAGCAGGGGGACAGCATTCAATATTGCCTGTGCTCTATAGCTTATGTGCTTGTGTTAAAACCCAGTTCTGCCACTTCCCTGTTGGCTACCCTCCATCTACATTTCTTCATCTGTAGAATGAAGCCAATGTTACAACTTACCATACAGTGTTCTGATCAAGGAAGATGGTTAGTGCCTGTAAAGAGTTTACAGTGGCCAAACATAGCAAACACTATGTAAATCATAAATCCATGTGAGATCTTCTTGATTTTGATCTCCAACCCCGCTGCTCTAGACTGAGTATTTGTGCTCCTCCCCGCCCAATTCATAGGTTTAAACCTATTCCCCATTGCGATGGTATTTGGAGGTTAGGGCCTTTGGAAGGTGATTAGGTCTGAGCACAGAGCCCTAAGGAATGGGATTGGTACCTTTATAAATGAGACCCAATAGAACTCTCTGGCCCCTTCTGCCAAGGGGGGGGGGACACAGAGAAAAGATAACTAAAACCCAGAAAGCGAGCCCTGACCAGCCACCAAAACTGCTGGGACCTTGATCTTCAAATTGCCAGTCTCCAGAATGATGAGAAATACATTTCTATTCTTTATACGTCAACCAGTCTACAGTATTTTTGTTGTAGCAGCCCGAACAAACTAAGACACTGGCCTTTCTCTTATCCTTGACTTCCATTCTCATTTTTTCTTCTCATTTCACAATCGTCTACTGCACATGGAAATATAACTCAAGCCCTTTTTCTGAAGTTTTCATTTCAGGGAATTCTTAAATACACTTAGTCAAGCACTTTTCCCCTAGAATTCTAAGACCTTGTTAAGAGAACATTCGTCCATAGCACTCTGAGAATAATGTACAAAGCTCTTCAAAATACTTCTCTGGGAAAGTTTTTCAGAGACAACAACCAGAGATAAGCCATTCAAGTCAGCCACTGAGGATACCAGAAGCCTGCATTTGTCCTCAGGTAGCTGCAGTCACTTCCAATCCCAAAACTGCAGGCTCCAAACTTTTTTTTAACCAGTGCCATCTACCATTTTCAAAGCTTGACCTGATTAGAAATTCTCAAAGAAGCAGCAAACTCTAAGTCATTCAGGAGATGGAGTCAGGTCAGTTGAATGACCCTCCATATCCCATAAATAATATAATTTGTACCTATTAAAAAGAGCCAGGTACTGGATGGCTCAGTGGGTTTGAGTTAGAGACCTTCATTTCAAGGTCATTAGTCTGAAGTCAGCCTACTCGAAGGGGAAGCCTGTAAATCCAGGTTTCCTTGTGAGCCAAAAATGTATTTTTGGTAATTAGTACTTACGTGAGTCCAAAGGATAATGAAAATATAGCTGTTCATTTACTCACTGAACACAAAGCTAATACAAATTACCCTGAGTGTCCATGTTCATCTATGGCACAAGCAGAGTTTCTGTGAGAAGGAAGAAAAAAAGAAAAAAAAAAGAGAAGGCAAAACTATAGAGACAGTAGTTTTTAAAAAGGCCAGGGTTTGGGAGGGAGGGATAAATAGCCAGAGCACAGAGCATTTTTAGGGCAGTAAACATACTTTGTATGGTACCATGAAGGTGGGTACACGCCATTATACACCTGTCCAAACACAGAATGTACAGCACCAACGGTAAATTCTAAAGTAAACTATGAATTTTGGGTGACAATGACATGTTAACATAGGTTCATCAATTATAACAAATGCACCACTCTGGTGAGGGATGTTGATAACGGGTAAGACTGTGCACGTGTGGGGACAGGAACACATGGGAAATGTCTGTACCTTCCCCTCAATTTTGCTGAGAATCTAATAAAACAGCCCTAAAAAATGAAGTCTCATAATAAATTTTAAAAGAACAAAAATAAAAGGCACGGTCTAAAAAGGGAAAGGAGTGTGCTTTGTCTTGTCCTGCTCCCCCCACAACATGTACAGGTGCCTCTCTTCTATAAACCTGAGTGGCACAGTGGTGATGCAGAAAGATGAAGGAGACCCCAGGAGTCAGGACTGGGGGGAGCCACCTGATGTGGTAGACCACACCGCTGGCTCTGGGACACAGGCCAACATCTCCACATCTGTACCAAATAGGACTGCGCCACAAAATCCCTCCCAGTCTTGAGAGACTATGAAGCTCTGCAGTAAGTTAAATGAAAAATGGGAGAGATGTTGCTCGTGTTACAAGTAGATACCTATCAATAAGTAAAATAGAAAGCTGCCAATAGTTATATCAACTTTGCCATATTATGAGAGCTTATCAGTATGCAAAAAGCATGTATTTGGACCCATTATACGTGAAGCGCTTTTAACATTTAAGCTTTGGTTCTATCATATGAGGTACATCCTCACATGTAATCAGGATCCCTTCCCTAAATTCTGACAAGCATTATCTCTATCATAACTTGATACTTAGCGTATATTGCTCTGGGTCTATTTATGTCTTGTTACCTTTTATGTGAAGTTATCTTGTCTTTCTTACTAAACTGCAGGCTGTTGATAGATTTAGTTACGCAGAATAAGCAAACCTTAAATTCTGCCAATGAGCTGTCACTTCTACTTGCCTAGCAAAATCATCAAAGTAAAGGTTTCAAATTCAGAATGACTCATGAATACATCCTAATGGGTTTTTTGTTTTGTCTACTTAGAGAACATCACAACTAACCTTGACTTGTGTATTATGAATATCACCTTTCAAAAATGATTTAGAGTAGTCCCAAAGAACTTTCCAGCTTGGTCGGAGACTTATTATTCCTTCAGGCTTTCAAATGAATAGATTTCTACAGTATTTTTCGTGCAAATGGAGAGATAAGCCATGCAATTAAACATGCAGATAACTTAAGGTACAGTGATAGACAATCAGACGGTCTTTTCCTCTGGCTGCTTGGAAGGCACCCATCAATTCTCTCTGCTCCCAGAAAAGAATTAAGTTAGAGAGAGCCATGGATTGTGGCAGTCAGTAAAAACAAGAATTAAATCAAACAGAACCCGATAGATGGAAACTTGGGTGGGCTGGTGAAAATCCAGTCAAATTGCTAGATATGTATGTCCAGCTGCAAAGGTTAATAGTTAAATACATTTGTTATATTACCACAAGAAATCACGCCTTGACAGTAAAACCTCAAAGGGCCAACACTGAAAAATTCAAACAGCAGCTGTTATTGCCTAAATGACTAAATGCCCTTAATAAAAATATCAGATAATCCAAACCCAATTAATTCAGAGCTCATTTTTCTGGTCCCTTGCATTTCAAATTAACAAAGTTTTTACTCTACCTGACTGGTAAATGTTTCCTATCACATTCTATTTGCATCTAATTATTTCTAGAGGCACCAGATTTAAGTGGTCTATGGTGCATGGGTTATTACACACTTTCTCTACAGGTGAAGATATCAACATTGTCGAACCTCACCTGCATTTGTGGTCCATAGTATCAGTGTCACATGGTTATCACATTTCACTACAAAATACAGATAATCGTCTTCTAATAAGAGATAATAAGCTTCTGCCATGTGGATATACCACCATATATGTGTCGAACACCAACTAATCCCATCTGAACTGGATATTTGCAAGGCTCTGCAGGCTGTTGTGTGAGAAGGTCATTATGATCCCTACCCTCTAGATCTCAGGACGTGTGTATGGGTATACACAAGTCAAGAAAAACACCACCACCACATGCATGCACTACTAGAAACCGCATAGGGAAGATTCTATTGCACAGTTATTGAAGGCAGAGGTTTGCTTATTTTACATTATCTTCCCTGATATCTATATCAATTCCCTAAACACAATTGCAAAACATAAACATTTGTTAAGGAAACAAAATCATGAATGAAATTTTAAAATGCTAATTAAAGGATAAACATTAACAAGTCTATAAGGATTTACAAAACAGATATACTGCTGCAGGTGGGAATATTCATGAAAGGCTATATGAAGGAGGCAAAATTTGAACTGGTTCTTGAGGCATAAACAGATTCTAAGGAATTCAGACATAATTCACATAATTCAGCATTAAGTTTCCACTACCTATTAGATACTGTGTTAAACACTTCTGAAAATGAAAATATGACTTATGCCAGGCTCCTGTCCCCTTGACCTTGTAATTTAGTGAAGGGCATATAACATAAATAATAAAACACATGAGCAAGTGCTGTAATACAGAGAACATACAACATAATGGGAAGTCAGAAGGCAGCTTCTTAAAAGTTTTGTTAGAGAAAGTCATTCAGTTGAATTTTAGTGGAGTAACAGTAACCAAAAATTAAATGAAAAGGAAGATGGGAATAAAACATCATTCCAGTTGAAGAGAGAATTGCTTCTCAGTAAAAGTGAGAAATTCCTAATTTTAAAGTATTGAGTAACAGGTCTACTAGGTGGAATTTTAAATGTGTTTAGCAGCAGAATCTTATTATTCACTTATTCATCCAATGTATATTCACTGAACACTTATTATATGCCAGGTACTGTTGTAGGACTCAGGAATGTAGCAACCAGTGAGACCAGACAAGGCTCCTGAAGAAAGACAGATAATAAAGAAGACAAATTCAAATAGTCAGAAGTCTTTAAAGAGGAAATAGGGTGAGTTATCTTCCACTTCCATCCCTGTACCTTGCCCCTGAAGCCAATGGAAAACTCCTGGAGTAGAGTCTTCATACATAAGGTTTGAAAGGATGTGTCCTGAATAATCCCTAAAGTTCCTAAATGCCACATGAAGCATTTTGCTTGGCTCACAGAGACTCACAAGAAAGACAACTAAAATAAAACTGTACTTTATTATAGTGCTATTCAATCCCTGTCGTCCAGGGATTGGTCCTGACCATGAACTGTGCTATGGACCCACAATGTGACAATGTCCTGACAACCAACCATCCAAGCAATGGACTCATCTCATTAACCAGGTTACAAACCAGTTTGCATATTGTCAAACTCAGGTGTTGAGTTGCATGTTGTGTGAACTTCACATAAGCCATACCCAATAACAGGACCACAGATAAACTCATGATTTATTTTGAATTAAGTAAACAACAACAACAAAACTGGTCTATCACCACAGAAAGTTGGAGTATTGCTTTATAATAATGGCAACTACTAGTGTTTATTATATGTCAAGAATTATTGTCAGTGCTTACATGGATTATCTCTTTCCATACTCCCCACAAACTTGTGAAGTAGTTACTCTTATTATCTCCATATTTTGCAGGCATGAAACAGATTACCCAGCCATGTGCTTAGAAGGTCAGAGCCGGAACTGGAATCTAGTTCCTCTGACTATACTCTTTACCATTTTCCTGAATTGTCCCCATGCCTCTAACTCACTCAAGCCTGAGTCCCATGAAGTGAAGACCCATGTGTCTTTCATCTTTGTTTCATCTTTGTTCATCATCATAGGTAGGAAACATGTGGTACAGAATGGAAGGGAAATGCTAGAGAAGAAAACATACTTTAAAAGTCAGCGGTGCTATCAAGAAACTGGGGATAAATACCAAGTGGTGATGATGGACATGGGGAGGAAAGAGACTTATGAAAAATAGTGCCAACGTAGAATCCACAGGACTTGTTGACAAAATGGACATGAAAATCAAGGAGAAAGGAACCTATGATACCAATGTTAGGCACTGGACAACTAGGAAGAGTGAACTAGGAGAAAAACAGCTGTTAAGAGAGGTCTGTGAGACACGCAAGAAAAGGTGTCCAGATAGCAGATATCCAGGTAGAAATTTAAAAATGCCCAAAGAATAGGGCTTTATTTTATAGGCACAGATTTCAAGTGTGTAAAGACATTGTGTAATGATACTAGACTTTCCTCCAGGGCTTGGCAATATGGAATGAAGGAGAGGACTAAGGAAACAGTCCTGAAGCTGTGCTTCACAAAATGTCCATCAATCAGCCATATCACAGAATGGGGCATGGAAGAAGAGATGGATATTTTAAGGGTGGGCTGAGCCTTCTCAATTCATTGCTTGACTCTACTACCAATGTACCTAAGGGTGGATTACGTTGCAATCCTGACACTCCAGCATCCAGGAGTTTTTGTTTTTAAATGGAGAAAGCTCTTTCCTTTTCAAGGCCCATGGTTTTTCCTCAGAGTTAGTGCTGGCCTGAATATTCTTGGCTCTTTTTAGGTAAGGATGAGTCTGTGTCAGGTTAAGAATGGATGATTTCCCAGTACACAGTGTCTATGTCAAAGACATATTCTTATCTATAAAATGAACAGTCATTTAATTATGTCATGGCTTATAAAAGAACTATGTGGGATTTATCCAGCCTTCTACTCTGTTGTACCTGTAATTAAGATGACTTCTGTATTTTCTAAAATTAATCTATTACCCTACTTCATAGTATTTAACCTGCTGATCTTTTTATTCATTTAAAGTGTCCTTAAATTTAGCAGAATCTCATTTTCTTTCACAGGACAGTTGACGTGGCTCTTTTTCTCTGTACTGTATCATAAATCTTGGCAAGGACGCTCAATGAAAAGGAACAGTCTACGGAAGGAACCCTGGCTCAGAGACCCTAGGGAAGGTGAAACAAGCTGACAGAAGCCTGGCCCATGTCTCCAGGGAAATTTAACCTTAACCCTCCAAGGCTTAGGGAGGTTAAGAAAAATACTGCCTGAGCTAATAGAACCCTTAATTCATAGGGAGAATTTTCTCTGTGAGGATAAGAAAAATTCTGAAAGCTGGAAGGGTCAGAATAAGAAAAACTAGAGTGGCCACTATATATCCAGACTAGCACAGAGATTCTTTGTATCCTGTGAACTGGTGTGCTGGGCAGGGCAAGAGAGCACTGGAGAGGCAATTCCTACAGGTCACATCCTGCCAGGGGCAATTTGTTTTTACTATATGAAATTTATTGTCAAATTGGTTTCCATACAACACCCAGTGCTCATCCCAAAAGATGCCCTCTTCAATACCCATCACCTACCCTCCCCTCCCTCCCACCCCAGGGGCAATATTAAATTGCTGTCAATGCTTGCTATTCCACTGGGAATCAAGGAACCCAAATGCTGTCTCCTCTGCTCACTTCTTTTGTGAGCTTCAGAGGTTCACTTCACCCTTGGTCCCAGTTTAGTCATCTGTAAATCAAGAGATTTTTACTACATTAAACTGCAGGACCCCTTTCATTTGTTTAAAGAATTTTTTTTTTTATTGCTTTTTTTAAATTTATTTTTGAGAGAGAGATAGAGGAGATAGAGACAGAGAGAGAGTGCAAGAACGAGTGAGCAGGGGAGGGGCAGAGAGGGAGACACAGAATCTGAAGCAGGCTCCAGGCTCCGAGCTGTCAGCACAGAGCCTGACACGGGGCTCAAACTCACGAACCATGAGATCATGACCTGAGCCAAAGTCAGACGCTTAACCGACTGAGCCACCCAGGTGCCCCTAAAATTTTTTTAATGTTTATTTTATTTTTGAGAGAGCAAGAGACAGAGCATGAGTAGGGGAGGGGCAGAGAGAGAAGGAGACACAGAATCTGAAGCAGAATCCGGGTTCTGAGCTGTCAGCATAGACCCCAAAGTGGGGCTCAAACTCATGAACTGTGAGATCATGATCTGGGCTGAAGTTGGACACTTAACCAACTGAAGCACCCAGGTGCCCCAGGACCCCTTTCTTTTGTAATCTTCCTTAATCAATCACCCTCAGCTCCTTCCAACTAGATCACAACTGCTGGATAGCTTGGGGTGGGTGTGCTAGGAAGAGTGATGTGGAGGTGGATGGAGATGATGAGCCACAGGAGGAGTCGGGAAGAAAGCTGGTAGGAAGCATGAAGAAAAAGAAAAGGAACAGTCTTCATTCCATGACACCAGTGTCTACTGTTAGCTTCTTTTCTACTACTAACATCTAAGAGATAATCCAAACCATGTCCTGTTTTGAAGACGGTTTTCAGAGGCCAAATAATGGATGACATATTGGGGAAAATAAAAGAGATAGCCTGAGGGTGAGTTTCCTTTAAAATTAAAAATAAAATAATGAGACCATTAAAAAAGGCATAAAAATCCATTTGAAACTCATATGAGAGAATGGTTTCTGGAGGGAACCTAAAAACATGTCATTTTCTTTAAAACCTTACCCAAACACATACATACTCAAGCATTCAACGTGTATTTATTGAGCACCTGTGATGCAACAGGCACCATTCTAGACCTTAGATAATGGTTTCATATATATGTTCATGGATTCCACATAATACAATCAAATATCTGATGGGGCACCTGGGTGGCTCCATCAGTTAAGCATCTGACTCTTGATTTCTGCTCAGGTCATCATCTCATGGTTCAGGAGATCCAGCTCCACACTGGGCTCAGCACTGACAGTGTGGAGTCTGCTTGGGAATCTCTCTCTCCCTCTCTGCCCCTCCCCCACTCGCTCTCAAAAATGTATGCACTTTAAAAAATCTGATTTTCTGTTATTCACTTCCAAAAACATTTTCTTACATTCCATGCACTTTGATATGAATATCCTTCATATGGGACACCTACTTAATTTAGGATAGACATCATATCTGATGGGTTTCTGATATAAAAAGCCCAAGAAAGAATGGAACACTTGCACTCTTCAAACAGATTTTATTGTTACAAATTTCATCAAGAATTTATCCAACCTAGAGAGTCAGTCCAAGTGTCTGCCATAGCCACCTGGGACTGCAAGAGTCAAGTTGCAGAGAAAAGTTACATGAAAGGTACTTCAATTCAGTTCAGCAAATAGTTTTAAACACCTCTTCTTTTTTAGGGGTTTAGGAGAGATTCAAAGATGCAAGAGACAGCAAGAAATTTACAGATTAGTAGGAGAAGGCAAACTCATGAATAATCAACAGCCTGGCAAAATATCCTAAATTCTGTTAACAATACGTACATAAAGCGCTATGAGAGAAAAATCTGATTTGATCAGGGATGAGCAAAACGTCATGAAATTGCATCTGCACTGAGTTTTGAAGGATATTTAGAATTTCAAGGGGACAAAAACAGTGATGCTAAGAAGCAAAAGAGGTGATAATAAGACACTTATTGAGTACTTACCCTAATAACAAACTGTACAAGATTTTCTTTAAATCTTACAACATCCTTATAAAAGATAACATTACACTAGTCAGGAAAACAAACTGCTTCTAGTATTTGTAGCCAAGGCCATGTGATGCAGGAAACTGAGGTAGCACAAATATTGGCTAAAGAAGGCAATGAGGGGGGCGCCTGGGTGGCGCAGTCGGTTAAGCGTCCGACTTCAGCCAGGTCACGATCTCGCGGTCCGGGAGTTCGAGCCCCGCGTCAGGCCCTGGGCTGATGGCTCGGAGCCTGGAGCCTGTTTCCGATTCTGTGTCTCCCTCTCTCTCTGCCCCTCCCCCGTTCATGCTCTGTCTCTCTCTGTCCCAAAAATAAATAAACGTTGGAAAAAAAAAAAAAAAAAAAGGGAAAAGCTGCTGCCGTATTTTCCTCTATCGTCTCCCCTTTAAAAAAAAAAAAAAAGAAAAAAAGAAGGTAATGAGGGACATAAAGGGGAAGGGAAGATGACAGGAGCTTGGGGCCAAGGTCACTCAGAATCACAAAGGAGACCCAGACACTCTAGAGACAGCACCTGAGAGAGGCAGAGTAGCCTCCCTCTTCCTCCTCTCTACTCCATCACCTGCTAGTGCCTCTTAGAGCCAAACCCGGCCAGAACCCAGCTGAGCAGACCTCCTGGGACTCTTCCACCTATGGGGTGAATCCTTCCAATATAGAGCAGAGGAGGAGAAGTTCAGAAATACATCTGTGGGCAAGGACACCAGCCAGGGATGACACAAACTCCCCTTGCTGATGACAAATTCAAGTGCAGACAGGTGGAAGTGACCTGACCCATGTTGCTCAGGATATGGCAGGTGATATTTGGACCCAGTACGGACTCCAGGTCTGATCTTTTCTGAATGTCACAGTTGCCACTTTCACAAATTCCCAGAGCACTCATCTGTGGTGGAGAAAGAGCTGCTTTGGTAAAGGAATCAAAGCCCAATCCAAGGAATCAGAATTCACTTGATGGAGAAGAAAATACTTAGCCTTGAAACCTACTAGTACATGTTAGAGAAGAGAAGAAACTCATTCTTCTCCTTTGCTCCTTACATCTTTCCATGTACTGATCCTTTACTCACTGACAAGAAAAAGGGGAATCTAGATTAAAAGGTTCAAAAAGAGGCAGTCAAGTCCCCTGGCAGGGGTCAGTGGGAAATATCAATGGGACGAATGTAGCATCCATCATGTCTGCATCCAAATACCATTACCGCTAGGCTACTTGATGCTGTTACACAACCTGTGTAAATTTCCCAAGCCTTCTCCCTTGAGCAAATGACAATAGAAGTATTTAATAATCTCACAATACTTTGCTTGTTAACACCTATAGACAACCTGAGCTTGGTGTGTAGATCCTCCAAATATCATCCACACAGGGGCAGGAAGAAGAGAGAGAGAGTCTAATTTGCATAAAGGCCACCAGGCACTGAGAGGTTAAACGACTTGCCCTTGGATCCCACAGAGCCACAGCAAGGAGGAGAGGTAAAGGGAAGGCTCCCAATTTCTCCAGCTCAGGTCTCTATTCTGCCACTTCAGACAATCACATAGCAGGGAAAACAGCACTCCTATGGAGAAGCTGGACTCCGGCAGCCCCTCAGAACAGCCAGGAGATCAATGCTTATTAGCACTTCTCCTCAAGCACCTGCCCAACATGAAGCAGGCCAGCTGGAGAAATGCCCTGTTCCTTATTAACTCTTTCATCACTGGGTTTCATTCCACTTGCCCCCAAAATAATAGTACTTACAGTAAGAAAAACACCTTAAGTATCAAACTACCTGCAGATGTGAAAAACCACAGACCAGCAAGGTAATTGTGGGAAATCACATAGGAAATTAGTGGATTACTGTATGTTCCATGCCAGCAAAAGTCTAACAAATAGCTCTGGGTGCGATGGGGACAGAGATCCTGAATTTTAGTGTTTGCTGATTTCCATGACAAATTCCCACAAAGAATTTCAACCAAGTATTGTTCAACCTGCTTGCAAAATTCCCGAACGTTTAACAATTAATTGGCTCTCACGAGCCAGTAAGAGCCAGCTCCAGCCCACCACGAACTACTACACCCCAAAACCCCAAATCCCATTTGCTGTATGTCCAAACTCAGTTTCTCTCAAGATCCAATCCAAACATCAAGCAGTTTCTGCATATGGTTGCTACCTACCAAGTACCTTTTCAAGAAATCAAATGTGTAGAATGCCAGCTATACATAGGAGCCCTTCCCAATCTCTACTGTTCTCCCTGACAGCTTAAATTAAGTTTTGTCCTTTATGACCTTAAATAGCATTTCTTTTTACATCTCTTTTACGGAATTTTTGGGTTTTTTACCTTTTTCAATCCACACTATTCAACATTTATTCAACAGTTACATATCTGGTACATATTTAATCTCCTGAGCTAGATGTTAAACTCCTTGAGGGTAGGAATAATGTCTTGTTCATCTTCATATTCCTGCAGAATCCTTGCCTGGGCATTACACCAAATCATCACTCAACAAAAATTGAACGAATGAATTCTGATGAATCAAGATTTGCCCTGGGCTGCTTATGGATTGAAAATAACTCAATGCTGCTCTGTGTAAAACAGGAAACTTTGAAATGTTAATGACTTAAGCTATGATGTGCCTACAGGAAAAATGAACACAAGTTGCCAGTCTTGATGAAATTGTACTCCTTTACCAGAGCAAAGTAGCAGAAAAAGCTTTTCTTTAATCAGGAAAAAGAAGCCCAGGAGGTTTCTGTACGATGAGAAGGAACCATGTGTCTGCCCCACTCCCTGCTATGTTGTCTCTTATCAATGTTTCTATCTTTGTCTTCTATGATTGCCCCTCCCTCAGCTACTCCCCATTTCTAAGTCTGCTAAGATAGCATTATAGCAAAACCGGGCAGGGGTTTACAGCAGGTGTTGGCCACAACACTGGTTCCAATCCTCCGGGCTGGGAAAACATAGACCAGGGCTCTAGTTTAAACAGACTGTTGAAAATTCAGTTTCCTAAACTAATAGTAATACAAGAATGCTTTTGTGCTAACATTTTCAGAATTACTGTGTTCGATGTTTAGTACTTTTGTTAGTATTTTGGACATTATTCTTTAGAAAGAGGTAAAGAAGTGTTGAAGGTTACACAAAAGGTTTCAAATACTCCGTGGTTAAAAGTCAAATGTTTGTAGACAGGCAAACAAATACAGCATAATATGACATTGAAAGAGTTCTGCTGGTATTAGTTTATGATATTCAAGTAACTTATTTCAATGTTTACAGTAGAACTTATTGGTTAAAATTATATTCTTCTTTTAATTTAAACTAGATACAATTTTTTTCTTCAGCAAATCTCTTTGGAAATGATAGCACTCTGTACTTTGTTTTTGCTTATTTTTAACATTGTCTGTCTTCATATCCTAAAACACAATATAGGCCTCCATTTAATTTCTGCAGTTAGTCTTATTCCAAATTCTATGGAAGAAGTACCTCACGGTAGTATAAATATTCTGCCACAGAATTCCTTAGGTCTACATACTTTCTCAATTAAGAATATATCAAACAACACTTGCTGTTTGACAGCAGGTGTCCCATTTTTATCTACCACTCTGTATTGCATGGAGATCTATCAACCCTGAACACAAGTCTGATGTGGAACCAGAAGGTGTTTGCACTTTTGAAACCTCTGGTAGGACTGATGTTAGTACTGGCATCAAAGATTGAATACGCAAAACAAAGCAGAGAACACATGCAAGGACTCCGGTGCACCAGACTTTTTCTTTTTAACTTGTCCAGGTGTATGTCTCAAACCCACAGCTTTCGTGAGAGAGCTTGTGAAGAGCAATGATAGCAAAAATACATGGATGTTCCCTGCATTCAGGGGCATCCACACTTGTGAAAAGACTTGAGTTTTATTTCTGGGTAGCTAAATTGGTAAAATGTGTTAAATGAAATGATGCTTATGTTACCCTATTTTCAATGCTGTAAATGTTGCACAGTAGATTATTGTCTTATTTTTGGTACATAAATGAGGTTTGTGAATTGACGCTGTTGGAGGGTTATGACTGAGAATACTGACCGAGTTAATCCTGGCCTTGAAGCAGAGTTCACCAGTGAGCTTAGTAGGAGTCTCAAAGGAAGGAGTCCTAATGACTGCAACACCCACAAGAATGCTGTTTGTGGCAGTTCTGGGTTTCAGGATTAGATTCTTTCTATAGGGTTGTTGACGTTGAAAATTCTTAAATAAAACTTTTTTTTTTTTTAAAGAAGGAAACCAACTAGTCTCACTTTCATTTTAGATTAGCAACCGAGATTCTGAGAGATCAGGTGATTTGTTCAAAGTCCAACAACTTGTAGATAACAGAGAAAGGACTCAAACTGACGTCACTCAGTGACTTCTATATTAACAATCCCTTCAACACTTTCCTCCCCATAACATGTGTTAACATGTTATGCTTTTCTTCTGCTCCATTTGTAGTCTCCATTTTTTTTTTCTCAGCTACCCCTTTGTGGATCATACTGTTGGGTCTATCAGTTAAGTAGTCTTGTTTGAAAGGCCCTGGCCGAGGTTCATGGCCCAGGCACACCCACCACCTTGG
The DNA here is from genome assembly GCF_018350175.1 of Felis catus. NCBI lineage: Eukaryota > Metazoa > Chordata > Mammalia > Carnivora > Felidae > Felis > Felis catus. The sequence continues at coordinate 71,122,087 of NC_058379.1, read as the reverse complement.
ACACAGCAACTGTACCTCAAATAAGCATATGATTCCGATCAGTTATTTTTAAGGAACCGATATTAATGATGGAAGAGAGAAAGGTACCTTTTCTTCAGAGTAGGACCTGTAAATTCCACATCACCTGAATCTTCTAGATGCCATTTTTCTACTCTAGAGAGATCTTGCTGAGAATGAAGCCAATACAAAGAGAAGCAAAACAGAAAAGATTCAAGAAGCTGACATCAAAAGGGCCTCTGGATCCACCTACACCTGAACTTAAGTCCTAAACTGTTGTATTATTAAAGCTAAAAGTGTTCCTGTATTTTCCATTTTCTACCAAGCTGTGATTTTTACTTCTCCTCTGCCTTGGATACCTCTTATGCTCCACCTCACATCATCCATGTTTCTGTGGCCCTCAGGTCCACGCAAGTAAAAATTCAAAGCATCTGGAAAGCACCACCTCCCCTACATCACGAATCTCTCACTTTCTGCTCCAGGTTCCTCTCACTCTCTGAGGGGGAGCTGCTGGGAACCACTATGTGCAAACTTGAAAATACAAAGGACTTCCCATCCTTTGGGGGCAAACCCTGAGTATTGGAGGGCTGGAGCTGGTGGGTTGTCACTTCCCCTTTTCATCCCTCAGGCAGTCCATTCAGAGGTATATTCTTCACAACTCCTAAGGTCCAGCCTCATTTGTCCAGTGGGGGTGAGCTAGACAGTTCACCTGATACTGGCTTCCCTCCTTCCTTGGCAGTCCCAAAGTCAACTACCTGACTGGCTAGTTTAGCTTTGTAAAAGAAGCCCAGGCCAATACAACTTCTTGGTGGCATCTAATAGATCCCATTATTCCTTTTTTGGAACTCTTGCCTCCCTTTACTTCTGAGATACTGTATTTTTTCTGGTTTTGTTTTTTTCTCTTCTAACTCCTCCATTAGTATGTCCCATACGAGCTTCTCTTCCTCCATTTTCCCATTAAATGACAGTGCTGCCCAAGATGCTGTGCTCAATCATCTCTCTGCAGTCCTGAGCTCTCCCACACCAATAGCTTCACCAAATACTTACAGCCACTCTCTAATCTCAAACCCAGACCCACATGATAAGCAAGTTCTCAGAGCAAAAAGATCAGTCCATGCCATTTGTGTTCTGTTTTGATTTTTGTGCCAATTTGATGCCTAGAACTGATCTAGAAATAGCAAAATGATGGCCATTTAGATGAATACCTTTCACTCGTTTGCTTGACCCATATACCTTAAGGGACCTCATACTTCATAACTGCACACATTTCCCACAAGATGTTAGAGTCCATTTTCTTGTCTATAAACAGAATTTTAAATAATTTTTAGAAGGCTGGGAATTAAATTTTATACTGCCCCTTAGGAACTGTAAAAAGGCAACTTTATTTAATCATTGTTAGTGTTGTGCATATTTCCTTGATGAGGGAAAATGGGAGGTTGGGGAAGGGAGAGAACAGGTGTTGAATTTGTACCTCTGAACCTCTTGGCCCTAGTCACTTCCACTAACCCCTGCTGACTCCCTGAGTCACAGGAACAGGTATAGCTTTTGGTTATTGATTTATCTGCAAAGCCCCTGGACACTGAAACTCTGGAATTCCTGTAAATTCTATGCATCATAATAGGTTTTAAGTCTGAGACTCGGAACACCTAGAATTACAAGTGACTAGGAGAGCTTAACTGAGCTCACAACCTCGTTCTCTTCTGTGATCTATAAATATAGAACTCTACTCACCAACTATGTTCTCTTTTATGTCGGCATACCCCCAGCCCCTCAGGATCTACGCTCAGAGGAAAAGAGAACTGGAGGCCAACTCAGCAGCCAGCCACTCAGACACTGTGAAGGTATGTGTTTATGCATCTTGCCAATGAGTCTTTTTTTGCCTGCTCCCAAGGTGCTAGTTCCTGAACTCGATCACATTATAACCAATTGCTGTCTGCAGAATGTAAATTCAAACCATGTTCTCTAATTAATCTATTGTGTTCCATCCAATTTGCATTAGAAGTTGTAGGAGCAATGCCTGTAATTGCTTTTTTCCATGGCTAAGCTTATTAGAGACCTGTGCTCTGAGTGAGGAGATGCTGTGACGCACTTCTAGTATTGCAACCTTGTCCTTTGGACAGCCTCTTCTCTGGATGCTCAGAGGTTAATGGTCCTGAGTCTTAAGTTTAAACTCTCTCTAGCCAAATGTCTGTCTTCTCAGTTGTAAGCAAGCAGATGCAGAGCAGAGACAAATTGAGAGGAGCTAATTATAGCAGGAGGCTCCAACTTCCTAAGACCCAGGGTTGAAAGTGAAGAGAGAATTTGACTCAAAGTCCTTTCCTGTGGACAGCAGGACGACAGTGTGTGTGGGGGGGGGGGGGGGGGGGGGAGGCAGGAGTTTCTCACCCATGCTACTCCACACTCAGCCTCCAGCTATTCAACAAAATTGCTATTTAAGTGTACCTGCCAGTAGTGGCTCTAGGGCCTTGGCTCCAGGTAAATGGATCTCAACTCCTTGATTCTCTAGATTCCTCTGTTTCACTAGATTTCAGGATGACACTGTGCCCTGAGATCTCAGCTCTTTCTCTAATGAGTTCAAGAAAAGTCACTGAATTTTCAGAATGTTCAGGTTTTTTCTTGCAGGAATGGGAATGACAAGTTCCAAGCTCTTAACGTGTCACCACTGAAAACAGAAGTCTTTATATACATTTCGATATTTTTTGGTCATCTTCTATGTTAATATCTTAGCCTTGTTTTCCAAGTGAAACAAATGTCATGGTATTTGGCTTAATGTAAATAACACTGCTAATACTGTGCCACTAGACTTATGCTCTAGACCTTTCCTGTGACAGTACATCTAGGTCTCCATTTTGTTTTTAATTTTTTTAATGTTTATTCATTTTTGAAAGAGAGAAAAACAGAGCACAAGTTGGGGAGAGGCAGAGAGAGAGGGAGACACATAATCTGAAGCAGGTTCCAGGCTGTCAGCACACAGCCCAACACAGGGCTCGAATTCACAAACTGTGAGATCATGACCTAAGCTGAAGTCAGACACCCAACTGGCTGAGCCACACAGGTGCCCCTAAGTCTCCATTTTCAAAATGTGGATCATCACACATGAAAATAGCTTTACAATACAGAAAATATCAAAAGTGTTTGGCCACATTGGTTAGTCCAAAGTTTCATCACCTATTGCTGGTGGGAGGTTAAATCGGATTTGCCACTTGTGATAAACTGTTAGGTGGTTTATTCTAAATCTGAACACATGCATAGACCCTATCACAATCCAGTGATTTTAGTTGTAGGTATATAACCGGAAAAAGGGGTAAGATATGTTCCTAGTAACAGTATTTGTTATAGCCATGAACTAGGAACAACGCAAATGTCACTAGAATGGATAAATGGATTGTAGAATAAATATTGGAATATTATACAGCAATGAGAATTAAGGAAAAATCTCACAAACACTGAAAGAAGCCAAACAAAAAACAGTACATAGTATATAACTGCATTTAGTTGTAGTTTAAGAGCAGGCAAAAAAGTAAGCTATGGTATTAGAGATCAGGAATGTGATTTCCTGTTAAGGGTATCAGTTATTAAATGAGCACAAAGGGACACATGATGCTGGCAATGACCTATTCCTTGAGCTGTTTACATGGAGTATTCAATATGTGAAGATCTAACAAGCTGTAGACTTATGATCTGTGCATTTCTTACATGTTTATTATATTTCACTACAAAGTTTATAGAATCATAGATAATGAAGTCTAGCAATCTTGTTTGGTTCATGTTAGGTTCTAGAGCAATGTATGTGAAAATGCTTTGAAAAATCCCAATGTGATAGTGATGCACCGAATTATTATTACAATCATCCTCACCACTGCCGCCATCTATCCCATACTATTTACATGCAGTATAACCCCAAGTACTTGCACCTTTCTAAATCAGAGACAATTCTAGCCTATGTAAATTTATCTTAGAATAAATGAGAAATCTGATCTCAATTTGAACTTTCTCAGTACTCAGATTCCTGGATTTTCTTTTTACTGCAACATTTTATGGAACTGAAGGCTAATCTAAAGCCAATGTAAAAGATGACCATCAGAATTACCAAGCATGTTTCCTCATTAGACAAGGCCTTACTGGGTAAGAAATATAGTCCTTCTCTACTCTGTTGGTAGAGTTGTGCACACGTGGCTTATTATTGTCACTTGTTCCAGAGAGTATTTTTTCTCCATATCCTCTCCACTCTCCCTCTCTGGTTTACAATATTGAGGCTATTTGGACAACTCATAGGGTTCAAGCCAATCTTGACAAAACCTCTGATCCTTTGTGCAGTCTACCTTGGACGCCTAACTTTTATGATCCATGTAACTGTCCTTAAAATGGTTCATTCTGCAGACAGAAACCCAAGCCCTTTAAAAGAAGGGAAAATGTGTTAGATCAAAGCTATAAACAGCAAGGGGCACTTGGGATGGATTAGAAGATGAGCTAATGGGATGCAAAAGTAGATGATTTAGATGGCAACTTTTAGCAGAAAGATAATATCTTAATGGTTGATTAAGATCTTTTTCTCCCACCATACATTCTAAGTGCCAAGAAAGCAGGAACAAGGCTGCATATGGATCATTGACTTCCTGGTGATTAAACCCAGTACCTAACAGGTTCTCAAATGAGTGAATGATAGCTGATGGAAACGTGGACATTTATTTGGTTAAAACTATCCTGAGGACAACTAGTTAGGCCAAACATAGAGGCAAATATCAGTAAGTAGAAAGGGGAATGGGGAGGAAGCCCAATAAAATGTGAAGATTTAAAACATATAGAATGGGGAAATTTGAATATCATCTATCTGATAAGGGATTTGTATCTAGAAAATCTAAAGAATGATTACAACTCATTTATAAAAAGACAATTCATCTAATTTTTAAATGAACAGATTTGCATAGATATTTCTCCAAAAAAGATACACAAATGACTAATGTGTAAAGACACTCAATATCATTAGCCATCAGAGAAATGCAAATCAAAACCACAATGAGATCCACTTTATATTCATTAGGAAGGTTAGAGTCCAAGAGACAGATAATTACAAGTGTTGGTGAGGATGTGAAGAAATTGAAACCCTCATACATTTCTGGGAGGAAGTAAAATGTAGCTGCTTTGGAAAACAGTCTGGTATTTCATTAAACAGTTCAAGAGACCCACCATATGACCTAGTAATTCAACTCCTACATATATACCCAAGAGAAATGAGAACATAGGTCCTCACAAAAACTTGAGCAGAAATGTTTATAGCAGATTTGTAATAGCCAAAAAGTAGGAAAAACTCCAAGTGTCTATCAATGAAGGAATGAATAAAATGTGGTATATCCATATGATGGAATACATTTGGCAATTTTGAGAGCGAGGGGGCACACAAGCAGGGGAGAGGGGTAGAGGAAGATAAAGAGAGAATCTTAAGCAAGCTCCACACTGAGCGCAGAGCCCAACATAGGGATTGATCCCATGACCTGAGCCAAAATGAACAGTTGGGTGCTCACATGACTGAGCCACCCAGGACCCCACATTTGGCAATTTTAAAAAGGAAGTATGATTCATACTACACTATAGATTAACCTTGAAAACATCATGCTAAATAAAAACAGAGAGACCCGAAGGACCTTCTATTGTATGATTCCATTTATATGAAATATCCAGAACAGGATAAAAAAGAAAGATCAGTGATTTCCTAGTAGTAGGAGGCTACTGCAAGTTGGTAAGAGCTAAGGGATATACTTACTTTGGGGGGTGATGGAATGTTCTAAACTGTGGTGACAAATGAATAATTCTATGAATATAGTAAAAGTCACTGAACTGTACACTTTAAATGAGCCAGTTTCATGGTTTGGGAATTATTTCCCAATAAAGCTGTTCAAAATAAAAGTGTGATCATTGAGATAGGAGACTAGGCACTCCTGAGAATGGCAATAGTAATAGAGAAAGGGTAGTTAAAAAAAAAAAATCAACAAAGAAACTTCATGTATGAAGTTATCTATTTTGCCTATAGAGGACCTCAAATTAATCCTTGACTCCAGGGTAAAACTAATTCCTCCTAAAATTGGGGGGCTTATTTTTCCTGCGCATATGCAACTGTAAATGAGGAAGAAAATATGAATAAATCAGGACATGCAAAAGCAAATTATGATAAACCCCTTTAGTACAGATTCTAATTTAATCATGAAAAAGCAGGACCTGTAAGTCAGATAAATTAACTTTTCAGGAAAAACCATGTCCTGGCTGGGTCCATGGCAATCACATCATCTCTTTGCCAGAATGTATTTTCTTTCTCCAGGCAGGTCTCTCGAATAACCCCCAAATATTCCATTAAGAGCATTTCTCTTTATGCATTCCTTTGTAGTTTAGTCATTGTTGCTGATACAATACTAACAGACCTTTTCTTTAAGTCAGACTTCCACTTATTAAAGCCGTGAGACAAAGAACATGTCCAGAAGTCTGACAATTTCTAGTCATTTTTTTTTCCAGACGTGTCTGCCATTGTTAGTTTTCTTTCTTTCACAAATAAGATGTCTGCAGAGTTACAACAAAGCATAACATTTCCTGTCTCTTAGCTTGAAGAATATAAAACTCCTAGCATTTTCTAGACAACTCCAAAAGTTCATCTAATATTTAGTAAAAATTTTAAAAACTTTCAATAGAGATTTATGGAGCTTCTCTGCTTTTATAATAAAAATTCTATGTTCTTACTATGAAAAACTATGAAACTTAGGGACAAAGAATGATAATACAGATTGATGTCCAGTAGGAGAGACTGTTTGGATCTCTCCTATTCTCATTTTGCTCTGCTCTTCTAATCAGGCTAGTACATAAACTACCCTGACTCCTTAAAACCTACCTGGTCTCATGTATAGGTATATGCAAATTCTGTATGATAATGAGAATAAAGTTGGCAAATTGACACGTTTTGCTATTTACTGATATTAAGTATTACCTGAAGGTTAGAAAGGATCTGAAACATCATACAGTCCAACCATATACTGATGACACTTGAATACCTTCCACCAAACTTCCAGTCCAACTCCTCAAACACAAGCAGTCAATTCTATTTCTATAAAGCTCCCACTGACTTAAAGTGCTTTATAATTAAAATTATTCTAGATCTCTCATCTTAGAGCCTACACAAAAGCAGCCTATATATTATCTTAATATTTCATTGACTCCCCACAAAAGTATAATAAATTCAATAACATTATCTCCATTTAATACCTACTCAAAGTGAGACTTGAGTAGCTTACTTTTTTCAGGCCCATGCTGCAAGGGGGTGGGGGAGCCAAAGGACCTCCAATTCTCTTTACTTCAAAGGCTTCTACTCATTCAGGAATAATTCCCCATTCTTTCAAACATTCTGCACCCAAGATTTTTAAAATTCTACTCAATGTACCCTCGTATGGTACTGTTAATGTGTGACATTCGGAATTCAACACTTCTAGAGTGATCTTATCAGGACAAAGTAGAACAAAAGCATCACACCTCTCTCCACAATTATATCCATGGAACATCATCTGCACTTACTGATTTTTTATCAATGGTAGGAGTTTGGGTGGTTTTGTTATTTTACCAGTAATATTTCAACAGATATTTCGGGAGCATTCAGAGCACCTTTCAAAAGCTCATAACATTCACTTCCATTCCCTTTTTTTTTTTTAATGTTTATTTTTGAGACAGTGAGCATAAGCTGGAGAGGGGCTAAGAGGGAATCAGAGGATCTAAAGCAGGCTCCACACTTACACCAGAGATCCAGACCTGGGGCTTGAACTCAAACTGTGGAGATCATGACCTGAGCCTAAGTCCAATGCTTAACCAACTGAGCCATTCACAGACCCCTATTTCCATTCCCTTGATTTGCAAATCAGCCATGTTAGGCAGGTGGGGGCAGTTATGAACTCTAGAAAGAGTTGAGAGAGACAATCCTAAAAACACTGCAGAGGTAGAAGTGTGACTTGACTCTATGCTGATCTCGTCACCCCAATCTCATGTTCTATTCACCACACAACACTGAGAATCAAAACTGAGTGCCCTACCCTTTCAAGCCCTAATTTTATATATGTTATTGTAACTTCTTCTTCTCTGTAAGCAATTGTTTTTAAAAGTTCACTATACATCCCTATGCTTCATACTGTGTAACTTCACCTTTTTAGGTACAATTATCAAGATCTGAGAAGTTGGCTTCTATGTGCTCCATAACAAAACATCCGATAAATGGCAGCAAATGCCAAAGTAGAGTTAAAAGTCTCAGAGCTAGGGTTAATGGGTTTTTTTTTCAGCATTTTAAGTATGCTGCACCATTGACTTCTATTCTCCATTTTTTTTTACAAGTGTGCTGACATTCTTAATGTTGTTCCCCTAAATACATCATTTATTCTTTTCCTAGATTAGGAGTTGGCCGCCTTTTACTGAAAATGGCCAGATAGTAAATAATTTATACTTATGTGGTTCTGCTTCTAGATTATAGACATTTTCCTGCTTGCTTCATAGTTATTTTTTGACACCAAACACTGGCTGTAAAAAAACTAGTATCAGAGACTGAATAAATAATGTTTATTCCCAGAGAAGGTCACACAACTTCCTTTCTCAATTATCTTGGTGAGGCTGACTCTAATCCATTATTGACCTGTGTTTGGGCTCTGTTGTAGCTTTAGAAAAATTCAGTCTACCATGGTCTTCAAATGTTTTTATGGTGGGAATACAGCTCTCCCTTAGTAGAGCTTCAGATCTGAACACCACCAAGACTCCAGAAACTGTCTTATGTTTTACAGTTGGTCACTAGCCCTCTGAGATATAGCAGCTGTAGTTGTGAACCCTCAGCTATATGACTGAATAATCACCTTTTGGGGCTCAGGTCATGATCTCATGGTTCAGGAGTTCAAGCCCCACCTCAGGCTCTCTGCTGTCAGCACAGAGCCCACTTTGGATTCTCTATTCCCCTCTTTCTCTGGCCTTTCCCTGCTTGCATGCTCGCTCTCAAAAATAAACATTAAAAAATAGTAATAACTGTCTTTTAGGTGTCACTTGAAAGTCTCACTTTCTATCCCTGCAACTGGTTTTCTAGGCTTCATGGAATTTCTACGCCTTGTTCTCACCCTTTTCAGTGAAAACCTGGCATATCTCAGGACATTCTCTCTCAATACTTCTGCCATATCACAATCCTAATTAGGTGATTACTATTCCTTTGGTATGGCCCCGTGCATCCTGGGGGAAGGGCTGAGATCTAATCTAGCTCTCTGCCTTGTCCTCATCTTTTGAGGTTCTCATCATAAAAACCCCATGCACTTCAGGATGGAGGTGGGGATCTTGCTCTGTTCTTCTGCCCTGTTTTGTCTAACTGCTGACTTACATTCAGGGAAGTAGCATTTTGCCTGAAGAAAGTGCTCTCTCAACTATGCCTGTTCTTCCCTTCAGGGATGTCCTCTTCTCTGCCCCTAACCTTTGGTATTCTATCCCTGTGCACCATGGGAAATATGCAGAGATTGGATGTGTATCTGCTTTACAACCATGGATCCCTGAGATTTCCATTCATCGTGTCTGTCTACATTTGAGTGTTAAAAATAGAAATCAGGCTGATTACTCCTTAGCCACATCAGAGGGGGCTTAATCCTTTACATCATGTCCCTAGGGATGACAACAGCCATGGCACTCTTCATTCCTAGAAACAGCCTTTTCCTTTCTGAAACTTAGCTGATTTGTATTTTACTTGTTCTAAGTTACTTTTTTTTTTTTTTTTTTTTTTTTTTTTGGGACAGAGAGAGACAGAGCATGAACGGGGGAGGGGCAGACAGAGAGAGAGACACAGAATCCGAAACAGGCTCCAGGCTCTGAGCCATCAGCCCAGAGCCTGACACGGGGCTCGAACTCACGGACCGTGAGATCGTGACCTGGCTGAAGTCGGACGCTTAACTGACTACGCCACCCAGGCGCCCCTCTAAGTTACTTTTTAAAATTTATCCAGTTTGCTCTTGTTGAGATAAAAGTGATGGTCTTTTTCTCTTCCAAATTTTCCTTATTTTAACCTCGGTTAAAATTCTGCCCCACCATTGCTTCATTGTACTAGCTTCCTTCAAATTACATAAACTCAAATACTTCAGTTTTCCCCTCCATAAAATGGGGACGATAATAGTAGGTCATTTTTAATATTTTTAAATATTTGAGAGAGAGGGAGAGAAAGAGAGATCACATGCATGCAAGCAGGGGAGAGGGGCAAAGAGAGAATCCCAAGCAGGCTCCACACTCAGCATGGAGTCCGATGCAGGGTTAGATCTCAAGACCACAAGATCATAACCTGAGCCGCTATCAAGAGTCAGACATTTAACCAAGTGAACCACCCAGGTGCTCCTGTTTCATTTTTTAAATAAAAATGACAAGAAAAAGTACATGTGAAAGTATTTGGTATGGCAAGTAATCATTAAAGAATATATCAGGAATAACACTAAACATTTTAATTTACAGTCTTCTTTAAAATACACACACACATGCTCAGAGATGTGTTACTGCCACCTTATGAGAAAACTGAACCTCAGTGAGGGAAGTAACTTGCTGCCTCACATAGGTGGCAGGTGACTTAATAGGGAATTGAACCCCAATTTGTCTTATTCCTATGCATTTCTTAGTACATCATCTGTCACCAATAAGTGGGACAACTAGGCCATCTAATATGTAAGTCTCCAAAAGGCACAACAAGCTTAAAACTGTGAGCAAAAGTGTCAAAAGTTCAAATTGGGTATCACTCAGTCACAACTAAATCACAGCTTGATCTGAGAATGAACAGGGCAATGGGAGATTTGATCAGAAGTAGTAGGATGAAAATTAAGATGTCCTACCCAACCTCCCCCCATGGCTTATATACCCCAATCTCTTACTAAGATACGAAGATCAGACAACTAATCCTTTTGAGGAAATCACCTCTACCCAGGAAACTTTAAAGCCAAGACATGCATTAATCACCTATTGCCACATTAAGGCTGTCTAACAAGCCCCAAAACTCAGTGCCTTAAGACAACAAGCATTTATTTTTATGCTAACGGGTCTGCAGATTGACCACAATGGCTGCTTCATCTTGGGTTTGCTTCATAGGTCTCAGTCATAGATTTGGGTTGGAGAGGCTGTCAAATGTCTTTCCCATGGATGACGTCAAAAGCCCCCAGAAAGTTGAGCAGAAACATGTAAAGTTTCTTAAAACTTTGGCTCAAAACTCTCAATGTTGCCTATATTCTGTTGGCCAAATCAAGCTACATAGTCAAACCCAACATCAATGGGTTCAGTACAGACCTCCCATACAGGTTGGGTGAAAAAAGTAAATACTTTCTAGTGATAACTTAATTTTCCATAACCAAGGACCAGTACTGGCTGTTAGAATCATGCTTCAGCATATCAGGAATAGTACTATCTCCAATATGCCAATAATTAAAGGAAAAGAGCCTGGCTCATGAAAATGTGGCTAATTTGAGATAATAATCCACACCAGAAGAGAACTCCCTTGTAGCCTTTATAATCACCATTTAGTTCATTTCAAAAGGTATATATTCTAACACTTTTAGAATTTTGGTTAGGAGATATTTGAGGACCAATGCTCTGCTGTGTAGTTTGATGACAGCCTATTTGGTGTTTTTTCCCTGAAAACTTAGTTTAGAAAACACTTCTACATTTTATTATTTAAAGCTATAGATCATAAGAGCATATGTAAGGGATATTTACAGTCATATATCAGAAGTTCATTTCTCTCGAGAATTGCTATAAAGATAGTTTAGCTCATTAGTGACTGCCCAGATATCCCTGGGGCATTGTAGTTGAGTATTATAATACAAATGCTTCCCATAACTTGCAATGAAATATTTTGAATATTTAAAGGCAACTCCTTACTGCAGATGCTTTATAGCATAATGAGACCTGATTAAATGCACTGGTAAATCAACATTATTGAAAAGTACTAGACTGACATGAATCATTTTCCAAATTTCCATAATGGTAAGAATATCTATTTGGCTATAGATAAAAGAAAACAAAAAACAAAAACAGGACAAATGATCGGTCACCAAGATCTACCATGGGACTGCACTGCCTTGGGGACTATTGACAAATGCACAATGTAATGGATAAAATTCACTAAGATGGAACACCATCATGCATAAATGCAGAAAATGGTGAGTGTTTTCATTTATCTTTGACTTTCAGAGATGGAAGAAACAGTGCTGAGAAGCATATGACACCAAAAAATAAAGACCCTGGAACGTGGCTTATGCTACACTATCTTCTATTTTTTTTCTTTTTAAAATTTTTCTTCATGTTTATTTATTTATTTTGAGAGACAGAGCATGAGCACAAGTCAGGTGGGGGCAGAGAAAGAGGAGAGGAAGAGAGAACCCCAACCAAGCTCCTAACTGTCAACACAGAGCCCAAGGTGGAGCTCGATCTCATGAACCCTGAGATCATGACCTGACCTAAAATGAAGTCAGATGCTTAACCGACTGAGCCACCCAGGCACCCCTCTTCTATTTTTTTCTCAATTTCTCTCTGTCTTGAGTTCACAACTAGATTTCAAGCACATTAAGGGCCATGCCATTAGCATCGTAACATTTACATTAGCACCGTAACATTTACATTAGCACTTACCTGACACTGGGAAGCGCCCCACATGCTTTACACAAATCATATCAGCAATTTTCATGATTGTTTCATAAGTAGGTTTCCTTATTTTCCTATGTTACTAGATGAGCAAACTGAGAAACAAGAAGTAAAACTTAGCCAAGATCACACACAGCAAAGTAGCAGAGCTGGAATCTGGAAGCAGACCTTCTAACTCCAGAGTCCATGATCCTAACCACTCCGCTAGGCAGTTTTCTGTTTACCTAGATCCTCTACAGTTGCCAGCTATATGCTGACCCAAGAGGATCTCTTAAATATGTTCCTCTTGAAGGAAATTCTTGCTAAAAATAAATAAACCAAAATTCACGTTTTCTGTCATGTTCTTACAATTCCCTACATGTCTACCTCAAAGTCTTGTATTGGAACCAGATACTCCTACCTCCCTCTACTCACCTTTGTCAGAAATGCCAATAATGTTTCACATATTATGCCTGCAAAGTTCTGTTCAAAAGGATTCTGTGGCCGCATTCTAACTCAGCAAAAAAAAAAAAAAAAAAAAAAAAAAAAAAAAAAAAAAAAAAGCGTTGTAATCAATTAGTAATACCTGCCGTGGTATAACAATATACATACCAACGGTAAAATACCATCTGGCTCTCTTTCAGAACACCCTGACTACAAATGGAACCGTTAGTAATCTTCCTCCTAATCGTAATGTTTGTACTTGCTCTATTTATAATAAGCCACTGTAAGTACTACAGAAAATTGCCATGCAGTTTAGGGGAATGATAACAGACTTTAGAATTGCCAGATGCAGAATTAAATTTTGTCTTTAGGTGTGTGTCCAATACACATGCACACACACACAAATACATAAACTGTGGTTGTGTGCATATATATGAAACCCCTCAGCTTCTCTAAATAACATGTAGTAATTACAATGAGTGAAAGATAAGGCAAAGGACAGCAAGTTTTGTCTATAAAGGGGTAGACAGTATATATATTTAGTCTGTGGGTCATAGTTAGCTGACAACTGAAATAAAGTAATGTGAAAGCATATCTTAACTAAGCAGTAAAAAATGTTAATTTTAATCAATGCTTCAGAGATTATTTTTTTAAGACATGGAAATACATTATTTCATTTAAAATGCAAACATAAAATAAAAAACACAAACAACAGGTGTTGGCAAGGATACGGAGAAAAGGGAACTCTTATGCACCATTGGTGGGAATGCAAACCAGTACTGCCACTGTGGAAGAGTGTGTAGGTGCCTCAAAAAGTTAAAAATAGAACTACTCTATAATCCAGTAACTACTGGGTATCTACCCCAAAAATATAAAAACATTAATTCAAAAGGATACATGTACTCCTATGTTTACTGTAACATTGTTTACAATAGCCAAATTATGGAAACAGTCCAAGTGTCCATCAAAAAATGAATGGATAAAGAGGTAATAAATGCATATGCATACACACACACACACACCCTGGAATATTACTCAACCATAAAAATGAATGTAATCTTGCCATGTGCATCAACATGGATGTAACTAGAAGAGTATAATGCTATGTGAAATAAGCCCATCAAAGAAAGACAAATATCATATGATTTCACTCATATGTGAAATTTAAGAAACAAATTAGCAAAGAAAACTACAAGAGAGACAAACAAAGTTAACTAGAGAACTTATGGTTACCAGAGAGGAGGTGGACTGGGGGGTGGGTAAGATAGGTGATGGGGATTAAAGAGTATACTTATCATGATGAGCGCTAAGTAATATATAGAACTGTTGAATCACCAAATTGTACACCTGAAACTAATTTAAACTATATGCTAACTATACTGGAATTGAAATAAAAAACTTAATAAAAAAATAAATTTAAAATATTAAAAATGCAAGCACAGCTTGGTGATATATAATAAATTGCTGTTACTTAATACCTTAATATGAATATGTCAATTTTGGATTGTGTAGTTCTTCAGCAATGTTTTCTTACATCCAAGTCTGTATAGATATTTATAAATTATATGCATTACTACTCCATCATTATATTTGTAGCTTATAAACATGCACAAAATATAAATTATTTAAGAATAAAGATTGAAAGAAGCTCTAATGTTGCCTTCCCACGTCCCTTGGATGATTGGAGACCACTATTCTACAGAATGGTGAAGAGAATGAACACTTCCTTTTGTTAGTTGGATGGGAGTTTTAGGTATATGGTTCTCTCAACCAGCCTTTATGAAAGGTATTACTAAATTATTACACTCTTTTGCCACTTGTGTTAAGCACTGGGTACTATATTAAGTTATGAATCACTAAATTCTACTCCTGTAAACAATATTAAACTATATGTTAACTAACTAGAATTTAAACATTAAAAAATATTATTACCCTATTTTGCTAGTGAATGAACACCAAAGAGTTAATAACTTCTAAGACTACAGATAGTAAGTGGCAATTTGACTACAGTGCTATGTGAATCCCAAAATCTTGTGCTTCTTTTTTAATTTTTTGAGGGACCTCCATACTATTTTCCAGAGTTGCTTCACCGGTTTGCATTCCTACCATCCAGCAACTAGGAACATCCAAAAGATACAGAAATGCTGATTAAAAGGGACACATGCACCCCAATGTTTATAACGGCACTATCAACAATAGCCAAGTTACAGAAAAAGCCCAAATTCCCATCGACTTATGAATGGATAAAGGAAATATGTACACACACACACAATTTGGCAATGAAAAAGGATGAAATCTTGACATTGGCAACAATGTGGATGGAACTAGAAGGAACTATGCTAAGTGAAATAATTCAGTCAGAGAAAGACATCATATGATTTTACTCATAGGTAGAATTTGAGAAACTCAATAAACATAGGGGAAGGGGAGGAAAAATAAGATAAAAACAGGGAGGCAAACCATAAGAGACTCAAATACAGAGGACAAATCAAGGGTTGTGGGAGGGAGTCGGGGGGGGAGATGGGTTAAATGGGTGATGGACATTAAGGAGGACACTTTTTGGGATGAGCATTGGGTATCATGTGCAAGAAATCAATCACTACATTCTACTCCTGAAACCAAGACTACACTGTATGTTAACTAACTTGAATTTAAATTTAAAAATTTCAAAAACCAGTCTTGTGCTACTTTTACAAGCAAAAATTGAAGCATCTCCCAGAGAGACCACATCTGAAGGGAACATCAAAGGAATGACCTTGCAGGAGCAGGTTCCATACTCAGGGAAAATCTGCGTACTCAAAAGCTCAGGCTGGGAATAACTGGGTAAAGGTGTGTTGATAAATGTTTAACTACAGGCTCTCTAGGAGAAGTGAGAGGGACCCCTGATTTGTAGCATTTTCCAGTTACCGAGATGTGCACAACAGGCCTCCATGAGCCTGCAGGGGCTGGCCCCACTACCATCTGGGTGCAAGGATGAGCACAAGCCAGATCTAGGGAAGCTGTTAAACCAGTAAGACCATCTTTGCTTTGCTCACTCCCAAGTAACAAAGTTGTCAAACACTAGGCTTCTTCCCCTCTTGAGAATGGGGCACAAAATGCACAAGTTAGGAAGAGAAAAACAGGGTGTCAGTCATTCCTTAACTATTTGAGATGAGCAAAGGCCGCTTCAATGTCCATATTTCATGGCCTTAGAAAATCATGGGGCTCACTATGCATTACGGACTTGCTCATGTTGGTTTCTCCTTCCTGATTATTCTACTTATTCATTGAACATGGAAGATATGAAAAAGAGGAAGAAATTAATTCTTATCTTACGAATCACAACGTATATTTTAAATATCATTGCTTCTATACAAAGAAATATACACAAGGTATTCATTCAAATGTATCTTCTTGGAATTATGCATTTACCATAGCACGATACCATTATAGCACAAACTTATAAAAACTGAGGTGCCCAGGTAACCTCAATGTCTAGAAAATATGGGTGGTTACTTCCAGGCAAAGCATGAAATTAGTTAAGGCAACATTTTATTGCAGGATTCTTTTAGGCACTCTAAAATGTTCATTTAATGAATGAAACTGATGAGTGCTATGTTCCAGAACAACGCCAAATGGAGAATATAAATATAGGACACAGGATTTATCTTCACAGAGAGACCGTGGATCCAGATATACTGTACCTGTTCCACGTCTAAGCACATCTCTAATCTCCACCTACCAGTTCCAGACCTTTGAGAGACAAAAACTGTGAGGAATAAGTTTAAGAATTCCCTGAGCTTGCACCAATGGGTTAACCAGGCTTAGGGCAAAAAGCCACCACAGGGTGAAAGTGCCCCCCAGCATAGAACAAAGTGTAGAGTGGCAAGTGGCTTCCACAGGATTAAAACATCTGAGAATAGGTAAACAGGTAAACAGGGTGAAAGACTGCCACAACAGGGCGAAATTGCCTGGAGCTAATTAGAAAAAAAAAAAAAAAGTGCCTTGTTGACCATGAGGTAGCGTGCTCTGTCTTACACTCTAGACTAATTAAGATAAACAGATACACCACTTGGTGCCTGCTATAAACAGCCATCTGCTGAGCGCCAGGATTTTGTTTTGTATTGACCCAAACCCCTAACACCACGTATCTTAGAAACCCCCTCTCTCTCAAACACATGAGTTAATGGTCACTGTTTTATTGTCTATTTCTGCATGTCCATCACATTTGTAAGCCTCCTGATCCTAAACACAGAGCAAGGACCCTTACTTAGGGCTCTTGTCTCCTCCTAGAAATTAGCCTGTCTCATATTCAATTCTGCATCTGGTCTCTTGCTGGACAAGAGAGAACTCCAGACTCAAAGTCTCCAACAAAAAACAACATGCTCCACAGTAATGCAAAGAAAAAGACCTCTCCTGGTTTTCCCAAATCTTTTGCAAGAGACAGATGAGGCAGAAAATCACAAACTTCTATCTGGCACCTGTACATGACTATCGGTATCACACCTCCTTGCTCTCAATAATCCCTTACATTTGTAATGGGATTTGTGCTTTTCCAAGTGTTTTTGAAATGCATCTGTCAAACAGAATCTCACCGTTGGAAGTTGTCTCAAGTCATCCCAGCTAAACAACTGTCAAGCCTTGAGTGCCCTTGACCTTACCTTGTGTGTGTGACTCACAGTAACCCCATAGGGTGGGAAGGACACGTGTTCATGCCCCTATTTCACAGATGAAGAAAAATAAAAAGATCTCATGGAAAGTTAGTGGCATTGCCTGTATGGGAGGTCAGGTCTCTGGAACTCTGAGGTAGTACTGATCCTTCTCTCAAACCTCACATTTCCGTGTAGATACGAGAGGCCTTAACCTGGATTGTCTCTACTCATGAAAATATCCAGTGTCCCTCAGTCCTCTGACATCAGGGTGAGGAATCCCAACACAGTGCAAAAATATTCCTGCCCTTCCTATCCGTTAGCCTTATTCCCCTCTCCCCCATCACATTCCACTGTCTGTACAACACAGGAGACTTTGCGGCCCATCAGTTGCCCTGAGCTTGAATTCCAGCTCCTGACCTTGGGTAAGTTACTTTATCCCTGGTCAGCCCATTCTTTCATCTACGAAATGTGGTAATTCTTCACTGATGACTGTGAGAATCAAGTGAGATAAGGGATTTAAGGACTTACCTATAGGCCTGTGACAGAGGAAGCACTCAGCAAAAGCAAGCCATCTCCTCAGATAAATTTCCAGAGGGGTAGATTCACCACCTCCATTCTCAGAGTCAGAGAAAGTTGTTACAGACAAGCGTGGGCAGGAAACCATGCAGCTTAATTTCCTTTTAAACGATTGGCAAATAAATGTTTTCCAACTCCATTATTAATATCATTATTGAAATAAAATGCGTTGCAATAATGTGTTCCATTGTACAAAGACAAAACTGCTGCCCTCAAGGCGGAAAAAGGAGAAGTCAACAACAGATGATAAAGAGGAACATTGGGATGATGTTTAGTAGCTTTTTCTCCCTTTTGCCAATAAATAAAAGCTATTTTATGTGGTTCCTCAATTCTAATCTTATATTTCTTGCCATTCTCATTGAGTTCCCAGAGGGGAGCCATCCTATTGCTGACATTTAATAATGCCAAACAATAATCAAGGGCTCATTAGGCCAGAGGAGGCCAGAGGAAGTGTTCAGTGTTGGCTGCTACTGGGTAGAGTCCCATTTAAAAGAGGAGGCTCTATGCCATTTTTAAAGCTGTCATGAGAAAGAAACGCCACAGACAGTGCTCAAATTGTGAATAAAAGATGATGAAGACAGTGGTAATTTTGCTTTGTGTATGGGCTAAGAAGGTTGAGGACAGGCAGAACTCAGAACTTGAGCTTGACCTTGCAGGAAGAATAGGATTCACAGCAGCTCAGAGGAGTTTTGGATTCATTCTACATTGATAAAGAGTAAGGGAAAATGTACATCTTGCTCAGGGCAGAAATGGACTACACAAGTTACTCCTTGAGTTTCCTTTTTCCAGGTTAAAATATTTCTTTTGGTACAGAGGACTAAGGCTGAAATAGGATTTTTCCCATTTGCAGAGGTGAAAACATATTACCCAAGGAAGTCCTTTGTCTTCCTTGCATTCGAAGTTTTACCATATGGTACCCACCTGCCCTAATCTACACACTGCATAATTCTCCTCTGTATGCCTCCTGGCTCCAGAAGAGCTTGGCCAATGCCAGCACACAGCTATTAATCTGCACATCCTGCCTCTCTAGCAGTATCAAATCACACTGGGCCAAAACACTTAGGGAAACTGGGAGCCTATGTTGGTATTTAGGAAGGAAGGCTTCAGATAAACTGAATTTTTTGCTCAGAGTTAACAAGCTGAACACTTGGCACTGAAATCTTTCAAGTAATGATTAAGTCCACTCTTCTATTTGAATGGACAGGCTAGTGAAGGGAACTGAACCCTTACCTGATCATCTGAGAAGCACAGATCTTTAGGTTAATCATTTATTTGAGAATCAAGTATCATCATCTCACACTGGACAGACTGAGAGCTGAGTCTATGGCAAATCTCAAGAAAGAAATCAAGAGGAACTGTTACTTTTCCTCTTTCCTTTTAAAAACTAAATTCATGATATCAATTTGTTTTCATGTGACATGTCTCTTTCCCTTGAAAGGCAGTAAAAGAAAAACCAGTTAATTACAATTTTTTGAAGCTGGAGCATGGTTAATCCAGGCTTTACTATATTTTACAAATCTCCTCAAAAGTCACAACCTTAAATTTATTTTCTATGTAGCCACCCTCAACATATGGTGCGCAAAGAAACTGGAAGTGATGCTACTTATTATAGTAATACTTCGTTTATCTGATAGAGTTATTTTTTCAGATAAGCAAAACATTGCTTTTTAAAATTGTGCTTTTTATTCAGGTTGTTTTAAATTCGTCCCTTTATCCCCTGCCTCGCAAAATGACCTTCAATTACTGCTATAAAATAGTGATACCCTTAAGAGCCCTCTTGGCAGGTAGGGTAAGCCAGTTTATCTCCACTGCCATTTAAAATGTACAAACGTATTACAAAATGAAAAAGAGATATTGAAGATCATGCGAATTAAATACAAGAGTAAATAGTGTTCAAGTATCTGAAAAAAAAAATCATATGACCAGGACAACGATATATGTATTTAAGATCCAACATATGTGAAAATGAACCAGGTGTTATCAGTGACTATAACAAAGGTATACACAAGTACTGCTCCAGGATAACAAGGTTATACTATAGACACGGACAGTGCATATATATTTGGGCCATGGAGTTTCTTCTTTGAATTCCAATCTGGTTCCTGACAGTATTCCAGAAACTTTGTTTGTTCATCCATCCACCCATCCATTCTAAGATAAAGGATTATTACCTAAGCCTTTTCTACGTGCAAAGCTTTGTGCTAGGCACTGAAAGTATGTGAAAATGGAAACACACACACACACAGAGAGATCATATAGTTCAAGCTGCCAGATATAAATAAGTGAGGTGTTTCTAAAGCTGGTACTCAACTTATAAAGAGATTCTTGGTTGCTGAACTGGTGTTAGATTTCTGACTTTTTATATTTACTTGAGACTTTGATTCACCCTCCCAAGCAGATCAGTTAACTACAACTTTGGAATTTACCGTGGGCTGGCTACAGCAAGGATCCAAAGGACACAGTATTAGTGGAAGGAAATGTAACAGCAGTGCTAGAGCTTACAGAAAATATTCGGGGGGCACGTAGCGGTCACCAGAATTTTACCTTACATTCTTCGGGGGTTCAAACTATCTTGTCAGGCAACAAACATCAAAGTCTTAGAGACAGAGGTCAGGAAATGGAGCGTTTCAAGCCTCATTAAAGAGTGTGACAATTATAGGAAGAGAGAGATGTGTACTTAAAATAGGCCAGGACACTTAGCCCCAGACACAAATGACTATGTAGTTATCTCAACCTGTTAAAAAATAATTACCATCCAGGGAAAAGACATTGCTATGGACAGACTTAGTGTACATAGTGAATGTAGCCAATTTTTGCAGAGAGGGCAGGATGAGGAAGGAAGCTTGAGAAGGGGTCTCAATTAAGTACCAGTATTCACTCTGCTAAATGCTCCCTGCACAGACCTAGGGGCTGATTATCCTCTCTCCTGAGAGGGAATCTTGCCAGCCCCTCTCTCAGAAGCTCACCTTCTGCTATGCTGCCTCAGGCAGCTCTGAAACTCAATGACAGCCAGACTCCACGAGAGCCACAGGATTAAGAGACAACTGAGGAGACCTCTGATGATACCACGGAAGTGCCTGACTGTGGTCATTTTTAATTGATTCCTTGAAATTTTTGATAGGAAAAGATGCTAAACTACATGGCTTCCAATCCCTCTGGCTACAACCAAGGGAGTTCCCTGTGTTTGTCCCAACATGATAAGGAAATGGTGACATGATGAGGAGACTGGTGGCCACAACAGGTTCTGATTCTTATCCTCCGTGACTCCCTTCTCAACCCCGATTCCGGAGGCGATATAGTTGCTTCTGCCACAATTGCTCATAATTCCAGTGAATTAATGTTT
Organism: Felis catus; assembly: GCF_018350175.1. Taxonomy (NCBI): domain Eukaryota; kingdom Metazoa; phylum Chordata; class Mammalia; order Carnivora; family Felidae; genus Felis; species Felis catus. The sequence goes on along the minus strand of NC_058379.1, from coordinate 71,100,463 downwards.
CCCTTTATACACATATGGACTACTGTAGGAAGAAATCTCCTTCCCCTCTATTCAGTTTATATAGGCCTGGAGATTTGAAATCTTTTCTATGAAATGAGTAAAACAAACAAAAAGAATAAAACACCCACAAAAGCAGAGAAATAAGTAAGTTCCACAGACCACCAGTCCCAGTCATACTGCCCATCAGAATAACCAGGAGAACTTAAATACATATTCCACACCCCCACACACCCAACCCATAAATTAAACTTTCAAGGGTTAAGACCTAGGAATTAGTATTTTTATTAAAATACTCAGATGCATTTATTCATCAGTCAGCACTATTTTTGGACCAAACTTGGAAACCACTGCTCTAATTTCCTGATCTTATCCAACCTAATCTAGCCAAATCAACATTGATGCAATTCTGTCTTATGACATCTGGCAGCATCCATACCCTCATCGCAAAGAGATGCACAAAATTGTAAATAAGCTCTTATAAGCAAAGTCCCTTTCTGCGTAAATAATAAAACATATCCTATCTCAAAACACACGTACAGATATTCTGACCGTTACTGACGTAAAAACAATAATAGAGTCTTAACACTGAGAGGATTTTATATGGTGAAGAAATTCGTCAGAGAATTTCTGATTCTTGGACTTCCAGCTTCAGCATGCCTACTTCAACTATTTGTAAGCTTGCAATATCTTGAATAGCTCAAACTGATGAAATAGTTTTCGTTATAGTGAATCCATATCTCTTTTTTTTTCAAACTGGCCTTGTTTCTGCCCTCTACAGTAACCCAGAACAAATTGACCCCTCTATGATGACTTCTGAAATATTTGAAGACCACGGGTATATTGTAATTTATCTTCTTTAACCTACCCCTCCCTCATAACCTTTTATATGAGCTACTACCAAGCCATGCCTCACTCATCCTGAATTACTTTTGGCCTGCATACTGAACTTCATAGGTGTTTTGAGCTTTAGGGATCATCTGTGATATTAACTATTTTATGTTTATTAGTCAGAATAGCCTAGCCTATACAACCTTGAAATCTCAGTGACTTAATAATGTTTATATCCTGCTCACATTTATCCAACATGGCTAGCAAGGGGCTCTACTCTACACAGTCACTCAGGGACCAGGCGGGACCACATAAAATCTCAACCCTCCACAACTGCAGTAGAAGTATAGAAGAGAACTAGCATTTCAAACCACCTCATAAATGTGTTGCTTGCAGTCCATTCATTGGCTGAAAATAGTTGCATGGCTAGTTAGTGGCAAGTAATCTGAGTGGTGTGGAGTAAACATCTCATAATAAGTAAATGAGCTAATCCTCATTTTTGCTATTTAAAGTGTAATAACTATCTACTACATAGGTGTACAAGACACTGATAAAAGCTTAGAGCAGGACAAGTCATGGATAAAATCTGAGAGCACTACTCCAGAGGCTTCTCTAACTCAACTTAGCATCTTTTAGCTGAAGATGTTCTACGTTGATCATATACAAAGCAATCAATTCCAGGCCCAGAGAAAATAATTAAGAATCTCCAGATTCCCCTTTCTTCACCTTATCCTAACTTCAGAGTGCATACAGATCATACTACAAAGAGAAGATAATGCAGCCTCCAATGGGGAAACAACTACACATGGACACCAAAACCAACCAAAATAAATTTACTAACCTGGTTGAGCAGAAAACACTGATACGTGTTTTTGAAATTGGAGGTGTGACGGCCATCTAGCCCCTTATTACCTATGGGCCACTGGGACTGCTCCTCTCACCAGGCAGATTAACCATGAACTATTATATGAACCATTATCATAGTCACTATCAATTCTAAGAGATCCTCAACAGATCTTAGTTAATGTAATATTGTTCCTACACGTGAGAGCTGGAGGAAGTCCAAGAGATGGAACGATTTAACTTCTAATTCTAAACCCTAATGCATATACACATGCATACAGTTCATCCATACATCAAGGCCCAGGGAACAGAAATGACATAATTAGTTAATGGCACAACAGAGCAAGCATCCAAGTCCCTTCATCTTTATCTCTATCTTCCTTGCTCTTCCCAGGTAATGATGGTGATGATACCAGCTAATTGTAGGTCAGAGTAATGTCATACTCTGACTTCAGTCAGGCTGCTTCTGTTGTCTAGAAGGCTTCCCTCTACACCTTTCTCTGTGAGGTGAGAGTCCACTCTTAAAGATTAGCTGCTATCTGACCAGTATCATTTATTCATTTTATTATCCCTATATCCTTCAGTACATAAGATCTTGAAACTGTACAAAAGCAAAAGGAAAAAATTCTGCAAGAGTCTGAGCAGATATGTTAGATTTTTCAACCACAGCTCACAAGCTAATTCTTCAGGGCTATTTTCACTCCCAATTTGATTGGCATTGTGAACCCTAGAGAATATCTCCAATGCTCTCAGGACTGGACATTGCAAGAGCAGTGGTCTCATCAATTCCCCTTCTGCCAACCAGGAGAAACATATCCTAAGTATACCTAAGATCTAATTAATGCATCTCACTAAGAGAAGTTTTGCTCATTACAATGGCTTCTGGAGTGTTATTGCTAGAAAACATTCTAGGAAGTGGACCGTATACCTCTAAATTATTTCTAACATTAAATATTTGGAAGTAACATTTATACTCCCCCTATTCTCAACCAGAAATTCCTAGAGAGTGAAGATTTCTACAACTATCCCTTGGTCGGTTTTCATTTAAAGAACTGAACTATAAGTATCAATAAGGACTACCACTAGTCTGTGTTTATTAATTATGCTCATATTATATATTCTCTGAACCAAATCAGACATATTATTTTATAAGATAGATTTAAAATCTCTTCATAGCACCCTAACAGATACTCTTAAAATTAGTAAGGTATGAATGATAGTTTTACCAAATTGGTCTTCCAACCATCTTATCACTTCCAAAATTAGAAGATTCACACTTAATAAATCAGGTACCCAGATATTCCTATTTTTGAGAGAGAGAGAGGGAGACACAGAATCTGAAGCAGGATCCAGGCTCTGAGCTGTCAGCGCAGAGCCCGACTTGGGGCTGAAACCCACAAAACAAGATCATGACCACAGCCAAAGTGGGACACTTCACCAACTGAGCCACCCAGGCGTCCTTCCTTATGTTACTTTTAAAGGACAGAAAGGCAAACCTTCCAAGTTAAACTTCTCATGACTATTTTAGTAGAAACAGTTTGTGTGTGTCCATTCTTCTTTTTGCCACCTGAGTTTATACCATTTATGGCATGTATAAATACTAATGGTTTTCTGTTTACCTGTTTTCTATTGCACACCTCTATTTAAGACACAGCAGAGAGGGCGTCTGGGTGGCTTAGTCAGTTAAGTGTCCAGCTTTGACTCAGGTCATGATCTCACAGTTTGCAAGTGCAAGCCCCACTTTGGGCTATGCACTGTCAGTGTGGATAAGTAAAGTAGAATGTTCTATTTAGTTTTATTTATCTTCTGGCATCTAGGTTATAGAAAATTACTAAGACCTGTGATGAGTTTTTTTAAAACAGATTTATAGCAGTGGAAATATTTAGAGAATGGGACATCATTCCATTTCTAAATTTTTTACCTTACTTCTATTTTCCAAATAGAGATTTTTTTAATCTTACTTCTACTAACTAGTTACAATTAAAAACTGAGAAATCAAGGAACTGGATGATGGTAATGAAAACTGAACTGTTATTCACATAGTCTCTACACTTTCTGGAGGTTTCCAAAGCCAGGAATTGTTACTAGTCTCCATGCTCTTTTCTTGAGAAAATCTACTAGGGAAAGAAACATACATTCTCCAATTTGTGTAAATGGAGAATTTCTCAGAAAAGAGATGAGGGCGTGAAACTCTCAACGTGTTTTAGGGAGCAGTTAGCACTTCAGTGTGTCTGGATCACAGGGTAAAAACGAGAATACCAGATGAGATGAAGGTGGAGACTCTGACAAGGATTCATCATGGAAGGCCTTGGGCTACCATATAGAAGCACATGGACTTTATCATAGAAATAAGGGGGAAGAGGAGATAATATTGTTGGTTTTAGTTGTAAAAGAGAATTCTTGTCTATAGTATTCTCAATTGCTGAAATATATGTACAGTATACCAAGGTTATAAACAAACCTGCAAGTGTTTATATGTGGTTTATAGGCACAGGAAAATAAAGTCAAAATAAACTCAGTAGTTACCATCATGGAGTGGTTTTGAGGTGATGAGAGGGAATTTTTAAATATATTATTTGAATTTTCACAACAAGCACCTATTTACTTTTTTAAATTAAAGAGAAAGCTCGATCTGGCAGCAGTGTTGATGTGCAAGACCAGAAATGAAGAAACCAATTAAGAAGCTGTTGCAATTTAATTGCCCAAATGATAGACAATGAGAGTCTAAACAGAATCCGTGGCATCAGGTACAGGGAGGAGGAGGTGGATTTGAATTATATTAAGGATTCAGGCTAAGAACATGGTGACATTGGCTCTAGAATGAATGAGCAAGAGCGGCTTAAAAGGACTTCCAGGTTTCTAGCTAAAGTGACTCAGTCACCAGCATAGGATATATAGCCTGAAAAACAAAATGTATGGAAATATATACCTTCAGGTTTGGTAATGTTTGAGACATCGATGGGTTATCTGGGCAATATGGAGGTCATTACAGAATTAGATTTATCTATCTAGATCTACAACAAAAAGGCTTGTTATTGGCAGAGAGAAGTATAGAATCAAGTATGCTAATTATATGAGGTAGTGTCCCAACAGGAATCAGAATGAACCCCACATGGTTCAGGTGAAGGAAATTAATAGCAGGGGTACAGGGAAAGGAACAAACCTCCTGCCTCCATTTTCCTGATGCCTATTCACCAAACCCAATCAAAAGGAAGGCAGAGGTCAAGAGAGTTCTGGATTATGCAAGTTCACAGAACCCGGCCTCCAGGGACACAGAGGTAAGCAAACAGAGAACAAATCTGTAAGTGAACAGTCATTATCACACTGACTCCTATTTGAGCATCTCCTCTAGGGAGTCTACAATAACCTGAGGGAAGGAGAACAAAATGACACATATGAAATAATTATAAAGAAGCTGTCCTGGACTTGTGATCATGGAAACTTGGGTTCCAATCCCTACTCTGCCACTTACTGGCTATGTGACTGGACAATTTACATTTCTCTAAGCCTTCATCTGTAAAACGAAGACAAAGATACTTAGATTACAGAATTATCATAATTAGATTTTTTTATGTAAATGTTTAGCCCAATGCTTGTTGTAAACTAAGACCTTAATAAATGGTAAGAGGAAAAGGGAATGACGACAATGACTATGAATGGCAATTGTTGCTCATTCAGATCCTAAAAAGATTAGAAGGACATAGAATAAACAGAGGTTTTCAAGGTACAGGTTGAATGAGAGGGAAGATTTAAAGAAGTGCATGGGGAATACAAGCACGCTTGGCTGAGGAGTTGTGAACAGCCCAGTTTGTTCCATAAGAGGACCATAAGAGGACTGATGGAGGGCTTACTTACTCTTAAGCCATCTCTGAGAGCCAGCAGCACAGGAAAGAGGTCCCATATTTAAATCATCCTGATCACCTCCTGTCAGTTGACCATCAGCTCTTCTCTAAGAAAATATTTTTTCAATGTCCTCATACGCTATTCTCTTTGGGGGCTGAGTACAATTTTGCAAGTGGTAAGTAATGTTAAAAGAACAAATCTCAGGGGCGCCTGGGTGGCGCAGTCGGTTAAGCGTCCGACTTCAGCCAGGTCACGATCTCGCGGTCCGTGAGTTCGAGCCCCACATCAGACTCTGGGCTGATGGCTCAGAGCCTGGAGCCTGTTTCCGATTCTGTGTCTCCCTCTCCCTCTGCCCCTCCCCCGTTCATGCTCTGTCTCTCTCTGTCTCAAAAATAAATAAACGTTGAAAAAAAATTAAAAAAAAAAAAGAACAAATCTCAGGAATACACATTCTCCTAAGTCAGAGCACACAATGTAGCTCAAGGGGTTGAACCAAGACCTAGTTTTCACAAAGTTTCCTTGACAGAAAGAAGCTTCTGGTATTCTCCAAACACCTTTGATTTCCAATGGCAAAATTCTAATCTACTCCTTATATTCTCATGTCTCTTTATATCTGCCTCATTTTATGTCCAAGTTGTTGCAAGTATATTGATGTTAACATCCCTAACAGTGTAAGGTCATTAAAAGAGATATCTCTCGTACCTATTGTAGCTATGGTTCCCAAGTACAAACTTGTACCAGAATCATCTGGGATACTTGCTAAACCATAGACTCAAAGACAAAGTGCTTTAATTCTGTCAATCTAGGATGAGACCCAGAGGTCTATTTTTTTTTTTTTAATTTTAGTTAACGTAAAGTGCAATATTGGTTTCAGGAGTAGAATTCAGTGATTCATCACTTACATACAACATCCAGTGCTCATCATGACAAGATGTCCTCCTTAATACCCATCATCCACCACCTCCCTCCATCAACCTACAGTTTATCTTCTATCGTTAAGAGACTCTCGTGGCTTGTTTCCCTCTCTTCTCTCCCCCCTTCCCATATTTTCATCTGTTTTGTTTCTTAAATTCCACATATAAGTGAAATCCTGTGGTACTTGTCTTTCTCTGACTTATTTTGCTTAGCATAACACATTATAGTTCCATCCACATCTTTGCAAATGTCAAGATTCCATTCTTTTTGATGGCTGAGTAATATTCCATGGTGTGTGTGTATGTATGTATGTATGTATGTATGTATACATGTACACGCACATGCACACACACACACATCTTCTGGTCTTCTTTATCCATTCATTAGTCAATGGACATTTGGGCACTCTCCATGAGTTGGATACTGTTAATAATGCTACTATAAACATTGGGTGCATGTACCCCTTCAAATCTGTGTTTTTATAATACTTTAGGTAAATACCTCACAGTGCAATTGCTGGATCATAGGGTAGTTCTATTTTTAGGGGTTTTGGGGGGTTTTGTTGTTGTTTTGAGGAACCTCCATACTGTTCTCCAGAGTGGCTGTACCAGTTTGCATTTCCACAAACAGTGTAAAAGTGTTCCCCTTTATCCACATCCTGGCCAATACCTGTTGTTTCTTGTGTTGTTATTTTTAGCCACTCTGACTGGTATTGAGGTGGTATCTCATCATGGTTTTGTTTTCTATAATTTTTTAAAGTTTTCCAAGGAATTCAGATATGCATTCATTTTGAGGAACATCTGATACTCAGCTACTAGGACATTATCCCCAACACCTACAACCAAGGGCTAGTACACAGAGGAGAAAGTAGTGCCCTAATTAGGAAAATTTTTTTTTTTATCCCATGCTAAGACATTTTATTCTGAAGACAGAAATGCAGAAAATATTTAGGAAGGAAAGGGACATAGTAAGGTACATATTTTACACAAAGTATTCTAACCACCATAGGAAGGTACTGCTCTAGAACTAGAGAAAATATCTGAGGCTGAGCAGTAATTATGGCAAACTCTGAGTGTTAGGTGGATTAGAACTGGGAGCACGGGAAGTGGAGAGGGAAGAGATGTGAATGTCTTCAGCAAGAAGAAACAGGAATTAATGATCAAGTAGACGTGGGGAGGAAAGGCAGACAGAAGTGACAACCACTCTGTTTCTGACTTGAGATCTGAGAGAGATTACAGAAAGTGTAACAGATTTGGAGTCAGGGAAATTGTTTCCAGGAAGGATGTTATCAGCCAAATGGTTGAGCTGACATTCATAATCCAATATCATGGCCAGGTGGTTCTATATCATTTGATACATTAATCTCATAAGAGCCACCTGGACCCCAGGTTTAACTATGGGAGTTATTGGTATACAGGTGTTAGGATGAAGCTATGTATGTAGCACAATATTCCAGGGAGTGTGTGTTGATTAGAAATAGACTAAGAAAGCAAAACATCTGTGAAATAGGTTAAAGACAAAAAAAAAAAAAATACCCGCAAAAAAAAAAAGCTGTAAAATAGTAAGTAATGAGCTCTCCGTCATAGGAGTTACTCATGCAGAAGGCACATGTCATAATTGGATAGTTGTTGCATTAGGCATAGGGCTGAGTCCAGTGCAGGGGGCATCATATCAGTACATAGATATCAGAGCACAAAAAAAGAAACGGATTTCTCACCACTAAGTGATCGTGGATGAATTAAATGATCTCTTAAAGCTTCCATTTTTTTTTTTACTTTATTCTATAAAGTATCCACAGAACTGTTGTAAATATGAAAACATCTTTAAATATCCACTTAGGGGCGCCTGGGTGGCGCAGTCAGTTAAGCATCCGACTTCAGCCAGGTCACGATCTCGCGGTCCGTGAGTTCGAGCCCCGCGTCAGGCCCTGGGCTGATGGCTCAGAGCCTGGAGCCTGTTTCTGATTCTGTGTCTCCCTCTCTCTCTGCCCCTCCCCCGTTCATGCTCTGTCTCTCTCTGTCCCAAAAATAAATAAACATTGAAAAAAAAATTTTTTAAATATCCACTTATCCATTCCTTCTCCTACTTTTAATCCATACATAAAAATTTCAAGAAAGAGTGACAAAATGTCATCTTTCATCAGTTACCTGTCCAAGTCTTCTCATTTTACAAGGCCCTCATGACCACATAACTTTAAATTCTGTTGTCATTTTTTTTCTATATGGATAATGAGTATTTTTTTTTTTTTTTGGATTTTGTAGGAGACGTTACTGTGTTGGGAGAGGATTGAACAATACTTCCAAATCTAAAGTTCTTGTTACCACATTCTAGAAAATAGGGGGGAACTGAAATTAAGCTTCTCCCCAGTAGTTTGTGAAAGCCATTCTTTCGATCCTCTTGAATTTTGGGACTGTTGCCCATCTTTTTCTGGCATCTATCCCACTCTCTTGATTTCTGAAAGATTATCAGCACGTTATATACAAACCATCATAATCTTTACAGCAGAAAATATCTTTTCCTCCTAGGTAAAACAACAAGGTTTAATTTTCTCTTACCTAAATGCCAACAAAGGAAAGAAGCCATTTAATTATTTGTCTTTTAAAACATGTTTTTCACTGCATTTGCAAAGGTTTACAAGGAATACATCTAGTGCTTAATTGCTTGTAGCTAGGGAATACAATTATTCTTCTGGAGTCTACCAAATATTTATTATGATTGCCTCTGCCTAGGTTTCAGGCTCATACCACAAAGACTGAAACTAATTGAGCCCAAACCCCAAAGCTATTAAATGATGGCAGATTCATGTTGAAAAACGGGGGTAATGTCAAGCATTTGACATGGGGGGTTGGGGGCAGGAGGAGTGGTGTTAATGCATTTTTCTGTGTGGCTAGAAAAAACCTGATTGACAGAATTCATTCTTTGCCACATAATTATGTACTTCTTTGTTGACCCATCTGGTCCCCTTAACAGTGTGCTAATACCATCATAAAACAATCAGATTAAATTGGTCTTCTGGTGATCAATGGTTAATATGGTTTCATACAAATTATTCTTAGACTGTGAAGCCTTTCCTATTAAAATTATGAACAGAGCACTACATATTGACAGGGCCTTTCCCAATATTTGAGTGTGTGGACTAGAAATCATAAAGTCTTTCAGCATCTTTTTGACAGCATTTTTTAGAGTATGATTCAAACTCAAAGTCTCCTGGACAACCCCTTGCTTATACCTAACATTTCTTACAGATCTGCAACTGTCCATCCTTGACTGTTTAACCCCCCATCTCTACTTAAAACCACACAGCCACATATTGTCACAGTAAAACGCTTACTGAAAGGAATTAAAAATGCTAACAGAAGTCCGTAACAATAAAGAGAAAAGAAGGAAAAGGGAGAGCAAATCCCAGCCACCTCAGAGTTCCAGCACTCAAGAAAAGGGCCCTGAGTTGCATACGAGAAAGCAGGTACTCATAGGAACTTCAGCTATTCTGTCTCCTTAATAACTCTTGATTTCCTGTCAATACCCTAACTCAGAACCTCACCTTTCCCCTTACCCTGCAGCCAGTCCACACTGACTCCTCTTCCTAAAGCCCAGAACTGATCATGTTACTCCCCCATCTCCCCTTCCTTGATGACTTCCCATTACTTACAACAAGGTTCCTATTTCCAAGAAAGGTATTCAAGTTTTCCATATCCTTCTCCCTGCCTATTTGGGACTTATCTATTAGTGTTACTTATCATGCACTCATAACTCTAGCCACCCTAAAACGCTCCCTGGTCATGGAGCATGACAGGCTCTTTCATGTCTCTGCCTCCTCGCTGGGAGATTTCCTGTCTCTAATTCTCTTCCCCACAGTTTTGTTATTGTTCTCAAATCTATTCAATAACCACTTTGGGAAACAGTTTGAAATTACCAAGTAAAGTTAATCATATGCCTGCTCTATGACCCAACCATTTCATTCTCAAATGTATACAAGAAAAATGTATGTACCTATGCATCAAGAAGCACATAAAAGGGGTGCCTGGGTGGCTCAGTGCATTAAGCATCCGATGCTTGATTTCAGCTCAGGTCATGATCTAAAGGTATGTAAGACGGAGCCCTGAGTCAGACTCTGCACTGACAGCATGGCACCTACATGGGATTCTTTGTCTCTGTCTGCCCCTCTCAACTATTTTTTGAATTATACTCCCTCTCTCAACTATTTTTTGAAAAAGCACATGAAAGAAATGTTCTCAGCATCATTATTTGTAAGAAACAAATGCTAGTGAAAACAAACTTACATCAACAGTCAGGTACATAAGTGCAGTATACACATCAAGTAGAACACCTTTAATGAAAAACTACAATATGCAACAACACTTAGAAACAACATGTTAAAACAACCCAACATGGAAGAATACACACTGTGTGATTATACTCATGTCAAGTTCAAGTATGGATGGAACTAGTCTGTGGTGTTAAATGTCGGGACAATGTTTACTTGAGGGAGGAAGGATGGGCAGTAACTGGCAGGAGACATCATGCTCAAAATGTTTTACTTCTACTTCAAAATAACTCCTCTACCTATAGACTTAAGGTTTGGGTATGTTTCTGTATGTATGTTATATAGAATGAAAGGGGTTTTTTTTCCTATTTTTCAATGTCAAGATTAATTACTAGCTTAAAGTCGCAGCTGAGCTCTCTCATTCAGAATTAGTTTTTCTCTGAGTTCCCTATGGGCCCGATTTTTTCTCACTCATGGCATTTAATTAACATGCCTTGAATTTTAGGCATGATGATTACATATGACATGGGTTAGGTAATTAAAAAGACCCTTTTTAACTAAAGTAAAGAAAGAAAACTGGGAAGAAAGATGTGATGACTAAATCTGGGTTTTGGTGGACTCCTCAACCTAACAATGGTAAACAATTATCCTGACCAGGTCCTTCAGCTCAAGTCAAATTCCTCTTTCTCACAGGTGCTCCTTATGCAGCTATGCATGTTGTTTTTTTTTTCTTCCTTGGTGAAAAGGGTACATTATGTGGTATATTTCCAAATATTGGAAAGCAATGAGCAAAGAAGCCTCCTAAAAAATGACCCAATGTTGTGCTTCACAATATTTACAGGGATACGGTTCACAAAAACCAAGTAAGCCATCTCCCAGAGCTCAGCAGCACCATTCAGTCCTCAATTCGAGCTTTCCAGGAGCACAAAGTGAAGCTGTCAGCTTCACCTACACTTACAAACCTAGACCTGCAGAAACTCTATTGCTCATATCCTCACAATCAGACATAATTCTGCAGGAAAATCCATTTTACTGCTTCTTGTAATCCCAGGTGGCCAAGGTATCAGCCTCCTAGGGGCATGTGTAAGTTGCCTTGAAGCCATTTAGTCCTGACCCTCTTTCTCAGAGAAAACAATCCTCCTGAGACTGAGTTTTTCATAAAGTCACAGAGCAGTCCTAGATGGCTGCATCACCTAACTCTCTGTGCTCAAGCCTGTCTTGCCCTCTACCTGTACACTCCCCCCCAACACACATGTATGATGGGGCTTACTAAGGACATTCCCTATAGTATCATTCCCTATAGTACACTTTGCCCATTGTAGATAGTTGTTTCTTTACCAGCTGAATGAAATATGGAACAGTGTGGAAATCATTCCCTTGGCTCAGTTTTTCAAAGTATGTGGAACGGGCCATGATTCATCTGTGCCAGAAAGATGCTTTCAGCTTTTAAATGCCCAATTGCATTTTTTTTCTTTATACAATTCCTATTTTAAATGAAGGAAGGAAGAAAAGGAAAGTAGGGGATTTCTTAAAATGTTTTTTTTTTTGAAAGAGAGCGGGGGAGGGGGCGGGCAAAGAGAGAGGGAGACACAGAATCCAAAGTAGGCTCCAGGCTCTGAGCTGTCAGCACAGAGCCCAACATGGGGCTCGAACTCATGAACCATGAGATCATGATCTGAGCCAAAGTTGGACACTTAACTGACTGAGCCACCCAGGCATGAGGAAGGGGACTTTCAAAGTTGCATTCAGCCACGCTCCCCAAACCCTGGAAGCAGGTGTTGAGCAGTGGAAATACAACCTTCACAATATTTAATCAATACTAGAGAATGCTCATTCAGGCTTCCAACAGTTCTGTCTAGTCTGCCCTTTGCCCCCCACTTCTGTGCCACAAAGTCCTCACTGACAACTAGCACCTACTTCTTTCTAACAAATGTGAGGGCTGCTTGATGTTCCTTCTTTTGATTATTTTCCCTCAGGAATGCTATAGTTTGGATTCCCACTGTTTAGACTCATTTTGTTGTATATGTTTTCTTTTTGTTTTGTTCATTTCAATCTACTCTTTTGATAAACATTTCAAACAAGAGGCTCTAAGTTTCTAAGCCACTAAATATTATTCATTTATTCACTGGAGACTTGGCTATCCCAATCCTCCTTTATTGTTTTTATTCTTGCTGCTGCTGAGGCAAGTCTGTTTTTTTCTCCCCAAAACAGACATGGATCTGGTCTTCCCTCAGGCAATAAAACACCAGGCTTTGCACTTAAGCTAGCTGCTCTAACCAACCAACCAAACCCCAATTTTCAAAGGCTCAATGCTACAAATGTTTATCCTGGGAGACCTCCCCATCCTGTCAACGGAAGGGGAAAGAGAACAGCAAAGGCACCATAACTTCATTCAAAACAAAAGCACTCCCAGAAATTATAGGCACATTACTATCTCCACCCCTTGGCAATGGACCTGACAAATGTAGTCCCAGGAGGGCTAACTCCAAGTTACAAAAGGATGAGCATGAAATTTTGGTGGACAGTTAGCCAATTCACTCTGGTGCCCACAAAGTTCTCCCTTGACTTGTTAAGGGATTTCTAACATCCTCCTCTGCCAACTTTATTGGTCATTTAATGAAACATTTGTTGCAAATTATTATATGTTAGGCACAGTACCAGGCCCTGGGAATATAAAGATCTGGTCCTCTCCCTCAAAATCTCAGGTTTAGTCCTAAATATAGAGATTGGATTGGTAAAACACCCTTGGAAGACAGCTATTAATTATTAAATACATAAGTACAAATGATTGAAGGCACTTAAGAGGAGAAATACTGGGGGGTATGGAAGGAAAACAGAAGGACGTGTCTTAGTGTGGAGGGGAGATTGAGGAACCAGTTCTCCAAAGAAGGGCCAATCCTTTGGTTTTCAACATTTTGTTTACTTTCTCTCAAAAATAATTTTCAATTACTATGTACCCTGTCCCATTTTTTACAGTTGACACCTGAAGTCTTTCATTGTAAATTGGATGAACAAGGCTTAATAGTCAGAAATACTTTTTCTCTTCTTATTGTCATGAATTCACATTTATTTGTCTTCCCCCTTAGAATTTCAGGTATTTTTTGCTTGTAAGCTTTTTAAATTTCTCATTCTATAATACATCTCTGCAAAAACACTTACCTAAAGTCAAATTCAATTTTTAAAGTATTTTCTTTAAGTATAAGGCTTTAATTGTTAATGGTTGTTTTCTGGATGGTTGGTGATACTATCAGCATATAATTGATAAAGGTAGAGAACAGAGAGGTGTTTGCCCTGGGTCTGACTGCAGGGAATGTTTTACTACAAAAGGGAAGAAAGGAGAGAATTTGGGGGGATGAGGAATGCCTGGGTATCTTGATTTGAGGGCATTTACACAATCTTTTGTATTTATCAAACTTCATAAAACTCAGTAATAAAGGGTCAAATTTTTAAAAATAAGTATATACAGATTTAGAAACTGAAGTATCATCATGACTGTTTGACATTTTTTCTTTGCAGCTCTTTTTTTCCCTTCTGAAACTCCAAAGCTTTCATTTTAGCCTATTTTTTCTCTAAAGAGATCTGTCCTCAATATTACCTGTATTTTCCTCAAAACACTGCTACTATCTTATTTAGATTCAGCAAATTTTGAAAAAGAATTAGACTTTTGATGCTACCCAATTGAGAAGTTTACTTTCCTATTTGATAGACTGGTATTTGAAGAGACTAAACAGTACGAGTGGCAATGCATCATGCCATTAAGAGGAAAAAAAAATTCCAAGTATGCATAGGCATTATTTTTACTGAGTATTTTTCAGCAAGTTACTCTTTTAAATCCTAGGCATTAGAGTTAAGACTCCAGATGTTTTCTCCCAAGACATCGATAGAAGTCTATTTGACCTCAATTGTACTTTTCTTTCCTTTTTCTTTTCTATACTTTAAGCCTTAGAAGCTTTGTAAACAAATAAGGACTCTGACTTGCTGTGCAGAGGTGGAAACAAATATTGCAGTTACATAAACTAATATTGTATAACAGCCTGATGGGTCAACTATTTCACCATCAGAGAGGCAATGCCAGCATCCACATCAGTCAGCTGTCACCCCATAACCAAAATACTATCCAGAAGATGGCAGCGTAGGAGTATCCTGAAATCATCTCCTCCCACAGACCCACCAAATCCTTAGCTGCATATGGATAATTTCCCTCTGAAAAAGATCTGAAAACTAAATCAACTGCTTCTCCAAAACAAAAAGACCACATTGAGACTGGTAGGAAAGAGAGAGAGAGTGTCACCAAAACTCCCATTCCCCAGTGTGGCAACACACAATGGGCAAGAATCTCAACAGTCTGGTATTTCTCCTGGAAGAGCAAGGTATTCATGCCCCATACGAAGCACCCCAACCCCTGGGATATGCACAAGAAAGATGAGCCCCCTAAAACATCTAGCTTAGAAAATCAACAGGACTGATGTCCAGAGGTCCCAAAGTGTCAAAGGAAACAGATTCCTGTTTTGAAGGGTTTGCATGCAGTCTCAACTGCCCCCAACCCTAGAGGAAAAAAACAGTAATTTGAAAAAAGGTAGGCTGTATGTAAAAAAAAAAAAAAAAAAAAAAAAAAAAGTAATAAAATGTATTTGCTAACATAAAACCATCTACTGGAGGAATGGGATACAATTGAAATTATCCCCAGAGATGGAGGCACTGGCAGGTAGCAATTTTGCTGCTAGCACAGAGCACTGGTAAGCTATCTTGGACATGGCACTTCCTGCCATGTTGCTAAGACAGGAGGAGCAGGCATTCACAGAACTATCCTGTTGCCTCACTGAAGCCAGAGAGCATGTGTAGTTGCAGCACTCTCTTGCTTTCTGGCTGGGGCAGGTAGGCATGAACTATCATGGCATTTTCTCACTCCCTGCCTAACGTCAACAAGCATGGGAAATTGTAACATCCGCTGCTCCCTGGCTTGGACTGGTGAGTGGAAGCAATCATGGGATTCTTCTACCCTCAGCCTAAAGCTGGCGCATGCACAAAGACAAGGCAGTCTTTCACCGCATTCCTGAAGAGCACAGAAGAACACCATCAAAACATTTTCCCACTGCCTTTCTGAAGCCAGTGAGTGTGCCCTGTGCCTCTACTTCTACCTAAAGCCAGAAGACATGCACAGTCCACACAAGGGATATTCTTGATTGCCTGGCCAAGATGGCTGGCATTCTTAAGCTTCACAGGAAATAATGGGAAAGACTATTCTTGGCAGGCCGCCATACCTAGGGCATTACACAGACAGTGGACTTAAATGCAACCCCAGTCTTCCTGTGAAAAGCTTATCTACTTAGCCTGGAACTTCAGCCTGAGGGACAGGCTTCAGGTTCCCCACACATCCAGAAGCTAAGGGAAGTTCTCCCAGGAAAGATAATCAGAGAGACACAGTTTTTGCATATACCCTTTTGGCCTTGCTACAGTGAGAGATGAGACCTTGCAGAAAGAGTTTTTCTACACTTGACTGGAGCCCAGATTTTTACAACTGTGTTTACAACTGTTACATCTCCAGATCTCCTGATCTGAAAGTCAATAGGGTTTTAAATTGTGGCCCCATTGGATGGTATATGTTTGCAATACTTTAAAAGCTGCTGCTTGAGGGTTTGGCTTCCAATCAGCCTGAAAGTAGGTGCTACATAAGATTCTCCACCCCCAAATGGTCATTTGGTACAGGTCTCAGCACACCTTCAACAATGAGGCTATATCAAAAATAAATCAAAAAGTTTAGACAATCACAAAGATCTGAGAGACAACAAAGAGCAAGGAAAGGGTGAATGAGAAATTTCATCATCTACACGAGGCTATTCCTCAAGACAGAGGTAGCTGCCTCACCTTACACATAGAAACAAACACCAAGAGTCAGACAAAATGAGGAAAGATAAATATATTCCAAATGAAAGAATAAAATAAAACCTCAAAAAGACCTTAATCATACAAAAATAATCAACCTGATAAAGAATTCAAAGTAACAGTTATAAAGATGCTCACTGACCTTGGGAAAAGAACAGATGAACACATTGAGAACTTTAGCAAAGAGAAAATGCAAGAAAGTACCACAGAGACATCACAGAGCTGAAAAATACAATAACTGAACTGAAAATACACTAGAAGGGTTAAAAAGCAGAAAAAAAAAATCAATCAGTGAGCTGTTAGACAAGGCAACTGAACTCACCCAGACAGAGCAATAGAAAGGAAAAAGAATGTTTAAGAAAATGCCCCAGAGGGAGAAGAGAAAGAGACAGAAGATTTGTTTAAAGAAATAATGGCTAAAAACTTTCCTAACCTAGGAAGGAAACAGACTTCAAGATTCAGGAAGCCCAGAGAGTTCCAAAATAGATGAATCCAAAGAGAACCACATCAAGACACATTATAATTAAAAAGTCCAAAGTTAAAGAGACAATTGTAAAAGCATGAGAAAAACAAATTGTTATATACAAGGGAAACCCCTAAGACTATCAGACAATTTCTCACCAAAAACTTTGTAGGCTAGGAGTGACAGGACATATACAAAGTGTTGAAAGGAAAAAAACTTCCAACCAAAAATATTCTACCCAGCAAGTTTATCATTCAGAATTGAAGGAGAAGTACAGCGTTTTCCAAACACACAATATCTAAAGAAGTTTATCACTACTAAACTGGCTTTACAACACACGTTTTAGGGCTTAGGTTGAAAAGAAATGGAATTATTAACAAGAAAACATACAAAAGTAAAAATCTCATTGGAAACGATAAACATAGTAAAGGCAGTAAAGGATAATCAGTTGTAAAGCTAGTTTTAAGATGAACTAAAACCACAACAATCAGTTAAAGGATACATAAAATAAAAAGGTGTAAAATGTGACATCAAAAACATAGAACATGGGGAAAGGGAATAAAATTTTGGTTTTGGAATATGTTCAAGTTTAAATTGCTATAAACTTAAAATAGACTATTATACATAGAATGATATATAAACCTCACAGTAACCACCAAGCAAAAAAATAAAATAAATACACACACATAAAAGTGAGAAAATTAATTACATAACACTAAAAAAGTCATCAAACCGCAAGAGAGGAGAGAAATAAGGAACATAGAGGAGCAATAAAAGCAGCAAGAAAACAACTAACAAAATGGGAATAAGTACTTATCTTTTAATAATCACTTTAAATGTAAATAGATTATATTCTCCAATCAAAGCAAGAGTGGCTGAATGGATAACAAGACACATCTACAAGAGACTTGCTTTAGAAGGACATAGGCAGACTACAAGCAAAGGGATGGAAAAAGATATTCCAAGAAAATGGAAATGAGAAAGCTAAATAAAATAAAACAAAAATAAAACAAAAACGGATTTAAAAATGGATCTGAATAGACATTTTTTTCCAAAGATGACATGCAGATGGCCAGAAGGCATGTGAAATTATGCACAACTTCCCTAATCATCAGGGAAATACAAATCCAAGCCACAATGAGATATCACTTTACACTTGTCAAATGATGATTATCAAATAGGAAAAGACAATAAGAAGTGGATGGCACATCCTCACCACTGATTATCTTTGCCTTTTTTTAAAACAGTATTCAGATTCCTCAAAAAGTTAGAAATAGAAATACCAGAAGATCCAGCAACTCCACTACCGAGTACCTACCTATTTGAAGAAAACAAAACACTAACTTAAAAAGATATATGTACCCTCACGTTCACTGCTAAATTATTTACAATTGCCAAGATATGCAAACAACTTAGATGTCCATTGTTAGATGAATGAAGATGTGATGTATATACACATAATAGAATGGTACTCAGCCATAAAAAATCATGAAATCCTACCATTTGTGACAACATGGTTAGACCTTGAGGGTATCATGCTAAGTGGAACCAAATCATAAGACAAATACCACATAATTTCACATGTATGTGAAGTCTCAAAAACAAAACAAACCAAGAAAAAACCCAGATGTATAAATACACAGAACAGACTGATGTTTGCCAGAGATGGGAGAGAGGTGTTGGGGGGGGGGGGGGGAGGTTGTAAAATGAGGGAAAGGGACCAAGAAGTACAAATTTCCAGGAATAAAATAAGTCGTGGAGGTGCAACGTACAGGATGAGGAATATAGTCAATAATAATATATTAACTTTGGTGACAGATGGTAACTAGACTTATTGTGGTGATCATTTTGCATCACATATGAATGTGAAATCACTATGTTGTACACTTGAAGCTAATATTGTCAGTTATACCGTACAATTGCTTTATGTCAATAAGACGGGCCAATCTTCAAGACAGTGAAAAGTTTATTTAATGAAATCTTTCTGTTTATCTGTAAAAAAAAAACAAAACACAATAAAACACAAAAAAACAAACAAAAAACTACCCAATTTGTAAACACTCACTGCCAAATTCTCTTAGTCCAACACTTTTGACTCACTGCATAATTCAGTGTGGTAGCTCGTGCTCAGGTCTAGTACGCTTTACTGCAAGCCTATACAGAAGAACAAGAGCTGACTGGCCAGGATCCCATCTACTGGAGTCCCAGTTCTCAGCTCTGCTGTTAATTCTCTGGGGGAATTAACTACCAACTATATGATGTGATTTTATAGGATCAGTAGAGCTTCTTCCGACTACTAAAGAAGTCCGATTTACTACTTGATATTTGCAAGTTAAACATTACAGCTTAATTCCTTAATCTTAATTTTAGCCCTCTCTTAAATCTGTGGCACTTATTTGAGTTTTAGGTAATTCTTTGCAGCAGGGTCCTAGCCAGGAAAGGCATTGCCCAAGAGGGTAAAGTGCCCATTTCTCAGGTAGTATGGACATAATTAAAAACCTAAATAGAAAGAAGAGGACTTGGAAATAAACTTGACGTATTCCATAGTTTATTGTTGACTCAGCTTAAGGCACTGCCAAAGCCTGATTAAGAAGAGATTAAATATTCTCTGAGCAGGTGCTGTGACTATTAGTCCACTCTAATGGATTGCTCTATACTAAACCTTCAAGGAATTCTTTCTCTGATCAACAATAAGCTTACAACAGCCAATGATTTTCTCTCTTCTCCCTCTACTCTTCTCAACAAGTTTCTATGTGCCACTAGTTTCTACAAAAAATGACTCAATGAGAAAAGGTCCCTAAGATTTTCTTCTCCTTAGAAATTTGAAAAGCCAAACAGTGATCTTTTTTCTACATTCTTCCTTTCATACCAAGAGTTGCTATGTATCCTTTCCTTCAACTTACCTTTCAACGTTTCATCAATCTTGACTGCATTTCTAATGTGAACTTTACAAGAGTGCAGTATAATACTGGTTTGTCAACTGCTACCTTCCAGATGTATTGCATTGAACTAGAAACATCCCCCTCCCCAAATCTTTATTGCGTAGGTTTATATGCTTTGCTGAACATAATATAAACCCAACAGAAATATTAAATCATGCTGAGGTTAAATCTGGTGTCAGTGAAACTACTTCAGACAAACAAGATTCTTAACATATTAGTATCACATTGTGGGTAGTAGGGCATGCTAAGCCTTGATATACATAGGACAAGAGTGGGAGCAAGGAGCTGGAAATAGAACCAGGGGTAGGGATGAGCACTGGATGGATTTAGACTTGCCTTCCCCCTAGGAATAGCAGATAATTTATATCATAGTCCAAAAGAGTGGTGTTAGTTCCAAGCATCCCTAATGTTAATAAGGATTCCATCTGCTGGACACCAGGAGTCACCAGGCAAAAGCAATGCACAAAGTCAGGTGGGTGGCAGCCTCAGAGTTTGGGTGGTCCATTTAATTTGGAACAAGACCCCCTTTCAATGGCTGGAACTCAGGGAAACAGCATCCAGCTGCCAAATTACAGGGAATGTCAAGTGCTAGGCATGTTGACAAGATCCTAGTCAGTTGGGCTGGAGTTCAAGGCAAGCCTCCAAATCCAGCAGGGGAACTGAATTACTAAGCAGAAATAAAGACACTGTCCCACACAGTTTCACACAGTAGGCTAAGACTAGATGGACAGACAGCTGCTCACTGCAGGGGAGCCATGCTTAGGAGCATAAGACTAATTTCGGATTTAGGTGACTTTCAGGTATCATGTGACTTGATCAAGATTGACAGAGGAATCTGGCAGAAAGGAGCCTAGGGGCTGAAGGCATGAACCATGCAGATGAATGGGGATATGGAAAACAGAAGTAGACGCTTCATCAGTACAGGTTGGATTTTGTCTTAGCTGTAAGATTTAACTCTTCTTTTCCAACACAGTCACTTGGGATTCTGAATTAACCAGTCTTCTGGTCTATTGAATTAATTGTGAAATTGTCAGTTACCCTTACTCTAGCCCCAGTGGACTCCAACCAGATAAAAAGGCTGATACCCAGTTACTCAAATATTCTGTGTTTTCACAAATGTGTAATGAAAATCAGCGGCAAGACCTGGATCAAAAGCCCCTTTACAAGAGGTGAGAATGACGCAAGGGCAATATTTGACATCGGATGTGGTAACATTTGTTACCCCAAGTACATCTTCTCAACTCAGCTGCCAGAATCTGCACTTCCACCAAGAGGAGTTAACACCTTTGGAATTCTTTTCCTGGGATCTTATCCCAAAGGCAATAACTGAAATATGGATTAATTTGCATGTTTTTGAATTATCAGAGCTTCGCCTCCCAATATCAGGAAGCTGGGCAATAAGAGTGAACCAGGAATTTGGGGTTTTAAGGAAGCAGTGTTGAAAGAAAGCAGAAGATGTTGACAAGTAATGAGAAAAGTCCCAGAGTTCACCTGGAAAACTGAAACTGCCCCATTCGTAATAATGAAGAAAAGAAGGGGTGGGGAGGACAAAGAGAGGCACAGAGCCTAAAAGCCAACCTTGGCTGCTCCATAACGTTCCTAGTGACTCTGAAAGCAGGTATCATACCTGAGGGTCTAGCAGAAATTTTAAAAGATGTCTAAAAAGGCTATACTACACCTACATTTTACTTATTTGGGGCTTATGGTACTACTCAAATAACACCCTCAAATTAGAAAAACAAAATGACATTCCAAAGGTGTAGTTTTCACTTGTTCTCCACTCCAAGTATTTTTTTCAAAGCCATTTTTGCTTCTGCACTCTGGCCTAGGGCCAACCCTCATCTTTCAGTGCCTTATCTATAGCCACCACCTTCTGACTGGTCTCTCTTCTTCCCTCCAACTCTGCCTTATTGAACTGAAAAATGCACATTTTGTCATTCCTCTGATCAAAGTCCTTCAATGGTTCTCAATTGTGTACAGAACAAATTCTGAGTGTCTTAAACAGATTGCATGAAGATTCTCTCCCATGGTGCTTCTGACCCATCTGGCTTTTTCTCTCATTTGGGGACTCATACTTTACCCTCTAACACCAGCAAACTCTTTGTAGTTTCCTGTACCCATCATGCCAAGTCTTGTACTCCTGAGCCTTACTGGAGCAACTCAGCTTGTAGAAATCAAGTATCACAAAAGACATGAAGAAGCAGGGGCCAGTCTCTAGGCTCAAATTGCCATATTAATTTCCCTTCAGCTTACAGAAGGTTAGTTTCATTGTAAAGATGAAAAAATGCAGAGACCATAGACACCTTGGCATTATCAAGCATTTATGGAGAACCCACAGAATACCAACTTAAACATGCAAGATGATCACATTCGTTTATGAATTACGTGAATTCAATTATGAATATATAACTGTATTCCACATTTGGCATCTTTAAGTATCCTTAAAGACTAAACAAAATGAAAAACTATAAAAATTATTTCTGGATTAGTAACATGAATCTTTTTCAATACTCAAAAAAAAAAAAAAAAAAAAACTCATTTAGTACAAGGAGCTTGCAGGGAGTGGCCTCCAAAGAATAACCCAAAGTGGAGATGTTAGATTCCTTAACCTGACCTTCATGTTTTCAGAGTGTCTTTTTTTTTTTTTTTTAAAGTGACCAGCATGAATCTATCAGGTTTGGACTTATTTACCAAGCTCCTGAGACTAATCTATAAAATAAGAAGGATATTTTTTTTTCATGAATAAGAAATATAACTGCAAAAGGAACTATCAATTTTAAATGCCACCCAACACATTCTTGCCCAGGATGCAAAGTATAATCAACATACCTATTAATTTGTAATGAGAATCAAAACTGCTGAGATATCAAACAATCAAGCTCTCTGTCTAGTACATATTCTTCCCACAGGCATATAGGGAGCAAATGAGGAGTTTCTTAGGGAGAATGTAATCAAATCCCTAATAGTGGCATGAATAGAATGTTTGATAACATCGACCTAAGATAATGTGTTGATAGGACTAAGTCTATTCTCAAGACCACAACGTTGACTGGTGTGCCTAACATTTAACACTTGAATTCACATTTTTATTCACTTCCATATAAGTGTCATGGAGTTTTTCTAGATAGGGTAATAAATGCAATAATCCAATCAACTGCTAACAGCCAGGTAGCCATTTTCTCCTAAAGCTAAATTTTCATCTTTCTGCTCCACTCTATTATTTGTTACTTCCTAAACTGAATCCTCAGAATAATTTATTTTTGCTATTTCCAAATTCCTAAGAAATGGAAGACAAATCTTAATATTTTAAGAGCTCTTAAAAAATAAAAATATCCTGGGGCGCCTGGGTGGCGCAGTCGGTTAAGCATCCGACTTCAGCCAGGTCACGATCTCGCGGTCCGTGAGTTCAAGCCCCGCGTCAGGCTCTGGGCTGATGGCTCAGAGCCTGGAGCCTGTTTCTGATTCTGTGTCTCCCTCTCTCTCTGCCCCTCCCCTGTTCATGCTCTGTCTCTCTCTGTCCCAAAAATAAATAAACGTTGAAAAAAAATTTAAAAAAAATAATAAAAAAAATAAAAATAAAAATAAAAATAAAAATATCCTGATAAAAAATGATAAAAGAAAATAAAGGCAATTTAAAGATAAAAGTATTCAGAGAATGTATATATTCATTTTCTCTAGGACCAAAAGAAATGCCAATTTCAACTATGTCAAGATACCTTTAGAGTTATCAAGATGTCAACCCATGGATACACAAACACAGGTGTATTTTTTTTTCCAGGATTGGTAAAAAAAAAAAAAAAAAAAAAAAAAAAAAGCTCCCGCTGGTAATTCTGAGGCCACTTGTGTATGGACTACTGGTTTGGAAACCATCCCTTCTTCTACATCATAAGTTTTCCAATTTGTATCCTATTTATGGTTAATAGATTTTTAAAAATCCAAAGCTCTGATAGTGATAATGAAGGATTATATTAATAAACATACTCTTATAATCTTTGAGTTACAACAGGTGACAGGCTGTAACAAACTGAACCAGTATCTTATTTTTTCCTCTTTGGTACTGTTGAACCCTGTGCCAACTGCATCAACACAGTATTTGTAGGCAGGAATAAGCCCATGTTGTTACATTGATACCCTGAGTGACGTTGATCTGCACAGATTGTGTCAAGCCTTCTTAGCATCTTAATTAATCTGCTTCAGTTCTTAGGAAGTATTCTTTATGAGACAGAACAAATTGTAGGGAAATGGACTTCATTTATTAATTCCATTTTGCATCACTGTTAAGTGATGCATGTACACATGTACATTCCCAAAAGATGTGAAGGCCAAAGCTCATGCGTGGGACCTTGCCTGCCCACTCCACTCCGTAGCCCACTCTGACCTACCCCTTCCTTTGTATCAAATATTCTCTGTACTTCTCAACTTGGCCTTTAGGAGTTTCAGTATTCATTCAACTCTGAGAGAAAGAAATTTTGCAATGATATCAAGAAGTTGAAAGTGATTTATATACTTAAGTAGCTTTATTTTTAACTACTTATCATAAGGAGATAATCAGTATTTTTATGAGGGAAGGACAATTATTACTACACTCTTCATATAACCTCTGATTATGGAAAAAGATATATGATGTTTATGTAAAATGATATTTTCTGCAACATTACAATACTCCTGAACTTGGAAATACCTTAAATATTCAACAGTTAGATGTTGAATCTCAACAGTTAGAGGATAGAAAATTGAGAAGACATTAAAATATAGGTTTTTGATTTGTAAGCTAGAAAATGGACATGTTTATAATAAAATTTTATGCATTAAAGTTTCATTGAAACACAATTTCAATTTTGTATATATAAAAAAGTTGTGTGCTTTATAAATAACTTGAGGGAATATTACCAAAACTGAATAGCTTAGGTGGTAGAATTAGAAAATGATAAAATAAAAATTGTCCTAAGAGTTCCTCCCTTAATCAGCATGTCAGTCTTCCCACTTTAATTTTTATCTCAAAGTAGTAATTAAATACAGTAATAAATGCAAAAGTAACTGCCCCTTGAATTAACCCACACTTACCCCAACGCTGCTGCCAAGATGCAACCACTATGCATTCTTTAGGTTTCTTCTTTCTCATGGTTACCTCCATTGCTAAGCCATACTCATATATTAACATTCAATATTCTCTTTGCTGTACTGTAATAGATGTCAATTTAGATATCTTATATGTTTTTTGCTCTCCATCATCATAATAGCTTGGACCATTTTCAGTTAACACTATAAAAGTATTTGATATTATAAGTAATTTTTATTTACTGAGAGCCAAATAATATATAATATATTCCCTTTCTTATTGGTTTTCTTTTACAACTAACTACAAGTCCCTTGTTTTTTCCCCTCCTTCTTCCAACTTCTGCCATATAATAATGTCTTTAGTTCTCTGGTTGACATTCTATCAAGTATTCTACCAGTCCCCACTTTGTCTTAGAGATGTCTCTCCTAGAGTTGCTGTCTTTCTCCAATCTGGGTGGTTTTTCTCCAGGTCTGCTCACCAGTATCATCATTAGATGTTTTCTGTTTTGTTGTTGTTGTTGGCCCCCGCACCCGCACACCCCCCCCCCAATCCTATGCCACTTTCTGGCTTGGATAACTTTTTAATTTTGAGTACATACTACCCCCCAAAATAAGAATTTTTAAGAGAGAAAGTTTCTAAATTCTTGTGGTTTAAGAATTTATTATTTATACCTTCACACTTGAGAGTTCATTTTGGTTTAGACTTTATAGTTTTGAGTTCTTAGGTGGATAAAAATTTAGGGTTTTGTTTTACTGTTGGATTAAGCACTGGATTATGAAACAAATTCTTAAGAAGGACTTTTACTTTGTAGTAATACATAGTCATACTCCACTTTCATTTCATCCTCGTTATTGCCTTTTTGGCTTTATTTCATGTTTGTCATTTAAGCTCCTTAGAGTTTTTTTGTTTTTTTTTTTTTCTTCAATCCAGCCTGATTATATTATTCCACTTCCATGAAATAATCTATTTGCATTTAATGAAATTACTGGTACATTTAAGTTTAACTCTGTTATTGTCTTTTAAATCTGTCTCCTCTCTTCTCTTTTGTTTTGTTTACATTAAATATTTTCATTATAAAGTTCTATTTTATTAAACATTTTAGTAGTTACACTGAAGATTACAAAATACCTAACTTATTGGAGTCTGATAGTGATTTCTAATACAAAGTTATAATAATGGTACATATGCCACATTGTCCCTAAACAGACAATCCAAGACACTAAAACACTAACTCCATTGACCACATTCCAGGCTCGTGTTTTTGTTTTCTTATATTTTAATTCTATACTACAATCCAGAAGAATTATTAGAATTTTACATATATAAATACCCCTACCCTGTGCTCTTCACTCTTGTGTTACAAAGCTTCCATATGGAATCATTTTCTTTTTGTGCTAAAGAACTTTTAGTGTTCCTTTTAATAGGAGTCTGCTGGCCACAATTTTATTTTTTATAGCTGGAAAACTATTATATTTTTACTTTCAACCGATATTTTATGTGGATTTTCCTTTAAAAGTTACTTTAAATGTATCCTTATTTCATCTATTAAGAATTTAGCTGTCTATTTTGTTATTGAAGTTAACATTTGCCTCTAATTTGAAGATTTTATATTTCACTTTGGTTATTATCGATTAAATAACAACAGGTCTATTTTTTTTTTTTAATTTATCCTGCTTGGGGTTCATAGAAATTCTAAAATACGTGGCTATTTTTCTTTACTATAATTTTCTCAAATAGCATTTCTTGACATGTTTTTCCCATTATCTTTCTCCTTTCTTTACTGACCTATCTACTTTCCTATTTACTAAGCTCTTAACTGTGTCCAATCTGCTGTTAAACCCAACTATGGAATCTTCATGTCATTTATACTCTTCTAGAATTTCAGTTTTATTTTTTAGAAATTAAGGCGGGTAAAATCAAGATCTTTCCATCTATTTTATTAAATATATTATTTACAGTTATTTTTTATTTATTTTTAATTGTTCTTAATGTTTGTTTTTGAGAAAGAGAACAAGTGGGGAAGGGGCAGAGAGAGAGGGAGACATAATCTAAAGCAGTCTCCAGGCTCTGAGCTGTCCCTGAGGTGGAACTCAAACTCAAACTACAAGATCACGACCTGAGCCAAAATCTACACCCAAGCAACTGTGCCACCCAGGCACCCCTATTCACGGTTATTTTAAAGATTATGTCTGATAATTTTAATTGCCAGGTCACTTGTAGATCTGTTTCTGTTGTCTGTGTCTTCTCCTGTAGTTGTTTTGCTATTCCTGGTAATTATTGACTGAATCCTGTTTATGTATGAACATTTATAGAGTCTCTAGATAAGTGACTCCTTCCAACTTCTAGTAGTAGTACTTAAATTATCTTAGTCTGATCTGATTGAGCTAACTTTAGGACAATCTGTATGTTCTAAGGTCAGCCTATGTCTGAATTGTCCTTACTCCAAACATATATCCATTAATAATATGAACAGTTTCCTAGAGTTCCTCATTTATGATGGATTCTGAACTCCAATTTTTTATTACCCAAGCACCATGAGAACACTAAAAACAAACTATTTTGGAGCCTTTTGCTCCATGGCTATTTAGTCTCAGGCTCTGCTAAGACAAGTGAGTTTTATCTCCCGCAGAGCAATGGATACGTACTTAAGTGGAATCTTAAAAGCACCAAGAAATTTATATTAACATAATTGGATTAGGGGACGTAGATATTCTAAACAGTGGGGGGCAATAGGAGCTTAAAAGCACAGAGACCAGAATGCAAATGGAGGTTTGGGGGGGGGGGTAATTAAGCAGTGTAATTAGAATGAAGTGTGTGTCCTGAGGAAAACTGGCAACAAAATTTTAGGAAGATGAATTGGCCCCAGTCTATACAAGGTTTTGAAACCCAGAGCTTTCAATAATTTTGGAAAGATTATTTCAATAAACCTGAAAAAAAATGATATGCATTGAGCAGATATTTTTTTCTTAAAGGCAGGGAGAAAAATTATATTTTGGATAGGCAAATAAAAGCCAAATGGATAGTTTAGGAAATGTTACATCAACCAGGCCTATATAACATTTGGAGAGAATAAGGAAGTCACAGAATGCAAACAAAAACAATTTATGCCTTAAGTTGAAGTCAGTAATTATTTCTTAGGGCTTCCCAAGAATAACATCTATCACAAAGTCTTAGGTTAATGTAAGGATCTTCAAAGGTCTAGCTGTGCTTCCTTCATACTCTCTGGTACTATACAAGTACACAGGAATTTATTTATATGCTAGGAAGTAGGTGCTATTGTTGATCCTTACCTATCCCCCTGTTTTTGGGGAAAAAATAGCCAACTGTTGACAAGAGTTAGGTATCTCATAGGAATCAATCTACAGTAAAATGTCACAATGTTACACAATCATTTGAAAATTATCTTTTCTAAACTTACAAAGTCTAGAGTGCTAGGAGTTATATATTCTAACACTACCACTTAGGAGTATCTGTCCAGAATGGGGACGTATGCTAACTACATTTATAGATAGTTCCATGTTTATATGCTATCAGCAGGATGAAAGCAAGCATGATATAAAGCATGCTACAGAATATGGGGACTGGAAAACTATTCCAATCACAACATGGCACTGCTGACAATCATACAGTGAATTGCAGTCAAAATGTCTGATTGAAAATCCTTTGGAGGAGAGATGTTTTATATCAGAATGGCAGCCAACCCTCCTCTCAACCCTCATTCTCCTCTCCTTGCTATCCAGTCCCTCAAAATCCATGAATATTCATGTTTAAATTAATAGGCACAAGGATCGACTCTAGTATGAACTTCAGTTCTATTATTTGCTATATTTAAAGTTCTACGGAGTCTAGCTAGTGATGTCAACTTCTTTCTGTGATCAACAAACGGAATGTGTAGTTTCTGAATCAATTCTTCCCTTTCAGCTAGTTATGCCATTCTCCTCCTACTGCCTGGAATAGTGAAGAGGGTTGCTCCATCTCTCACTATGGGAGCATCAGGCTCATATTTTGTCAGTAGAGTACCCTGGGATGCAAGATGCCTTGTTATGCACATCCAAGCTATTACTACTAATTGTTCAATTAATTTGCTATTGTATATGGATAAAAATAATGGGTTTGCCTTCTTTGTCGAAATGCCCCCTTAAGCACAATTACATTGCAATATCTGTGCAAAGGCGGTCCACATGCATCGTCAGGTAATTGTCACTGGAGAAAGCTCCATATGCTAATGAATTCTCTTTATCACTGAGAGACAAACGTCCCTGCAAGACTTCTCTAAGGTACATTTATATATCAAACCAACGATAGGCCCAGCCTCATCATAAGAAGAACTGGGAAACTGCAAGTGCTACATCATCATCTTCAGCTCATTTGAGGCATTAGCATTTTGCCATTATCATTTGTTTCCCCGTTCCACCTTCTCCAGGGTAATAGATGTGCTGTGCCCTCAGGGTGCCTCCCACCCACAGACTTCAGAGGATGCCTCCAACACTGAGCCACAGACAACATGAATGAAGGTACAGATTACAGCTGTAACTTCATTAAAAAGATCTGGTGGTGTAGAAGCAATAGAGAGATGTGACCAGAAAGCACAGCATGGCTTCATGATGAGGTGTTCTCGTCTCCTGGCTCTGGATCCACAGCAGCAGCTGAGGTGCTAGTAAGAGACACTTGATTCACTACATTATCTGTGGGGAATTACCCACTGCCTGGTCACACAGGATAGAGAATTTTATATTAAACTGGTAACAGTGTATTAGGTTCTCTGTAGATTAGTTTATAGCACAATAAAGCCAAATGAGTGAGGCATTTGTAGTGGCCAGAGAGAACTGGCTAAAAATCAAATTAATATAAATGATAATATCAGTGACAATACCTTCCATGTTTTGATTAAAGCATTCAAACTATGCAAAGCACTTAAAGGAGATGATGTCATCTGGCAATGTCTGATGACTAACTAGGTTGCCTTCATTTACTAATTCTTACGGTTGTATTAAGTTCCCACTCTTATGAGTCAGACACTCTCCTAGGCACTGTGAATATACAAGAATTCCTACCCAAAAGGCTCTAAGCCTAGTAACTTTCCTGAAATGCCATGCTGCAGAAAAGGTTAAAGATCACCAATCAACTATGTTTTGATTGTCATATCTAGGATATGAATTTGTCACCCACTGCTCAATCTGCCTCTGAGATATTGTACCATCACCCACAACAGACCCTCAGTAGTACCCAATATGGCACCAAGAATGCATTGTTTCTGAGTGTTGCTGTTCACTGCATATGTCTGGCAAATATTTCTTTTATCACATTGTGACTGCTAGACAATGATGACTAGTCTACAAGTCTTTTCCACCCTTTCAATGCATAAGTGTTGTGTGCACATATTTTTAAATATTTATTTACTTAGGAAGAGAAAGCATACATGAACAGGGGATGGGCAGAGGGAGAAGGAGAGAGAGAATCTTGAGCAGGCTCCATGCCTAGCATGGAGCCTGATACAGCACTCAATCTCAATCATGAGATCAGGACCAGAGTCAAAATCAAGACTCAGACTGTGTGTACATATTTTGATTAGTATTTTCCTAATATGGCTATGAAACCAAATAACTGGGTGAAATGCTCAAGAAGATTCAAATTTCCAGGACCATTCCATACACTCTGAATCAGACCACAGGATTGAGAGCCTGGAATATCTATTGTTTTTAAATATCATAGGTGCTTGTGGAAGCACTTGGCCATGGCTGGAGAACTATCGATATCTGGGATAAACATTTCCTATCACTTTCCATCATAAAATTCCTGACCTGTGTTCCATTTGCAGCTAATAATTTAAAGCTCTAATATATATAATATATATGATTATATTATAATTAATAATTATATTAATCATAATAATCTTTTACATATGTGTACAGTCTTACATGCATTGGGTTTGTCCTGTCTCCTAGTCCTGGGATCAGATGACAAGGCCTTGGAAAACTGAAGCAATTAACTTTTCAGTCCTTTTGGACTCTGCACCTTTGTACAAACACAGTTTTGCAAGCAGGAACAAACACTATTTAATTAAACAGAAACCTTGTATGGTGTTAATCTGCTTGGAAATTGTGGCAACAATTAGCATCTTAATTAATCTGCTTCATCTCTCTGAATATTCCTCACAAGAAATGTGAAGCAGCAGAAATTACACAGGCAAGGTCTCCTCAATTTGTGGTTTTATTTGGCATTACTAGTCAATGGTACTGAAATCCAACATAGGTTCCTCCCTGAGGTCCAGCCACTGCTTCCCCATGTATTCTGCAAAATAGACTCTCAGAACCATCTGACATAGCCCCAATAATGCATTACGTTTTAGTGTATCTCTGAACCCACAGCAGCATCTGGGAACTTGTTAGAAATAAAAATTCCCCATCCCTACCCAAACCTACAGAGTCAGACACTCTGAGGATGAGCCCAACAATGTGCGTCAACAAAGCCCTCCAGGTAAGTCTGATGCACTCAAAGTTCGAGAACCACTGCTGTAGTTAATAACTTTTATATCCTTTCCTATACTGGGCACTATACTAAGCATTTTGAGGTCAATTCCACTTTTAATTGTCTTATTAGTTGAGGCCAAGTGATAATTTCTATTTCGCCTGATCCTTTATTGTCTAAGTAATCTGGTCATCAGAATCCACAAAACTGAATTGATCATCTAATTCCTGAGAATCGGTCAGACCACCAACCTGCCAGGAGCCAATATGACTGAACACAGAGACTTCATTCATAAATCATTTATATCATGAAACAGGAAACCAAACTGGATGTAAAATTCTTCATTCTCAAATAATGCATAGGATGAATTTTAAACTATAATTCCAACTGGATAATGAACCCACCAAAAAAAAAAAAGTTCAATTCATCAACATTTACAAATACTGTCTCAAGACAACCAGAGTTTGAGCTTTGCAGTGATTCACTCATTCACTCTTAATTCACACCTTTTCATTTATTCTTCTCAGAGATGCAATGGAAGGTGTGACAATAACAGGACTAACCTCTTAAACATTCTAGAAATCACACATCCAAAGGAGTGTTCTCACCTTCACAGTTTTCAACTGCTCTTTGGGAAGTGTGTACCCTCATTCCCAGTGTTTGAATTCCACCTGAGATCTAGTTTAGAAGAGGTCTTTCACTGCCTAAAACACATTTATTTCAATAACCCACCAGGAGACCAATTCATCTGAGGGGCAATTTACTTTCATAAAAATGTCCATTTAATTAAAACAATTCAAGTGTGGTAAATAAGGTTCATCATCAAAGCCAGGTGATCACACTTGGGCATTACAGCTTTTCTTGATCTAAACGTGATGAGTTCAGTCTTATGATATTAAATCTGGATCTGAAGGTCATTTTGACACCGGTGGGGCCACATATAGCTTTTGTTAAAGGTGACTCTTGAGTTTCTAAGTTTTGGTACTCTGGCAAAAATACACATGTATTCATTCTTTTAACAGATTTTTTATTGAGCTTCTATACTGAACCTGATGCTGAGCTGCCAGCAATCAAAATAGACACAGTACCTCTCCAGATAAAGCTATTTTTAGTAACACCTTTGTCATTCCAAGTTTCAGGTAGCTTTTGACTGCTGACATACTTTAGTAATCAATGGTGAAATTACAGTTGTGCAGTTGTAGTCATCCCTCTTTTAATTTAAAGAAAACATTATACCTCAGTCGTATAAGGCCAGTAGTAACATACAGGTAAAGCTAGGCAAGTTGTCATTCTCAGCTTAGAAGTGAAGGTAGTGAACAAAGATAGCAAGGTTCACACATACTCAGGTGTCATGTTAACCACTATCATGCTAAGCTTACTAAGTTGGAACATAATCAAAAGAGATTAATATAAACAATTCCAGTACTATCTAAATGCTTTATTTTTTATTAACTTTGTAATTTTTTTCTTTTTCAAAAATATTTTTTTTTTTTTTTACAAAATTTATTGTCAAATTGGTTTCCATATAACACTTAGTGCTCCATCCCAACAGGTGCCCTCCTCAATGCCCATCACCCACTTTCCGCTCCCTCCCACCCCCCCCATCAACCCTCAGTTTAATCTCAGTTTTTAAGAGTCTCTAATGGTTTGCCTCCTTCCTTCTCTGTAACTTTTTTTTCCCCTTTCCCTCCCCCATGGTCTTCTGTTAAGTTTCTCAGGATCCACATAAGAGTGAAAACATATGGTATCTGTCTTTCTCTGTATGACTTATTTCACTTAGCATCACACTCTCCAGTTCTATCCACATTGCTACAAAAGGCCAGATTTCATTCTTTCTCATTGCCACGTAGTATTCCATTGTGTATATAAACCATAATTTCTCTATCCGTTCATCAGTTGATGGACGTTTAGGCTCTTTCCATAATTTGGCTATTGTTGAAAGTGCTGCTATAAACATTGGGGTACAAGTGCCCCTATGCATCAGCATTCCTGTATCCCTTGGGTAAATTCCTAGCAGTGCTATTGCTGGGTCATAGGGTAGATCTATTTTTAATTTTTTGAGGAACCTCCACACCGTTTTCCAGAACGGCTACACCAGTTTGCATTCCCACCAACAGTGCAAGAGGGTTCCTGTTTCTCCACATTCTCTTCTCTCCAGGATCTATAGTCTCCTGATTTGTTCATTTTAGCCACTGTGACTGGCGTGAGGTGGTATCTCAGTGTGGTTTTGACTTGTATTTCCCTCATGAGGAGTGACACAGACACACAGACCAATGGAATAGGATAGAGACTCCAGAATTGGACCCACAAAAGTATAGTTATTTTAATTAAACATCATTATAACCTTAGGATCATAATAGCACACATCTCCTATTTTACAGATGGGGAAACTGAGGCACAGAGATAGAGTAATTTGCCATGGCCACATAACTAGATGGAGCAAAGCCAGGCTTTTAACCCACACAGTCTGACTCCAGAGACAGTGCTCTTAACTGTGAAGCTACTATTTCCTTAAAGAAATGGCAATATGAACATAAAACATTCATAGCTAAATGTGGTTGTATTGCTGTATCTGCAATTAAGCTAGGCAAAATCTCTCCTCATTCAGGGAACTGGCCCAGTAACTGACAGTCCTTGGGTCAAGGAGAGCGAGATCTGGCTTTGCCTTTGATTTTATTGTCCCCATCCTGATCAGTTCTTTTCAACTGCATTAACCTAGAACCCTCACAACCTTGAATCCTTGTTCTCCCAGTAAATTGGCTGTCATACCTTTGAGCCCACTGTCTGTGTTTCAATCTGTTTTCTGGTTTGGGGGGCTTTAATGCAAGTCTTCTGCTTACTTTACTTTCCACTATGACACTACCCACCTCACTCACTCTCTGGGTCTGTGCCATTTTCTCTCTACTACTTTTTCCATTTGAATTCAATGTGGCAAGAGCTAGCTTTTACCTCTCAACCCCACCTTCTGAAAAAAGCGACTTGCTTCACTGAGAGTGGTATTAATAAATCAGTCAGAAACGAATTCTCCATGTCTATTGTCTCTGGTTTCTGAAGCCAGGACAATGAGTTTCATCACCACAAATTATCTCATATCCCTAATCAAGAGCAAACAGAGATAGCACAATAACCTCAACCTTTTCTAATCCATTAATATTCATGAATTCAATACATTATTTTATCATATATTACATGCACAATTGTACAATATTACCATGGGAACTATCTTCCAGAGATCTTCATGGTTTGCTCTTTTATTTTCATCAGCTTCCTGTTCAAATGTCACTTATTCAGAGACTTCCTTGTATAAAATAAGACATGTCTCTCCAGTCATGTCTAGACCTCTCACCCTCCTTTATTTTCCTCATAGTATATATCATCATTTGAATGTTTTTATTTACGTCTTGAGCTCCTTAGAGACATTGGACTAGAATATTTCATTTAGTTTCCCAATGTCTAGAAAAAGACTAAGAATAGAGTCATTGGTCAAGAAATATTTAAAAATATAACAAAGATATTGTTTTTCAGAATGTTAAAAAAAACTAAATAAAAGTAAGCTTTAAAAATGTGCTTACCGAGTGCTCCTTATGTTACTATCACTCATTTTCTGTGGCTGTAAATGGTAGAAATATGAAAAATTTCTTATTACTTTATGCTAATTTACCAAATTACACCACTTGGGTAACATATAAGCATTATAGGAGTTCAAAAATGGAACTAAAATTGGTCAAGAAAGCTTTACTGAATAAATATTGAATTTTATATTGAAGGATGGATGGATTTGGATAGATTGAGAGGTACACATACTCACACACATTTTTATGTAGCTAGTGAGATGATCTCTTACTCATAACCATTAGATAAAAGAACTATATTTTAAGGTCTATATTCTATGAAATATGATCCCAAACAAGTAGATTGGTTTTTGTGTTAGATTTCCACCCTACAATAAAGATGGCTTTTAGATAGGTGTCTGGGTGGCTCAGTCAGTTAAGCATCCAACTCTTGATTCCAGCTCAGATCATGATCTCACGGTTCGTGAGTTTTAACCCAGCATTGGGCTCTACACTGTCAGTGGGATTCTCTCTTTCTCTCTCTGCCTCTCTCTAAAATTAATAAACATTCTTTTAAAGATGGCTTTAGAGAACATGTACTCTAACCTTTAAGAGGTGCTTGAGCCCGAGGGCTAGGATTCTTTAAGACAACTTAGTAGTGGGTATAGCAACTTGCACATAGGGAGCACTACCAATAAAAGAACACTGCCGTTAAATTTCAGAGACCTCACATCTTATTCCAACTCTCTAGAGGCCCACATGTACCTAATTCACAACTCTTTAATAGCTCTGTAATTCTATCCCTCGCTCCATCAACACACACATGCACAAAATGACTACAATAATTTGAATTACACACTCAGTGGCATGTGACGTATTTAACAATGGTTGAATTAGAACTTGTGCAAGAGACTGAAACAATGAAACTTTGGATTATAATTCTATATGCTGAAAATAATACCACCTCTTCCCTGTTTTGGCCTAACCTCATTCTCTTTCAAGAACAAGTTCAAACTACACAACTCAACACTCTGCTTGTACTTAGAATTCATTACTGAAGAACATAGTTCCTTCTTGAATTGTTTGTTAAATGAGAATAATACCTGTACCACAATTATGCAGCTAACAGATTAATACAGCATCATTGATCTCAGAGTAGATTGTGGACCACAAAAATCACTAGTTCAGCATCCTTATTTTACAGACAGGAAGTTGGGGGGGGGGGGGAGGAAGGTCCAGTAACTTGTTCAAAGATCACTAAGCTAGAAAGTGGCACAAACACGATCATGACCTAAGTCTTCAAACATCTAAGAAAAAGGCTTTTGTATTCAAATGTGCTTAGAAATAATCTCACAAAGTAATTTTACAGAAGTTCACAGCATAATTATGTCTGAGTTACTTGTTATAAACTAGATACGGTAGTGAAGCCATAGAACATGATCTTCTTCTCCATCAATATTGTCCAAAGTGTGTGAAACAGAATACAATCCCCAGGGAATAGATGTCATTCCAAACAGACTTCAGACCAGGATATAGAAAGTCAGGAAGAACATTATTCCCACTATAATAAACTACCATCTAATCTATAAAGATTATAAATTTTCTTGAGCCCAGAGAGCTTGTATTTCAGGGCAAGCAGTTAGTAAAGTCAGACACTAGTCTGGGGCAAAGCATAAGAGGAAGAGGAGGCCAGCATACAAGTGGATAGATAAAGAATTTGATTATTTTTTTAGTGAATTGTTATAGGAATGTGGAGAGCATGAAGGCATGGAAACCCTGGTTTGGGGTAGCTACAAACACTAAGTGGGTTGTCACTCATTCTCGGGCTTTTCTCCACACACCTCTACTGGGGGCTCATTTAAAAAAAATGGAGGCAAGACTGTAAATCAGAAAATCTTAGCAGTGTAATCCTCAGGGAGGAAACCAGCACAGGTTTGAGAAGGTCACAAAAGCCTTGCTTGCACTCTTTTCCCTTCAGAAACAAAAGCTTTAAGCTCCTGGGGTAAGGGTATCATACTGTGGCCCCGGGGTACAGCTGAAGAAGGCTTACAGCTGCAAGTATAGAAGAAAGAACAGAAAGCAGGTAATAAATCATCCTGGGTTCAGACCATTGGTCTTCTACTTCTTGGGGAAAGACAGGATCATGAAAAAGGCCTACTCCTGAGACCCAGACACACTGGGCATGATTGAGGCTAAGGGTGGACCTGGATAACCAAGAAGACCTCTGGCCCTAACCATCAGGCTAACAAGTCTACTACCACAGGAAAATCAGGAGCATAGAGCAAGAGACTGTTTATGAGGAAAGAGAGTACAGGGGAGGCCAAAACTGGAGTGTCAATCAGGAACGCTGAAGAAAAGCCTCCAGCAAACTAGACTCCATCCTACATACAAAGGACTGAGAAATCTGAAGTCAATGGCACACTGAAGGTGAGCATATGAACTAGAAAATCCAAATCCAGCTCAACTACTGACTTAATTTAGTCAACACCCCACAATGGCAGCCTAGGAAATTAAGTGATGTGCCCAGTATAAAGCATACATATTCTTACCTCAGTCACTACCATTACACATAAAATATCTCACAGTCACTCAAAAATAACAAGACGTATGAAAAACAACTACAGGCCATTATCTACAGGAATTTTTTCAAAATAGAATCACAGGGGTACCTGGGTAGCTCAGTTGTTTAAGTGTCCAACTTTGGCTCAGGTCTTGATCTCACAGTTCATGAGTTCAAGCCCCGTGTCAGGCTCTGTGCTGACAACCCAGAGCCTGGAGCCTGCTTTGGATTTTGGGTCTCCCTATCTGCCCCTCCCCGACCCCCACTCATGCTCTCTCTCTCAAAAATAAATAAACAAAAAAAAATTTTAAAGCACAATCACATATGATCCATATGTTGGAACTACCAGAAATAAAATTTAAAAGATTAATTAAATATCATGAATATGTTAGTGGAAAAGGTAAATAACATGCATGAATACATGGAAAAATTTTAACAGAAACTATAATAAAGAGTAAAACAAAAATGGTAGGCATAATAAGCCATGATAACAAATATTAAGAATGTCTTCCACAGACTCATCAGTGGACTCAAAACAGCCAAGAAAATGGTCCGTGAACTTGAAGGTCAATAGATACTAAACTAAAAACCAAAAAACAAAGAGAAAACACAGTGTGGGGGTAAAACAGAATATAGTGAGGGACAATACCAGATGTGTGTTTGGAATTCCAAGAGATGTGAAAGAAAATTTTAAAAAAATATTTGAAGGAATCATAGCTAAACATTTTTTAGAATCACAGAGAACCAAAACCCAGAATATCAAAAAAACTTTAAAAAGTTTCATATTCAAACTACGAAAAGCCAAAAAAAATAAATAAATTTTTAAAGGCAGTCAAAAGTGTTTGAAGCAGAAAAAGAAATACGGCAGACTTTTTGTCAAAATCTATGCAAGCTATAAGACAATACAGCAACTTTCTCAGGGTGCTGAAATAGTACCAAACTAAAGGAAACTATCTTCCAAATACAA
Source organism: Felis catus (assembly GCF_018350175.1). Lineage (NCBI taxonomy): Eukaryota > Metazoa > Chordata > Mammalia > Carnivora > Felidae > Felis > Felis catus. Next base: position 71,061,877 of record NC_058379.1, on the reverse strand, counting down.
ATGAACTCCTTTTAGACAAACAAAATTTTAGGGAATTCAATACCAGGAGACCTGTATTACAAAAACAGGGATCTATTAAAAAAATAATTATTCTAAGTATTTCAAAAGCAACTTAATATAAAAGACCCATTTTTCTTATTTTTAATCACTGTAAAAGATAATTAACTCTGGAAAAAAACAGTCACATTGGACTTTGGGTACATAGAATATATAAAAATGATGTATATGACAAGAATAGCAAAAATTAAGTGGGCAATTAGAAGTACAATAATTTAAGGTTATTGTACTACTTGTAAAATGGTGTAATATTTGAAAATAGGTTGTTATTAAAGACATATACTATCCACCTGAGAGAAACCACAAAAAATTTTGAAACAGGCATAGACAGGCTAATATTGAAAATTAAAGAATTATTTTTAAAAATCCAAAAGCCTGCAGAAAAACAACAAAAAAAAAGCAGATGGGATAAACAACTGGCAAGATTATCTATCATCCATGTCGGTAAGTTTAAATGTTTAAACAGAGTTAAAACAGAATTTCACAATGAATAAAAATGTAGCACCCAACCATATGCTATCTGCAAAAAAAAAAAAAAAAAAAAAAAAGTAAACTACATAAGATTTAGACATATAATTTGCAAATAAAAACATGAGAATATATACACATGTATATAAATATGTACATATTAGAGTTGGTATGGTATGTATCCCATACTAACTCTAATTGAAATATATATAGCAAATAAATCCTAATGTTTATAATAATTTCAAAGTAGATTTTGGAAACATATCTATGCTTGGAAGCCCTGAACAAATGTAACTTGTATAAATCTTTGTATAAATCCTTCCCTAAACTCATTGATTAGATTTGACCTCTTTCTCCTCTGTACACCCAATTTGAACCCTTATCACAGTGATGACCTCTGAGGGTAAGGATCTAGGACTAATTCTAGCCAATAAATTGTGAGCTGAAATAATATGCCCCTTCTTGCTCTGAGCACTTAATTGCTAAGTCCAATAAAAAAACCCTTTCCTTTCCTCTAGCACAACCATGTTCAAGCAGATCACAGGTCCATCTACATGGGTTTTAGAAAAATATTTGAGGAAGAAACCATAGTGACTCTGGATGACATGAAAAGTAAGCGAAGCCTGTGACCCATGGGTCAAGTCAGTTGCCTGCTTCTGTAAATAAAATTTTGTTGAACACAGCCAAGACTATTCATTTATATATTGTCTATGGGTGCTTTTGTGCTACAGTGGCAGAGTTGAATAGTTGTGATGAGACTGTATGGCCCACAAAAAAGGAATTATTTAGTAGCTAGTCCTTTAAGGCAGGGTTGGACTGGGGTGAGGCAAATAAAGCACCCAGAATGCAAAATATAAGGAGGCATTTACTCTCAGGGTCACACAAGTACTAACTGCTCTTGCACTTGGTAACTGGAATCACCAATTTTAAAGCAATAGTTAGATTCAGAAATGCTGAATCATACCTACCATGTTTAAATACTGTATGGCTCACAGGGATAAAAACATGGCAAAAATATTAGATTTTTAAAACTCATTGTGACCTGTCACAATTTTCACTATCCCGTAAAGCTGTACCTAAGCCCATGGATTAAAGAATCAGTATCATGCTCCATGCGCATATCTAAGTCTACTTTAGAATAATTTCAAAATATAAATGATTCAATATTGCAAAGTGTTCCTTTTTCATGTGTAACTGCAAAGGATATTGTGTAATCCTGGAGTACATCTAGATCTACAGATTAGAAGAACATGAAGAGAAGAAAATGGACACGTGGCACTCCGGGGAAAGGACGGTTCATTATGCAAGAATTTATTGCATTCATGCTGAGAGGAAAGATTTGACAAATTAATCTGTCTTTCCTCTTACCTAAGCACCACTGCTCAAATCCTTCCTGCATGCCAAAACAGAATCTAGGACACCAACCACATCACGGCCGATAAGCCTTCCAATACTCCTTTGTAGTCACCTTGTTCTGAAGATAGGATATGAGGGGGTGAAGGAACTTTCCCCCTGGGACCTAAACAGTGATCATTAAAGAATAGATGTTTAAAATTACAGGTCATGCAGGATCTTGAATGACAGAGGAAATAAAGGATCTTTAAAACAAAAATGTGTTGGGGCGCCTGGGTGGCGCAGTCGGTTAAGCATCCGACTTCAGCCAGGTCACGATCTCATGGTCCAGGAGTTCGAGCCCCACGTCAGGCTCTGGGCTGATGGCTCAGAGCCTGGAGCCTGTTTCCGATTCTGTGTCTCCCTCTCTCTCTGCCCCTCCCCCGTTCATGCTCTGTCTCTCTCTGTCCCAAAAATAAAAAAAAAAAAAAAAAAATGTGGTTACATGTGGAGCTCTCAAGGGCAGGGCCCTGGGTAGGTGTTCCTTTGGACTGGACTGCAAGAAGGGATCAGTGTGAAAAAGGAACAGTGAGGCTTACAAGTAGAAAAGACTAGGCATCTACTGAGTATCCAAAAAGAGCTGAGCCCCTAGACAATGGCCCAAGGTCACACAAACTGCCTGCTTCACTATTCAACAGATCTTGTCCCAAAAAGGCTCTAAAAAAATGGTCCTCCTGTAGCCAGACAGACAGCACTAACTCACCACCCCATACATCTTTCTCCTGGGTTCATTACCTCTCAAGCTTAGGTGAACTGATGCCCTTCAAGACTCCACATTGAAAAGCCTTCTTTTATATCTGCCTTCTGCCCATCTTCCCAAATCCCACTATACTCACTCCCCCTTTTGCCTTGCTTCTGAAAAGAGGTGATAGACTGCCATTCATTCATTCAATTTACTCATTTGTTTTCATCAACAAGAACTTTTTTACTCTGCACCTTTCATGTGTAAAGCTCAGACAGTTAGTGAAAGGCAAAAAAAAATGGACAAAATGTCATCCCTCTCTCTAGGAGGACAGAGAGGAAATAATGGGGAACAGGCATTTCCTGAGGACCTGTCTTGCTGCTGCCTTGTGCTATTTTAGTTTAATCCTCAGACCAGCCCTATAATTTTATACTTAAGGGAAATGAGAATCAAAGAGGTCAAGGTCACAGAGATAACATACCTAATCTATAACTCGACATGAAATTTCTGACTCCAAAGCTAGATTTTCTTACATATTTATAGTTTATTAAAAATATGCATATACAAATACTATAATAAAAATCTACAGAGTTTGGGGAGTGGAAGTGGTTACTGGAAGCAATTTTTCCTGCTCTTCCAAATATCTGCCAAGAGTGCCAGAAGGAAAGAGAAAGAAAGGTCTGCTTCAGGCCAAATAATGTGAACAATCTGAGACCAAGCACTGTGTCTTAGTTCACCTTCCAAAGTGCTCAGCAAATAAGAGATACTCACCATGTGCTATAGAAATGAATTAAATGCCAAGAGGGCCAAAGGGGAAAGTAAACAGGCAGGAAGAAACATTGGAGACAGAGCTCTGGGAGTTTAAACTCTTGGGGCTCAGCAAGCAAAGAATGGACAATTGTACCAAAGATAAAACTCTGGATGGACCCCAGGGGGCAAATTAGGCAAATTAGTCCCTGCCCCTCTCATTTTGTGGTTTCAGTGATTAAAAACCTGCACAAGGCCCTTATCCCTCCTTGCTTTTGGATGGAAGAAATCTCCCTCAGGGACAGATCAGCTTATAAATAGAACCTCCTGCACTCAAAGGGAGTGGAGCAGAGGATATCCTGTTGAGTTGCTGTTGAGGAAGCCACCTGCCCAGAGAACGACCTAGGGAGCTGTCAGCAGGGTTAATTACAGAATAGCCAACTGCAGGATTCTGCCAATCACTTGGGTAAGTTTGAAGAGCAGTTGTCTGGAGGTGCAGGCAGGCAATTCCACTGCCAACTACACAACCAGGCCAGGCCAAAGGCAGGTTTGATCTAGAATTCTAGACAATAGAAACTGCTTCCCTGCCCCATCTGCACTTTAGGTCAACTGGGTAGGGAAGGCATAATGCAATTGGGTTTCAAATTCAAGTTTGGAACCCTCTACTTGGTATGGTCTCTGTCACTCTTTCCATTTTTTTTTTTTTTTTGCCTTGTATTTTGTTTAAGTGTAACGAGCTCATGAGTCCCACAACCTATTAAATTCTGTGGGGCAGAAGGAACAGCAACTCCAGGTCCTCTCTAGATTTGCCTATGTGAAGCCCAGCACATTGCATGTGGCAGAGACTTAAGGAAAGATAATTCAATGAATGCGTTAATGAAATGCAATGAAGTGGTCCTATTTTTCATAAAACTTGGGGCCTACGGTGCTTTCGAGGGTTATACTTTGGGGATTGTTTGATCTCTCATTATTTCAACATGAAGGAGACAGTGAACAGAAACTGCCACTAATCAAGACTGTGTTCAAATGTCTCCAAAACTCGGTAGCTTCCTCTTCTTTTCCTTCAAGAACTGGCTCCTTTGTCTAGTTCTCTACTACATGGACCTAGTTTGGTTTCCCACTGTTCTCCAATCCTTATCTAAGTCACACTCCTGAGTTCAGCGATACCCAGGTAAAGACACTGCTGAGGTGTTGGACCCCTTGTGAGTGGGTTCAAGGCTCTAGGTATGCATGGCTGGATCAGAATAGAGGGAGACAAAGCTCCAGTGAGAAAAGAAACCGTGACTCTTATCCAAAGGTAACATGCAGTCAGAAAAAAGAGTAGCAGGGTTGGCATCTGAGAGTGTTGAGTACAGACAGGACTAAATGCTAAGAACAAGGCAAATGGAGCAATTATGCAATTGTGCCACGGCCAGCCACCGCTAGCAAGGGTAAGCTAGACCAGCACCTAGTCACAACCACACCAGGCGGATGTGGGCATTCTGATTAGAAATTTAGGTCTGGATGAACAACATCTTTAAACCCACCAGTGGTAGAGGCCCATCTGCACACTAACCATCTCTGCCCTTTCCTGCCCCAGGCTGTGCAAGAATCTCTGAATTGTCCTTTTTCCCTTATGCTTAAAACCTTCTCAGAAGTTGCTAAATTCTGATACTCTCTGGCATGAGAGAGACAGCAATGACCATGGCAGACACAGTCCCTGCTCTCTCAGATTACTTAGGATCCACTGAATTATTTGTGCTCTTCCCCCAGGCTTAAATTTTTGGCTTGGCACTACATTCCTCCATAAAGGCTGCCTGTATCCAGCTTACTCCCTCAGTTTCTGGTCCAATAATGGAGTAGGAATCGGACTTGCAATTCCCCTATTCATGAACTCAGGCTCTTCACTCATTAAGGTTTTACTGCCACACAACCTATAAAATGCTGCAGTTATTCTTGGCCTATTAGTTTCAAACATCCTTCTTAAGGTGATATTTTGGTAGAGTTTTACCTTTATATAAGATTCTTGTTTGGGCTTGCATCATATGCTTTCCATTCCAACAGACAGCTGCTACCAATCTCTGTTTTAAGAGTTCAATTTTAAAAGATCAAATTATGTTCTTATTCAAGAAGGCTAAGTACAAACCCCAGCATCTTCATGTGGCAACCTGTCCTTTCCAACCCTCCCTGTCTATTCCTCCCTCACCTCTCCTCTGGGTATACCAGTTGAGCTCACTTAATCTCCTTTCTTCCTGACTCCACCCAGCTTATGAATAAATGAACAAAATCAAAGAAGGTGACCTCTCCATGATTTATAAGCCAAGTCATTGACAACCTCTGAAATACTCAGTGGCTCTACTATCTTCTACTCCTTTGGTAAATATGTAAGGACCTCCATTTCTCAAAACGCATCTGGTATTCACTTTGCAACTCAACAACTCAACAAGAACTGTTTAGAACACAGCAGCCCTTAGCTCCAGCTGTGGTCTCTGTCCAGAATCCCCTCCTTGCCATCCTCATTCTCTAACATACTGATTAAACTTTGCACTAATATTATTTAAATGCCTGTGTCTCATGTTCTACTGAGGACTGTTTCCAAATCTGTAAGATTGATCAGTGCCCTCCCCCAATTCATATCCACCTGGAACCTCAAAAGGTGTTCTTATTTGGAAATAAAGTCTCTGCAGATACAATTAGTTACAATGAGGCCATGCTGGATTATAGTGGACCCTAAATCTAATGACTGGTATTTCTGCAAGAGGAAGGAGTGGGAAATTCAGACACAGAAACACAGAAGACACACCCACAGAGACAAACACCATGTGAAGACAGAGACTGAAGTGATACATCCACAAGCCAAGGAACACCAAAGATTGCCAGCAACTATGAAAAGCTAGAATGAAGACATGGAACAGATTCTCCCTCAACCTCTAGGAGGAATCAACTCTGCCAACATCCTAATGTCAGAATGCTAGCCTCCAAGAAATGTGAAAAACAAATCATTTGTTGTTTTAAGCCACCTACCTAATAGTAATTTGTTACAGTATCCCAAGAAGACTAATATGGTATCTCACTCTCAAGATCTAACAATGGGATTCACCATTTATGAAAAGTTTGGCTTGGGACAGATCACATTACCTCTAATATTAAAATGGGGATAATAATGATAGCTTTCCCTAGAACTTATGTGAGAACAAATGTAGTAAAGTTTAAAAAAAAAACTTTAACATGGACACCATAAATATTAGCTGTGTGAATTGCACTTCTATTATGATTTCAGTTATATTATGAAGAAGGTAGGGGAAGAGGAGTGAGGGAAATGAAAGAAGAAAGCAAACTAGCTCATGAGTTCTAAGATAAAATGATTTCTGTTAATCCCTCAAATTCTCTATTATTTTAGAAATGTAGGATTGTATTAATCCCAGTTAATTTTAAAGACACTTAGAAAGGGAGCCAACAACACTATATTTGACTCTCTAGTGTCAAGGAGTTAAAAATTAAGAGCTACTATCTGCTGAAAATTTTCTAGCTGCTAGAATCCTAAGCATTCTGTCTGCATCATCTTAATTTGCCCAGCTCTGGAGTCTGTACCATATGCCCACTACACACAAGCAAACAAAGCCTCCAAGAGGCCTCACCACCTGTTCGAAGTCCAATGGTCAACCCAACTCTGAGGTTCAAACCTGTGTACTGAGCCACTACTGACTACTACACTTTGTTCTCACAACTAAAGAAGCTGGAAAACACACCTGCCCCCTGCCAGGGTCACCCCCAGCTGTGGCACTTCCACAACCCATCCTGTGGCCTCCCCATGAAGATTCACGCCTTTCCCCAAACCCCTAAGTTCAGTGGCAGGTGCATCCCTGTCCCCTCACTAATGTATACTTCAAGGCTGTTATTAACCTGCTGGAATCTGAGTTGCTGCCTCCTACTTGGGCAATTTTCCAACCATTTAGTGGCATAATCATCAGAAATAAGGATGTAAACATTTCCTCCCTGCAGCCTGGGAAGAGGGCCAGAGGACTCAACCTTGGTGAATTCCCTGTGGGAAGCTGCTCTTTGGGCAACTCTGTAGAATCAGGCACATCAGATGACAAACTTAGAGAGTGAAACCATTCCTTGCCCCCCTCTCACTTCCCTGTTACATCAATAGAACCTATACTGAAAGTCAAAATAGATTCAGCAATGAAAAGAAAACACAGTGCATGCTACAACATGGGGGACATGGAGAACATGATGCTAAATCAAAGCAGCCAGACACAGAAGGCCACATATTCTATAAATTCATTTATACAAAATGTCCAGAAAAGCAAACTATTGAGACAGAAAGTAGATTAATGGTTTCCCGAGGCTTAGGAAGAGAAGTGCAAACTGTAAACAGGTACAAGGGATGTGCATGAGCTAATCAAAATGTTCTAAAACTGGATTGTGGTGATAGAACTTAATATATTTACTAAAAATCATTGAATTTCACACTTAAAAGACCCAAGTTTTGTGGAATGTAAATTATACCTCAATAAATATGGGGGGGTTTTGTTTGTTTGTTTTGTAAGCCAGCTCTGGCTTTCTAAAATTCCTAACTGGAAATTCAAGAAATAGTAAATATGGACTCCAAAATTCAGAAGAGGAGGTCTGATTTGGGAAGCTATGCTAATACTATAGAATTTTCTTCCAGCTTTGGAAACATAAAGGGAAATATCTTCCATTTTGCACTGTTGCATGATTCACCTGCTCTGTAACAAGAGGACACTGAGTTCATTTCCTTAGTATTTTCAGGGGAATATAGTTAGAGTGCCGTCCCACCTCTGTCACTCATTTGGTAAAAACTCTTGGTAAGTTATTTCATCCCTCTGGGCCCCAGACTTAATCTGAAGAATGAGAAGTTGGATCTACATTATCAACTCCTAATATTCCTTCCAGTTCATTAATTTTATAATATTTGTTGCACACAAGATATACCATGCTAGGCAATATCTACACTCATTTAGTCTTCTCAACAACCTTAAGGAGGTTGAATCATAAACCCCATCACACTGATGAAGAGGCTGAGCCAAGGTGCTGCATTTCGTAATCAAGGTTACACAACTAGTAAACAGTAGCCCCATGATTCAAGCCAGGAACTTTCAACTATAAACCACAATGCTCCCTAAATTCCCTTCCAATCCCAAAACAGACAATGGCACTGTATTGTTAGATTTCCAGAATAGGGGCACACTAGGGCCTGGTTCTCTTTAGAATTCTGTGCACCTGTCATATAGGCACAAAACACCAACAATGCCTTCTAGAAGATACAAACACTGTACTAAATACTGTACCATGATTTGCAGGCAAGTTAGAATACAAATTCAATAGCACCCAAGACCAATGATTCAGAATCTAGGTTTAAGTCTTATGCCTAAATGGGAATATATAAATGAATATAGGTGTATAGACATGTACAAATAAATACATATATGTGCTATAGGTATATAGCTAACATTAGGAAACATAATGCAATAGAGTTTTAGAGTCTCCTATAAGGTACAAAAGTTTGCAAGATACAGACGGCTGACAAAAATGCAAGAATTTCTCAAGCTATTGATTTATTATAGACAGAAGCATTTTTTCCCCACTCTAACTGGCCTGGAAAGAAGTGTGGCCTCCTAACTGTAGCTCCAAACTCCAAAGAGAAGAGGTATTTCTACCTAGTAAATGCTGAATCACTCTAGTGCTATTTTTAAGTAAATTTTCTCTAGAGATTTTATTGGAGCTAAGTTATTCTGCTAGGTAAGATCTCTCACACATACTTTCCAGATGCTACTACTGCCCTTGTCATGACCACCAACATAACTGTGACCATTACCACCATCACCACAACCACCACAGAATACTTAGCCCACAAATTAATCCATCTAGTACAACTATCTACCTCTTACCAGAGCACCTGTGTTTCTTTAACGAGAAATGGTGGTTGCTGACCTCAACCAGTCTCTGGCTTTTTTAGGTCAAATCCCAATGGGTTACTGGGCTGTCAGTCATGTGCAGGCTCAACCCTTAAGCCCTGAGGCAATCAACATAAGCCAAACCAACCCAACAACCCAGTAGGTAAGTTAGACCTAGAAATAATCAATGGGATTGTTAATTATTATGGACTTTTGTGTGTTGGGAAGGTCCATGTACTGGTAAAAACATCATTCTGTGGCCAGCTTATTTAACAAGAAAATCTGTCAATACTGCCTGCCTGACCTTTATTACTGAGCCATGATAAGAGTTTTCTTCATCTTATAGGAAGCTCAGTGGTAAAGGGGACACCATGTTCTCAGCATGGAATCACTCTACTCTTGGCAATTTTTTAAAATTCTACTCAGTTTTCTGCCAATATCCTCAGTATTCTGCCAATGTCCCACAACATTACTAAAGTCGGAATCTTTTGATATGGGGCCAAATTCTCATCTCATGGTATTTCCTCTGCCCTATTCTTCTTCTTGAGATCGGACTCTTCCTCAAATCATGACTTAGGCCTGGAATGAACTGAACTTTTCCCTCTCCTACTTGCATGACCTTGGGCAAGTTAATTGAACCCTATGAGGCTACATTTACTATCAAAAAAGATAATAACTCTCTAGTAGAACTACCCAAAGAGAAGTAAATGTGTCTAACTCCCCCAAAGTGCAAAATGCATACTTAATAAATGTTGCTTAGAAGTATGCTTTTAAGATTATATGCAGTCTGAAGGTAAGCAGTAATTTCCTATGTCTTTCTCGGGTAATTAGTCATGATATTCTAAAGGAGAAATATATAGAAAACAGTTAACACATATTTGTTAAATGAATAAATCTACAGCGCCATGAAATGCAGCAAACAGCCTTCAAGAACAAAAGGTGACAATATTAAGTGTCCAAAACACAAGGTATCCATGTTGAAAGCCTTTATACAATAAGCATCCTTGTCTGTTACTTTGTTTTCACAGTAAAACTGTCACTCACAATATTATATATTTTACATTTTAAGGAGTTACCACTTCCCACTCTGAAAGATGAAAGTGCTAAAAGCTCATTTTCTCTGTTCACCCAGTTAGAGCATAGGTGGGTAAACCAGGCTTTATAAATCAATGTACCCACAAACTGTGACAGGAAACCAGTTGACAAAGCTAAAGATTTGCTTGTCATACTGCCTGCAAGGGTATGGCAACAGCAAGAACCATTTTCCCAAAACTACAGTGATGGTGGCTCTAGCAACACTCAGTTCTATGCCACTGAGTCAAGTGGTTTACCCAGAGCAGCAATACAATTTTCACATCATACCTAATGGTGGCAGTTGAGCCTGTTTCCCTGAACCTTCTAGAGATTCTATGGTTTGCCCAATATATTTTAGTTAATTCCTTTTGGGCTTCAGTTAGCTTATATTGATTTACAGTGGTTACATTTAAAACACCGGATTGAAACAAGCAATGTGGCCTCAGAGAAAAGGGAAAATAGGGCCTTAGGGAGATGATGATTCATAAGTTTGGCAGTCTATGGCATGCAGTGCAAAAATATAAATTATTTCCTACAGTCACTTGGAGTGATATGCCCATTGAAGGCAAGGCTTGAGAGAACCATATGGTTTCTAATATTTTTAATTAAGAACTTGCACTATAGAACTGGGGGTGGGGGGTATGCTTCAAACAGTATTGGACCACCTGAAGAAATAGCATGACAAGATCAAAATATGAAGTTCTTGGCTCTAGGAATGGGCAGTAAAAAAAAAAAAAAAATCAGGAACTCTCTGTGATTGTAATAAAATAATCTCTTACCTCTCAGAGCTACAGGGTTAAGATAGCTGAAAATCAAACTGTTTGATCCTGTAGGTTGCTGAAATATGCCAGATGATCTTGTCAGATCTTTTTAGGTAAGTTAAAATATTAATAAAAGAAAATGAAATCTTAGTAATTGTAATGGGGGAATATGAGAGGAGGCAGATGACCCACACCATACCCTAACACCCAACATCTACCATGACTCCCTTGGCAGGAGAATTTTTCCCTTGCTATTTCAGTGATTTCTTCCTTGCATGAAGACCCTATAATGACCCAGGTTGTGACATGTATCTTAAAAAGGGATGCAGTTTTCGCCATGCTCTACCCAAATGCCCCATAATAGCTCTAAACACTTAATTAAGATGACACAAGTATGAGGCAAAAATCAGACCCTGAAGCAAAGGTTTAGTCACAGAAAGAAAATTAGAGAACATGTATGAGGATGCTTCTGAGGCCACTAGACAAAGGAAAAGAAAGTTGATTTGAAATTGTAGTGAATGCATCGATGCCAGTGCAATTATCAGATGCTGGATTCAATGTGTTGTCATAAGCAACTGGGAGCAGTTCTAAATATTTTCTCAGTTATTTGACCAAAACCTGGATTCAAAAGTGATCTAGAGTAAATGAAGTTGAGATGCCATAAATCCCTTAATATACAATATACAAAAAGAATACAGAACTCAGAGACAGGAATATTGGAGTGACATTATCCTGGTAAGCCATTCACCCTTATGTTCCCTAAGAAAACTGGACAACAGGGGTGCCTGGGTGGTTCAGTCAGTTAAGCATCTGACTTCGGCTCAGGACATGACCTCGCAGTTCACGGGTTCAGGCCCTGCATCAGGCTCTGAGATGTCAGCCTGCTTTGGAAACTGCTTTGGATTCTGGGTCTCTCTCTCTCTCTCTGCCCCTCCCCAGCTCGCTTGCTCTCTCTCTCAAAAAATAAACGTTAACAAAAAGAAAACTGGGCAACATATTTTCCAACAATACTGAAAAAACACTTTATTTTAAAGACCACCAGGATCCTGAAAGTTACATGAAATTATTATTTCCTATATGCTAGAGATGCTGAGAAGTCATTCATGTTGGCTTATTTCAGAAGAAATACTAAAGCAAGCATATCTCTATGATCAAGGACAAGTGCTATCACTTACCTTCCAGAGGCAAGATAGGCTGGATAACATGACAGATGACAGGACCTGAGAAGTAATCATAGGCTATTTCCCATGCAAAAGACAGAGGGTGTTCCCCCATCCCCATCTTGCCAGGTTATGTCTCCTATCTGGTTCTGGGCCATAGTTTAGTTTGCAGGGCCCTGACCATCTTACCATTCCCAAGGACATCATGGTTGGCCAATAAGGTGATAAGTTCATGCTGGGAGATGCTAAATAAACAGGAACTAACAGTCCCCTCAGTGCCTTGATACAGCAGGCAGGAAATGTTGCCATGAAAACATAGGGGCCTGACATTTCAGCAGAGTCTCTGGGGGAATAATCTAGGCAACGCCAAGAGACACACTCTGGAGAGAAGGACAGATAGCTCCTTGCACCCTCTACAATTTTAATACCTCTTTTTAGATGATGGTACCAAAATAACACACCTGAACATGTTTTACAGGCCTATTTATCAGAATACATAAAGCTGACAACTTCAGGGTACTCTAGCCCCTACGATAATCACTTGGAAAGTTTGTTTACACAGATTTCTGGTTTAAACGTTTTTGATGCTCCCTACCCTAGAATTAATTCCTGATTCAGTAGCTCTGGAGAGTAGCTTAATAACTTGTATTTCTAGTTAGTTTTCATGTGATATTGATGCTGGTCCCGGGATCACTGTTTGGGAACCACTGTCCTAAAAGAAGAGAAAGCTCTTCAGGTTGTTCGGATCCTAACCTAAGAATCTTTGCTACTTACTTTTTTTAATGTTTATTTTTGAGTGAGAAATAGAGCATTAGCAGGGGAGGGGCAAAGAAAGGGAGACACAGAATCCGAAGCAGGCTCCAGGCTGTGAGCTGTCAGCACAGAGCCCCATGTGGGGCTCAAACCCACAAACTGTGAGGTCATGACCTGAGCCGAAGTCGGGCACTTAATGGACTGAGCCACCCAGATGCCCTGAATCTTTGCTACTTATGATCTAACAGATCAATGATGTTTAAAAAAAGAAAGTATTTGCAGCAGTTAAAATGCTGTATAGAACCTGTGGGCAAGCCACAATTGTAGAACCAAAAAGATGGTTCCAAGAGCTTAGAGATAAAACCATGCCCTCTTCAGCATTTAATAGTTCTACCATTGTGGGGCGCCTGGGTGGCTCAGTCAATTGAGTGTCCGACTTCAGCTCAGGTCATGATCTCAATAGCTCATGAGTTTGATCCCTGCATCAGGCTCGGTGCTGACAGCTCAGAGACTGGAGCTTGCTTCAGTCTGTGTCTCCCTCTCTCTCTCTGCCCCTAACCCACTCACATTCTGTCTCTGTCTCTCTCAAAAATAAATAAATATTTTAAAAATTTTTAATTAAAAAAATAATAATAATTCTACCATTGCAAGGAAGCTCTTGGGTCCTGGTAATAACTGTACATTTGACCAAAGTCAGACAAGTAACCTCATTTAAGTTTATAAGAAACAGAGCACCAGGACTTGATCCCAAACCCACGCCCTCAGTCAGTACCATCTCCTGCCACCCTAGGGTTTTTCATGCTGGGCTTCACTTACACTCAGGTTTGCAGCAAGAGAACTGGTTTATATGTATATACTTGGCCCTGAAGTCTTTTAGATTTTGAATATTTGCAAAAGGTTTACACCCTTGAGGCCAGATCAAAGTTTCAGCTCTGGTTCATGTTTGGGCTTCACTTTCCTTACCTGTAAAACCACGTTACATTTAGTAATTGTACCTATGTCCTAGTCTAAATTTTTATGAGTCTATTTCTTCAACATTCACATATCCTACACCCCCCAACAAAAGTCTTGGATTCCCCATCAATATTTGCAATGCTTCTAAATGTTATGAAAGCACTTTACATTTAATTCTTGCTGTGCCATATTCAATAATAGTGACAAACTATAAAATGAAAAAAAGGCTATTTCCTGTAGTTTCCAATCGCATTAATTACTTTTCTCTAAAAGCTCCAGTGAGTTTTTATATATTTGATTTTAAGATAATTTATATTTTTCTTTTCCCACAGACTTCATATTTTAGAGCACTAAATCCATTACATTCTCTAGACTGTCACAAAAAACCTTCCCCACAAAATGAGCTAAACAATGCAACAATGACAAGCTTTATTCTGTGGGTTGTAAATAGTTGCTAAGTATTAACCAGAGCCTCAGATGTCTCGACTCAATAAAACTCAAGACAAATTCAGATGGTGACATTTTCCTCTGTAATTCTTTTATTTCTGTACCCATTTAAGTGATTTCCAGAGCCTGTTAAATGTCATCTAAGTTACCTAAAGCTTGAGAAACTATTTTGAAGGGATTTTTTTAATGCAATTATACTTCTATTTGACAACACCATCTGCTACCAGCATCTCACTTCATCAGCTTCCGGTTCAGTTAACTCCTTCGTCACTGCAATTATCTGAATGCTGAGAGCTCTTTTTAACATGGGCCAACGCGATTACCAAGTAGTATGGGTATATATACACTTATGGAGTTAAAATTACCATGGAGCTTTATTATACCAACTAATATTTGTTTCTAAATACAAATATAATAATTTAGAAATCCATTATTTATTAATTATGGCATGATTTTACTTCTGCAGGATCCTAGGTTGATATGTTGGTTTAAGAAGGCCTAAATTGAAATACTATTAATTTTTTCAATAGAACTACTAATAAAAAATTCTCGCACTTGAGTCTTTAATATTGAGAAGTATAGCGAAGTACCATACCATCACCCTCACGATGAAGAAACTAAGTTCTCAGTTCACAAAGGAGAGAAAATACCCAAGTCCTGTTTTCCCAAAAGCATCTCCTCAGGTCAAGAGATTTCTGGATCTTCACACAATCATAAGGGAGGGTGCCTGGGCTTAAAAAATCAGTGTTAAATATCACATATCTGTGATATGAAGGTACTGCCCTGAAGTAGCCCTAGTAAGTTCACGTCCCTTAAGTACAAATGACGAAAAACCATTATTTCTCATAGACAGTTTCAGGAATCAAGATTACATTGTACACAGAGTTTGAGACTATACACTTGGAGATGAGTATTTACCCATGACTTTAAGACTTGGTAGCAGGATTAATTCCAGAAGAAATTAACTTACATGCTTTGGAAAGTTGTAGGTAGGAACGTGGCTTTACCAGGGGAGTTTAAGCTGCTCTAAGATGGATGTCAAATACCAGGCCACTTGTGACTGGTGGTGTATGACCAAGGACTGCCTTGGCACAAATGATGGACAAAGTTTACATCGTTGAGAAGATAACACCTCTCTCATTTAAACAAAATAACTACAACAAGAACATTTGAGGAGATGGTATGACTCAGAGAAATAGCTTAATTATTCATAATTTATAAAGTACTCTATAGGGCTCTCGAATCATGGAGAAATAAACAACTAGGATCCTATGGTTTAAAAATAAAATTCATCACAAAATGATGAAAGCCCCAAATTATCCAGTGTGACACCACTGATGAGAAAAACACAAACAGGTGTCTCCTAGGTAAAAAAAAAAAATAGTGAAGCCCCCTTCTCTAGAATTATAGGACACTAACCCACAGTGGCCATTTAAGGTCAAGAGGAGCCATCCTGGGATAAAGAACTGCAAAGGTCCCAAAGTACCCAAAACAAATGTTTGCATTTTCTTTAGGTCTTAAAAAGACTTAAGCTAACTGGGAATTCTCACCTATGTGTTTTGTTTTGTTTTATTTTAACCCTCTTCCTGTTTTGCTTCAACATGACTAAATTTCTACCCTATACCATCTGAAGCAATGTAGATCACGGCCACCTAATTCTCTCTTGCCCAAAGCATCCCTAAAAGTATAACTCCCTAAGATGTGACATCCAGGTATAGTTAGCCACTCACTCTATTGTAATAACTAGAAATCTTATACAACACTATTAAGTAAACAAGGGCCTTGGCACCAGTCAGCCCTGAATTTAAAAGCAAGCCACAACACATGATTGTGTATGCGACCTCAATTTTTTGAGCCTATTTTCTCAACTATAATATTCAACAAGGGCACACAACCTGTAAGCCTTGATCATATTTTGTTTTGTTTTTCAAAGAAATCTATTAGACATTCTTAGGTGAGACAATTGGGGAAGTCTGAATATGGACTGGATATTAGAGAATGTTAAGATACTGTTAATTTTCTTAAGGTATGATAATAATATAGTTAGTTGGGGTAATGTTTCTATTTTTAGGACATTTACCATGTATATTTTGGGATAAGTATCATATGGTCTGAAATATATTTTTAAATGGTTCAGCAAAAGGATAAAAGGTAGGTGAGTGGAGAAGAGAGGGAAATGGGGGAAGGGGGAGAGAATGATAAAATATTAACTACTGATGTTAACAACTGTTGAATCTATTCTAGTGGGGTACACAAGGTAACAATTATGAAAAACTGGACTGATACTTCCCAAGAAATATCATGACTTCAAAATTTTGTTCAGTCCCATTTAGGCTAGGAAGCTACCACCCACATCCTGCACAGTGCACACTATTGATATTGTACCTCAAAATGTGTATCCTAAAGAAATATATGCATTCACTAAGATTCAAAACCAAGGATGTTCAGATTTAATATGCAAAAGTGTTAAATACTAACTAAACCAGTAATTTTTCTCCATAGAGATTTAAAGATACTTGTTAAAATGCTGTATGACTCCATCCTTCCTAGCAACTTCTGGATATTAGGTCTATTCAACAGCCTAACATCCAACTTATTTTTTTTAATTATTTCAAAAATAGTGATCATTTACACTTAAGTAGATTTCTTGAAAATGTATAATCTGTTTCAGAACAGAAAGACAACTTAAAGGAAGACTGAAACTTGCATACATTATAGTCCCTTTAAGTAAACCACAATGTGTTCAACTTCAATAACACAATATAGGTAATTTCATGAGTGATGCATTCTTTGACCTTTTAGACTACTACATAACTGTGTATCTAGAAGATATTTTAGTGTATCCTGATACACTGAACAAAATATTGTTCATGCTCACTTGGTATTGGCCTGCCCCCCAAGAATGCTGACTGTATGCCAAGCTTAAGAAATGTATATTGGATTTAGCCCATATAGGATACTGAGACACTTCATCTTCCTTCAGGGTGTCTAGATGCTTTCACAAAATGTCAACACCATCTTGAGTTGACATCCTTTTATTTGCCTTTAGGGATATTCAATCCTTCCTAAAATTTTCAGGGTATAACTACTGCTTTATTGTATATTTTTTCCAACTTAATCACAACTGTAAGTGACTTATATATGTAAACTCAAGCACATCATTCATCCAAAGAATATAATGCAGTCTTCACACATTAACAGCCAATCTATGATGACCTCATTTGCAGTTTTCCTGTATATACAGTTATACCTTACCATTTGTATTTGTATTTCATCATTTATACTTATAAAGCTGTGATAGTCATGTCACTCAAGTAAGGTAAAAAAATCTTACCCATCATGGTCCAGTGGTATTCAGGTAAACTAGCACCAAACCAAAACGTATTTTCATTTTCAGTATTTGTCTATTTCTGGGGTGTACATATTTCCCATTTAAAGACATCAACAGTCTAACCACCAAATCATAGGCATGTCTTTCCTAAGCTGAAACAAGACAGCTCCAGTATCCAAGTGGCCTTGACTCTACTTCGCGTATGAATTTACCAGTGCAAAAATCAAACCATAAAATTTAAAAACTATGGTCATTAAATAAACCATATTTTAAACATTTCTACAACACCTGGGAAGACCTAAGCACCTCAATTCATACTAATTCAATCATTTATTCATTCTTTTACACAACAAGTATTTAATGAGTCTTTGCATCCTAGTATTATTAGCATTAGTAACCAATACAAAATCCCTGTGAGTCATGGGAAAATCTGTCCTATATACATGATTTTTTTTTCTTCCCTGTCAAGTTTCATACATCAAAGTTAAACATTTAAGTAGCCTCAACCTCAGTTTTACCTTATGTAAAATAAATTAGGAGCTGTCACAGAAGGATAAAATGGAACGGAAGTGTATATATATTTTCATAATATGGCCACAATATACCTCATTCAATATGCTCCTCTATGATGTGATCTTTCCACTCAAGATCACATCATCAATATGTAAGGTCTTTGACCCCCTCCTTTTGATTCTAGAAGAATTGTGATCTTCTTGAATCAATACAATATGGTGTAAATGACGCTGTACAGTAGCCTCTAACTGGGTTTTTATTACTTCACTTTTCCTCACATTCATCATCATAGCTGTTTGAACATATAAAAGACTTAATGGTTATATTGATACATGGCCAAAAGATATAGAAATCCTTTCAACAATACTTCAAATGAATATCTGTTAAGTACTAAAATGAGTCCACTTTCAAGGCACTGACACCTGACCCTAAAAGATCATGAACCAGTTTCAAAGTGCTAGTTCTTTGAGGTCTAGAGCTTCATGGGACAAGATGGTACACTCCATATTCACCATTATGACCATAGGGTTTAGCATTATGTCTGGAAGTTAGCAGACACTTGGGAAATATTTGGTGAAAAGTGTAAATACATCCAATCCAAGAAGCAGATTCCAATAGAACAGACCTATACTGCTCAAGATACAATAGTGCTTTGTTTCACTATATCTCACTCGCTGAGAGCTCTCCTTGGTGCTGAATCCTACACCTTGCCTGCAGTACTGACATAATTATTATCTTAGGAGTACATGGAAAATATGGGTTTCCCCGCTGCCCGCCACCCAGAGTCCTGAGTGGAAATGTGGAGTTTTTATTGCAAGGAGGTTTTTACACTATTGTAAATACACCAACTTAATGTAACTGTGCCCATGTAAGGGAGGGAGACTGAACAATGTGACTTTTATCCCCTTATTCTGAGACATAAAGTAGTAGTAAGCTGGGTGAAGGCAGTATATATTCAAGCATGAAAGATCAGTGGCAAGAAAACAGAATCTTTCATTTCCGGTGTATACACACCGCTGACCAGAAAAGTTTTGTGTGTGTCTAAATTTGAATTTTGTGGTTACCTTTTCCTTTCTTTGGAGAAAGCTATATACTCAGGGCTTTGAGTGACAGGCAACTAGCATTAAGATATTTCTCTTATGTTCCTTGGTAGTATTTCTTGTCATAAAAGGAGAAAATCCTTGACCCCTCACTAAAGAGTCAGGACTTTAGCCAACTCAATTTCTCTGAGAAAAAGCAATGAGTTTCCTGTTGTTGATTAATACAAAGGCATTCAAACAACAACAAAAAAAAAGAATGTCATATAACTTATAGAGATGTGATTTTTTTTCTATTTATACCATTTAAACCACCTTAAGCTACAATCCTATGCGTGGATTTACACCTCCATTCCAAGCTCATAACTCCATCACCTTTCCCACAAGTCTTCCAAAACCTCAAATCAAGTGCTCACCTTTGTCATATTATGAAAATTTCTTAGACCTTTCTTCAGACAGTAAAGATTATATAGAACATCAAAAACACCAGTAGAGAAGGAGCACAAACACCAAAGAAAATACAACACAGACTCTATAAGACAATGGAATTAAGGACACCAAGAGTAGTAAAAAGATCCATTTAATGAATATATATTACATACCAGGTTCCTTGCTTTTTCTCATGTTATCTCATTTATCCCCACACCAAATTTGTAGACTTATAACTATTTTTAAATAAAGTGAGGTACAGAGAGATTAAATGATGTGTTCTTTTATCATCTATCTAGTGAAAAGGGAGCTAGGGTTCAGAACCAGGCAATCTGATTCTAAATTCTATGTGCTTCATCAGCCTAGCCCTAAATAATCAATACAAAATTCAAATTTTCAATATAGATAAATTTTCTACACTTTTCCTTCTTTGATTCACCCAAGCAGTATTTAATTCCAAAATTAATGAGTTTCCTGTTTTATACATGTGTTATCTTTTTCTCTATAAAGATCGATTGGTTTGAAAACAGATCCAGGATTGTTCTGTACCCATACTAGTATCTAGAATCATATCGAGCCCTCATCAGGGGCCATATAAGTATTCAGTTAAATTCTTAACCAGCTTTGAGTTAAAAAAAAAAATGTTTTTCCATTCTAATTTTTAGAACTAGGACTCACTCATAATTTTAAATTCCACATTTCAGATCAGGAAAAAAATCTGAGAAAATAGCTAGTTATTGAAAGAAGACATGACTTGTTCAAGGTCACACAGCCAGGCAGTGGCAGAGCTAGGAAAAAATCAATGGGGGATCCAACCACTTTTTGGCAGGAGGTGAACAAAAATTTTCCCTCCTGCAGATAAGGAAAGGAGAGTTGAGACAGAGTCAGAATGAAGAAGAAAATAAGCGGTTACAACTGGGAGCACCGAGGAGAGACAAAATGGGGACCTGGAGGAAATGTTTGATAGCTGGCATGTCCCTGTCATGGAAGCAGTAAAGTAGCACAAGAAAATGACAAGCTAATGGGAGCCCTGGTGGGAAGCAGCTGGCACATGTTTTTCCTAAACTGTAGCTTAAATTATCATTGGCATTCTTGTCAGAATGGTCTGGTATATTCAGACAACAGCAGTCACCAGATTTCTAGTGTCCTGGGTGGGAGAAGAGCTATGTCCTAAGCAAAGTTTAACCAATAAAGACAGCTGAGTGAGGAATCTTGGCGGGACAGAATAGAAGATTTCAACATGGGTTCCAGAGATGGGGGGAAACCACTGTATGGATGTCACAGGAAAGCAGATATCAGTTTACCCCAGATAAGAATGTTCTAGCAACTAAAATATTCATCACCAGAAGGGATTGCTTTAAAGGAGAGCTGAATGACTTTCCTAGCCACATGGAACATTCAAGCAGAAAATGAATGTCAGGAATATACTGAAACAAATTTAAATATCAAGTAAGTTGCCATATTGTATTACTTTTAAGTTGTTTTCAAATCCACAGATTCTAATACTTGAAATTAGCTCATACTATAAAGTGTATTCCAAAGCTGTTCAGAGGAATGCCATCAACTCTTGAGTTTAAGGCAAAGTTCTCATCTTGACTTACCTTAGACCACAGACTAGAGGTAGTAACACATCCCACATTTGTCTGTAGTACTTGGTAGGTGATATAGCACTTCACTTTTAGGATCTCATGTGACCCCCTACTCCCAGAACCCTAAGGAAAGCAAGGCAGAGGTACTGCATTTCCTATTAGATACAAGAAAATGGGGGAGGGGGGAAGGTAAGTCATTCAATTAGATCATGAGTTATGGAGTTCCCATTTCAGAGTGGGCACTTTCACAGGCACTAGGGACACAGAGGTGGAAAAACAGGCCTAGACTAAAACAATCCTCATGAAGACCATATTCTCATGGAGAGAGACAGGCAATGAAAAAATACATATTATGTCCTGAGGGGATAAATGCCATAGATAACAATGATTCCAGGTAATGGAGATGACCACTAACAGTATGAGGGGCATGATTTTGTAAAGGGTGGTGAAGGAAAATCTGAGCCCTTTAGGAAATGACATAGCAAGACTTGAGTCTGCCTCCCCATGCACCACCAAAAAAAAAAAAAAAAATCGTAAGTAAAGGAAGGAAGCTAGGAAACACAAAGGCCCCAAGAAGAGGACATTTTTGGCATTTTCAAAGAACAAAAAGATCAGTGTGGCTGGACTAAACAAGGAGTAGAAAAGTAGGAGAGTAGATCAGACTATGTAAGGCATTGGGAACCATGTAAAAGACCTTGGCTTTTGCTCTGGGTGAGGTGAAAAGCCACTGAAGCCTCTGAGCATAGAAACCAATGACCTAATAGTTTAAAGAGAGCACTCAAACGCTATATAGAGATCAGAGGATTAACAGAAATATAAAAGTGAGAAGAACTAGGAGGAATCTACAAAATGCAGGCAAAAAGAATGAGGTTTTGGAACAGGCCAGTGGTAGTGGAGATGATGGGAAGGGATTGGGCTCGGGATTTATTTTGAAGGCAAGACACTAGAATGAATGCTGGATGAATGAACATCATAATACCAGTCTTTCCATCCTAATATTACTTGCATAAAGCAACCCCTGACCTTGGGCAAGTCATTTAACTATGCATCATCTTCATCAATTCTAAATCGAGACAATGGTAACACTAGCAAAAAAAAAAAAAAAAAAAGTGCAGTACTTTTTCAGTTTAACACTTATGTTCTAACTTTGG
Organism: Felis catus; assembly: GCF_018350175.1. NCBI lineage: Eukaryota > Metazoa > Chordata > Mammalia > Carnivora > Felidae > Felis > Felis catus. The sequence continues at coordinate 71,039,432 of NC_058379.1, read as the reverse complement.
AGGCTCTTCTCATGGACTATGAGAATGAGGGCATTGGAATTCTATTGCACCATGCCTGCTTCTTAAAGATTTACAAATCTCTGCCTGTTTAGAAAGATAACCCCTCCCATCACCACACACATATGCACTTAGAGGCACACCATTATACACAGAGTTCTCTACACATTCTTGGCATTGAGGTTGCTTGCTTTTGTCTAAATGTGTGTCTTTAATACTCACAGGATCCCTAGGAGGTAAATTGGCTCATGGAGAGACTGAGGCAATGAGACATGAAAGACTGGCCTACGGTCACTGATATCTCGGTGGGAAATAGTTATAGTCTCCTGTTCAGTATTATACTCTCTTAGTCATTCAGCAGTGCTTTTCCTAAAATGCTCCAAAATATATTCATGAGGAGGGCCAGATGGATTCTACAAAATTGACATTTTTGGGTTTCAAAGTAACTGAGAGACAATTTACACATTCCATAAAATGAGGGGGTGTTGGACTTGACGACTGTGAAATACTTTGCTGGTGGCAGTTTGCTTTCTATGCAATTAGAAATTGTTTTTATTGTTGCAAGTGAGATTTACAATCTGTACTTCTGAATACTGTTTCAAAAAATTATGCAGGCCCCAAGTGCAATTTAGAGCTCATGTTAGCAAACTGGTAGGTGGAGATCTTCACTGGGTGGTTAACTGCCTTTTCTGTCCCCTTCTGTGAAAGCTTCTCAAGAGACTACACTCAGCAAAACCTTTATGCACACTACAAATTAAAATTTGTGTTCAATTCCTTCCCTCCCATTTGGCCTTTCCATGTCTTATCTTTACTTCCTGCCTTCTTCCGGGACTTCTGGGTTCCAGTGTCCAGAACAAAAACCCCAAAACAACAAGTCTTTCCTCAGAGAATCTGACTGTTATAAGAGGAGTCTGGACTGAGCAATTCTAAATTCACAGGAATAAACCTTAAGTGGCGAGTGTAGTATCCCATAACCTTATTTGGAAATAGGGTTTTTGCAGATGTAATTAGTTACGGATCATGAGACTAAATCATTGTAGATTTAGGGTGGGCCTTAAATCCAATGACATGGGTCCTCTGAAGAAGAGAGGGCACAGAGAAGGTGGCCATGTGAGCATGGAGGCAGAGGTGGAGTTACGCCTCTAAAAGTCAAAGAACACCAGGGGCCATGAGAAGGTAGAAGAGGCAAGGAAGTCTCTAGAGCCTCTAGAGGAAAGATGGCTCTGTTAATATCTTGACTTTAGACTTCTATTATCCAGAACTAGAAGAGAATAAATGTGTTCTTTTAAGCCACAAAGATTGCGGTTTTTCATTATGGGAACTCTAAGAAACCAATAAAATGGTATTTGAGCCATCATGACACTTGCAAAAAGGAGAACATTATGGGCAGGTGACCTTCAATGAGCCCATCAAATCACACCACTGTGTAGAGAACTACCTATATGCCTACATTCAGGGACTCTCAAATTTCTACTTAATAGTGTAACTTCTGTTGTCCAACTACTTGGAAGGAATACCCTCCCACCACTTCCTGAGTATGGGGCTTTGGGCAAATAACACCTATACTCGCTCACTTCTCCATTTATACAACAAGGTTAATACTTTATGATTCTCAAAAAGCCACTGTGTAGATTAAACGAAAGATTGCATATCAAACTCTTAAAACAGTGATTAGCACATAGTAAGTACTCAATAAAGAGATAAGTTTTACTAGAAGACGCTACTTTCAACTACTACTGTGCCTTCAGGAGTCACCTTATTTGAAGTGAAATATTGTTAAAAAATGAAATCTTTCTTTCTTAGAGAAGTGGAATCCTCCTTTTCAAAGAATGGCTACCAAAGGACAACAAAGGAGAGGCCCCCTGAGAGCACAATCAAGAACCTACAGATAAACTTAAAAAAAAAAAAAAAAAAAAAAAAAAAAAAAAAAAAAAGGCCTCTTGTTTTCCAGCCAGAAGGCAAAGGGCCTCTCTGCTATCCCCTATAAATTACAGGTTAGTTTTCAAGGCAAGCTGTAGTTCAAAATTTAGGTACATGGAATGTTTGGTCTCTTTTTTTAAGATAACTGAAGCAAATATGGGAAGTAATATTTGATGGCACATATGTCTATTCTATGTTCCTGTCAGGAATATTTTTACCTTTATTATTTGAAATAATGATCTAAGCAAAAATTTAGGGAAAATAATGAAACCACAGGAGTCAACATGAATCAGGTTACAAATACTAAGAGTCAAGGCCAACTTTGTGGTCAAAGTTTCAGTTGGGCAGTAAACAAACACAAACTAGTAAAGAAAAACGGACAAAGGCAGAGCCTATGTTAATGCCCAGACTACCTTAGGTTGTCTCGTGAGGAAATTTTCTCAAAATACAGCCTTTTGAGAGTTCCAGCAGGGAAACAATGAAACAGACTCCTGTTTTCAGAGAACATACCCTACCTACACATCATACCAGTACAGTTCTTAGGATATAGTTGGTCCTAAATAAATGTTTCCCAAATTGAAAGGAGTTCCTATGAGACATCAAAGTCAGACATGGAATATGGCACCTAAATATGGTGACTCTAACCAATGCCTTACTGCTTCACTCAAAAAGAACATCTCGGGGCGCCTGGGTGGCGCAGTCGGTTAAGCGTCCAACTTCAGCCAGGTCACGATCTCGCAGTCCGTGAGTTCGAGCCCCGCATCAGGCTCTGGGCTGATGGCTCAGAGCCTGGAGCCTGTTTCCGATTCTGTGTCTCCCTCTCTCTCTGCCCCTCTCCCGTTCATGCTCTGTCTCTCTCTGTCCCAAAAATAAATAAACGTTGAAAAAAAAAAAAAAAAGAACATCTCATTCCCCCTTGCTCTGGAGTGAGGCTAGGCTGGCTGCTATGGGAGTTCTGTAGTACGATGGCAGATAGTCACATTGGTCACTCACTGGTCTGTAAAACAATATTCTGCTTCTAGTCCCATAGAACTAGATGGATCACACAGAGCCACTGTTTGCGTTCCTGCAGTAACTTCTCACAGCAAGAGCTCTGCAAAAATGTGTGTAGTCAGAGGCATGGCCTTAGGGTGTGGTGCCTGACTGCAACCAGGGCTCCGACTGGCAGAAGCCCTTTCTTGCCATATCCTATTAAGCATAACTTATAAGTGATGCTGTTGTAACTGCTCCAGAGGCCAGATGGGATGTCTGTAGCCAGCAAAAACCTCTATCCCCAGGACTCAGCTAACTGGGGGACTGCTCTGGGCCTGGCAACATGGGTAGCTCTTTACTCAGTGAGCTCACCCATGTGAAGCCAATGCATATGCTGACTATCAGCTTCTCTACTTTCTGATGCAGAAAGAGAAGTGTCTCTCCTCTCTTGCCTATCCTTTGACTTTTTTCCTATGTAGAACTTACCCTGATAACCCCTGGGTCTAATTTCACTGTGCAAAGGGACAGGCTAAGAAACACATGGTAAGAGGCCTCTCACCCTACGCCACACAATGCCATCCAAGGCACTTGGAGCAGTCCCCATTTGAGAATCTATAAGAAGTTAGCCATCATCAGGACCTCACACACCTTTAGTGTGGTATGTAACAGGGCCTGGGAAGCTGATTATCCTCCAGAGCCCCAGTGGGCCATGCAGAGCACAGGCATGCTGCTCCCAGAGCTAGAACATAAGAAGTAGTAGTTCCCCTAACATGGTAGAAAGTAACTGATAACCACTGGCACAAAGCCTTCAGTGACCTATCTTAGCTTGCCTGTTTCTGTTCAAAAGCTTGTTACAGCTTGATTTTGTCTCTAGATTGCTGGTGCTTTTAGAATTCAGGGAAACGTATGGGACTAGACCCACCCATGAGTCAGATGACTTGAGCAAACTTTCCCTCAGTGATAGGGGATTCACTGGCACTTTTGCCCAGACCACTACTGAGGCTGGGAGAACTGCAGCCACAGAAGTCATCCTTGTAAGCAGAGTGGTGTATGCTTTGTAATCAGACTTGTAACCAGCTCAGAGCATCATTGGACAGAACTCCTCACAGCCATCTACTTTGTGCGTGACGAGCAAATCTAGTTATACACATTTGCCTACCGCTTTGCTATACCTGGGGCCAACTACCACACTTCTCTCCCTCTTGAAAAGCTCTTTTACTGAGAATAGCCTCCAGCCACCCAAATCCTACCCCTTTAGTTAAAAGGTGCTAAACCTGGGGTACCTGATTGGCTCAGTTGGCTAAGCATCAGACCCTTGATTTCAGCTCAGGTTATGCTCTCATGGTTTGTGAGTTTGAGCCCCGTGTCAGCCTAGGCACAGACAGTGCAGAGCCTGCTTGAGATCCTCTCAAAGATAAACATTTTTTAAGTGCTAAACCCATACTTAGCAGAGTGAGGGTGGCTTGTCAAGACCCCAGGATTTACATTCCTGTGAAATACAGTATACCTAGATAAACGAGTATCCTTCCTAAATCCTCCTTCCAGATGCAAAAACTTAGAGCAGAACTTGAATGTGACACACAATATTTCAAATGTGCTTTCTACCACTGTTCCCTGCCCCCTAATCAGAGGGGAATCTTGCCTGAGATGTTTAGGTATAGATTCACATTTGGGCGTCCACTGGACTACATATGAGCTTCCCCTTATGCTGCACTCTACGTGAGACCACGGACAGTTTACTTGGTTTACTTACGCTGTACCTTGAACATCTGTGGACTCAAATATGTGATGGATAGAGTAACTGCATTAATGAATAAAGCAATAGCCTAATAATTCTAGGTTAAAATATAAAGTTAGGTTTTGGCTATTTTTTTCTTGTCTATTTTGTTTTTAGATTTCTTCTGGTTTCACTAGGTGATCTCAGGGCAAAACTGTATTGTAATGGAAGTTCAAGTTTGGGAGGAAAGAAAGCTACAGAATTGAAGCCCACCTGACTACAGCCAGAGTTTGCCTGCCAGAAGCAGAAGCCATGTGTCCTTCTGCCTGAGAATCCACCTAAAAATAGTTATTCAACAAAGGTCCTACAGAGCCCCAAATGCCCTTGCTTGGATGTTCTTCATCCAAACACCCTGAGTAGCTGTGATTCCTTTACCTAAGGATAGTTTCTTTATCCCTTCTTCAAATGCCAGGGGAGTATATTCTAACTTAAACTTCAATTCTCCACCAATATTTATGTGGTCTAAAGCCAAAGGTGAATAGCACCGTCCCCAAAATAGCTTTTTTAGACTCTGGCATTTTTTGATCACTTTGGTCAGAAGATGCTCTGATAACAGAAACCATGCATGGGTCAAGCATGGTAAAACGAAGTTCAGACACACGGTCACTGTTGCAGCATCCAGGCAAATCAGGCCTGAGACAGCTAGCTCATGGCCCCAGTTCACCTGCTGGGATTAGAGAAGGGCAGTGGACATGAGACAGAGAGAGGAGACATGACCCCTGAGCCCAGGGTGGCACGTTAATCACATTATGCCCCCTGCCCAGTGGCACACAGCTCTGTCCCAGCACATGTGCAAGGAGACAGGTGTACACTCATCTGAGGTTTGCTTAGAAGGCCCTCCGGGCAACGTGAACTAGAAAGGACTGATGGAGAAGGAACACAAGACAGAGGTCAGGACAAGCAAGCAGAAAAGGGGGAGGTAAGGGGATAAGGAGAGAATAAAAGGAATTAAACACTGACCAATCTCCTTGTCTAGTTCCTCCCCAACCCATGCTTTGGACTCTAGAGGCATGCCCCATCTAAAACCTGATATGGGGAAAACTACCACCATGTCACAATAAGGCTTGCTGTATTAACTCTCCTACTCAGTGTCCACAGGTCAACCCATTGGGAGTCTTGCCCTCTTGCCAACATTCATCAGAGTAGATACTCTGGTATCTAGGTTATTCTTCACACTTAGTGCTTTCACACATTATTTTACCATACCCCATTAACAACCTTGCAGGTCACATGGCGGGGGGGGGGGGTCTCTTTTAAAGAGAAGGAAACCCAGAGACAGAAGTTCTCACCCAAGACCACACAGCTGTGGCAGAGCAAGGAATCAAACCCAGGTTTCCTGGCTCCAGCCATCGTGTTCTTTATAGAGAGCCGGGGGAACACACAATCTATGCATGAGTCAAGATGCAGTCCTCTGTCACGGTCATTTGTCTTAATTTTTGGCTTAGACCATGAAGGTAGCTGCTATGTCACTTGTCACTGTGAAAAGGGGTGGACAAGGCAGAGCAGCCACGCCTTCTCTAGCCCTCACCTTTTACACTGGTTATTAGAATGGTTATACTGTTACCCAAGATGGTTCAAAGAGAAACACACTTCTTTACAAAGGTCTTGGATAAAGGCAGTACGGAGGTATATGCAAAGGGCATACACTGGGACTACACCTAAGATAAAAGATCCCAAAGATGGGCAGTCAGGGAAAGACCCTGTTTTGAGGAGGGAAAGAGATGATAAATGCCACAGCAGAACCTCAGTGTTCTGCCTCTAATTTGGGAGCAGCCATGTTGGGGAAAGGACCAGAGCACATACAAGTCCTTCCGCCTCCCCTATTTCCAGGGCCATGAGCATGAGTTCTCTACATACTAAGTTTTTACACTTAACTCAGCACATTCACTACTGCAGATAAATAATATTAAACACAAAAGTCCTTATCATGTTGTTTATATTAGTATACTATGTATACTAATGTAGTGTATTATTATACTACGAGGATATTGCAGGGTCTTTTATGCCAAGGTCTAGATCACATGCATGTGTCCTATGTGGCCTTGGGAGTTAGACAAAGATGAGCTCTCAGTGGAGGTGGAATAATTGGACTCCAATTAGCTGTGTATCCATGGGCCAAGCACAATCTGCCTGTGGACCTCAGCTTCATCATCTCTAAAATTAATTAGACTCAGTTTGCAGGACCTCCTCCAGCAAAAGATTCAATGATTCCATTATACCTTGCCCCTCCACTCCAACCAACGTGCAGAGCACAAGAAATAAGCCCCCTTGCTATGGACAACCCCACTCATAGTGCCTCAGTAGACCAGAAGTTTGATTCTGGGAAATGTAGCCCCTGCCTCCCCATCCTGCTCTGTCTCCCCCTCTAATTTTCCCATCCACACCTGTCTCCTGGCCTCAGCTTCCTGGTCACAGTGGGGAAACTCCCACCTACCAGCTGGGATGGTTTTATTTTTGAGAAAAGAGAACAGCTGGGTGATTTTAAAGATGGAACTTAAGACCCACTTAACTAGTCAACTCCAGTTGTCAGGCCCCGAAGCTGCATTTAAGGACAGGAGTTGTGGATGTGACATGAAAGCAAAGAGGCCCAGATGCTTTGTTCCCCCACCCCTCAGCAGGAGAGACTGCATACTTTATGAGATTTTTCCAAAGAGCTTCTGTTGGATTGCTTTGGTCTTATTCTTTTCTTTATAAAAGGTATTCACTACTGTCTGGTCTTTTGAGCACTTTGGCTTTAGGAAAAAAAGAGGGTCAAGCAAGTTAACAAATTAGTCATGTTCCACCTGGCCAACCCATCAAAAGCTAATTTTACTCAGTCTTGTCCTAACCCATCTGTAGATCCTGATATGTATCTAAATGATGGAAAGCTCTGTTCAAATTCATAAAATATTTTACAGAGGAGTAAAACAGATCTTATAGACCCATTTCTCACTAAAAAGGTCAATGCTGGGAACATCTGATGCTATATAACTGTCTGATTCAATTTAGCAGGTCAAGCCTGACTAATCCTATCTTCTGATTGGGGTGAATTCATTTCCCCTGAAAATAATTTTCCCACAAGCTGCCGGATTATGTACTCTAAACCTATATTTTTACAAGACATTACTAGAATGTTGATCAAATCTAACTCATCCATTAAACAAAATGGAGGTAAAAAAATCTACAAATGAACACTCAGAAGCCATAAGCAATGAATTCTAAACCCCATTAGAAATTGGATAGTGTCCTCATCCAAAGAGCACAATCTGAAAGAACAGTTGGAAGCAAATCTGTTCAAAGTTCACATATTCTGAGTCCACAGCTGTTATAGCTGGAAAATAGGAGAACCTACTTTTTCAAACTGTCCTGAGAATCAATAAATTAACACAAATAATACTACACAACACAAAGACCAGTGAATCAGAATCGGGTTCTATTCCAGTTCTGCCTCTGTGTGACACGGGGCAGGGGGGAATCTTTCCTCTTTCAGCCCTAATTACTTGAGATTTCAAAGTTATCTTTTTTATTGCATCCAATAGTACTCTTTGATTCTCAATTTAAACATTAATTATGTAAACAAACTTCTAATGCTCTCAGGATTTAGGTCTCTATCTCAAGGTCACATGCACACTCCCTTAGTTAACCCTAAAGTCATCTTCGAGGATGCATCATGATCCTTCACTTTAAACTGCTGCTTCCAGAAATGTGTATCTTTATCCTTTTAACTATTATTTATGCGTAACTCAGTGTTCTGAGTGAAATTTTATAATACCCAAAATAGGATATCTAGAGTAGTCCCCAAATATCCCCATTTCTCTTTCTAGGCAGAGAGAGGCTTACATGTCTCTGCCCCCTTGAATTAGGCATGATCTTACAATATGCTTTAGCCAATGAAATATGACAAGTGACAACAGAACTGCCTCAAAATTTCCTACATTATTTCCCCCTCTGCCACAGCTATCAGCAATACGGTAGCCAGTGGCTGCTTCATCACCCTGGGTCCAGGAGCAGACAAAGCAGAGCCCCAAGCAAACAATCAACATGGACCATGAGCATGTAGTGAACATTTGTTTGGTTAAGCCATTAAGATTTAACAGAAAACTCCACTACAAAAAGACCATCACTTGGGTGGGCTCTTAGAGGTAGTAGAGTAGGCAATAGGCAAGAATGCATATTCTAGTTATTTGAACCAGAAATACTGTGTTAAGGAATTATGTTATTGCTTTGCAAGCATTTACCCAAGAGCAAAAAGGATGAAGTCTTTGGATGTTGCAAAATCAAGTACCTGAGACAGATCAGGATGAAGTTCAGAAAGGCCAACAATTAAGGACAGACTAAATAGTAAAACCAAAGCAGCTGAGTCACAAGAGTAGGTTTAAGTACAAAAGAACTGATTCTAAGATGCTCAAGAGGCAAATTACAAAGGGAGGCCCAGACTGAACACAGAGAACAAAGAGATACCACCCTGGGTTTGTTTCACCATTACATTCTGCCTGGTTTGAAGCTTTGCCATGCCTCACTAAAGTGGTCACAATTCTTGGTTCCTTTCTGTCAGCTGTAACCCACTGAGCAGTTTTGGGAAGCAGCCATGCATTTAGCCATGCAGCTAAAAGGAGGCAAGTCAAACTTATCAGAAGATATTTTCTTGATTACTAACCTAAATATTTCTTATCCTTACTTTGTGTTTCATAATAATCCAACAGCATTTCCCCCACCAACGTAAACACCATTAATTGATGTAAGTTAGGCAAAGAAACACCATTAATTCCTAAAGTCAAAACAGAGGAGCAATAAAATGTAAAGGCACTACTTTCCTTACCAAAGTCAGCACCAAGGACAAGACAATGAAGGAGGTGTGAGCTGCTTCTGTCAGCAACTTCCTAGCTGCCATCCTTTAGCATCTGTGGCCAACTTCATATTTACCAACCTATGGATCTGTGAGAACTCTAATCAGGGTTATGATACAGTTTGTGAAAGGAAAAATCTTAGGGCAGATGTATAACTGATATTTCTGCGTCAGACAAATGTAATTAGTACTAAGTTCCAAGGCCTACAAATGAGGTCATATTATCTGAATTGCAGATTTTCCCACCTGCTTCCCATGCAGCCTGGAAGGTGTAACTTTCCATTATTGCCATGGATTTTCAGTTCCTAAACAATTGTTCTGTGAACCAAAAAATAAGGCGACTGATAGGGCTGCCTACTGGAATCACCTGGGGAGATTTTAAAACCCTTACCACCCAGCCATACCCCAGACCAATTGCTTTAGCATTGATGAGAGTGTGACCCAGGCATCAATATTGTTTATATTGTGTTTATAAGCCTTCCCATACCAGGTGACTTTTTACAATCCAATTTTTGGTACTTTCAAAAATCTTCATCATCATCATCAATCTGATCTAATTGGTGTAGGGAGCAGTCTGTGTATCAGGGTTTTCTGAAAGGTCCCACAGATGATTCTAGTGTGCAATCACACTTGAACATTCCTATAGAGGACATATATAGCAGTTGGAAATATTACCTGTATAAACCTTGCTTCTGAAGATGAGGGATAAAGGCCCTTAAGATGGTTATAAAAACAAAGTGTTTTGGATTCATTTATTCATTCCAAACATTTACCAGCATATAAGCGTGGTTCAAACACTAGTCCTAAAGCATGCAAAATGCTAAAAACCAAAATCCTGGAGCTCGGAATCAAGCTCAAGAACTATAATATAAGTGTGATACAAGGAGTAAAAAATAGGTATTCCAATTAAATACTGCCTCTTTCTGAGAGGAGAGTCAGGATAACTTAAACCCAAACAGAAGATGCCTCAGTGTCTAGAAGAATCAGTACCAGCAAACCAATTAGAGTATGGCATTCCAAGCCATAGGAACAGGATGTACAAAAGCAATGCAGCATATCTTGCCCAAGGCAGTTTTGATTCCAAGTACAAAAACTGATTCAGAACTATCTCAAGCAAAAAAGGAAATATACTGGGAAAGAAAAAAGTAGGAATAAATCATGAATCCCAAAGTAAGTAACTATTAAGTTTAATAATCTCCTCTATTTCTATCTGAACCAGAGTGTTTTCTCTAATTTTTACACTGGTTGAACTTGGCTATATCCAAATGGTAGTCTGCTCCTGAGTAGTCACGTCCTCGCTTCTAGCTATCAGTACAAAGTAACTGGTATCTTTGATTCTCAAGTCCAAATTCCAGGGAAAGAGAATACTATTTGTCCAGCATAGATCAGGTGTCTACTCTTGATCCAATCAGTTACAGCTGGGGTCATAATACAAACATGGCTGTCAGTGCCTTACCCCTCTTGAGAGAGAGGAGGACAGATCTCAGTTCCTGATTGAGAGTTATAAGTAAGTACTCCAAAATCTGTTTCACACCTATGTAAGACTGTAAGCCCAGGTTAGAGTCCTCAAAGATGGGAGAAAGGCTTGAGCATAGACTGCACGATGGAGAATGAAATTAAAGAAAAATTGACCTCAATGAAATATTACTAAATCAAATCCAGGAATATATAAAATAATAATACATCATGACCAAGAGGGGTCCAACCTGGGAATGGAAGACTGGTTTTAATTTTTTTAATCAATAAATATAATTTTTCATATCAGACTGAAGAAAATCATGTGAGTGTTTTAGTAGATGGAGAAATATTTTGAAAAAATTCAATATCTATTCATGTTTTTAAAAATCTCAGCAAACTAGGGATTAAAGGGAATTTAATCAACTTTATAAAAGTAATCTACAAAAAGTCTACTGATAAAATAACTAATGATGAAAGCCTGAATATTTTTCCCCTCAAATGGGAAACAAGACAATCATGTCTGCCTTAAAACTCCTATTGAAGATCATACAGGAGGCTCTATACAGTGCACTAGAAGTTAAGAAAAAGAAAGGTATACAGAATAGAAAAGATGAAATAAAGCTATCTCTTACTACATGACAATTACCGATACAGAAAATCACAAGGAATCTCCAAAATAAGCTACTAGAATTAAAAGCAAATTAAGCAATGCTGCAGATCAATACATAAAATTCAATTGTATTTCCACTGGCAATAATTAGAAACTTAAGTTTTAAAAAAACAACACCATTTACAAAAGTATCAAATAACATGAAATGCTTAAGGATAAATCTAACAAAAAATTGCAAGGATTATCCTATCCAAAACGCTGATGAAAGAAAAAAGAAGAGTTAAATAAATGGATATACTATGTTCATGAATTAGAATGTGTAGTATCATTATTAATGTCAGTTATTCCCAAATTGATCTATAACCTCAAAGTAATCCCAATCAAAATTCTAGCAGGCATTGTTGTAGAAAGTAACCAAATAATTCTGAAAGGTGTACAGAAAAGCAAAGGAACTAGAACAGCCAAAATTATTTTGAAAAAGAAGTCAAAAAACATCCATTTGTATTATTTATATTTACCATAATCAAAATAGTGTGGTATTGATAAAAGGATAAATACTTAGACCAATAGAACAGAAGAGTCTACAAACAGAAGGGTGGGGTGGGGAGAGGGAGAGAAAGAGCAATTTTTGACAAAGGCCCAAGACAATTCAATGGAAATGAGTGGCCTCTGTAACAAATGTTGCTGGAATAAATGAAGTTTATATACAAAAAATAAAACTCAATACATGCATTGTACTTTGTACAAATGTTACCTCAAAATGGATCATTGACCTGAAAGTAAAACTTTCAAACTATAAAATTCTAGAAGAAAGCAGAAAATATTTGTGTCTTTGGATTAGCCAAAGAATTCCTAGGTATGATACCAAAAGCATGATCCGTAAAAGGATATTAATGGGCTCAATTTCAAAATTAAAAATTTGTCATCTGAAAAGGCACGGTTAAGAAAATGAAAAGTCAACCTGCAAACTGAAAGACAATATTTGTAAAACACATCTGTTAGAAAACTATATCCATTATAAAGAATTGTCACAACTCAATAATGTCAAAACAGTTTTTTAAATAGGTAAACAATTTAAATAGGTGAACAGAGAATGGATGGGGGGAAAAAGCACAGGAAAAATGTTCACATTCACTATCACTAGAGAAGTGAACACTGAAACCACAGTGAGATAGGACTACACACCTATATTCAAATGGCTAAAACTTACATATCAGATAATTCTAACTGCTGACGTGAATGTAGAGCAGCTGGCATTTTCATACACTGCTGGTGTGTAAAATGGTACAGCCACTTCATAGAAGTTTACCTTACCATACCAACAGTTGACATACCATGGCAAATAGTTAAACTTACCTTACCACTCAACAATGCCACTCTTATTTACCCAAAAGATATAAAAAATATAGGTCAATACCCATACTGGTATGTGAATGTTTCTATCAGCTTTATTCGCACTGGAAATAACCAGCATATATTAGTTTCTGTTGCTGTGCCACACGTATAACAAGTTAATGCAAATCAAGTGGCTTTATTTTAAGATCCGTGTATTATTTCCTTGTTTCTGTGGATCCAGAGTGTAGCCTGGTTTAGCTGCATAGGTTCACAAGGCTGTACTCAAGGTTTTGGCTGGACTACAATTTCACTTGAAGGGCTGACTGACTGGGGAAGAATTCACTTTCCAACTCATTCTGATGGTTGGCAAAATTCATTTCCTTGCTTCAGAAGGACTGAAAGCCCCAGCTTTTTGCTGCCTGTTAGTGAAAGGCAGGTGTTTGCTCCTAGAAGCTACCCTCAGTTCTTCTTCCTTTGGACTTTCTCAATAGAACTGCTTACTTTCCCAAGCCAGAAAGTCAGTCTCAAAAAGGATTTTTCTATTAAGACAGTCTTATATAAGATAATAGTCAAGACAGTGGCACTGCATTACCTTTACAATATTTCATTGGTTAGAAACAACTCACAGAGGGGAGATGAATCAAAGGCAAACACAAAAGGTGGGGATCAGAGGAGCCACCTTGGAGTCTGGCCACCATACCATATGTCCATCAAGTAGGAAATGGGTAAGCACACTGTGGTATATGCACATATGCACCAGTGAAGTGTGAAATGTACATAAACTGCTCGGCAATAAAAAAGAGCTAACCTCTGCAAAGCATGCGTAGTTCTCAAAATGCATGATGCTAAGTGAAAACAGCCAAAGTCAAAAGGTTACATGCTGAATTATCCCGTTTATATTATTCTAAAGAGAGGGCATCATATAAGGACAAATACATCAGGTGTTGTCATGGGCTCATGGTGTTGGGAGGGGATTGACTGCAAAGAGGCATGAGGGAACTTTTCTGAGTAATGGAAATGTTCATCTTGATTATAGTAGGTAGTTACACAAATGGACACAGCTTTCAAAACTCATGAGGCTCTAGGTCTAAAGGGTAAATTTTACTACATATAAATTATACCTCAATAAACCTGACTTTAAAAACTAGTGACAGAAGCTGGAAGCAAATAGGAAACCTGCTCTTGATCTGGTTCCTGGGGCATGCCCTAGTGGGAACCCCTGGAGAAATTTAGGAAGGCCAATGATATAAGCTATATGTACTATTCTAATATTTACTAATAGGAGAATTGCTTACTTTTGGTGAGTTTTCAATGTCCACAGTTTTTTCTTTTTTCTTTTTTTTTTTTTTTTTTTTTTTTGCTTCAAGGAAAACACAGAAGCACTAAGTAAAAATGGAGACCATAAAAAAATGCTGCCCATATCCAAGTAAAGACAGAAATTACACCAAGTGGGAAAAGGTAGAACACTCCGATAAGACAACAAAAGTCTTCAAAGGAGAGCCACAGCACAGGTTGGGGAGAATGGTGCTAAAGAGGTAGTCATGCCCTTGCCTGGTGGCTGAGGTAACACTCCAGTACCTAAAACCTGGAAGTAATCTAAATCTCCTGATGTTGATTACAGTTCACTATTGGTTGTTTCTACTTGTCTTTCAAGATGGCAGGGAGTGCTTACAGGTAGGGACACTGCCCATGTACTGGTAAGGAAAATGACAGGCTGTTCCAATTTTCCAGCTGGTCTTAGCACACTGTACTAGAAAGGGGCTTCCGTCAACCATCTAGTTCATCCCTTTTGTCTCCTAGTGCAATACAAACAGGTAGCCTGACGAACTGGCTGCTGAGTGTTGCCTGGTGGGTAAAGCTCTGACCTGGTGACCTTGAGGAGTCCTGGGTGGTCACCAGAAATCTTTCACCAGCTGGGTGAGCTTGAACAAGCCACTGACCTCTGGCCTCAAACTCCACATGCATAAAAAAGAAGCTTGGCTGCTGTTGATAATTACAAGGAGCTCTTCTGGATCTAAAATGTAATCACTTGAATTATTTCTTAGTGGTCTACCTTCTTTGGTCTTTAATATGTCCATCCTTAAGGCAACTAAAACAGAAAATCTAAGATCCCATTCAATATTTATATATTATACCAAAAAGCTTAGGGGTGTGGGTGGGGAGAATTTCAGGATCTCTAAGCAAATACACCAGGGTGGAATTAAAAAGTTGGAAGTAGTGATCCATACAAATATTATAATTAGAACAGCCAGTAAAATTTTACATTACCAGTGATTCATCAAGGCAAATGGTTCACAGCTAGGCCAATTTGGAGTATTCTTATTAATTATGCATATTATATCCACTAACCATACTGCTGCAGGTATGGAACACTCTATTAATCCAGTAACCATACATATTAACAGTTCTCCATGAATCAAAGTAACACCAGACTAAACAAAACTACCAAGAGAATTCAGAAGTAGATTAGGATTCTGATTCATCATTCTTTTTCCACTTGAAAGGCTTTCATCAATATTTGAGTGGTCATTACACACATATCTTTGTGATAGGTATATTACAGGATTTCAATTTTCTAATTTCTTTGGACTTGCAAACACATTTTAATATATTTTGACTTTTTAATTGGGACCATTCCTGTGTCTACTATGGAAGTTAGATTTTGCTCTATTATCAGGAAGTACCGTGAGAAGCAAGCAGGCATCCCCTTATGTTCTGGTACTCTTTGATAATGCATTAGACATTTTTATCCAAAATAGTAAGTTCCTACTTCAAAAGAAGCCTTCATGGGATGGGGCGCCTGGGTGGCTCAGTGAGTTAAGCATCTGACTCAGGTCATGATCTTATGTTTCAGGGTTCTCGAGATCAAGCCCCACACCCGCTGTCAGCATGGAGCCTGCTTGGTACCCCTCCCCCCACTTGCATGCTCTCTCAAACATTGAAAAAAAAAAGCAGCAGCCTTTATTTAAAAAATGTTTTCTTTATAACTAAGACAAAAACCATCACTTCTAATTTCCCCTTGGATACCTCCTCCTTACGCTAACAGTTTGTACTTGTGCTTCCTTTTGGGTTGGCTTCATTCCTCCGGGCTGTGCTGACATTTGCTTTTCATGCAGTGGAAAGTCTCACTCACTCACAGCCTGGTTTCGTTGCCTCCCACACCAAAGCCCTGCAGGCTGATGCCCATAAAAGTTACAACAGCAGTTAAGTAACTAGACAGATGCCACTTCCCAGGCTCCTGGTACCACCCCAGAGACAGGCTACTTAGCACTGCCTGAACTTCCTGAAATGTCTGAAGGTGGCTGCTTTGCCTGGCCTTGCTGGTGACTCCCCAGGTAAAAGGCAGCACTGTCAGTGTCATGGAGACCGTGATCTCTGGGAGGCATCCACTTCACCCCTGGCCTCTCTAAGGCTACAGAAGCTTTCAGCAGCCTCTTCCACACCAAGGCTGCACCTCCCCTCCCACCAGAAGGCCATTTAGTGCTTGGAAAGTATCTGGGGAGTGAGGGATGGAAGTCCCCCTAAAATGCTGTACAAAATTCTAAACTGTTCCTTTCAATGTTTGAATCCTTAGTACATACCTGAACAAACACCAGCATGGCTACTTTAAAAATTAAATAAAAATAAAAAGCCTTCCCTTCAAAGGATCACTGCTCTTTCCCTATGCAATTCCTTAAAACTCTCAAAATCTGTGGTCTTTAAAACCTGTTTCTTGGCATTTAAATGATTACAGGTATACTTTGGGGGAAAGTATAAATGATAGAACTAATTTTAGAAGAGACTTGCTAATAAATGGTGTCCTAGAAGGAACGTTAAGGCTTGTGCTAAAAAGACCCAGGTTTGATTCCCATCCATACTTCTCGCCAAGTGTACATATTGGGGAAGCCCGTGTCATCTCTCTGGGACTTGGTAAAATGTAGGACAGGACTGCTTTGAAGATTAACATAATCCCAGAAACACAGGAACACCTGACAGATATGCCAAGTCTGAAAGCACATGTACTGACCAGCCTGGTTTTGAAGGGACCTGCCTAGCCCTGGTTCCATGCCATTCTCTGTCCCTCCCTCTCATCTGCAAAACTCACAGATGCCTCGCCTCATAAGAGGAGACACTGCTTTATGTGTGTATGTTTCTCTTCCTTTACTGCACTGTGATCCATTTTATCTTTTATGGTTGTTGTTGTTGTTGTTGTTGATTTCCCATAGCACCAAGTGCAATCCTTGCACCCAGAAGGCTTCAATAACACTAATTGGTTCATTGATTAAACTTGAATTTTACCACCATCTCAGCACCTTCCTGAAACAGAGAAACCCTTATGCAAACACTAAAGTCATTTACCGAGCAAACAGAAGTTTTTAAGAGATCTTTGCTTCTGCACAAAGAGCACTGACCCTAGAATGAGAACACGTGGGTTCATGCTGTGGCTTTGTCACCTACTGAATGACTTTGCACAAGTTCCTCAGATTGAGCTTTAGTTTCCTCATCTTAAATGGAGGCAGTACCACCTAACTCACAAAACTGTTGTGATAATTAAATAGAGGGGCTTATTAAAAAGGGTCTGGTACATTGATGTTAAGAATTTTAAAATCCTACCAAAAATAACAGGTACTAAACTGAAAACATACATAAAATATGTAAATACTGAAAGAAATAGCTTCTAATCCCTCATTGACAGGACAATTTTAATTACAGTAAGATCTTTTATTCGTATCCACACACTGATGTTTCCCCCATTTAAACAAGGTTGTGCTAGATAATTTGGTCAGCAGCTTTATAAAGGAAGCCTAGAATTATGAGATACCCCCAACCTGCTGATACATGTAAGCAAGCCGTCAGAAGTATCTAGAGCTGTCAATAAATACTGAAGGCAGGTAGTGCAGTTTCATTGGATAAGGACAAATACATGAACTAGCAAAAATACTAACCAGCTGTCAACAAATGCTTCCTATTGGAAATAATCTTAGGAACATGCATAATGACAAGAGAAGCAAGACTCAACGCCAACAAAGCCATCTAACACTGGAGAATCCAAAGAGAATATTTGAATTGAAAAGGGAAGAAAATGGAGCATTTATAGGATAGCTGTTCCCTGCTGATCATTGTACTTGAAACATAAAGTTCTAAGTCCTTAGTTGATATCTTGTATCGCAGGTAGAAGATCTAGAGAGTTATTAAGACTTGCCTGATATCAACCATGACAGTAAGGGTTAATACCAGGGCTAGGATTAGAACCTGACGACTAGTGGGGCACCTGGGTGGCTCAGTCAGTTAAGTTTCTGACTTCAGGTCACGATCTTGTGGTTCCTGGGTTCAAGACCCGTGGCTGGCTCTGTGCTGGCAGCTCAGAGCCTGGAGCCTGCTTTGAATTCTGTGTCCCCCTCTCTCTCAACTCATGCTCTCTCTCTCAAAAATAAACATTAAAAAAAGCTAAAAAGAACCTGAAGAATAGTAATGAAGCCTTGAGCCCTTATCCTTTGCACAGCAATCTCCCACCCATCAGGCTGGAAAAGCCTTGCTGTACTCCTATGGAAAAAAGATGGCTCTTTCCTTCCTCAATATCATTAAAGGATCCTGGAAACATGGTAACTCCCACTCATACCCCCACCTCCAAGCTCTATAAAAGATACTACACAGTACCCGGTGCAATTTAAACACACAGAAGCCAATGGAAAAAAAAAAATCATAAGGAGCAAAGAGAAAAGCTAACACTTGCCCTCATTTAATACTGGAAGACATTTTGAGGACCTCCTTTGTAGAACTGATACTAATTTCAGGGCTTTAACTCTTTAGCACCAAAGTTCCCTTTTCCAATCTGTTGCAAAGAGGCATGTAAGTTCTAATCAGACTTTCTTGGGATTGCAAATGTGGAAAGAAATATCCTTGGTTATGTGCAGTAATGGTATAGACTCTTGCTAGGCAACTTTTGACGTAACCTGTGCAAGTAATGGCAGGGCCTTGGAGGCAGGGGGGCCCCTTAATTTTATCTGTTCCATATTCCTTCAGAGCACCCACTGGCAACCTGTTAGAACAGGACTTCCCAACCCTTTCCATACCAGGTCATACCTGGAAAAGAATGTTCGTACAACACTGTGGGGGAACTATAGGTGCTACAGGGCCAAAAATAACCTGCACAGGTGTTCTGGCCACCCCACACTCTCTGGGTACCTGGTTGCCCACATGGCTAAAGGTATGAATGTTTTCTTCCACCTGTACTGATTCATGGCACATGGTTGCTAAACAGTTATAGAACCATAGCAAACAGGGCAGTCGAAGCTTTGGATATTAAGATTACCTTAAACATAAGAGGTCCACCAATATTAGTGGCTCCTTTATTAATGATAGCAATGGATTCCCCCCTATCAAAAGTAATTAAAATACAAAAATATTAAGGGAAAAAAAGACATTCAAAGGGTGAACATCTTTGCTAAGTAGTAACTAAGGACAATAGAACTTGGTATTCCTTCCTAGTTCTTAAATTCTATATCTAATCTCAGGGCATGGTCTTTTTTAATTATTTGAGAATAGTTTTATTTGATTCATTTTTTAGGTCGCCAAACCCCCATGATGTTGATTTCACCAAATCTAAGAAAACATTCCATGTTAGATGTGCCATCGTAGTACATATCCCCAAGAAATAATTCTGCCATAAAAAATATGGACTGATATTTTATCTAAAAGAAGAATTTTAAGTTTATAAAAGGATGTCTTTTAAACTCATTTAGACTTATCCAGTTTCCATATATCACTCTATGCATCCATCAAGAAGAAATACAGCTCATCCCTTAACTACTTCATATTCTGTATCTGACATTTATCAATCACTTCGTGACTACTCCACAGCACAGGCCCTTTTCCACTCCATGCCATGCCTTAGTTCATCACTAATGATGCCACTTCTTTAAAAACTTGATACACTATTATCCCTTCTAGAATTTTCTTCCATTCACTAATATTCCTTCATTCCACAAGTTTTGATGCCCATGCTCCAAAATAACCACTATAAACCCAGTACACCACTGGTCTATTGTGACTGCAAGATGTACACTGATTTCATCAATGGAAAAGTATTTAGAGTTGATGAAGTATTGAAATTCCATTTAATACTGCTGAGAGCTCAGAGAAGCAATGCACCCAAGTTTAAGAACCACACTTTTATTTATGTAAGGGTGCCCTTTCTCAGTGTAACTGAACCCCCTCATGAAATTAAAAACTCTAGGCTTTTTTTTTTTCTTTGAGTATTTTGAAGGAAGCTTGCCTTTTGAGTTTCTGAACTGAAGCCAACCCCATCCTGAAATCCTGAGCTACTCTTATCAATTCCTGCCTCTGGGATAGTCTGTGCCACAACTGATTCTAATCAATTGTTTTGGAAGCACAGAGGACTCAGCAAACCAAGCCTTTTAAAGGTATCCGACTTATTTTTTTTTTTAAATATCATATAGTATTTGTGTGTCAAACTCTTTTTCCACAGTATAAACTAAGCATGGCCCAGGCTGGCATAAAACCACTGCATCCCAGCTTATTTCCAACAGGGTTCCTGGCTGAGAGCCAGGCTGGACCTCTCATCTAGGGAAGCAGACTTTCCCAGGTAAAATGACAATCCAGGCTAGTGCCCTAAAACCATTCTTCATCCAGATAAGTTCAACAAATATCTTGCCTATGAAGTCCTTTCCATACTCCCAGCACTCTTTTTAATAAAGTTTTATTGAAACACAGCCCCATCCCTCAGTTTACTATCATCATCTACGTCTTCTTTTCACATTACAACAGCAGAGTGGAGTAGTAGCCAGAGACCTTATGGCCCAGAAGCTAAAAGGTCTAGATCTGGCCTTTTATTTTTTTTTTCAACTTTTTTTTTGGGGGGGGGGGGGACAGAGAGAGAGACAGAGCATGAACGGGGGAGGGGCAGAGAGAGAGGGAGACACAGAATCGGAAACAGGCTCCAGGCTCCGAGCCATCAGCCCAGAGCCTGACGCGGGGCTCGAACTCATGGACCGCGAGATCGTGACCTGGCTGAAGTCAGACGCTTAACCGACTGCGCCACCCAGGCGCCCCTAGATCTGGCCTTTTAAAAGAAAGTTTGTTTCAGAAGGATTGGGAGGCTTATGGGTTACCTGTGGCACATCAGTAAACTTTCTGTGAAATGTGAGGTTTGAACAAAGCAATTCCTCACCGACCTCCTGACCTGGTGCGAAAAAGTTTTCAGAACTATCAACTAGATGATCTCTTCCCAATACTTACCAAGCTCTGTGATCTTGGAACAGGTACTCATCTCTGTCATTTTTAATAAAGTTTGTTTATTTTGACAGGGAGAGCAGGGGAGGATCAGAAAGAGAGGGAGAGAGAGAGAATCCCAAAGAAGGCTCTGCTCTATCAGAGCAGAGGCCAACATGGGGCTTGAGCTCATGAACCATGAGATCATGACCTAAGTTGAACTCAAGAGTGGGTCGCTTAACCAACTGAACCACCCAGGCACCCCTCTGTCATTCTTTTTCATTCTTATCTACCACAAATGAATATTTGAAAAATGCATTATCAAAATGAAGAGCTCTTATCCCAGTAACTGCCATCCAGTTGGTGCTTAATAAACATTGGGGGTAGGTAGAGTTCCACAGTACTGCACCACAGACACATGAAATATTACAACTGGAAGGAATACCTTATTTTCCATGCCTCTTTTTATAAAGAGGCATAGAAAGAATAATAGCATATTTTCTATATCTCTTTTTGTAAAGATAGAGTACACTCTTTTTTTTAGCACTCTTGAGAGTGAGGGTTATAGATTCTTACAAACAGGTAGTCCTCCCCTCAAGGAGATGATACTTTGGCTGAGGGAATAAAGCTTAAACATGTAAAATAAGAAAAATACAAGATCCAGATTCATCTCAAATCTCCACCCAAATGTCAAGAAGTTGTACAAATGCTGAGCAATAAACACTGTATTTACTGTGAGGGTAGCAGTGACTAGAGTTCTCACAGGAAACACTTGGGCACAGCCAGGTCCTGAAGGGCACATGGAATTCAATTACAGACAGGACATTTCAAAGTAAACATGAACAAAATGCAGGCAGGATGACCCTGAACAGACATGTACAGAGGAGTACATGAGGATACACATGGATAATCAGGCTCATACATGCTACCATAAGCCCAACAAGTATAGGGGTGTAAATGTGACACGGACATTATTCCACATCCCTGAGAACCTTTGTCATCCTGCCTAGAGTAGTTGGCAAGGCTACGAAGCAAAGTCTACAAAACATGTGCCACACGAACACAATAGTCCTTGGATACTTTCTCTTCCTTCCAGGTATGGAGGAGACACATACGATGTAAACACAATCAACTAACGTCTACCCAGAGGTGGCTGTGACATTCATACTCCGGGCACATTCTCCACATAAACCAACTTTAGCCCCTCAACAGGGGGCTTAAAGATTAGAAATGTATTCCCCAGACAAAAATACAATCCGAAGGTTTTAAATAAAGTCAGCCATCACTTATCATAAAATAAATACAGATTTCTGTTAAATATCCCCAATATCACAGCATCAGCCTGGTGGTTCTCAACTGGGAAGATTTTTGTCCCTCAGGGGACCCTTGGGAACATCTGAAGACTTTACTGGTTGTCACAGCTGGGTAGGGTTGCAAATAGCATCTAGCGGCTAGAGACCAGAGATGCTGCTAGATTTATCTTACAATGCACAGGACAGCCTCCCACGACAAAGAACTATCTGGCCCAAATTTCAATAGCACTAAGGTTGAGAAATCCCGTTTAAGGAAGCTTTACCAGATTACATATCAGAAGAACCACCAGCCTCAAAAATGCAATCCCCCCGGCTTGCCCTACCCCAGATATTTTAATAAGTCTCAGGAAAGTGTAAAGTGTTTCTTTTCCCAGCCAGATGTCTTTAAGCGTCAGGATTCCTGACAAAATATAGCTTTAAAGACGCGAGTAAGTCAGCTCCTACAGGAAGACACCTACAGAGGGCTTGAGTCGGGCGCTGACCCTGCCACCAGGGCCTGGGCCCCCGCTGCCCGAGGCCACCGTGGAGTACCCAGCTGCAGCCGCTCACCCTGCGCCTGTCCCGCACAGGCCCCCGGAAATCGTGGACCTCACGAAAACACTGGACACCGCGCCCTTCTCACACTCACCTCTTCCCAGAGAGGCCTGGTGGCGGTCAAGCCGGAGCACCACTTCCCAGGGTCCCTGGCAGCCGAGGACCAGACAGGGCCCCGCAGCAGAGCAGAAAGCAGCACTGCCCAGCACCGCAGGGTGACGCCGAGCTGTGCATCCGGGCTCTAGCGCCGAACTGACCTGCGGGAGGCTTGGGAGGAGGGGCCGCGCCCAGCCCCCAGGCCTGCATGGGGTTGCCACGCGCAAGTCTGGCAGGGGGCTGAGCAGCTCCAGCCAGACGACAGACGCCCAGGGAGGGCAGCCCGGGTTGGGAGCCTAGCAGAGGAGCGTGAATCACCAAGGTCACACATGTACCCCTGGGTGGTGCCCAGACTTGCAGAGGACCTGGATGTCGCTAAGACCCTCGGAGTCGTCTTTAGTCTCTCATGGTCTCTCAGCTACGTGGTCCTTGAAGTCTATAGTCAGATAAACCCAAGGTTGCTTGATTCAGAAGCTCAGGTAGCATTAGACTTCCAGGTAAGCTTCTGATGGGATGGGCGGAGTCTTCCTCCAGTTAGGTGGCAAACTGAAAATGCCTCCCCGCCCCTCCCCCCCAAACAGTCACACCCTAATCCTTGGAACCTGTGAATATTACTTTATATGATAATAAAGGGTCTTTGTGGATAGGACTAAATTATGTATCTTGATATGGGGAGATTAACCTCCATCGTCTGGAGCCCAAGGAGGGGCAGTGTTTCCTGAGTGCATCATGAACTTGCTCACAACAAAAATCTGTGGTCAAGGGAGAAGGGTCTATAGCTGTTAGGTAGGCAACTAGCAGCATCTGTCCCCTTGGTGGTCCTCACATGCCCCAGCGTCTTCACCCTGCTGGCTGGACGTGGCCGTATCAATTGTGGCAATGCTGGGACCTTGACGGCCAATGCGAGGCCCGTTGTGTTTGCAGAGGCTCCCTGCCACCACCAATGTGGGAGGGCCTGCAAGATGTCCACATTCTGCCCTCAGCCCCTCCATCCCAACCACAGGAGAGGGTCCCCCCATCCCCACTTTTACACAAGGGATGAGACCACAGTTAGACTTTATTTCTCCACTATGAAGTCCCCCTCATCATGAGGAAGCTGGGATTTTAGAGGAGGAGGATTTATCACCAGAAGAGACGTGAGCGGGGAAATAAGATCAATACCTTATTTGGATTCACTTTTACTTGTATCTGTTTTCTACAAATCTAGGTTTTCACCAAAATTATCTTAGCAGCAGCAGCAGCCTCCCAATCTACAGCAAACTGCTTTGGACTGTTTCCAAAGCTCCTCGCGTCCAGCCAGAGTTGAAGTTTGCGCCTCTCTCTCTCTCTCTCCTTCAAGCCTATTCATCAGCCTCCGAGTTCTCACCCACAGCAACAGAATAGCATTGATAAAAGCTTAACATAGAGGGTTCTCACTTCTTGGCTTTTGTCTTGGAGGGTGATCAGATCTCTAGGCTAGAGGCTGGTGCTGTGAAAGTCTGTCCCACACTGTTCCCCCTGTTGCACTAGGAGGGCATCTGGGCTGAAGGGTGCTGGGAAGAAGACAGTACCACCAAAGGTAAAGTGCCCATCAGATTGCAAAAACGACCTGCCTTTTTAAGGTTACTATGACTGGGCCATATTGAAGTGATAAGAAAAGAGAGACTTGTTTACAAAGTGATGGATTTGGGCCAAGAGACTAAGACCTTGTCAACATCTGTAGTGTACCCATTTATTAATGTCCATCATAATACTATGGACCTTGACACGTGTTAATAGTCTTGAAAACAGACCTCCTGTGCTTAGGAATCTTTCTAGCATCACTAGAATAATTAACATCTCTTGACAGATTTGTCATTTTCTGAACATATTCTGAGCACCTCCTATATTCAAGGTGCTATGGGCAGGCACTGAACTATGGATAGTCTCCAGGCAGGGCCTGAAGAATTTTCTAGGAATTCAAAATCCGGCGCAGTTCTTCCTGGATTTTTGTGTTTAAATTTTCTTTAACGTTTATTTATTATTGACAGACAGAGAGACAGAGCATGAGCAGGGGAGGGGCAGAGAGAGGAGGAGACGCAGAATCTGAAGCAGGCTCCAGGCTCCGAGCTGTCAGCACAGAGCCCGACGCGGGCTCGGACTCACAAACCGCGAGATGGTGAACTGAGCGCAAGTTGGCCGGCCGCTCAACCGACTGAGCCACCCAGACGCCCCCTGGATTTTTGTCTTTAAATTCACACATGCTCCATGCTTCGGTAGTGGTTTCTTTGCAGATCCCCAAGTATATAATGTCAAGGGATAATGTCAGTAATTTGTTTTAGAAAAACAACAGGACTATTGAATTTTTTTTTAATGTTTTTCCAAGCTTCAACCTCCCCATCCTCAGTGATTGTGCTAAGCACTCTCTGGGAGAACTGGGCATACTTCTGGAGAATCTGTAGTCCAAAGGAGTACATTAAGGCTGTGGTACAAAGAAGTAATTTTCCCCAAGTTACCATGGTTGTTAGTCTCTGGAGCATGGAGAATCCGGCAAGACACTCTGTCTGTGAGCTTATGAGGAGCAATGTGCTTCTGGAGACCCACCATTCTGATTACTCAACACTAGGCTTTCTAATCACTTCGTATTCAGAGATCCAGGAAGTCCAAACTCAGCTACCCAAATGCACACAGCTCAGTAAAAGCAGTTTTAACAGATACCTTCAGTAAGTTCTTAGGAATTTTCCAGTCCTCCCAAACTGGAAACGCATGTGCTACAGCAGAAATAGCAAAACCTCTGCAACAGACAGTCTGACAGTAGTATCCTGGGTCTCTCACTTGACTGGCTGGGTCTGCTTAGATAAGTTAGTATTTGAGATTCATTTCCACCTTTTGCTTCACAAAAATGGGAATTCTCCTATCAGCTACAGTTAAACCCACTGGCCAAAGGCCATTTGCAGATCACAGTTAATCTCAAGTTTGAAAGATCAGTGAAGATAGTGTATGTATGGGTTTCTGGTTTGTTTGTTTGTTTTTTTTCTTGAGCCACTTGCCCACAGTCCAGTTGCCGCCTAGATTTTTCTCACAAGGTGCAATCTAGACCCCACGCACTTAATTCCGTGTGCATGCCACTATAGCAAGTTTGGCATCCTTTTTTTATTTAGCTGCTTTGATACAAGAATAAGAATTCTAGCCTAATCCTTTTCTTCCTCCTCCTACCTCCTGTGTAATCAAGGCTTTCCAGCATGTAACAGAGCACGAGCTTTTATTTAGGTAACTCCTTTAAGTTTACAAAACCATTATATACAACTGTGATTCTCACATGTTCGCATCTTTCACAATCACCCGGAAGACTGAAAGCACAGATCATTGACCTTAACCCCCAGAGTTTCTAATTTAGTGGTCTAGGGTGGGTCCTGAGAATTTGCATTTCTAACAGGATTCCAGGAGGTGCTGATGGTTTGGAGATCATGCTTTGAAAACCCCTGAAATATCATCACCAGACTGTCTTAAGGAAGCAGGCAACTACCTACTAGCAATTACAGGATGCCATGAATGACTGCCCCCCACCCCCACCCACGCATCATGTTCTTTACCTGAAGTCATTCCTTTGGGTTTAAACAGGAAGAGTCCTACCAAAATGAAAATAGGCTATCTGTGACAGATAGCTGTCCAACCACCACTGTCATTTTAGCCGAGATGGTTTTCCTTTAGGCTAGCTGGGGATCAGCAGGATTTTTCTTGAAAAGCCAGATAGTAAATATTCTTGGCTCTGTTACATCTACTCTGGCTCTGCCTTTGCAGACCAAAAATAGCCACGGACATTAGGCAAACGGATGGGTTTGGCTGTACATATGAACCTTTAGGCTGGCAGGCCATAGGCTGTCAACCCCTGGGTCAACTCACTCACACTCAGGGGCCTTACAGAAGACATAACAAGGAGAACTGAATCCCTCTTTAAATAGAAGGGGCTTAAATGGGACCTAGAAGGGGAGGTGGTCCCTGGGCCACCAGTAAGCTTGGAAAGAGGAGAAGAGAGTCCTTCAAGGGAGGGGTTGTGGAGAAGGAGGGAGGATACCAAAAGGAAGCATCCTTCTCTGACTTTAATTCCAGTGACCCTCAAAAGCTCACATTCACAGGAGGACGCTGCATGCTTCTGCTTCAGATCTGTTTAAGTACAAGTCAAAAGGGAAAGGAAGCCACAAGTCCAGGTGCAGTATATAGTCCCAGATAATAGGAAGGAGGAGGTCACTCTGGATAAGATAACTCAATCACTCAATCATGTGGCCACCAGGGCTGCAGGAGAAAGAGGAGCCTAAACCAGAATAATTAGCAGTATTCTGGTATCACTCCACTCCAACATGGGCACTTACAAGCAAAGAACAGATAAGAAAATAAGCAGAACAAACACCTCTTTGAAATACTAAAGAGCCCTAAAGGATGTTTTACTTGGATAGATAAAGAAACAAACAAAAGAAAGCAATTATTCAAGAACAGAAAACTGCACAGAGAATCATCTCAGCTTTTTGTGGAGAAAGTATTCCAGCCCTAAAAATGGTACAGAGAAGCAGAGCCCATGGAGGACCACAGAGGGCCTGAGCTTCCAGCACCACAAGTAAGCATCCTCCCCATGGCTTCTCCATCAGTGAAGGAAGTCTACCACCCCCCCCCTAAGGAAACCCATGCTGGGCCACAGCCTCCTAGATTTAGATCTGGACTTCCACGTGTCTCATCATAACCTTCACCTGGTTGAGGGTCCAACGTCCTGATGGATTCAGGTGAAAGACACTGACTCACAAAGGTCATGAAATAGGGCCACTCAGCTCTATTGATCTCAGGCCACATTCTCACTTGAGTCTGTCCTGCCTCCAAAGCCTTCACAGCCCTGCTGCCATCCCACATTGCCTAGGGATGGAGGCACACATTGTAATACTTAATACAATGTTTTAGCTGCATTTTAGATTTCCATTTTTTACTCAGTTAACTGACCTGAAGAGAATTATAATATTTGTAATATAATCTAAACTGTCATTTATTGAGTGTGCCAGAGAGAATTTCAATTTTCTTTCAGATTAGTATTTGCCCACTGAATATTTCATGGAAAAGAGAAATTATTTTCTCCTCACTTGATTACAAAAAGTTCAAATGGTGCTGTGAGAAATTCAAAAAGGCATTTGTATTGTTAAAATGTCCTCAACCTGGAGAAGCGGCAAGATGGCGGCTTAGGAGGACGCTGGGCTCACCGCGCGTCCTGCTGATCACTTAGATTCCACCTATACCTGCCTAAATAACCCAGAAAACCGCCAGAGGATTAGCAGAACGGAGTCGCCGGAGCCAAACGCAGACGAGAGGCCCATGGAAGAGGGTAGGAAGGGCTGCGAGGCGGTGCGCGCTCCACGGACTGGCGGGAGGGAGCCGGGGCGGAGCGGGGGTCTCGCCGGCCAAGCAGAGCCCCCGAGTCTGGCTGGCAAAAGCGGAGGGGCCTGACGGACTGTGTTCCCACAACAAGCGCGACTTAGCGTCTGGGAGGTCATAAGTTAACAGCTCTGCTCAGAAAGCGGGAAGGCTGGAGGACAAAGGGAGGGAGAGCTGCTGAGCCCCCTGACGACAGAGCTCAGCTTGGTGGGGAACAAAGGCGCTCGCCAGCGCCATCTCCCCCGCCCATCCCCCAGCCAAAATCCCAAAGAGAACCAGTTCCTGCCAGGGAACTTGCTCGCTCAGCGCAAACACCCAACTCTGTGCTTCTGCGGAGCCAAACCTCCGGCAGCGGATCTGACTCCCTCCCGCTGCCACAGGGCCCCTCCTGAAGAGGATCACCTAAGGAGAAGCGATCTAAGCCTGCCCCTCCTGCCCCCGTGCACCTTGCCTACCCACCCCAGCTAATACGCCAGATCCCCAGCATCACAAGCCTGGCAGTGTGCAAGTAGCCCAGACGGGCCACACCACCCCACAGTGAATCCCGCCCCTAGGAGAGGGGAAGAGAAGGCACACACCAGTCTGACTGTGGCCCCAGCGGTGGGCTGGGGGCAGACATCAGGTCTGACTGCGGCCCCGCCCACCAACTCCAGCTATACACCACAACACAGGGGAAGGGCCCTGCAGGTCCTCACCACGCCAGGGACTATCCAAAATGACCAAGCGGAAGAATTCCCCTCAGAAGAATCTCCAGGAAATAACAACAGCTAATGAGCTGATCAAAAAGGATTTAAATAATATAACAGAAAGTGAATTTAGAATAATAGTCATAAAATTAATCGCTGGGCTTGAAAACAGTATACAGGACAGCAGAGAATCTCTTGCTACAGAGATCAAGGGACTAAGGAACAGTCACGAGGAGCGGAAAAAACGCTTTAAACGAAATGCATAACAAAATGGAAACCACCACAGCTCGGCTTGAAGAGGCAGAGGAGAGAATAGGTGAACTAGAAGATAAAGTTATGGAAAAAGAGGAAGCTGAGAAAAAGAGATAAAAAAATCCAGGAGTATGAGGGGAAAATTAGAGAACTAAGTGATACACTAAAAAGAAATAATATACGCATAATTGGTATCCCAGAGGAGAAAGAGAGAGGGAAAGGTGCTGAAGGGGTACTTGAAGAAATCATAGCTGAGAACTTCCCTGAACTGGGGAAGGAAAAAGGCATTGAAATCCATGAGGCACAGAGAACTCCCTTCAGACATAACTTGAATCGATCTTCTGCACGACATATCATAGTGAAACTGGCAAAATACAAGGATAAAGAGAAAATTCTGAAAGCAGCAAGGGGTAAACGTGCCCTCACATATAAAGGGAGACCTATAAGACTCGTGACTGATCTCTCTTTTGAAACTTGGCAGGCCAGAAAGAATTGGCACGAGATTTTCAGGGTGCTAGACAGAAAAAATATGCAGCCGAGAATCCTTTACCCAGCAAGTCTGTCATTTAGAATAGAAGGAGAGATAAAGGTCTTCCCAAACAAGCAAAAACTGAAGGAATTTGTCACCACTAAACCAGCCCTACAAGAGATCCTAAGGGGGACCCTGTGAGACAAAGTCCCAGAGACATCACTACAAGCATAAAACATACAGACATCACAATGACTCTCAACCCGTATCTTTCTATAATAACACTGAATGTAAATGGATTAAATGCACCAACCAAAAGACATAGGGTATCAGAATGGATAAAAAAACAAGACCCATCTATTTGCTGTCTACAAGAGACTCATTTTAGACCTGAGGACACCTTTAGATTGAGAGTGAGGGGATGGAGAACTATTTATCATGCGACTGGAAGCCAAAAGAAAGCTGGAGTAGCCATACTTATATCAGACAAACTAGACTTTAAATTAAAGGCTGTAACAAGAGATGAAGAAGGACATTATATAATAGTTACAGGGTCTATCCATCAGGAAGAGCTAACAATTATAAATGTCTATGCGCCGAATACCGGAGCCCCCAAATATATAAAACAATTACTCATAAACATAAGCAACCTTATTGATAAGAATGTGGTAATTGCAGGGGACTTTAACACCCCACTTACAGAAATGGACAGATCATCTAGACACACGGTCAATAAAGAAACAAGGGCCCTGAATGAGACATTGGATCAGATGGACTTGACAGATATATTTAGAACTCTGCATCCCAAAGCAACAGAATATACTTTCTTCTCGAGTGCACATGGAACATTCTCCAAGATAGATCATATACTGGGTCACAAAACAGCCCTTCATAAGTTTACAAGAATTGAAATTATACCATGCATACTTTCAGACCACAATGCTATGAAGCTTGAAATCAACCACAGAAAAAAGTCTGGAAAACCTCCAAAGGCATGGAGGTTAAAGAACACCCTACTAACGAATGAGTGGGTCAACCAGGCAATTAGAGAAGAGATTAAAAAATATATGGAAACAAACGAAAATGAAAATACAACAATCCAAACGCTTTGGGACGCAGCGAAGGCAGTCCTGAGAGGAAAATACATTGCAATCCAGGCCTATCTCAAGAAACAAGAAAAATCCCAAATACAAAATCTAACAGCACACCTAAAGGAACTAGAAGCAGAACAGCAAAGGCAGCCTAAACCCAGCAGAAGAAGAGAAATAATAAAGATCAGAGCAGAAATAAACAATATAGAATCTAAAAAAACTGTAGAGCAGATCAACGAAACCAAGAGTTGGTTTTTTGAAAAAATAAAATTGACAAACCTCTAGCCAGGCTTCTCAAAAAGAAAAGGGAAATGACCCAAATAGATAAAATCATGAATGAAAATGGAATGATTACAACCAATCCCTCAGAGATACAAACAATTATCAGGGAATACTATGAAAAATTATATGCCAACAAATTGGACAACCTGGAAGAAATGGACAAATTCCTGAACACCCACACTCTTCCAAAACTCAATCAGGAGGAAATAGAAAGCTTGAACAGACCCATAACCAGCGAAGAAATTGAATCGGTTATCAAAAATCTCCCAACAAATAAGAGTCCAGGACCAGATGGCTTCCCAGGGGAGTTCTACCAGACGTTTAAAGCAGAGAGAATACCTATCCTTCTCAAGCTATTCCAAGAAATAGAAAGGGAAGGAAAACTTCCAGACTCATTCTATGAAGCCAGTATTACTTTGATTCCTAAACCAGACAGAGACCCAGTAAAAAAAGAGAACTACAGGCCAATATCCCTGATGAATATGGATGCAAAAATTCTCAATAAGATACTAGCAAATCGAATTCAACGGCATATAAAAAGAATTATTCACCATGATCAAGTGGGATTCATTCCTGGGATGCAGGGCTGGTTCAACATTCGCAAATCAATCAACGTGATACATCACATTAACAAAAAAAAAAGAGAAGAACCATATGATCCTGTCAATCGATGCAGAAAAGGCCTTTGACAAAATCCAGCACCCTTTCTTAATAAAAACCCTTGAGAAAGTCGGGATAGAAGGAACATACTTAAAGATCATAAAAGCCATTTATGAAAAGCCCACAGCTAACATCATCCTCAACGGGGAAAAACTGAGAGCTTTTTCTCTGAGATCAGGAACACGACAAGGATGCCCACTCTCACTGCTGCTGTTTAACATAGTGCTGGAAGTTCTAGCATCAGCAATCAGACAACAAAAGGAAATCAAAGGCATCAAAATTGGCAAAGATGAAGTCAAGCTTTCGCTTTTTGCAGATGACATGATATTATACATGGAAAATCCGATAGACTCCACCAAAAGTCTACTAGAACTGATACATGAATTCAGCAAAGTGGCAGGATACAAAATCAATGTACAGAAATCAGTTGCATTCTTATACACTAACAATGAAGCAACAGAAAGACAAACAAAGAAACTGATCCCATTCACAATTGCACCAAGAAGCATAAAATACCTAGGAATAAATCTAACCAAAGATGTAAAGGATCTGTATGCTGAAAACTATAGAAAGCTTATGAAGGAAATTGAAGAAGATTTAAAGAAATGGAAAGACATTCCCTGCTCATGGATTGGAAAAATAAATATTGTCAAAATGTCAATACTACCCAAAGCTATCTACACATTCAATGCAATCCCAATCAAAATTGCACCAGCATTCTTCTCGAAACTAGAACAAGCAATCCTAAAATTCATATGGAACCACAAAAGGCCCCGAATAGCCAAAGGAATTTTGAAGAAGAAGCCCAAAGCAGGAGGCATCACAATCCCAGACTTTAGCCTCTACTACAAAGCTGTCATCATCAAGACAGCATGGTATTGGCACAAAAACAGACACATAGACCAATGGAATAGAATAGAAACCCCAGAACTAGACCCACAAACGTATGGCCAACTCATCTTTGACAAAGCAGGAAAGAACATCCAATGGAAAAAAGACAGCCTCTTTAACAAATGGTGCTGGGAGAACTGGACAGCAACATGCAGAAGGTTGAAACTAGACCACTTTCTCACACCATTCACAAAAATAAACTCCAAATGGATAAAGGACCTAAATGTGAGACAGGAAACCATCAAAACCTTAGAGGAGAAAGCAGGAAAAGACCTCTCTGACCTCAGCCGTAGCAATCTCTTACTCGACACATCCCCAAAGGCAAGGGAATTAAAAGCAAAAGTGAATTACTGGGACCTTATGAAGATAAAAAGCTTCTGCACAGCAAAGGAAACAACCAACAAAACTAAAAGGCAACCAACAGAATGGGAAAAGATATTTGCAAGTGACATACCGGACAAAGGGCTAGTATCCAAAATCTATAAAGAGCTCACCAAATTCCACACCCGAAAAACAAATAACCCAGTGAAGAAATGGGCAGAAAACATGAATAGACACTTCTCTAAAGAAGACATCCGGATGGCCAACAGGCACATGAAAAGATGTTCAGCGTCGCTCCTTATCAGGGAAATACAAATCAAAACCACACTCAGGTATCACCTCACGCCAGTCAGAGTGGCCAAAATGAACAAATCAGGAGACTCTAGATGCTGGAGAGGATGTGGAGACACGGGAACCCTCTTGCACTGTTGGTGGGAATGCAAATTGGTGCAGCCGCTCTGGAAAGCAGTGTGGAGGTTCCTCAGAAAATTAAAAATAGACCTACCCTATGACCCAGCAATAGCACGGCTAGGAATTTATCCAAGGGATACAGGAGTACTGATGCCTAGGGCCACTTGTACCCCAATGTTCATAGCAGCACTCTCAACGATAGCCAAATTATGGAAAGAGCCTAAATGTCCATCAACTGATGGATAAAGAAATTGTGGTTTATATACACAATGGAATATTATGTGGCAATGAGAAAAAATGAAATATGGCCTTTTGTAGCAACGTGGATGGAACTGGAGAGTGTGATGCTAAGTGAAATAAGCCATACAGAGAAAGACAGATACCATATGGTTTCACTCTTATGTGGACCCTGAGAAATTAACAGGAACCCATGGGGGAGGGGAAGGAAAAAAAAAAACAGGTTAGAGTGGGAGAGAGCCAAAGCATAAGAGACTCTTAAAAACTGAGAACAAACTGAGGGTTGATGGGGGGTGGGAGGGAGGAGAGGGTGGGTGATGGGTATTGAGGAGGGCACCTTTTGGGATGAGCACTGGGTGTTGTATGGAAACTAATTTGTCAATAAATTTCATATAAAAAAAAATAAAAAAAAATAAATGCAGTGTCACTGGAAAAAAAAATGTCCTCAACCTGCCAAAATACTTCGATGGATATTAACCCAAAGCCAAAAACAAGTTCTTGACACCCTAATGTTTGTTTTCTTAGGATGGAAAAACACATTTCAGGTGTATGACATTCTAAAGTAGGGGTTTGGGAGTGAATCCCTTAGGTAAAGAAATTCAGAGAACTGAATGCTAAGCGTGAAGAGATAACATTGGTCAGGCTCACTCAGATCTTAGATTCAGACTTCTCTAAAATGAGGGACCCTCTGTTTGCAACTTTTAGATGTTTTAGAATTACCTGTTCTAAACATAGCTGAGGTTAACAATGACACCAATGACCTCAATTAAAGTTTAATTGACCTAAGTCCAATTTTTATGCATACACACTTATACATTAGAGATATTTATAAAGAGATAAAGAGATAAAAAGAGATATGCATATAAGCTAGTTACATGTAAGCTACATATGTGATACTTAGTTTATATAAATACAAACAGCACAATGTGGTATAATCTCCAGATGTTATATACACCTAACTTAAAAATTCTTTTGAGACATTCAGGATAAACAAAATGTGCAACAAATTCTTATTTCTCATCTTTCCCTCAATTGTTTAACCGCAAATCATGTGCTGCTATTTGAAACAATATTCATGACATGACATTTGCACCCTGTACTGTATACGTAACTAGGTCCCTGAGAATTAGTGATGAGGAGGAAAACTGAAGTTTGCTTTAAGCTACCCTAAAGTAATTTAAAAAGTCCTGTGATGATCTGATGTAGGAAGAGTGGGAACTGGAGGAAGAAGGACCTAACTGTTCCCCAGCTTGTCAGGTTCAAAAGGTTTAGAAGGTGAAGCAAAAGTATTTTTATTTACTAGAAGATCATTTTATCTTTCTGAAAACAAAAATAATTCATTTTATTTCCTAGATGCGATGCCTAGAGGTTATATTGGACCTTAGCAGTCCAAAAGTCTGGGACCTCTGGGTGCAGGTATGGATTTAATGAACTCATCTGATGTATATGTTTCATAGAGTGACAAGTACCCCCTTGCCCCATTTCTGATAAGCATGAGGAGAAAGGCCTTAAATCAACATAATTCCGCTCGTCTGAGGGGCTGCCTGCCTATAAACGCACCTCTGAGCAAACCAGCTCTCAGCCCTCATAATTTTGGAGTTTTCCCAGCTTTATTGAAGTATAATTGACAAAGTTGTGTATATTTAAGGTGTACATCATGATGATTTGATATACATGTTGTGGAATGATTACCACAATCAAGTTACCAAATCCATCTCACACAGTTACCATCTGGGTGGGTGTGGGTGGGTGTGTGTGTGTGTGTGTGTGCGCCAAAAGATCAACTTTAAAGAAGCCCTATTTTACATGGTACCGAATTTCAAAATATTATATGGACTAGCAGTCTGTGCTCAGGTCACAACAGGAAAATTGTTGCTAGGGAAAGAATGATCTATAGGATGGCATGCTGGCACGCGCGCGCGCGCACACACACACACACACACACACACACACACACACACACACCCCGATTCTTTGATTTAGGTGATTTCCTGCAGGTTCAGAGAAACAAATATACAAGTCAGATGGAGGATGAGTGGCTTGGCAGAAGTTCACAAGAAAAAAAATTGTTTTTGTTTACTATGGATTCTCTAGGAGCCAAAAACAAATTTGACTTTTTTTCCCTTAAAGCAAATACCATTTTAAATACAGTCAGGAAAAGTATGTTCTCCAGTTTGAGGGGAGCAAGGACTATAACCTGTCTGTGTTCCCTCCTCGCTCAAGTATACCATCCCTCAAAATCCAGCTCCTAGTTTTCCCCAGTAGTGGACCATAGATTATTATTTAGTTAAATGCTCATTTGAATACAAATTAAAGTAAGTCTAGAAGAATGGGAGTGGGGGTCAAAACCTGGAAACCAGGTCATAGAATGACTAAATCTACTAGCAAAGCTCACCTTATAAAACCCTAAATGAGATGGGATGAATGCCTTTCAATATCTCAGAGGCCACAATGCAGACAAAACAGATTTGCTCCACTACAGAGAGTAGGATGAGGGTCCATGTGGAGGGAATTTTGGTTTAAATCAGAATGACTAGAGTCACCTAGTCATAAAATAAGACTATTTAATAATGTAGTCAGCATCTATTTCACTAGAAATATTCCAAGACAGTTTGGATAACCATTAGTCATTTATGTTGTAGAAAAGATCAAAACAGAACTCAGGACTCAAAAGAGTTCACTGTAGTTCATCTTTACTTCTTATCCTTAAATCTTCTCCATAAATCCCTGCCAGGTGGTCACTCAGATGGTAAGGGTACACAGCCACTGACAGTAAGCACCATTCTTTAGGAGGAAGACAGAGCCAGCATTTCTCACAGTACTGTTTCAGGTTGTCCTCTTCAGAGTATGTGATATCATTGTCAAAACAAAAAAACAAAAAACAAAAAAAAACCAAACACGCACATACACACACACACACACACACACACACACACACACACACACACACACTCCTTGCTGCCTTTCATCACCAACCACTTGCACCAGGATGTCTGGGATGGCACAAGGAGTCTACATCCATGAATTCCTCAGATTATTCTGATGCACAGTGAAGTCCAAGAAACATTGAACCAGATGAACATGAAGGTCTTTCTGATGCCAATAGGCTATGACAAAGGACAGCGGTATAGATTCCCAGTTTCCTCACAAGGGTTAATTCAAGTTAGTGCCAAAAAGATATTTTAAGTGAATAAACACCTGCAAGCTTTATGGGCATAACATAATAAAGGTTTGCTTCTTTAATACAGAACAGTCTACTTTTTGCAACATCCATTCCCTTGACATGATTTCCAGGCATTGTGATAAGCTAGGACACTCTCACCTCACATGAACACATTCCCAGTCCCATTTCAAACAAAATGCACCAAGTATCACCATTATTGGAAAATGTTGATTTGCTTTCTTGGACCTAGCAAACAGTTTAAAAGCGAAAAATCTTGGGGCAGCTAGGTAGCTCAGTTAAGCATCCAGCTTTGGCTCAGGTCATGATCTCACAGTTCGTGGGTTCGAGCCCCATGTCAGGCTCTGCGCTGATGGCTCAGAACCCGGAGCCTGCTTCAGATTCTGTCTCCCTCTCTCTCTCTCCCCCTCCCCCACTAGCACTCTCTCTGCTCTCAAAAATAAACATTAATTTTTTTTTTTAATTTTTAAATAAAAAATCTTGAGCACTATTTTATAGACCTTTGGAGAAACACCTGGTTAAATACACGAGAAGGATCAGGCCCATCCTGAGTTATGGGATCTTTTCTGTCAGGGTATGTAAGGTCCTCAAGAATCCAAGCCTGACATCCCCTTCACCCCCTCACCTCTCATTTCCTTGGTCACAAATCTTATACACAGAATGACTTAATAGATATAAGAAGCCACAAACGATGTGCCGTGAATGTTGAGGTCCCCTTACACAATTACAATGGGATTATGGAGTTCAGATGCTAAGGGCACTAAAGCAAGTTAGCAAGGGTTTACTGGGTACACACTTTGTATACCTGATATTATAATTTTAGAGTTCAAGGGAAAAAATATCATCCAACTTCAGAGGGAAAAAAAGGAAATCTCCCTGTAGTTCGCACTGTTGGGAGACCTCCCCCCCCCCAAGAAGTAATGTCCATGCCTTACAAATTCTTCCTTATAAAGTTATGTTTTCAAAAGTCTCCCCTTTATCATCCACAGGAAAAATAGATACCCTAATCCTCAAGTCTGCCCAGAACAGCAGCTCCAGTGTTCCAGAAACAATCCCTGCCCTACCTTAAATATGGGATTCAAATATGTGGGTATCACCATGGATTTACTGAAAGTGTGCTGGGGTTGCCACTGTTGGATCCAGGCCAGGTTTTTTCCATCCAAGATGAGTCAACTTAAAGTATTATTCAATGACTTTTAAATTCAGACCACAAGAATAGCTTTTAGTCTCTCTGTGGAGGCAAAGATGGGAGATGTAGAACACCAGAGGTACTGGCCATGTGTCCAGCCCTGTGGAGGAAGATATTTTGCATCAGTAAAGAGAAGAAGAAAACAAGTGCTGTTTTCTACACCTTGTATCCAGTTGTGCTAAGGTGCAACTCTACATTCATCCTTCTAATACTGTGGTTGGGAAAAGAAAACCCAGTAGGTTCCTTTCCATGCCCCAGTCTAAGCTGGTTTTTCTTTCTTTAAACCAAAGGAGTTACACTAACCAAAAGAAAATATAAACATATCTAGTAACTCAAGTCCTGTTGGACACAGAGCCTGATTCCCCCAACCCCCTATGCATTTGGTTGTCCTCTGAAGGTTGATGAAGAATCCTGTCAATATGTAGATCCATTCATAATGTAAGCTCAGAAACTAAGTCCTGTCACTAAGGGAATATTCTTAGTGAAAATCATTAGCTCTTGAATAATGCTTGTTGTTTTTAAATGTAGGTCAGAATAAAGGATTTTTAGAAATAGTCTGAAAATAAGAAGGGGTTAAGAACTAATACTCCAGTCAATGTTTTCTGTTGTAACTCACAGATGTATATTCAAAGCCCTGTGATATAGTGAAATCTTATAAAATCCCAATTCTCTCTTAGTCTCTGTGCCCACGTTAAAATCCATATCCTATTAAGATGTTTTCCTCACTAGGAGAAGAATATCTTCAATCTTAACAAAAAACAATACCTAGGAAATTCACAACAGAAATGGAACATACTATCAGTATATGTCCATAGACAAAATAACAGTGTATTCATTTTTATATGAGGTGGCCATCAAGGGATGGTCAAGGGGAGGTAAAGACAACACAAGGCTAGGAAGGATAAGAGCAAGAGAGGAGAAGAAATTGGAAAACTTTAAGAATGCAAATTAATGGTTAGAAGATACTTTATAGCTACCTGATGTTTATTGACACCCTGGAGGCTTATTTAATGCAAGATCTTTCTGATCTGGATTTAAATAAGCACCAAACTAAATTAGCAGAAGAAAAACTATGGATGGCTTGAAGGCGTATAGCAATAGAATGGAATATAAACCTAAAACTAATATTAACCAAATAGATGAAGGGTGTTGGTCTCAAGAAAAAATAAAAGTCAAATAGGAAGATTCAAGTTTCTTTCATCATCCATCCATCTATCCACCTCTCTCTCAGTATTGAACACCTATCATGCTTCAGACACTGGGCTCACAAAGAGAATAGAGACACTGATCAGACAGCCCCTGACTAACAAACCACCCCCTAGAAGGAAAAGGACAATGAGCAAAAATGACTCACTATCCAAAAGAGTTTGAGTTTCATGAGTGACCTAAAGCAT
Source organism: Felis catus (assembly GCF_018350175.1). Classification (NCBI taxonomy): domain Eukaryota; kingdom Metazoa; phylum Chordata; class Mammalia; order Carnivora; family Felidae; genus Felis; species Felis catus. The sequence continues at coordinate 70,999,950 of NC_058379.1, read as the reverse complement.
TCTCAAAATTCAGAGCAGGGAGAAACCATTTCCTGCTAAGAACTTCATAGTGAAGGTAGCATAGGAATGGGACACCTTACATGATGAACTCACTTTCAAAGCCACTCATCCAAAATTAGGGGACTCCAGAGGATAAAACAAAAGCCGTCTGTATAGTTTCAATGGCTCCTAATACTCTCAAAGTGCCATAATTAACTTGTTTCCCTTCCATTTCCAGCTTTGAAGTCACAGAGGTTTCAAAGGTTTTTTGCCTGGCTTCTTTTCCAACCCCCTCTCTACTTTATTCAGAAAATGGATTACAAAATGCGATTTTTTTTTAACGTTTATTTTTGGGACAGAGAGAGACAGAGCATGAATGGGGGAGGGGCAGAGAGAGAAGAAGACACAGAATCGGAAGCAGGCTCCAGGCTCTGAGCCATCAGCCCAGAGCCTGACGCGGGGCTCGAACTCACGGACCGCGAGATCGTGACCTGAGCTGAAGTCGGACGCTTAACCGACTGAGCGACCCAGGCGCCCCAAAAAGTGCTTTTAAAATTTGATAGAGAAGAGGAATCACTTCTGTACTACGTGGAGTCTCAGACACTACATCCAGGATCCAAACTTCCTGAATAATTTTCCCAGGTGCCACATTCTCATGAAAACACTATCCAGATGGCATTCTGACCCAAAAGAGGCTCGTGACCACAACAGAGTTCCTCATGTTCTTCAGAACAGTCAGAATGTGGTCAATGGGAAGACACCCTTCCTGCCACACCCCACTCATGTCTGTTTCCTCTCAGAAGGGACTCCAGAGTAGAGGCCGAGAACCCTCAAAAAATGCCAAATGGATTTTTTTAAATGAATAAAGAGACAATTCCTTAAACTCAGTCCAAAGTATTTTTTGAAAAATGCATACTTGCCCTTAGGCTGAAGAAGAGGCATTTCTTTCCATCTCTTGATACTTGGGTCTCTCCACCACAAAATTAAATCCTTTGTAGGAGCAGTAAAGAGAAAACATAAATAGAAAAGTAATATGTACTTATTATTTTAAGAAATACAACAAGGACAAGAGAAAAATTGTAGGAACACAAAGCTACAAGGAATCGAAGTTGACATCAGTCTGGTCATATGCAACCCTAGAAGCTTGAGGCCCATGGGAGGAAAGGACTCATGGCAGAAAGAAACAGGAACTCAAGATTTCTATACCTACCCAGGTTACTATTCACCTATCAAACTAAAATGAATTTAAGGATAAGCAGAAACTCAGAAGTATTTTAACCAAGTGTTCCTCATCAGGAAAGTACTCGGGGTAGGAAGAGAGAACTGAAATAACAAATGGTCCAGAAAAGATTTCAAGGTTGAGAAAAGATTAACAGTAGAGGATACACTGTAAAGAATACTGTAATAGATGGATAGGATTACATCAAAAGGGGTACAAGTAAGCCTTATAGCTCTCTAGGATCATGTTAGTATGCCTCTCAAGGGAAACGCTCTAGAATGTTTTAGTATAAGTTCACAACTCTGAGTTCAGAATGTGCTTGTACCAACAGGCCTTGACTGGGAAAACAGTGAAAAATGAGAACCGTGTTAGTGACTGAATGGACATTACTGTACTGTTCTCTTTGGTCAAGTCCATATTGTACAAAAGTAATGTTGAAGAGGTACATCCAAGAGGACTAATTCATCCTGATTTTCACCAAGATTTTACTGATTTGAGCACTGAAATGTGACAAATTGTCCCAGATGGACATATCCTTCATGTCTCAGGAATCCACTCAGTCCAGAAGGTTGGTCACCCTAAGTGCATAAACTCAGATGAAATTTGTCCTCAAATATCCAGAACAACTAATATGCAGAATTACTGTGTCTGGAGTAAGACAAAGGAAGTACTTAAAGGTCTAAAGCAGATCTCAACTGGGGCAGGTGGTGGTAGACATACTCCTACCACCGAAGACATTTGTCAACAACTGGAGACTTTTTGTTGTCACAACCAGAGCATCAATGCTACTGGCATCTAGTAGCTAGAAGCCACATATTCTGCTAGACATCCTACGATGCACAAGGACAGCCTTCACAACCAAGAATTATCTGGCCCAAAATACTGATCATGTCCAAGTTCAGAAACGTAGGTCTGAAACACAAAAACCAAGCATAAAAGTTAAATTTAAATGGAGATATATTCAATGATCTTATTTTTAAAAGCTGTCAGATTGGATTAAAAGCAGATCCTAACTATAGGCTCTTTGGAAGTAACATAAAATAAAGTGACAAAGCGTTTGATAAGAAATGGGCAAAGGGATATCAGTCCAGTGCAAACAGTATAATGGCAAAAAAAAAAAAAAAAAAAAATAGCAAACAACTTGGTTCCAATGACTAAAAACACTGAACAAGATAAAGTCAATATAAGTAACAAAAGGCACAGCTTTAAAGCAAAATGGTCTTAAATAAATATAATATTGGTTAAATACAGAAGCAAAATAATTAGAAAATCAGGAAAAATTTGATAAAGTGTACAATTGTAGTGAGAAACTTAAATAGAAGTAAAAATATAGAGAAATTAAATACAAAGAGACATATCTTCGAGAATTTTTAAGTCCTCATAAGGTTTATAAGAAGTAATCAAGTAGTTGTCCACAAAGAAAACATTAAAATTTATAGATCTTTTTATGCCATATTCCCTGATCATAAGGCAATAAAACTGAGGAAAAGGAGCACCTGGGCGACTCAGTGGGTTAAGCATCGAACTCTGGGTTTCATCTCAGGTCATGATCTCACAGTCATGGGATGAAGCACCTTGTCAGACTCTACACTGGGCATGAAGGCTGCTTAAGATTCTCCGCCTCCCCTCCCCCCAACTGCCCACCCCATCCCTCCCTCCCACTCACATCTCTCTCAGAAAAGGAAAAAGTGACGAAAAAATTTTAAGTGACAAAAATATCGTAGCTGCTTCTTCTAGGGAAAAAAAATGTTAAATACCCATATAGCTCTGGCTAAAATTAAAAGACATCATACTCTTTCTATAAATTAATTAATTCAAAATAAACCTTATAGACTACAATGAAAACTATGAGGATAAAACGTGTAATCTTGAAATTCTTCATAATTAAAGAAAAACAAAACTGGAACTAAGAGTCTATCTTAAGAAATTTAGGGAGAGAGGGAATAGTGGACTCAAAAAGAAAAATTAGGTAAAAGCTGAAATTTATGAAATATGAAACAAAATTAGATAAATAGACCCAAACCTAAATCTTTAAAGACCTCATACATTAGAAAAAAGCATTTTGTATTCCTAGTCATGGAAAAAGGGCAAAAATAAAGACATGTAGACTCAACAGTAAGGTTTCAAGCAGAGATACAGAGGAAAGAAATTCTACCTGAAACCCTGGTGGTGTGTAAGTAACGAATCACTAAATTCTACACATGAAAATAATAGTGCACTGTATGTTAACTAGCTGAAATTTAAATAAAAACTTGTTGAAAAAAACCTCTGAGGCAGCAAACTTGGGAGTCCTAGAGAAAGCGGGTTATTTCTTGGTCAAACTACTGAAATTTAGTAAGAACAAAAAAAGTGAGAACCTGTCAATATTCACAGAAAAGATTAGGAAATTAGGAATCTTATCTTTAGAAAATCAGAAACTGTTCTACATAGAAAAAAATGGAAGCCTCTCTAATTCAGTTTTGAAATCAGAAAAACTTGATTATCAGAAGTCAAAAAGCTAGCATAACTATGCAGCAGTCTTATGAATATAATAAATATTCTAAACACAACTTTATAAAACAGTCTGACAATACATGAAACACAGTACATTATGAAGAAGCTGAATTTATTCCAGGGATGCAATAGTGATTCAATATTAGGAAGTGTGTATTAACATAGGCCACATCAAAAATAAAAGTGGAAAAAATTAGTTATATCTATGGATTCTGAAAAAACATTTTATAAAATTCAGGCACACCTAATAAAAATTAAGTAGACTCTGATTACAAATGACATAATTCATTAAAAACCAACCAAAAATAGCACACACAACAAAAAAAGTTATTTCAGATAAAATTAACTAGAAAGAAATCCACAATCACTATTATTACTCAAAATGTACTTGGCGGTTTCAGTAAATGCAATAGGGGGAGAAAATTAAATAACATATGGACATTGAAAGATAAAAGATAAAGTCTATATGATTTTTACAGATAGAAAATTCACGAGATGCTAGCGAAAAAAAAAAAAATTAAACCTCATCATACAAAAAAAGTTTGGTAGGATGGATGGATGCCAGATAAGTACAAAAAAAAAAAAAACACAAAAATCAGTAGCTTTATTCTAGGAATAAGTAATCAGAAAGGTAAAAGTATTTATAATAAAGACAAAGCCAATAAACACTTAGGAACAGATTTTAAAAGAAAGGCATAGAAACTGTAGGAGTAAAACTGAAGAACATGAAGAAAGAGAATATTAAAATAAATAAGACATGGCATAATGTGCTTATATATGGAAGTTTCAAGCTATTAGAAATGTAATTTCTCCCCAAATCAGTATGCAGTGAAATTCAATTCCAATCAGGAGAAGAATTAATATGGAAGGAGGAATATGTGTAAATAGACAAGGTACAAGACATAAGCATTGAAGGCTAACTTGCTTTGCCAGATTAAGAAATTTAAACAATTAGATATTCAAACAGAACAGAGAAGCTTTCTTCATTCAGAAAAAGAAAAAAATGGACTTCCATCTTAAATTTAAAATTTTATGTGGATTAAAGTCTTAAGTTTAAGAACTACATAACAAATACTGTAAAAGAAAAATAAAGGCTATTAATTGTACAATGGAGGGTTGAGGGAGACTAAGAATGAAATCACAGAAACTGGTATTTTAAAATACTGAAGAATTTTTGGAAAATTCAAAGTTAAAGTGTATGCATCTGGAAAGATATGAAAAACCAGTATCCTATATGGGGGGGAAATGGAACACAGATGTAAGACAGAGGCATAGTTCCTTTAATATACCTAGAATTCTTACAAAATGCCAAGAAAATAGAGAATTCAAGAGGAAAAAGCCACAAGCAAAGGACGTAAGTGGGCAATTTGTAGAAAAAAGAAAAGGCTGACAAATACAACAAATAAAGGGGACAAAATAGGATTATGCTTACAAACCTATGCATGTGAAAATAACTACATTGAAAGCCAAATTTCAGTAACTAGTTTAAGTGAACTCCTGCTACCTTTTCCCACTAAGACAGCTAATAAGCCAGCAGTACAGAAGGACTCTACTCAACAAATGATGAGGAAGGTTACCCTAGATCAGACAAAAATCCATTTCATCAAGATGAATCTTGACAGTGACAAAGTCTTTGGCTTTTTCAAATGTCAATCTCAAGAATTGGATATATCCCTCTTAACAGATAACCTAGTCCTGGACATTATCTAGTTCCATCTTCTCATTTATCAGATGAGGAAATTAAGGTCCAAGGAGGTTTTAAGTACTTTTCCCTAGTTCCAAAACTCAACAGTGCAGAAATGGACTTAGAAGCTGCTCCCTCCTCCATAGTTTCCTCCAACACTCAGCCTTGTTCCCTGTTATTCTACAACGTACCTGACATCCAGGATTTGGAAGAGTTCTTTCAGGACCGTATCAACATGGAGGGAAAAAAATGGAAATAAGAAAGTAGAAAGACCTTGCCTCCTAAATGGAGGTATTTTCTTGTTAAGAAAATTGTATCATTCTATGGAGAATTACTGTACAAGATACAATGGATCATAGGGTCTATTAGAGCTCCATTGATACATACAAGTTATGCCCCAGCCCAGTCTTTACCTATCCATCCACCTGGTAGCCTTGCACATGAACTTTTGTTCAAATGTTCATGCCCCGATCCCAAAGCCAGTTAATCCTCCCAAATCCGCATTATGCATGCAATCCAGCAATTGTTTATTATTCCTACACAAGTAAGGAAAAGCTGAAATAAAAATATTTAAAGTCACTCTCTCACCCCTTGATAAAGTACAGACATGTACCGGTTGACATGAGTTAACTAGTTTACCTAATGATTATTATTAATGAAGACCTGTCACAAATCCAAGCTCTGGAACTAAGGGTCACAGTTTTATTTTGCTTTCCCTTGAAATCAGACACTAAAATTTCAACCTTGGTTAGTTATCTGCGTGCCTTCTTTACCAAAAATATCAGGCAGGAGACTACAGGTCTCTTGTTGCCAAGCCAGTATATCTCATAGAGAAGCAAAGGAGGTGTAAAGTTTAAGTATCGCATGCCAAAGACATCGCGTGTCTATTTTCAGATACAAAATAGACAAGCATGGCTAACATCCCTATCACCCAAACCTGCCAGCTCCCTCTAATTCCATCAACAAGTATGGACCCCTTATGCCAAGTAGAGGTACTGGAGAGTGGCCTTATGAGTACTACAACTCTGCCCGTTGGCAAAGTTATTTAACTTCCCCAGGACTTCTGTTTCCTCACCTATAAAATAGGTCGGTTGTGTTCTAATGAAACAAGGTTTGCAAAGAGGTTAGCGTAGTGCCTGGTGCATACAACCACTTCAACTACTAGTATTTATGGAAAGTCTTTATGTTGTTCAACCTTGATAAGCACTGCAGAGCTCAAATAAAAGTGAAACAAAAATCGCACATGAAAATGGACTTGATTGCTGAACTTCTGTGGTGCACATTCTGGGTTCTCTTGAACACTAGAAGGGAGGGAGATGAAGCACTAGGGTGACCGGTTTCTTAGATCCTGTTGAGGTGGGTTATAATTTTTAAAAAATGTAATGCTTATTTTTGAGACAGAGAGACACGGGATAGCGGGGAGGGGCAGAAAGCGAAGGAGACACAGAATCCAAAGCAGGCTCCAGGCTTCAAGCTGTCAGCACAGAGCCCATGATGATCTTACTATTTTAAGTGTAGGTCAAGTTTACGAACAAGAAGAACGGGAACTATTTTTCCTTAGAAATGTCAAGAAAATAATTTTCACAGCTGAATTGACTGGAGCAGTGGTCTTAAACTGAGAATCATGTCAGTAGCTTGTTAAAACACAGATCGCCCAGCCCTTCTCCCACTTGCAGACTCATGAGGTCTGGGATGAGGCCCAAGGACTTGAATTTCTAACCAGTTCTCAGGTGCTACTGCTACTGGTCTCAATTATTTGCCTCCATTTCCCAATTTGCTTTGCTAATAAGGACCTGAGTTGGGGATAACTGATACTGAGTAGAGAGAGCCCAAAGCACAGAGCATTTTCACAGGCCTCTTCAAACTTTGCCATCATCATTTACCATACTCTGTGGCCTTCAAAGTTAAGTCAACAGGCAGATTTTTAAGACAAAAACACTCTCTTGTAAAGGTAGTAAGGGAGACAAATGTGATTAATCTCCTTTTATTTGGGGCTTTGCAGAAAAATGACTCTGGTGCCTTGCTATAGATTTTGACATGTAGCCAGAGTGTGGCTCTGAAAGTGTGAGCGGCATCCCAGCTCCAGAAGACATCGGAGGCAGCAATTAACATTCAGACAGGCCCACTCAGACTCCACCAGTAGCCCAGATTCTTGTCCCCCCAGGAATATTGATCTGAAGAATCAATTTTGCTTATAAATTAAAGGGGGTGAAAAGATCATTAAAGCATAGGGGATTTGGTTTAAGTGCAGAACAATTATGCTATGTGAAGAGATTATGATAGTTTGAAGATCAATCATTTAGAAGTTTTTTTATTTGGACTTGGGGAAACCTTCGTAAGCAAGAGGTGATATATCTTAAGAGATCATGCAAGCTTTTCCAAATATGGGCTGCATGTTCAGGAAATGTAATAAATGATAGAATATGGATTCTTTGTAATACTTAAGTGATAGAACATCCATTGGTTTAAAAGCCAACACCCTGTTGAGAAAAAAGCACTCCACATAAAAGGCCACCAGGTGCTTTAGAACTATATACTTCTTTTCCACCCCTTGCTTCATTTTTCTACTCCTGTTGTGGCTCCCACTTGTCCACATTGGCTGCTTGCTACAAAACTCCAGGAGATGAGGAGCTATCATCACTGACAATAAAAAGGCCAATGCCCAGATAGGTAATGTCTCTAGAAGCCTCCAAATTCCAGCCTTTAGGGCTTCAAGTGCTACAGGCATCAGGAATTACGGCTTTCCTCTCTACTCTATGCCTCATTCATACCTACTTTGCTGATCCAAGAGCATCATAGCAACTCTCTTCAATAGCAAATTAGTTTGCTCAGGTTGCTATAACCAAATACCATGAACTGGGCTTCAACAATAGAAATTTATTTTCTCAGTTCTGGAGGCTAGGAGTGCAAGATTAAAGTATTAACAGGTTAATTTTCTTCTCACGCTTCTATCCTTTGCTTGTAGACGGTGTGCTTCTCAGCGTATACACACCTGGTCTTCTATATAGGTGTACCTGCTGCCTCTTCCACTTCTTGTAAGAATACCAGCAATATTGGCTTAGAATCTCATGCTGATGGCCTCATTTTAACTTAGTTGTTCCTTTAAAGGCTTACTATAGTTACATTTTGAGATACCGGAGGTTAAAACATCAGCCTAAGAATTAAGGAGGGCAGGGAGACATAATTCAGCCCATAAGAAGTATCAACAGCTTTCTTCTTTAATGCTTTATTCCATGGGAGGTCAAAGCCTGTCTGAAAGACCCAGTCCCTATTCCTTTAATCTGCCTTTCCTTCTACCAAAACTCTTGCCCTGTCACAAAAACGAAACTCCCATGAAAGCGAATGTAGAAAAGAAATAGATGGCGGTATAGGCATGTTCTAGGGATAGGGACATTATCTGTATCAACCAAAAATGAACCGTTATGCTGACTTAAGTTAGATACTAGCATCTGGAAAAAAGTCTCCCTATCAGGCCCTCTAATCCAGACCTCTTTTACAAAGAAAAAAAGTCCAGATTGATTGCCTTTCTCAAGACCTTAGTGATGTCAGATTTATCACTGTTTTCTACCAAATTCCTAATTCTCTTCTTCCCTACAACACACTGTTCCTTTCTAGAAGATTCCTGGAGTACTTGTTCATGGGAGAAACCCACCTTCTCTACTTGCAGTCCTCAGTGCCATCACAGACAGAACTCAAAGTATGGGGTCTCTCAGGAGACCTCTCATCAACAAATCTGCCATGTTCTTCGTACAAAATGCATCAATGGGGCAAGCTTTCAGAAAACTGAAAGGAATCCCTATTATACTCCTATAGGTTCCAAGTACCTGGATGATACAGACAAGACTTGTGCAGTACATTCTAAAACCAAGAAACAGTGGCTCACAAGGTTTCCGGTTAGAACTTAATTCTTCATCTTGTGGGCAACCTTGTCCATTATTCCCTTTATGTAGTCAGAAAAAAAAATGTTTTTATCTAAAAGGTCTAAAATCTGAGGCAGAGAAATTATTTTTAACCCAAAGACTCAGCTAATTGCCTCAATTGTCCAATTATGTCAATCTTTTTTTAAAAGACCTTAAAGTCTCAGACATCCCCAAATTGGTGCCCATTAGCTCTGTGTCATACAGCCATTCCTGTCTGCAGCAATAGCCCCCAACCCCACTCCTGTCAATCAACTCCCCTTTCCTTTCCTCAGACTGACACTGTGTATAGAATGACTAAGTGATTCAAGCTACTCATTCAAGAATTGGAAGACTCAGAACAATAATGAAATTGTTAGCTTGATATTAGGCTGCTAACACCATATTCCTCAGATATAGAGCCTATCTAACCCAAATTATGCACTCATTATAGGCCATATAGGTATTGAGACAAGTTTTCTAAATTAATGAATCAGGGAGGACAAGATTAGTCTTACATAGGCTGCTGCCCAGAAACTATCAAAATGTTCTATCAACTAATCAAAACCATTTCAAAGATGCCTACTAGCACAGAGCTATGTACATTGAGTAACTTTGAAATCCTTGTTAAGGATATTAGACACATGGTTTGGCTTATAATTGCCCCTCTCTCCACCAATTAGCAACGTCTTCTTCTCCTCCTCTCCTTCACCCAAGAGCTATTATTCTTCTGTATTAATTCATTTATTCATCTTCCATTATACACCAGGTACATTTCTAATCAGTTAGGACACGGCGTCCTTCATTACCTCAAAATACCCAATTCTGACACATCTTAGGACCCTGCCATGCCTGCAGCCTCAAGCGGAGGGAGATTTATGTATATGTGTTTGTGGTTTATACCATAGAACCTCACCACCTTACCTACTAGCTAATTAAACCAAAGGAATCTCTGCAGTTGTCTGGTATCCCACAGGGATACTCAATATTTGACGGTAATACTCAAACCCAATAAAAGGGACTTTTAATGTAAGAGACACATGTATTCAATGAATGGAAGTAAAATTAGAGACCTACACCATGAAAATATATGAATCAGAAGCGACGAGACATTGGAAACCACAACCTAATGTAAGCTTGGACTAAGCCAAAGCCATGATATCGAATTGCTAGCAGAGTAAAGAGACAGGTAAGAAAGAAAAACACAGAGTTGTAGCTGAGTCACAAACAAGGCAGTCCAAAAAAATTAATTCACAACAGCAGCTACTGAACATTGAGTTATTGTAACCTAAATGCTAAATGACATTCTAGTTCTCCAGCAAAACAGTAGACACAATCTTTTTGTCCTCCATTATTCCCTTGGTATTTTTGTAATTCTAAGGAAATCTGGGTATGCCTCTTATACTCTTTACTAGAGGAGGCACAACCTGTCTGGTGGTCAATGGGAGAAAGAGATGAACATACCAAAAATTCTATTATGGGACATAAGTGGGTACTATAGGAGCCTAGAGGAGAAACTTAAACCTGGGATTATTTTGTGGGCTAAGTTTTTTTAAGTTCATTTGAGAGACAGATGGAGGGCAGGAGCAGAGAGAGAGGGAGAGAGAATTCCAAGCAGGCTCTGTGCTGCCAGCACAGAGCCAGATGCAGGGCTTGAACCCATGAACCATGAGATCATGACCTGAGCCGAAACCAAGAGTCAGACGCTTAACCAACTGAGCCTCTGGCTAGTTTTGAAGTAGGAACTAGAGAAATGGAAAAGGGACATTTGAGACAAAAATTATTGGGTGTGAAGTTACTGCAGGATGAGAGAGCCCACTGGGTTCAGGAAACTACAAGTGCTTTGATCTAGCTGGAGTAAATGCTGAACACGTGGGTATGCCCAGAGATGAGGCTGGGGATAGTCAGGGGCTGATAAACACTCAAATGATCAAGAGAAAGTGCTTGTTGTTATCCAAAACCCTGTGGGGAGCTATTGAAGGACTTAAATGAAGGAGAGTTACCATCAGGTTTGCATTTTAGAAAGTTCCTTCTGGCTGGGTTCTGAAAATGAACTCAAGTGTGGCCAGAATGGAAAGAGGCCATCTAGTTAGAAGATAAACACAGATCTGGTGAGTTGCTTCACCAAGCGGGGAAATAGAGAGGATAAATAACGGGAAAATACATTAAAGAGGAAGTAGGATTTGCAAAATTTGGTGATATAGTGAATACATGCAGGGAAGAACCCAAATGTGACTTCTGTAGTTCCAGCTTGACCTCTGAAAGGATAGTTGTACAAATCAGAGACTCCTAGGAGAACAAAATGAGTGCATATAAGCAAGGATGAGGAGCGGCTCAGGCTTGAAGACAGTAACTTCAATCTATCTGTGGGACAGTTAGGCAGAATACTCAAATAGACCTACATGGGTCAGGAGCTCAGCAAAAAGATGTAGGCTTGTGGAATCATCATATAAAAAGTAACCAATGGTAGGCATCTCGGTGTAATGATTGGGAGATTGGATATGAAATGGGAGGAGCCAACTACAGAGGATGGGGCCGAGGTAACACCATGCTCTAGAGGACAAACAGAACCTATGACAGAGCAAAGTGGGGTCAACCTGAACTCCCCTGCAATTCTTCCTTTATTATTGCAAGCCACATAGTCCTTCTAAATCGCCATAGTGTTGACCTTCTTACCTTATTTCATACGATCATTTGTGTATTCTTCTCCCATTGTTTCATGTATGAAAGTCTCAGGTCTGCCCTATGCCGATACTGTTTCATGCTTCCTTTAGGTGATCTTTTTACATATGGCACAGAGAGTGACAGTAAATGAAAGTCCTCTACTCAAAGCCTAGAACACTGAATGTTCCTCCAATTCTGCCTGACAAGATATGCAACCTTGAGAAAAATGTCAAGGTTGGCTATCATTTAGTTGAACCTATTCTAGGAGTCAAGCACAAGGCAACACACTTTATGTACCTCTTAATATTTTTGACAGATCTCTGAGTTAGGGCTAAGTCTTCTTGCTATGGTGATTATAGTAAAGTGAGGTCCAAAGAGGTTAAGTAATTTGCCACAAGTTAGCAATAGAAGACACTTTTAAACCAAAATTTGTTTTAAACCAGAGGGCCTGCTCCTTCTGGTGTTCAGTATTTCTTTTTGGGCAGATGACTATACCTCCTCTACCCTTATTGGTATTCTCACCAGTAAAATAGAGCTAAAAGTGCCTACTTTATCTTTTTGAAAGGGTTGTAAAGGTTGAACAAGCTATTTTATATGGTGATACACTGACTATTACAAAGTGTTATGGCAGAGAACTAATGCACAAATAGCCTTTTGCTTCTCTCCATTTCCCAGCCCCTATTCAATTAGGTAGGAAAAAGTAAGTAGTTGTGGAAAGCATGAGAAGTGACAGGCATCACTTCTGAGCAGAGGAAGTGAAAATTTCATGTGATATTCTCGGTGTCTTACTCTGCTGCAGAGGTGGAGGAAGCTGCATGTTCAGAAGGTGAAGACACAAGATGGTAGACACTCCATCAGCCTGGCTCTTCAGAGATCATGTGCAGAATTTTCTGCCATGTGGAAAGTGGTATCACTGTAGAAATAAACCTGTTGTGTTAAACAACAAAGATCTGAGAGTGATCTGTTATTGCAGCATCCACCTGGTTTATCTTGACTGACATAAATGCCATAAGTTATGGAAAATTATTGGTACATGTCAGTATTCAGTATACAGGGAGTGAGATAAGGCACTGTAATTAAGACTATGGGATGTGGAGCTAGAATACATGGATTCCAATTCAAGTCCTGCCATTCATTAGCTTTATGACCTTGGCAAGTAATTTCATGTCTTTGTGCCTCAGGTTCCTCATCTGTCAAATCAGTACAATATAACTTCATAGGGGCTTGAGGGGAAGTTAGTTAACACACGTATAGCATTTAGAACAAGGCATATGGAAACATTCAGAGACTGTTAGCTGTTTTTAGTCCATACTGAATTGACCCCAATTACAATTCAACTGTTTTTGGTTGACCTTCTAGGCTAAAGAGATCATTCTCACATGTACGTCCTCCAACAAAAATCATGAAGGAACCCTTCCTATCCTGTTAGGGAAATGAAAGGCAACGAGCAATTCAGAGAGCAAAGGGAAAGTGTTCTTTACCTCCGGACAATTGTTTTCTCTCTTTTCTCAGCCCCAGGAAGTGTCTCAAATGAAGAGCCTTTTACTACACCGAAGGAAACACTATAGATCTATCTCCCTAATGGAGGCCCATGGCCCAGTTTTGTACCACCCACAAGCAAAAAAATTTTAGTTCCTCAAGGACTATTAAAATACAAAACACAACACCATGAAACCTAATTTTAATCCTATTTATCCTAATTATCCTATAGCGCTTTATACAAAATTTGCTGATCCCACTGTATTGTGAAAACCCCAAGCCCTACTTCCCAACTCACTCATCCTAACAGGACTAAGGAGATCGCTGTTGGCAGGCACTCTATCACCTCTCCAGTTCACAATCATCGTCTCTCCCCATTATCTGCCATACTAATGAAATCCACAAGCATGAAAGAAAAATCTTCCTGAAGGTCTGCCTAAGAGTAAAGCAGAAGAAGTAGTCTCGTGTTTTTTTTTTTTTAATAGGGAGAATAACAAGATGTTTACTGAACTTTATATACATGAAGACTATCTTTTTCAGTACTAATTAGCTAATCCACCTCTTTCTTCCTTCCCATCTGTTTATAAAGTCGGGGTGCCCTGAAGGCAAGTACCCAAATTAGCAGACCCTGGCAATAGCCCTGCCTCCATTTTTCTGACTCTTTTCAGTTTATTCTTTATTAATCTGGGGCTTTAAACTACTGGAATTAGTGTCTTTTCCCCAGGAATAGATTGTCAAAAGCAGTGGACAATGAACAGGGTTTCAATCACATCTGGTTCACGGTAGTGACAGAAAAGAGAACTAAGGCAAGATTCCCTTCCTCTCCTCACTGCCTTGACATTTAAGAAACATAATGAAGGACAACCTTATTAAAAATAAATAGCAGGTCATCAAGATTTTAACGAAGGCAATAATTAAACCACATTGACCCTTGGATTAAACATTGCCTGACAGTTAAAGGCCATCTGGAAAGGCAGAGAAAAGCTAAATTAGCAGCTACCCCAGTTGGAGTCACCACACCCCCATTTCTTTCCCACCAAGAAAATCTGTTTCCATAGCCCTGGACCTCATCCCAATCATTCTCCCCTTGTTTACACCCTTCCTTCTGCAAGAAATGGCTTGTTTCCTTCACTCTGTTGAACCCTTCCTTTCTTCACTGCTTTATTAATACCCAGTTAAGACTTTCCAGCCTGGATCTGAATGATAGTTCCCAATTAAGTATCTTCACTCTATGAGAGATACCATATCAGTTGTTACTGACACTGACCTAACTCTGGAAACCTTCCAATGACCCTCAGCAAGCTACCTAAAATGAGACCTATTGAGCAGGGTTTTAAAACTACCATTTCTGAGATTACATCACTTCTTGGATTCTTGGGGTGCTCTTACTTTGAATTGTCCTCTCTCCCAGACTATCTTTTCTTCTCATACACTTTGTTCAAGGCTCAGCTTAGAACTCCCTTCCTCTGTGGAGCCTTGCCTGACAACTTGAGAAGGAAAGTTCTCTTGTTCCTATAGGCCCTGTAAGTCATACCAATTATGTTCTACAATAGATCTTTTATTGTCACCTTGTATTATTTGGCATTAATCATTTGTATTTTGTCTCCCGCATCAAAAAGAAATTCCAAGAGCTATGTCTTAGGTCATCCATATTCCCTACAGCCATGTAGACTGCCTCATACAAAACAGGTGCTAAGTAAATGTTTGCAAACATGATTGCTTAATGAGAACACAAGCTAGCAAAGTTAGAGCACGTGAGTTAGAGTTCTTTTCATTGCATTAGCTGCGATTCTCAAAAGTCAGTGAATATTAAAATCACTTGAGAAACCTTTAAAAAATTCATTTGAGAATGAATTACCCAACACCAGTCAACTCAAAACGACTGGGAATGGGAGCCAGACAGAAGTATTTTTTAAAGATCCCAGGAAATTTTAACGTGCAGCAAAGAGAGGTTTATGCTGAGCGAAGTAAGTCAGAGAAAGACCAACACCATAGGATTTCACTCATATGTGCAATATAAGAAACAAAACAAAGGAGCAAAGGGGAAAAAAAAAGAGGAAAACCAAGACAGAGTCTTAACTATAGAGGAGAAAGGACGGCTATCAGAGGGGAGGGGCATCAGGGGGTAGGTGAAATAGGTGCTAGGGATTAAGAAGTACACTTGTGATGAGCGCTGGGTGCTGAACGGAAGTCTGAAATCACTATTGTATACCTGAAATTAATACAACACTGTATGTTAACTGGAATTTAAATAAGAATTTAAGAAATAAAAAGTTTGGGAACAAGATGATTAACCTCAACAACCAAAGCCATGGAGCGAGCCCACATGCTAGACATTGCATTCAGTGGTACACCCACGGTGGTAAACAAAGACGTGGCCCCCTGCACTCATGGAACGTATGGTCTGGGAAGGGTCTAATAAACCTGCTGCCCCTTCCACTAGGATTTCTTTAGCGTGTCAGGGTCACAACCGACTATTTTAGGATGTGCATCATTTGCATTTACTGAGAATTTTTAGATCCATGATAATGTACTTTCCCCTTTTGTTATAAATGCTCTCTGGCCAAGTACGAGCTCTGATTTTCTTTGCAACAACCTCAAAGAACACAAACGGCATTATAACACACTAAAAAATAATGAAATAGAGGACAATGATGATTATGATTATGGCTGTGATGGTGGTATAAGTGGCAATTAAGAAATAAAAAGCCACTAAATAGAAAAATTCTTTGAATTTTAGTGTCTAATTGGATCTGGGTAAAGGAGGGAAAGACCTAGCCAAAAGGTTGTGAATGCCTTTTCAATTCCCCATAGAAATAGATTCTCTGAGTTTGTATTGAACCGTGAATTAAAGCAATCAGTATAATTTTATAAGCCTTATTTATTGTCCTTAAGGGGAAATGAATTAGATGGATAAATGCTGAATTGGGGTGTTGAAATGTTTTGTGCCTTATTCACGCTATGATGCAAGCATATTAATTGGAAGGCTGTTCTGCAGTGAATCTATTGGAAGGTAAACCTAAATTATATTAGCCCAAATTATCAGATTTTTCTGATCTTGGGCCCTCACCAGATTCTTTGACTAATTCACCCTCTTTCCGCTCATTTTTAAACTTCTGATTACTTTCCAAGACAATGTTCTTGAAGCCCATTTTAAATGCTCTTCACTCCAGAAGGGAGGCTGCGAGAACCGGAGGAAGAATCTGGTGCCAGATCGTTTTGCTAATGGAAGATAATTATTGTGATTATCTCATCCTTGCTTAAAAGCATTAATGGTAGCAAAGCAGCCTCTCTGACAGGGTGAAGTTTCAACCAAAATATGTTGACTCTCTCTGTGGAAAAACTTGTCATATTCCTCTGAGGAAAGACTCTAGCTAATTCCTAGGAGAAGACTACCTAGAATCACAGACCGAGGACTTGGCTGGATTAGCATCATCTCTGGTTTTGAACTCTGGTTTGACTACCAGGATGCTATAAACTTCATCAAGTTTGGAAAGCTGCATGGGTTCTAGTTTCCTCCCTCCATGAGAAGGGATACGGAGAAGGAAAAAAGATGGCATTATGGGCATTGTTTGAAAAATGCCTTTTATAACTGAATAGTGATTATGCATAAAATTAACTTAACCATGAAAAAAAATTGTAAATTCAAGGGATGATTATCCAGTGTCTTATTCTGGAGCAAATATTCCAGTCTCTACTTCTCTAATCAAGATAAGTGGGTAAAAGTCATAGCCCTAGTCTTCGACATGGGCAACCTTGAGTAGTTACTGAATTTCTTGTAGCTGCTTCAGCGTTGTCATCTTTAAAGTGGAGAAAACGTTGGAATTCTTTTTGTGAAGTTACCATAAGATCAATTCTAATATCTGACGAATACAACTCCTGTGCTTTCAAACAAAACGCTCCCCAAAACAAAAGCAAAACCCGAGAAGAAGAACCTAAATGCAATAAAAGAAAAATGCCTACTTTTACATATGATTACTAATGCATAGGAGAAATTAAAATATTAATTCTAAAGACCATCACAAGTGTAAAACACAGTGACCAGTTTTTGATTAGAATGTGATACAAGCCAGAAAAAACACATACAAGAAGAAGGTATGAATGAGTGGGACTAATTTTATTCAAAAATAAAAGCTTTTTAAAGTTAAAAAGAATTTAGTACTGACTCAAAAAATATAAGACATAGTTTCGGTATTAGAATAGGAGTTCAAAAATTGTCCAAAATATGTAATATATAAAGATTTAGGATATAACAGCAATTTTTAAGTCTGGGAAAAAGACTAAATGCATAATGTTACAAAAATTAGTTTTCAGTGGGAGTGGAAATTAGAAGAATTGCAATTGGATTCAAACTTTATTCCTTGTATAAAAACACCTAAAAGTTACTTCAAATAAATCAGAGATGCAAACATAAAAAGTAACAAAAATACAAAATCTTGTTTGGAATTTTCTTACAGTTTTGGTCAAGGGAATACTTTTTTTTAAATCATTAAACACTGTTTAGGACATCTGTTTAAAAGTATTTCAAAAATGCACAAAAGGTGGAACAAATCTGAAAACATTTCTAACACATGACAGCAAAGAGCTTAATGTTCCATGTAGGAAGAGGTTACATGAATCAGGAAAATAAAGATGAATAACAATAGAAACAAGACAGTATACAGGGAGGTATTTCACGAAAATTCATTTGGCCATATATCTACAAAAGAATGTTCACCAAAAATTTTAAAGATTAAAATAAGACACATTTTCTACCTGTGTGGTTGATCTAGATTTAAAGGTTTACTGACCTCCAGTATTGACCAGATTGCAAGACAGAAGCCACAGAGGGAAATAGGATTGTCAAGAAGGATTTCTTGTGTCAGTAGAAATGTAATTAGTACAACCTTTTAGGAGAATGCTCTGGCCCCATTTATCAGCACTAACAGTCTGTATATTCTTCATCCAGCGATTCTAGCCATGTACATTCACAGTACTGGGAAGCACATGTAGGAAACCCTATGTTAGCTCTTAGGAGTTAGTCTGGAGATGGAGAAGAGTTGGGGCAATTTTACTTCGAAACTCATAATTCTCTGTGTCATTTGACTATTGTTCTTATGTCCATTGTGTGCAAATGTAACGGTTCTTTAAAAAAAATCATTGAGACAATAGCATCTGCCTTTAAGAGCTATTATAAAGATTAGTGATAATATATGTAATATGCCCAGAACATTGCATAGCACATAGTAAATGTTCAAAAAACAAAGACTTCTCATTAGTATAGATTTTATGAGAAACATTCTAGCTCTTTTCTGCCACCCTTCCTTACTAGCTTTCTTAGGTGACCTTTTAGCAAAATCATTAGATGTCCTCATTTCCTTTGTCTAAACAATAGGATCCCCTACAATCTGGGAAATGAATAGAATTGGGGGTGGGGGGAGACCATAATCAAGGCAATAAATTTGAAAAAACAGTTATTAAATAGATAATACCAGTACTAGAAGAAATTCAGAATAACCTAGTTCAACTTTTTTGTTCTATTAATAAATAGAACAGTTTAAAATCAAACCGCTCCCCAAGGAGAGGGAAGTTATTTGCTCAAGGACCCAGGTTTTCAAGGCTAGGTAGAACCAGAACATACACCGATTAAATGGTCTGTTACAGGTTGGGGGGGGGAGGGGTGCAGGCTAAGAGATTTGGAAAAGATTCTTGAAAACAGAGGACTAACTCATTGTGGGGTAGCAGACACAGAAGGAACATATAGCCTCTATAACCTGTACACAGGTTCTGAAAAATGGTAATGGCCATGAGGAAGATCTGGGGAGCCCAAGCGAAGTGCCTGTTGTGATGGGGCAATAAATAACAATTGTGACTGATACTTCACAGGTTTGTCTCTGCTGCTTCTGCCTTTCTTTAGAATTCTCACAAGAAGGGTAAAGGGTACTGACATAAGAACCCAACGACCTAAGACCTAGCTCTTCCTCAACTCCCCATGGACTCTAGAATTTCTAAGCCACTTAACCAGAAAAGAGCTGACCTTTCTACCTCAGTCCTGTCTTGAGAATCAAATAGTTTGCAAGTGCTTTCCAACATCCAAGGAGGATTCAAAGTTAAGATACTGTCATTGGTAAACTTTCGTTTCCAGTTAGGTGCTGCCTTTACTAGAAAACCTTATTTAAATAGTACAGCAAGATAGGGGCACCTGGGTGGCTCAGTCTGTTAAGCGTCTGACTTCTGCTCAGGTCATGATCTCATGGTTTCGGAGTTTGAGCCCCGTGTTGGAGTCTGTGCTGACAGCTCAGAGCCTGGAGCCTGCTTCAGATTCTGTGTCTCTTTCTCTCCCTGCCCCTCCCCAACTTGTGCTCTGTCTAGGTCTCTCAAAAAGATAAATGTAAAAAGACAATATTTAGATAGTATAGAAAGATGCACCATGAATGTTTTCATAAAAAGTAGATATACAGAACACACAAAAATCAAGTGAAGACTGTTTACCTGTGGTGCTGAGGATAACACCCCAAAGAAAGACTAGGAAGTGAGCTCAGTAAATGCTCTGACCTTGTAGATCAAGTCTGGATGTACCCAGTGGCTGGCCAGCTATGTGACTTCCCAAGTTTGAACAGCCTACAGTTTTCAGCCCAAGTTTTTACTGTCCCTCTGAGAAAGATACGCAAAGATGCTCTCTCACACACAACATGGTCTCTCTTGATGCCCCCAAATAGAGGCAAAAACTCTATTGCGATAGTCATCTCCACTAATCTTTGCTTGCACCTGAGCAAACTACCTAACTTAAATGGCCTAGAAATAACCAGCTCTAGCTTGGATTTTCATTTATTGGGCATTTTGTAGGATGCATTTATTTTGTGCTTGCCACATATATCCTACTAGTGATAGTAGGATCATACTAGTAGCTTCCTAATTAAGCAAGTTTGAGAAGTTGTGGGTTTTTTAACTTCTTAAAGATCTAGAGATATAGAAGCCTACTTCTTCAGGCCTCAAGTGCATAGAAGAGTTCAATTCTGACTTCTGACACTCTGTAGGCCATTACTTTTGTGGAGTTCTTACATTTGTAGTTTAATCCCCTGAAAGTTTTAGGCTTTTAGCACAATACCCTATGTTTATGCAATTATGATAGGTCTTATTTTCATCTAATGTTGCTCAGTATTTGGTAAATGCTCCTTATGTATGGAAACTTCATTTCCTCTGCTCTGGAAAATTTTAAACCACTTGAAAATTTTCTTCCAATTTCCCTCTTCTCCCTGAGTCCTAGTAGTTATAGGGTAGATCTGAATGTTCCTAGACTATTCTCACCATTTCTGTCCTCCTTAAATACCTTTGTTAGCATCATTGTTAGTGTTGTTCTGTTTCATAAAGAGATATTCCACCTGATCTTACATATCTATTTGTCATTGCTGCTACAATTTTCAAGTTTTTTCCCCTCGGAAGGTAACTTTTTCGTGACATCTTATCTGGAGTACATAGATGGTGTAGCTCTTTGAAAAATGCTCACACAATTTTGTTTTCCTGTGCTTGCTTTAGGTGTGTCCATCATCTGCCCTGTGTAACGTTGGCTTTGCTAAAAACAGAATTGATGATCCTTAGCTATCCTTTCAGAGGAAATAATAGGTCACTTCACATTATTATATATTCATTTATTATTTTCTCTTATAGGAAGAATATTTCAATTTCTGCATGAAGGGGATAAGCCCTGCTGCAGTGAGGGGAGGGATTTGAGAATTTCAGGGTAACACTACCCTCTACATCATCTTCTATTCACCAACATGCTACCCCACCCTCACAGATGAGGTGTTCCTAGCAGAGTTTCGGTGTCCACTCTGAGAGCAAACCTCTGCACTTTTAGCTCAGGTTGAGGAAGGAAGTCCCGAAATGAGAAGGGTAATGGATGGGACTTAGGGACCTGAAGTTATCCTTCAGACTTGCAGACCATCCTATTTTCAACCTTGCTTTCAGATACACCTGATGGCACCAACAGCTGTGTGTCTCTTAGGGATCTACAGGACAAATAGCTCTTCTCAGCTTTTCCCACTGCTGTGTACACTCCTTTAAGACCTTCTAAGTCATTTACCACATGCCCACATACACTCTCTGCTTCCAATAGTTTGATGCTTTTGTCCTTTTCCTTGTTCTTTGTCCTTTAGGATTTCAATTGGTTCTTTTTTATCCTTTAGTTGTTTTAGTAAGATTCTCAGAAGGCCTAGAGCTAAATGCTTGTGCATGATCCATCATATTTAATCAGGACTGGAGAAATCTTGAAGGCAGTAAAAGGGTGAGCCGAAGATTAAACCTCCAGGGAATCACAATCTCTAAACATCTGATAGAATGCTCATTAAGCAATCACCTTTTTACAATACCTCAGAACGTTGCACAGATTATTTTGCCATACCCATGCAAAAAAAATTAAAGAAGCCAAATTCTAGGTTTAAAGCACCAGCACCTTGAAGGAGATCATAATCAAATGAAGGTCATAAATAATGCCTTGTTGAGTTTTCCAGATCCTCTGAGAGGAAGTTAAAGAAAACAGTGCCCCTTAGCTAATAAATATTTAAAAGGTACTGTTAAAATGACTAAGTTTAAAATGCCAGAAGAAATTACATCAAGATATAAATAATTTCTCCCGAATGGCTGGACAGTGTGCTTTGAATGGTCTTCATTGGGTTTTAAATTAAGGGATGACAAAAAACGTAGGAAGTACAAATAGATCTTCAAAACTGGGTCTTTCATAATCTTACCTTCTTACCTTTAACATCAACAGGCAGCACTGGACCTTTTCATTTTTGTTGAAGAATTCAACTTTCTTCCCTATTCACCCTGAGATGGAAATGTCAGAAGCATAAGGCTGTGCAGAAAGCCATTCTCATAGGAGACCCCAAATTTATGAGATACCCCTTTCAATACGGCATACTCTGGATCCTATGGGACGTTTCAATAAATTAAGTTAAAACCATTGACTTCAGGAAATGAAATTTTAGTAAACAACATTAAACAGCCTTGACAGACACAAGGGAATTATTAGTGTTGTTGTTTCTCCCTAGCTTTTCCCTGTCAAAAGCTTGGCATGCACCTTCTCCGTTAGTAAGAGATGAGAAAACATGGTATATACAGAGAGATTCTGATCTTATTAAATTGCAAGGGTATTAGTCATTTTGCCAAGGATTCAGGCCCTAAATCCTGAGGCTGTCCAAAGACCTAAGCACAGCTCCTACCAATCGATGTCCACACACAATCCGTCTTTCAGCTCCCACACAACACATTAAAACATAAATGATGCCATCTCCTCAAGCATTGCATCTAGAACTCCAATAAATAAAACCTGTCAATGAAAGTAGCTCTTAAAGGGCCATCACCCTCTCTGGCTACCCATTATCAAAGCTGGAAGGAGTAGGGCCTTATCTGGTCAGGCTTCAGATCATTACTCCACAAAGTATACTTTGTGCTATTGTTCTGTGATCCCTCCATGCATGTGGGGGAGTTGCAAAGGAATCTGCTTTGAAAGGATGACGCCGATTGTCCCAAAAGTAAAATATTTTTATTATGACAGCTAATTTGAAGAACAGCTGAATATTCCTAGAATAGACAGCTAAAAGTCATTAGAATATTTTTATCCTGTTCCTCCTTATGAAGGGAGTTCTATCTAAGAGGGAAAATTTTAGACTTCTCTAAAGTCATTATTTCTAAAAGAGAAAACCTGCTTAATAAATTAGCTCAGAAACGGCTGCCGCTTGCTCATAGAGCTATTCAATCCTCCCCACACACACCAGTTTCTCACACACGTGTAACATGAGCAGAGACATTTGTGAAACTCCAAATGCTTGTATTTTTTAAACTTGATTATTGTATAGCGCAAGGAGACGTTTACAAATAGCTATAGTTACCATTTTCCCTTTTTTTAGTGTTATGGAGGTATAGTTGACAATTCAAAATTGTATGTATTTAAGGTGTAGGACCTGAAAATTTAGTGTATGTATACATTGCAAAATAATCACAATCATGCTGATTAATGATCCATTGCCTCACATGTGATCTTTTTTTTGTGAGGGGATGGGGTGGGGGGCAGTGTGAGAACTCTTAATATTGCATATTTGAAATTTGCTAACTATATGCAGTGTTATACATTAGATCTCCAGAACGTACTCATTTTATAAAACTGAAGCTTTATACCCTTTAACCAACATCTTCCCATTTTCCACTCTCCCCAGGTCCTCACAACCACCATTCTACTCTACTACAAGTTTGGCTATCTTAAGTTCCATACACAAGTGAGATCATGAAGAATTTGTCTTTCTGCATCTGGCACTTTCCACTTAGAATTAGGTCTTTTAGGTTCATCCATGCTGTTGAAAAGACAGGATTTTCTTGAGACTGAATATATATTTCATATGTGTATTTTGTGTTATATATAAATTATATATATTCCTCACATGTACATATATACAGGTCTTTGGAAAGCCTCAGGATTTAGGGCCTGAATCTTTGGCAAAATGAACACTCATATGTAATAAATACATACACCCTCTATAGGCCCTCATATACCCCCTATAGACCTACATTATATGTACATGCACACATTTTCTTTGTCCATCGGTCAGTGGACACTTAAGGTTGTTTCAGATCTTGACTCTCATGAATAATGCTGTAATGAGCATGTGGGTGCAGAGGTCTCTTCAAGATCCTGTTTCATTTCTGTCAGGTACAAACCCAGAAGTAGAGTTCTTGGATCATATAGGAATTCTGGTTTTAATTGGAGGAATCTTCATACTGTTTTTCATCACAGCTGTACCAATTTACATTCTCATCAACAGTACACAAAGGTTCCCTCTTCTCCACATCTTGCCAACATTTGTTATCTTTTGTCTTTCTGGTAATAGCCATTCTAATAGGTATAAAGGTGCTGTCTCACTGTGGTTTTGATTTCCATTTCCCCAATTATTAGTGAAGTTGAGTACTTTTAGTATGCTTCTTAGCCATTTGCAGGTCTTAACTTAAGAAAGGTCTGTTCTGGTCCTCTACCCATTTGGTAGTTGGGTTATTTGGTTTCTTGCTATTGAGTTGGAGGAGTTTCTTCCCTATTTTGGATATTAGCCCCTTATCAAATATGATTTTCAAATATTTTCTCCCATTCCATAGGTTGTCTTTCCACTCTGTTGATGGTTTCCTTTGCTGTACAGAAGCTATTTAGTTTAATGCAATCTATTTTTGCTTTCATTGTCTGTGGTTTTGGTGTCCTATTCAGACCAGTTCCAAGAAAGTTACTCTTTAATTATCACTTATCATCTAGTATTTCCCTACATTTTCACTGCTTTTCTCAAATTTTTCCCACTCTATTCCACATCACATATTTACAAACAATATCATTAGATTTCATGTAAGATACTGGGGGAAAATGGGATGTTTGATTACTCCAAAAAGGCAAGTACAAATACATAGAATAGCACCAAAGAATCACAATGAAAATCTAAAGAATAATCATCTTCCCTTAGGACTAACACAGATTTTAAAAAACTGAATGACGGTCTTGAGACCAATGAAAGTGAAAACATACTAAGACTTATGGGATGCAGAAAAAGCAGTTCTAAGAGGGAAGTTTATGGCAATAAATGCTTACATTAAGAAACAGGAAACATCGCAAATGACCTAACTTTACATCTCAAGAAACTAGAAAAAGAACAAATTAAACCCAAAGTTACAAGGAAGGAAACAAAGATCAGAGTGGAAATAGAAACTAAAGAGACAAAAAAGATGAATAAAACTAATAGCGGAGTTTTTAAAGAGAAACAAATTTAGCAAGGCTTTAAGTTACAGTCACTAAGAAAAAGAAAACTCAAAATTAGAAATAAAAGTGGTGAGGTCACGACTGATACTGCAGAAATACAAAGCATTATAAAAAAATACTTTGAACAAGCATTCCTCCACAAGCTGGACAATCTAGGAAAAAATGGCTACATTCCTAGAATCATACAACCTACCAAAATGGAATCATCAAAAAATAGAAAATTAGAATTGACAAATTTTTACTGAGGACATTGAATCAGCAATCAAAACATCCCAACAAAAGTCTAAAACCACATGGCTTCCTTGGTGAATAGTACTAAACATTTAAAGAATAATTAATATCCATCCTTCTCAAACTCTCTCATTCTCCCCCAAAAAAAGAAGATAGGGAGGGAGAGGAATACTCCCCAAACTCGTTTTATGAGCCCAGCATTACCTTGATACCAGAGGCACTACAAGAAAATTACAAGTCAATACCCCTGCTAAATATGGAAACAAAACTCCTGAACAAAACATTAGCAAGTGAATTCAACAGTTCATTAAAAAATAGACCCTATGATCAAGTTGAATTTATCCTAGGAATACAAGGATGGTTTAATATCCACAAAATCAATGTGATATATCACATTAACAAAATCAAGATAAAAATCATACGGTCTTTTTTTTTTTTATTTTTTTCTTCAACGTTTTATTTATTTTTTGCGACAGAGAGAGACCGAGCATGAATGGGGGAGGGGGAGGGGCAGAGAGAGAGGGAGACACAGAATCGGAAACAGGCTCCAGGTTCTGAGCCATCAGCCCAGAGCCCGACGTGGGGCTCGAACTCACGGACCACGAGATCGTGACCTGGCTGAAGTCGGACGCTTAA
Organism: Felis catus; assembly: GCF_018350175.1. Classification (NCBI taxonomy): domain Eukaryota; kingdom Metazoa; phylum Chordata; class Mammalia; order Carnivora; family Felidae; genus Felis; species Felis catus. The sequence continues at coordinate 70,973,902 of NC_058379.1, read as the reverse complement.
CCGACTGCGCCACCCAGGCGCCCCCATACGGTCTTAATAGATGCAAAAAAATTTTTTTCAGCTTTTGATCAAATTCAACATCCATTCATGATAAAAGCGCTCAACAAAGGGAGTATGGAAGAAACATACCTCAACATAATTAAGGCCATATAGGACAAGCCCACAGCTAACATACTCAATGGTGAAAAAGTTTTTTCTGTAAAATCAGTAACAAAAACAATAATGTCAACACTCACCACTTTTACTCAACATACTACTGGACTACTGGAAGTCTTAGCCAGAGCAAGTAGACAGAAAAGGTAAAAGTAGAATTTTCACTATTTGCAAATACTGTATACTAAAAACCATTAAGACATTGATGAAAGATAAATGGAAAGATATTCTTTCATCAATTCAGAGCATTAAAGTGCTCATACTCCAAAAAGAAATCTACAGATCTAATGTAATCCCTATCAAAATTCTAAGGACATTTTTCACAGAAATATTACTATGGTAATCATTTCACAATATATAAAATCACTGTTGTATACCTACTACTAACACAGTATTGTAGGTCAATTGTATCTCAATTTTAAAATCTAGTGGCTGGAGGCGCCTGGGTGGCTCAGTCGGTTAAGTGCCCAACTATCAATTTTGGCTCAGATGTTGATCTCATGCTTCATGAGTTTGAGCCCTGCAGTTTGAGAAAGGACAGTGCTGAGCCTGCTTGGGATTCTCGGTCTCTCCCTCTCTCTCTGCCTCTCCTATGTGTGAGCTCTCCTCCCTCAAAATAAAATAAACTTGAATTATTAAGATCTAGTGACTGGATGAAAGAATCCAAAAACAAATATTCCAACAATTGGGTAGTTGGGTCTTAAAATTTATGTTTTATTTGATGCTTTGGAGGAAGACACAGAATCAAGGAGACTGAGATAATGGACTCAGAGTTAAAAGCAATTTAGAGAGGTTCTATTTTGAGCAACTCAACTTGCAAGGAAAGATAAATCTCAGAAAAATTGATTTGATTGAGGTATAGAATCCAATTTTTAATCTCCGAAAGTCCATCAATGGTAGAAAAAAATAGAAACATATGGTGCTGGCCTCAGATTCATAAACGATTCCAATATAGGTTTGTGAGGCTATTTTTACATTAAGTCATTAATTTCAACATAGATATAGGTCTATGGAGGTGAGAAAAAAATACTTCTTTAAATTCATGTTCACTCATATCGCCTAGAATGTTCTATTAAATCTCAATCTTCTAGTCATGTTGAAATTTGAACAACCTTATTCTTTATTTTAAATGATAAAACAGTGTGGTAAGTTATAAATAACACTCACCACAGTTTTTTTTTAATTAATTTTAACAATATTTTTCAAGATGAAGAAATGTCAATCTCAGAAGTGAAAAGGTTGGGTTTTTCTTAATCCCTGAAAGGTCCAGAGCCTCTGATTATACTCTTCTCTTTAGTGACAATCTTGATGCCCCAGGAGAGAGGAAGGTGGTAAGAAAATAAATAATACATCAGGCAGTTTGAGGCAAAGTATTCAGAGACAACTTCTAAAAAGAGCTCAGTCACATGGCATGGGAATTGTGCTTTCTTAGAACCTGGAAACTCATCTGCAGCCCAGCAGCAGCATCTCCCAAGAGTTATTAGAAATGCAGACTCTTGGGCCCCATTGTGCAGACTTATTAAATCAGACTCTGCATTTAAGTAATATCCACAGGGGGTTCATATGCATGTTAAAAATTGAGAAGCACGGCTTTAGAAAAAGATGTAGTCCAAAAACTTCCTTTTCCAGAGGAGGGAGCAGGTTTGGAGATGGTAACTCCTATAGAGAAGGACTCCATGGTAGAAGAGTCAAGATTAATCCCAATCTAGTCTCCTCAACCTACTATTCTTTGGTTATTAAAGTTCCCAGAACTGTAAGTACAAAGTAAAGAACTATACCAACATGACCAGCCCAAGGACTAGGAAATTAAGGGTATAGCCAGTAAATATAGATTTAGGATGTCCTTTTTAGGAAATTCCTCTCTAAACTAGGCTTCAAGTAATTAAGTAATTGATAGTTGGGTTCATGGTTTCACGCACACATTCTTTCCAGAGATAGATATTTTTAGTGTCTACTTTTTACCAGGAATTTACCATTTAAAAGAAAATTCTCATCAGATATTTCTAAGAAGTACTGGTAAGAGTCTTGGTACTTTATAGTAGTGCTAGAGTTTTTAAGAAACTGAATACATAATGCAGAAGGATGTATAGAACATTTGCAAATGCCTTATTAAGTGTGATTGCAATAGAAAATCCAAAGTAACCGTTGTTTAGAAACAAGTAGCATTTTTTTTCCCCTCTAATATAAATGTTGACAGTGCAGGGCTAAGCACTGGGGACAGGATTCTCTCTCTCATTGCCCCACCATACTTACCAACATGGTCTCCACATACACTAAGCCAAGAAGGAAGAAGTAGAAGGTCCTCTTTAAGGACTCTTCCCAGAAGTGTGCTGATCTCTGCCATTTACTTTCACTGACCACAACTTAATTACATATCTACACCCAACTCCCAAGGAGCCTGGAAATCTAGGCTTTATCCCAAGTGGTCATAAGCCCACTTTAACAAGCCACATGGGGTTTTTCCTTCTAATTAGAGATTATGTGGTGATTAATGATGTGTGCTTGTTGGCGTATAGGACTTCAGTATCTTCTTTTCCCTTTAACAGTTTGTCCAGCCTCTACACTAACAACAAGATGACTTGAGAAGGAAATTCATGAAATTCTGCTGCTGTGAGTTCTAAAGTCCTCATTAATGCAAAATTAACCTCCAGAAATCTCTCCATGAGGTCTGACCCTCTTAGGACTTCTGTTCCTGAATTTCCATGCAATGTCTCTAAATACAGGTGTCCTTACATCTGTATCTGAAATGGATTAAGGCAGACTGGCAATTCATTAAAACTTCCCATTTTTTATACTTTACACACTGATGGTCTCAGAACGTGGCTTTTGACCTTGGAAACCTGGCTCTGGATATATTAAAAAAAAAAAAAAAAAAGAAAGAAAAACCTCAGTTCCAGATCTATTGTCTTTATAGCACATGCAAGCAATCGGTTTTGATACACTAAAGCTGAGCATTGATACCTTGGTTTGTTTCTCAGAAATCCTTTCTCTGAAGCCATCAGAGGGTCCCAGAGCTGCAAGTGCACTCAAAGAGGGTTGTGAAGGGGGAACAGATTGGCTAAGATGTTCATGTGTATTATTTGGCTTCCTCAATGAACCAGAGCATCTGGCATTTATCTGAAAGTGAATGGAGAACTTTGTGAAAAGGACTTGGAAGTACTTTATTTAAATCCTAGGTCTTGGTTCCTTTTCCCTGCAATGCCAGCATATCTACACTGGGAGAGGATGAAGAATACAAGCCAAGACTCCCTTATGATGTGTATACTATAGATTTGGGATTCCCCTTCCCCGCCAAAAAAAGAATTTAATAGTTTCCTCGAGGCAATAAATTTACTGCAACCTGTACCCAAAGTCTTATAACCTTTTTTGATGTAGTTGTCCAGTATTCTCGCACCGGCCATGAGGAAACCACGCCTATTATTGGCACCAACCCTCATTTCTAATAAGCAAACAGATATTCCTGGATGGGGACATGGGGAGAAGGCCTTAGGAGCATTTGAACAACTAAAGATCCATACCCCAAGTGGAAAGCAAGAAGAAATGTACATAGCATCTTGACATTGCTTCATGTTAGACTTGATTTAAAGTAGGGGAATCTGGAACCTTTCTGACCAGTCTTTGTCTTGGTGTCCTGAGGTTTATATCCATTGCAGTTCAAATAATGGAAATAAAATCTGATCCAGAAAGGGAATTTTCCCTAACTTTGGCAGATCTGAAGACAGCTACTAAATGTTTTGATCAAGGAACTGGCATGATCAAAACAATGCTTTATAAAGATTCATCTCTCCTAGATAAGAAAAAGCCAGTAGTGTTAACATTCCTATTACAACCTAAGATTTTAAAATATGTGTCAGTAAGGCATCTTTCATGTGTAATTCAACTCAAACTCATTCAAAACCCATCTTTCAAGCATTTATCAAGGTAATTTAAAGCATCTGTCTCCTGGGTGTAATTTTTATTTATTTAATGACATTGGTCTTCTTAATGGATTCTGGAGTACACTTGAATAGGTAACTCTTAGTATCTACCTTTCCAGCTGCCTATCGGTGCCCTTGATATTTTTCCCTGGACCTGTAGAGAACTAACCTTATCATTTGTCATGAAGAACACCATCTTGCCCTCTTAATGTCTATTAATAGAGCTAGTAAATCAGCTCAGTGTGATCTCAGACTCTGCTCTCCCCTTTCTAGCTGCCTACATCTAACAAGTCCATCTTGCTTTCAAGAGGTCTCTCACATTGATCCTTCTCTATTCACAGCTCTAATTCAGTCTTTGGTACTTGTCAAAATTCCTTCCACCTCTTTCTTCTTTTAACTAGTTGTGTTCATGTACAGATCTTCTGAGGGATAGCCTTGAAAATGTTCCTCTTCAAAACCTTCACTGATTCCAGGTTACTCACAAAGTCTCTAGGGTTAAGTGATTGCTAGATCTACACATCTGGATATGTATGTATTAATAGTACATTATTTCATTAAAGTCAAGTCATAGAAGACAGACTATAGAAACAACCACCACCACCACCCAGAGGGCTCCTAATGAAGTCAGGAAAAAAAAAAATGGCATGAACTCTTCCTAATCAGACTTCTAGTAGAAGTTCCCTCCCCTCAACAAACCATTCAGGAAAACCCTGAATCAGGTCTATGAAACCTATTTTGAAAACCACTGGGCTTCTATAATATTTCCTGGCTTTAATATTTTAGAATTTTATTAATGCATATAATGTCTAACAAGAGAATCATAATGCCCAAATCTTCAAGACTCAAGTACAATGTCCCCACTGCTGAACCTTCTAATGTGCTTTAATCTCTCACCAATTTTTCATTTAACTCCCCAGACCAGCTAGAACTTATCTCATGGTGGTTTTCACCTTCTATCCTGGGACAAATTGAGAAGTTCCTTAAACCCAAGAACTTTGCTAATCCATCTGGTAGGGAAGAGCCTTCAAGCTAATAAGTGATTTTTTTTTTTTAACTGAACTGGGCAGAATGTAACCTTTGGGCATAGCCCAGAATGCATCAGAGATCAAGGAGGACCTGCCCTGCTCCTCTACAATTTGGAAAACATTTTAATTAAATGACTATGAGGGGACTCCAGCAGCAGCAAATAGGCTGCTAAATAAAAAGGTGACTTTGACCAAAAACACAATGGTGCAAAGTTAGAGAGAGAGAGAGAGAGAGTCTACAAACCCACCTTCACTTCTGACACCAATTCTAAGTTCAGAGGCCCCTAAGACCACAATGGAATTCAGCAATATTCTGAAAGACCCAGAGCTCACTGAAAGCTTTTATACTTGGTGTTATGGTTTATTATAGAAGGATATAGATATCAGCCATAGAAAGAGACATGGGGCAAAGTTCCAAGCATGAAGCCTCAAATTGTCATCTCCCAGTGGGGTCACAGATAGCACTACTTTTCCCAGAAATTATGGGAAACACACCTCCCAGTGACAGCATTCATGGTGTCCTACCAATCAGGGAAGCTCACTGAGCCTTGGTATTCAGAGTTTTTATTGGGACTCTAGTATATAGTCGCAGTAGACTGCAAAAGTTCCTGACCTCGGTTTACAGACTCTCTGGGAACCAAGCTGATATTGCATGAGCCAAAGTCTCCATGATAAGTCACATTGTTAGATTATCTAGTGTGACCTAAGGTCTTCATGCAAACAAAGATATTCCAAGAGTTTGACGATTATCTTCTAGACTCCAAAGCAAGTGTCTGAGCAAGGTTAAATTCTTAACTACACAAATGGAAATTGGATAACTGGAAAATACAAAGGAGGAAATTCCTCACCCAGAAGCAACCTTCTTCACAACTCAGATTCAGCCACTTAGAATAAGAGAGATGGTGTGAGTGGGAAATCCTGGACTGCACCTGTGGTTAGAAAAATACTAATGTGAAATAGTGCACCATCTCCCCAAAAGTGGTCATCTGGTTCCTTCCTTGGTCAATGTGAAACATTCTTTCTGGTTTTAGTCCCCCGAGAATGTTGGGATAACACAGGATTAAAGTAAAGTTGGAATTGCTGATTCTAACCCAAGTATGACACTCATGGAATACCACCTCCTTTTAAAGGTAAAGCACTCTTTCTGAGACACACTGCCTTGGCAGAAGTTTCATAACCTAAGATCGAAATAGTAGAGAAGACATTACAGTGTTTTGCAGAAAACAAAATTTCCTCCCTAGAACGTATTTCCAGGACATCTCTCCTTCTGCTTTGTCTATTGGCCATACTCCTGGCTGGGGAAGTATAGATAGGGCACCTTTTTTATGAGGGCAAATAGTAAGCACAATTGGCAACATCTGCTTCCCCCCCCCACCCAGAAAAAATATATCACACAGCACTCAGTCTCTATCCTTAAGAGACTCATTTCCCAGCCCTAAGAGGGCAACCGTACCTTAGAGCTCCTCCCCTTCCTTACCTGATCTCTCCCAATGCTTGGGTACTACTCCTCTTTGTTAACAGGTGTATAGCCCAAAAATTCTCTTATGATCAATCCAATATTCCAGGGAAATAAGAATACTTGTTTTCAAACAATGAAACATTGATTATCAGTTTTAAATAGCAAACATTTTATTAAAACATTAGAATTTTAAAAACACAACCAGAGATTCTGGCTCAGTGATTTTAGGGTAATACCAGAGCGTATTTTTTTAAAGCCCTCTAAACCATCTGATCCAGACTTCTAGCTTAGAAACCCTAACTCGTACTAGTAAAACAACTTGTATACTAAAAACCAAGTCAGGGGTCCCTGAATGGCTCAGTGGGTTAAGCATCCAACTTTGGTTCAGGTCATCTCACAGTTCGTGGGTTCAAGCCCCTTGTTGGGCTCAGTGCTGACAGCTCAGAACCTATATAGAGCCTGCTTCAGATTCTGTGTCTCCCTCTGTGCCCCTCCCCCCACTCTTGTGCTCTTGCTCTCAAAAATAAACATTAAAAAAAAAAGTCAGGAGTAAGAGCCCTACTAGATGAGAACATTGCCACAGTTCTGCTTAGGCTACTTCATCTTAAATACTTGACTAAGACGTTCAAAGTTCTCCTCTAAGAACAACAACTATAACATTTCCTTGACTTTGCCCTTATAAATAGCCAGTCGTTTGGACACCTCGAACTTGGGAAAGAACCACCGGTATTAGAATAGCTAAAGCTTAAAGCAAAACAGGAGAGAGATTCACAAGACCTTGTGATGGCCAGCAATATGGAGCCGCTCGGACTCTCCTCTACCATCTGAGGCAGATGTTGTTGCAGCCACTTTGGAGAACTAGCAGGTTCTACCCGACAACTTCCGCCTTTCCTCCGAATCATCCCTTGCATGTCTAACATATATCCAACAGGAATGCAAATATATGTACATCAAAATACATGCACAAGGATGATCGGAACAGCATTTTTCATAGTAGTCCCAATTTGGGATCCGAATTGATAAATTGTGAGGTATTCATACAATAGGTTATGAGACATGAATGAAGTAAGCAAAATACAGCTGCATGTGACAACACAGATGAAGGTCTTTGTGAATCAAAGAAGCTAGACACCAGAAGGAACTACAGAATTCCATTTCTACCAAGTTCAAAAGCAGGTAAGACTTATCTATTGTGGTAGAATCAGAATAGTGGTTACTTTTGCTGGAGGGGGGGGCAAATGGGGGAGGTTCCTGGGGTGATAATCATGATTTCTTCATCTTTGCTGTAGTTTCATGAGCAATTCACTTTGTCAAAGTTTATCACACTGCACAGGCATGCTTTGTACATTTTTCTTAAAAATTTTTAAAGTTTATTTTAAGAGAGCATGGGCAGAGAAAGAAAAGAGAATCCCAAGCAGGCTCTGCACCCTCAGCACAGAGCCCAATGCGGGGCTCGAACCCACAAACTGAGATCATGACCTGAACTGAACAGAGATGCTTAACTGACTGAGCCACCCAGGCACCTCAACTTTGTATATATTTTTCTTATTGTATTTTATGTTTTTGTTCAGTAGGTCTTAAAAGGAGAGTGAGAACTACTAGCGGAAACATCTGTGGCTACTTAATTGGGGTCATTCAGGAGCAGCCAATAAGTAATACCTGGGACCTTGACAAAGTAGATCTTAAGCAGCAAGTGGTGGCAAGGGGAACCCCAAAGGGGAATTTTCTAAGTTCCCAGGACACTCTAAGTCTTCAGCCTTCACCATCCATATGGAGGATACTTGACCTCCACCCCCACTGCTCTAGGAAACATATGGACCTCCTAACACCAGCCTAGTGGAACAGTTTCAGCTCTTTGGAATGCCCTAATATGCTTCCCAGTCCTTAACTGGCCAGCACCATGGGGATGCCAGCACAAAAAACTTTTCTTTCTCCTGTGTGCAGTTTTAAAACTTCTAGATAGAAAGTGAGGGTTACACCAGGACTTCCAGTCTTCTGAGGGGTGAGGTGAGAGTAATTGACTATAAACAGGATAAAGGGTCACTCTTGGTGGACATAGGGACCCTCTGCTGCAATATTGGAACACATTCTACAGGCACTAAAATGATGCACAATCATTATTCAAGAGCCTCTCCAAACAAAGGTAACTTTGGCCTTTGCTGGTACCTCCAGTGACAGGAAACATTACCTCATGGGAAGAGTTTAAGTTATGCCCTGACAAGTGCCAATATGGATAGAATTACACTAATACCTAACACTAATATGGTGCTGCCCACATGCCAGGAAATGTTGAAAGAGAGCTGTCAAATGAAAGAGACAGAGCGAGAAAAGCTTATTTAATTCTCCTGACAAATCCCATAGGATAGGTATTATTATCTTCCACATATGCAGAAACAGCAAAGAGATCTCCTACCTTGCAACAGAGAATAAATCAAAGAGAAATAGACCCCAGGGGGGGCTTCAGATCCCGTATTTTTAACTACTATATTTTAGACTCTCCAAAAGGGAAGAGGAGTATACAGGCTTCCCTTGCTATCCAAAAGTTGAGCATTTGTAAGTTGAAATAGAGCAAAGTGCAGAAGTAATTACCAGCTCATAAAAGCAAAACTCCTTTTCAGATTTCTTTTAGTGAAAACAGGTCCTCATGCAGACCTTCTGTAGAAGGAAGGTGGCATAAAGTGAACTTTCAGATAGTGGGGGAAACCCGTAGTTTTGCCTCCTCTCCCTGTGTCACTTGCTAGTGCCCAGACAGCCCCCAGGGATGTGCCTCTGCTTTACCACCCAGTCCCTGAAGTTTCTTCTGGGCTTAGACTAAGCTCCTTCAAGCACGAGGGAAGCTCTCCATCAGCACTACGCTCCGTCAGGGACCAAGTGAGCTTGCATATCAAGCATTAGTACTTGTCACCAGGGCATTTTACACAGAGACCTTTTTCTCAAGAACACCCAAAGCTGGACATTGGTGCTTAACTCTATGGTGTACCTGCCACCAGTGCTATCTGTCCTTAACCAAAATTCTGGTATTGAAATTGAGGTACCCATAGACTTGCCCTTAAGTTTCTCCAGGACCAATGTTCCCAGCATGCTACCATCCCAAACATATTAATTTTGAACATCAAAATGAGCCTTCAGACCCAGTCATTTTCTCCCAGAAACAACCTCTGGGACCCTTAAATATGCGACTCCAAATACAAAAGGCAGGTAGGGTATTTCCATAGCCCCTTTGCTCACACGGCAGCAATGTCCACATTCCAAATGCCAGTGAAACTGGTAATAGGAAGCTTCCCAGCTGCAGTCTAAACCCCCGACAGGTGCCCAATTTAGGATTTACTGAGAAGCCACCAGGAACCCCAAGCTGCGATATATTATACCGTGTACCAATTTGTGAGATAAATCCTCAAAGGTAAAAACCACCAGTATATATTCAGTCCACAAGGATTTTCTCAGCACTGTGTGAGGAATACTATCAACACAAAATTAATGCGCGCACACAGACACACACACACACACACACACACACACACACACACCACTCCTGTAATAAAAATGGAAAACATGTTATTTTATTAAATGACACACTGTAGGTTAAGACCTCATGGCCAAAATTACTTCGTTGGGGAAATAATCCAGAAATGAGCTGGGGTGGGTAATGGCCTCCCTTAAAGGAACACACCTGGGGCTTCTCAGTGGCCCATCACACAGTCACTAAGGTGACCATTCTGCAGGAATGGCACAACTCAGCAAAAGCGCCCATATCTTTTATTGAAATATGCTTTACCTTGGGGACCTTGGTCTACACTGACATGCAGGAAACTTAGAATGAAAGGCTCAGCTCAGGGAAGCCAGGCCTGGAAGGTTTCAAGTCTTTCGGAGACTAGAGATAGGTTTCTTCCTGGGATACAGCATTAGCCCTGTCATCTGGATGAGGCATATTCTCCTAAGAGATTTATCTGGATTGAAGATAAAATGTGGATCTCTTGACTCCCGTGTTTTCTTAGTTGGTTCTGAACTCCGGTGGGGAAACTATGATTGTTACTCAGAGAGCCCCCTCAAACCTCAGTGCCACTCCACCGCCAGAAAAGCCTCAGACAAATGCTTCTCTGGTAGGTTTAGCATAGGACCAGCAGTCCCCAAATCTCCTCCTGCTAGTACTTCTATATGTAGTTTTGCTGCAAATGCTTGGCTTTACTATTCTGCCACTTCCACTTGCCTCTGGTTCCACTCAAATACCATAGGTCCTTCGATCAGTGATGCTCAACACTGGCTACCTCTTCAAGGCAGCCACTCAAATGGACTCTCTCCGAAATGGCTTTTCATTTTGACTGGAACAGGAAAATAAACACCAACAGATGATCACAGCTATATCCGGCACAGCCATCAGGGAAGTATTCTAGTATTGTTTTAATTTTCCAGATTCCCAAAGATATTCTTCTTCTGCTTTATATCACCCAAGCCTTCCTTTGATCAGGCAGCTTACATAGGAACAAGCCAACAATACATCCCTTATCCCTCTATCACTGAAGAGGCATTAAAAATTCAACTGCCTCTTCTTAGTGAACAATTATCTCACTCATTGGCTTGATTCACTGATCTCTTAATGACAGCTTTCCTGCTGTTTCCTTTGAATGTTTAAAATATGAAACAACCCTGTCTTGTCAAGCTGAAAACTGTGGCTGAGTTTTTAGTAGCTGTTTGCAATAAATAATTTCAAGGGGTTTCAAATTATCCATCATCTGACAGCTCTACAGAAGATTTTTTCATCTCCTTTAGGCACAAAAAGCCATTTCTACCCACTGCACTGTCCCACTGATTACCCTCAATGATTTTCAAAATTGGTTCCATTCTTCTAAAAGAACCTCGCTCTCCATCAATATGGACAGGTGCTTTGAATGAACACATGCTCAGGAAAGGCTGTGATAGTCCTTCCATGGCCAGGAGGAGTAAGTAGATTATAAAGATTAGGATGGGATATGGATCACACTGATGTAGTACTTTATGTAAAGTCACACGGGTTAGGAAGAGAAGATCTAGGATGTGGGTGTTGTGGGTACCTAAAATAATTTCTGATGGCAGGAGGCAGAAGTACGATCTTCACGAAAGAAGAATCAAATTGATGAAACATTCTAATTGGGGAAAAAGTCACCACGGCTGTTTGGGATCTCCCTGTCACCATGGCTTTCTTTCTATCCTTTTGCAGGAAGAAAGGAAGATCAACTCCTAGAGGGGAGTTAGGAAGGAATCAAGTCTTCAGTGCCTACGTAACTTGTGGAGAAAGGTTGAGAGAACAGATAAACTCTGTCAGGGAAAAGTTCCAAAGAACCTTGAGAAATGAGAGCTTGACTAAAGCAGAGAAGTTGTAAAACTAAGAAATACGCCTTTTGAGGTCTTCATGCCCAGAGGACCTGAGGTCAAATGCCAAAAGCTAAAAAGGGGTGGAGAAAGGTAGTTGAGGACAAACTCGAATCCTAACTAATCCAGAATCAGTTCTGACTCTTGTAGAGGAATTATGAATTTTTTTAATGTTTTATTTATTTTTAAAACTGAGAGAGAACACAAGTGGGGATGGGGCAGAGAGAGAAGGAGACACAGAATCAGAAGCAGGCTCCAGGCTCCCAGCTGTGAGCACAAAGCCCGACGCGGGACTCGAACTCACGAACTGTGAGATCACGAACTGAGCCGAAGTCAGACGTTTAACCGACTGAACCACCCAGGTACCCTGGAATTATGAATTTTTTAAAGTTTATTATGAAGCTGAAAAATAAGAGCAAGTGGGAATTAACTCTTGATGGTCCAAATTAGCAAGAAGAGCTACTAATAACACCTCTGTGTACATTTCATGGAGTCTTGTACTAGGTCTTGACAATGAACTTTTTTAATATTACTGTGCTTAAATAAAAAAATACTTTAAAATAAAGGAGAGTCATGCTATTAGACAAACCTATGAACTAACCCCCAGGAAATAAAATCTTTTCTGGACCCAAAGAGCTTTTCTCGCACAGGCCAATTGCAAAAACACCCATATTATCTACCCTAATGGATTTAGTAGCAAACTAAGGAGAGTCTTTCCCTTTACATACCGTCACCACCTGTAGAAAAGAAAAGGAAGAAGAAAATAAAAGGATCCCTTTTCCGGTGCCTTGATCTCATCATGTACCTAATTACATGAACCAGAGACCTAATGGTCATCAAACCTTCACCTCCAAATCAACATGTCTATTGATGCAAGCGACCTAACATATTTTAAGCCAGTCTACTTGTCTGGAGCCGTCCTTGCCCTATCACTCCAATCCACATTGTTGTCCAGGTGACTCGAGTAGCTTCTAAATGCTCTGCCCACATGCACACTGGCTCTCCTTTGATTTTCCCCTATAGATTAGAGCCAGAGTGACCTTTCCAAAGTGCAAATTTAATTGTACCCCCTAGACCAAGAATCCCTCTCCCCTTCATGGTATAGTCCCTTGAAGGGCCATGCTCCCTGCCACAGGGCTTTTAAAGTAAACATGCCAATCCTTCTGCCCTTCCAGTGCTCTACATCTTGCCAACTCTCACCCAACCTTAAGAAGCTGACCAAATGTTACACGGTTTTAAAATCAGTCTCACAGCAGGTAAAATTTTACATTTGTTCATGTGATTATTTGATTAATCACTGCCTCTGACCAGACTAATATAGGGCTCAACTTACATGAAGCGTCAAAATATGTATTGAATGGATCAATAAATCCATGAAAATTAAAAATAGGGTTGTAAAATGAGATTCCTAAATAAAAATGGTCAAAGATGGAACAGTCTTTGGAGTTGGGTCTTGAAAGGCAAAGAGTGTATTAAAAGCAGAAATAATGCATATGGGAGGCAAAAAGAGGGACAGTGCAATGTATTTCAAGACGGTAAACTGAATTCAGTACTGAATTAGGCTTGAACAAAGTGGTGAGAAGCCAGAAGAGGCACGGGGGGGAAACTGGACTTTAACCTGGGTGATGGTAACTTGCTGAGAGTGAATCACATAGTGGAATGATCTAGAACACAGTTAAGTAGAAATTTTAGGAGTAGATCCTGCAAGCAAGAGACCCATTAGGTGGCTGATAAAGATTTATACTAATACAGTAAATAAACTTTTAAGAAGGGTCCACTGTGAGGGCATTTTAGAAACTCAGTGGGCGACAGAGGGGCTGTCCGGGGATTGAAAGAGAAAAAAACATAGAAATTATTTTATTTTTTAAGCAAATGGATAGATGGTTGGGTCACCAACAGAGGCAGAGACCTTAAAAAAGTTTAGGCATGGCAGAGTTAGGGAACAAATCATTCACACATGTATCTGTCCACTATCCAAGTACAGGTGTGCAATAGGCCACTGGACACTGGCTATAGTGTGGGGACTCGAATATCAGTTTATATAGATACCCTTAAGGAGTTGGCTTGCCTTCTACCGAAGGCGGCCACTGTTTGGTGAAAACTGAGGGGACAGGGAGAACAGGACAAATAAAATGACAACTACTAATAGTGCCCACACTCCAGCTAAGCTGGTCAGTTTATGACCGGGCTCTACTTTTTCCAACTTCCATACAATTTGGGGAACAAGTCTGCTCCTTTGGGTACTATCATCATGAAAACAGAGTGCCGGTTTTCAGAGTCTAGGCATTGTCCCAGTCCAAGTAGGTCTTTCTATGATTTAGCATGTAATTAACATTTCACATTTTAGGTCGTGTTTGGTAGCATAAAGATATTAAAGTTCCAGAGGTTAGGTCAAATTGTCAAGGACACAAAGCCACTAAGAAATTGAATAAAGGTTGTGTAGCTTAAGTTTGCATGGCAGTGTTCAATGCACCCTGGATAACTTTCTTTACACAAAGGGCATGGGGACCTTAAAGGGACAATTACCTAAGGATGATCTAAGCAGGGATAGAGAGATGGAATTCTGGCATGTTCTCTGAAATATTTATAAGCTTTAAAGTGAATAGTTTTTACTAACATGGATAAGTGGATGATGTCAATGTTTTTAAGTAGCTATTATCTGGGAGAATCTATGGAATTTAGTCACAGAATTTGAAAATTGAAAGGACCTTGGAGGTCTTGTGATTTTACCTCCCACACCACATAGAAACCTCTTTTTGCAGCCAGTGTCAGAACTTTGGACTTTTGGGATGAGCACTGGGTATTGTATGGAAACCAATTTGACAATAAATTTCACATACTGAAAAAAAAAAAAAAAAAAACTTTGGAGCATACAGTTTCTCCAAAAACCCTGCAATCTCACCCCCCCTCACCTAGGGAGGACATCTTAGACATCATTTAATCCAGTGCCTTGGACTGTAAGGCCCAAAGTGTTCAAGTGACACATTCAATGCCACGTACCACTGGTATACTACAGGTAGCCCAGAAATCAGACCATTTATATTCAAACTATATGAACTCAATTTAAGACCTTAAAATTAAAAGGGAAAAAAAAGACCATTACAGATGACTATTATGCATTTTTCAAAAGTAACTTAGAAAAGGCTATTGGGGTTAGGAGGTTATAAGAGAAAGTATGGAATTCCAGTTTAAAATTGTATACCACTGGGGCCCCGGGCAGCTCCGTTAGTCAAGTGTCCAACTTTAGCTCAGGTCATGATCTCAAAATTTGTGAGTTCAAGCCCCACGTTGGACTCTGTGCTGATAGCTCAGAGCCTGGAGGCTGCTTCAGATTCTGTGTCTCCCTCTCCTCTGCTCCTCCCTCACTAGTTCTCTGTCTTTAATGCTCTCAAAAATTAAATAAAAACATTAAAAAAATTAATAACATTGCATACCATCATGTTGGTAATCAGGCGTCTTGGTCCTAGGAAAAATTACTGGCTTTTGACTGGTTCAAAGATACACAAATGATAGGAAAAGTCTAACAAAGACTTGATGGGATCAACTGCACTATTGTAACTGTAGACAACATTGTTTGGTAGGTTTTCTAGTTAGCCCACACAAATGCCACATAGGGAACATTCCTATCCCTTATTTATCCATCCCTTATAAAATCCCTTATAAATCCCTTATAAAATCCCTTATAAATATCCCTTATTTAACCATCAGGACAGCACTAAGTATTAGGAATAAAGTTAATTATATATGAACACGTCAGTTGTGAAGATAATGGTCTCTCCTGTCCCCACAAGGAGGGTATTATTCTGTCCCTTCCTCAGTTTTAGAAGTTGAAGTTGAGAAAGTGACTCCAATTTGTCCTTCATCCCAGATAAGTGACAGAGCCTGAATTTGTAATCAAGATTAGTGGTCCATCTATAACTTAGCAGTCTCGAGTCAACAAGCCTCCTGTAAAGCCTCTTAAAGTAGGATACATTTAGGAAGAAAAGAAAATGCAAACCTACATCCTGGATTTCAAATTACACCACCTACCTCTCTACCTAGGGGATTCACTGAAATTAGAGTTCTACACGTAAGTGGTCTGGTCTCTTCCCCACTATCACCTGCATTCAACTAACATTCTTCTTAGCTCTGTCTAGACAGAAAACTCTATAGCAACTCTTAACCAAGACTTATAGTGTGTTCAGTTACTCAGTGCCAAGGGACATATCAGGTTTATAATTTATGATTTCCATCAAAATTTAGTGACTCCCTATTGACCATATACAGGAGAGAGTCCAAATTGCCTTGTGATGGGCTTAGGCTGACATTCAAAATATCCCACATCCTGGCTTGAATTTCCCATTTCATGCTCTGCCCAGCCATTACACTCTCCAGGCCTCCACTCAATTGGTGTTAATTGGCCTCCCAAACATCTACTATTCCAGGACCTCCACATTTTTGCTAAGGCCATTTTTTCTCCCATCCTCAGATGCCCTTCTCATGTATCCTAATTCTACTACACCCTCCATGATTCAATTTCAATTCTATTTCATTTGTTGAATAAATAATTGCTACTTTTATGCCAACTTCTCTAGTAGGGGCTAGGCATAATTAGGCATGGTGCTTTAGCTCATATCCTGGTTGAGAGTGGGGAAGGAGAAAGAAGAAACAGGAAAACAAGTCAACATGCAATAGCAATTTATAAATGGCTACGAAGGAAATCCTGTAGGATAGAAAAAAAAATTGATGTTAGTAGAGTGATTTCTCCTTATCATGGTGGTCAGACCTCCCTGAGGAGTAGCCATTCGAGAGAAGACTGAAAATATGAAAATGAACCAGATGTCCTGAGAGCACTCCAGGTTAGGATTCCAAGATCTGCAAAAGCTTTGGATGGTAAAGGAACCGGAACCAGAGAAGGACAGTGGCCAGAAGCAAGGTTGGAAGTCCTACATACTTCCTAGTTGGCAAAAAAATCTGCCTTTTCTCTGAACTCTTTCCATCTATAACATTCATCTATAACAATCATTGGCATAAAGGGTCTACCACTGTCACTGGTTTTTCAACTTCTCTCCTTACATAGGCAGTTCCAGGAGAGTTAGTGTCCCGGCTGCCTTGGTTCCCAGTACTCATCAGAAATAAAAAGCCCAGGAAAGGTGCACAATAAATGATTGTCAAGTTGAACACTGAAGTTCCTTAAGGGCAGGACTTTCTATGGTCCTTTGTCACAGGACAGAGTTGGTAGTATGAACAGTTTGCTGATTAATTCCCCCTTTACTGGGGAAAGTGGATTTGAAGTCACTCTAATCCTGATGGAAGGACTCTGCCTTTCAAATTTTTTAAAATTTTGAGAGCAAGCATGCATGGGGGGAGGGAGGGGCAGAGAAGGGGGAGAGAGAATCCCAAGCAGGCTGCATGCTGTCAGCAAGGAGCCCAGTTCGGGGCTTGATCTCATGAACCAGGAGATCATGACCTGAGCCGAAATCAAGAGTAGGATGCTTAACCGACTGAGCCACCCAGGCTCCCCATCTGCCTTTGAAATCTTAATCCCTTCTGTACTGCATCCCTCTGTGTGTTATTCCCTAGCAACCACATCTAAATGGATTTCTCCCTGTTCTACTTAGCTGGCCTCCCACCTGGAGGTGAACCCATGTCGGTAAAAAACATTTAACAGTCCTAAACAATGTATACATACAACTGTTGAATGTTTTCTAAGTACATTAAAAGTAAATGGAAATTACAATTTTTAAAATATTATGAAGAGTCAAATGACTTTATTCCACAGAGAAAGCAATGTAATTAAATAGGCTTCATTTTCAAGATCTCAGTTAAATACTTTGTAATACAGGGACTTGAAAGTCCAGGTCTAAATTGTTGTTTTTTTTTTTTTTAATATCTTTGAGAGAGAGAGAATGCACAAGTGGTGGGGGGGGGGGGGGGAGGGTCAGAGAGAGGAAGACAGGATTTGAAGTGGGCTCTGCACTGACAGCAGAGAACCTGATGTGGGGCTCAAACTCGTGAATGGAGAGATCATGACCCAAGCCAAAACTGAATCCTTAACTGACTGGGCTACCCAGGGCACCCCTAAATTTAGTTTATTTCAATACCTGTTTCAATTGCTCCATAACTAAAAATGATACTTCAAAATTACATAAATGTGGATGGAATAGATCATTGGCTTCATTTAGTAAATAATTCCCCCCTACTACTCACCAGCTATTTGGTTAATAGATTTCTATCTCTTTTGACATCACTTGTTTTCTTTTAAAACCTAATTGTTAACTTCTACATTTTTCTGTATTTAGATAAATGTGTTCCATACACTCCACCATTCAACTGGATTGTTGCTAGGTGTTTATATGTACAATTAGGGCATCATTTATAGGGGAAATCATGTAATAAAAATGCTCAAACAGCCTTTAAAAAAAAAAAAAGGACTCATCCATGGATTGGTGTTAAAAAAAAATAGAAAACATAGAAAAATTAAGTGTGTGGGGGCGGGGGGTGTTAATCTATTATTTCTTATCTAAGGAAAAAAAATCACCTTACCTGACAGAAAAGTTTCCAATTTTTATCTGCTTAGATCATTTAATACCATAGAAACAGCCATTCAGACAAAGTTTTTAAGAATACGCATACACGCCTAGTACTTATAAGCAGCATAGTCTAAGTACTTCTCCATAAGGTAACACATGATCACTGTTCTACAAAAGATTTTCATGGTAACCACACATTTCATTACATACGATTACAAACACAACTGTATTTAAAAAGAACTTGGTAACTATATTGAGTAAATCTTCCAGCCTGTGCGCCTCAGGTTTCAACTGGTTTCTGAAGTGTTTTGCCTGTAGGTTGTGCAGTTAATACATTTCACGTGTGGAATCCTCTGTGCGCCTAACCTAGAACTTAAAATTCTGTTTTTATTCTGATCAAAGCAGCTGTTCTATC
The DNA here is from genome assembly GCF_018350175.1 of Felis catus. Taxonomy (NCBI): domain Eukaryota; kingdom Metazoa; phylum Chordata; class Mammalia; order Carnivora; family Felidae; genus Felis; species Felis catus. The sequence continues at coordinate 70,955,075 of NC_058379.1, read as the reverse complement.
AGCGGTTACACTTGGTTTTTTGATAAAATACTACTTAATATTAAACATAGTCTAACAGTGCAGAATAGGTCTTCTCTAGATCCTTCCTTTTTTGAATCATAAATTAGTCTTTTGTATATTTTAATATTTAAACCTAACCTAGGAAACATCACAAACACTGAAACTGGTTTAAAGTGGGTGTACTTTCCTTCAACTATACAGCAAACATCCCACACTCTATTTAAAATTTTGTCTCTTCAGATCATCAGCAACTGTTTTCTAATGTGTCATTTAAGTATTTGGTGATAAATGGGTTTGTGATTTTTTTTTTTTTTTTAAATCAGCCATGCTTGCCATACCAAGAAAAATGAGTATTTCCGCATTGGCATGTGGCTTTTTGTCTTATTACTCAGTAAATGGTCTCAGAAAGGGCTCCCTATGTGTAGGCTTCCGTTTCATAAAATTTTATAAAATACCAGAGTATAGGACTTTATAGTTTGCTGAACAAAATTGTAACAACGTGTTTTCCTGGGTGTTTCTCAAATAACTTTTTAGCCTTTACAGCTGCACACTAGAATTAATCAACATATCTTTTCTCTGGTCACTTCTAAGATCTTCTCTTTGTTTTTGATGTTCTGCAGTTTCTCTGTGATATGTATAGATTTAGGGCTTTCGGTAATTCTGGATCACTGGCATTAATTCCTTAAGTCTGCATCTTTCTCTTTTTGGAACTCTTAATAGATGTTGGACCTTTTTGTATTCATGTTTCTTTCACCTTATCTTCTTACCTTCCTACGGGAATGTAATATGTAAATTATTCATAGATCCTTCACTAATCCCACTCATCTATACTTTAAAATTCAATGGATTTAAAAGCAGATGAAGTTTAAGGATTTTTTTCTTCATTTGTAAGCTCTAATCTTGTTTTTTGTTTTTTTTTTTTAACAATATAGTATCTTGGCCTTTGTGTTTTTGACACCATAGGTATTTTATTTTTAGTAACTGCAATAGAAAAACGGTAGCAACTTTTTAATTTTAATTCCAGTATAGTTAACATGGTGCTATGTTAGTTTCCGGTATACAATACAGTGATTCAACAGTTCTATGTATTACTCAGTGCTCATCATGGGGAGTATACTTTTAGTCTCCTTCACCTATTTTACTCATCCCCACCCCCACCCCACCTTCCCTTTGGTTACACTCCGTTCTCTAGTTAAGAGCGTTGTTTGTTGTTTTTTCTCCTTCAATTATTTCTTAAATTCCACATGGGTGAAATCATATGGGATTAGCCTTTTCCTGACTTGTTTCACTTAGCATTATACTTCTAGTTTCATCCGTGTTGTTGGAAATAGCAAGATTCCATTTTTCTATGGCTGAATATTCCATGGTGGATATATACATCTTTATTCATTCATTTATCAGTGGACATTTGGGCTGCTTCCATAATTTGGCTGCCGTAAATAATGCTGCAATAAACATAGGGGTGCATACATCCTTTCGAATTAGTGTTTCTGTATTCTTTTTGTAAATACCTGGTAGTGAAATTACTAGATCCTAGGGTAGTTCTATTTTTAACTTTTTGAGGAATCTCCATACTCAAAAAGTTAAAAATAGAACTACCCTAGGGTCTAGTAATTCCATTATTGAATATTTACCCTGTTTTCCACAGGGGCTGCACCAGTTTGCATTCCCACCAACCGTGCAAGAGGATTCCTTTTTCTCCACATCCTGGCCAACACCTATTGTTTCCTGTGTTGTTGGTTTTAGCCTTTCGGAGGGATGTGAGGTGATTTCACTGTAGTTTTGATCTGCATATCCCCAATGATAAATTACTAGAACTATATCCAAATACAAATCTCCACAGTAAAGGAACCGATCAACAAAACTAAAAGACAACCTACTGAATAGGAGAAGATATTTGCAAATTAAAGGTGTGACATCCAAAATATACAAAGAACTTCCACAGCTCAACACCAAAACCACAAATAATCCAATTAAGAAGTGGGCAGAAGACATGAACAAAGATGTCTCCAAAGATGAGGACATCCAGATGACCAACAGACACCTGAAAAGAGGCCTAATGTTTTTAACAAGTTTAATGGTCTGATAACTATTAACTGAACAGTTTATTGGGAGAGGGGACAAGGCACAGCCAGCCACTTTGGTTTGTTGCTTTTGCTGATTCTAGCTCATGAAGGTCTGTTTCCTTATGTGGTTCATAATTCTAGATTATGGGCTTATTATTCAGGGAGGATTTTTCTGTGGGAATATTATGAGACCTACACAGAGTTTTCATCCCTCCTAAGAGGTCTTGTACTTTCCCTGCCAGTTATTCAAGCAGCTTTCCAGAAAAGAACTTTTTAATGTTAATAGCTTGACTAATACATACATTTAGTGTCTCCTATATGACACAGGATATAGGAATTTGACCCTCAATCTTGAAGGAGACCTAGAAACTCTTATCAAGACCCTAGAAAGATGGACAAAATTACTTGACATCTTCCTTTGACAGAACTTTTCCTAGTCTTCTACCATTTCGTACTAAAGGCAACCAGCATTTCTTGGAGAAAAGATTAATTCCAGGACTGGGACAATGGAGTTGTAAGAGGAAACTGCAACATCTTAAACTATAATAAAGGAAGTGTTCAAAGAATAAGAAGGGTAGGTTAAAAAACACACTGTTCTGTACACCAGCACACTTTTAAGAGCTTCTCCAAAAATTCCTACTTATATACCAAGGGCATAATAACTTCTTAGTGGAGAAGCTAGACAGACACCATCTCAACATCACGAGGAATAGCACAAACCAGCATGCAATGCCTCTGATCACAGTGCGTGGAGACATTCATATTATCATTTCTGTGATATTCCTGCCCCAAACGCATACCTGAAGCCAACCGTGAAGAAACCAACAAACCCAAACAGAGATATATTCTACAAGATCTAACAAGGCTTGTACTCAAAAATATCAAAGTAAAACCAAGTAAGGCTAAGAAGCGGTTTCAGATTAAAGGTTATTAAAGAGACATGGCAACTAAATGTAATGCATGATCCTGAATTGAATCCTGGAACAGGGAACATAGGTTCTACCCATATAAAAGAATTTCCTTGTTCTTCCATAGTACATAGTGACATACTTAGGGATAACGGAGCACAAGGTCTCCAACTTATTTCACATAGTTTAGCAGGAAAAAAAATGCACACATGTATATACAATACATAGAATGAGAAAGCAAATTTACATTTCAAGAAAAAAGGTAAATTGTTGAATCTGGGTAAAGGGTATATAAAAAAAAAATCCTTGTGCTATTCTTACAACATCTTTCAGTTTGAAGTATCCAAATAGAAGTTTACAAAATAAAAAGCTGAAGACCTCTTAATCTACCCACTCAGTATATGTCAAATGCATTATATTTCAATATACTAAAAGCAAACTAAGGAGTAAAGACGTACTTCCAACCCTCAGGGCTCCTCCCTTACACTCTTGTGACCCACAACTATCTGCCATACTACTGAGTGAGGGCACCAGTTTCAACCTCTCTAACATTCATGAAGCTTAATTTCTTGAGGTTCAAAAACTGAATGAAAGTCTTAAGATTTTCTTCCTATAGCCCAACATGGTTTTAACACAAAAATCCACTTTGGATAGCATGATTCTAAGATGAAACATTAATTACAGGAAACTAGGATTGCTTACTAAGTATTGGGCCCTGTTCCAAGTGCTTTACATACAATTCCTTAAACAAAAATTCAGTGAGGTAGGTAATAGTATTACTCCAACAGAAAAACTGAGGCCAAGAGATTAAGTAGCTTACAGATTGATGAACTAGTAAGTGCTAGAAACAGAAGTTCAACTCAAGGAGCTCTGCTTTGAAGTTGGTATTTTCAGCCACCATAATATCTTGTTCCTTCAAATATTCTATTCCGTACACCAGTGCAGGTACACGTGCCAGTCATCTTTAGATTGTTAGCACTTAGCGCACAGTGTAGCACAAAGGTCTTAAATACTCATTGAGTAGTCCGTTCAGCTCATTTATGTTCTATTTTCTTACATGGTCACGGACAATAACGGGTCAGTGATACAACTGGGTCCCAGTTTTGGAGGAGAATCCTGAGCCAGATAAATGTCCCTGAGATCGTTTCTACAGAATCAACTTCTGTCATTCTGTAGGCTTCAGTTTTGACCTCTGCATCCACCTTTGGTCAATGAATGCTAATGGCCTATAAACCATTGCCAGAAGATAGCTCATTTTCCCTGTATTTGCCCTCCAAACCATGGCTTTCAACCCATCAGCAGGCCCACTCAAATCACATTTACAAGGTTGTTTTTACAATATATATCTGTGTACAAAGTGTCCTTGAAGCAGTATTTCACATGGTTATGTTTACTTTTAGTATTTGAAAGTCCTTATTTGATTTCAGACAGATTTCATTGAACACTGCAGAAATTTCTCCCTAATACTAAATATGATTTCAAACTGTGGCAGTTAAACATAGGTAGATACCTTTCTAGACAAAAATCTGCTTGTTATCCTTAATATTTAAATGTGCAAAGAAAATCTATTCTCTAACAACTAGAAGCTTATGGTAGTGATCATCAGTATGGATGAGAAAACCAATGAATTTCTTCCTAAAGTAAAATCTGAGAAGTTTAGCATTTCAGTCCAAGGAAAAAAAAAAAAAAAAAAAAGAAGCAGATGTGGAAATAAGAGCCTTCATCCTTCTACAACTTCTGGGTTTTTTTTTTTTCCTATTTTTATAGTAGGTGCTCATTTTTAAACTAGAAAATAATTTTTATGTTTTAGCTTAAGAATTAAATTCAGTCAGGGAAATATAGTAATTATTTTAATTTTAAAAGATTTTGCAGTTGCAGTGCATTTTCTGAAGTGTATTGGCCCTGAAGATGTTGAATATGAAACAAAATAAATACTAGTCACCCTGTCCAAAGTGGAAGGGAAGTCCTGCCCTGAGGAACTGTACAATTGAATACAAGCTTAAAAATGGCTCATACATATGCATTTCTTTCAGAAGGGACTTGAGGTATGTATTACTCCCCAATCTAGGGCCCAGGAAAGTAGAAAGACCATTCTGACCAGAGGCAGGGGTGTGGTACATACACACAAATTTAGACCTGGTTAAAGACTGACAAAATGTGGACTTTATGCTGAAGGTTGAAAATTGAAGGAAATTTGATTTATTAGAAATCATTTGAAGGAAGCAGTAGTATTGAAAACTTTGCAGAATGGCTCCACAAAGTTAATGATGGAGGGTATCCACCCAAGCTGTTCCAGGCAGTTCCAGGAAGGTCCCTGGCTAGCACAAGGATGAGTCAACAGTAGGTGCTGGTGATTTCCTAGAGTCTAGTCTTGGGGCAGGAAATACCATCCTAGAAGAATAGACACTCAAGGCAGGAATGCCTTTGCCAGGAAGAAGGTATGACCGAGTTACTAGAGAACAAAGGAAAGGCAAGAGGCGGTCACAAAGGATAGAAGCTGAAGCTCTGTCCAATGGAACTAAGATGTCACAAGTGCAACATGATGAGCAGTAAGGCCGAGCCAGGCAAGTTACTGGCTCCCTCAACTTAAGCCACCTACAGACAGGACTGAGGGGACTGACTTATCGGGTTGAAGTTACCTCAGTTATGAGGGGCTACAGTGCCAAAGAGCCCAACAATTGAACTGAAAGCCAGGTTTGAAGGATATGAAGGGCAGTAGCACCCTTCCTTTTTCTCCCACTTACTTCCCTTTCCAGTTTGGGATTTACTCCAGTTGTAACCCTCATTCCTCAATATTGAAGTCTATTTCATGTTAATCTTACCCAGCACATAAGCTTTGTGAGTGAGGCCAATGTCTACTGTGACAACTGTTGAATCTCAAACATCAATTGAATGAGTGAATGGATCTCCCCAAGCTGGACACACAGGGCTCTCTTTTGCAATAATAAGGAGCATATCAAAGCTCCCTGGTTGAGACTAAATGGTTCAAAAAGACGACCTTGGCTGCTGCTGATTTTCTGAACCAATGCCTCATCTCTTTGCCTGGATCCCTATCCTGTTACCTTAGTTACCTATACTGATGCCTGGCCTTTGAACCCCAGTGAACCATTCACAGTTTGTTCAAAGCTCCAATGGATTTCCCCAACCCTCCATTTACCTTTGAGGTACCTCTGCCAGGCAGATGTGTGCCTGCTGATTCACTCTGATCCAGACATACCCCCAATTTCAGATACTACTTGTCCTTCCAGAGCAACTGTATCTCAGCCACCGGACTGAGACTGTATCTCTGGTTCAGCTAGGTCTACCCAGTCCTTACCTCCCATTCTAGCCCAGCAGCCACCAGAACCTGAATATGGTAGTTTGGTAGACAATAGATAGTGATCAAGCCTGTCATTAAGACTTTTCCTCACTACTGTTAAAACACTTTGTTCTTCTAGGTACCAAAATGAAAAGAATCAGAGCACCTAGATTGCATAGCAATTGCATTGATAGTATATATGTACATATATCCACATGGATATATAGAAGCATGGTATTAATTAACCAAAGCTTAAAATGTTAATTTTTCCACAGTTTTATAACTGCGTTGAGCCAAATGACTAATGTGAGGTGGTAAAAAAAATTTAGCTGTCATTCCCAGCAATTTGAAGGTCAGAAATCCTACGCTGCCAGACTTTAAGGGAACTTTATGATTAAATCCTCGGGCCATTCGTGGTAATATAACTATACAATCCTTTCATACATATTTACCCCTAGTGATGGGGATGCCCTGAATAGTTTCATGGGGGACACATTCAAAGTGCATGAGACCTTATCCAGGGCCAGGGGAAATAGATCATAGGAGACAGCTTGCAAGCATTATTTCCACAGTGCTTTAGAGAAAGGTGGTGTTGGCAGAAAACAATCATTTAAGGTAGATCCGCATAGCGCATGCATAAAACAGAGTTCAGTCAGTTGCATGCTCAACCCTGATCATTCTCAATCATCTTAAAGCAAAAGAAGCGCCTGAAACTGAGGTCACTCCAACATGGACAAGATTATATTGCTCATACTCAGACACATGAAAACAATGTTGGCGCTCTCATAAGAGGATATAATCACTGATCAGAGTCAGTGTACTTGTACAAATTGCTCTGCCATATACTTAAGGTGTCAGGGGGGTATATGCATTCATTTGGTAAAATCAGATTAAATCTGGCTCAACTCTCAACCTGCCTGATATCATTAGAGTCCCCAGCATTATTAACCCATTCTATACAAGAGGTCTTTCAGCCTACAATCGCAGTGATATAGCTATTGTTGCTATAGCCCCACGTTGCACCATTAGCACCAGATTTTACCATCTGTCCAGCACTGTTATTCTATCTAAGGCAGAATCTCACTTATCCAGCTTGCTGCCAAAGTCACAGTTGTCCATTTAGAGCCGGGAATCCTTGAAAATAACTTGACTTTCTCCACGGAGAGTTCTCTGTTCAGGTGCTCAAGGCAACAGTGCTTAAGGTATGGCTCTTCAAGGTCCCCATGCTGGTTACGAGCTCCACCTCTGAGGCGCGCCCTCCCAGGGGCTCAGGAGCCTGTCCTCTCATCCCCATCATACAATCTCATAGCCTTAAATACATGGCAACAGCTGTTGTTCTGCCTGAAGCACGAAGCACGTGGCCTCCATTCCCTCTTCCTGAGGCTATCCAGACTAATTGCACCAGAGAACTTTTCATTCAGGGGGGCTCATGTAAGTTGACCTCTAGGCAGCTTTTAGCAAAAGCTGGTCGTATCCTCTTGCTTGAATCAAAATCACCTGTTTTCAGCTTTAATGCCACATGCCCCCCCCCCCAGGTTTTTCTTCTTTGCGGGCTACTCTTTTGCAGTCTCCGTTGCCAAGTCTCTAAGAGTTAAGATTACTTTCATGAACACTGAGACAACATTTATCAACACTTGCTATAGAACACTTCATTGAGGTCTCAAGTCTTTTTAGATTTCTTCTCTATTTTTCAACTTTCTAGGTTATCTTGCTCAATCTCATGGCCATAAATTCCATTTACTCGCAGACTCCAAATTTAGGTGTCTGGTCCCAGTGTTTCGTTTGAATTCCATATTTGTTTACTTAACTCTCTACTCAACATTTCCACTTGCACATTTGATAGGAATCTCCAAATTGCGTCTATAATTAAAGTCTTCCCCTGCCCAGCTAGGCCACTCCTCACTGCTACCAAGCCTGGTACAGGGCAAATAGCAAGTCCATACGAAGATGCTCAGGCCAAAATTTTGCAGTCATATTTGATTACTTTCTCTCTCTAAACTACAACTTGTTGTCCTATCCTTCTGCTTCTACCTGTGATCAGAAGTGGACTCTGACCATTCTTCTTCACCTCTGTCATCCTGGTCTAAACCAACACCATCTTTCACCTGGATAAATGGAACAGCTTTCTAGCAGGACTTTCTTCACCCACTCTTGCCATTGTCCATTTCCCACACAGAAGCCAGAGAGATCAAAAATCTTCCACTAGCTTATCATACATACAATATACCCAAAGTTTATTCCATAGCTTGAAGGCATGCACTCATTTGACCTCTAGGATCTCCCTGACCTCATTCTTTACATCTCTCTCCTGACTCCCTTTGACTACTGTACGTTCCCAAGCAGGACTACCCAATCACGATCTTCCCTATGCTTGAAATTTTCCTTTGAGACTTCCATATGGTTCATTCTTTGATTTCATTTAGACCTCTGCTCCATTATTACTTCCTCCAAGAGGCTCTTTGATATTTTCTAAGATAGCATCTCCCTTTACCTTCTTCTGCCTCCCTTCATACTACTTACTTTAGCCCTCCACTATTACCTGGACTTTCCCTTCCTTGTAATGCTTATCCTATGTACATTAGGATTCATACTGAGTGTCCCAATGGATTAGAAGATAGTCTATCTTCGTCACTGTTTTATCCTCAGTGCTTAAGGAAGAACCTAGTACCCATAATTTTTCACTGAGTTTTTTTCCATTAATTTCTCCTTTTGGCTTAAGCCAGTTAGTTACTGCCCCCCCCATACACAAATTGACCTAAAAGAGAAATGTTTGTTGTCTCTATTACTTAATCAAATGAGGAGATAATCCTAACCCACTCATAACTCCAGTAACACAGGGTCCATGTTGGTGAATCTCTTCTAAACACACTATTGATAGGAAACAGATACGTAGAACGAAATTTCAAGTAATTTTGAAAGAGTAGGATAGTAGAAAGGATTTTAAACTAGAACACTTTCCCCAGTACCATAGCTGATAGCTATTTCTCAACAGGAGATTCCAGCTTTTCCAACAGCTCCATTTTAGGCTTTGTATTTACAAAGGGGACAGGGAGAGTTGTTCACAGCCTGTTAAAATTGGTCATTTTATCATACTTCAATTCTCTAGGATAACAAATTATCAGAAAACTAGCATTTATTCAATGCATATTTTATACCTTGGATTTCATACTCAAGTCATCCAAGTTTACCTGAGACTTACCTTGGTATAGCACTGAAAGTCCCAGAGGTCAGGAAAATTCCTGGTCAAACCAGGAGGGCTGGTAATCCTACAAAAATTGCTGTTAGGATTTGGGCCTGGGTAACAGGGTAAATAGCTATCGTTTACCAAAGCGACAGAAACAACACGGGAAGGAATAGGCAGGGGCTGAACTCTTTTTCAACATGCCTACCAGGCATCCAAGCATCGTTGGCTAAAGAAGCCCCAACTTGAAGACCAGAGACAAAGTTAGAAGTTTTGGAAACATCATCTTGTTGACAGGATTTTAGAGTCACGGAATTAAAGGATTTCACCCAGGGAGTGAGCATGATAAAGTATCTACCAGCATCTCTGAGGACTTTGACTATAAGAGAAGCTCTCAGAAGTAGTTGCCGGATCACATCCATTGAACACCTGTATGGTCACAACAGGGATATACTGGAATAGGCCTCAGGTTGTGGAAGAAGCCATTTTTTTTTTAATGTGGTAAAAAGACTTTCTCTTTTAAGGAATAGAACATCCAAAGCCAGCATCCCCGATTCTTTTTCATCTAATCAGGTCACACAATTTTCTAAACAAAATCGATTAATTTCTGGCTCAAAATGATATCTGTCTAGAAGATTCCAACACAAGCTCTATCAATCTAAGATACCAATAAAGACATTTTAAAAATATTCAAAAAAAAAAAGATTCACCACAACTTTGGAAAACAAAACTGCCAGAAAACAGAAAAACAACGTGAGAGGAATGGACGCTAATTATTAGGTAGACAAGTAGAGTGGAAAAAAATCACACAGCACAACTCGACTTTGCTTTAGGAAAGAAGTAACTTATAAAAGACACTTCTTCCAACTTCTGGATAAAGATAGTAGAGTGACATGGGCGTTTACTTCTGTTCCCTTCTGAATTCTTGCCAAAACTATAGGTTGGGTTTATGTTTCAGGCTTAAGAGCAAAAGGAAGAAAACAAGAGAGCCAACTTACTCACCAGACCTCAGCACGCCAGATCCCAAAGCTGTCGTAAAGAAAGCGCAGACACCACCCCCAATTTATAGCTCACGTTAACACGTGATCCTCTTAATTACATATTGGTAGTACTTGGTGCCTCCAACGTGGAGGTAAAGCTACAAAGAGGAGCACTCATTAAGTTTGTTCAAAAAGCTGTTAGTGCCCCAATCCCATCCTATTCTCCATGCAGCTGGATGCCTTTCTCCAGTCATGGCAGAAGGAAGATTTGTTCTCTAAAGATAGTAAAATAGACATTGTTCAGAACACGGAAAGTTGGGCACAATTAAGAGTAGGAATGCTGTTTTGACAGCAGGTGAATTATACAAATATTTACATCCAGGATGCCAGGTCCACTTCAAATGCATATATACCCTTGTCTAAATGTAAGAAAACTGTAAAACTCTTAGGTGGAAACACAGGTATAAATCTTCACAACTTTGGATTAGACAATGATTTCTTAAATATAATAGCAAATACACAAAGAAAAAATCAGACACATTGGACTTGAAACATTGGGCTTCAGAAAACACGACCAAGAATGTGAAAAGACAACCCACAGAGTGAGAGAAGATATTGGCACATCATATATCTGATAAGGGTCTAGTATGAATAATATGCAAAGAACTATTACAATTCAGTAATAAAAAGAAAACCCAACTTACACGGGCAAAGGATTGGAATACACATTTCTTCAAAGAAGATATATAAATAGCCAATAATTACATGAAAACATGCTGAACACCATTAGTCATTAGGGAAATGTTAATTAAAAACCACAATGAGATACCCACTAGGTTGGCTACAAGAAAAAAAGAAAGACAAGAGTTGGTGAGAATGGGGAAAAAGTGGAACCCTCAACTATTGCTGGTGGCAATGTAAAATGGTGCAGCTGCTTTGGAAAACAGCTCGGCATTTATTCAAAATGTTAAGCATAAAGTTACCATATGATCCAGCTATACCAGTTCGAAGTGTATATAGCCAAGAGAAATGAACACCTATCTCCATCCATATAAAAGCTTGTGCTCAAATGTTCATAGCAACATCATTTATAATAACCAAAAAGTGGAAGCAACCCAAAGGTCTATGAACTGATGAGTGCATAAATAGAATGTGTATATCCATACAGTGGAATGTTACTCAACTCTAAAAAGAATAATGCTATACATGCTACAACATGGATGAAACTTGAGAACATTATGCTGAGTGAAAAAAAGCCACAAAAGCTACCTATTACTGACTCCATTGATATGAAATGTCTAGCATAGGTGAATCAACAGAGACAGAAATTACATTAATGATTGCCAGGATCTAAGGAAAAGGGGGCATATGGTATAACTCCAATGGGGATGGGGTTTCTTTGGGAGATGATAAAAATATCCTGGAAGTTCATAGCCCTGCTGAGTATACAACTTTGTAAATATAATAATAGCCACTGAAGTATACACTTGATAGAGTGAACTATGTGAGTTATGTCTCAAAAATGCTAGTCTTTTTAAAAAAGAAAATTAATAAATGTATAAAAGTTGGGGCGCCTGGGTGGCGCAGTTGGTTAAGCGTCTGACTTCAGCCAGGTCACGATCTCGCGGTCCGTGAGTTCGAGCCCCGCGTCGGGCTCTGGGCTGATGGCTCGGAGCCTGGAGCCTGTTTCCGATTCTGTGTCTCCCTCTCTCTCTCTGCCCCTCCCCCGTTCATGCTCTGTCTCTCTCTGTCCCAAAAATAAATAAAAAAGTTGAAAAAAATTTAAAAAAATTATTATTTATTATCAATAAATTTATTAAATTATTGTTAATAAATTTATAAAATTATAAAAGAATTTTGATCAAAAAATACCCCCAAACACTAATATATTTGGCGAGGGTAAATGAAGTAAAATTGTGTTAAGCTTCTCACAGATTAGTGTTTTCCTTTTGATTTTGGCACGGGGAAATAAAAAACTCCTGTAAAAATAAATAAACAAATAAAGACAAGAAAAGACTCCCCCAAAAAAGGACAATGTAGAAAAATGTATAAAACTTGTTCCAAAAGTAGAAAGTGAAATTTAAAAAAGAGAGCGAGGGAAGAGTACCTCTTAAATTCACCTATTTCACCCTTTCTCCCACTCCCTTCAGTTATAAAATAAATAAGTCACAGGAATTAAATGTAAGCATAGGAAATTATAATCAACAATATTGCAATAACTCTGTATGATGACAGATGGTAACCACACTTACCATGGGGAGCATTCCGTAATGCAGATTCACTATTCAGCATTCCGTAATGCTGAATCACTATGTTGTGCACCTGAAACTAATACAATATTGTATGCCAGTTATTCTTCAATTAAAAAAATGTAGAGTAAAACAAATATACCAGTGATCCCAATAGCTAAATTGGCTCAATTGCCCCCACTAAAGGCAAATATTCTCAAATTGGGCCAAGCTAAAACCCAACTGTATGTTGTTTATTATTATAGAAACCTAATATTCAAGTCAGAATGAAGTGAATCTTACTGAAGAGCAGGGGATTTTAAAATCCATTTCATCTCTCTCTTTGTGTCTTACTGAGAAATCTTCATTCCTAGAGTCATCCCAGCTTAACACTGTCTGTTCTTTATTTGTCGTTCGTTCTAGACTTCCTGATGGGAAATAAATGTTCCTCATGGCAGACACTATTGGCTGCTTAAACAACAACCATTCCTTCTCCTCTCCTGATAACCCACCTCTGATTTTGTCAAGATATCAACCAGCCCAGTGCTTAGGGGAAGCCAGGCAACTACCCCACCCCCAATCTCCCACCCCAAGGACAGGAATCCTGATTATTCTAAACTAAGAAGTGTTACCCGTTCCCTTTGCCAGTGACTGCTTTGGGAAAAAGACGAGTGACATAATTCTGGACAAAGACTTGAGTAGAAATCTGCTAGGGACATTCTGGAAAAGTTTCCCATTGTAAAAATAAGTTTCTGCCCCTTGAATAATATCATATAAGATAGGATGCACCTGGAGTTGCTAGAAAATTCCTGCAAACATGATAAGAGGAGGAGGAGGGTCTAGAGGACGTGTGAAGATTAGTTAGAGCAGGAAGATAAGGAAAATCTGGGTTCTTAATGATTTTGGACCATAAACTTAACCCCTAGAAGAGCCATGGTTTGGGCTTTAAAAGATAATACATCTTTTTGTTCTTATTCAAACACAGTTTTTAAAACTTTCCAGACCAAAACATCTTACCCACTCATTCTTTACTTGACATATAAATACCCACAACTTAGGATAGTTCTATGTTTTGGTGGTGGATTTAGAGAGGATCCACATGGAATTGAATTATTTGGGAGTTCAAAAAATGTTTGAAATAATCTAATTAGTGGTGGTATAGAACATAGGCAATCAAAATAGGAAAACCCTCCAAAAGCAAACCTCAGAAGTCTCCTCCAGATCTTTATTCATTAGTGACTTCAGTTGTTTATTGTGGATTTTAGGTACTAATGATCATGGGTTTGAAGTTGGGGGTGGAGATTATGAGGAGATTCGAAAAAAAGTGGAAATATTGAACAGGTGGATTCATCTGTAACACCTTGTAAAATTCTTTTTTTTAATTAAGTCTTTGAAATTAAGTAGAGTCAGCCCCATATTTTCTCAAAACATCTTGAAGTAAAATCCCCTAATATTATGTGACCAGACTGTTCTCCAATTTCCATTTACATATTGAGACCCTCATGTATCATGAGTACAAGGCAGTTGAATTATGTAAGAAAAAGTTAACAAAAATAAATGTGGTCATGTGGAAATAAAGACAAACACACAGAAAGAGACACACACACAGCAAAGGCATACTCCTAAATTACTTCTGGTTCAAAGAAAGAATCTAAACTACAGTTGCAGGCTATTAGAAAGCCCTGATTGGGAGCTGGGTGGCTCAGTCAGTTAAGCGGCAGACTTCAGCTCAGGTCATGATCTCACAGTTCCTGGGTTCAGGCACTCCACTGTCAACGTAGAACACACTTTGGATCCTCTGTCTCTCTGTCTGCCCTTCCCCCTCACCCCCACCCTCTCGTGCATGCTCTCTCTCTCTCTCTCTCAAAAATAAATAAACGTTGAACATAAGGGAAGGGAAACAAAAATAATATAAAAATAGGGAAGGGGACAAAACAGAAGAGACTCTAAATATGGAGAACAAACTGAGGGTTACTGGAGGGGTAGTGGGAGGGGGGATGGACTACATGGGTAAGGAGCATCCAGGAATCTACTCCTGAAATCATAGTTGCACTATATGCTACCTAATTTGGAAGTAAATTTTAAAAAATAAAAAATAAAATTAAAAAAAAAGAGAAGAAAGTCGTGATACTGAGACTGCAACATACCAAAGCTTAAGTGATATGGCAAAAGCTACATTGAGCAAAATAGTCCACAGCCCAAATACTTTCATTATTATTCTAAAAAGAATAAAATCAACACTAGAAACTAGAAAAATTACAAAATATATCTAAGAAAAATAGAAATGAGGGAACTATAATAAAATTAAAAAGCAACATTAAAGAGATGAATAGTATAAATTATTTTTAAAATTCTAAGATCTTGGTCCTTTAAAAATATGTAATAAGGAAACTTCTGCTAGGGATTGACCAGGAAATAAGTGAAAGTAAAAATATATAACATCAGAAGTGGTGCAAATTTTCTAGAAAAATATAAACAAACAATTTACTTAACAGGTAAAGAAATTGAGTAGAGCAAGAACTATAGAAGACATAAATTGTTTCCAATGAATTATTTCAATAAAGATTAGTCCCAACTGGTTGTTTTGGTAAGTTGGATCACATATTTAAGGATGAGATGATTCCATTTCAAATGAAATCCTTCTCAATTTATTTTGCAAACAAGGCATAACCTTTGCATAAAAATGTTAGAAAGCAAAGCAAAATTAAAACCACAAACTAATTTTACCTAAACTCTAAAACTCAAGCCTTAATAGAAACCATTCTCTGAGTCATGAGATTCAATAAGCCATATTTTAACCATTTACTTAGCTACAGCTTAACAGGGATGGACACACTTCCAGCCCAGAACGCATCCGACTCAACCCATTTCATGTTCTGAGAGCTGACACTTGCCACACTCCACTTCCATTTGCCAAGTGCAAGACTTATTTGATGGTGACTTTTCACTTCCTTGAGCAGAAAGGGAAATTATTGACTTATGTCATGGCAAAGTCCAGGGATATGGTGACTGCAGGCATGGCTGGACCTAGGCATGCAAGAAATGGCAACAAATTGGGTCACTGCATGAGGTTATTTAATGTGGGCACTGCAACGTATGTACTCAGCCCACACTCCACTCTCAAAATCGTGGCCACTGGCGTGAGCTAAATCCACTCAGAGAGAGGGGCGTCTTTTCCTTTGCACAAAGGTATTTGTTGGCTCACAAACCTGGGACTTTCCCAGGTGAAAATCTAAAACCGGCCCCTAGGAAGGCAAGGGAGAGGGATAGGCCCCTGCCAGAGACAGGCAGCTGTCAGGTGGCAGTGTGAACAAACAAGGGAACTTACGTACGAGTCTTGTCTGCAGGAGCAACAAGACGAGAAGGTCTCCATGCCTGCCAGAATCTTAAAACTCTATGTGGAGGCCTTAACTGGGTTCAGTCTACATATACTGTTTCGATGCTCCCAGCAAAACCTTGCTCTGCCCTTGAAAACGGCCGTGTCCTTGAAAACGGTTCCCACTGTAGAGACAATGGGTAAAATTCACATTCCAAGGACAGGGGAGGGGGGCGAGTGGCCTCTAATTACCTAGGTCCAGCTCTCAGGTCAATGGGAGGTCATATCCTTTCCGTAACCTCCTCCAGCTGTTTATTTGCCAAGCTTCACTTATCTAAAGGAGACACCTTTTTCCATGGGGCTCCTGGGTGGCTCAGTCAGTTAAGCAGCCAACTTCAGCTCCGGTCATGAGCTCACGGTTCCTCGGGCTCTGTGCTGACAGCTCGGAGCCTGGAGCCTGCTTCAGATTCTGTGTCTCCCTCTCTCTCTGCGCCTCCCCCACTCACACTCTGTCTCTCAAAACTAAATAAACATTAAAAAAATTATAAATAAAGGAGACACCTTTTTCTAATTATCCAAAATTCTCCATTTAGGCAGGCAGAGGCCACACTTTCAGGATTCAGTCTGCCTCTCTCCATCTCCCATTTTGCTATGCTCTCTGATGGCTTTATGCACCGACAGGCTGTCCCTGCACTTACCAAGATGAAGCTGACAGCCCTAAGCTTGCTTTGCCTTGGTGCCTGAAATCAAAAAGGCCAATGTACTCTTTTCCAGATATTTCTATTTTAAAAATCCCTTGATACATTCTCACCGGCTAAACCTGAGTGATGTTAATGGGTTAGCAACTCTTGAATCACATAGACGCAGAACTGGAAAAAAGTGATGTTCTGTGAAAACATACAATACTATTACCAAGGATGAGGTTAGGGATAGTAGGCAAACAAATCTTACAGATACCATCCCCTGGATTTTATTAATCATCGAAACCATTATCTTCTTACTTGACATTTGCACGCCACTGTACTGGCCAGGTTTTCTTCACAGTATTAATGAGAAGGTTAAATGAGACGTCCTGCAAAACAGTGCTTTGTAACTGAGCTGTGAACAGGTACAAAAGATTGTTGACACTTCAAACTTCATAGACACACACATTATCTTGATTCTTACCATTGCCAGGTATAAAAAGATATGTTTTATTCTGGCGGTTTGGTTGGTTTAATATTTTTTCATATACAAAGGTATAAGGCAGCCAGCTCCTTGTAGATAATCAAAACTCTGCAGGGTCCCCTGGGTGGCTCAGTCGGTTAAGTGTCCAACTTGGCTCAGGCCATAATCTCGCAATTCGCGAGTTTGAGCCCTGTGTTGGGGTCTGTGCTAACAGTTCAGAGCCTGGAGCCTGCTTCAGATTCTGTGTATGCCTCTCTCTCTGCCCCTCCCCCGCATGCACATGTGCATGCTCTCTCTCTCTCTCTCTCTCAAAAATAAAAAAATATTATGAAAAAAATTCCTCCAAGAAAACTTCATTTATTGGAGTACTACGTGGCAATGAGAAAGAATGAAATATGCCCCTTTGTAGCAACATGGATGGAACTGGAGAGTGTTATGCTAAGCAAAATAAGCCATACAGAGAAAGACAGATACCATATGTTTTCACTCTTAGGTGGATCCTGAGAAACTTAACAGAAGACCATGGGGGAGGGGAAGGAAAAAAAAAAAGAGAGAGGGAGAGAACCAAAGCATAAGAGACTCTTAAAAACTGAAAACAAACTAAGGGTTGATGGGGGGTGGGAGGGAGGGGAGGGTAGGTGATGGGCATTGAAGAGGGCGTCTTTTGGGATGAGCACTGGGTTTTGTATGGAAACTAATTTGACAATAAATTTCATATAATAAAAAATTAAAAAAAACTGAGAACAAACTCAGGGCTGATGGGGGGTGGGAGGGAGGGGAGGGTGGGTGATGGGTACCTTTTGGGATGAGCACTGGGTGTTGTATGGAAACCAATTTGACAATAAATTTCATATATTGAAAAAAATACATACTTACAACTTAAAAATAAATAAATAAATAAATAAATAAATAAATCCCATAAGTAATTACAGCAAAAGAAAAAAAAAACTTCATTTATTGAATTAAAATTTGTGGGGTTTTGTGTTTATCCCGCAAAATGTGTTTTATATTTCAAACTGTTAAGTCAGGCTTCTTTCTGAGTGTGAAAATGTCAAGATCTGGGCTCAGTTCAGAGGACAGAGTGGTATGTACATAGAAGAGTGTTGCGGCAAGTTCTCTGTTTCCTCTGTCCTTAGTGAGCACTGAGTCACTTGCAAATGTCTATGCTTCTTTCACTTTCTCTGTGAAATGGACAAAACTCTGCACCTGAGGTCTGCTGTAAAACTGAAATAAGCTAGTAAATGACACATGTGCAAAGTTGCAAGGGGCTGAAACATGAAGCAGGTCAAATTAAGTGCTTTTCTACAAACACATGAAAGGTACATAAGCAGGACAGAAGAAAGAGACTGAGCGGGCTCGTTTTAGAAAGTAAGCAAAGAAATATTTTTCTTAACGTTGTACATTTTAAGAAACTACATAATGTCCCAGTGACTTTCCATCAAAGACTCCTGCAGAATTGGCAAAATCTATGTGACATAAGTCAATTACAATTGATTCGCTAGATTGGATTAACTCCCAAACTCAGCACATTCTAGGTGTCAAGTGCCGGGGCCCTGCCGCAGAGTTTCATGGGGCTCCCGGAGTGCACCCTCCGCCAGAATCCACTCCTGCACCACCTACTCTCCCGCAGGTGGCGTTAACACCTTTCATTGTGTGTACTGCCATTTTTTTTTAAATTTTTTTTAATGTTTATTTATTTTTGAGACAGAGAGAGACAGAGCATGAATGGGGGAGGGTCAGAGAGAGGGAGACACAGAATCTGAAACGGGTTCCAGGCTCTGAGCTGACAGCACAGAGTCCGACGCGGGGCTCGAACCCACGGACCGCGAGATCATGACCTGAGCCGAAGTCGGCTGCTTAACCGACTGAGCCACCCAGGTGCCCCATGTACTGCCATCTTAAAGGCACTTTTCATAAGCCTTTCACCATTTGATTCTCACATCTGCCTGTAATAGAGTAACGGCACTTTAAAAACAAGGAAAACGAGACTCCGAGGGAATGATTTACCCTACATCGTTCAACCTGTGTCTGAGCCAGAACTCAGATCCTCTGACTGTATTTCTCGTAGCCTTTTAGCCCACAAAGGAGGTGCTTATGTGTTCCTTGACTATAGCATTTACCAAGACTATCTTTTTTCTGCTACATTGAGGTATAATTGGCAAAATTGTGAAAGACTATTTTCTTATCAGTTGTTTTCTATTAATGCAGGAGAGAGAGGTCTTCCTGAAAGCTAAGTCAAGTTATGTTCATCTCCAGGGTGCCTCCTCTGGCATTCATAACAGTGCCTGGGAAATTCCAGCACTCTGTATGTGTTTGTTATGTTAATGTTTTAAATGGTAAACACAACACTACACCACAGCGCCTTGTTACATTAGAGAGCAAGAACAGGTACAAGCACTGCACTAAAGGTTTGTCAAAATGAGACTTTCTATGAAATCTTGGAAGTTGATTTTCCGGGCAATAAGTTTCAAAGTTGTATCATCCCCTCTGCTCTTTCTCCTTCCTGCTCCATCCCTCAGCCCCATTCCTCTGGAGGGGTTTTTCCATTAACAGAAAAACGGCCATGGAGCAGTCTACTTGTATTGAAGAAATGTCTCTGCTTTTAACATCTTGACTTTAGCACAGATTTTCTTTCTCAGAGCTGTCTTTTCCTGGTTTCTCTGGGCTATGTTTGCCTAATTTTGTATCCTAGTAATTGTCTCAGTAAAAGAACATCCCCTAGATCTGCAAATATATCACACTACATTTGCTTCTATTTATATAGGTCTTTTCCACATGAAGGGTAGAGGCATAGTTATTTATGTCTACATATATATATGTATACATAATGGATTTTTTTTTTTCACACAAATCTCCCTGGCTTTCCATCTCTTCAATGGAGCTTTAAAACCTCCAGGCAGATTATATCAACGCTTCATCAGACTTCCATTGTCCAGGCAACAGACAATACTCTGAATGGTTCCAAAAGAAAATCACTACCTGCTGATAGCCAGGGTAGATGTCACTTACCAGATGTCTGGCTTTCATTGTTGCTAACTTGTTTAATTTCTGCACCCAGCAATGAAAGTGTTTTGATCCTTCAAAGCAGAATGTGCGCTGTACCAATTGATTCCAAATGGCCTCTTTTTAGATTGAATTTTTATTTTATTTGGTTGAACGATTCTCTTTCATTTAAACCTGTATTTATGTGGAAAATTCAAATAGTGCATCCCACTTTGCATTTCAAAAAAAGAATCTACGTGTTTATGAAATCACTTTTGAGTTGCAATTACAGTTATTTGTCTCTGGGATACACAACATGTAATTGGGTCAACACTGTTAATGAGCGACTAGTGTTATTGTTAATGAGCGACTAGTGATAGTTTCAATGTTTCGTCCCCAGCAGGTGGTAAATACAATATGTTAAGATAGATAATTATGTTAATGTTTCAAATATCCACAGACCAAGCAAGTCATTAAAAACATAAAACTAAGAGTTTAAAAGGGACAAGCACGCCTAGTGGACTCTGCATTTACCCAAAAGGCATTAGTCTCCCCTGCACAGAAATTTCGTTATATAGCTCAGTGTCCGGTTCTGTTCATGCATACTTCATGCAAATGGCAAGAAAAGAAGGCTGGCTTCAACTGGTTTGGGACCCTGTCAACCTGGACAAGTAATGGACTTCATCACTTAGGGCCTGAGAGGCTTGATTCTGTAGGATAAACATCATTCAGGCAATCAACAAGAAAGTCATTGTGAGGAACACTTAAAATAACAAATAGGCAATAAGAAATAGACAATCTGATTCCTGTCTACAAGAAGTATACAAACCATTTAGAGAGGTGAGATGTGTATTTGTGAAATAGTTGGCAAGACACAACCAAATATGTGGTAGAGACCTTATGGAATGGATAGGAAGAAAGTGTGGCAGGAGTAGTTGGGAATGTTTTTAGGGAGAAGAAAGTTTATATCAGAGATATTCTAGCCTGCAACTTTAGAATGCCTGACTTACAGTGGTTTAATAGTGAAGACATTTAAATTTTTCACATAGAAAGTTGGAAGTTAAGAAATTCCAGCATTGAAACAGCAACTCAAAGTTGTCATCAAAGACCCAAAATGCTGTCTTTTCCTCTTGTCCTTCTTCAAAACATCAGTAATATATCGTATATGGTCACCAGATGGCTGTTACAACTCTAGACACCACATCCTTATCCACAGGCATCCCTGTGGGGGGTGAGAGAAAGTGGAAAAAAGAGAAACTTACTCCAAGCTCTTCTTCAAAAGGAGAAAAATATGCCCACAAATCCCCAACAGATTTTCCCCCACATCCTATTGACCAGAACCGCTGCTATCCTCGGCTTTTAAAACATCCACTAGATAAGGGGAATAGACCTCGTGATTGCCGTGAAAGACTTAGCCTGGCCATGGGCTACTGAGCTGCACCAAGAAGATTATGGGTCCATAAGCAACAGAACTAAATCAAGTGGGTTTTTCATAATACCTTTTGGCTAGTGATACTTTTGGTCACTTAATGTGACAAATTTACTTAGCTGGCTAGATTCCACCAGTGAATCATAGAACTGTGACCTTTCCCACATCATTGGCCCCATATCTAAGTGTTCATCAGAATTACCGGGAGACAATTTCCAAAAACATTTATTATGAGACCTTATAAGGCCTTCTGAAGCAAACTCCCAACAGTTAGGGCCCATGAAAATTGCCCAGAGTGCTATTAAGGCCTTAAATGCCAATAGATTGCTGGTTGTAGCAGTCAGCTTTTGCTAGGCTATGCCACAGTAACAACCGCAAACCCTGAGCAGATTACAACTACACGCGTTTATTTCTCACTCAGGTTACATGTCAGCTATGGGTTGACCATGGTTCTCTGGCTTTGCTCAATGCATCTTCCCTATCCTGAAGATCAAGTCCAATGTTTCTCAGCATTTTCTAATATTTTTATGTATTATATGTACATCTGTGCTCTCTATATAAAAAGAGTAAACATTTTTCGGCCCCAAGAACCAATTTTACCCTACTGACAGTGAATGCCTTTAAGCTGAAGAGATTACCACCACTCCCGTTGTCAGGGAAAGCATTGATGGGCAAACCATGGGAAGAGCAAACCATAGAGGTTCTTTAGAACATGACTTATGTCATGTCTGTTCACATGCTAATGGCCAAATCAAGTAACAGGACCACCTTTGATGGTAACAGGGTGACAAAGTATTCTCCTTCCCCTAGGAGGCAATGAACATTACACGGCAAGTTATAGGGAGAACAGAGAATAATTAGGAACAGTAATTCAATCTAGCACCCTGGGTCCTCAAGTAGAGAAGCAGAAACAGAATAGAAATTGTTATTCCAATGTCTCTAATCATAACTATGATCTATCCAACTGCGAGTAAGATGCTACGTATCACATTGCACCAAGAAACATCATCAGGGCAGAGCTAGGCAACTAACATGCTAAAATGGTTAAAATTTTTAGTTTAGGGGAAAAATTAAAATTACAAGTTCTAATATCAAGGACAAAAACTAGTAGCTATAGCTTGGACTTATATAACAGGTTCAAGAAAGAGTAGAATATTAGAACTAAAGAATACCACAAAATTTGAGGAAAAGTTGTAGCATAAAAGGAGGTGCCATTTTATTTACTTGCAAATACTGTTGTACACTAGCTGTGTCTAATCCCTAAGTTCATCATTAAGAGGAGAGAGCATAGAATTATCAACATGGCCCTTGACCTCTACTCAGTTTATATGAGGAAAATGGGCTTTCATTTTCAAAAAAGATATTTTCAAAATCATGAAAGTATTTCCATGAATCAATCATCTCTGACACCTAAGACATCAGAGGAATAACATAACGAATGTCTGCTCCCTTCATTATTTTGTTTTGTATTAATGAAACCATACAATGAAATGTGCAGAGTTTTTCGCTTGTTGACCTTGATTGATCGATCTTTTTATAGCTTGCTTTCAATCATGGACTGCCTCAAACACTGTTGTCTACAAAAGACTTTTTTTTTTTTTAATTTTTTTTTCAACGTTTTTTATTTATTTTTGGGACAGAGAGAGACAGAGCATGAATGGGGGAGGGGCAGAGAGAGAGGGGGACACAGAATCGGAAACAGGCTCCAGGCTCTGAGCCATCAGCCCTGAGCCCGACACGGGGCTCGAACTCACGGACCGCGAGATCGTGACCTGGCTGAAGTCGGACGCTTAACCGACTGCGCCACCCAGGCGCCCCTACAAAAGACTTTTAAAAGCAGATAAATATCCAGGTTTTTAAACCCTGACTTAGTCCTCCTAATATATGGCATTTTGCAAAACCACAAGTGACTCTTGTTAGACATTCACAGTCTCTGACAAGGAAACACCCAAACTCAAAAGCAAAATATAACAGAAGGACAAGTAAACAGGCCCTTCCCTGGTTCTAGAGCCACTATAGTGTTGTCATTTACAAGTGTTTCTTTCTCTTCAAATTTCAGACTCTCTCACTGAAGCAAAAGGGGTGTGTGTAAATCAGTTTGTTTGCAGACAATGTCTACATTAAACAAGGAATGCTTTTTTTAATTTTTAAATGTTTTTAACATTTATTCATTTTTAAGAGACAGGGCATGAGTTGGGGAGGGGCAAAGAGAGAGAGAGAGAGAGAGAGACAGAATCTGAAGTAGACTCCAGGCTCTGAGCTGTCAGCACAGCACCTGACGCAGGGCTCAAACTCATGGACCACAATATCATGACCTGAGCTGAAGTCAGATGCTTAACTGACTGTGCCACTCAGGCGCCCCAAGAAATGCTTCTTTAATTAAAATTAAAATTTTAACATTAGTACAAATTTTAGCAAACATTTCCTGAAATGTATTGATAACATAAGTCAACTGTTCCTTTCTCTGAGACATAGAAAGTGGAGTGTGGGAAGTCTCTTGAGACATGAAAAATATTTACCAAACACCCATTCATTCCTGTAACCAGTAAGGAAATTTATCAATCGTATTCTCTTTGAAATATATCTTGAATTTGGAGGATGTCTTTCTATTCTCACTCCCATTACTCTTTTCTAGGCCACCATCATCAGCTCAAAAAACAAAATACAAAAGCCTACCAGCAAACAGTCTTCTGACTCCATTCTCCACTCCAATCTCTACACAGTAGCCAGAGTGATCTTCCAAAAATGTAAGTCTATTCATGTCACTGCTCCTCTGCCATCTCCCCAAAATAATTCCATAGGTTTCAGTAATCTCAGGCCAGAGGATAAGGTCATTAACATGACTCCCCAGACACGTGATTTTTCTTCTGCTTACCTTCGCAGTATCATCTTCCCATATCCAGAGCTCACGATATTGGCCCATACTTCTGGGCCCTTAGTTGACTATTCCCTTAAGCAGTTCTCCCTTCCTCACCCCTTCCAATTGGTAAAACCATGTTCCTGTGTGGGTCACCTGGGTAGCTCAGTTGGTTGAGCTTCAGACCCTTGAATTCAGCTGAGGTCATGATTTTGCCATTCATGGGTTGGAGCCCCACATCAGAGTCTGCACTGACAATGCAGAGCCTGCTTGGGATTCTCTCTCTCTCTCTGTCTCTCTCTCTCTGTCTCTCTCTCTCTGTCTCTTTCAATAGATAAACTAAAACAACAAAAACAAAAAAAAAAACCACATAACTCTGTTCATGTGACCTTTTAGGTCTCTGTTTTGATGTTACTTCCCCTTAGAAGTTCTTCCCATACCACCCCCATTAAGACTAAAATAGAGACTCCTCTTGTCTGAACTCACCACATATTCACTTCCTCCAACATAGCCCTTATCACATTGCATTATCACTGCCTGTTTCTTGATTCATATTCCTGCACACGTACACCCCCATTAGGTTAGGAACTTCATGCAGATAGGGACCACGTCTGTGCTGTTTCACTAGCTTTACTTCAGAACAAACAGAGCCCTGGTTTAGCATCAGATACCTACCTGTATTTGACTCTGAGGTTTGGAATTTGCTCTCATCATAGACTGTTTACTTAACTTCCCAGAGCTCAGTTTTCTTGTTCATAAAATGGGAATAATAATATCTACTCACAGACATATGACGTTTTCTTATAAAAACACATAGTGTAGCTCAGGGTAGTATAACAAAATACTAGAGACTGTGTGGGTCAAACAACATTTACTTCTCACATTTCTAGGTCTGAGAAGTCCAAGATCAAGGTGCTGACATATTCATTTCCAGGCAAGAACTCTCTTCCTGACCTGCAGGCTGCTGTGTCCTCACAGGGCGGGGAGAGAGAGAGAGAGAGAGAGAGAGAGAGAGAGAGAGAGAGAGCTCTGATCACTTCCTCTTCTTACAAAAGCACTCATCCCATCATCAGGGGCTCACCCTCAAGTCATCATTTAAACCTAATTATCTCCCAAAAGCTCCACCTCCAAATACCATCACGGGGGGGGGGGGGGAGAGGAGGGTGGTTCAACATATAAATTTGGGTGGGGGGGGAGGCGGAGTTACAAACATTCAGTCCACAGCAATACATATGTTTATTGTGAAACCATTCAGCACGGTATATGGCAAATCAATGTTTCCTTCTTTCCATCCTCTTGGAGTCCAATACCATCCAATACAACTAGTGGGTGAACTGGAAAAAAATCTGCTTTTCAGCTGAATGTTGCTTGGAGAGGAGAGTCCTACAGAAAATAGACTGGTGCCATCACTCTCCCTGTATCCAGGAGATGCTCTTTTCCATGTAAAATGAGCACTCAGTCATAGCTCAACTCCTCATTCTTTCACTGGAACTGAATTAGATTCCAAATGGTTATCAGGTGGATTCTTAACAAGACCTTATGGCTTCTCGTTCCTAATGCCTAACACATTGCCGGACACACGGTGGTGCTGAATAAATACCTGTAGGAGAGATAGGTGGTTGAGTTTCTATAACCAGTTCATTGCATTTTGTTTTTTACCCACTATGGAAAAAAATATTTTATGTTGGATATTTCTGTACCAGTGAACATTACTTTCAGAAATGAGAGTCTAGGAACAGCTAACAGAGAAGGGATTGTTCCAGTGTTACATAGAAAGCAAGGGTAAAATCTCCCAAAGTTGACATTTAACTGAGCCTAGACCATTAAAAAGAGATATTGCAATTTCTTTCACAGAACACAATTTTTAGGACAAAAAAAATGCAACCAGTGGAAATGGCTATAATTAGCAAGGATAACTTTTCTTTCTTTCCCTGTTTATTCCCTATCTGATATCTGCATTTACAAAAGTCTTGGCCATTGCTCAGAGCAAGACTCATTCACACCTGGAGATTCTTTGTATTTGGCTTGTTTCCCTCATCCCAGAGCACATTATGTTTTCATGATATTTTACGTTCAAAGTATGAGAGTGTATCCAATCCATCGGAGGAGGTCCATCCATGTTCCTTGGATTCTTTAACTTGCAAGGGCATGTTAGCCTAACTTCTAATGGCCGGCACCTAGTGAGGAAGTATGGCCCAAATTTCATCCCTGACCTGGATAATTCTGTGGCCTTTTCCAGAGCTCCCCTGGGGATTAAGGTCCAATTGTGCAAGTGTGGTTGCTTGGCCTCCCTGGTGTGTTCCCTGCCTGGTCTCTTCCTCCTCCTCCATACACTACATGTGTTCCTAGCACCTCCCAAAAAGTTGCCTGCACTTGAATCCCTGAATCAGGGTCTGACTCTGTGGGTACCCAAAGACAAGGCAGAAGAAAAGAAGTATCAGGAACACACTATGCAGAGCCTTTTCTGTGGCTGCGTCACGGAGCCTTGCTTCCTCAACCATTATTCCCCTCCTGTCAGGATTCCTTCTAGCTAAGACATTTGTGGGGAAGGAATGCCACCAAAATTGATTGTAGTTCCACATGACTCAAATTCAGTGTCTGCAGATGGTGTGGTGCCTCTACTAGATGGTGGGAGTGAGAGAAGCCAGAACCTCTTTTTGGTTTGTTTTCAGCTTCTGATGTAGCAACGCCTAACGTCATGACTGCACTACAGCCCTAGGTTCTTGTCCAGTCGAGATGGAAATTATAAAGTTGACAAGTAGGTTGGAGAACACTGCTCGCTGTCTACAGGCCCACCCAGCATGAAACCCAAATGGTCCCCTTCATTCCCTCTTTAGAACAAAACAACAATAAAACTGTCACATCAAGCCTTTTCCTTATTCCATAAACAGAAGAACATGATCCTCTTCTTGTGACACTCATCTTCTCCCTGACATTTATCCTTGTGGCCAGAAAGAGGGCATATCTGTCCGAGGAGACTGCTCTATTCGCAGTAAGTATGCCCTCACTCACCCCAAATAACGGGCCACACTAGTAGTTTTAAAATGCCAGTCTGCATGTGGGTGCTACTTATAATGAAGTCTTCACAAGTCCAATGGAAAAATATAGCAATAAAGACAATGCCAAGGGTTCTTCATGAGGTAAATGTGTTCAATTTAAAAAACTACCATCGGGGCACCTGAGTGGCTTAGTCCATTAAGTGTCCAACTTCAGCTTAAGTCATGATCTTGTGGTTTGCAAGTTCCAGCCCTGCATCGAACTCTGTGATGACAGCTCAGAGCCTGGAGCCTGCTTCTGATTCTGTGTCTCCCTCTCTCTCTACCCCTCTCCTGCTATCTCTCTCTCTCTCTCAGAAATAAATAAACATTAAAAAAAAAATTTTAACTACCATTTATCCTCATGTTTTATGTCTCTTCCTTTTGGGCTATCAAAAAATTTTTATACAATATGATCGAAGTTTATTACCTTTTGTTATTTGGTCATGTATCATTTTTGAAATTTTACTAATACATGAAATCTATGAGTTTAGGAACTAGTAGCCCACAGACGTATCTTAAGACAAAGTTGCAGAGCAAAGTTTTCCCATGGTGAATTCCTTCCCAGAAAGCTTACTCTTCAAGACTGCTTTGGATTTCCCTGGGGTTCCTCTGAAGACTGTACCCTACCTCTTTGCAACTCCCATTGAGAATCCAATTGAATTTTTCAAGTAATATTTGTTAATTATCTACTAAGTTTCAGGTATAAGCAGGAATAACATCATTCTCCTGTCCTCAAGATGCCCATAACTTAATGAGGGAGACAGAGCCCTATAAAATAAACCATAAGAGAATCTTAAGAACTATCCTAGAGAAATATTTATATGGCTAGAGAAAAGAGAATCCCTGTATTGGGGAAAACCTACTTCCCGAAGGGTAGTGGTGCTCTGGTTTCTGGGTAAGATTCCCTGGGGAGAAAGGAAATCATGTTCCAACAAAAAGTTACAACACATTTTGAGAGGGATTTATATCACTGGAATAAGCCTGCAGGCGTAAACGGATGCACATGTTTATTTACACATACACATCTCCATGTGACTATTTGATAAGGAAGATATCCAGGCTAAGAAAAATCTACTTGGACAAATATGGGTGGCTATTCTTTTCCGTGCACATAGCTTACAGTGTTTAGGGAAATGTTCAGCTATAATTGGTGTAGTTAGCAAAAAGGATAGCATTCAAGTGACTGTAGACTTATAATAACAGGGAAAAGTCACAAACCCAACCATATGTTACTCTCACAGAAAAAAAAAGTCATATCAGAGGGGCTTCCATAGGGCTTGGCCAAGTTTTAAGACAGGTGTTAATGTTCAGGCAATAGTAAAAAAAATAAATAAATAAACAAAAATTAAAAATCAATAAATCTAGTATGTTGTTAATATCTGGGTGCAAATCAGTGCCTGTGCAGGATCAGGAGTATAAAGGTACCTCGCTGTCCATGTTGGTTCATTTTTTCCTGCTCAGTTTTTAGTCCCAGAAAATGTTGAAGGGAAATGCAGTACATAATCTCTAACTTGTGTGTACTGGCTTAATAAAACAAGTTAGTTCATTCTTTCAGTACCTTTTAACTGGATCCATGAAGTTCAGTGTGTTGTGGAAAATTTGAGTCTACTGGGCTTCAAGAAAATATTTCTGTCCTACAAATGGCAAATGAATGTATGAGAAAAAAAGTACTTAACCTCACCAGTTATCAAAGAATGCAAGTTAAAACAGAGAATAAAATACTTTACCTATCAAAGAAGGATGAAGATGTTAGTGTCTGCCGTTTATGAAGGTGTGGGAAAAGAATGGTCCCCTATATTCCTAGTGAGATTGAAAATTGTTCCAACCCACCAGGAGGGCATTTTGGAAATACGCATCAAAAGTCTCAAAAAACATACACATCCTTTGACAAAGCAAATGTACTTGTTGGAATTTGTCTTAAGGAAATAAATGGACATGTGCTGAAATGGGAAATAATTTAAACATTCAGTACAAGGATATTGTATTCAAATATTATGGTGCATCTGTAAAATAGAATGCAATGCAGTCTTTAAAAATGCAGATGCTAGTCTATATTTGGTGATGTGAAAATATACTCATGATAAATGTATGTAAAAAAAATAGGTTATAGAACAAATATAACTATGGTTCCATTTGAATAAAATATCAATGTTATATTCCCAATAACCATATTCACAAAGAAAAAGTTTGAAGAGATATAAATCAAAATATTATCCATAGCTATATCATTATAAGGATTATTAGTGATTTAACTTTTTAAATACAATTTATTGTCAAGTTAGCTAACATACAGTGTGTACAGTGTGCTCTTGGCTTTGGGAGTAGCTTCCCATGATTCATCGCTTACATCAATACCCAGTGCTCATCCCAACAAGTGCCCTCCTCAATGCCCATCACCCATTTTCCCCTCCCCAGCCCCCTGTCAACCCTCAGTTTGTTCTCTGTGTTTAAGAGTCTTTTGTGCTTTGCCACCCTCTCTGTCTGTAACTATTTTTCCCCTTCTCTTCCCCAATGGTCTTCTGTTAAGTTTCTCAAATTACACATACGAGTGAAAAAATATGATATATTTCTCCTATTCCCCTTAGCATAATACCCTCCAGTTCCATCCACGTTGTTGCAAATGGCAAGATTTCATTCTTTTTCATTGCTGAGTAGTATTCCATTGTGTGTGTGTGTGTGTGTGTGTGTGTGTGTGTGTGTGTATCCCATCTTCTTTTTCCATTCATCAGTTGATGGACATTTGGGCTTTTTCCATAATTTGGCTACTGTTGATAGCACTGCTATAAACATTGGGGTACATGTGCCCCTGAATCAGCACTCCTGTATCCTTTGGATAAATTCCTAGTAGTGCTATTTCTGGGTCACAGGGTAATTCTATTTTTAATGTTTTGAGGAATTTCCACACTGTTTTCCAGAGTGGCCGCACCAGGTTGCATTCCCACCAACAGCACAAGAGGGTTCCCTTTTCTCCACATCTATAAATAATCCAATGGAGAAATGGGCAGAAGACATGAATAGACACTTTTCCAAAGAAGATATCCATAAGGCTAATAGACACATGAAAAGATGCTCAACATTGCTCATTATCAGGGAAATACAAATCAGAACCACAATGAGATACCACCTCACACCAGTCAGAGTGGCTAAAATTAACAACTCAGATGATTTAATTTTTAAATTTAAATATTTTTATTATAAATGTGCCAAATCACTGAGTTTCATACCTGAAAGAATGTAATATTGTGTGTCATCTATATTCAAAATTTATTTTTGGTGTTTAACACACTTACATGATAAGTGGTGATGGGAGAAATAGGCAGCCAGATGGGAGCTTACTGAAGGCAGAAGTAACACAGTAAAGTAGAAACAGGCAAGTGGGGCTCAGCCCATTCCCAAATGAAACATAAAAAGTCACTTTCTCTCTTAGGTCCTCAGTTTCTTGTATGAAGTATGAAAGGGATTAGTAGATATTTTCTAATGGTATTCTAGACCATTTCAGGACCAGGAGATTTAGAATGGGGACCATGATATTTGAATACCAAGAAAGACTCCACCCTTGAATTGTAACTACCATCAAAAAGCCAGAAGATTCATCTCAAATATAGCTTTAGGATTTACTTTCTCTTCCACGCAGTGGCATAAAGAGAGGATTGGAGGGACGGAGAGTGGTGGAAATAAAGTCTCAGGTAGTAGGGCATGTTTTAAATGATCAATTTATATTAGGACTAAATCACTAATATTCTCATAGGTTTATTTCTGTCTGGGCTAGTCAACTGAACTCTTGGGTGCATGGTGTTGATGGGACTAAGGATCTGGGTGAAAATCCTGGTGAGCCTATTCAAGCCCATGACCAGCCATTTTTAAAATACATACAGTTTGGGGACATCTGGCTGGCTTAGTCAGTTAAGCATCCAACTTCAACTCAGATTATGATCTAACGGTTCATGGGTTCAAGCCCTGCATCGGGCTCTGTGTTGACAACTCAGAGCCTGGAGCCTGCTTCAGATTCTGTGTCTTCCTCCCTCTCTTATCCTCCCTCCACTCATGCTCTATCTCTCTCTGTCTCTCAGAAATGAATAAAAACATTAAAAAAATTTTTTAGTACATACAGTTGGTCACAGGGAGAGAAAAGGGCTGATTCCATGCAATGTAGGACTTTTATTGGAAAATTAACTACTCAGTGTCTTCATCACCCGCGTAAAGGACTATCTCAAACTATACCAGTAGCCAAACAAGGCTTTGTCGGTTGTCACCATTTCCTCTACTGACTTGGGAGTCACTGACCTACAATGAAAAAGGATCTTAGGAGGACTAAGGTCAAGTCATACAGAAGAGAACTATTTACTTTTGGAGTAGTGTTTGTTAACTTAGTGAAACCTGAGAGAAGCTGAAGACATTCAGCCTTACTCATCTTCGAAGTCCTTACAATGCAGCTTCTTATTTCCTCTGAGTATCTTCCCCTCCTCCTATAGAATTTGAATCCAGCTGATGCCAACATACTTTTCTGCTACAGATTTGTCTCATTTCTTCATATCTTATCTCATTCTTATCTCATGAATCCAGCATGTTTGTTGCCCATTTCTGTGTGAGGGGTGTATACTCCTCCTGACCACCTACCCTAGGCCATCCATATATTTTTCATCCATTCATTGAGACTGAGATAAAGCCCTACCTATGGAAGGAATGCCTATAGACCTCTTTGGTTTCCATCCATTCTCCTCTGTCTCAATATGTTTTCATACATACTGTGTAAATGTCCAATTGTATTCTGCCTCAACATCCCTGATATGTTTCATTTGTGTCAGTTTTATGGCTCTAGATTGGAAGCTTCTTTAGGGTAAAGACCAGGTGCCATAGTTTTCTGTGTTCCCCAAGATATTTAGTAAACATTCCATAAATCTCTCTTAATGGGTAATTAAATGGATGGTAAATAAATATTCATGAGCTAGTAAGGAACCCTATGTGAATAAGTCATCAGGCCTAAAAGAAAACCAAAAACCTTCAATCCTATTAAGAGATGCTCATTGGTTGTTTGGGACATATTGTGACAGCATGTAAACCAAGAGTGGAATGTGGGAGTGGACCTGCTACAGGAGCATCAGGTGCCCTCCAGGTAGGGAGGGTGGGAAACGCCTTGGAAAATGTAGTCAGAATGATACAAACTTGAGGGAGGGACCATTAGACATTTCACTCTAGCAATTTCTCAGATTGTCAAGTCTCCTCTATCCCATATGGAAAGGCAGAAGCTGACCCAGTTGATAAGCTAACTTGACTCTTTCCGTGTGGTGATTCTATTTCTGGCCAGGCCTGGCTGTTTACGTAAGTCCTTTCCTGTGGCTGCTAAAAGTAACTGCAAACGCAGTTGACCTTCCTCCAACCTGCTGATGAACATCTGCTAACGGATAGGCAATGGGGGCTGTGGCCACACATGCCCACAGTCCTCTGCCAGCCCCTGCTCATTAGCCCCGTTCACACTGACTAGGATTGAGCAGGGTAGGCAGAGTGACTGCTGGGTCTGCTTTCTAGCTAATATCATTTGGAGTGAAGATATTTTTAACCTTGTTTGGTTTTCCAAGATGAGAAGCAGAGGGTGGTGGAGATACAGCGATGAACGCTTTGTGTGGTTATTGTGAATACAAACTTGAAACTTGCCTGGCACAGAAATGCTTTTAGATGACCCTGGCTATCCTTGCCAACCCAGGAATTCTGTGATAATAATGACAACAAACCCCCTTTCTCAAACTGATTCTAATTAAAACTTAGCACATAGCACAGTGGCTAGCACACTCTGTGTGCATGTAGGTGCCTGTGTGTGTGTGTGTGTGTGTGTGGTATAAGCACACAAGAGAGAAAGAGGGTGATATTAACACATTTGGTCTTACAGTATAAAGCTGTTCATAATATTTTATTATTTGAAGAAAATCATGATAACATTATAAGAAATTCTGCAAAAAAAAGAGAAAATACTCAAAGAGTATACTCTAAAATTTAATATGTATGAATTAATACAGATTAATAAGTATGGATGCTTTGGATGTATGATCTCTTTCTGTGTTGATTCTTGTCTTATAAGCAAAATCAAAGTTAATTAGAAAAAAGAAAAAAAATCTTGTCAATTGGCTCTTTCCTGCCACATCTCTTCTTGGATCTGTGACATCCACCTTCTGATATCGGGACATCTGGTGCTCCTGCACACGACAGCTTGTTCCTGAACATGAACTGTGGCATGCCTGGGTTTCTGAGTCAGGCCACCCCCCTACCTTTCTTCTACCCTCCTGAAGTTTTAGTACCTGAAAAAAGAAATGTAGGACCCAGTGTCTGGCCCGGCTGGTCTTGAAGTTAAATAGCGAGGCTTCTCCTCTCTTACTCTCGGACATATAAGCATCTTTCCAGGATCCTGCATATTTCAGCAAACAAAGGAGTTGGAACATTGTTTTCGTAATTTTCTACTTGTCTAATCCTGGAAGCTAAAGTGCATTTGCTTCTAAAATAAAGGGAAGGAATCAAAGGTCATGGGGGTGATTGGCTTTTCTGCTCCATGAAAAGAATAAGGTGACACTGTGTGACATGTAACAGCAGGGCATTAGAAATGGTACAGGAGCATCCAATTGTAATTAACCTTTGGAGCTCCCTGCCCTGCAATGTTAGGGAGGCTAGTATCTTAGCTGGCTTTCAAGAATAGTTTTGGAATACGATGTGCATTCGAACCAGAGCCCACAGTTATACCAGGTGTGCTTAAAATTATTAGCACTATCCATCTCCTCAGACATGGGCAGAGGATTTTTGGCTAGTGTTAAGAAAGCACTCTAACACTGATACATGCTACTTGCCTCAAAGCTTATTTGTTGGACAAAGCAAAGATGTGGTAGCAGCCAAAGTCACTTACATTGTTTAGCACTTTGCCATTCAGAAATTGCTCTCTCTTACACTTTCATGTAATTTCTATGACATGTTAGGCAGATTATTAATCTTCTTATTGCCCAGATATGAAACCCAAAGCTCAGAGTGTTTAAACTGACCTGCCCAGTATCACACAGCTTGTGAATGGTAGAGATCCAACTCTAAGATGTGTGGACTCTTAATCTCTGACCTCATCCTGTATGTTGGATAAATGACTACTTATAGGAATCACTCAGAGAGCTTTTAGAAAATAATAATTCAGGGGCACCAATCTCTCCCACACCTCCAATAGATTCATGTTTTACTGAGGCCTGAGATTTGTTATTGTTCCTAAGAGTTCCTCAGTTCACTTAAATATGCAGCCAAGGCTGAGATTCAACCTATTGGATGAAAATGATGCTCCACTCTGGTGTGTAATGCACAGAATAAGGTGATCCATTACACTAGGAACTTTTTTGTATTTCACAGAAGAATGAAGACTGATGTTTTCAGGCTGGTGCTGTGTTAGTTGAATAAGTAATTGCCCAGTTGG
This sequence comes from Felis catus, assembly GCF_018350175.1. Lineage (NCBI taxonomy): Eukaryota > Metazoa > Chordata > Mammalia > Carnivora > Felidae > Felis > Felis catus. The sequence continues at coordinate 70,920,193 of NC_058379.1, read as the reverse complement.
TATAATTTGACAACCAATGAAAGAAAGATACTCCCAATCTAAAATGGGCTTTCCTCTGTGCTTTCGTTGTGCCCGAAATAGTGAAGAACCAAAGGGCTAGCTGGTAGGCTCCTGTTGGGCCAGTATTAATCATTTAATGGCTAGCTTGTGGGCAGTTTGCAGAGGTCCCAGTGAAGGGATTGGATGGCCTAGGCAGCTGGGGGCCCTTGAGGATCTTGGAGCAGCAGGTTTTATTGCCCAACCAGTATAAAGGCATTCTTAACATTTAATGATTATGGCCATATTAGTGTATATTGGAAGAATATCATCTTTAAATGTGTTCCCATCCCACTGTTGTTCTGCTGAATGTTTAATAACCAGTGGAAGGGCAGGAGTAGAAGCCCCGAGTTATAGTGTTTTCTACTTCCTATGGTGTGAAAACTCTCACCATGGCCAATTTTGAAGCTATCAACATGATGTCACTAAACAGGGAGCCAGGAAGAGACACGCAGTATCACACCATTATATTTATACCATACACAGATGATAAATATATAATCTAAGGGTGTAGATAATATATTGTAAAATGTAGTAAAACAATTAGGAAGTGATGAGATATTATCACCTTTTAAAATGTAATTTGTTTTATAGGTTTACATAATTTAATTTTTAATAAAGCCTGAGTTTAATAACCTGCTAATAAAATTCATGAAAATTTAACAATTAACTCTCAGGAGTCAGTACAATCTGACTCGGGCACACCACTGACCCACCCCCATCTAATCATTAGTGTCACTATTTGAGGGAAAGCTTGGAAGGTCTCTAATGAACACATACACGAAGAGCAATACAATCACCCAATAGCCTCCATAAACAAGTTATAGCAGATTAATTTCTGAAAATGAATCGTTTTATAATGTCCTGGGAGAAAAGACAAATAGACAAGAAGCCGCAATATCCTTACAAAGAATATGGATACAATATTAGGAAAACTCAGTAAGGCACGTAAAATACAGTGACTAAAACATAGTAATCTCTAAAGAAGTGATAGTCACTTTTACTTTTTTGGAGTGGACAAGAAAATTAACATTTAGTGCACATTTAACCTTTTTTAGGTACTATGTCAACTCTTCTGAAGGTTAATGCGATAATAAGAAAAATGTAAATGGAATATAAGAATTACAAGATTAAGAACTAGTCTTTGCCCTATCCATAGGTTATAAGTTAGACAAACAGAGCAGTAACTACGTGTAGCACCCAGTGGGAAAGAAAAAGTCACGGGACGGACAGTGGACTGTTATAACACAAGGGTAAGCCACAGCTGTCTGGTAGAGAGAGTAAGGATGAATATATAGAAGGGAAATAGTTACATCTTGAGTTGCATCTAAAATACTAAGGAGGAGTCCTTTGGGCATAACAGGTGGGCCTTTTGGTTATAAGACAAAATCAAACAAAACAAAGCTTTCACAAAGGCTCAGGAAAGCCTAGAAGTTATTTTAAAAGATCCTTTGATGGAGTCTAAGTTGTGTGATGGACAGGTATAGCAAATAAAATCTGAGAGAGAACCTTGCCAAGGAGTTGGGACGTGACCTTGTTGGCTATAGAGGTTTTTAACAAGGGAATTACATTTTTAAATATACATTTTATTTTTTTAAAGTTTATTTATTTTTCACAGAGCGTGAGCAGGGAAGGAACAAAGAGAGATTGGGACAGAGGATCTGAAGCAGGCTCTGGGCTGACAGCGGTGAGCAAAATGCAGGGCTCAAACTCACGAACCATGAGATCATGACCTGAGCCGAAGTCGGACACTCTACCGAGTAAAACACCCAGGTGCCCCGGAAATATACATTTTAGACGACAATCTTGAAAGCAGTGTAGCCAATGTAGATATTAAATTTGTTTGGTAGGTGTGGTGGGGAAAGACCCAGTTAGGCAACAATTTTAATTGTCCGGGTAATATATGGGAAAGACGGAAATTATTCCCTTTCTACCTCTCAAAGAAATAGAGCAAGAGCAGGCTGGAAAAATATTTAGAGGATAAAATCAATAAGATTCAGTGACTGATGGGCGTGAGTGGGCAGAGAGAGAGGAACAGAAGATGAGTCAGAGGTTTCTAAGTTGGGTAATGCAGTAGATTGTGATGATATTATCTGAAACAAGGAACACAGCAGAAGTAACACGTTTTCAGAAATACAGTATGAAAAAGCCCAGTGTGAAACCTCTAAACTCAGTGAGTACAAACACCTAGATTATTTCTCTTTCATCTCCTACTTTGCTTTGTGATCTAGTGATTTTTTTTTTTTTTTCTTTACTCCAGGTCAAGATAGGCAAACAAAATGATGCATTTAAAGCACTGGAGAAAAAAAAAACAATGTATGAGAATATGTGCAAATATGAATCCTCATTACCATTTATTCAACAAAAATATATTACGTCATAATCTAGGACTCTAGGAGCCTGTACCAGAAGGCACCTAAGTGTAGCATTTTCTCCTGAGAAGCAGCTGGGGCAGGGGACATAGAGGGGCTGAATTACAAAGTAGTCTCCAGAAAAGTATTAGAAAAATATTTACAAGGACTGGAACGGAGGACAGGGAATCAGAATCTGCTTTGTGTGGCACATTGTGGCCAGGGTGGCCACAGAGAGGCAGGCAGGAAGGTCGGGAAATACCTAAAAACAAAGTTACTCTATTAGATCAGGACATCATGTGGACTTGTCAGGAGCAGAGGTCTAGGCTGGGATATGAACCAAGGGACATGGCCAAGAACAGGCAGGAAAGGAGGAAGTAGGAACCTAGGTAGAACAGACTTGGAGGATGAACTCACTAACAGAAGTCAAGCTAAGGTTATCAGAAACTCACAGAAATGGTGGGCAAAAGAACAGTTCTTCTGAGATCAGAAAGATTATTCTCCCAAAGGTAGTTCTCAGTGCTCATGCCTCTCTTTTTAGCAGAATGAGATCCCCTGAGATGCTCCACTCAGTCCTACTGAGCAACGATCTTCAGAGGGCTCTGTTTCTAGAGGGGCAGAGGCTTTTCCTCTGGTTCAGGGGTTTTATTGGGTGCAACAAATCACGTTGGGGATTTGTTGTTCAAATCACAACTCTCTGGGTTGTGGACTCTCTGGGTTGTTCAAGTCACATGTACTGAATTTATTTCCCGATGCTGGGCCAGGATTCCTGGCACTTGGGTTTTTGTTCTAGACTCTGATGCCAATTAAAGTAATGGCACCAAGTGGGGGTTATAGCCCTAGCAAATTGTCTCTACTGCAGGGGGCTTGCTACAGGTGGCAATCAAAGAAAATTTAAAGCAAAGGTCTTTTCCAATTTTTGAAGGCGTTTGGGTGACTATTAACAATAGAATATTAACAATATTCTACCCCCCAAATATATCACATTTTTAAGGATTAAGAAAATTAATCAAATACTAATCAATCTTGAGAGTTAATCAACTAAATTAAGGCTCTGCGGGGACCAGCCTCCCAGCACCGACCCTGAACAAAGCACTTCCCCTCCCTGAGTCTCAAGCACAGTTGTTTAGAAAATGAAGACATTGTGTCAAAGCATCCCTGAATATCCTTCTAGTTGGTTTAAGGAATGTAAATAAAGCTAGAAGGATTTGAAACGAAAGCAATTATATTTTGCTCCTTTAATTCTACCTATATATGCTGAACACATGGCCTTGTGTTGGAAGAGATGTTAAATCTCACAAATTAAGAGAAAAGAGCCAGCATTTTTGTGGCAGGATAAAGAGTCATATCTGAAAAGATAAGTCCTCCTCCAGCCCTGGCGCACTTGCGGTTCCTTGAAAGACAGCTCCCGCAGCACATATGCTGCCTTCAACAATAAACGCTCTGTGCCAGAATGCCACAAGGAACAGTGATTTCTCACTCAACCAGTGTCTTCCCAGGAACACAAGAAAGAACACAAGAGGCAATGACCGGAACAAAGGTGACTTGGTTTCTTTGTCAATTACGATGTGTTTGCTCTTAGAGCCCTTGGTCAGCATGGCCACTGTCACGTCCTGAAACGGCAGCCTGGCACCACCAGGCACTCGGCCTTCCCTCCAGTAACATCCTGGAGGGTGAGTCTCCCACCGTGGCCTGTAATGCTGCAGACACGTGGATAAGGCACTTCAAACCAGCAAAAACCAAGCAAACAAAAGTGTTCAAAACACTCATACTTTCTTTGTTCTCAGTAAACACTATGGCTGGGTAAAATAAGAAAACAAGTTAGGGGCACCTGGGTGGCTTAGTCAGTTGAGCGTCCAACTTCGACTCATGTTATCATCTCGGGGTTCATGAGTTTGAGCCCCGCATTAGGCTCTGTGCTAACAGCTTAGAGCCTGGAGCCTGCTTTGCAATCTGTGTCTCCTCTCTCTGCCCCTCCCCCACTCATGCTCTGTCTCTCAAAAAATAAACATTAAAAAAAAAAGAAGAAAAGAAAACAAGTTAGCAAATTTCACTCTTAAGAAAAAATCATACGTACTTTCTATGTACTATGGGGGTACTAAGTCCTTTACTAAAGTATTACCCAATATGGTAGCCCTGGGAGCCCATGTGGTGATATAAATTTACATTAGTTAAGAGTACATAAAAGTAACACTTCAGTTCTTCTGTCACACTGACGCATTTTTGGTGCTCAGTAGCCACATGTGAGGAGTGGTCACCACCCTGAATAGCACGGATGATAAAACATCTCCATCATCTCAGAAAATTCTAGTGGCCAGAGCTGGTCTAAAAAGCTGAATAGGTCAGGGGCGCCTGGGTGGCGCAGTCGGTTAAGCGTCCGACTTCAGCCAGGTCACGATCTCGCGGTCCGTGAGTTTGAGCCCCGCGTCGGGCTCTGGGCTGATGGCTCGGAGCCTGGAGCCTGTTTCCGATTCTGTGTCTCCCTCTCTCTCTGCCCCTCCCCCGTTCATGCTCTGTCTCTGTCTGTCCCAAAATAAATAAAAACGTTGAAAAAAAAATTAAAAAAAAAAAACTGAATAGGTCAAAGAACAATAACCCATGAAACAACAATGAGTCTGCCTCCCCTGTCACTGTTTACTAGGACAAAATTTTAGTTCGTTGGCTGAATTTTTATTGGTTGGCTAATCCTCTACCTCTTCTGTTTTCTTTAGCTTTGGTACTTTACCTCACAGCTTACGTTCAGCTGTTAAGTGATCAAAGTCCCAGCATTAAAACATAAGGACAGAACTTCTTCCGTGTTGGGAGCTCCTCCTGGTCTGCCAGACAACCCAGTTCACTCCCAGTTTATGCCCAGGAAGCTCCACAGCCCAGTGCTTGACTTTGCGGGTCTGCACGCTGAGGCCTCACCTCAGTCTTTCTTTCTGGGAGCAAACCAAGTCATCTGCTCTCCCTGTCTCCAACACCCACTCTTTAATTACCTCCCTCAGGTTTGCACTGAATGAGTGACTCAGCAGAATGACTTTTTAAATGAGCTTTCATATTTAGCAATTCATCCCACATGCAAACTGGGACTGGAGCTGATTTCTTAAGTAAACACACCGAGATTTTTATATCAAATTAGTGTTTTTTATTCCAAACAATCACCCTGGCAGGTAACATACTTCTGCCAATCAGGCAGCCATTGCTCAAGTCACAGCTAGAATATTTTTCAGGGAATTGGCTAAGGTATGTGCAAGTGTAAAATGGAATTGTTTTTGAGGGGGGATATGGCTACCTTCCTGCCTCCATATCTTTAGGATGTCTCCTTGAAAACTGAGAGGTCACAGAACTTTGGATTTTATAAAGCAAGGTCACAGGTCTACTGAGTCTTGCAAATATAAACACATATCTCCAAAATTAAGAGTCTCTCGGGGCGCTTGCCTGGCTCAGTCGGTTAAGCATCCGACTTCGGCTCAGGTTATAATCTCGCGATTCGTGGGTTTGAGCCCCGCATCGGGCTCTGTGCTGACAGCTCAGAGCCTGGAGCCTGCCTCGGATTCTGTGTCTCCCTCTCTCTCTGCCCCTCCCCCACTCATGCTCTGTCTCCCTCTGTCTCAAAAATAAATAAACATTAAAAAAAATTTTTTTAAAAGTCTCTCATGAGGCACATAGGAGACAATCACAAGGTATGTTTGTCTGCCTTTCATAAAGGTGAGATATTTTAGCTACTCTTTTTACTGTACAAATTTGTGAGCTTTTCTGTCCAGATCTCATGGGCACTTCTATGCTGCCTTACATACATGTAAATCTGATAATGCTTACCTTGTAATAAATACTCTTTCTCCTTGTAGTTACAAAGGGGTCTTCTGTTGGCAGGATTGCGTTTGCTGTGGACTGAATGTTTATGGTCCTCCTCCCCAAAATTCATATGCTGAAATACAATCCACAAGGTGATGGTATTATGAGATGGGGCCTTTGGGAGGTGATGAGGTCACGAAGGAGGAGCCCTTATGAATGGATTAGTGCTCTTGTAAGAAAAGACACAGGAAGATGATCTCTCTCTCTCCACCATGTGAGGAGATGAGAAGACAGCCATCTGCAAGCCAGGAATCAGGCTCTCACCAGACACCAGAATCTGGACTTCTCAGCCTCCAGAACTATAAGAAATAAACTTCTGTTATGGAAGCCACCCAGTCTATGAAACTGAGCTGAGAGACTATTGTTTCTCCAATACATGTGACACACACATTTAAGTATTTTGAACTTGTACGTTCACAGGACAATAGGATTCTTGGAACCCCTTCAGAATCCATCTGGAATTTGAGCCGTAAAAAGATTGACCCTCGACAGCACCATGTCTCTCTCTGGGCGCAGGCCTGAAGGATTAATTTGGTGTCATTTGCTTAGCCCTCTTCGGTGGGATAGCACCGTTTGGGTGCAGAGCATTCCCCAGAGCTACTTGTTGAATATTGCTGGAAAGGAAAGTTCTCTCAAGATAAAACATTGCCGTTGGTCCTTCTCTGGTCTCCATGAAGGTACCAAGCATGTGAGTTCATCCGGGTGATCCTGAGGTAGGTAATGTGGTCAGGCAGAAACAAAAACCCAACACCCCACCAGAAATTTGGAAACTCAGGTTCTTGAGACGGCTTCTTTGCCAACAAACGGGATGTTCTGAGCAAGGCTCACATGGTCCCGGTACCCCAGCCTATGTGTCTGAAAAATGAGGGAAATGACCCCCAGGAGACCTCAATACTACCATGACAAGATTCAGCCTTGGTTCCTTTAGGACAGTGTCTTCCCAATTTGATAGATCCCAAGATTTATCTGGGACACTGGTTTAAAAAAAAATACAGATTATTGGGGCTCCTGGATGGTTCAGTCAGTTGAGCATCCGACTTCAACTCAGGTCATGATCTCATGGTTTATGGGTGCGAGCCCTACATCAGGCTCTGTGCTGACAGTTCAGAGCCTGGAGCCTGCCTCACATTCTGTGTCTCTCGCTCTGCCCCTCCCCACTTGTGTTCTCTCTCTCTCTCAAAAATAAATAAACATTTTTTGAAAAATACAATTTGTTGACCTTTATCCCATGTTCAGAAGACAAGCCAAGGAAACTGAATTTTTAACTAGAGACTCAGGTGACATTGCTATAGAACATAATGAGTCATAAGTCACCCCAAGTCCCCACTGTCCTACCGAGTTTTGATCTAATTTCAGAATAGAAAGTGGAAAATTGTGTCTGTATTCCTGTTTTGCAAATATATACCTGGATATGAGTATTTTAGCACCTAAACAGCATGACCATTTTGCTTATTGTTATTTTTCTATTGAATAGAGTAGTGAATCTCTAAATTGGTCCAGGGGTTTTGTTAAATCTGTTTTCATTTTAGATGAGGAAAAAAAATGTGGTTTGCAAGAATCTTGAATTTGTTTGCCTCTAATGCAAATATATATATATTTTTTATTTCCCCAGAAGAAAGGAATGAGGAGGAAGCTATAAAGGAAAGGAAATGGAACACAAATCTAGCTGCAAAATAACTTCTGTTACCCATGATCTCTGGAATGCCATAATAGACTATCGAATGGGTGCCAATCAAGTGGATTATGTGTGCCCCCTTTCCGACACTAAATGATGGCTCACTAGTTCTGTCTCTAGGTGTGAGAGCTGTCAGGACCTTTGCAACACAGGCTTAGAGGAGAGAAAGGAAAGCAGGAAGAGACAGGACTGGAAAACCAACACAGCTCTGGCTCACTATTGTGGCAGCAGTCAACGAGTGGTCCATATCAGGATGTGCAGGGGTCTGGCCAATCTGGGCTCCAACTTAGCCAGGAGCTGAACCCAGTGAGGACCTGGACATAGACTATAGGATAATAGAATTTCCCAGACAGTGACAAGAGTAGTCATTAAGATCCTATAGCAGACTTCAAGGGCTCTTTCTAACTTGGAACACACATATGCGATGCACACATATACCTTTTCTCTGCCTAAAGTGATACATCCACTCCCTATACCCTTTAGGGTACTAAGTAAGCTTTTGAAAAGAGAGAAATGAATCTAGCTCTCATAGAGGGAGATATTGTGGAGGCAGCTCAATTAAAGATTTTTTTGAAAAGGAATGAAATGTCCAGACCTTTGGATGACACAAATAATCTTACCTGTTTAGGAACTCCGTGCTCACAAATCACTCCCAGATTTTAATTGGTGCCTGAAATACAACCAATATCTTACCTTACTACTCTCTCTCTTTGCTCTCTAAAGATTTGAGAAATATTTGAATCATATGCTCAAACGGACCAATTAATATATGGCCAAGAGGTAGTTTGAAAGGCAACAAAGAACTGGCCCATAGAACTGGACTGCATAAGAAATTGACTGAAGTTGCAGGAGGTCACCTCAGCAGAGGAATGTGGTGTCTGACTGCCCTTTCGTGGTCATGTTCTGGAAGGTAAAAGCTGGACCCATAGTTCGTGTAAGGTGGTAGTAGATAAAGAGATGTCCAGGGAGGCACTGATAGCTGACTCAGCCACAGCTAGGACAGCACTTCTGCTGATACATAGAGTATTACTGTAGAAACATTTTATATCCTTCTGATTAAATATGATAAATCTTCTCTTGTTAAGTGGTAAGTAGTTTGCTTTTGGCATAGCTTTAAAGGGAAAAAGTTAACACCTGTGATCCACGGAGAAAGAAGAAATTGGTCCAACAGTAATTTCCAGATACTACATTCCAAGTGTGGCAGTCAGTAGATGAGGGGAGAGCCCTGTGTTCTGGATAAAGACCCCTCTGCAGGCCCTAGGTGGGGACAGAATGGCAAAATCCAAGCCAGGTACTGAAGGCATGAGGTGCAAGAACTAGCCTTGGGAGAAGGGGCTGGTAAGAGCTAGACAGTACGTTTAATTTCCATCTGGCTTCAGTTGATGGCAAAACTCAGTACAAGAAATACATACACACAAAACAGAGTCCAGTTATATAAACAGGATTGGGTTAAGGACTGAAGTAAAGGAACCTGCCGTTGTCCAAGGAGCACACCCAGGCCCAGGGCAGAAATCACCAGCAGGTGGAGCCATATGCATTGCTTTTTTAGTACCAGCCTTGGCAATATTGGCTCTTGGACTTGGTAGTTGAAAGCATCAGTACAACTGGGTAGATAGGGAAGGACCAAAAGAAGACCTTTCAAGTGTCCAGGCTTGTTGCTTAAAGCTGTTACTGATAGCAACACTTTTCAGCCTTGCTCTAGTTATTTCCAAGGCCAAATCTGATTGAACACTACTCAAGTAGTGGTACAGCCAAGGGTGATAGTTATAGAAATGGTCATATCATAAATGAAGCATTTATTTTTCACAATGAAGCCATTGTTCATTTTTCAATTTCACCTCACATCATCATCAGTATTTTCACAAATGAATAAAGATGGTGAGATTCAGGCCAAGGGGTTCTTAAAAATCTGACATTCTAAATTATCAGTGGCTGAATATTAGACAATAGGCCAAAACCAGACAATTTGATGCCCAGAAGAGTTTCTATGAAATGACAGTACTGGGAAGTTAATAAAGCCATTGGTTAATATACAAATACAGTTGTTCTTGTACCATTATGTAAAACCTCAGATAAGAAATTCTACCAATTGTACCAATGGTATCTTATTCCATTTAAGAGGCAGCCCACAAATGGATGATATCAAGCTGCTTTCTAATATGCTCAGGACAATGTAACTCTAGCCTCCTTAGTACCAGACTTTCTGTTTCCCCAGTCCCCTGGTACTACTTTGTATAACATTTCTGGAGCCTTGAATTCCTGGCTTCAACCTACATGCAAATCCCTTCCCACAGGATCACAAGGAGAGAACTGGCTACTTGGAGATCATCTCATGACGCAGACATCCACCAGGTGCTACAGTACTGCAACTCAGGACTAGAAAGTAAGGTTTGCAAAATGGTAAACTGCCAGTTTCTTATAGTCTCATTCCTAAGTAGCTTTCCAAGAATAATGAAGACTTATATTCCCACAAAATCTATACACACAGAAAAAACTTTATAATTGCTAAAAACTGAAACAAATGCCCAATGCATGAATAGATAGCCAAAATGTGGTATATCCATACAATGGAATACTACTAAGCAAAAAAGAAGAAATAAACTTTTGATCACATAGCAACATGAATTTCAAATATGTTATGTGAGTGGAAGAAGCAGATTCAAAAGGCTACAGTCTATATGATGCCATTTATTGGACCATCCTGAATAGGCAAAATTATAGGAACAAAACTGAGATCCTGGTTCCTAGGAATTGGAGGTGGAGAGAGGGACTGACACAAAATTTTAAGGAACATTTGAAGCAATGGAACTCTTGGGGCGCCTGGGTGGCGCAGTCGGTTAAGCGTCCGACTTCAGCCAGGTCACGATCTCGCGGTCCGTGAGTTCGAGCCCCGCGTCGGGCTCTGGGCTGATGGCTCAGAGCCTGGAGCCTGTTTCCGATTCTGTGTCTCCCGCTCTCTCTGCCCCTCCCCCGTTCATGCTCTGTCTCTCTCTGTCGCAAAAATAAATAAACGTTGAAGCAATGGAACTCTTACCTATCTTGGTGGTTAAATAACTATATGCATTTGTCAAAACTCACAGAACTGTATACCACAAGGAGTTAATTTTACTATATGTTAAAAAATGAATGAAATAGAGAAAAGTTTAAAAATTTATTAAAATTTCTGGTAAATGTGCAATTGTCAGCTTGGAAATTCAAATCAGGAGACATTTCCTCCTGTATCAATAATGCTCTGGTAAAGTGACCAAAGGTTCCTGCATCAACAATGCTCTGGTAAAGTGACCAAAGGTTAAGTTGCCTTTTTAAAGTCTCTATGCTAAAGAATCTTTGTTCAAGTTATTGAAATCTCAAGTTGAGAAGTTGGACCACTTCTCAGGATATCTCATAAGAGCCTCAGTGTCCTAGATGTAGTGAGGAACTGTGGAATATCTCCAACTGAGTATCAGAAGTCCCTGCCTCAATCTGCCTGGAACTGGCCCAGTCTGATTTCTACTAATTGAAGACCAAATGCATAAAGTCCCTGCATGTGTGAAAGCTTATCAAGAGCTTCTGATCCCTTATGAGTAATTTACAAATAAAAAAAGTGTATCCTTCTTTGAAGTAAAAGAAGAAATAGGATTAGTCCCTGGTTCTTATTCTCAAAGTAACACAGCAATGAAAAAAAGGCACCTAAGGCCTGTAAAAGACTCAGACATTTGGAGGAAATGAATTCCAATCCAAATGCAATAGAAAGAAACACAACATGATTTTTACACTCTGTATTTATATAATAAAAAACACAGAAAAAGATAAACATCCAAGGACATATTTCTTGGGGGGAAGAACCTAAAAGCCAAGGTTTCCCCAAAGGTAGCTTTCAAAATCCGAAGGATAGTTTTCCATCCAGTTGAAATAACCCCAGTCCATCCCACATTCTCAAATACTTCACTCTCAACCTTCTTCACCTGTGAAAGTCCTACTCGTTCCTCAAGATTCAATTCCAAAGAAAGATGTACGTGCAACCTGAAGACTCTTTGGAATTAGGTTTCCTGATATTGTTCTGGAAACGTGGCGAAATGCAACTTCAGTAATTCTTAATTTTATATGTGAAATCAAAAGAACACTCTGAAATTGAAAGAATCCTACATCAGTGGTTCTCAAACTTTAGCATGCATTAGAATCAGGGAAAGGGCCTGTGAAAACACAGTTTACTGACAGGGATTAAAGACATTCCACCCCCAGAGTTTCTGATTCAGTAGGTCTGAAATGGGACCTGAGAATTTGCATTTCTAACAAGCTCCCAGGAGATGTTGATGCTGCTAGTCTGAGGAACATGCTTTTAGAATCACTCACTGCCCTACGTATTGCAAATGTCAAATAAGCTAATACATGTAAAAGTGTTTCATAAGGTATAAATTGCTATATTAGTGTAAGGGAGTCTTGTTTTTATTGTTACACTTGCACTGAATCCTTTAAGAAGGCTTCTCTGTCTCCCCCAACTAGATTACGGCAGTTTTTTCCTTTGAAAACCTATAATACTTTATACTTCTAATGCTGCCAGTAGTCTGCTTAGAATTGAAGTCATTTTTATTCTGTTTTTATTACACCAACTAGACTTCACTGAGATCATTGAGATCGTTCAGTCCCCTGCAGTGCACAGCAGACTGTCTTACACACAATGGGTATTCAGGGCAATGAGCTGCTGAACTGAGTTGAACATCCCTTATTATAAGAATACTGCTTTGCTTTCTGGTGGTTGTAATGAAAATACATCGGGAACATATTACAAAGCACCACAATAGATTACTTTCCTGAACTGGATGTCTAGGATCACATTGAAACGGATACCCTTATTGTCTATTTGAACAAATTATGGACATTGAATAAACTGCATACTGTATTTACGTAAATGATAACTGCTAAGTATAGGGTTTATGGGCATGCGTTTTAAAAGTTGGACGTAATTTTCTTGATCAATAGTGTAAATCTTCCAAGTATGACCTTTATTCCATGAGTGAATCTGTTTTCAACTTCATTGCTTCTTCCTGGGATGGAATCTGCTACAGGTAGAACAGTGACTTTGCTTCTATAGTAAAAGAGTAAAATTCCTACATAAATACACACAAGACTCCTGACTGTGGTGATGAGGGACCACGCTTGCCCCCTGTGAAGAAACTAGGCGTGCCCACTCTTAGGAAAGAACAAATAGAGCACGGATTTTAGGCTGTCAATGGCCACTAAGCATTAAGGTGTTAAATCATCCATTGTTCTTTGCATCTTAACAGCAAAGCCTCATTGATTCAAGGCAGAAGAATTGAGTCATATTGTGGAATGCAGGCATTAGTGACCCCATGGGTGCATATGTGAAGGGATGGGAAGCTTTGCCCAACACCTGGAAATGATTCTCTTGTTGACAGTTACATACTTTACCTACATATAAAGTCAAACACTGTGGGGATTGGCAAAATGAAAAAACAAAATCATAAAAAGAACCTTTGCTCATTTATGACTCATTTGGTTGGCATTGTTCTTTAGATGTTACAACACATTCTCTAAAGGGGAAAGTCAAAATCTATGCTTGACTTATCTTGAGAGACTGCTGGGCCTCCAACCACTTCTAGGCAGGTAAATTTTGGCTATTTATTGCTGTAAAATAACCCATCCCAAAACAGTTTAAAATAACATCAATCTTATTTACTCTGACTTTGCAATACGAGCAAGGCTCAGCAGGAATGGTTTGTCTGTGCTCATATGTGTAAACTGAGGCAGCTCCACTTCAAGGAGAGGCAGCTAGCCACTCACATGGCCAGCAAGTTGATGCTCAGTGTTGCCTGGGAGGTCGGCCAAGGTTGAGGTCAGTGGCCTTGACTCTTCTTTATGTGAGCCTCTCTGCTTAGACTAACCTATAGCATGACAGCAGGGCCCAAAAGGGAGGAAGTAGAAGCTGCCAGTCCTATTAAAGCATCACTTTCTCCACATTCCATTGATAAAGAAACCATAGAACTAGTCCAGATTCAAGGAGAAATAACCCACACCTCTCAGTAGGGACAGTGACAAAGAATGTGTGCCATCTTTAAACAACTACTGCAGGGGCGTCTGGGTGGCTCAGTCGGTAAGTGTCCAACTTCGGCTCAGGTCATGATCTCGTGGTTTGTGGGTTCGAGCCCCACATTGGCCTCTGTGCTGACAGCTCAGAGCCTGGAGCCTGCTTTGGATTCTGTGTCTCCCTCTCTCTCTGCTCCTCCCCAACTCACACTCTGTCTCTCTCTCAAGAATTTATTCTCTCAAGAATAAATAAACGTTTAAAAATTTTTTTTGAATAAAAAATAAATTAAAAAAAACACAATTACTGCAGATTTTACCTAAGACCAGACATTAAATCAGGGAAGAGGACATCAATGCCTTCCTTAATCTTAAACCAAGACGGCGTTTGACATCAGTGCTTCTCAGTATGTGGTCCCCAGACCAAAGCATCATCCAAGAACTTGTTAGAAATGCAAATTCTCAGGTCCTACCCCAGACTTAACTGAAGAAGAAAGTCTACTTTATGTTAAGGTTGAATATTTTTCCCTCTCACTCTGAATTTTGTTAAACCAGTTGTTTAGATTGTTATGATGAAAATGGATTTAGTTGTAGTCAACAGCTATGTTTACTTAGAAGAGAGAATAACAAATGAAGCTGAAGATCTGGATTTACTTGAAGCAATACACAATGTTTACATATGGTTTAACGTTCTAAAAATATTTATTGGGGTTTCTACATAATAGATTTGTATCTCCATGGTGGTTAATCTTCAGTAAATATGTCTTTAGCATCACGTGGCTTTTACTTACTAGGCGCTGTCTTATTAAATTCCAATTAAATCCATACGTGAGAACGTTAATTTAAAGTGCTACCAGAAGGACTGATTACAACGTCAATTACTGGCATGAAAAGAAAAAATGGCGCCTCCACTTGTTGGTACCCAAAGAAAAGCAATCAAAAAGTTGCATGGTCACCAAGCAATCTGTAAACAATCTTTCAGATTGTATCTGCTTAAAAAAAGATAAGAAAAGGAGGCCATGAAGCTCATGTATAATTTCAAGAAAAACTATAGTTATTATAATAAAAATCTGTCATTAAAATTAATAGCAACATGCATTATATAGATTTCTCTATCTACATACACATGCACACTTACTTACACACTACACAGAGCATGACCATGGAGAGGAGATAGAAAAACTACAAAAAGCTGACACAGAGCCAAATAATACTTCATAGCCCTGAAATTTTAATACCCCTGAGATGCTCCCAGCTACACAGCCCAGTTGGATTTTAATAGATATAAGGAGAATCTTGGTCCACAATGGATGAAGAAAATGTTTATTTATGTTTACTGTGCTCCTTTAAAGAGCAAGTGAAGTCTTGAATGCATTTGAGAAATATTTTATCCAAAAAAAAAATTTTTTTTTAAGTTGGTTCTTAAGAGACGAGTCATTTATCATCTGGACATTCAGTCTCTTTTCCAGGTAGTGTAAAGTATATTTGTTGTAGTTTAGTGTGATCTTTTCAAATAAAACTTCTCTAAGTCTCTTTATAGATTCCCTTAGGGAAGCTGACTGCCTCCTCTCCTCAGAGAGTGTAATATTTAATTTACTTAATAGCATAACTCAGAACTCAGAGCCAGGGCGTCCCTTCCATGAGGCTCAAAACACTAGTCCACGTTAAAGACAGATATTCAAACATTCAGACGTTAAAGACAGATCTGAAAGGAGATACCACGTGAAATAGTGACTCTACTTACTCAGAGAAAATAGAAGCCGTGAGGCACTGAACTCCCCAACTTCCTTCTTCACATTTCCCAACAAAATCTTCTCCACTTTTTCCACCTTGTTCTCCTACCTCTTCTCTCAGATGAGAACAAGATTCTTGGCCCAAGGTGATTCTGGGCTCTCATTCCTTCCCTTCCAGACCCCTCTAAGACCTTCATTCACAGGTCTGTTTTATGCTACTTCTCATCAGCCTTAATGAGACGTCCCTAAGGGACTGGCACAGGCCCTCTAAATTTCCAGTTCACATGCAGAGCCCCAGGAAAGGAAGAAGAAGTGGCAGTTGGCAGTAAAGTGGGATATGAGGAATTCTGAGAAAGGCCAGGACAGTTTAGGGAACCTGAGGCACTTGGGAAGATGAAAACACATCACGGGACCTGGAAATACACTAAAGGCAAATTAGCATAGGGGCAGCCATACCTTTGTGGCCTTCGCCTGAAGTCTATAGGACTGTAAGTCTGGGTTCTGCAGCCTACTAACTGTGACCCTAAGTTACCCACCTCTCTAAATCTCTGTTCTTCCCCTGGAAAATGGAGCTCATCATACTTTCCTCACTGACATTGTAAAGACAAAAGGGGCTATGTAGGCACAGGGCCTTATAGAATGCCTGATGAGCTGTTGGGCTCCTTACATGTATTATTTTGTGTCCTATGAATAAAAGTCCAAGAATACTGATGGAAGCAAATACTGTTCCTCCCTGAGTGGCACTGGGAGGAAACAACATGGCTGCAAATATGCAAAGCAGCCTGGTATCACCCACCTCCTTACCTCTCATTCATCTTGGAGGCTTAGGGGACACACAAACCATCAGTTCTAACTGGGAAAGGCAAAGGATACACCCAGCAGGTGTTTAGCTCTTTGTTTTAATTTCAGGTTGTCTGCTTTAAACTGCCTCTGAAAGGTGGAGTATCCTGAATGATAAACTACAGATTAGGAATTCTATGAGTGAGGGTGCAGATTTTCCATTCTGCCTGTCCCATTTGAGGCTATCCCCTTCAGGCCTCCTGCCTGCTCTCAAAGCCCGCTGACATATGTTTTTTGTGTATAATACAGTGTAGGGAACAATAATGTAACATGATTCTTAACTAGCAGCTGCCTAAAGTGAGCATCATTATAGTTACTTGGTGCATAAAACCAAGCACGTGTCTTTTCCAGGTGGGGAGACCGAGGTAAGAAGGCAGGCGGAGAAAAGCAGCACAGAATAAATGAAGCCAACTTTGACTTTATTACTGTAAACCGGGGTCACTATTTCTGCCTCATTTGCAAACTTGCCTGGGGGAACTCTGAGCTGCTCTGGGCTGGCCTCAGGGCCTCGTTTGCATAATCCCTCTGAACTTCAGAAGGGACTGAGGTTTAGTCACAGTCCCTAATTCAGGCTAAAACCCCTTGGAAAGACGTGCTGGTTCCTGACCTGGGACTCTCTGGAGCTACTAAGAGCCCCAAGTCCAGTGGCTCTCAGGACCTTGAGATGTGGAGCCTTGCTGCTGGGCTTCCTCCTGTCTTAGAAAACAGAAGGATTCCAGTGAAAGAATGGAAGCATTTTTGCTGGCAAGACTCCTCATGCACAGGGTGCTTGGAGACCCATGAAGTTAAAGACTTAGAGTAACAAGCCAGAGGCCTGACTGGCAGGAGAGAGAGTGTGGGAGAAAGCAACGGGTTCCTTCCTGGCAGTCACAGGAGGCACTGTAGCAGCATTGGACTTGGGGTTTTTTTTCCAAAGTGTATCCTAAATGGCAGACCCCTCATCTCCGCCCCACCCCAGAGGGACATCCGTAGCTGATGGTTCTCTTACCAGCATGGGCATCTCTTGGAAACTTGTTGGAAATACATATTCTCTGGCCTTATCTAGCCCTGCTGAATCAGAAACCAGGGGTGGGGCGCAGACATCGGTGCTCTAACAAGCCTTCCAGGTGATTTCCATGCTCTAGTTATCTCTCTGGGTGACCGGGAGTTGGGTTGACTTCCCTGTTTTCTCTCATAGGTAGTTGTCTGTAGAGAGCTCCTCCTCACAGCCAATGACTTGGTCCTCTGAAGTCACCATTAGATGAATGGTAGAACCCGCTCATGCCCTTACAGTCCTGGGCACCACTTCACCTGCCTCACCCCCCAAGGCGGAGTTGAAACTTCACCATGTAAAGACCAGGTAATTGTGCCAAACTCTTCTGGAGTGTCCCCCTGTGTGGATTGCAGCTCTTCTCCTCTCCTTCCCTTCCTGGAGGCCCCTCTGCTTTACTCCTCACTGATCAGATGTGCTGTCCATTCACCCATCCCTCTCCTCAAATTAGTCAAGGCCTCCCACCACTCCTGATTCCAGGCAGCTTACAAATGCTTCTGCCCCCACGCATCTGCAGAACATGATCTGTCTGGTTTCCTGCTGATCTCCCAGAAGAGTGAACTCCAGTCTTCGTATTAGCTGGCTTCATCAGCAAGGAGTTCCATCTAGCTCCTGGAGACAAAGACAAGTGGTTAACTGAGGTACATGCTGGGGCTCCCCATCTGAGCTGTAACTCATGTTTTCTTAAAGTTTCTGTGACCAGTCTCATCTTGCTACCCAGAGGGTCATGGAAGGGAGAGGAGCTTTATTAGGGATTTGGGAGGGACACCACTTCAATTCAAATCCCAGTTTTCTTGCTTATTAGGTGAGCATGTTCTTCATTAAATGGCTTTAAGCCCCATCCTTGTGTGTCAGATTCCTCCTCTATAAAACGGTGATTAAAAATGCTTAACCCCTGGGGCTAAGAATCGAATGCGATAATATGTGTAAAGTTGAAGGTGTATTTACGTGTCATATAAATATTTGAAACCAGCAGTTGCCTTCGGTAGACATTTCCACTTAGTCAAAATGAAAATTCTACATTCTTCCTATTTCTTGTGAAATAATAAGCCTGGTCTTAACTACCTGAAAGGCTAGCTCACCTGACACTGGCAGACTGGCAATGGATGTCATTGCCAGTGATTTCCTTTAGATCAATGGGTCTCATCCTTCTTACATTGGAATCGCCTGGGTGCAGAGCTTTAGGAAGTACTAACGCCTGGGACTCACTCCCCAGAAATGCAGATTTCACTGGTTTGGGGCAGCCAAGGTATTAGCAATCTTAAAAGCTTCCCAGGTGGTTCTAATGCATAGAAGTCTCCTTGGACCTCCAGACCTCCACATAGAGGGGTAAGAAGGAGTGGAATTTGAAGGTTAGATTCATTCACCATACGAAACCAGGATTTTAGGGGTGCCTGGGTGGCTCAGTCGGTTATGCGTCCAACTTTGGCCCAGGTGACGATCTCACGGTTTGTGAGATAGAGCCCCGCATCAGGCTCTACGCTGACAGTGTGGAGCTTGGAGCCTGGACCCTGCTTTCAGATCCTGTGTTTCCCTCTCTCTCTCTCTGCCCCTCCTGCTTGTGCTCTCTCTCTCTCTCTCTCTCTCTCTCTCAAAAATAAATAAACATTAATTTTTTTTTTTTTTAAAGAAAGAAGCCAGGATGTTAGTAGGTGTTTTAGTAGGTGTTTCTTGAAAAACAGTGTTTCAATGCTAAATACAGCTGGAGATTTCTGGGTTAAATAACAGTAAATAAACAACTTCTCTTTGCTGTGGGACTTGTAAGACCTTTGGTATGTTAATGGACATTATCACTCTCCATAAGGAGGCTTGCTCATCAGTGTTTCTGACACTAATACAAACACAGATACTTTTAGAGTGTGGACTTCCTTGGGAACCTGGCAATCTGAGAAACATACTTTGGAAACATACTTTGATGACCATGCTTGAAACAGTGCAGGGAGCTAGGGGAAGCAGAGCCTAGGACAGTGTTGACTTCCTTCCCAGAGCATTCCAGCCCAAATTGCCCCACTCACCTCACTGGGAAGGAAGAGAGCACACAAAAGGGACACTGCCTACCCCTGTCCAGGGGGGAGAAACACTACACATCTGAGTAGAATTGTAGGAGACTCAGTCTTGGGCTGAGAATTTTTACTTAAATTAGAGTTCTTGGTTTCTAGGAATAGGTGTGACTTGGGAAACATGTGCATGAAGGAATGGTAAGAGCCTGGACCTGGGTCCAGAAACCTGAGTGTGATCTTCCGAACACTGCCTCGATACTCTGATTCAGTTTTATTAGTAAAGCTAAAATTGGGGCTGGAAATACCATGTGTGGGAAATAAGCTTAGGAATTCCCTGAACTTGCACCAATGGGTTAACAGGGCATAAAGAATTAGAAAGCCACAGGATGAACACATACAAGATTAAGTACAACAGGTTAGGTAAACAGGGCAAAGGCCCCCAGTACAGGACAAAGGTATAGGAATAGAAAAGCCTCAGGATGAAAGCATCAAAAATGAGGTTAAAAAAAAAAAAAAAAAAGATTAGGTATTCAGGGTGGAAACGTCCCCAACTTAGTACAATAGCAGAAAGCTGCTTTCATAGGAAGGAGGGACCAAAATAGGTAAACAGGTACATAGGACTATAGACCTCAGCAGGGTGAAGTTGCCCAGAGTGGAGCTAATTAGCAAAAGAAAGGTGCCTGTTGACCCTGAGGTAGCATGCTCTGTCTTTCTTGTCCCCTAGACCAGTTCAGGTAAACAGAGGTGGTGCCTCATGTTGGCTGTAAACAACCTTCTGCCCAGCACCAGAATTTTGTTTTGTATTGACCCAAACCCCTAATACTACATGTCTTCAAAACCTCCTTTCCCCCATGCCCATGAGCTAATGTTCACAGTTTCATTGTCTCTTTGTGCATGCTCATCATGTTTGTAAGCTTTCTAATCCTAATAAAAACGGAGCAAGGACCCTTACTTGGGACACTTGTCTCCTCCCGGACATTAGCCTCTCTCACATTTCAATTCTGCATCCTGCTCTCTTGCTGGACAAGAGAGAACTCCAGACCCAGAAGTCTATAACAACTATATAGTCCCTAATTTCCATGAGTCAATAGTGTGGCTGTTAAATTATGGAAAGAGCCTAAATGTCCATCAACTGATGAATGGATAAGACGTTGTGGTTTATATATATAATGGAATACTACTTGGCAATGAGAAAGAAAGAAATATAGCCTTTTGTAGCAACGTGGATGGAACTGGAGAGTGTTATATTAAGTGAGATAAGTCATACAGAGAAAGAGAGATACCTTATGTTTTCACTCTTATGTGGATCCTGAGAAACTTAACAGAAGATCATGGGGGGAGGGGAAGGGGGAAAAAAAGTTACAGAGAGGGAAGGAGGCAAACCATAAGAGACTCTTAGAAACTGAGAATAAACTGAGGGCTGATGGGGGAGTGGGGGGTGGGAGGGAAGTGGGTGATGGGCACTGAGGAGGGCACCTGTTGGGATGAGCACTGGGTGTTGTATGGAAACCAATTTGACAATAGATTTCATATTAAAAAAATAGTGTGGCTGTTAATTTTATGTGTCAACCTGACTGGGCTATAGATGGTAAAACATTATTTCTGGGTGCTCCTGCGAAGGTGTCCCTGGGAGAGATTAGCATTCAAATCAGTAGACTGAGCAAAGCAGATGGTGCTCTCCAAGGTGGGTGAGCATCATCCAATCCACTAAGGGCCTGAATAGAATGAAAATATGGAGGAAAGGCAAACTTGCTCTCTCTTGAGCTGGGACATCCATCTTCTCCTGCCCTCTGATATCAGTGCTCCTGGTTCTTGCACCTTTGGATGCTGACCAGGACTTCCATCCTTATCACTCTTAGTTCTCAGGCATTCAGACTCTGAGTTGTACCACTAGCTTTCCTGATTCTCCAGTTTGCAGATGGCAGATTACAGGACTTCTCAGCTTCCATAGTCACATGAACCAATTCCTATAATAAATTGTGTGTGTGTGTGTCTGTGTGTGCGGCTCCTACTGACTGGTTCTGTTTCTCTGGAGAGCCCTAATATGAATAAAATGTGCTTTCTACTTCACTCTTATCTTATACAATTCCTTATAATGTTTCAAACTTTTTCACTGTCTCATTGGACTCAGACATCAATGCTTTCTGGCAGGTCACGTGCAGTTTTGGTTATCCACAGTTTTTCAGCTAAGAGAGGTGAGCTGATCTGTCTGGGATTATAGAAATCAATGTTGGATCCAGTCTGAGAGCACAGACCTCGCCATGAGTTACTTCCATAGCTCTGTACCTGCTTTAGGAGTACAGACTCAGAATTCTCTAGTGGGAACCCCCTTTTCCCATGGATGCGTGTTCCTGTGTGAAGTCACCCTACCCTTAATGCCCTTAGGTTACCACCCCTGCCTCTGTCTACACTAACTCATGTCCACTGCAGAGGGTGGGAAGGGTGACTTAAGTGACTGGAAAGCTTGGGAGCAGAGGGTGAGCCTCCAGGCTTAGTCCCTTCCGAGATATGCCGTGGGCCTCTGCAGGGTCTACAGACAGCACACATTGTCTCCCACTCTGGCCATGCGGCAAGAGTGGGCCCTCAATTTGTGGAGAGAAGTCGAATTCAGAGTAGGGTTAGCGGGTCCTTTTGCTGCACACTCAGCCATGTCCTTCAGTAGAGCTTTTCTTACAAAAGCCTATTTTGATCTCAGTCATTTATAACTCCTGAGTGTGGCTCTGTTACAACAGATTCCAAACATGGGTAGGGAAATGGGACACTATTTGTCCCCCCCCCCAAATCTTACATATATGATAGCTGAATCAAATATTAATTTATTTGTTAAAGGTACTTCTTTTAAAGCTAGTTACAAAAGATGCTCTACATCATACGTGGTCAGGAAAATGCAAATTAAAACAATAATGAGATACCACCACACATGTAGAATGCCCCAAATCCAGAACACTGACAATGGCAAATACTAGTGAGAATGTGGGACAGGAAATTTCATAATGCTGGTGGGAATACGAAATGGTACGGCCCCTTTGGAAGCCAATTTGGAGGTTTCTTACAAACTAAATATACTTTTTACCATAAAATCCAGCAATCATGCTCCTTCATATTTACCCAAAGGAGTTGAAAACTATAACTACACAAAAACTTGCACATGGATGTTTACACAGCTGCCAAATCTTCGAAGCTACCAAGATGTCCTTCAGCAGGTGAATGGATGAATAGACTATGGCACATCCAGGCAATGAAATATTATTCGGCACTAAAAAGAAATGAACGGGCCATGAAAAGACATGGAAGAATTTTCAATGCATATTGCTAAGTGAAGGAGGCCAATCTGAGAGGGCTACATACTATATGATTTCATCTATATGACATTCTGGAAAAAGAGAAACTATGGAGACGGTAAAAATACCAGTGTTTGCCAGGGATTAGGGTAGGAGAGGGATGAATAGGTGGTATAGGATGATTTTTAGGGCAGTGAAAATACTCTGTATGATACCATAAGGACAGATACATGCCATTAAACATTTTCCCAAACTCATAGAATGTATAACACCAAGAGTAAACTGTAATATAAGCTATAGATTTTAGATGATTATGATGTGTAAATGTAGGTACATCAATCGTTAAAAAAAAAAAAAAAAGGTACCGCTCTGGTGGGGGATGTTGATAATGGGGAAGGTTTTGCATGTATGGGGGCAGGGAGTATGTGGGAAATCTCTGTACCTTCCCCTCAATTTTGCTGTGAACTTTAAACTGCTCTAAAAAAACCAAAGTCTAAATAAAACAAAATAAAATAAAATAAAATAAAATAAAATAAAATAAAATAAAATAAAATAAAATAAAAACACATTGCTTCATACTCTTGCTGCTGTCTGATTACAAAGATGACCACCTACCTTTGCAAAGCACTAACAATGTGAAGGCCTAGTAAAATAAATACAAGTCTTGGCTTCCTATTACTAAGGTTCAGACATGTGATTTAATTTCCTCCGATCAGACCCACATGCGAGAGCTTTTGATCCGGCAGCGAGAAAATGAACAATCATGCAACTTCTACTTTGCAACCTAGGGTAGTGACAGAAGCAGGTTTGTATGACCAGAAGTAGAGGCGGAGGCAGCAGAGGCCACTTTCTGATCCTGTTTGGGGCAGGGGGATTCTGAGAGTGGCAGCAGAGGCAGCAGCTCCTTCACCAGGACACATCTGCAGGATATTTCTAGGAATTGCTCTGGAAATCAGCCTAGGGTTTCCCTCTAGCCCTCCCAAGCCCTCTGGGAGTTAGAGAAAGCAGCCTGGGCTCCAGCCCCAGCTCAACCGCCGACTGCGTGATCTCAGGCAAGTTATCTAACTGCTATGTGCATCAGCTTCTTTGTCTGAAAAAATGGAGCCACTAGGTAGCTGCCTTACAGGGCTGTTGTGAAGTACCAAGGAATTCATATATGTAAAGCATGTAGAATACAGTCTGACATGCAGAAACACATTAATATTGGTCATTATATGATTGCAGTTGCTGCTGTTATGTAGTGCCTTGTATTATAACTCTAACTACCTAGAGTGGATTCTCTTGCCTATGACTAAGCGCACTGATTAATACAGAGAATTTATGCATTTTATGTACTTGATTTTCCAGGTAAAGAAGTATTAACACGCATATGCATTTGTGCCAGAAAAGGCCAAAAACTCAGGATAAAAATGTGTAGGAAATTAGCAGGATTTTGATAGGTCATGCAGTATTTAAAGTATAAAATTGACGGGGCGCCTGGGTGGCGCAGTCGGTTAAGCGTCCGACTTCAGCCAGGGCACGATCTCGCGGTCCGTGAGTTCGAGCGCCGCATCAGGCTCTGGGCTGATGGTTCAGAGCCTGGAGCCTGTTTCCGATTCTGTGTCTCCCTCTCTCTCTGCCCTTCCCCCGTTCGTGCTCTGTCTCTCTCTGTCCCAAAAAAAAAAAAATAAGTAAACGTTGAAAAAAAATTTTTAAAAAAAAGTATAAAATTGAATAAAGACAAATTTTTTAAAAACATTAAGGGAGCCGAGAGATCACAGGAGGAAAGGCAGAATGTAAAACAAAACAAAACAAAACAAACCTAGCTGTGTTACACCTGTAATGCAACTGTATTACTAAAGGAAGTGGGGGAAAAGTGTGGACTTAGGCAACTTTGGAAGTAAACAAAGATTGTAAGACTAAAGGCAGGAGAAACTGTATGTAATTAAGCACTGTATTGTGGTTAATAAGGTTTTTCCTATGAGTTAACAATTCTGATACTGATTTACATGTGTACTGGAATTGAACAATTCCGCAGACAAATGGCAGATGATGGGAGCCAAGTTTTTCTACTTTTGGAGTACAAGATGATAGATAAGGGGAGACGTCTAGAATGATCCATATGGTAATAGATTAGAGTTGGGGACATCAGTCTGAAGTCATGTTTAGCTAATATAGATACAGAGGGTCAAATATAGAAATACTTATAAGTAAATGCGTATACATGGGTTATTATATTCAATATATTTCTTTTTTCTGTCAGCAGAGATGTGCTAAAAGAAACAATACCCCACCAGCATACCTAGTACCCTGATCTTGGTTTATAATACCATTCTGCAATAAATGGAATAAACGCTCCGTGGAAAAGTGACTGATTCTAGAACTAGTGAGGGAAATATAGAAGATAAACCTGGAGTGGCTTGTAGTGCCAGAAAATAAGAAAGGACTTTAAAAGAAAACAAAACAGGGGCGCCTGGGTGGCTCAGTTGGTTAAGCGTCCGACCTCGGCTCAGGTCATGATCTCACGGTCCTGTGAGTTCGAGCCCCGCGTCGGGCTCTGTGCTGACAGCTTAGAGCCTGGAGCCTGCTTCCGATTCTGTGTCTCCCTCTCTCTCTGACCCTCCCCCATTCATGCTCTGTCTCTCTCTGTCTCAAAAATAAATAAACATTAAAAAAATTTAAAAAAGAAAAAAGAAAACAAAACAAAATGATAGGGGCTCTGTCAATAGGACACAAGAACCAACTTCAAGAGCCAAACTGGCCAAAGCTGGAAAAACATAAGCACCAAAATAAATAAAGTCATGTTGATTTATAACCCAAAGTGTAAAATAAATATCCATGAGTCTATACTGACATAAATAAATGATTGAATAATACATAACTGAGGGAAAAAAGGATAATCTGCTGTGTTAAAGAATTCTAAAGAATTTGTGTACATACTCCACCTGAAGAAGATAATGAGTAAATCTCTATTCTTTAAGTATGGGCTACATAGAGTGACTTCCTTCCAAAGAGTACACTACGGAAAGGGGAAGGGAAGAGAGTAACTTCATAGTGGAAATTCTTGACAAATACCACCTTATCCGGGTGATCAAGGTCAACATCAATAGTCATAAGTCATATTGATAATATGTACCCTAATATGATGTGATGAGAATGTCGGTTACCTCTGTGGTCTTCTTCCCCAAAACTCATAACTCCATTCTAATCATGAGAGAAACATAATACAAATCCAAATTGAGGGATATTCCAGAAAACATCTGATCACTACTCCTCAAAATTCTCAAAGTCATCAATATTAAGGAAAATCTGAGTTACTATCATAGTCTATAAGAGCCTAAGAAGACATGACAACTAAATATAATATGGTATCTGAATGGGGTCCTGGATCAGAAAATTAATATTGATAAAAGACTAAGCAGATCTGAATAAAGTATGGACCTTACATTTTTTTTAAGTGGATGAAGAAATTTTGAAAGAGAGGATAGCCAATGACAAAAGCCTTACTGGTATCGATATTTTAAAATCACAGACCCAGCCACTGGAATGGAGAACTCTGTCAGACAAAGAAGCTCTTTTGGATTCTATACCAGATGCACAGAATTCCAGCTGGTGGTGGACTGTATTCTAGTCACAGCTAAAAGTTGTGATTTGAACTGGCAATAAGATGTAAAAAAAAAAATCTATGTTGACCAAATCCTCTAGTACAAAAGTGGAGTTAAATCTGCTTTAAAGGACACTCAGGAATTTGGCAGAATACATCTCATTGATAAAATTAGTAGAACCCTGAAAAAGATTGGTAGCTGAGAAAATGCAATAACAATCACCTGGAGCACTCGGTCAAGACTATTGTGCTGCCCAATCCCAGCTGAGCAGGTAAGAGAGGATGCCATCTAAGAAATGGAGGAAAAATTGAAGAACCAGAATTCTTTCTAAAATCACAGAAGAGTAAATTAGAAATGGAATAAAACATTAGCAGCATTTCTAATAGTATCATTTTGCCAAATATGAAATAGAAACTCAATTGAAACAACAATTTAGGAGGGCATTAAACTTCTGGGAGGCAGCTCCAGTCAAAATCTAAGGCACAGGGTCCTGCATATAACAATTATTCCAGAATATGCAATGGATGCTTTTTTAAAATATACGATTACTCTTGCTTCTAAACAGTTGCTCTCTCATGCCAGATATAGCTCATTTTGTTTAGTCTTCAAAAACAATTATACCTCATAGAACTGGCTCAAGGTGTGTAGGAATATATATTTATCTAAATATATGTGCACACCTGTATAAACATGCATATTGTATGGCAACTAACAAGATTTAAACTTTTGAGCATTAATCAGGCAATGCTTAATGATATTTTAAAAACATAATAGTTCCTCATCTGATCTTCTAAGGAATGTTGTGATGCAGTAACACCAGGTATTAGAATTCTCATTTTACCGAAGAAGAATTAAGTCCAGAGAGGTTAAGTGACTTGCACAAGGTCACAGAGTTACTTCATTAGAAGAGCTTGCAGCACAGTTAGGCTAATAAAAGACATCCGGGCACATAAAACATCCTGAGAATAATTAGAAGCTTGTGATTCTCTGAATCAAATTCCCAAGCTCAAAAGATGTCCTCCTAACTAAAAAGAGGTCCACACAAACAAATCATCCTTGTCTGCCTAAGAAATACAGTTGGTTCTTTTCGAGGATGAAAAACAAGCTTGCTTTCTTCAAGCTTGCAGATGAAGTAGAAATATTGGTGCAAGACTTTTACACTTCATTAACTGTCATCCAGAGCAAGGAAGATTTGTGGCTTGCTTAAGGGATCGTTAGGCAGGGGTATGACAAATATGCCAATAGGGTTAACTCTTTAGTAACAGGCCATGTCAACAGACCGGGAGGCCACCAGACCCCAAACAAAGGCAATGATGATGTCAATCACCCTCAGAGTAAATTTTTTTGAGTCCTCAAATTAAAAACTTTTTTCTAGAAAATTGTGTTTTTGGAATGGTTTTTATATGCTTTTTGGTGGTTTCCATTTTAAAATAAATATTTATAAGCCACCTCTGGAAGACCTATGTTGTTAGTATCAGATGCTATAAATTGAGTATTATAGCCATCAGCTCCAGATTCCTAGTTCTCTAGATTTATAACCAGCATTTCGCACGTGCCAGAGTGAAGGACAAAAGCTGAACTAAAATCTATGGCAGAAAAGAACAATTAACACATAAAGTGTGCTTTCAGATTCAAGAGAATTGGTATTCTGCCCATGACATGTTGTTTACTCCAAAATAAATTTAAAAAGAATTGACTGATTTGGACCAAATTTATAACCAAAGGGCATTGCATTGAAAGAATACCTGAAATGTGATGTGGGGGTCAATTAGTCATCTTGAAAAGAAATAGTAACTCAAGCTTCTCAAACAAACTTATCTTCAATTGAGATTTTATCTTATTGGTAGTTGTCCTGGATGGAGTTCTAGTTGACAGGAGCAGTGGTTTAGGTCCACTCTGTTCTTCTGTTGCTAACATTTGCTTTTCATTTGGGTGATCAAAGTCTTCTGTGTCCCTTTAAGTAATCAGTGCTTGATATTAAGTGAATTGTACTAGATTTATTCAGAAGTAAGTCAGGAGAGCTTGTATTTCACAGAAGGGATGTAGACAGTTAATATTTCTCCATGCTGAAAACTGCAACCAAGGCATAAGCTGTTATTTATGGTAACAAACAATTACCCATCACAATAGAACTAAAAACAGAAATCTGATTCATGAATATGCTCTCACTTATTCTTCCCTGCTGTGGACTTTATTAGTCCTTTTCAGCCCTGGGACATATTGAGAAAGAGTGTTCTGTACATGCACATGAATGGCTGTGTGTGTGTGTGTGTGTGTGTGTGTATGTGTACACGTGTGTGTGCATGTCAGATAGTTAATAACATGTAATTCCACTCATTTTTTATAATAAATACGAAGTAACAGCATCTAGTGTGTAGCAAATGAGTATGACAAATGTTCTGAAAACTTTAATCTAGAGCAAAGATTATTCTCAAGATTATTACAGATATACTTTTTTTAGATAAGATTACAAATATAATCTTTCAATGAGTGATACACAAATTATTGTGACAATCCTTTGAGACCATAAGTATGTTGTCAAAGATCAATTATTAGGTAGTTATTCACCTCTGATTCAAACTGGTATAGAGAATATTTGTGTTACTTTCTGCAATACAAGCGCATATATTATACCATATGCCATTGATATTAACTCTCTATTGCAAAATTCTTTTACATGTCTGACCTTGCAATCAATGGCAAAACTGCCAACCAGGTGGCGGTTGCAATGTAGGTCCCATTGCATACTCATTCATGAACTTGGCCATAAATATTATTATTACTTCAATTAAATTGAATAATTTGTTAGGCCTGAAATGAAAAGCACGTTGTAAAAGACAAAAAATGTCATACAGGACCTTTTCTTTCATTTTTATGTGGTCTAATTAACCAAACTTTTTTTTAGTACTCCATGAGTATTGAATTATCATTAGAAAGATTTTCCCCAAGCTAAGATTTAAAATGTTCCTACATTTTACTTTTTATTTTTATGGTTTTATTTCTTATTCTTAAATCTTTGATATTTTCAGAGTTTATCTTCATATTCTATCATTTCTCCCACTTATTATATTCTAAATTTGCTCATATTCATTTTAAGCCATTTCTGGTCTTTCGATTATTTTCCTTTTATCCATTCACCAATTTATGCACTGGCATCCCACTATTTTAATAATTGGAACTTAATAATAACATTTTAGGGGCGCCTGGGTGGCGCAGTCGGTTAAGCGTCCGACTTCAGCCAGGTCACGATCTCGCACTCCGTGAGTTAGAGCCCCGCGTCGGGCTCTGGGCTGATGGCTCAGAGCCTGGAGCCTGTTTCCGATTCTGTGTCTCCCTCTCTCTCTGCCCCTCCCCCGTTCATGCTCTGTCTCTCTCTGTCCTAAAAATAAATAAACGTTGAAAAAAAAATAAAAATAAAATAATAATAACATTTTAATACATAGAAAAAACTACGGACACCTCACTTATCTTTTTTTCAGAGTTTTTCCAGCTATACTTATTTTTCAGTTTTTATAAGAGCTTTAAAGCACCTTGTTTCCAAAAACATTTGTAGTGTTGATTTTCTTAAATTTAAAAATTAACATGGAAGAATTGATATTTTTATAATATTGAGGCTGCCTATACAAGAACATGAGTGTCAAAGGTGGTTAGCTGTTCACCAAAACAGTTCCAAAGCTGCTACTAGAAAGAGGAATAGAGAGAAACTAATAGGAGAGCAAGTTTGCTGTGTCACTTCTAGATCAGAGTATTTAGTAAGAGTGTGTCTTTGCCAGGCTCTCTTTCTCCTTCTACAAGCTGGAGTCAGAAGACCAAGCAATTCTAGCAGATAGGAAATCAAAAAGATGAAAGGAGCCTGGGTCCCACAGTCACTTGGGCATGGCTATTCTCCAACAATAGATACCTGCCTCAGATTGAGCAAGAAATCAGTTTCAATTATATTTAACTTACTATACATTTTAGGCTCAAATTTTACGTCAGGTAACACAACATAATTAATACACTATCATATCTCTTTCCATTTGGTCATTTGTTCTTTTGAGTTTTCTAGGATTGTTTTAAGGTTTTCTTCCTATAAGTCAGCACATTTCTAATTAGTTTTATTCATGGATATTTTACCTTTTTAGTTGCTCTTGTAAATGGGATATTTCCCCCATTATGTTTTCTAACTGGCAATTGTTTGTATATATGAAAACTGTAAATTTCTGTACATTATTTTTTTACTCCACTACCTTGGTGAATTTTCTTATTGTTTATTGCCGATTTCTGTTAATTACCTTAGATTATTCATATCAAATCCAAATTTTATAGGTTTATTTTCCCCCACTTTGAGATTTCTAATTTCTCTATCTTGTTGAATTTCATTGAATAGCATCTGCCATATAAATATAGTAGGGGCACCTGGGTGGCTCAGTCAGTTAAGCACTTGGCTTTGGCTCAGGTCATGATCTCACAGCTTGTGGGTTGGAGCCCCACATCAGGCTCTGTGCTGACAGCTCAGAGCCTGGAGCCTGCTTCAGATTCTGTCTCCGTCTCTCTCTGCCCCTCCCATGATCGCACTCTGTCTCTCTCTCTCTCTCAAAAATAAATAAATATTTTAAAAATTTTTAAAAACTAAAATAGTCATAGTAGACAGCCATGTCTAGTTTGTGACTTTGGTGGAAATATCTCATGTGTTTCCCTCATTAAGCATGATGTTGGCTTTGTGGAAATATCTCATGTGTTTCCCTCATTAAGCATGATGTTGGCTTTGGGCTAGGATAGATATACTTTATCATTTTGAAGATACCATTGACTGATTATTTTATCATTTTGAGCAATAATAAATATTAACTTTTATCAAATATTTTTCAGTGTCTATTTTTCTCCTTGGGTCAATAATTATGATAGGTTATTAATGTGTTATAATACTGAGAACACTGCATTAATTGCATTACTAGAATAAAATTGATTTGCTCATATATTTGGGTCTTTTAATGTTGTACTAAATCCTTACTAATGATTAACTTAGGGTATTTACATTAATCTTCACATGTGGAATTTATATAGAAAGTTATTTATAACTTTTTTTTCTGTGCAATCATTATCAGGCTTTGATATCAATGATTTCCTCACTTCATTAAGAATATGTGGACTTATTCCTTCTTATTCTTTATTCTTGAAGAGTTGAAATAATGTTCTTTAATTGTTTCATAGAATTCTTCTATGCAAACAAAAAGAACCTAGTAAGTTTATCTACTTATGTTCAAAATAGCATAATAATATATGCTCTATCTCTTCTAAGGTCAGTTTTGATAAATTTTGCTTTCCTTGAAAATAATGGATACAAGCCAAATTTTCAAAATTATTTGTATAAAGTTAGACAGTCAGATTGAAACTTTCCTATCATTCTGTAGTTAATTTCTTCTATCATTTTCTTATATGTTTATCTGTCCTCCCAAAAAAGATATTTTTCCTCTTTGTTTGAATTACCTACTGCTTTACTTACTCAATTTTTAAAAATTTTATTCTATTTTTTGGACATAGTTCTCTGGTAATTTTTGGTTTTCCAACTCATTAATTTCTGATTTTATTTATAGTAATTTATTTGTTATGCTTTTCTTCAGTTTATTGCTGTTTTGCTAACTTTCTGAATTGGATTGCTCATTTATTATATCATTCTTTTTATTGATATAAATATTTAAAATTATGAGTTTTTCCTTTGGTCACTCCTTTGGCTATGTTTCATATGTTAGGCAGTCTGAATCAGGGTGTTTTAATTATAATTTAGATATTATACAATTTTGATTATATGTCATAACTGATCCTGAAGTTGTATAAGAGCTTTTATTTTCTTAAATTTTCCAGTTGGACGATATTTTTTATCTAATTTTTTTCTTAGAAATTTATTCTTTTTCTTCTTTCTTTTTTAAAAAAAATTTAATGTTTATTTTTGGGGGAGAGAGAGAGAGAGAGAGAGAGAGCGCGCGTGTGCACGCAAGTGGGGGAGGGGCAGAAATAAAGAGGCAGACACAGAATCTGAAACAGGCTCCAGGCTCTGAGCTGTCAGCACAGAGCCCGACGCAGGGCTCTAACCCACGGACAGTCAGATCATGACCTAAGCCAAAGTCAGACTCTTAACTGACTGAGCCACCCAAGTGCCCCTGTTAGAAATTTATTCTTTGCATTATGAAAAATTCGTGTTTGTGGGGCACCTGGGTGGCTCAGTCAGCTGAGCATCCGACTTTGGCTCAGGTCATGATCTCACCGTTCTTGAGTTCAAGACTCCCATCAGGCTCTCTGCTGTCAGGGTGGAGACTGCTTCAGATTCTGTCTCCCTTTCTCTCTGCCCCACCCTGGCTCAAGCGCGCGCGCGCGCGCTCTCTCTCTCTCTCTCTCTCTCAAAAATAAATAAACATTTAAAAAATTATGTTTGTAAATTTGGAATTTTTTTTTCCTTTTGTGTATCTCCTTTACTAATATTACTACCATATTTGCAGCATTTCTAACACTTTTAGTCACCAAATGTGTGAGGTTTTTTCCCCCCAACCAAGCAATTCTCTGCAACACCAGTTGGGTCTCCTTTGTTTAATTCCATTCTGACACCATCTACCTGGAGATAGAGTCTGATCCCACAGGTTAAGGGTGCAGTCCTGAAAGACTACCCACTCCCCTTCAGATACCAATCAAATGTCCAGGTTGGCACCTGTGTTTCTGACCAATCAGCTATAAATCAGAAGTTATTACTACCCCTCCTTGGGTTTGCTTAATTTGCTAGAATGACTCTCAGAACTCAGGGAAACACTTGTTTATGTTTACTAGTTCCTTAAAGGATACGATAAAGGATACAGATGATCATCCAGATGAAGAGATACATAGGGCAAAGTCTTGGAGGGTCCTGAGTGCAGGAGCTTCTGTCCCCGTGGAGTTAGCATGTGTCACCCTCCTTGTATGTGAATGTTTTCCTCAGCCTGGAGATTCTGTGAACACTACTATTAGGATTTTTATGGAGGCTTTATCATGTAGGCAGGATCAATCATTAACTCCATTTCCAACCCTTATCCCTTCACAAGAGGTTGTGGGGGTGGGGGGCGGTGGAGCTGAAAATTCCAAGTTTCTAAATCAAGGTTTGGTCTTTCTGGTGACTAGCTCCCATCCAGGAGCCCAACAACACTCACCTCATCAGAACACAAGACATTGCTATCGTCCAGGAAATTATAAGCTTTCAGGAGTCATCGATGGGTCGAAGACCGAACAAAAGATGATCCTTGTACTCTTATCACTTAAGAAATTACAAGTGTTTCAGGAGCTCTGTGCCAGAAACCAGGGACAAAGACCAAATATGTATTTTCTATTATCTTACAGTCTGTATTACTTATATTTCCTGGAATATATTGATATTTTTCTATAACCTAGTATATGGTCAATTGTTGTTACTATTCTCTAGGCACAGAAAAAATTGTTTATTCTCTATTTTCAGGGAACAGAAATAATTTGAGATATATCCATCTCATCTACATGTGAATCATACTATTTTGTTTTTGTCAATGTTTTTGATAACTTGTATTGTCAAAGATTGAAAGAGGTGAACTAAAGTCCCTTGTTACTTACGTTTCTTCTTTTCTTTTTATTCCTTGTGATTTCTACTTTATAAACTAGGATACCGTGTTATTTGATGTGTAGGTAAACATAACCATTAAAGATTCATGAGTTGCATGCTACATGATAAAACTGCCTTTACTTAACCCCTTGTTTTTGCCTGAATTCTACCATTTCTAATACTAGGATCATGACACTTGCTTATTTACTTCCCTTTTTGTTTATTTACTTTTGAGTGTTTGTTATTGTTTTGGAGAGTTTGGGGGACTTTTTTTTTTGGTTGGTTCATTTTTGTTTTTGGCATTGTTTAGCATACCTTTATTCACCTCTCATTTTCAACTTTACTGAATTATTTCATCTTGGCATATTACCTATACATCTTATAGCTTGGTTTGTTTTTCTGACCCACTCTAAAATTCTTTCCATCAGTGAGTTAAGCCTATTTACATTAATATGAAAAGTATGTTTACCTTAGATCTGCCATATTATGTTTTCTCTCCCTTCACTCTCCCTCATTTTAACTAGTGGTATATTTTCTTTTTTTTTTTTTTTTCAAGTTTAAGTTTATTTATTTATTTGGAGAGAGAGAGTGCACATGAAAGGAGGAAAGGGAGACAGGGAGGGAGAGAGAGAATCCCAAGCAAGTTTTGACCTGTCAGCACAGAGCCTGAGATGGGGCTCAAATTCAAGAACCATGAGATTATGACCTGAGCCAGAATCAAGGGTCAGATGCTTAACTGACTGAGCCACTCAGGCATCCCTTACTAGTGGTATATTTTCTTTGCTTCAATTTTGGGGCATGTTTCTTTAGACAGTATATATTAATTCTTCATTCTGAGAAACTATAAAAGTAACACACTTCCTCTTCCCTGACCACCTGTTTTTAGTTAATATTGTATTTCCTTATGTTTACCTTTGTACACTTAATTATGTCAATTTTCTAATAGCTTGAAATAATAGCTATTGACTATTATTTGTGAGACAGTAAGCTGAAATATTCTACTCCCACCTTCTTTTAACCTTTCTCTAAACTTTTGTTAACTGTAGCATTTCTATACTGTCAGGACACATGAGACTTATATTATGGTTCATTGCTCTAGTCTCCAAATGTGTACTAGTGTTAATTCTGGAGTAAAATGTATTTGATGTTCCTTGCCTTTTGTTATAAGTTTCCTAGTCATCTGTTGGCTATCTAGAATTTTCCTCAAAAAGGGCTCCTAATAACTGTTTCCTTAGTTTTTACATACTTATAAATTTATGCACAGCCTTTATACTTAAAGGACAATTTTGGTGCATAGAAAATTTTTGACTTATACTTTCTTCCCTTGAGTTTTTAAGTTTACTTTTTATATGAGATAGAGTGCAAGTAGGGGAGAGGCAGAAAGAGAGAGGGAGAGAGAGAGAAAATCCCAAGCAGGCTCTGCACTGCCAGCACAGAAACTGATGTAGGGATCGAACTAACAAACCATGAGATCATGACCTGAACCGAAGTGGACACTTAACTGACTGAACCCCCCAGGTGCCCCTCTTCCCTTGAGTTTTTTTTAAGTGTTGCACCATGACACTTTGTCATGGAATTTTGCTGCAATGGAGTTTGAAACCTGCCTAAATTTTAGTTCTTTATATAGGCTTTGATCTTTTGCCCCAATGCCAAGAGAATGTTTTAAAAGTCTTTACATCTAATGAATTCACTTGACTCGGTCTCAGTATTGATCATTCTAGGTCAGTGTTCCTTATCTCATGGTGTGAACTTTTGACATAAGTAAAATGTCATTAAATCACATGTTTTAAATATTTTTTTCCCCCCTCGGGGCACCTGGATGGCTGAGTCAGTTAAGCATCCAACTCTTCATTTCAGCTTAGGTCATGATCTCGCAGTTCCTAACATCAAGCCCTGTGTCAGGCTCTCTGCTGACAGCATGGAGCCTGCTTGGGATTCCCTCTCTCCCTCTCTCTCTCTGGCCTCCCCCATGCGTTCGTACACACACACACACACACACACACACACACACACACACACGCTCACTCTCAAAATAAATAAATTTTTAAAAATATTTTTTCTCTTCCATTTTTTGCTTTCATCTTAAGAGACTCCGACTATGCCAATGTGGAATCTTTTGAGATTCCTAATTACCTAAACATGCATCTATTTTTCAGAGTTGCACTCATTTTTGTGACTTCTCTAATTTCTTCTTCTGTGTCTATGATTGTTTTTCATAGGGTATGTTCTCCATTGTGCTTCTTACCGTGTTGTCTTCATTTCTGTGATGGCTGTTTGTAAGTTTCCTATTTCTCTCCTGAGATCTGACTTCTCGTGTTCTGTCTTCTCTTATTATCTGGCCATTTCTAAGTTCTTATATTTTTCATTGAATTCTTTATTTGTAGAAGTGATTGCTTTGTGTGGGTTTTTTTTCTCTTTCTCTTTCTTTTTTAATTTGTAGTGAAATATTGCTCACAATTTTCTTCTACTTTGTGGAAACGTTTTTCTGGTAAATGTTCTTTATGTGTTAGTAAGTTTTGATGTCCTTTTGCTTCTTTTGTTCTTAAAGTACCTTTGCATTGACTTAGTACTTGCTCCTCTTTGTCTTAGTCCTCATTGAATCCCTGGGCCAGCTGTTTGCAGGAAGTCCCTTCACTGGAGGGAAGAGTGCACTTTAGGGGAAGGGGGACGCTAGCAGACATTTATAACACAATCCACACAAATTCAGCATGTTGGTACAATTCTCTACGACGCCCCCCCCACCCCCATTCTCTCTACTGAATCCATTTTGTGACAGCTTCTGCTAACACTTCTGATTAACCCAGTTCTCACCTGGATTATTGTAAACAAAAGGTAGAGTTTCTGCATTTGAGGGATTATCCCTCCCTTCAGGAGGTGCTGGGGCATCTGAAGTAGCTGTCACCTACCCTTCTCCAACCCTCTTCTCTTCATGTCCTGCACCATTTCTCCTGGTTCTCAACTACTTTTGGTGACCCTTGACACATATTTTGGGATCCGTGACTTATACAGTTCTCCTAATCTCACCAAAAATAATTTCTAGGTCTTTGTTCCCTTCATTTGCTTCTGGAATGTTGGCAATTTCCAGGATGATAAGAATAAATGTCAATTTACAAAACCATATTCCTTCTAGAACTGATAGGATATCCTTTTAACCAGAACTCCATTCTCTTCCCCGCCCCCCACCCTGTCAGTCCATTGTATATGTTGGTGCCAAGTGCTAATCTTTTTTAAAAAGATCTATTTATCCATTTACTCAAAAGTCCACAGCAACTTCCTGCTGAATTCAAAATCTTTAACCTGCTATGCAAGGCTGAGTGCCATGTAACCCCAGCCTAAACTTTGAACATCCTTTCTTATTCTCTCATTCCTGTACGTATGCTCCCCATTCAGGCTTTTCTTTTCAACCTCTTTATTTTGTGCCATTTCTCTGTGCAAAATACTCTTTTTCCTTCCCTTATCTTTATATGAGTTTGTCCTACCATGAACCCCCAGCAGAAAATAATTTTTATCTTACTCTTAACTCATGTAATGTTTTTTCTATACTTACCTTTGAGACTCTGTCTTTCTCTCTGACATTATAGTTATTCACATTTCTTGTCTTCCCTCTTAGCACAAAGGCTCCAGAGAAAACAATCCTGCCTGATATATCTTGGTTTCCCACAAAACATCCAGCACAGTAAAAAATACCCCATAAATACGTGTTGAATGAATGAGGTCACTCTCAGTACTTGACAAGAATAAAAATAAATATTGCCTTAAAGATGAATAGTTTTTCAGGGCTTTAGGGACATCATCTTCCCACGTGGTAGGGATTGAGAATTATCTGCGGTTTGGTCTTTTCATAAAATAGAATTTTTAAAAGAACCATTTATCATTGAGGATGCCAACTCATTGAGCTCCAAGTATCTGTAGTTTGGCAGGTCTACTAGACCTATGCCTCTCGGTGAGATTCCTCCCTTCTTCCCTGGGTCTGCCTTCTCCACCCTCTCTATTTCCATAATCCCATCAAGATCCAAGTGGGCCTTTCCTTCACTCAAAGCTTCCCCACCCCCAGGACTCGGGGACAGGCTTTGTTATGAACTCTCAGGGCAAATAGGTTGAAAGTGAGACTTTTAGCAGAAATTACCTTACTCCAATAACACAACTGTACACAAGATACAGAAGAACTGTACACAAGATAAGAACTAAACTTCTTATCTTCCCAAGTAGACTGGATTCTTTGAGGACAGGGACAATATCTTACATCTTTTGTCTTGGGCTCTAATAGCTGGATCACATCCAATACTATTACCATGAGGCTTCTAAAAGCCTTAGTCAGATCAGCCCTACAGACAGCTTCCCCAGAGAGAATGGCCACATAAAATTCAGTCACAACATCTCAGACACATACAGTTCTTGACATCCTCCCTCAAGGACAAGTTTACCATCATCGTTTTCCCCTCTGGCACTTCCTGAGGCTACCAATTCAAGCCTTGACCACTATATAATGGACATGAATACTGAAAAGGTAATCCTGCACTGGGTTCTAGTAAACCAAAGTGTTCCAGTGGGTCATGCCATTCTAACCACGGAGAGGAACAGGAACAGGACAGGGAAAGGGAGGTAGGAGATAGGAAAAGCTGGAAAGGAAAATAAACATGGCGGGATTTATCCCTACAGCAGTTGGGGTGTGTGTGTGTAATGAAAATGACCCTTCCCTTCCCACTCAGGATATAATGGCTATTCCCCTCCAGTGTCCTTTGCCAGAGTCCCAGAAGGAAAGAATACATTGTAATTGTAGAAGACAATAGAACCCAAAACATGACAATACATGAAATCAGTACACGAATTAGGAAGCGTAAGTCATGTGTTCTTGACAGTGACCGTAGGGCAAAATTTTGTCAAGAGAAATAGAAATAAAGCTAAACTATGAGTGCCACCTGGTGGAGAGACCTGTCACTGCACTAGTCTCCCCAAAGTGAGAGGTGGGGTGGAACGAGGACTGGACAAGACCCTCAGCCCTTGTGCCCACCCTCTATCTCATCCTCGGCATTATGTCACTGCCCTAGCATGTGAGGAATAGAGGGTAGTTCCCTGAGCCCCCACCCTCTGAAGATTCTTGCTAGGAGTAGCAGGTTACACAGAACAGTGATGCAGGGGACAGGGTTAATGAGAGGGAAGGGGTGATGCCATCAGCTGGCACAGTAAAAGCAACAAACCTGATATTCACACATCTATGTATGCACGCATTCATACACACACACACACACACAATCCAAAGTGACCCTTCACCTTTCGCCATCTCCTGCAAAGGGGGAAATTTCCACTCTCCTCCTCTGGCTCCATTGCCCGTCAGGATCTCCCTTTGTCCTTGAAGTCCATTATGAAGAACTTTGTAAACCCTGGGGCATGTGGCTATAAAATCTATGGTAGGGCGAGCATCCAGGGGGATCAGGCCTGTGCCAGCAACTCTGTAAGACTCTCCCTGGAAGAGTTACCACTCATTCATCTTCTTTTCTACGTCAGCCCGCAACAGAGACTTGAATTTGTCGTGCGAGTCTGAATTGCTAGGCAAGACTACAAGAGAGGCTGGAACTGGACTCCTGGGTTCAATCTTCAAAGCGTTTCAGTCTAGCAGCTGCCGTTTCGGACAAGCTCCTTGGTGAGAGAATCAATGAGACAGCATTTATCTTCCTGACAGAACGGCCCCCAAAGAGGCTGTTTGTTTTTGAACTGGCAGTGCAGCTGAGGAAGATAGGACCTGGATCCCAGCCCCGCCTCAGTGACTTTGCAAAGGGACAGATTTTTCCTCTCCATGTTGACCAAACTGAGGCCACTCACGGAGCAGGAGCATGGGGGTTATAGGTCCCGCAGCCGGACAGAGGTCCTCAGCAGAGGCCAGACTTGAGAGACACGCCTGCTGTTCAAGCTGGAGCCTCCGTGGTAGGAGCTGCTGCCGTTGGCTGCCTTCCATCTGTGCTGCTAGAAGAGCAGGTGCCCAGGGCCAGTGCACCAGCTGAGTCAGACAGACCCGGTGGGACCCTGGCCTAGCCGCTAACCAGCCTTGTAATCCTTGTTCAGTCACTTAACCTCTCTGGGTCCCCTAGTTTTCATCTATAAAATGGGGGTAATATTGTTTTCCTCAGGGGATTATTATAAGAACTCACGAATGCAACAGTGTCTGGCACAAGTAGGCTCCCTATGAATCCCCTTTACAGTTGTTCTCTCTCTGGAAAATGAGGCAATAGCTCCTTATGTTTGTGTAGCTGTGTGTTTTCAAGCTTTTTGGGTATTTTTTGCACATACATTATAGCAATGAAAACTGGTATTACGTCAGAACATTTTTATTCTTATTTACCTTTTTAAATGTTTATTTATTTCTGAGAGAGAGAGAGAGAGAGAAAGAAAGCACGAGCAGGGGAGGGGCAGAGAGAGAGGCAGACACAGAATCCGAAGCAGGCTCCAGGCTCTGAGCTGTCAGCACAGAGACTGACACGGGGCTCAAACTCATGAACCATGAGATCATGACCCGAGCAGAAGTTGGATGCTTAACCTACCGAACCACCCAGGCACCCCTACATCAGAACATTTTTTAAACTATAATACAATAGTTGTTTCATTTTGGATTGTTTTAAATAATTAGCACACAGTTGCATTATTTTCATAATTTTCTCTTCTGTTTTTGTAAAGATAAAATGTTGTCCCTACAAAGTATAAATACAATTGGATATTTCACAAACTGGGAAATATTTTTGCAACCAATCTTGTGTTTTGCTGAGATAATACACCATAAGTAAATTATTTTTTTGGCATTGATATATTCCTCATTTTCTACAAAGCAGGCTTTTTTCCCGTTAGTAATAGAAATAGTTGTTAAACAGTTAAATGTGTTAGTCTGGTTCTGATTTTTTTTTTCCTGTAAATTTATTTTCAGCATACAAAGGGTAGAATTCATTGTTCCTGTCATATGGTTTCCATGAATGTTGACAAATGCATGGAATCATAGGTTCACAACCATAGTTGATACAGAACAGATCCACCACCCCCCAAAATTCCTTCATGCTGTCCCTCTATGGTCAACACCTTCCTCACCCTCAGCCCTTGGCAACCACTGGTCTACCCTATATCCCTGTTGTTTTGATTTTTCCAGAATATCATAGATATGGAATCATACACTGTCCTTTTGGGGTGTGGCTTTTTCACATGAAGCATTTGAAATCTATCCATGCCACTGCGTGCTTCACTAATTCATTCCTCCTCTTGCTAAGTAGTCATCAGAACTACTTTCAAAGACTTATCCATCAGTTCTCCTGCCTGATACACAGGCAAATGCAAACACAGGAGATAGAAACTAAGATATGGTCCTCAGCCTTAGGGAAGGTGTCATCCCACTGGCTAGCTAGCACCAAACTAGGCCTATCACTCAGCTAAGAGTCCCAGCTTGTTTTTGGGGAGTGAGGAGTTAAGTAGAGCCATCAAAAAAATAACGTCAGGGAGTCTTCATGGAGGAGGTGAGCCTGAATTGAGCTTTAAAGTAAGAGGAAGCTGGGGTGGTTCAGTTGCTTGAGTATCTGACTTTGGCTCAGTCAAGATCTCCTAATTCAAGCCCCCCATTAGACTTTGCACTGACAGTGAGGAGCTTGCTTCAGATTCTCTGTCTCCCTCTGCCCTCCCCAACTCGTGTGCTCTCTCTCAATAATAAATCAGTATTAAAAAAATAAAATAAAGTAAGAGGAAGCTTTCGGCAGGCAGAAGGACCCAGGGGAGAGCAATATGAGCCACAATTGGAGGAAAGGGCAGGGAACCCCTGTGTGATACAAGATAGGGATGGAATCTAAGGAA
Source organism: Felis catus (assembly GCF_018350175.1). Taxonomy (NCBI): domain Eukaryota; kingdom Metazoa; phylum Chordata; class Mammalia; order Carnivora; family Felidae; genus Felis; species Felis catus. The sequence goes on along the minus strand of NC_058379.1, from coordinate 70,878,408 downwards.
GAAAGGAAGCTAGTGTGGCTATGAAGGAGAGACTGGTAGGAAATGCATCAAGTAAAGGGGCCAGAGACCAGGTTAGGGGGCCATGTGGCCATTATGAGGACTTCAGATTTATTGTGAGTATGACAGTATCTGCTGGGAAGTTCCAAGCAGAGGATGGGTGTGGTCTAACTTCTGTAGTAGTAGGATCACCCTGGCTGTCTGCTCTGAACATTCTGCAGGCGACAGGGGTAGGAGCAAAGGACCCGGTAGAGGTGTTTTTTTGTTTTTTTGTTTGTTTTAATAATGCAGGTGACAAATAGTAATGACTTGTGCCAGCCATGGAGATGTTGAGTAGAACAGTGGGTGTATGAATCAGGGAGGAAGTTAGGGCTGGAAATGTAGAGTGTCATCTGTGCATAGATGAGTGAACAGGGTATACAAAGGAGGTGTCACAGAGGACAGGACATGAAGGGGAGAAGGGCCATGGAGATAGCATTGGTCCAAGCATGTGGGATAGGGGTCAGGGCATGGAGGAGAAGGAAAAGAAACTTAGAGATTGTTTAAAGGATGTCTCTCTGGGGGCGCCTGGGTGGCGCAGTCGGTTAAGCGTCTGACTTCAGCCAGGTCACGATCTCGCGGTCCGTGAGTTCGAGCCCCGCGTCGGGCTCTGGGCTGATGGCTCAGAGCCTGGAGCCTGTTTCCGATTCTGTGTCTCCCTCTCTCTGTGCCCCTCCCCCGTTCATGCTCTGTCTCTCTGTGTCCCAAAAATAAATAAACGTTGAAAAAAAAAATTAAAAAAAAAAAAAAAAAGGATGTCTCTCTGGCCTTGGGGATGAAGACAAAAGGTCCCCGTTTAAATCTTGGAATGGCATCAAGACTGGGGTCACCGTACTGGAAATAATTATTAGTGGATCACATTTAAATTTTAGTGCAGAAATACCTTTTACAACTGATGAAAGCACATGCTTTATATTATGAAAAAGGAATCAGCCTAATTATTTTTTTTACCTCAGTGGAAAAAATGCAAAATTTTTGTTTTGTGATAGTGTATCATCAAATGGTGGTGTGTGTTCAACTCAGTGCCTGAAAAGCTTCCACTCCTTCTGCTTTCCTCAAAAACATCTTATCTTGAACAGTCCAAATCTATAAACTATCTCAAATTGTTTCCAAAGTGGGCAGCATGCAGAGTTGGAAGAAATTCAAATTCAAATGCCAGAGTTCAGTTTCCTGCTTTAATGAAAATAATTGAAACTTTCAGGCTTGATAATGACTCACAAGGCCTCAAGGTCATCATCCTAAATATCAGTGGTCTTTGTCCCCCGTGGAGAGAGACGATGCCTGAAGAGCACTACTCCGTTGAACCTAGAATTTGCATTCACTGTTGGGAATTGCATGTTTATATATTTAAAAATTCTCTTTTCTTAATACAAGCTAATTCTGGTTTTTAATATAGTTCCCTGAGGTGATACATATTCTTCTAATATGAGTCTTTCTCCCAAAGGAGGACCCTCTTCAACTTCCCCATCTCAGGGAATGGTCCACTAGCCATCCCATCACCAGATTGAAGCCTGAGAACCATCTGGTCTCCAATGTCATGTCAATCATCTGCAGTGACTTTCCTCAGTGACTCTCTGGTCCATCTCCTTTCCTATTTATTTATTTATTTATTTATTTATTTATTTATTTTTGAGAGTGGGGAAGGGGCAGAGAGAGAAAGAGAAAGAGAATCTTAAGCAGGCCCCACACTGCCAGCACAGAACTCAATGCAGGGCTCAAGCCCACGAACGGTGAGATCATGACCTGAACCAAAATCAAGAGCTGGATGCTTAACTGACGGAGCCACCCAGGCGCCCCGGTCCATCTCCTTTCTATCCCTGTTTGTCACCATCTTTGCTGAGCCTTTTCTACCTGGACCATAATTGGCCCCCTGATTCTCATCTCTCTTCTAATCCAGGCTCCACTACCATCATAGTGATCTTACCAAAGCGTGCAGTCTTGTTTGAAGTCTGCAGCCATTTTCCATCACTTTAAGGATATGATCCCAACTCCTCAACATGGAATGCCTGGAACCTCCCATTGGGATCCAATTTTCTTCTCCAAACTTCTCTCCTGCCAGCGTCCTGATAGTGCTTCAGACCTCCCAGCTGCAGAACCACTTCATTTCCATAAGCAGCCTCATTCCCTCTTGCTTTTTGTGCCTTTACACAAATGCTTCTTCTGCTTTGACCACCCTATTTTCTCTCTCTCCCTAAAAAGATTGCCATCATCCTTCCCAACCTAAATCAAGCATCAGTCCCTCTGGCCTATCTCCCCAGCCATCCTGTCCAGTATTGAGTTGGCTGCTTTTATTTACCTCAATCCCCAAACACTCCCACCTTCTTTCTCCTCTTGCCCTCATTCCACTGAATCATAACTGTTGCACTAATGCTCTGCAAATGTGTGTACACGTATGTGTGGAGAGGGGTAAACACATACTTCCAACAGGGCCTCTATCCTTTATTTGTTTTATCCCATGCACCTAGCAGCGTGTGGCACAGAATAAATATTTACAATGTTTTAATTTAATTAATGAATTAATGAACCAAAAGTTTTAGGTTCACTGGGCTCTGACAACTTGAAATATTAGTGTGAGGAGCTAAAGGCACACAAAAATATATTTCCCCTTTACATCTTTAAGGGAGCCATTCATTTTTTCCCCTCTAGCATCTAAAACTCTCCACATAAGAACTTCTATAGATGGAACAAAGCCAGAACCTGTGGCAGAGGTGTGTGAACTCTGCCCATCTCCCCTCAGTGGCATAGGCAGCTGCTTTTATTATGCCGCTTTGGACCCGTGGAACAAATCAACTTCAATGGTCTTTAGAATCAAACCCACTCATATATAAAAAAGTTTGTCTAGTGCATATCTGTACAGAAGATCCAAAGAGTGAGTGCTTTCCAAAAACCCTAATTTACCCCTGGGGACTATGTAGAATACTACTGCAGAGAAAATGGGACCAGAGGGTCTAGTTGACTTTGTATGGCACAGAGCCTGTGTTACCCATTGCATGGGAAGTGGTCGCTTTGTCAAAATGTAGAAGGCACCCAAATCATATGTGCAACATAATTTAGAGAGACTCTAGGAAAGCCATCTTGCCCCCCAAAGTCTCCTCACCCAAGAACTGTAATCCTCTATCTCTATCAACAGAAATACCCACATTGGAGCTCCACATTAGTCTTTCTAACAATATATATTCCTGGGAGGGGCAATCTGTTTAACTTCTACAACCCAGTGCACAGATCACTTTCTCCAAAACAAGAGGTCCTCGGAGGAGGAAGGGAACTTTGAACAGAGAGGACAGACTTAGAAAGGAAGCAGGGCACCAAAGTTACACTTGCCAAACTTTCACATGTCTGTCCTTTTGCTACTTGTGGGTATCCTTGGTTTGGGAAACTTTTCTATAATAGCCTTTCCATTCCCTGCTAAACAAAACAAACTGATGATTTTTTTTTACACCCACAACTCTACCATGATTTTTGCCAGGTGCTGGCCAAAGTCTGGGTCTGAATAATGTTTCAAAACCATGCACATCAAACCTGGCTGAGGACCTCTCTGGCCTGGCTAAAGTATGTGCATTAAATGGCAAATGAAATGGCTGCATGATCTCTTTCAAAGGCATGATTGTTCTCGGCAGTTCCATGAAACTGTCATTTTCCCCCAGAAGGCAGAGCAGGCCCGCTTTTCAGGAAATGATACTATGCAATTTATAAGTACGCAGGACTCTGCTGCAGTCTCTGGGGTGCCCAATAAAGCTGATTTGCACACTGATCTCCAATAATGCCCATGAATAATACATGAATAATGCACATTTCAAACATGTCCTGAATAACAGTTTAAATAGAAATAGATGGTGTTATGTCATGTCTTCCAAGGGAAGGGTTCAAAGTGCACAGCAAACAAATTAAACAGATGAAGAAAGCAGGGCAGGGGGGATCGCATCAGAGAAATGGGGCATTAATGAAAGGATGTGCTCAGTGGGAACAGACTCAAGGTAGCTGAGGCAGTGGTTTTGTGAAAGGTTTTGACAAGAATAAGGTACTAAATGCATCAGTGTGTGGTTTGATAAAGCCACAATTGAAACAGGCAGTTCTTGACAGGGTAGGATCTGGGGAAGTGAGGGAGCACTAGAGGGAGAGTAGAAGGCATATTCTATATCAGAAAGGATTAGACATGACCCCCAGGTGACTTCTGAATCCTAGGAAAAACCTGCCAGCAGCCTAGCATGGTGGGATTTCTACTGACTGCTTATAGAAACCAGTGAAGCCTGCTGGGTAGCTTGGATTATCAAAATTGGCCCATTTGCTCTCTCTGGATGAACAATCACTGCTTCTGGTACTAGAAAAGTAGGTAGAATCATCAGAATCACTAAAGCAGTGCACTGTTCCTTAAGTGCATGCATTTGCCCTGTCAGTCACCGCCACGGTTTCCCGCAAGCCTACTGCCAGCCCTTACGAGACACGGGCCACCTTTGGCCTCAGCACTGACTGGCTTAAATGCCACCCAGATGCTGTGTTTAAGAAGGGCGTAAAGGATAGGCAAAAGAAAGAAAAATAATTTAAAGAAAGGGTAAAGCTGAGAGCCAAAATAAATGAAATCATTTTCCCTTTGGTTTTGTGTAATGGAGGACCCAACTTTGAATAGGCTCTGTGATCAGACAAAGGAGATAAGGCTGGGTGTCAAGCAGACGCTGAACACATGCAACATACATGTGCACAAGCAGCCTCAGTCAGGTGCTGGGAAGGAGTCAGGACCTGGGGGTCGGCAGTGAGTGACCCTCACGTGCTCTGGCCAGGTTCCCTGCCCCACGTTCAGCAAAGTCCAAAGGGAGGAGAGAATGAGCAGGTACAAGGGCCAGAGGATCATTTGGGGGAAGGAATGATAGATGGTAGTAGATCCTAAGACAAGCCCCCAGGAATCGTGACTCGTCAAACCCCGAATGAAGGAGTGAGCCTTCCTATCATACAACTTCGACACAAACCCTGAGAGAAAGCTGATCACTCTCTTCCCTACTTGAGTTTCTGCTTGGGGTGTCTTGAGGCCCCTGCAGGAAGGTGGCTCCCTCAGGGCTCAGAGCTGGAGATGAGGATCAGGCAGAGAAAAACTCCTCTGGAAAAACAAATGTTCCTGCTGTAGGCAGCACTCTGCTTGGGCTGGAGACAAAGCACTGTCTCTTAAGGCTTAAAAGTAAGCGAGAGAGAAAACAACAAAATGATACCAAGGACTGGGCTACTTGTATGAGCACCTTGGTCAGCCAGTCAAGACACAAGACTTTTATTGCATAACTACCAGCAAGAACTTCAGTATTCACTGAAACCCCTTGATTACGGGCCCCAAGAAAGTATCACTGTAGTAATGGGTATTTGGACATCTCGAATGACTGTTGGCCCCCGAGCTGTGCCAGTTCTCATTCCCAAACAGGGGTGAGTAGGCTTCTTATCTTCCAGTGGGGAGAGACAGTGGGGAAGTGACAGATATATGACCATTTAATCTTTCCGTGGTTAGCTCCTTGTGACAGCACAGACCAACTAAAAAATACTGTTTTCAACTATCTCCCAATGATATGACTTGCATTTTATATCATTGAATATTTAGAGCCCACTTGTGGCAAGATTTTGGTCAATTCTGGCTGAGGAGGTATCTCACTACTGTACTTGTGAAGAGAAGAATAAGAGAAATTTGATATCTACCTGACAATATATATTGAATGTGAACTCTGTCGGCAGAGGGCTAGGCACAGCCATGAGCAAGACAGGTAGTTCCTGACCATTTGGAACGCATAGTCCAGAGGGGAGACAAACATAAAACAAGTAACGGGAATAAAATGTTATGGAAGGAAAGCACAAGATGCATAGGGTAACATTTTGAAGGATAAATAATGTTCATCTAACTTTTCTTGTCCCATTTTTGCTAAGAGAAAGAAAAACAAGAAAGAGAAAGAAATAAAAGAAGGAAGGACAGAAGAAGAAATTATTTAAAAATAAGTATAAATAGGGGCACCTGGGTGGCTCAGTCAGTTAAGCGTCCGACTTCGGCACAGGTCATGGTCTCGCGGTTCATGAGTTTGAGCCCTGTGTCAGGCTCTGTGCCGACAGCTTGGAGCCTGGAGCCTGCTTTGAATTCTGTGTCTCCCTCTCTCTCTGCCCCTCACCGCTCATGCTCTCTTTCTCTCTCAAAAATAAACATTAAAAAAATAATAATAAAAATAAGTATAGGTGGCAATTGGCACCTAGCCTTAGGGACAGGGAGGTAATAGGGAATGGTGAGGACTGTAGTAAATTTGGAGCTCACCCCGGATCTAAAGTAAACTCTTCAGGCTAATTGTTTCCAAGTAATTGCAAAGCCATTGTTTTAAAATATTCTACTTTAAAAAAAAATGTTTAGGGGCGCCTGGGTGGTGCAGTCGGTTAAGCGTCCGACTTCAGCCAGGTCACGATCTCGCGGTCCGGGAGTTCGAGCCCCGCGTCAGGCTCTGGGCTGATGGCCCAGAGCCTGGAGCCTGTTTCCGATTCTGTGTCTCCCTCTCTGCCCCTCCCCCGTTCATGCTCTGTCTCTCTCTGTCCCAAAAATAAATAAACATTGAAAAAAAAATTTTTTTAAATAAAAAAAAAATTAAAAAAATGTTTATTTATTTTTGAGAGGGAGAGAGAGAGAGACAGTGCAAGCAGGGAGTGGGCAGAGAGAAGGGGACAGAGGATCCCAGTGGGCTCCAGACCGATAGCAGTGAACCCAATGTGGGGCTTGACATCATGAACCACGAGATCATGACCTGAACCAAAGTCAGATGCTCAACAGACTGAGCCACCCAGGTGCCCCACAAATCTTCTACTTTTTAAAGTAAAGCAAAAAAAAAAAAAAATCTGATTTGTTTTAGCTAAACTCTCCTGCTTTTTAAATGTTCACTCATATAAAAAATTAATAAATTCTACACAGGCGAAACTTGGGAGGTGGGAGACAAACCTTGAGGAGCCAATTTGCAGCTTCTGCTTTAAATGGTCTTATGAAAGGTTATAGATCTCCGAGTGCGGGGCCAGACAGAGCCCATTATTTCAGACCCCGGGCTTTCTCCACAGCATGGCAAATGCCTCACACAATTTCACATTCCTTATAGGTTTCTGCCTTCACAGACTTAGCATCTTACCTCGGCTTTTGGTAAGCTGAGGGCTGTCTTTTGAGGAGGACATTGGACTACGTGCCCTCAAAGGTCACTCCCAAATCTAATTGACAACCCACATCTTGAAATTATGAGAATAATGACAGCATAACAACGATAAAGCCAATGATGCATGAAGTACCTCATTTCCAGTGAGTTCATTTGTGCTATCTGGTTTAAATGACTCCAAGTATTCAATCATCTCATTTATGTAGGAAACATTATCACTGAATCGGGAGCTGTGGATACAATAAAAGTAGGACCTGCTTATCTCTCCATCCAGCTTTCAATACCAAAGCGAGAGGTTACAGACATACCTCATCCCTGTGGCATTTTACTTTACTATCCACAAACGTTACACACAGGGTGAGCATGTACACATCAGGACAGGTGCTGTGAAAAGATTACCATTTCCACCATGCGTCTCACCAGATTGAATCAGAATGGCTTTGAAGTGGGCAGTAGTTTCTCCAGAAGCTGACGATCTAGCCAGAGAGAGAAGGGATCCTCCCATATTCGCAGAAAAGCAAGTGCTAACTGAGGCACAGAGGAGGCAGAGGGAGTTAGAACATTTTTCACAACAGAGGTAGCTGGAGTCGGTCCCTGGGGAGGTGAGTCATACTTGAAAATTCTGGGACGAGGAGAGAGGGTGAAATCCAAGTCATTCCCCTCTTTTGATTTCCAGGTTTTATCTCCACTTGGCAGCCCTGGAGAGTTGGGGTGTGCGGGGAATGGCAACGAAGACATGGGAGGAGAACCCAGGGCAGCCCGAGTCCCTGTTTTCTACCCCCACGTGGGCCCTGCCACCTTTTCCCTCAAGCCCTGACCACCAGGACAGGGGTGCAAAGTGCACAATATTGCGGTAGCAAAGGGCAGTGCTGGGCACACGGTCTTTGTGTCGGAACCACTGGTTTTGTTTCTCTGGGCTCCAGGCAGGAGCAGCAGGTCTAGAGCAGAGTTCTGAAGACCTCCCTCAGAGACACAGTCTGTAATGGGCCTCCTGGGTGCACTTGGCACGGGCCACGGGCAGGTGGGAAAGGAGGGCAAAGTGGCGAGGGAACCGGAGCAGGCTTGGAAGCCCCCTCCTTCCGTTTGCCTGAAGGTCTACAGCTAGCTTTCCTGCACCAGTTCACGCAAAGCAATTAAAGTTGTCTGCAGGCAGACGAGGCACCATGGGATGCACGGAGAGTTAAGATGGGGAGGCGGAGTGGGGAAGGAAGGGAAAGAAGGCAGGAGAGAAATCCCATTTGGAAATAAGGAGAAGGCTTTGAACTTGCAGATTTCTCCAACTGAGGCAAAACCCACAAGAAACCAGCCTCAGCTGGATGCCAAGGAGTCTGTGAATAGATGCCAGGGTGTGAGTGAAATGATAGCTCCTGTCCTAATGCATTCACCCCAAGGTGCTGCTGGGCATCTGTTCCATAATTAACCAGGCTCTCCCCTCACCCGCCCTTCTCCTCCCCCTTCCCTTCCCCTGTGGCTGCTGAAACATTTGCCATAATCCCTCCCCGGGTCTCTAAGGAGCCCTCTGGAAGGAGTCTCCATTTGGCTCTTTCCCCTCCTTCATCTCTCCCATTTGGGCTGGGTGACACCCTTGGCTAGTGGGGGTTGGGAGAGTCCCATTTCCCAGAGGCCACTGCAGTAGTTCATCCTCCCCATCCCCACCCCACTTCGTCAACAGGACATCTGTTCTCCCCTCAGTGAGACTCATGGGGGTAGCGAGGAGGAAGAGGCTGAACAGGTTATCTAAGAGGGACATCTTCCATCATCTATATCATGGTGTCTGAGATTATGATCTGATGTGCCCACGGGTTGACAATCACCGGAGTAATGAAAACTGATGGCACATAGAAAGTGTTGAGAACTTCTTTCCAATAATTACATTACTAATATTGATAATAGCAATAAGAGTATTGTTTATTCTAGATAGAAGAGCAAGGGAAGGTGTTGGTCTGGTTTATTATTTATTCTTCTCAGTATCTGTCACCACTTGTGGTTTCACTTTATATCCTTTGAAGAGATGGATCAGTGCTTTGTCACTTTATAAAAGTTGTCGCTGAATATCACAGCATTCATGAGACATAGCTAATATCACCTCCATTTTAAAGTGAAGGAAAATGAGGGGCGCCTGGGTAGCTAGGTAGGTTAAGCGTCACACTCTTGATTTCAGCTCCGGTCATGATCTCACGGTTCATGAGATCAAGCCCTGTGTAGGACTCCGTGTTAACAGCATGGAACCTGTTTGGGATTCTGTCCTTCTCTTTGTTCCTCTCCTGTTCAAGCGTAAGCGTGTGCTCTCTCTCTGTCTCTCTCTCTCTCAAAATTAATAAACTTTAAGAAAATAAATAAATAAAGTGAAGAAAAATGATGCACAGAAAGACTGAGTAACTTGCTCAAGGCCCCACAGCCAGTAAGAGACAAAGTCAGGATTTGAATACAGACCTATGACGCCAAGACTGTGGTCTTCTGTTATGGCATGTTGCCTGTCACTTCCCTGCATGACACACTTTAGTAGGTCCCCAAAAGTGGGTTTGCTGTTCCTCCTATCTAAAGTCTTTATTTAACTAATTCCCCCTTACTGCTCAAGCTTAGACTCAGTGAAGATGCCCCTTAATTTATAAATCTTTTATTATCACGAATCATGTTTTCTGTAATTCTGTATCATGACTACATTTCACAAATACCTGCACGTGGTAAGCATTCAATGAATATTTTTTGAATTTCTATTTTACAGATAATACTTCTGAGATTCAGAAATGAAACTCACTCACTTACAAGCCCTCCAGTCAAGAACTGTAAGAACCACACTTTGATTTTGAGCTTTGACTGTTAGTTCAGAGACCTTTGCACTGACACATCTACCACTGAGTTCCATAGTACATCATTTCATATTGTATAACCACTGAAGTTCTATAATTGTGGTTATTTCCATTTTTTTCTGACAGCTTAATATATACTACCAACTAATAATCATAAACTTGAGTTATTTCCGTCTTTATTATAATGAAAGTAATGCAAGTTTATTATAGAAGATTAGAAGAGAACAAAGAGAAAAGAAATACAATCAATAATCCCAAAACATTTAAAATGAATATTTTCTTCCAATATGCTTATGACTTTTTACATAATTGACATCATAGTCTTTATATAACTTAGGATTCTGTTTGTTTTAAAGTTAATATTATAATATAAACATTTCCCTACTTAGTTCAATAATTTCCTTGTTTACTATTTAAATGACTTAAAATTGTCCTTTCATATGTTCAATAATCATTTTTTAATGACTAAAAAATATCCATTGTATAGATTATCAACTAAACATTCCCCCTAATCCGGGATAACTTTTCACTATTAAAAAATTATAGTACAGTGAACTTTTTTTTCTTTCTGAATTTCAGACCACTTTTTAGAGTAGTTTTCTAGGAGAGAAATTATTGATGGGTATGAACATTTTCAAGGCTCTTGACATAGATTGCCAAATTGCTTTCCAAATGAGTTGTGCTAATTTTTTTTTTCCGACTAACAATGATTTGGATTTTCCCATCATTTCGAAGTTGATAATTTCTTTAAAACACACACATGCAGGGGCGCCTGGGTGGCTCAGTCGGTTCAGCGTCCGACTTCGGCTCAGGTCAGGATCTCACAGTCCGTGAGTTCAAGCCCCGCATCGGGCTCTGTGCTGACAGCTCATAGCCTGGAGCCTGCTTCCGATTCTGTGTCTCCCTCTCTCTGTGGCCCTCCCCCATTCATGCTCTGTCTCTCTCTGTCTCAAAAGTAAACATTAAAAAATAAATAAATAAATAAAATAAAATAAAACACACACATGCAGCCATAATGTGTTGAACTGCGCTATGAAATAAATGTTGGAAATGGTTTATTTAGGCACCCCTCCTCCCTCTTTTATGCATTAGGAAACATGTCTGGCAAATTCTACAGCCTGCCCTAGATCCTGGCAATTTGGGGGGATTAACTGGGCTATGAGCCGGGTGTGCTGCCCCCACTTCTTCACACTGTCTCCCAGGGATCTAAAAACAATTCTACAATTTATTTATCTTTTCAACCGCAGTGTTACACCGTTGCCATCACTTGACATCTTAATTTTGATTATGCCTTCAAGGGAAACAGCTTTTGAAATATTTGGTCCTGGCAAGTAACAAATTTCCCTCTATGGTGAGAAGAGGATATTTCCTGATAACACTCTTCTACCTGCCAGCGTTCTGTGGGGAACCTTGTATCTACTTATCACTTCCTCCTGGCTCCGGCTCCTGGAACTCTGTTAGTCCTGCTTGACATGCACCTTGGCAGCTTTCATTGCATCCTTCCTGTGGGCCTCTGCTTTCCCATCCCTGCTCAGCGTGATGGCAGCCTACCTCATTTTCAACCTGAGGCCAAGCACAAGTGTTGCTCCTGCCCATCTGCCACGTTGGCCAAATTTCCCTGATTGCTAAATAATTCCAGGCTCTTCCCAGGAGGGCTGAGTGAGCCGCAAGTTAAAGCTTTCCTCCAAGGCTCTGCCTTGTTCTCTATCACTTCTGCAGATGCACTCCGTCCACCAGGGCCCAGAGGGCCCATCTCTAGGCCCATCCATCACTCAGTGAACGGCCTGTGCTGTGCTTTGGGAAGCAGAAAGTCCATCCCCAACAAAGTCTCCTAGGGGACATCCCAAATCCAGCCTCCTCCCTCCAATTCACGTTACATACCATGGCCTTGAAAATTATTCTGCAATATTGCTTACATCAACTTGCTTCTCTGCTCAGAAACCTAAGACCAAAAGTTGAAAATGCTTGGCCTTCAAGTCCTCCCCTATAACACCCGTCTTCCACTAGCTACTCACTCAGGTTCATTATATGCTAGCCTAGCTAGTAAGGGATCACAAAAAGATATTTACAAAGAAGGGGAGTAGCAGACAGAGGCAAGTGGATTATGGGTGAAGGGAAGACATCATTGGGCTTGGGTAGGAGAAAAACACCTCTTGGATGGTAAAAGCCTGTCCTGTCTGCTCTGCCTAGAATGCTCTTTCCCATTTTCTCCCCAGTAGACCACTGATCCTTCACAACTCGGTTTTCCATAACCTGCCTTGTCTCCAAACTTGAATCTCTTTCCATACTTCTACTCTGCCATTTTTCACACTGAATTAACGTCTTTTAAAAAATGCCTAACTCCTCCACAACTAAATGTGCATAGTATTTTCTTAAAGGGCTTGTGTCTGTGCATCTTTTTTTTATCCTCAATGTCGAATATTTTCCTTATACTTGGTGCATGATCAAAATATCTGTTGAAAGAATGCACACAGTACGTAAAGCAGAATTAATGCCGGATGGGTTGAATGAATGGGTCATGGAAATGTGACTAGAAAAGAATTGTCTGAGAAGCTCCCTAGGTGGTCGTAATAACTATAATACCTGAGACGGGCACACACACAGGTTTGCAACACAAATTGGCACCTTTAAAATCAGGATGTGGGCATGCAGCCATCTAATTGGGCATTTTGCACAACATTGAACATGGGAAATTACCAATAAATATCAATCAATAAATGAACTTGGTAATTTCTTTGAGACTAGCCCCAAGACTAAAATTGCAAAGCCAAGCTCTATGGTCAGAATAATCCATTTAGCATTGGCCAGCCAGAAGGAATCGTACACTATTTCCCATGACAGAACATACATCATGGGCCGTAGGTGGCTGCTGCTAGGGCACCTATGACACCCCCTAACAGTTTCATATCTATTAAGGAGAGGAAGGCTTGAGTGCAGAGCTAAGTGGTCAGCAACCAAGAGGAAATTCAAAGCGTAAGTTTCCATACATGTCTTGATCACCAAATAATATGCCAGCGCTAATAACATTCATGGATGAATTGTGTCTGGTTGGGCACTTGAAGAAGCCTTTGTACATTCTAATTTCAGGATATTTGGGAAAACATGACAGTGCCGTTTACTCATGGTTCTTAAATAGGACGGAGCATTCTTGCCAAGTAGCCTAAGAGCTGCTGGTGAAACATCAGTCACTTTTTACCCTTCTCTTCTTTTCTATGCATGTCTGTGCTTTGTAATTGAATCTAAATATGGCATCGGGGTATTTTTAAAATCTAGAGATTGGAAATACTTATTGGAAGAGCCTGGTTTACAGGTTGGGGGGCTTGGCATTGGCAGCAGCTAAGGGGCTTGGAGAATATGGCCAGATTAAGGCTGGCCAGAAGCACAGGGAGTGTGGAAAAGGCCAGGTTTGGCTTAAGAGACTTAGCGTCAGCTGTTATAACCTGGCAAATGGATAAGTAATCTTTTCACAGCCAGCAGTAAAATGAAACTTATGGAAACAATAAAGTAAATGTTCTGTCTAGCCAGTGAGTCTAATTAGAGAAGAGTAGGTTTTTCCAACCAGGCCTGAAAATCAGTGTGCCTTGGTGGTCTAAGAATAGCCAGGAAGTTAATGGCATTTCAGATTCTGAGTTAATGATATAGATCACAGGTTGACAAACCAGCCCACTGCTTGTTTTTGTAGGTTCACCAGAGAAGAAAAGTTTTTACAGGTTTTAGTGGATAGGGGAGGGAAAAACCAAAAGAAAAATAATACTTCATGACACATGAAAATCAGATAAAATTTGAATTTCAGTATCTATAAGTAAAGTTTTATTTACCCAGCCATACACATTCATAAACATAATGTCTAAGGCTGCTTTCCGGCTACAACTCAATACAGAGTTGAGTCTAGAAAAAGGAACCACATAGCCTGCAAATCCTAAAATATATATATTTACTATGTGGCCCTTTTTTAGAAGTTTGCTGACTTCTTAACATGCATAGTCAGAGAAAATTAGTTACAGACCCATTCCTAGGCAACATGAAGCACAGCACAAAAGACAAAGCTTGAACTTGGAGGAGAATGAAGAAGACTCCTGGTCCAGTCTCCCATTCCACTGAGTGTCCTACAGAAGCAATCCAGGCGTGAGGACTCACAATTTCCAAGAAGCCCGGCCCTTTATCGAACACCATTGACTCTACCTATTATGTTTCTGATGTTAAGCTAAAACAATTCCCACCCCACACCAGTATAGGCTTTCTTATCTATAAACTTTGTCTACCTTGAGAAGACATTAGCCACAATCTTTCTTAACCAAAGAGTAGACTCCTACCACCCTCCTTGGGTTAGAACTTTGTATGTATTGGGGAACTTTCACATACACTGTCACACTTTACCTTCATAACATCTCCTAGGGACAATTATTCATCTCTATACAGGTGAGAAATCTAAGGATTAAAGTTATGGACTGAATTGTGTGCCCCCCAAAAGGCACATATTGAAGCACTCACTGTGACTGTATTTGGAGATACCTTTAGGAAGGTAATTTAGGTTAAATAAGGTCATAAGGGTGGGATTCTAATCCAAGCAGACTGGCATCCTTCTAAGAAGAGAAAGAGACACCAAAGGTCCATGATCCATTTTTCTCTCTCCCTCTCTCTCTGTCTCTGTCTCTCTTCACAGAGAAAAGACCATGTAAGAACACAGCAAGAAGGTGGCTATCTGCAAGGCAGGAAAAGAGCTCTCACCAGAAACCAACTCTGACGACCTCTTGATCTTAGACTTTCAGTCTGCACAAGTGTGAGAAAATAAGTGTCTTGTTTAAGCCATTCATTCTGCAGACCTTTGTTATGGCAGCTCAACAAGACTAAGGTAGTTAATAAGGTTAAATGGCATGTTCGAAATGAGGCAGCTCACCAGTGGCAGAGCAGAGACTTGTCACTCATTCCACAAATATTAAGCACTTACTGAGTGTAAGGCATCTTTGGAGGAGACAGGTATCAATCAAAGAATGACATCAATAAAAATAAAATTTCAACTCTGCTACCACAGAGACAAGTATGTGGTATGAGATATAAATAACATGAGCTGACTTAGGGTGGTCAGAAGAGGTTAGCCCAAGACACAGTTGAACTTAGATCTGAACAGTGAAGAAGAGTTTACTCAGTGAAGGAGAAAGGGAGTGAACTTCCAGAGAGATGGTATATACAAATCCCCTGTGGTAGCAGAAGTATATGGTGTCCAAAGAAATGAGAGAAGGCCAATGTGGCTAGATCAGAAAAGTGGGGAATAACATGAGATGAGGCTAAAGAGGTAAGAATGGGTCAGACTTCTTATGGCCCTCATGGTCATTGTCAGTAACTGAGGCTTTAGGAAGCATTACAGTGCTTTCAACATGAGACTGGCTCTGTAAGGTTTCTAATTGGAAAAAATTACTCCAGCTGCAGTATGGGATACAGATTGGAGAAAGTGAAGGGAGCAGCAGGAAGACTAGGTTAGAGACTCGTGGTGGGCAGTAGGCGAGGGGAGAGAGGTTTGTCACCTGGACAACAGAGGTTACTTTGAAAATGTAGAGAAGGAAAGGGTTATGAGAGCTATTACAAGGTAAAAATGATCAGGGTTTGTGATCGATGCAGGATGGGGTGACAGGAAGATGTCAGGTATGACTTCATGATCCCCAAGCATTCTGCTAAAACAGATCATGGGTATCCCCATGGGTATCCTCAGTAAACATCCTCACTCAAGCATTCTGCTAAAACAGATCATGGGTATCCCCATCTGTTTTAGCAGAATGCTTGAGTGAGGATGTTTACTGAGATGTGAAATAGCACAAGAGGAGCCCTTCATCCAAAGACCACCATGAACACATCTGCAGCTGAACAAAGGTCAGGGAACTGAGCTTCTGCAGCAGGAGAGAATGCACATGATGGGAAGTGGTAGGGTACCTCAGTAAGAGGGTGTTAGAAGGGACTAGGGAATTTGGGCTTCTGGTGGGCAGGTTGCTCATTTTACAGGGAAATGTGGTTTGCTGTACTTTGGTTGCTGTCAGAAAGTGGGGTAAGTCTACGGCTCGGTGACTATTATTCTTACCTAGAAGGCCATAAGGATGGAGTGAGCTTGAAGCTGGGATTAGTAAAGACAAATCCTTGCTTATATTATCCAGGATGAGGGTCGTTCTGTGGTGGAGACAATGTCTATGTTTTTGTCTGTGTTCAGACATGATTACAGAATGATCTTGTTTGTGCCTTTTCTGAGTGGCCTTGCCTGGCGTTGCTGTTCTTTGAAATGGTCTATAATTAAAAGGGGGAACACCAAAGCCTGGCTCTAATTGACAGGAAGCACCTCGTGATGCCACTGCCCCACTGACAGAGCCAGGTGAATTCCTGGCTGTCAGAGCTGTTTTCCTTCCTCGGCTACCCCTTTTGGCCAAGGACAGATAAAGTTAGGCTGCAGGACACTCATCTAAGATATTCAGATTGCCACCATTGCCGAGCTTTTGCTGATCAGGAGGTTGAACAGACCACAGGAACTAGTCTATGGTGGGCCTGGGGTTTACTGCTGGTGCTGTTCCTTTTGTTGCAGAACAAGTAGCTTAACATCTGACAAGACAATGGCCGCACAGTGGCATTTATAACTCTGGACAGGAGGCATCAGCCAACTGCAACACAGGCAGTTACCAGAAACAGAAACAAAAATGGGTATCACTTCTCATAAGAGACCCTGAAGACAGGGACTTAGATTTCCATATCCAGGCAATGAAAACATGTTCCAAATTCCAAATGGTCTCTTCTTGAGATCCAAATGGTGCTTTCTTTTCTAGACTAATTACAAGCTTCTATTTAGGTGCACACACACACACACACACACACACACACACACACACACACAATGTGTTTGCTATAGCATAAATTTCCCCTTGGCTAGCTAAGAAGAAGTAAGGGCTATGTGATTAGCCATGAGAACATCAGTTAAGGATTTAAATTTAAACTGGTTTGTTGGGTTTCCAAAACAGAATTTGTATCATTTGTGACATCTGATAGGGTCAGAGATAAGTTTCAGACCGCCTTTTCCACTGGTGTCATTCTTACCCTGGAAAGTGCAGCTTGCTTAGCAGTGCAACGAGAGAGAGTCAGTTCTTCCTCTTGGGAGTTCTCCTGAGTAGACTATATTTGCCTCTTTTTCAAAGTTTCTGGGTATTCTTCTCAGGGATCTCATAAATCCATGGCCTGGGACCTCATTTCCTCTGGTTGGAAAGGAGGATGGGGAGAATTAGGGAGGGAATTGTCAGTGCCAAGAAAAGCAAGCAGTGACCCTCTTGTTAGAGAAGGGCTGACTGGAGCTGTTTCAGTTCAGGGTGAATCTTGCTAAAATTATCCCCTTTAAAATTATGTATTCGAGTTTAATGTTTCAAACCCCTGATTGATTGCTCAAGTTAGAGCTGTGATAACAGTGGTTGGTGTTCTTCAAGAGGTTGAAAATGCCAGCTCTTGGGAAAATGACAGTTCTTTGAGAAATAATCAGGTTCACTGCACATCTCTCTTCAATAGGAGGTTTATCACTGGGTTCACAAAATTGCCTGTGATGGTCTTCCCCTGGCACTGAAGGTCCCTTACTACTACCTAGAGATCCTGTGAAAAAACGGGAGGCATTTCATTTTAACGCCCCATTGATATCCCTTAGCCTTTCTGTAGCCATCTCATTGCAGAGTATGTGTTGCTTGAAAATAAATTCCTTCCATATGACTTGAACATTTCTTTGGAAAACTAGAGGACTGAATTATATGACCTCTGGATTTCCTTTTCTGTCCTTGGAATTCTAGGATTCCTGACCTGGAAATTGTAAAAAAAAAAAAAAAAAAAAAAAAAAAAAAAAATATATATATATATATATATATATATATATACATATAAGCTGATGCCAATTTGATGCCAATATATACATATTATATATATATAAGCTTATATATATATATATATATATATATATATATATATATATAAGCTGATGCCAATTTGGCTACATATGAAATTAAACAACATTGATGGTAATATAACTATGGAGCAGGAAGGCAATGGGTGATAAGGGAGATGTTGCCTATAACAGTGATAAAGAATTTTATTTTGGCAGGGAGGACAAACGGTAAAAGAATCACTTTAATTCAATTTCCAAAGAACTTGATGAGCTTTGGTTCCTCCTAATAGATATTGGAAATGAAAAAAATCACAAATTCACAGAGAGAGCACAGATGGCTTAATATCAGAGCACTAAGTTTCAACAGTTGTAAGACAGAGATTAGAGTCAGGACCTCTGGGGCTAAGATAAAGATAAGGTATTTGAAATCAATTAAAGGATCAATAATTTTTGGCTCCCAGAAAGGCTCACTTTATCCTAAAGAAAAAGGTTGGTAGGCGCCTAAAAGCTCAGAAGCTTACCATTTTCTCTAGGATAAGGTGAACGTTTACTCCCTCCAAATATGAAGCCTACATCTGTGTTACTGAGTTGACGATTACACATGGGACCATATGGATATATTTATAATTGGTATAATGAACGGCTCCTTGTTTCCGATATTAAAAGCAAGATGATTTCAGCACATGATAAGCGAGCACAAGGAGAGACCTATCTAGCCAAATGATGGAAATAAATTTAATAATAAAAGCCCACCAGAAGAAGCAACTGCTCATCTGAATTTAAAGGAAATTTTCCTGCCATCTGCTGTTGTTAGCATTTTATATCACCATATTTGCCTGCTCTCTTCCAGAGCCCAGTGCTGCTAAGCTCTTCATACAGAATAAGCTACCAGGCGGGAGAACAGAGCCATGGAAGGCATGGAAGTGAATACAAAAGGCACTTCACCATCTCCAGACCTAGGGTGACATTTTTACCAGCAGCATAGGAATCAATGCTGGACTTCTCCAGGAAAGCTTTGTCACGGGAGGAAAGGACAAAAAAAGGACCAACAAGGCCTTTGGGTGGTTCAGAGATCACAAGAGACATCAGGTAAAGCTGCTTGGCCACACCAGCATCCTGCCGCCTTCCTCTGTGCCCTCTCACACTCCAGCACCACATTTCACAAAATGAAACCCAGAGGTAATCAGCTCTAAAGATTGGGACAGAAGATATTTAGAGGAAGAACACATACATGCATCATCAGCAAATAACCTGAGCCATTTGTAGATGTCCCAAAGCCCAGGACATATCAATGGCCATTAGAGGGGAAACAGGATTCCCATGAAAGGCGAATCAGGCTTTAATGGTACTGGTAGTGAAGAGAGGATCTTTGATGTTTCTCTAATAAAAGAAGAGCTTAGGAGACAAGGCACTTAAATGAATACTGGTTCAGGTAGGTCTTACCCCACAGGCGTACAGCAGAGAAAATGGAATTAAAGGGACTATGGGTATAAGCAGAGAGCAAGCTCTCCACCATCTTCCAGGGAGCTGATTTGTTGGGACTGTGTTCCCAGGTAAGGAGAAAGGGAAATCTTACCTTGGGTTAGGCTCAGTGCCCGAGGGAGCTTCAGTGTGGCCAAGTTTCCCAGAGAGAGAGAGAGAGAGTAACCAGGTTGTCACAGAGGCTCAGACCTTCCCCAGCATAGATAATTTGGATTCCTGTGGAGATACACCACGAGCAACCTGCAAAACACAGAACTCCTAACATTGGACCTCGGCAGACAATTTTAAACCCAGACAAGAGCCTGCCTTCACTGGGCACCCACACGGAGGCCATAGCAGGCTTTCTCCAAGACTTGTGCTCAGCAGGGGTGTAAGCTGCTGAAGATAAGCCACATAAGCCACATCTGCAGGCTCCACTCCTGCCCATGGCATGCAGCTGTGCCTGGCGAGGAGGACCCACCTGTTGGCCATAAGAAACAATGAGAGTTTGGTGTGGGAGCACTCTGTAGGTGTTGGGGGCGGCGGGTAGACTAATTGCTGACCCAGCTCTGTCCATGTCCGGTTGGCTATTAGAGATAGATAGACTCTGAGGGCTGGGTGGAAAATGGCCTGGAGCATGGAGATACAGCTCTTAAGGTTTTTTTGTTTTGTTTTTGTTTAGAGGGAACAGTGGGATAGAGGGTTTATGAAAGTATATAAAATGAAAGCTAAAGTCAAACATCTCCCCAAAGAAATGTATATACATGTGACTTGCCTTCAATTTCAGAGAGCTCACGGAGTCCCTAAAGTCTGTGCATGCACCCTTGCTTAGAGGCTTTTTTGGATCCACAGATGAGGAGTTTATTTCTAGGACCTAGAAACCTCGCTAGAAATTTCTCAAAGTGTGTTTCCTACAGCACTTGCATGGGAATCACCTGCAATCACTCAGTGCATGCTGAAAATGCAGAATCCTGAGCCCCTCCTGGCTTTAAGGAATCAAGATCATCCAGGCTGTGGTCCTGGAATTTGCATTCTTACTAAGCAGTCAGGATATATTTATCATTATATAGCTTAAGAACTGCTAAGAGTTGAAAATGGCCATAAAAAGTTCCTGGGCATTCAACCAAAAGCCAGGACTGACAGAAAAAGCTCTCCGAAAGTCATCACTCACTTGGGCTGTCAATTGATCAGGACGCAAGGGGATGGATGGAAGTCAAAGCTGTCTCACTGATCGAGAGGAGAAGATCCACTGACACTGGTTATAAACCAACATTTGTCCAGAACCCGATTTGGTTCAGGCATGTGGCTTACGCCATTTAGTTCTCAATGATTCTCTTACAGATGAAGAAATCAAGGTTTGGAGAGTTTAGAGAACTCACATAGGGTCATAGAGCAAAACAAGAGCAACCAGACCTTAAACACAAGAAAACTAACTCAACTCTTTTTTTTTTTTCCATGTTTATTTATTTATTTTGAGAGAGAGAGAGAGAGAGAGAGAGAACAAGCAGGGGAGGGACAGAGAGAGGAGCAAATCTCTGCTGTCAGCACAGAGTCTGACAGGGGCTCAAACCCACAAACTGTGAGATCATGGCCTGAGCCCAAACCAAGAGCCAGACATTTAACTGACTGAGCCCCCCCAGATGCCCCTAACTCAACTCTTTTTTGATGATGATTTTTAAATGTCACCACCCAGTTTGCCCTTTGTATGCCAGACTTCTATTATAAAAAAGAAATAAATTCATTCATTATACTTTTGAAAAATGCTGAATATATACTGTCTTCAATTATCTGGAAATACACTTCAGAACAAAAGATTTATTCAGATGAAACAGGAGAAAGAAATAAAAAATGTGATGTCAGCCAATTGACAGCATATGAAGTTTGGGCCACATGTGCACTGAGCAGCCATGAGTGAGACTCACTATATAACTGGGAGTAGTTGGAGAGGTTTCCTAGAGGAAATGGTGTTTTGAATCAACTCTGAGGAGTCAGTAGAATTTTGAATTAATTCAAATAAGTATAAGTAGACTAGAATCTCTCAAAACTTGCCTCAAACTTTACTTTTGATAAACAAGAATATTTATGGAAGGTGGAGAGAGGAATTCCTGAACAAAGAAATGTTTCTCAGTTTATAACCACCAGTTAGTTACTTAACAGCTTTCAAACATAAAGAAACTCATTGATAACAATACCACAATAGTAGGGGGCTTCAATTCTTCACTTAACAGCGATGAACAGATCATCTAAGCAGAAAATCAACAAGGAAACAGTAACTTTGAATGACACATTGGACCAGATGGACTTAACAGATATATTCAGAACATCTCATCCTGAAGCAGCAGAATACACATTCTTCTCAAGTGCACATGGAACATTCTCCAGAATAGATCACATACTGGATCACAAATCAGCCCTTAACAAGTACAGAAAGATGGAGATCGTACCATGCATATGAAACTTGAAATCAACCACAAGAAAAAAATTGGAAAAACCATGAATACTTGGAGATTAAAGAACATCCTACTAGAGAATGAATGATATAACCAAGAAATTAAAGTGGAAATTGAAAAGAACATGGAAGCCAATGAAAATGAAAACGTGACAGTCCAAAACCTCTGGGATGCAGCAAAGGCAGCCATAAGAGGAAAGTCTATAGCAATCCAGGCCTTCCTAAAGAAGGAAGAAAGGTCTTAAATACATAACTTAACATTACACCTAAAGGAGCTGGAAAAAGACCATCAAATGGAGCCCAAAACCAGCAGAAGAAGGGAAATAATAAAGATTAGAGCACAAATCAATGATATCGAAATAAAAAAACAACAACAGTAAAACAGATCAACAAAACCAGGAGCTGGTTCTTTGAAAGAATTAACAAAATTGGCAAAACCCTAGCCAGATTAATCAAAAAGAAAAAGGAAAGGACCCAAATAAACTAAAATCATGAATGAAAGAGGAGAGATCACAACCAGTATCGCAGAAATACAAACAATAATAAAAGAATATTATAAGCAATTATATGCCAACAAATTGGGCAATCTGGAAGAAATGCGCAAATTCCTAGAAACAGATGAACTGTCAAAACTGAAACAGAAAGAAATAGAAAATTTCAATAGGCCCATTACCAGTAAATAAATTGAATCAGTAATTAAAAATCTCCCCCAAAATAAGAGTCCAGGGCCGATGGCTTTCTAGGGGAAATCTACCTAAAGATTAAGCTAACCAGGCTGAGTGCTCACTGTGTGCCAGGCGCTGTATTAACTCACTTACTCCTTATAAACACATTTGGGGTTACATGTTATTATTACCATGCCCAGTATAAAAAAAATATTTTTATGTTTATTTTTGAGAGAGAGAGAGAGACAGAGACAGAGAGGGCATGAGTTGGGGAGGGGCAGAGAGAGAGGGAGACACAGAATCTGAAGCAGGCTCCAGGCTCTGAGTTGTCAACACATAGCCCAAAGTGGGGTTCGAACTCACAAACCATAGGAACATGACCTGAGCCAAAGTTGGAAGCTTAAGAAGAGTTTCTCGCATTTGAAAACACATTTATTTTAGCTCTGAGCAGTGTTGTTTTGCTTAGAGTCTAAAAAATAATCCTTGAAGGGCACTGACCTTGTTTCAAATGCTTCTCTTCTTTGCTACTGTCCCTGACTTTAATCCCACCACGTAGCCTTTGAGGGCCCATCTTTTTAAAGCTTGATTGACTGATTGCCAAAAAAACAAAGAGGAGGAGAAGGATTTATAAAGATATATAACTGCCTACCCATGGGTTCACCTACAACCCATCTTGGATAATGGTGCACACCTCTACTCCCCTAAAAGGGTAGGGGGCACTTAGACAGCCCACTCAGATGGAGGCTGTAATTATTCAGCAAGAGATATACCCCCAAATTGATGGTAAATGTTCAGCTGCCCTTATAAACTAACCTCATACAACATCATGACTGAAACCATTACCTCCAGACATGCCTATATGTTTCCCAATGGAAGGACTTATCAACCTAAGCTTTCTTGTGAACATTTTTCAGTACCTTCCTTTTGTTCGTTTCCTTAGCCTACTGTTTATCTCTGAGGATTTCTCAGTGTTGTTGCAGCTTCTCTGGTTGACATGGGAATGCTATTGCTTCTGGCATTCTCAGCTCTGTCTTCACATAATGCCGTCCTCAGCAAGGTAGTAAGAGCTAACATCATTAAGTGCCATGTGCCAGGTGACATTCTAAACAATTACATGTATTTATACATTTAAATCTTTGTAACAGATCAGTGAGTTAGAAATGGGAACACAAAATATCCCAGCCATTTGCCCAAGATCACAAAGCTAATATGTGGCCCAGAAGGACTTTAAGCCATTCAGTTTAGCTTCGGAAACTGTGTGCTCAATCAGTATGCTTGTTGCCACCAATATGTCTATGTTTCGACCCTAATGATACCTGTTGTAGCTTTACTTATTTATGCCACACTACCAACTCACACACACTTTTTTTTTAACAAGCTCTAGCCAGTTTTAGTAAAGAAAAATGTTTGCGTGATTTACCTTTCCCCAGTCTGCAGGCTTCTCGTGACATTAGAATCACCTGGATCAACAGCAACCAGTGTGCATCCTCTGTAGTATCTCCCACCTGTTGTGCTCAATTCAATTTTATTGCCACTGTAGTGATGGACCCCACTTTTGGCCCACATGGTACAGTATTCTATTTCAGATTTCCTCAAGCCTGGGCAGTTGTTGGCAAGGAGGATCCGTTTCACTTTGCCATGTCTGATCATTTTCAGGGCCTGCTTGTACCCCAGAGCACACTTTCTACTTTTCATAACAAGTGGGAGCCTAGGGTTGATCGTCTCCAGTGGCTTTTTCATCTTCTTTGCAGGGCTACGACCCTCCTGTCTTAGGTGCCAGAAGACCCCAATCAAGACCAGTCGCCAAGATGGCCTGGAGCGAGGACAGAAAGCTCACGAACATATATTAGCACATATGCTGGAGCAGGAATGTATTCCAAAAGATCATAAACATTACTGAGTGGGCAGGTCTGCTGCTAACATTATGGGCCTACCCTTGTATGTTAAGGACCTTTTGTCCCCAGCGGTGTTCAGAATTCTCTTTGTATTATTCAGGCAGTAATAACAATAGCTACCATTCACTGAGCAAATTTTACATCCTTTATGATTTTAAAAACATCCCTGCAAAGTTGTATAATTGACTCAATTTTTAACCTTATGAGTCAGACAGGTCAAGTGAATTGTTTAAGATCATCAGTGGGTCTGTGGAGATTTGAATCCAGATCTGCCAAATTCAGAAGCCCCTGGTTTTGCAGCTACTGTTTGAGCCTTCTTCCTAAGCCTTAGGCACAACCCTTAGGCACTAACCCTAGTGTAGTCAAATAAATAGCCAGATAAAGTGACTGTCATCCTTGTGGAACTATTAACAGCCAAAGAATGAAGGAATTGTTGGGGTCCAAGTGCAGGCCACCCCAAGATGGGCCACTTTGGCATAAAGATTATTTTGAGTTAAAAAGCAATCAAAACCCAGAAAATAAAAGAAAAGCTCTTTACTTCTCGCTCATGTGCCTAAAAAGAATTTATAGGGAGAGAACTATCATGATAGATAGCTACATTATGATATAAACTAGATATGGCAGACAGGGAGGAACCTAACAAGACCTGTTTGGGTAAAGTCCTCTATGCCCCACTGTTTCTGAGTAGCCCAGAAAATACTTGTTTCCCAAACCTTTATTCTTTTTCATCTTCCTGTGAATTGCATTCCTTCTTTCAAAAGAAGTCCCAGACCCCTACCCCTTCTCCTTAATCCAGAATGACATATATACCTTATTTTTCCTGCCTTTGGGATTTCCATGTCTGTGTAGATTCCCTGTACATACGCTCTTAAATTTGATTTTCCTGTGTTAACCTGTCTCATGTCAATTTGATTCTAAGTCTGGCTAGAAGGACCTTGAAGGGAACAGGACATTCTTGTTCCCCAACATAACCATTGGCCATAATTATACATAAATTCTAGATTTTAGGGAAAAAATAATTTGTAAAAGTTCAGAGAAAAGGTAGGAATGACTCCTTGGCAACATTCTAAAAGTTAAAATAGCTAAAAGAAGAAAGAAGTTTCACAGGAAAAAATTCTACCTGAACACTAACATTTGTTTTAGTCCATTCGGGCTGCTGTAACCAAGTATCACAGACTGGGGGGCTTACACACAACAGAAATCTATTTCTCACAGTTCCGAAGGCTGGAAGTCAGAGGTCAGGGTCAGCATGGTGGGATTCTTGGGAAGAACCCCTCTGAGTTGTACACTGCCAGCTTCTCCTCGCATCCACACGTGGCACAGAGAAAGAGTGAGACAGCTCTTCCACCTTTTTTATCAGGCTACTAATCCCATTCATGAAGGCTCTTCCCTCTGGACCAAATCACCTCCCAAAGGCTCCATCTCCAAATACCATTACACTGGGGATTAGACTTCAGTATATGAATTTTAGGGCAACATAAACATTCAGGCCATAACAACAAATGACATAGATCAAGAAGAAATAAGGGGAAGTGTCTTTGACAAAAAAGAAACCAAAAGCAAATAAAAATAATGCAGAGAGCTTTCTAATGATTACAGATTTTAAAATGAAACACCTGAAATATGAAAAGAAGCACTTATACACTTATCACCAAGGAATATTAGCCAGTCATAATGATCCTAGGAAAAACAGAGTCCAAATTGCCCCGAGGCTTCAAAATTCAGTGTAAGGGCACTAAAAGGGGGCTTTGGGCTGGGCTCAGAGCAGGAAGAATGAGGAATGAAGAGCCTCTTAGGGGCAAGTGATGTCATGTTGAAAGCTAACAGAGAAAAGCAAGGCAATTCAACTCCTATACTCCTTTCTCTATCGAGGAAAGTGATCTTCAAACTGGGAAGGCTAGAACAAATATGGTTAGTAGGAAACTGAAACCTGTGATAGGTAAGGAGACAAGAAAACACCTTGCCACTCAAATGTGTTCTGGAGAATGACATCCCACTCCACAGAGGAAGGTGTGGGGTATAAACAGCTGCAGGGAATGATGGAGTATTGGAGGGGATTTTGAGGAATAGGAACATGCTCCAATTTAAAAAAAAAAAGAAAAGTAAATGGGTGGATAACAGAAAGGTGAAAATTATCCAGACCTGAGAATAATTTTTTTATGGATATGTAGACTTTCATTATGGCAAGCATATCCATAACCATAAAGATCTCCTTAAAACAAAAACGTGTCCCAAGTATCTTTGTTAAGTAGTGATCTAAAATGAAGTAATAATTGGGGTACCTGGTGGCTTAGTCGGTTGAGCGACCGACTCTTGATTTCAGCTCAGGTCATGATCTCACAGTGGTGAGATAGAGCCCCACCTCGGGCTCCATGCTGGAGGAAAGGGACAGAACTATCTCCTGAAGTGGTGGTGACAAAAGACAGAGGTGGCTTTCAAAAATGCAAGGGACATAGCTAATTAACTTAGCACCTCCTTCAAGCTACAGTGAGAATCTATGGGGAGAATCAAAGCCCCATAGCAGACGCATTTTAGGGCAGTTCATGAAATGCCTCATATTTCAGTAGAAAACTATTTCAACAGTGAAATGACATGGGCATCAGAAGCATACTTTGCTGTGACACATGGTAGTTGACATCTT
Organism: Felis catus; assembly: GCF_018350175.1. NCBI lineage: Eukaryota > Metazoa > Chordata > Mammalia > Carnivora > Felidae > Felis > Felis catus. Next base: position 70,851,418 of record NC_058379.1, on the reverse strand, counting down.
TCCAAACAACCACCACAAGTCTGGGGTCCTCAAGAGACTGATGTCTCCCAGCTACACGATCATCTGTACTCGTATTTCACTGAAGAACAGGAACTCTGCTGGCTGCTCCATCTTCTGGGTGGAGAATGCCAACTGGTTTTACATAGCCTAAATCTACAAGGGTATCAACTGCCATTTTTAGTGCATCACCCCACAGAGTTGGCATCAGGTTTCATCTGGAAAATAACCAGTTCTTGGACTCACTCCTTTGGAGGTTTTTTGGACCATGGTATGACATAAGTAACCTCCAACTCTTGTTAATCAATGAGAGCCACCTTTGGAATGAGAAGCTGTTCCTGGCCATCCTTATTTTTGGTCAAGCCTTTCTGAACTTCAGTTCCATGAACAAAACTATGATACTTCCAAGGCATCTGGGTAGTTCAGTCGGTGAAGCATCCAACTCTTGATCTCAGTTCAGGTCTTGATCCCAGTGTGGTGAGTTCAAGCCTTGTACTGGGCTCTGCACTGGGCATTGAAGCCTATTTTAAAAAGAGTTAAAAAAAAAAAAAAAAAAACTATCGTACTTCCAAACATGAAACACTTTATTCACTCCACCTCCAAATGTTACACTCCAAAATCCAACAAATTCAGAGTCAGCTGTCCAAAGATGAATGGTTTTCTTAATATTTTCTGGAAACTCATTTTTCCTTAAAAGTTTAAGGTAATAAGTATAAAACTCATAGAGTATTTCATCATATTGTCAGCCCCCCCCCCCCTTAGCAAAGGTGAACACACCTGAGGGTGAATGGCTGTGTGGCCAGACCCCTCAGGAATCAAGCCTGGTGGTAGCTTCAAGTGCTGGGAAGGGCAGCCCAGTGGGAAGGGAAGCCAGTCAGTAGTCTTTCAAGGGTCTCTCTTCCTATGTCTTCCTTACTAGAAACCAGGTCCTGGCCAAGTTTTTTAACGTCTATTTATTTTTGAGAGAGAGAGAGAGAAAGAGCATGAGTAGAGGAGGGGCAGAAAGACAGGGAGACACATAACCCAAAGCAGGCTCCAGGCTCCGAGTCATCAGCACAGAGCCCGACACAGGGTTTGAACCCACCAGCCGGAGATCATGACCTGAGCTGAAGTCGGAAGCTTAACCAATTGAGCCACCCAGGTGCCCCAGGACCTAGCCAATTTTTAAAAGAGTAAATATTTTTTAGTATTTAAAATATAATCATTAAACAGAACTACTTGCACCACTCTGATTTTTACAAAACAAGCGTTACCCAACTAACCTTGTTTCTATGCTAAGAAGTTATAAGGGAAGCCAACATTTTCCTGGGTCAAGATTTCAAGAAGTCATAGTCAAACTATCCCTATGGACAATGTGGATAAGCATGAAATGAATGGCAATTACACGAAGGAGAGTTTTCTTAACTAGTTGAGTTACTGAGTATATATGTTACTGATAAACTCAGTTCTGCCCATCTGAAAAGTAGCATGTGATGATGGGGGTGGGGGGAGGTTGCTCTTCTTGAAAAAATGCATATATTGGTACCTTTTTAATGACTTGTATGGATATATGGAAATCAAACACATGGTCTTTTGATGCAATGCTTTGAAGATATTTTGACAGCCATGTAAAACTATTTAATTTTTTAAAGAAATTTTCCTAAAGTGCCAGTTAATATAATTATATACACACTGACTTCCTGACCTTCATCCCATTTCTGAGTGAATTTTAGAGGCATAGTAAGGTCAGACCCAGGGATGGGATGAGGCTTTGAGGTGTCCATTGTTCACATTTCTAGGAAACAAGAAGATTTTTTTTTAATATTTTGATGTTCCCATTTTGATATGATCACATCAAAGTTGTCATATCAAAATGTTTTTTCCAGACCCGATTCCCATACATTCATCTGCATCACAGATTTTGAAACTCCAGAGCAATAAGGATAGCTTTCTTCAGCACACCCAGAGGAGTTTACTTTCTGGTTGGCAGTAATTCCCTGGGCTTCTAATATTTGTGAAGACAGAAAGTTAGGAGGATTGCTGATGTGCTGGCTTCAGAGTCAGTATTTGATAGCTCTCCACCACACCAGATGGTTTCTTCCTGCCTATAGGAAATACAGGTAAAGATACACAGCATTCCAGGTTCTTTGGTTGTGAGCAACTGAAATAGACCCTCAGTAACCTGAGAAAGAAAGTACTTTATAGGAGGGATACTGGGAAGTGCTTGCAATAATAGTAAAAAAAGGAGGGGGGGTGAACAACAGAGTCTTGGAAAAACCGAGAATCACAGCAGCTGCAGGGATGTCAGTAGAAAACCCAAACACTGCTTCTGTAGGGAAGTGCCATCGACGCTTCCGTCCCACCGACCACATGTCCCTCGGCATCTCTGCCCAAGTTGCAAAGCTTGTCTCCTGTGCCGTCTCCTCCTGGGATTGGGCTGTTGGGGGTCACGTGTGACTGACAGCCCAGCCACATGCATGCAGGAGGGAGGTTTCCCAAGGGAAAAAAAAGGGCACAGTCACCAGAGGATAGGGGCAGTCTGCTGAGAAAGAAAGAAAAAAATAGATCCACTGGAGACCTGATCTTCAAACACTCATTTTGGCAAAATTCGGGTTTGGTCTCACCCGCTTCATGGAAGTAGGGGCTTAGTTGACTGCAGGCTGCATGTGAGTGCCAACACAGTGCTGGCGGCCCCAGCCTCAATGGCACTGTGCCCTTCAGAGGTTCCACCCCTCATGGCACTGCCACTGTCCCGTGGGTGGCCTCCCGTGCTTCTGGGCTCAGGGACACTCCCCTTCTTCATCCTCTGGCTCTTGGGGTGGTAGCTGCTTCCCGCAGTTACTAACATCTCTGTCACATTTGCCTTTTTGTTCCCTTTGCCCTTCCTCAGCTACGTAGAAAGCTCCCATATGAATCTGTCTCTACTGGAAATGTTGCGAGTGTTTCTACCTTCCTTTCTGGATCCTGATAGATGCACATGGTGAGGTTTGCAGTAGGCTGGTGAGGAGTTTCACACCATTTCATACTTAGAACGGGTGCCTTGTGTAAAGGAAGACTTTAGGGAATGTGATAACCAGCTTCTCCTATCTGAAGAGCTTTCATCTGAAAGGGGATTATATTTATCCCGTGTAGTTCCAGAGGGCAGAAGCAGGATTAGTGAGCAGGAGTTTTAAGGAAGCAGCTTTCAGTTTAAAGTAAGACATGGTCCTCTAAACACCTGAACTGCCCACAACGGAATGCACTGGGCAGCTTTTTGGGGGGGTTAGTCAAGCAGAGGGTTCGTTTCCATGTCTCTGAGACACCAGAGAGGTGCCCACCAGAGTGACAGGGCTGGGCCAAATCAATTCTCAAGGCCCTAAAATCTCCCTGCAGACTCTGTAGGCTTCCATTAAGGATTTGGCAATTTTCTATCGGAGCTTGAGAACAAAGCTAGAATGCTTAGTGGCCTGCAAAAAATAGTAGCTGTGATCCTCTAGGAATTACCATGGCCCCCAGAGTAATTTAAAGCAATGTCTCTTACTCTAGGGCTGAAGAAATTATACTTCCCACCAGTCTATACCCAGCTGAGAGCTGACACCCTTTAGTAAAAGGATTCTTCTCATTTGTTTACGTCCCTGGATCCCCTCTGTGTACCTGGGATTTACACCCAGAGGCCCTTTGGAAGGGCCAAAGCTGACCACAGCCTATGAGTAATGGAATCAAACGATTCTAGTGTTCTGAAGAGAATGGCTCATGCTTGTGAATATTGTGTGATGAATTCACATCTCAGAATCCTTCTACTGCAGTCTGAGGCTTCCCACATCAGCCCTGGGTTCACAAGGGATGGACGGACAGTTATAAGGGAACCAGACAAGACTTCAAAATCCTGCGACTATCTTCCCGCCACCTTGAAAATCCCACCACCCGTCCAATTCTTGTTTCAACTGTCCTTAATCTGTGTACATCTTGTACAGCCCACCCTTCTGAGGTCGGGGCACGTAGCACGAGTCTCAAAATGGCTGTTCTCCATACACTGGTTTTCCTTTCCTGGAGCAAAACTGCCTTCAATTGTACTGTGGCTGTTTGGGGACAGGAGAGGAGAAAGCCATTCCCTCTTGAGCCCTGTTAAACCAAATACAGAAACGTAAAATTCTAACTTCTAATATGCTCAGAAAATGGTAACTTCTAGCACACTAAAAGAATCATTCTCTTATATTTTCCAATGAGAATATTGGAAGAGAGAGGAAAATGCCATGTTTTACCCATGATCACATACCCCAGATATAACAGGGCCAGAAATTAAACTAGAGTGCATTTTGACTTAGTCCAGGGATGCTCCCCTGACTCCCCACAACATTATTGCTTCAAAGGATCCTACTTTACAAGAGAGGAAATCCATGGAATTAAGTGTGTCAGTGGCTCAGCTCGGTTTTCTAGCAAGTGATGGTTCAAGCCGACGGTGGGACATCAGTGGCCTGGAGGTTGCATCTTCTGCCAACACAATACCTTGTAGTTAATTCTACTTTCCATTCTGCTTCCCCTTAATTTTTCCCGATATTCTTCCCATTCCTCTCATGTTGCAGGGTGATTGCCCAGAAGACAAAGGGAGAATGTCTGACGATGGGTGGGCGGAGTCTGGCTCACCTATTGGCTAAGGCACCGGACACCTGCCATGGTTTAGGGCCATCAGGGTGCAAAATACCTTAAGACATGGACACACTTGTGTGCCAAAAAGTCCAACAAGAGCAAAGAATAATTGGGAGTTAAACAACATCCTCTTCCAAAAGCTTATCCCCAAAATTAGGGCTCCAAGGCCATGTTCTCCTAAGAAAACACAGTTGGTTAGTACCCGGACTGAAGGAGCAAGGCTGGGTAGAGGCTGGTGCTAAAAGGGAAGCAAAGGGCAGGAATATAGAATATTGTGATGTGGTGGGAGGTGAGGAGGTGGGATGTGGGGAGGTGGGAGGTGGGGAAGGGGAGGTGGGAGGTGGGAGGAGGGGAGTGGAGAGGGCACAGCAGGTTGTCTCATGGATGGGCCCCCCTTTGGGATCCACTGTCCTGCTGCAGGCAGGAGACCCCTCCTCATCTTCCAGCTCTGGAGATTTGAACTGCACTGTTCATCCAACTCTGCTCTCTGTTTCTTCTCCCTCTATCCCCTCTCTGCCCACCCCTCATATTGTTCCCCTCCTTGTCCCTTTATGTCCCTCAGCCCTCTCTCTGCCTGCCCCCTTCCAGTCTGAGGCAGCCACTTGGGGACCCTGCTATCCAATAATTAGCCTGAGCAGCTGCTCAACCAAACAAGCTCCAGAGATCCGCAGCTGGGAGAGTGGAGTCCTGCCTGGAGGAGGGGGAAGTGGGGGGAAGGTCCACCAAGCCTTCTCAGGTGGCCAGATGACGCCTAATTAGGCCCCCTGCTCTGGAGGCCTCACCAGATGGGCAAATGCCTGGAAGCCTTAGGGAGCCAGCAAGACTCTGTGGGAACTCCCAGTGTGTGGTTTCCTTTCCAGCTGCCTCTGGGCTGTGGGGGGAGGGTGGTTAAAATAGTAATTGGTGCCTCAGGTCAAGGGGCCTCGCTTTTCCCTGCCAGGAGGGGAGATGCTCTGCTTCCCAGTGGTACAAACCCCCCAAGCCCTCTCCCCGCAATTGCCAGCCTGGAGTCCGAGCTGTTGATTGAAAATGATTTTTTGAGACGCACACCAGAGGAGTTGGCACTGGGAACATTTTTCTAAATCTAAACAATGCACACCATGCATTCACAAAAGGCAGAATTAAACTAGAAGGGAAACATGAAGAAAATGCGTAGATTTCATTCTTTCCATCTCCCCAGCCTGCAAAAGTGATCTGCGAACGGCGTGGCAGAGGGAGAATGGAGCAGTAAATGATTTCATTTTGACAGCTTGCGGTTTCTGGGCAAAGGAGAAGTCAGGGCCAGGCAGTAACGGGAGGGGGACCTCTGCGGAAGGTGCACGTTTTAGATTGCAGAGTGAGGCCACTGCCTGCCAGGGAGAGCTGCCCTCTCTAATCCACACGGCCGTGGCACCACCCCCTGCCCCTCGATATGGCCATATGTACAAGAAAAGAATGCAGGGAAGCAGAAAATGTGCCACCCTCCTCCCCCAAAGTTCTGTTACCAAAAGGAGTTTGCCATTCAGGAACCCAGCCGGGCATCATTGGAAATACTGGTGATGAAGGTGACGAACGTTAAGGGAGAAAAAATTACAAGAAGCAGAGCTAAGGATGGACCAAATGCCCTCTTTGTCCTTCCCTCTTTTGGACTTCCCTAACTTCTTGTGTGACAGAGAACATCTTTGCCTTTGGATGAAGACAGTGATATCTGTAGTGCTTAAATCCTTAACTCAAATGGCCTTAACTCAAATGGCCTAGTAAAGTAAAGGTCAGGAAAACCAAGAAATCTTTTCTACCTGACGCCATAGCCCTTACATCCCTGTTTGCGATACCCTAGAAGCAACCATACAAATTCGGAGCAGACACTCACTCACTTGGTGCTTTCCTTTTTCAAGCTGTGAGAAAGCGAACTCACATCAGAATTGGTTTTACCTTACAATCACCTTCTAGCCCAGGGATGATTATTTTCTGTTATATGTGGAATAAAACCTCCAAAATAAAATAATAAGGCTGAGAAAATTAGTATAAGAATTATTCATTTTGATATTTCCTCTTTACTCTTGTTATTAATATCCCTAATTTGTGGGACCAATTTGTGGATGGGATGGGCTATATGTATGATTACATTTTTGGCCAGCAGAGGACCAGGCTGGAAGAAGAATGTCTTTGAGAAAGCTCAGTTCTCCGTAGTTTCTGGAGTATAGCATATTTTCTGCCAGTTCAGGCTGATACAGTGGACATTAATTGTTAATTCTCCTACAAGAGCCATCTGCTAAACCTTGATGCCTTGGAAATCTGGGGAAACAGCGCCATCTAGCAGCCCTTGCTCTAAGTGCTTCGAAGCTGGGTTTATCTGTCGTTAAGTGACGAGTGAAAAAGGCCACCATTCTTTTGAAGTTGACCAAGTTAGTAAGATGCTCTTCACAAGTCCACCTTAGCTATCAATGAGCACAATCGGTTTGCAACCACTTGGAGTCCATTTTGCTTTAGATAAGTAGCTCAGCTTAAAATTCTGGATGGATAAACCAGGTTTCATAAAATTACATTAGCATAGAGCATTTCAGAATATACGAGAGGGAAAAGGCAGTCTTTTCAATAAACGGGGCTGGGAAAACTGGACAGCTACAGGTGAAATAATGAAACTGGATGATTTTCTTTACACCACACACAAAATCAAAGTCAAAATAGAATAGAGACCCGAAACAAAACAGGAAAGCATAGAGCACTTCAACCATGAAACACGAAAATATAGAGCATTTCATCCATGAGACGCTTTAGAGCTAAGCATTTAAAAGATAAGGAAATTTGGGGTGCCTGGGTGGCTCAGCCAGTTAAGCATACCACTGTTGATCTCAGCTCAGGTCATGATCTCACCGTTCATGGTTTTGAGCCCCACATCGGGCTCTGCACTGATGGCACAGGGCCTGCTTGGGATTCTGTCTCTTCTTCTCCTTGCCCCTCACCTGCTTCTTCTCCCCCTCTCTATCTCAAAATAAATAAATAAAATTTATAAATAAATAATAAGGAAACATGGGCCCAGGGAGAAAAAGATACCTACCTCTTCAAGGTCACTCAGTTAGTTTGTGGTTGAGTCAGGCTCATGAACTAAAACCAATACTACTATTCACAGAATAGGAGCAACCCTTTTTCAAAGGCAGGCCAGAGATGAAGATAGGACTAAGACACAGAAGTGAGAGCAGCCCTCAGTAAGCAAAAGTGTGGGTCTCTTTCTGAATCCACATAATAACTGTGGTATGACAAGGCAGATATTAAACATAAGGACAGATTTTGGCCCGTGTCTAGAACACACGCAAAAAACAGTACACAGATCTTTGATCAGCCCTCCAAAATGTCATTGAAATGGCTGGAACAAATATTTGGGCTATTCCCCAACCCAGCCTCTCTGTAGTCTAGCCAGTCAAAGTTCTTCTCCCTCAAAGGAGAAATACTACAGATTTTAATTTGGGGAATAGGGGTTTTCAGGTTTTTCTCCTTCAAAAGCCCTCTGGAGCTCTGACTTCAAATATGTCAGAGTCTCTTTCTCTCCCTTGGTGAGGAATGTTGTGGAGGCTTTTCCTGTCAGAGCTGGAAGGGAGGGGCCTTCAGGATGAGCTCATGCAGCCTGTACATTTGAATTGCCTGGAGGAGACGTTCAAAATGTCAGTGCTAGGTCCCTACCCCAAACCAATGAATCAAAGTCTCTAGTATAGAGCCTAGGTATTAGTAATGTTTAAGTTCCCTGAGTGATTCTAATATGCAACCGAGGCTGAGAATCACTAGCTTCTAGCCCAACCTTTCTTCTTAAAGATGAGAAAACCAAGGCTCAGAAAGATAAAGTGACCTGCCCAGCAACACACAGGAAAGTACGGCAGAACTGAGACCTGTTTTCTCTTCCCTGTCCTTCACGGTCTGCTACAGTTTACTACGTCATGCTCAGCAAATGCAGCATGCTAGACCTCACCAGCCACCAGCCACAGTTGTCACCCCATGCAGACACTGCCCCAAGGGACAACCATCTGGGAGTAGCTGTCTATGGATGGGAAGTGCTCCGAGCGCTGGGCAAACTCAGCCTTCAGGAACCTGAAAGAAGAGATGCTTTCTCATCTAACCAATGCTAACCAATGTGGGGGTGCTGCCACTTGGTAATATATTTTTTCCAGCTATGATTTTCGGAACCGCAGAAATAACCACACGGTGGGTTTGGGGACTTTGAGGTGGACCAGAACCAAGACCCATCGATCATCCGATTGGTGGATGGTAGTGGCACTTTGGGTCTCCAGGTTACACTAGTTTCCAAAAGTCTGGTTCCATCCCTTTCCTCATGCACCATCACCCTAATGAGCAGCCATGGGCTCTTTAGGGAAGGTTGGGAGGAAGGCTGACAATGTACACTGTTGGCTGTGTAGCAGGATTTCCTCAATGGGACTTTTCCTCCCTATCACTCGAGGGACTCTGGGTCTAAGAACTAGCCCAAGTCTGGGAATTGGTTTCGGGTCCATGACCTTCTATTGACCTTTACCACATCTAGAGCTTTTCCATTCATGCAAATCATGTAAGCCTTTAGTAGCCTGCCCATCTGTTTCAGCCCAAGGAATATCACTATCAACTACCTGGCCAAAGCAATGTTCTGATGGTTATACTATTCTGGTTACTGCTTTGGCTCTGCTAACCTTTCAGCAACCTCACCCACCTTGTCCTTGGCAGTTAAATACCACCTCTTGCTCCCAGGTTCCATCATCCCCACTTAAGTCAGGGAGTCCAGTCTAAAGATAGCAGCCCCCACCGTCACTCCTGGCCCATAGAGAAGAGCCACCACGGTGCTTTTCAAGGATATTGGGCCTCTCCCCCGGCAAATGCATCTCACCCAAGTTTGGTGAAAGGATTTCCCCCTGGACCCTCGGGGAGAATACAGTCAGGAGATGGGTGAGGTGGTGTCATATTATACACCTACTCTAGCATTCCCATCTCCCGAAGCCTTCGGATGCCTTCTTCCTCTGCCTCACGGAGGCCTTCCAAATAGGTCTTCTTGCCCATCCCACTTGTCAGAAAGACTTGGCCAGGACTCATTATCTTTTTGTCTTCATGACAAATCAAAACCCCAGTGATTCCAATATTAAAATTTTGCTTCCAAACATCTCCCAGGCTGTTTCTCAAACCTTAAAATAGCTTTAAAAAAAATCCTGTTAGACAAAGTGCCCCTGGTTTTACAGAAATAGCAGATCGTGAACCATGAAATGAACAAGTGCATTAATACCAAACACTTAGAAGAGAAGAATGATTCAGGAAATCTTAGCATAAGATTCTCTAGATGAGGTTTGCTCTGACCAGGAATATACCAGCAGGCCATTGGCATGAACATCCCAGGCTGAGCCTCCCTGCCCTACTTCCTAGTATCACCCCCTGCCTTCAACCAGACATGCAAAAGTGGGGGGTGAAGAATCTTGACCTTGTGGAGCCAAAATTGTTCCAGGGCTCATAACTCTATTGTTCTTGCTTTTGACCTTTAGCATTCCTGAGGTAAAACAGAAGCTTTTCCAGGGTGGTGGGTGTTAGCAGCACATGTAGAGATTTGCATTAGGCTCCACACTGTAACCAGGGATGACTTGGTCTGCAGCTTTTTTTTTTTTTTTTTTTTGGATTTGGATATTGTGACCAAAATAACACAGGCTGTCAAAGAATTCAATTCAGGAATGCTTTCACACTGCGGGCCTGTCATGTCACTCCTCGGTGAAACCCTGGATTGGCTTCACCTTCCAATGGGACCCCCTCTCCTCTCTGGCTCACTTTCTATTCTGCTCCCTTGCTCGCTGTGGTCCAGACACAGCAATTTCCTTGCTGTTCTTCAAACATGCTTAGGCCCTCCCCCTGGCCATTCCCTCCGCTTACCATGCCCCTCCACCAGTTAGCCCTCTGACTTCCCTTAACCTTTGCTCAAATGTCACTCGAGAGCCACCCTGACAATCCCATTTTCTACTACATCCCCCATTTCCCTCTTCTGCCTTTTTTCCACAGTACGACATACACTATACTTCATTTATTTTGATATTGTCTGTCTCCCCGACTAGAATGAAAGTTCCACGAGGGCACACATGCTGGTCTCATTTGTCACTGCTGAATCCTCTGGAAAAGCTTGGCACATGGTAGGCGATGAGTAAATATTTCGAGAGTGGGTGAATAAACTACGAGGTTCCTGGCTCTGTGGTTGAGACGATTACAGCTCAATAAACAGGATCCATGAATGAACTAGATATGGCCCGTTTGCCTGCTTTTTCTCTCCAACAAAGTGGAACAATCTCACACTGATCAATTCAATTAGTTAGGAATTGCCCGACTGTGATACAATGTACAGACACAACGATTGACATTTCTACAGCATTTCTTTTTTTAAATTCTTTAGTTAAAAATACACATACATAACTAAAGCAAAATGTTTCCACTCTACCTAAGCTTGCTATATGCCTGTAGTTTAAAAAAAAAAAAAGTGCCTCTTGTCCCAGTAAAAATGGTCTTCATCATTTTGTTTGGAGAAGGAGGTTTAAAGTATAAGGGAAATCATAATTGTGATTCCTTTCACTCTGGATTCATAATGACTCTACAAAGACAGCAGCCTGTGTTTAACTCCATAGACCTGGAGGAAGTGAGAGGAAATCCTCAAACACCTGAAGGTGAATAGCATCAGTTCACTGCAAGAGGAGGCCACTCTTGTCAGTCCTCATCTGAGTAGTTTTCCTTTGGGCCGAACGAGAGGTTCAGCCAATGAATTGCTTAGTTATTAAGGTTTATTCTGAATTCAGACAGCTATCTTATATCTTGGAAATTTACCACCAAGAAATACATTCAGCAGTTGGGGAACTCCTGGTAAAATATTCACTCTTATATTTGTCAAATATTAACTTAGAACTTCATAGGCATGTTGAATAAACCAAGTAGAATGTCCGGAGACAATATTTCAGCATTCTGAGAGACAGGAGCTCCAGGAAGGCCTCCCAGATAGTGTGTCCTTTGGACAAGCCCTGAACAAGATGACAAAGAAGCCATACAGATGTAGGAGAGAGAACATTCCAGGGAAAGAACTTGCAAAGGTTCTAAGATGGAAATGAGTTTGACATGTCAGGACACAGGAGACTCTCCTTTTGGCTTTTCTCCTTTCTCCCCTTGGGTGGAATCCCAATCCCTCATTCTGGCCCAGAGGCCTGCCTCCCCTTCTCTGGTAGATCCAGGGCCTTCCCAGCTCTTAGCTTGAATTGGACATCTCAGAGTAACTCCGCTCCAAAACTTCTGTTGCCAGGGGCTCTAAGACTAGTTCTCCCAGGTAAACAAAACCCCTTTGTCCACCCACAGACAGGAAGCTGTGGATTCCTGGCCTTTCCACACAGGTTTTCTGTTGCTGACAAACTCTATAATCAAGTAGAGGAGTTGGCCAGATTCCACGTGTCCCTGGGCTGTCCCCCCTCCCACCCCACCCCCACACTCCCTCAACAGAGCTCAAAACATGAAAGGTAAGGTTGAGCTGAGCTGCACAAAGGACACACTCACAGTGTGTCCCATTTACCACAGTCTGACACATGTCATCATCACGAGTGAGCTGGATTCCCCATCCCCTCCCAGACCCTGCAGGGAAGGAGGGGAGTCAGCAGCAAGGAAGAGGAGGGAGCCACCTCCCCCAGAGTCAGGCTGGGGGTTCCAGTTAGGGACATGCAGCCCAGACCAGACCTTCTTCCTGGAGGGAAATCACAGTAGGTAGAGGGGAGAAGGAAACCCGACCATAGGTTCAGAGCTCCTCCAGCCCATGGGTATGGGCGCTGCAAACAATATACAGGCTGTGGTCACTGCTGAAATGGGCCCAGGTTTATGGATGTATTAATGTTTTCACTGTTGTCCATTTGTCTCAGCCTCATTTCTAGCAGCTCCCAGTTCCATGCTTAGATGCAAGATGGGCCATTTATTTGAACAGAAATATAGAAAGAGTGAACTTAAAGGATGCTAGAAAGGCAGAGTCAGCCAAGGTACCCATGAGTTGTCCACTGCCTGCTTGCTACCGTCTTTTTCTACTCTGACGCCATTGTGCTAGGTGCCTTCTGCACGTCACCTCATCTAACTGCCATCTCAACGTGATGCGGGTCTACTGTCCCCAGGTTGCAGATGAAAGAACTGAGGCTCAGAAAAGCAGAGACACCTGCCCAGGCTCACACAGCTAGAAAAGAGCCTGAGTTGGACAGAAGTGTTAGAGTCCAAGGAGACTGTTCTTGGAAGCAGTGTTTCCCAAGACACTTGGAAGAGGATTAACTATATGCTGAATACCTGTGGATATGTTAAATTTTCTAATTCACTTTCTTAGAATTTCAGGATTTCAGGATTCCATCAAGTTTCTGGTAGGGGGAGTGGCAACAGGGGGGTAAGGTGTAGGAAAGATGCAAACCCAGAGGAGAGCATTGCTGACTTCATGTGTGTTTGCCCTGTGGCCTGAGCTGGCTTTTCTTTCCAGGGGTGAGGGGAGAGACGCCTGTGTTAATCATCACCTTCCCCTAGTCCAGCTTCCTATCCTGCCTGGCAACAGGCTTCTCTGGTATATAAACAAAGTACCAAGCCGCCAAAACAGTGTGGAAGGGAGGAAGCCAACAGGTCTGCCCTTGAAAATCTCCCCACTCTCAGGCTTGACACCTCCCTTCATTTCACAAATGCAAACAGAGAGGCACAGAGAGTGGACGAAAATGGCCAAGAAGACATCACCAGTCACGCAGAATCAGGATGAGAAAGAAAAAGCAACTCGCCCATAGTTTGTGTGTTCATTCACTCCCTCGTTCATTCATTGGGATTCATTACAACAGCAAAGCCCTGGCCCTCATGGAGCTGATGCTAAAGTGAGGATAGACCATAAATGAATAAATACACACTGTAGTGTAAGGAGATCGAGAAGAATATAAAGGAGCTGAGGAAAGGCCTCCTGGGATGACTTTGAGCAGAGACGTGAATGAAGTGAGCCATGCATACAAGGTTACTGAGAAGGGAACATACGTGGTGCTTACAACAGTGGTGGGGGCCAGAATACCTCGATAGGAATGAATGAGGGATGGTGGGGTAGAAATTACGTTGAGAGGGAACTACCTCTTTTTTTTTTTTTTTGCTATATCTGTATTTTTTGCTATATATATATTTTTTATGCTGTATCATAAAGCATCCTGTGTGAGAACAGGATTTTGGATTTTTTTAATAGTGATGCAAAGCCATGGGAGAGCTGAAAAGAAAGGAACAACATGATCTCTTTTATGTTAAAAAAAAACAACAAAACCTCCCTCTTGTTACCCTATAGAGAAGAACCCACAACCTGCAAAGCAGGACAGGTAGAAGGTGCTGGTGGCACGAGCTAGAGCAAGAGGAGCCGGGGTGAGAGGTGGGGAGGTGCTGAGGCCAGGAAGTGTTGCCCAGGTGGAGGAAAAGTAACCTGCTGATGTATTGCATGTGGAGCATGTGCAAAAGACAGGATTCAAGAACAACCACATAGTTTTCATCCTGAGTCTGTGCTCAAATGGTGACACCACTAAAAAAATCTTGTACACGTCCTAATCTGTGTCAAATTTAGCCTTGTATCTCTAGCCCTCAGAATGGTGGATCCCACATAACAGGGGCTTAATAAATTTAAATGATCAGATGAATGTGGTGATTAATACGTGTACATATACACAAATGCCAACATTCAACTACCCTGCTTCCCTTTGGCTTTTGCTGTGGTTTTTCAATTATTTTAGCTTCTTTTTCAGATAAAACCTTGGTTGGAATACGGATATATAAAACAGACCAATTGCACGATGTTATTAATGGTTGTTTACAATTTTAGTTTAATTATGACATTTACTTACGATAAAGTCAGTCAGTAAGGCCAAATGGTTCTGATAAACACACGCGTTTGGAATCAGATGATACAGATGACGACTGTAGGTTTTTATGTGCTCTAACTTCCAATTTATTTGTTTTGTTTCGTTGAACTTTATGAAGAAGTGCTTACAGCTGGCAAACGTTTTCAATGTGCTATGTGCCAGTTAGTAATGCTTTAGGCTGCATGTAAGAAAAGAGTTAAATGTCAGAGGATATTTACTATTGATTAACAAAAGCTAGGAATATAGAAAAGGATACCACTTAGATGTGGTGGCTTATAAGACTTGAACAAGTAGCCCCAAAGGTAGGCAACGTAGAACAAGTACAATGGTTCAACAGTGTCCTAAAGGACCCAAATCTCTCCATCCTTCCTTTCTGCCCTCCCTTGGCTGACCTTTCATCCTTAGGATGCCACTTCATGGTCATGAGCCATAAAAAAGCCACCAAAAAACTAGAGCAAATGGTGGCCGGGACAGAGAGAGATCTCTTTGTGACATGCTCCCTATGTGAGGGAAACACCTTTTCCAGACACCACCAACAGAGTTCTCTTGTGTCCAGTTGGCCAGATCCAGGCTGCATGCCCTCTCGTAGACCTTCACTAAGCTACAGGACTTTCTACCTGATAGCTGAACAAGACCAAGGAATAATTTCAAGAAACCTTTCAATAACCAATCTGGAAGCTTGAAAGTGGTGGAAACATTTTGCATAAAGTGGAATAAATAATCATACATAATGTGAAACTGGACCATCTCCTGTTGTTCTCAGTGGCAAAAGGCAATTGTGACCAGGTCCATTCTGAAGATTTCAGAAAGTAGAAATAAACTGACACAAAGAAAGACGCACTAAATACTACATTTTTTCTATTTATCAGTATCCCATTCACTGTGGCCTCTGCTCCCCAGAATCTCTCTTCTCTTTCCCATAAACCCCTAAGAACTTCATTCTTCCCTGACTCCTGTCTGCCATCTTTCTTCATCCATAGTCCCTATGATCATCACCAGTCCAATCTCTTGATTTCCCCATTTGCACCTCTTCCCACTACCATGATGAGCATAGAGTCATGAAGACAAACTTGTCTAAGAGTGAAGAAGGGAAAAGGCCATAGTACCAATGCTTCAATATTTTCACCTCTGTCACATAACAGTATTGAATAACAATTCTCATTTCCTTTCATATGCGATAGAATTAGATCAGAAGTGCTTCAAATTTACAATAAGGGCAAAAAAAGTACTTATCGTTCAACATTATGAATATGCAGCATAAGTTAACTTGTTATTCCATTAGTGATTCAGTAACATGTCAGGAAAGGCTCTGAGCATCTACTTCAGTATGATCCACGTATACTTTAGGGTTGAACTCTTGTGCAATTTTCTAAGATTAGTTAGATGCTGGCCTGAATTTTTTTTTTATAAAACCAATAGCATTTTTTCTCAAATGTATTCACCCCATAGTAGGGTAAACATGTGTTATTTTACACATTATTTTTTCCAGACTCCTGCAAACATGTAAATGTATTCATGAAGCAAAGTGTCATGTTAACAAGTTAGCAAGAAACATAGGTCTCTCAATAAATTCCTAACCCTGCCTGTGTACAATGGTGAGCAGGAACCCAAGCAATAGCATTTTTTCTCAAGTTAAAAAATATGCTCAAAGATAGTAGAAAAATCCTTATTCAAGGGCTATACTCACACACAGACACACACAGACACACACAGACACACACACACTGTAAACCTAACAACACAAAAACCTCTAGTGTTAAATTGAAAATGGGAAATATTTGGTGTGGGTTTTTTTCCTTAGTCTATAGTTTTTAAATGAGCTAATGATGCATTACTTTAAACACACACACACAAATCAACTCACCCCATAGTAGGGTAAACATGAGTTGTTTTACACATTTTTCCAGACTCCTGCAAACATGTAAATGTATTAATGAAGCAAAGCATCATGTTAACAAGTTAGCAAGAAACATAGGTCTCCCAATAAATTCCTAACCCTGCCTGTGTACAATGGCGAGCAGGAACCCAAGCAATTCAGTCTATGAACTCCATGCAGCCATCCCTTCTATGACAGGCATATTGACCCCTTCCCATTGGAAAAAAATTTAAAAAGTAGAAACTCAGCAAAAAAAAAAAAAAAAAAGACTCTGCTTGGAATGGAAAGGACCATGACTCATGCCAGTGGAAGACCCCATTCCCTACCATGCACAGGCTATTTGGTAAAAGATAGTTTCTAGGATTATGGTTGTGTACCTTGGGCAAGCCTCTCAACCTCCTCCAACATGGACGAGATAACCTGCTAATAATGATCCTGCCAATAAGGCAGCAGTGGTTGAATGAATGAAGAATTTCATTATCAGTTCAATTTTCAGCATCAAAAGTTCAAATTATGGAGCATCATCTCCGATAAAATTGAAACCTGGAAGACTACCTATGATTTCCACCCCACCAGTATGAAATTCTCTGCCTTTGAAACCCTTCAGGAATTCTTTATGTACTTTTAACTTGAAATAATGACTTCATCTCAAAATAAAGCAGCTATAGATTTTGAGGTTGGCTTGCTTCTAATGATTTCGGGTTTTTCATCCAAGCCAGGAAAACTAGTCTGACCTTAATCACTGCAACAAAGAAGTTAACCAACACCACAGCTGCTGTCCCACCCCATTCTTTGATACAGACAACTAGTAGGAGTTCTTTTTGCAATGGCAGCTCCATATCCCAACTTGCCTGCCCTTAAGCTCCCCGTATACAAGAGCTCTACTGTCTGATCCTGCCTTACTTTCAGTCTTCTTAGCTGAGTTACTTGATCTCTCTTATAAGCTTAGGTCTTACTCAAGTCTCTAAAGCCCAGTGGTTCTTCAGGCAGGGCATGTGTATGATTATGGACTTTCTCCCAAAGTCTACAGTTGGTTTTGCTTCTTCTACTCCCAACATTGTATTCTATTCATTGGCAGTTACCTGAGTCATGAGTAACTGTATCTCAAGACACAGCAATATCGAGGCCATCCAATTTTATTATATTTGATAAAAGTAAGTGCCCTCCCCTTCGAATCATACATTTTGATGGACTAAAACTCATCAATAAATCATGGTTCTCACTCTAATGTCATGTTTACTTAATTTTCTCATTATGAGTTCTCAGCACATTAAAGAGCTGCTAAGATGCACTGTGCTTTTAACAGGTAGCATACATTAGGAAACAAATGACAGAAAACCGAACTCAAATGATATGAACAACAGACACAGTTTTTTAAATTTCATAGCTGGAAGACTAGGTAGGGATATATTAGGACATTGTTTTTAGCTCCCTCATTTCTTTGAGGACTCAGCTTTCGTTCTTCTCTTCATTCTGCCTAATTCAGCAAGTCAGCTTATAGCTTTCTTCATGGTCATAAGATGGTTACAACAGTTCCAGATATCACAGATCAACACAACAACATTCCACAGCAAGAGCATCAGGAGAGAAACTGTCACCTTGCCCCTAATCCCTGGTTTCCTTTTATCAGCCAGAAAATTTTTCACAAGAGCTCCAAAGTTATCCTGCACCACCTCTCATTGCCCATAATTGTGCCACATTCCCAACCAATCATTCACAAAAAGGAAATGAGACCACCTAGTTACTTTAAGGTCAATCTGTATTTGCTCTGGGCTGAGATTACGGCATACCCATCCTTTCCCAAAACAAACAAACCAACATACACACAAAAACCCAGAAGAATGTGAAGCATTAAAAAATAGAAAAGGAGGGGCGCCTGGGTGGCTCAGTCGGTTGAGCGTCCGACTTCAGCCAGGTCACGATCTCGCGGTCCGTGAGTTCGAGCCCCGCGTCGGGCTCTGGGCTGATGGCTCGGAGCCTGGAGCCTGCTTCCGATTCTGTGTCTCCCTCTCTCTCTGCCCCTCCCCCGTTCATGCTCTGTCTCTCTCTGTCTCAAAAATAAATAAACGCTAAAAAAAAAAAAAAAATTTAAAAATAGAAAAGGAGAAAAGAGAGAAAGGGGGATATCTGGGGCAATCAAGTGTGCTAAAAGGGATATTGGAGACCAAAATGTAAATAAAAGCACATTCCTCAATTACTATATCCCCAAAGCCACTATGTAATATTATCAGATTTACACTCAGCACCACCTTCATGATAAGGGCAGAAAGGTCAATAGAGCCATAAGAAATTCACAAACTACTGTTGATAAGGCAGTGGTAAATTTTTTTTTTTTTTTTGCATAGTAAAGATACTTCTATATTTTAGGGTATATTACTTGAAAGATTTCTGAACTCTGAGTGCTTTTTTTCCCTCATCTAACATAAAATCAAGTTATCATCTAGGACACTAGATGAAGTTTATCTCCATTGTAAAGAGGTTCACAAAGGCATTGGTATTATCTAAAGATAAAAACAAATAAATAAATACTCACTACATGATTTTAATACTTATTTCACAGTTACAGTTATTAGAACAGTAATTTATGAACATAAGAGTAAGGAGATCAGTGAAACTGAATAGCAAGTCCTGAAATAGATGTTCACATATACAGGCTGTTGATTTTCAACAGATGATGTAAAGTAATCAAATAGAGAAAGCAAGTTTTGTTTTGTTTTGTTTTTCAGAAAATTGGGCTGGAACTGATAAACCATAGGAAAAAAGAAACTTAATCCCTGCCTCACACTATACATAAAAATTAATTTGAGGTATATCAAACACACAAACATAAGAGAAAAAACAAAGCTTTTAAAAGGAAACTATCTTTATGACCTGGGGATAAGAAAGGATTTCTTAGTACACATATTTCAAGAAAAAAATTATGCAAAAATGTTGACTGCAATTTTATTCATAAATAACTCCAAACTGGGGGGGGGGGGGGGACCAAATATCTAAAAACAGGGAAATGAGGAGCACCTGGGTGGCTCAGTTGGTTGAGCATCCAACTTCAGCTCAGGTCATGATCTCACGGCTCGTAGGTTGGAGCCCTGTGTCGGGCTTTGTGCTGAATGGCTTGGAGCCTGGAGCCTGCCTCGGATTCTGTGTCTCCCTCTCTCTCTGCCCCTAACCCACTCGCATTCTATCTCTGTCTCTCTCAAAACTAAATAAACATTAAAAAACATTTTTTTAAACAGGGAAATGGAAAAATAAATCATGGTATATTAATAAAATAAAAAATTAACCATTGGTACATTCAACAATTTGGATGAATATCAGAAACATGATGTCAAGTAAAGAGGCCAGACACAAGAGTATACATACTGCATTATTCTACGTATAACATATTCAAAGACAAGCACAACTAACATAATGTGCTATAACTAAGAATAGCTGGCTTCCTAGACTATTGGCTGGAAAGAAGCACAAGAAACTTGAGGTAGTGAAGGAAATGTTCTATTTCATACGGTGATAGTTACTTTAATGAATACATGTATCAAGATGTATTAAATTATACACTTAACATCTACCCATTTTTTATTTGCAAATTATTCCTCACTAAAAAACAATATATAAATGCTTGAATACATGAGTACTAAATTTTAAGTTGCATTTTTCTTTTGTCTATATTTTAAGATTTCTTAAATTATGAAGTATATTTTGATTATGGATTGTAGAAAGCTTCCAGTCATCTGGCATTGAATTCTTTAAAATGACATAGATATTTATGATTTATTTATTTATTTAGTAAACTTTTTAACTGAAGTGTAAAATATATTCAAAGATCCCAAGTATACAGCTTGATATTTAAAAAAAAAAATACCCCCATATAACTAGATGGAAAACATCACCAATACCATGGAAGTTTCCTACTGCCCCCTTATTGCTATATAGTGCTCCACTGTATAAATACACCACAGCTGATTCTGCTACCAATTTCTGGGTATTATAAATAAAGCTGCCAAGAACATCCTTGTACATTTTCGGTGCAAATATGCATCTATTTATGGACCATAATGTAAGCATATGTTCAGCTTTCCTAGATATTGCCAAAATGGTGGTGCTAATTTACATTCCCACCAGCATTGTATAAGAATTCCAGTTATTCTACATCCTTGTCAGAACCCAGTATCACCAGATTTGTTTTTGGTTTTTGGTTTTTGGTTTGTTTGGTTGGTTATTTTGTTTTTATTGTGTGTGTGTTGGGGGGGGGGGGTATGATTTGGCATTTTGGTGTTTCTTGGGTTGTTTCCTTCTGTTTTTTTGTTTGGATTTTTTTTTATATTCTGTTGGTATCTCATTATAGTTTTAACCTACAGTAAAATTTAACTTAAACTTGGATTATTAATTAATGCTTAAAACGTCTTCAAAAAGATTATATGAAGAAGTAATTATATGCTAGAGAGCATAGAAACAGAGCAACAGGAAATGTGGAGATGTCACAATTCAACATTTTCTTACAAAGCAACAACCCAACAACTAAGTGCCATAAATGACCTATAAAAGAGTTGATGAAGCTGCATCTGCCACTGACTCACACAGGGAGGAAAAGATATTAGGAAAAGATTGCTTGTCACAATGCCAGATAATACAATTACAAGCAGCAGAATCAGTCAAATCTTCATGATAACCCTATGCAATAGATGTCACTATCTCTATTTTATAGATGAGGAAACTGAGTAATTAGCAAAACCAGAATTCAAATTCAGGTGGGTCCAATTCTAGTATCCATGCTCTTCCCACATTAAGTCAAGCAGAATATAAAAGAAGCAGAGGAAAAGCTATGCCCCCTGACCATATAAATCATCATAGTCTGTAATTTTCAAGCTCATTATCTCAATAGAATACCTCCCAGTATTATGAGTATCCAAGCAAGGCCGAGATAAATCCCCACTTTGCTATGAGAGAACTGAAAGATTGACTGATCCCCGTGATCACAGGGCTGGTTTGAGAAACAGAGCCTGGACCAGGATTGGAATCCCCAGCTCCCCAAGGACAGGTCATTAGGCTTCACCATCATAGGAGAAATCAGCCAAACATACCCATCTTTCATCAGATGTGTCTCCCATCAAACCTGAGCTACAGAGCGTGGGTGTGTGAGATGCATGGATGTCTTGGTCTCCTCCCCACCCCTTACTATATACTATATTCTCTTTTTTCAAACAGCTAGCACAAGATGCTCTGGAAAAGAATATTCACTGTCAAGGTTTAGTATTTTAATCAGTCCCTCCTCCCCCCTGAATTTATAAGTTTACAAAAGGGCATTGATCACCCATCTACCATCCAAAAACAGAGTCATCAAGGATATGAAGTTCTACTTAATGAGGAGCCAAAGAAATATTTTAGAGGTGATCGTCTTCCAGGGGCATGTAAACAAGACTGTTGGTTAGGTCTGGAGATTAAAATGTCCAGCAATCCAGTAGAAACTACCTTGCACTGAAAAGAACATCTCCATTTAGAGTTGAGACTGTCTTTCAACTACATCACTCATGATAAGGATAAAGACTTCCCAGTCCATTGACTAGCAAAGATAAGCATTTAAGTGGCCTAATTATGCCTGAACTGGCAAATCACCCTCACAAGAAAACTAATGCTTTTTGCCAACATAGCAACAATCCAACTGTTCCTTTGTCTTCATAATGATTGGGTTAACAAGGCAGGAAACCCCTTCAAAATCAAGTTTGTATACACTTTGATTTACCGTAACTATCTAAAGTAGAAACCCTTTTCCCAACCAAGGGAGGAAAAGTCTCAGCAACTTGAACAGCTGGCAAAATAGAACACATATTTCAGATGCATGATATAAAAATGATATCCAAAGACCTATTTTCTATGGAGGATGATAATTTCCACAAGTAAATAAGTCTCCAAGCTACAAGTAAGACTAGAAAAATGGACAATGAGGTTATAGCTGGGAGCTTATCTATCTTGTTAATACCAGCAGTCCCCTGCTAGTGAGTAAGTCCTCCCTGACTAGCAGGAAGTTCTGGGAGTGGGCCACTAGGCAGAATGAGAGAGGAGGTGTGCCATTTCTAAGTTTAGATATGCTAAATCAACCCACTCATGTCCAGTGGAGTGAGGGAAGGGACTCAAGTTCTCAATCTTAATGGCAGGGTAAACACAGGCATCAAAAAAATACTTTTAAAGGTTAAGGTTACTAAAAAACAAATATTATAGAACTTAGAGAAAACTGTCAGACCATTGAATTGCCTTTAGCGTCTACAACTTTCTTTCTCTTTAAAATAGACTCAGAAAAATCATTTTTAAATGAATAATTCTGTTGTATGAATAGTTTTTCTCTAATTTTTAATTTTTCATATGTTCAGATTTTCATGTACTGACTTTTACCTTAGGCTGTAGTTCAGAAAATGGAGGGAAGATCATTATATGAAAGTGAGGGAGTCAATAAAAGTCAAAGAAACTTGCATCAAATTATTTGGAAGCACTTTATTTGATAATTTTCTTTTCAGTTGGTCTCTCCATTGAGAGGAGTAGAAGATTCCTGTTGGAAAATAGTAAAATACAGAATGGATTCCCAAAAATGAAGATCTTCATTGGGGTCCTAAGGGATTTGGGTTTAATGGACATTCTTATCCTTCTTCTATAATAATTAGTGCACTCTTTTATGATGGTATTCAGAAAGCTGAAAGAAGTTTGGTGAACACTAATGTCATAAGATGCTCTTCCAAAAGAAAAAAAATTGTTTTCAACTAAATTTGGGGAAAGCTTAATTTTAACTCCCTTATTAGAGGGTCAAAAGCACATCTGCATAGTAGAGACCAGTTGGAAAAATAAAATAAAATAAAATAAAATAAAATAAAATAAAATAAAATAAAATAAAATAAAATGAAATAAAATGAAATAAAATAATAAACAAACAAAAACACTCCAAACTGTCAATAGTGTTTCATGCACCATTTCCCATTTAGCCATGGAAGTCTTTTTTCTTGCAACAATTTACAGCTCTTCAAGCATAACACTCTTTGGAAAATGTTGTTCTAGTTAGGAAAATGTTGAAACACATTTCAATTCCTCATTTACTTGATGGGAAAACAAACATACCACCTTGGGCACAGGCATGAGAAGGGGGTTTTTCAAGTTGATCCATCAATTAGGATGGGATCTGATCTAACTTCCAGCCAAGGTCTCTCTCCACTTAACTGTTCCTGAAAATCACACTCCTCAAAAAAGCCTACCTGGTTTCTTCCCATTGGTAAATGATATTATGGAAGAAAATAGGGCAATGTTCTCTCCTCTGGGAGGAGTACATGTCACAAATCTAATCTGTTGATTTATCTTCCAACATGGTGCATCTCCTCTGGAAGATATGCCCTTACCCCAGTGTCATCACAGGTTAAACCAGTAAGTGGGAAAGAATGACACAAGTGTCTGGCTGTCCTCGCTTTCATTGTCACAAGAGGTGAATTCTAGAAGCTGATACCTAACACAAGAGCCACTTGGGGTATACAAGGCTTTGGGCAAAAGAACAGGACTAGACTGTCTGGCTAGCTTGAAGAAAGTCCTAAGCAGCTAATGACTCCACAGTTTCACCTCCATTCACATGGCAAAGCATCATGCCTGATCAGATACTATCCAAGTCAAGGGTTATGTGAAATCAAAAGGACATATCTTAGCTAAGAAGTTTTGCTCAATGGAAATTAAATTGATGGGTTAAATACAACTAAATATTTAAACAAAATTAAACATAGTACCTTTTCAAATTTTATGTTGTAATTTTAAATCCAAAAGGAATTGTCTGGATTTTTGTATGTGAAAAAGAGAAGGGTGTTCCTGTAGTTCCATCATTTCACAAAGAAGTTAAGACTCATAAAATGATAGATCACACAACTGGTTAGGAAGGCATGACACAACCAATGGACTTAAAACGCAGAATTCTTTTTACCTGTAAACACTGCCTCCTGAGAGTCATTGAGAGTGAAAATATACCCTCACAACAGGACCCATATTACTGGTCTTGGATTTAACATGTTGCTACCCCCTTTAAATTAAAAAAAAAATTATTTTAGATGTAGTTGACATACAATAATATATTAGTTTCAGGTGTACAACATCGTGATTCAACAATTAATACACTACGAAATGCTTACCAGAAGCATAGTTTCCATCTGCCGCCTTACAAAGTTACTACAATATTATTGACTATATTTCCTACACTGTACTTTTCATCCTCATGACTTATTTTTAACTGGAAGTTTGTACCTTTTAATTCCCTTCACCTATTTTGATGTCCCTTTTTGTTCCTTTTTTTCTCCCTT
Source organism: Felis catus (assembly GCF_018350175.1). Lineage (NCBI taxonomy): Eukaryota > Metazoa > Chordata > Mammalia > Carnivora > Felidae > Felis > Felis catus. The sequence continues at coordinate 70,826,774 of NC_058379.1, read as the reverse complement.
GATCCTTAGTATGTTCACTTTTTTCTCAGAAGTAAACTTTCAGAAGTTGAAAATTAATGTAGAATTTTTAAGAGAATCCCTGAGTTTGAAAACATAAACTTTTGGAGACTCGCAAAATTGGTAAAAATGATGTTCAAAAATAAATGTTATGTTTGCCAAGAAGTTAAACAAAAAATGGTGTACAAGTAATTTTTTCTGTTTATATTAAAGTTATTGTAGAATTCAAGTATTTGCTGAGGCCACAGTGGTTTCTCCTCAGGCACTATAGGAGAGAAGCTTCCTGGTATGGGCCCAGAAAAGTGCCAATTTGCCATTATCACCTCCATCTCTCCAATCTACCTTTAGGTCCCATGAATCCATCATAGACATCAGTCAACAGGAAGCTTAGCTCTGTTCCCCTCATGTGCCCTATCCCAGCCACCCAGTCTGTAATCTATGGAATCTCTAACTGCTCTGATGGATTGAGTCCTGGTTGTGGTTGACCAGGAAATGAATGGGACAGAATCCTAGTTGCAAATTCTGAATAAGCCCGGCATCCCTGACATCATCTGGGGTCTCTGCAGAAATATCTTACCCCACCAGTGCTTTCCAAGACAGAGTTCTTATCCCACTCCCAGATGGCTGAGGTCCTGCCTTCTTTTCCACAGGGAACTGAACAGTGATAAGGTTTCACCAATAGGATTTATGGCTCCTAATACTTTTATGGGCTGGGCATCTTGGGGCCTATGCTCTGGAGTGTCTGAGACTCTCACTATTGGCGTTTTCCCCTGCATGCCCCACCCCCCACCCGGGAGACCAAGCTGTGTGTCTCCTAGAGCAGACCCAGCCTCATATAGTTATAGGAAATTCTCAGCATAAAATCATGTTCTGTCAAAACCTACAAGATCTGCTAGGATCTAAATAAAAGCAATGTTATTACTAGAAATCCTATTCCCTTGTTGAGATGCTGGTAAGAAATCAGAATTCACTTCTTCATCACCCTCAGTCATGAATTTGAAAGGGAAAAACTTGCTTTCTGAACCCACTAAGGGAAAGAGAGAAGTGTTAAAACTACATCAAGAATATTTTGAGGGACCAATGCAACTCTACATTTGTGATGTGATTGCAGATTAAAGTCATAATGATAACTTGTGGTGACAGCATCAACAAGGGAGCAATCAGGTTAATGGCCCTCAGTCCTTTCTGTGTCACTGTCCTCTCTTCCTTCTAACTCACTATAAAGAAAGGATAAAATAGATGAATTAACACGGGGGAGTAAGTGATTGTTCAGACTTACTAACCATCTCCAAAGTGTCCAGGGTATTTGTTCATTATTACTCATAGACTGGTCTCTTTTGGTAGCATTTTCAGTTTAACTACACTTTAAGCCAAATTTGGAACCAAACAGAGCTGAGATCCAGTCCAGTTTTGAGATTTACTTTTTGCATAGAACGAAGGAATAAAAAGGATAAATTGTATTTTCACAACTGTAATTCAAAAAGAGCGTTTGCCTGCCAAAACATCTGTCAGGTTGAACAACCGTGGAACCGTAGACTGATCAATCACAGCCTGGGGGACTAGACTACAAAATGAATCTTGAGTTATGACAATGATATGATTTCAAATAGAGAAAATCATTTTTAATTCTTTTAGAACAATTTTATCATTCAGAGGTTATAATGTTTGGATCTCCAGATAAATCCTCTTTCACTGTAGCTCTGGGTGTTTGAGTAATATTCTTGTTTTTTATTTTTATTTTAGCATAAAACTGTTGGGCTTCTTTTAGGTTCCAAGAGATATCCTGAATACAGGGAGTATGGCATTGGAATGTTAAGGTCATTCATTGCTTTAGTCTCAACAGATCTGCCGTAAATAGGGAAAAGGGAATGCTCTTTAGAGATAGAACTTCCTTGTGACCACATAATCCTAGACAGATAACAGCAGGGTGGGAGACTGCTTCCTTGACTCTGAGGGATCAAGGGGCCCAGGCAGCAGACAGAACCCAAATGTGAGCCATTTGATGGATCCTTGAATATGGAGACAAGATGGCACTGAGCAGGGAGGCAGCCTTGGAATCTAGATGGTGGTGAACTCCATTTCCTAGGATAGGACTGGGGACATAAAAGAGCCTTGGAGCTTGAAAGTGAGCTAGAAAAGGCAGTTTCAGAAACCTGCATTTGCAAACCTGTTTTCTGGTTTCTAGTATTTCCCCTGTGTGTCCTTGTTTGTTTCATTTGTGAATAAATGGTCCATTTTGAAAAGTGATGTGCCTCAGTTGTGATAAAAGGAACATACAAGATGAGACTCCTCTCTGACTACAACTCTAAGTGATGTTGCCCTCTTCATGGAGGCCAGCGAGAGAAGGGAAACAGTAATGGATGCAAGAGCATCCCAAAGAGAAGTTGAAAACTCAGCACAAACAGAGCTGGGAAGGAGATTTCATCACTGTTTAGCAGTGCCCTTAGCAGGATGTCCTCGCTAAAGATCACCAATACTAAGTAGAACCCAGGTGCGAGGCCTGGCCCCTAGAGATTGGCACTTGAGCTGAACCTTTCTCTGCAGGTAAAAATGGGGATATTTCTGTGAGAGGATCCCTGTCACTCCCACTCAGAGACCTTATCTATTCTGTGCTGGACAGACTTCTTCAACCAGGAAAGGAAAGACTCTGACCTATTGATTGCCTGTATCCTGGAAATGAATTAGTACAACTGAATACTGGGTAAGACCTCTGATTGGCATGAGTCTGATTGGACAATCCCATCCTATGCGTACATTCAAAGGCCATGGGCATTATTAGAGCCCTACAATTTGCAAAGTTTAGGATTAATTTTGCCTAGATCCTGAGAGAAGAGGCCTAAGCTGGCATCTGGGCCATTCTATGAGTGATGTGGATTCTAGAACTGAGTAGGAACATGATAAAAGGTACATTTTAGGAAAATGTATCTAAGAGTTTTCCTCCAACGGAGAATTGTTTCTTTCTGAAATCCTACCATCTCTTATTTCAAAGGAGGCTAGAAAATCACCATCACTCTTTCTCAGACACTAAGTCAATCCATGCCATGACCTGTGTGGTGGAATTTTTCAGTCCTCACCAATAGGAATGCACCAAGTGTCATCACCAGATATACTTGGTATTTAGGAGACATGCACTGGCATGAAACATCTAAAGGGGTGAAAATAGGGAAAAGGTGGCCATTTTTCCCCAGGGAAATCTCTACACACATGAACTATTAAATTCCAAATTGCCATGGCTGTAACTTTCTAAATTGAGTTTTAAAGTACCTCCCACCAGCAGCAGAATAAGACTGAAAATATGTTCTCTCTCAATCTTTGTAGCTCATGTTATTGCCTCTCCAGTTTAGTGGTATTTCTGAGTCAAAATCTGAAGTTTCTTGTGTTGAATCAAACGTCACGTACAAAGGACTTGTAGAATGAATCTCCACTCCGCGCCCAAATTAGTCATCCCTGACCCACCAGCCCACGTTCATTCTAGTCTCAGCAAGCTTTTTTCCTCTTTTCTTCAAATTATCTAAATCACATCATGAGGGGCGCCTGGGTGGCGCAGTCGGTTAAGCGTCCAACTTCAGCCAGGTCACGATCTCGCGGTCCGTGGGTTCGAGCCCCGCATCGGGCTCTGGGCTGATGGCTCAGAGCCTGGAGCCTGTTTCCGATTCTGTGTCTCCCTCTCTCTCTGCCCCTTCCCCGTTAATGCTCTGTCTCTCTCTGTCTCAAAAATGAATAAACGTTAAAAAAAAAAATTTAAATCACGTCATGACCACCAGTGACATTTTTAGAGTCCACAGAGAAAGTAAAAAACTGGAAGGGAACTAGTGGCTGGCAATAAATAAATAAATAAATAAATAAATAAATAAAGTAGATGTTCTCCTGGGGTGAAAGGAAAGAAAATACAAATCTACACAGATTTAAATTCCCAAAGAAATCAAGGGAAGACTGATGAGTATCTTCTGTTTAGAAGAGGCTCTTCCCCAATAAAGTGAAAAATCCATTTTCTTTCACTTGATCCCAATAGGGAAACGCCACTGAGGTCACTTTCAACAGATAGAAACACTCCACTGCCCAGAGGATATACTACAGCACAAATAGCTACTGTTTCTCATGTGTCTTGTTAATGTTTTCTGTACACTCAAGTCCTATGCAATTACGTGGTATATTTCCTTCTAGGAGCTTAAGGCCCTTTGTAAAGAGCTTAATGCTTTCAAGAGTGATTTCCTGGCCTCCTCCATGAAGTTCAGGTATTGAAAGAGCTGTCATGATCTAAACTGGCCTTTTGTTGTTCTCCTCTCCTGGATCAGACATCTCTTGTGTCACATTCTCTTGGAACCCTTCTGCTCCAGCAATTGCTGGAAACCAGCACCCTATGAATGTTCGAGACAGACTTTGCCTCAGCTGTACTGAAAACCTCTACTTTCTACCATGGGCTTCTCTGACAGGTGGTGAAGGACGCATGAGCACGTGAGCAACCTTAAAGTAGAAGGGAGTTAACCCCTCATGATTTGTCCACTGGAGGATGTGAGCTGACTGATAAGTGTTCTCTCTGTACAGCAGACCTCTGGTTCTCAAATGTGAACATGCATAAGAGTCACCTGAAGAGTTTATTAGTACAATATCCTGGCCCCCTCCCCACTAAACATTCTGATTCAGAACCTTGGGAGACCTGGGGACATGGATTTGCATGAATAACACAGTCAAGGTGATGTCAGTGCAGTCGGTTCCAGGGCCACACTTAGAGAACAATTCTGCCATGTATTCTATATAGTTCCTCAGAGACTCCTAGCCAATCAAGGGCCAGCCGCCCACAGAAATGACCAACGTTTATTGTGCTTTTACATTGCCTTCCCTTTTCTATATTACACTTTCCCAGTCCCTCACTCCCTCCTGGGATCACTTCCCAAATACACTTCCTAAAATGTCCTTGCCTCAGGGTCTACTTTCAGAGGAAACTGACACAAAGGCATGGACCCTTAACCCCTACTTGCTCTCAGCACTCCTATTAGACCTCACTGGGCCTTATTCCCCTGGACAATGTAGTGATGAATCCAGTCTTCCTCTTGCAGCAATAAAATATGACCACAACTAACAACCTGATTCAGCTCTTCATGCCAATAGGGCTTCTCTGAGATCAGATATTTAATGAGAGTTTGTGTTGTTACTGTTGTTTTGTGCATTTAAGTCAAAAGACTTGGTTCTCTAATTTTTTTGGACTTCTAATTTTTTTTTTTCTGACACTATGTTGTCTATAAGCTTACCAAGGTCTCTCGGAATTTTCCAAAGGATCCCTCACTACAGCAGACAGGAACATATAGCTTTGTTTTAATAGTGACACATTAGGTGCTTACTCAAAAACTATTCGTCTCTTCTAACTAACAGTGCCTGTGTTCATGCAGCGTGCCCAGCCCCAGGGCACAAATCATGATCGGGGCTGATCCAGTCATGGCTAGAGGGTAGTATACCATTGTCTAATGCTTATTTTCCCTTTTGCTGGTATGTATGCCAAATACTTCGTTATGGCCAATAAGAAATAAATAGAAGTTTGAGAGAACTTCTGAGAAACAATTTTTATCTCCATTGAAAGAAGGAGATATAAGGACCTCTTCATATTGCCTCCCTGGGTGCTCCCACTGTTCCCTGCCTTCCAATGCAGGCATAGTGCTTGAAGCAGTGGCAGCCATTTTGCAACCAAGTTGTTACAAGCATAGGCATGAGGAGCCAACCTGCTACGGATGGCATATCTGTTCAGTAAGGCATACGCTGCCTGCCTCTAGACCTTTTGTTTTGTCAGATAATTGATGCTGCCATTGCTTGCATTACCACGAGTCAAGTTCTGTTATTTGCCTTCAGAAGTGTTCCTGGCTTATATGTGATGAAGGATTTGTATCCAGAATATGTAAAGAACCCCTGCAAATCAATAGTAAGAAGACAAACAACCCAATAAAAAAAATAGGCAAAAGATTTTAACAGGCACTTCACCAAAGAAGCTATACAAAAGACCAGTAAACCTACGAAAAAGATGCTCAATGTAACTGCTCCTCAGGGAATTGCAAATCAAAACCACAATGAGATACTGCCACATATCCATCAGAATGGCTAAAATCATAAAGACTGACAATACAAGTGCTGACAAGGAGGTAGCACAAGTGAAACTCTCTTCCTTTGCTCTTGGGAGTGTAAAATGGTGCAGCCACTTTGGAGGACCAATGTCAGCTTCTAAGAAAGCTGATGCCTGCCTACAGTGCAGAACAATTTCAACCAGACCACAGCCCTTTAATCAAAACCACCCACTGCTTAGCACTGGCTACCTTCAGGACTGGACAGGAGAATCTCAGCCTCTCCAGGAGAACCAGAATTTTCTAACTCAAGTCTTAGCCATTCAGGTGGTACTGTCTCTTCATGTTGCATCTTTAATTCTTAGCATTTTATGCATGATACTCCCAAATGAACTGCATTAGTTCTTATGTGATTTAACTATTTTTGAACTTAAAATTGGTTACTCAGGCTGGCGGGGATGGATGTAGTTATGCAAATAGTAAGTAAAAGTCTTTAATACCAGAACTTCTCTGGATAACCTAGGACTGTGATAAGCACTTACATTGCTTTAAAACTTCATTATTCCCTACTAAATATATATATATATATATATATATATATATATTCATTTTATAGATCATAAATAAATATTTGTTTATTTGCACTGATTTTACAATTAAGGCCTTGGAGAATAAATACTGATATTCATAGATAACTCTTGCCTGTACACACACACACACACACACACTCATTTTGGCCCTTCCATGTCACGGCAGAAAGCTAGCATACAAAGGCAGGAATGATCCAATAGAAGGAATATGTTGATGATGCTGAAGCAAGTGGGTGTAATTGAAGGAGCAACACTGTTGACTGTGGATGAGGGGGTGGAATCCAATGCACACGTGAAGGGTCTGGATTCACGGAGCATATGGACAGTCTATTATACAGGGAAGGACAGCTAAGTAAATGGGTAATAGGTGAGAAGGCTAGTGTATTTGGTGGTGGGAGCATGAAGAGATTCCCGGGCATAAACTGGGACTGTCCCAGGAAAACTGGGATATGTGGTCATCCTACTTATGACTCACTGACAGTGACAACTCTACTCCAGCTGAAGAACACTGATGACACCTGCCCTGCCGCTACCACCAGTCTTAGACCCGGAGTTCCACTGTTACCTCTGCCTCCAGAATGGATTCTCCACTGCCTCCTTCTGACTCATTAGCAACAATTCAAAGTCTGGGGTGGTGGTGTCTGATTGATTGAACCTTAGTCACACACCCACTCTAGCTGCAGGGGAGACTAGGAAAGCATCTAGCCTTTCAGCATCTAGCACCTTCTCTAGTAAAAGGAGGATTCTGCATCCTACCACCACTCCTGCAACATAAGAGGAGGCAGCCAAAAATTGGCAAATGTCCTCTACGATCACCATTTCCTCATCCTTGACTGAGGCCTTGAAAAGCAACCAGCATCCTCTGGGTCTTTTTATTTAATCTTAAAAACATGATTAGGAGTTCAATTGGGGGAATATTTGATTAATGATATAGATTCAATCAGAGCGCATTTGCTACTAATATTGCAATAATTTCACATTGGAAGAGGTAACTGTGAGCAATACTTTCACTTTCTAAAATGCCAATTTTACACAAATAAAATCCATTTGAAATTGATTAACTCGTAGCCACTGATATTTTCCAATAAAATATGAGTGATTTAAATTATTCTTAATCAGTATTATAGAAGGCTTGAAGTTTCATGGGTTTTTCCCATGAAACATTTTACCACTTCATGCCTCACTGTCCATTTATAAACAGGGTTGCTAAGGCTTCTCAGAGCTCGGGCCATACCCTCTAATCAATACGCCCTGATTAGGTACAGCAATTCCCTGACTACAAAGACACTATAGGTCTGCTTTTCTTAAATACAAACAGATACTTGCTAACTTAAGAGCTACATGGCAAGGTTTATTTGGCATAATATTTGCAATGCAGAATTTCCTTTCAAAGTAATAACGGAATAACAACAATAATATGTTCACTCGGTGCCAGATGCTATGTCATGTGCTTTGTATTGATTATGTCACTTAATCCTCACAACAGCCTTTCCAAGTGCATGGGATTATCAACATTATGTTATACATACAAAAAACAGATCACAGAGGTTAGTTTTTTTGTACAAAGTTTTACTGCTACTAAATATTGGAGCCTAGATGCAGACTCAACAACCACACCCATGTGGCCATCTACTATGTATTGCACACACACACACACACACACACACACACCTTGTTTTCATTGTATAGCTAGGCTCCCAAACCAGCCTACAGAAATAGATGAAATATAGGGGGGCCTGGGTGGCTCAGTCGGTTAAGCATCCGACTTCAGCTCAGGTCATGATCTCACAGTCTGTGAGTTCGAGCCCCACGTCAGGCTCTGTGCTGACAGCTCAGAGCCTGGAGCCACCTTCCGATTCTGTATCTCCCTCTCTCCCTGCCCCTCCCCCACTCGTGCTCTGTCTCCCTCTCTCTGTCAAAATAAATAAACATTTAAAAAAACAAGTAGATGAAATATATATGTTTTCAGTTTTTAATGTATGAAATTATTGTGTACACACAAATTTTCTTTACAAATATCAAAATGCTTCAAGAGAAACCTAACCAGAGAGGCACAATTAGATCGAGTAGGCCTGCGCTCTTTAGGGGCCTACCAGCTGCCCAAACCTCCAAATGTCCTTCCATGTTTGTGGTAGGGGGGAAGTACCTCCTGATATGGGAATCACGCAGTACAGAACTCCCCAATTCAAATTATTCTCTGGATAAAAATACAGGGAACTAGACGGACACTGTATGGACCACATTCTCACCTCCTAATTTCCTTTTCGTTATTGCCCTGATCTAAATCTTCCTTCTCTACCACGCCCTCAAGCTGTTGCTATTTTCCCTCCTAGATCTTATGTCCCACAGGCTTGAGCACTGGGGAGATCACTCCTTGCTCCACATTGCTGCTTTCAAATTATTTGCCTCCTTCTTCTTTCAAAAGCTTCAACTCCTTTGATGCACATACGCCATCAGCTAGAGAACCAGCTTCCCTTTTTCCTTCTGTCATCCATACCAGCACTGAATGGAGTGCTTTGCTCACAGAGAGAAGAGACAGGGCAAGATCAGCTTCAATTGTGGGCATCAGTCCCCATGATCAGTGAGTCTTTCCTAGCAGCCAATGTGTTGTGTATTCCTCAGTGATTCTGACTCCAAGAAGCGGTGCTCAGAAGTGTTTGGGCTTCTAGTACTGGCAGCTGGCTTTGTGATGATCTTTGCTATCCTCCATGTAGCTGGAGTCCTCCTCAGGCACTGGGAACCAGTGCGTGGTACTCTGCAGTTTCCAATCACGTTTTAATGGCTAGAACCCAGTCACACGATACGCACTTAGGTACAAGAGAGTGTGTTAGACGGTAGACCTCCAGCAGCTACTTTCAGCGAAAATGAATCTATATTATAGAAGAGGAGCTAGCCATTTATGTCACACTCCCAGAAGAAAAATCAGCAAGCACTGGTAAAGCAGTATTACAATCCACAGGACATTTTATTTTCACAAAAAGCACGCACGCGCACATACACATACACACACACACACCACATAAAATGAGATTTGACTCCTCCTAGAGACATTTCAACAAAAATTGAAACCTTAAGCTGAAGCGTATTTCAGCCAGGGGAATTCTGGCTGCCAGTGACTTCAGCGACTCACTTGGCAGTGTGCATGGGGAGCTGGGGGGCTTCTTTGTGGTTCTGACACCTCAGTGCATGGAGCTTCTGCCAACACACAGGTCAGCCCTGTCAGGCACTCCCTAGGCGTTTGACCACAGAGACAATTGTGAAAAACAAGAACAAAGAAAAAAGTAATGCTAGGGCGCCTGGGTGGCTCAATCGGTTAAGGGTCTGACTTTAGCTCGGGTCGTGATCTTGTGGTTCCTGAATTCAAGTCCCGTGTCGGGCTCTATGCTGACAGCTCAGAGCCTGGAGCCTGCTTCCGATTCTGTGTCTCCCTCTCTCTCTGCCCCTTCCCTACTCATGCTCTGTCTCTCTCACTCTCAAAAATGAATAAATGTTAAAAAAATTTTTTTTAAGTAATGCTACATCAAGGTCCTGCAACTGGTGTGCACTAACTTCTAAGGGTATCTGAACACTTGCATGGACTTTATGCAATCCAGTTTCCCATTTTCTGAAATGGGAGGAACAACCCAAACCCCAGAGCAGACATAATATTGGGAGGGAGCCACAATGACTCCAATAATCGCACTGAGAGTTCTTTGCAGTCTTGTGCTTCAGTGTGTTTTCAGACCCAAGGACATTGTTGTTGCCAGCTCCGTCCCCTTAGTAAGATACCTTCACTAAACACATACAAGGGCTGGCACATAGGTTGGGTCCTTTTCCAGTAGTATCTGGAGAGGTGCTGGCTCAGGACCCTTTTTTTTTTTTTTTTTTTTTTGGTCCGAGGAACATCTGGAACTAGAGGATGTGATTAATAAAGACTGAAACACATCATCATCCAAAAGCCAATCTGGAATAAGAGTGCTCAATCTAGACATGCCCCCTTGCCCTTTTGCTTTCTTATGACTTCCTCCCTCACACACCCATCCCCAGTAGTTTTCTTTCATTGCCTTGTTTTGCACCAAAGAAAACAGGAGTATGCTGGAAAGGCAAATCCAATATTCTTGATTGACTGACAAAAACAATAAAATGTTAACTGAAAACTATCTGTACAGCAGAAGGTAGATAGTACCCAAAACACATGGCTAATCAAGGTCTGGCTCTTCCTCAATATCCTTCTTCATGAATCTCTGAAAGATGTAAGTCAAAGGTGGTGATGCTGCTTTCTGTTGTGAACCACTGACCCATTGAAAAATCAATGGAGGGCCACAAACAAATAAAAAGCAACCTAGTTCTTTATTTCCCTTGGAGAAAGAGAAAGTATTGAACTCACCTCCTTCCTAAATTATAAATAAGGAGGCCATGGAACAATTCAATAAAAGAATAACAGGGAAAAGAATGAAGAAAGAAAGACTTATAAGACTTAGCAAAAAAAAGGCAAAGTTAACTCTTTTTAACACTTCCCTCCAAAGCTAATTATCTTACTAATATTCTTGATTTTCACATCAACCTTAACATTTTAGCACAGTGGCTAATAACCAGACAGTGCAAAGCAGAATTACCTGTGATAAGTAGCAAAAAATGTGTATTCAGGGGCTTACCAAAATGTTTCGATTCATTAGGACTCTGTTGTGTATATGGGTGATTCTCATACAACATTCTGGTTCAGACATTGGATTTAGCTTATGCTTTCAACAAGCCAGCTCAATCAAACACACAGGGGTAAAGAATTCTACTTCTCTATACCAGCATCAACATCATGGTCCACCATTTGACTTGATTTGGCCAATGAAACGTGGGCAAAATGGTATGTAGCACTCTGAATCAAAGCAGCTCGTAATTCATTAGCTTTTTTTCCCCTCTGTCACCACCACGATTAGAATGTCCCAGAAAGAGGCTGCTCCATACTCCTGGATCCCACAGCAAAGAATAAAGATGCAACTGACCTTCAGTGAACCTGTAGCATGAATAAAAGTAAGCTTTTGTTTTTGTAAATCACTGAGATTTTGAGATTGTTACTGAAGCATAATCGAGCCTATCCTGACTGATACAGCTACTCCCCAAAATAAAATAAATGTTTGACCTTTTTCATGGGTTGGATGATTTCTATCTCTGCTTTAAGTAAAGAAGGGAACTAACACTTATTAAGTGACTACTACCTGCCTAGTGCTTTACATAGTGTCTTATCAGTTTTATGACAGCCCCATGAGGAAGAAAGCATTATCTTCATTTTATAAACAAGGAAGCTCTGACTTAGAAAACAAGTAATGTGCCCAACTTGAGCAGTAAGTGATTGTTCTTGGAATTGAACCCACCACACATATTTATTCTCAAATCCATACTCTCCACCACAGAAAACTGCTCAAAATATACCTACTTCCATCATTCTGTCTTTTTTCCTTTCTGCTCTACCAGGGTTTCTGTTTATGATATTAGAAAGGAAGGCTTATATCAAGGAGAACTGGAAATGAATGTCTTAGGACGTGAGAAAGAGAACACTAACTCTGAGCCGGCCCCAATGCAGAGCACTCACTCTGGGGTCCCAGTAACGGACCTCATAGCATGGGTTTGAAACAGACGACTGTTGGGAGCATGTCTTACATGCCAGCAAAGAAAATGCTGATAATTAAATGAAAATGAAATCATCAATGCAAATTGCATTAAAATGTAATCTAGCTTACTTATTTCACAAAGAAGGAGGATGCTGGTAGCTGATTATAAAATATACCCAAAGAGCTTTGATTTATTGCTGAAGGAATTACATATTTATAACTCCTTTAAAAATAAATTGTCATGCAAGTGTCATGCTGGGTTCTGCATCTCCATTGCTCCCAAAATAAACATGGGAGTGCAGCCCAGAGTAAGCTGCAACTCCCCAAGAGCAAAGCCTTTCTCATGATCTATCAAAAGGAGGCCAGGGAGTCACAGCGGCCCTTCCATTCCGCAGAGCGATCTGCTTATTCCATTCACCTGCTGAGCCATGTGCTGCAGACAAGAGTGAGAACACAGTCATGAGACTGTGACACTCCTCCCCAGGCGGGACGTGACTGAGAGCAAAAGGTCACACAGTTCTTGAGATAATACAACACACAAAAAACACCCACCCCCTCACTCACTCACAGCATATAAGATGTGATGTGCCTGCAAATAAATATTTACCCTGCTTTCGAGAGTAAGAGTCACCCGAGGTGTCATTTCTACCATAACACAAAGCAGAAGGATTTGGCTTTATCAGCACCCAACACTTCTCTGCGCATCCCCAGCACCAGCTCACTGCTCTGTAAAAGTGGGTAGTTCGACCCAGATTAAGCCTTTCTCCTCTTTCTGAACTCATTCTCCCACTTCCTAAGACCCCCAACATTCAGTTCTAGCATTTATTTAATACCAGGACCTTACTCACCTGATCTGACCTCCCAAGGTTCTTATCTCATTCATAAACATCATAGAAAGAATTTGTCACAAAACCTCTCTCTCTCTCTCTCTCTCTCTCTCTCTCCAGGAATGATCACATGAGCCATTTCATTATCTTCTTGATGCAGACATCCACCATCAGGTAAAGAAGAGGTTTGAGGAGAAAGGCTCCTTCATTCCTCCCAGGCAGTCCCCTGCTTTGCTGATGGAGAAAGCTAGTCCGATCTCTGCCTTTATCTCCAGGCACCAAAACCTCCACTGTTTGACGGGTCTCAAATTCCCCAGATGCACACAGTGCTTTGATTCAGTCCCGGGGGAAGCCACAGGAACACTGAGAAGTAAAGCATCATAGGTAAATTTGCTGAAAAATCAACTCTGAATGTCAGGAGTTGCAGGTTTTAGACCAACCTTTGTTTTGGATGAGCTGTGCTATTGCCTTGACATGAATTCCTGCTGTCTCAGACTTCCCCATTCTGTTTTCCTGCCTATGTCTTTATTTCCTTTATTAACCATTATCTGTTTGAAAGTTTTCACTGAAATCCAGGTCAAAGAACACCTCTGTGTGAAACGTTCTCTGATTTCCCTCTTTTTAGGATCACCCTATCTATCCAATAGATTTGGCATTTTGGTATGTAATTACTCATGGTCTGGTATCGTTTAATTATTTCCCATTAGAATGCCATACTTCCTAGAGGGGAAGTGTGAGATTTGCTATCTGCAAAGCATTCCTCCTTCCTGTGAGGAAGATCCTGTCTTCCATTCTAAGGTGGTTCTGCTCCATCCCTATGGTTGGGGTGGGGCTAACCTCACACCCCACCACCACCACCCAAGTGTGGACAGCAGACCCAGATTTGGCTCATCAGTGAAATTACTTCCCTTCTCAGTGAGTGTTTCTGGAATTAAAAGTAACCTAAGACAGGATCACTTCTGGAGCCATTTTCCCAGAGAGTTCAGGACTGTAACAACCGTGTAGCCCTGGGACAGCCAGCAGCCATGATGCTAACATGTGAAGCATACCAAAGTGAGGTGAGTAGAGCTGAGCTATGGGAAGAGCGGATACTTCTTGATACCTCTGGATCCAGCCATACCTGGAGCTAAATGTGTTCCCCTGGAACTTAACTTTTACATGAATTAATCCTTTGTTTCTTCTCAGTCTCAGTTGACTTTCTGTCACTTGCAACAGTAAGAGTCATCACTAGCACATCTCCCCAGTCTAATTATAAACTTATGTTATTAATCTTATACTTCTTCGTATTGTTTTGCGGGAGAATGAAGTGGAAACAGCCTGGACATTGCTCCCCATATTTGAGGACACAGGTGTATTTGAATAGAAGAGAATTGTTAGGAATAGTGCCTCGCTTTCTGGAACACAACATGAACAGGCCAGACATCATTGTAGTACATCAAGTGGGAAGGCCCTTATAAAAGAGCCAGTTGGGCCTGCTGGCAGGGGGGGGGGGGGGGGGGGGGGGGGAGGGGTGGGTGTCAAAGTCTCTATAATACAATAATGCAAGGGTTTAATATTTCAGAACCAGGGAGGTTAACTCCGCATTTGCCCTAGAATTCTTCTTTCCTCATGTGATATTAAACTATGTTGTCTTTCAGAACACTCACTTTGGTCCAATGTACTTGCTTTATGGGTAAACAATAAGGAAATGAGAGGTAGTTGTGGAGACTAGAATTCACTCTTCCCAAACGATTACACTTAAGTCAAGGAGCACACTATTAAAATCTGGCTAAAGAATGGAGCATTTCATTTTACAAGAAATTGAGGAAACAAGGATCCCACCTTTGCTTCCGGGGGCAAAGTGGGAGGAAAAAGGCCTTTCTCACAAAAGCTGAGGGTGGAGAGACCCAGTCTGATGAGTTTAAAAGGACAAAATACAGGAAAACAGGGAAGAAGCAAAGATAGGAGAGGGAACATTCATGGCATATCCTCTACTCCAAGGTCTAAGCCTGAACTAGCCTTCGGAAGTATGGTATAGAAAAATCAATTCTGCTGCAGACAGATTCAGTCTCTGACATTCTAGCCCTCTAGACGTGTACTGCTAAGACTCTTTTGTGTCTTTTCGCAGCCTAGAGATTTTGATCTGGGGAAGTCTGGTGAGGTGGGAAAGGACCCTCATCTGGTTGTCTTGCATGGTAGAGACACGGTAGAAGACCTGCTCAGAATACACAAGGCAGTAAGATCAGATTTCTAATTAGTAAGCCCTTCCTCCTCAGACTGGCATAGACTACCCCTTAGAGAAAAAAAGAAAGGACAGTGCTGGATCAAGGTCACATGCTACAATGCCCAGGAACGACCATTTGTTCTATTGACATTTAACCCATGCCATTCAGTAAGAGCTGGAGGTCTGTATCTTTATTATTAATGTTCATTGGAAATCAGTTCTCTGAAAACAGTGTTGCTGAGTTGTTTGGTGTTTCCATTATAGAATATTATAATGTTTTTACTGAATGGGAAAACACCCCCACAGAGAAGTATACAGGAATGGTATGTTCTTAATCACCAGAAAACCATTGAAAGAAAGAACACTCAGATTTGGAAAGGGAAGAGTAAGAAGAAAAATAGAGGTTTAAAATATGGTATATTAGAGAATCTACTGTTTGTATCCTTTTTTTCAGGATAAAATAAATTGAAAGTCACAATTCAAAGACTAGGTCAAAGTAACCACTCTGGAAACAACAAAATTCATTATTGGAAGATAATTATTGTATGATAATACTAAAAATGACAGGGAATTCAGGAAAATTACAGTTATCCCAGACTCATACCCAACGAAACCAGACAAATGGGTCATTCAAAAGCTCCCACTTGGAAACTACAGTTCTGGTATGCTCAATTTTCGGTGAACTTAATAGGAAGTCTTGGAGAGCACACTGAAATACGCGTAAAAAGAATTAAAGTTTCATCTTATCTCTGCTACTAATTACCCCCGTGACCTTGAATAAGCCATTCAAAGTCCCCAGAAATCAAACAAGATGATCTCCAAGGGCCTTTGAACTCTAACCTTCTATGACTAAGTGGAAACTAATTTAGGTTACAGGAGAAAATCTCAAACTTAGAAAAACTGAGTTTCACAGTAACATGTTGACTGATAAAAATCCAAGGGCAGTGATTTTATTGAAATTACAATAAAAGCCACCATTTAATAAGTACTTACTACATGCCAATCCTTTACATATGTCATCTCCAATCATTAAACTTAGAAAGATATATTATTATCTCTATTTTACAAGTCTAGAAACTAAGGCTCAGAGAATTTAGGTAAACTGCCCAAGATCTACACAATTATTAAAAGTTGGAACCAGGATTCAAACACAGATCTTACTCTTACTGTATCACTTGTGTCTCTTTTTTACTGTAGCTAACTGCCAATTTTATAATTTACTATGTAAGAAATCACACAAAAAGTAAAAGGAGGGGCGCCTGGGTGGCTCAGTCGGTTAAGCGTCCGACTTCGGCTCAGGTCGTGATCTGTGGTTTGTGATTTCGATCCCTGTGTCAGGCTCTGTGCTGACAGCTCAGAGCCTGGAGCCCGCTTCAGATTCTGTGTCTCCTCCTCTCTCTGCCCCTCCCATGTTCATGCTCTGTCTCTCTCTGCCTCTCAATAATAAATAAACGTGTAAAAAAAATTTTAAAAAAGTAAAAGGAAATTTCTGAGATCTATGATGTGATGAGAAGGACCATAACAGAGACGGACAGCTGACCACCAAAAATTTGTGCCCATCTGTAGGAGGAATGTTGCCAGAAGACAGACTCATAGCCAAATACTACATTTCCTAGTACAACCCCACTTGCTTTCAGGTGGGGCCATGTGACTGCCTTTTCAACAGAATATGAAGGATGTGATATTTTTCACTTATAGACCATCATTTTTGAGAAGTACACGGGACTCTCACAAACCCCCTTTCCCCAGAAGACTAGAGCAGAGAACTCCAAAGCCATGGCGGATGTCGCCACAAGACGGAAATAGACTGAGTTCCTGAATCACTGTGTGAAAAAGATCAGCCTGCTGTCGAGGAAGAGCTATATTCAATTATCACCTTAGTGGGGAAAGCACTTTTATTATGTAAGAGACTAACATGTTAGGGCTCATTTCTTACATCATCTAGCATTTCCCTAATAAGACAGGGTGCCAGATAAGATACACAGTGATCTCCTCATCTCTTTGCCCCTGGTATATCCCAGAAACACAATGTTTCTCAACCTGAGTGTTGAGGACAAGTCAGGGAGTTGGGGAGGGAGGTCGGGGAGTTGCTATTCCATGTCTTAAAAGGACAAGGAAGGGGATAGAGAAACAGTGTGTCCAGATGCTCCAGCCCATTCACAAACTCATCCCATCTTGGTAATTAATTCATGCACACATATATATTCGGTAAGAATGTCTTGGTAATTATGATATGTACCAACATACAAACTGCACTCAGCTTCATAACACCCAGCCATGCATATCAGTTGAGACACATTGCCCCTAATATTTGAAGATCATCACACCCTTGGGTCAACCCTTAGCCAATCTTTAAAACCAATCCTATCCTCATGCAGAGAAATAGAAGAAGGACCAGACCAGCACTTCTGTGGTTCTCCATTAGATTGGTTGGTTACTGTTTGTTTCCTAGGGACGTCATTACCAATTACTATAAACTGGGTAGCCAAAACCAATATACATTCATTCTCTCATAGTTCTAAAGGCTATAAGTCTGAAATTAAAGCCAGTTGTTTCTCTCTGAGGACTATAAGAGACATTTTGTTCCATGACTCTTTCCCAGTTTCTGGAGGTTTCTGACAATCCTTGCCTAGTAGGCACACGACTCCAATCACAGCTTCTGCCTTCACGTGGACTTCTTCCCTGCATCTGTGTCCAAATTTCTGTCTTCTTATAAGGACATCAGTCATATTGGATTTAAGGCCCACCTTCATCAAGTGGGACTGTTCCCAAAGTTGTAGATAACATCTATAAAGGACACTATTTCCGGATAAGATCACCTTCGTAGATACCAGGGGTTAGTCTTCAACACATATTTTGGGTGGACACAATTCATCTATTGCAGCTACTAAGGCAGTTCTCATCGTATAGCCAGATTTTTATAACTGGCCTACTACAATCTAATCTTCTAAAATTAAGCCTTATTGAACAAGGCTCCTTGGAAGAAGGTTCAAACCTTATGCCCCTGTGCACAGGTTCCAGCCCTAGCGTTCTCGCGTGTGTTTTTACCAAAACTGGGGTCCTGCCTCTGCAAGACCAACCAAAGTGTCTCTTCCTGCCTGCCCCTGGTCTCCTTGATACAGACTCTAGATGTCAGCCTGCTGCACACCACACTGTCACTTTGAACGGACTCCTCATTCATCCACCCTAGCCATTACTAATGGACTGGACTTTCCACTCTTTGTCAGTTTGACAAACTACCCCCATCCCTATAGCCAACTAACCTCAATGGAGATTGGTCCCAGGCCCAGAAAATGCACCTGTGATCTGGGGAGAGGGAATTTGGGAGAGGGAATTTACTCGAGGAGGAAGAGTCGGGAATGAGATACCAGACCCAGGAAAGTGCTGAAAGCAGGCAAAGCCCCTCGAGGAGAGCCCAGAATTTGCTGTTGTCATGGAATGTACTGCAGAGTATGTACTGAAGAGTCTGAGCTGTCATGCGTGGACTGAAGCATCTTTGTAGAGGATGGTACATGCGGGCTGGGGAACATTCCCAGTGCGATTACAAATTCCCAGTGTCTGGCACAAGTAAGGATATGCAGTCACCAGAGGCCAAAGCAGAGGAGTGGTCAGAAATGCAGGAAAACTGGCACGAGTTGGGGAGAATGCGGGTATCTGAATGCAGGGAAGGAGGTTAGGAATCCCGTAAGAGCAGTGTAGAACATTGCTTCAGGTGTTTGTGTCTAGTCATGTTCTGTGGTAAATCTGATATGAGGCAAGTTTCTTGCTCAGGTACTTCTTGTTGGGGCAGAAACACATTCCAAGGGATGGGCAGCCCTGGGCCCATGGAAGAGGGCATATGGATGAAAATATTAAAAATAGAAGCACAAGACTTTTTAAAGCCGGGCGATCATCTTCAGTTCCCTTACTTTACAAATAAGGGACCAAGTTCCATTTGCCTATCATAACCGAGGGAGAGACACACACATGCAGAGAGAGAGAGAGAGAGAGAGAGAGAGAGAGAGAGAGAGAGAGAAGGAAATAATTTCCTGCCTCAGTCACTTTCCTGCCTAGTTGCTAACTAGGAACCGTGTGCAGATAGAACTACAGGGCAACCTCATTGCCTTCCAGAGTGTTAAGTTGCAGGCTCTGATACGAAGAGATGCCTTGCTGGAAGGGGACTTCCCAATAGACTCTCAGAGATTCCAGTTTGGAACATCCAAGCCTAACTGTTTGGAATTTATAAAGCTGACTCCTCTGCTTACTAGCAGGTGGCTTCGGTGGCAGCATCTGGTTTGGGTGGAATCACCTTCTGCCCCCAAACAGTGCAGAGAAGGTTTGAGAGCAAGGACTGGGCAAAAGAAACTCTTCCCGGTCCCATGGCCCCAGATCCTGCTGAGAAGCCTGTACTGCTTTCTAAGATGTATTCAAAAAGGAAGTCCCCGGACTAGGGCAGCAGGAGGCCCTCCTCGAGAGGCTGGGCGGTAATCAGACCCCACTCATTAGCAAGCCCAACTCTCAGGACAATCAGAGCGCGGAATTTTCATGCTCACCTGTCGTGTTGAATCAATCAGTGTGACAAGCTTGTTAGACTCGTGTCACAGCGGGGCCAAGCTGCCTGCCAACCCATTCTTGTGAGAAGCTGCTAAAAAATGAAACAAAACAAAAGCCCCCCCCCCAAAAAAAAAAGCCACAAAGCCAACAAACTGTGACAGTGTGACGGGACAAGGACCCCCCGCCCCCAGGGACCAAGGGCAGCTTTTCAGAGTTGGGCCAAGCCTGTACCTTGAGTCCCTGAGGCAACCTGTCACCTGCTCCTCAAAGACATATGACATTCAAGCACATTGGCCCTTTGCGAGAAGTGCAGGTAGTGTGTCTGAAGAAGGGCCTCTTTATGCCTTGGCTGCTGTCAGGGTTCAGTTTCCCCATCCTGCAGGGGACTAGATGCTCTCCCTTAGTTCTGGACTCCCCACCAATCTCAGCACAACCAGGACATTTGAAGCTAATAAAATTCAGGTGCTAAGAGGCAAAGTTTTAAACAGGTCACTCCAACTCTCTGCCTATCTGACTTCATTTTTAAAAAGCTTCATTCCCAGAGGATCTGGTAAGCAGGGTGTCACAATCAGAGAGTGCACTAAGAGAGGACTTCGGGAGTGTTGGGTCCAGCCCCGTCGGTTCTCAGAAGGGAAAACTGGGGTACTATAATAGACTGCTAAAAATATAACATGTGCCAGATATATTATGCTATATAATACAATGTTTAAAGGGGTAACTTTTGAAACTTTAAGAGTAAAGATGATAAAAGTCACATAGAAGCAGGGTGTGGCTAAAACCACCTGACATTCCTGAGCTATTAAATAAGGGAGAGGATTAGTTTGCTAAGGGTCACTGTGACGAAGTTCTGTAAACTGGGTGCCTTAAAACCAGAGAAACATATTCTCTCGCTGTTCTAGGGGCAAGAAGTCGGAAATCAAGTTTTCAGCAGAGTTAGTTCCTTCTGAAAACTCTGAGGGAGAATCTGTTCCATGCCTCTCCCACATTCTGGTGACAGCTGGCAATCTTCAGCGTCACTCCGATCTGCCTCCATCATCTCATGGCATTCTCCCTGAGGCTCTTCACAACATCTCCTTCTGTGCACGTGGTTTTCCCTCTTCATGTAAGGAGCTCAGTCATATTGTTCAGGGCCCACCCTGATCCAATAGGACCTCATCTTAACTTGATTAGATCAACAACAACAGTCACAGTCACAAGTACCATTGGTCAGGGCTTCAACTTATCTTTTGGTAAACACAACTGGACCCATGGCAGGCAGCAATATCTTTCCTGACTACTTATGCTTGAGGATAATAGATGTTAAAGGACTTTGAAAAAACACACAGTTTGCATACAAACTTTTAAACATTGTAAACAAACTGCATGTTTTTCAAAATCCTTTGCCATCTATTTTCCTTAAAAGGAAGGAGAGGAAAACATTTCCCCTGAACCCCAATCCACATCCTCCCTGAGCAGAAAGAATCCACATCGCTTCTTCAGAAACCCAATCTGTGTGTACATAATGACTAGTGATGACAAGGCAACAGTCTTCCTTAGGTGAAGTTTGATTTCTCAATCACTTATGCTTTAGGCAAACGCAACTGATGCCCCAGACACCGGTGATCTGCCATCTTTTAGGAAGAGTGAGGTCCAAGAGAGAGAGTTGTGAAGGACTGGACAGGAATCTGATGACTAGAAGTAAATTAGGTTCCTTTCAAGGACCGTAAAAGATAGGAAAAGTCTTGCGTTTCTACCCCTGGCACTTTCCTTCCTGAATCTCAACCATTTTTGCCACTTTTCTGTAGCATCTCAATAATTCCCTGGGGCTTTGATGAGATGAGATGAGATGCTCAAGGTTCAGACCACCTCACCCATTCAAGGTAGTTAACTGGCAAAAACCAGGACTGGGGGTGTGGAATGTCCCACTTTTCAGGTTCATTTACTGGTTTCACCTCTATAGAGAACTGAGATTTTCAGAAATGTAATTGAAAAGGCAGAGTCTGACTGGTTTCTGGGTTTGGAGTGTAGATAAGAATGCCAAAGTTTAGGGGAAATTTTCAAAATGGATTCCATAAGAGATGGAGTGAGCCTAGTAATTCTAAATGAGTTTTGGCTTCAGCTTATAGCCTTACTGCCCATTAAATGAAACTTTTCTTAGGAGTCAGATTTTAAGTTCAACTCATTATAGCTTCCACAGAGTGAAACAAGGTTTGGAATACGAGGTTTGACTGAAAGACCAGGAGGCCTTTTGGTCTCCTCCAGTCCGTAAGTAATTAAATATCTGGGGTGACCAGCCTCACTATCTCCCAAGCACTGTGGAGGTCACATGAGAAGACCATGACCCTGTCTCTTCCCTCAAGGAGTTTAGAATATCCTGGGGAGATTTGATTCATGTATCTGAAACAAAGAATTTTAAATGATAGCATAAAATATAGCACTAAATAAAATATAATCAAGGTTACAATGTAGGAGCCACAGGCCATCCATGCAAGGAAGGACTGATAAGGAATGACTGATTTTATGTGGAGTTACAGGGAAGAGTCTCCATGGAGTCTTGCCTGTTCACCCCCCACTCACCTGGCTAAGGTGTCTAAAACCCTTCAGCCTGAAGCTTCAGAACAATGCCAACCATTATCCCAATTTTTCTCAACTTTTTGGCCACAACACACAGTAACAAAAATACTTTCTTATTGCAACTCGATACACACAAAAGCATCCAGAAACAGTACAGTTCTGGATTCGTTCCTTTTGCTTTTCTAGATCCATTCTCTACTCTTTTCCAGGTGATGCCTATGGATCCCATCTGTAAGCTCTCTTGCCCTCCTGCCAAAGGTAGGTTTGGCCAATGGGAGGCACCAGCGGGACATGCAGATGGCAGGAGGAGAGGGGGGAGGGACATTGTTTTATACTGGCTCCTACCTGCCAGCTTGCTGTGGGATGTCCACTTCCTTCTTGCGAAGATCACAGCTCCTGTCAGGCATCCCTCTCCTTACAGCATTCTGGAAGCTCGCTTTCTGTTTACATCTCCAGGCCTAAGAATGATAAAGTCTCTATGCTATTATCAGGCCCAGATGCTGAACCATCTTTCGCTGCTTTTGCCTTTGTAAATAGTCTTTTTCTTAAACAGTCCTCAAGTTATTCAATTTGAGTCTCATCTGTTTCCTGATAGTACCTTGCTGATTCAGATCCTTACCCTGACCACATGTGATGCAATCTGATGTTCTTTATTCCATTCTTTCAAAAAAATCCAAACAAACCCTTGTCTCTCACTTAATTGATTTCATAGCCAATGGGTAGTGACCCACAGTTTGAGAAACAATATTCATTTTCATCAAAAATCACTTAGCTTGTTATTCTAACATGCTCTAACCATATTCCCATCAGTGGAATGTCTGGAATTAGTCTTACGGCTGAGAGAGCTCCTGGCCAAGCAGGCATTCATTGATCTGCAGCCTGTCCTTTATTTATACCTGGTGCCCTTTTGAAGGTTTCATCCCTATAACTGGGCTTCTTTCAGTCCTGATTATTGGTGTCACCTGGTTCCTAGTTGGCCTGTAACCTCTCCTGAGTCTAACCCCTACGGCCTGGTGTATCAGTTTCCTAACTCTGCTGTAACAAATTACCACAAACTGAGTGGCTTAAAACAACATAAATTCATTCTCTCACAGTTGTAGAAGCCAGAATTCTGATGATTCAAGTTATCAGAGGCTCTAGGAAAAATTCTGTTCTGTCTCTTCCAGCTTCTGGTAGTTGTATGCATCTGGGGCCTGTGGTTTTATCACTCAAATCTCTGCCTCTGTCTTCACACAGCCACCTTCTCTCTGTGTCTTTCCCTCTTTGCATCTCTTATAAGGATACTTGGCCTCAGATTTAGGGTCTACCTGGATAATCTAGAATGATCTCATCTCAAGATCTTTAACTTAATTACATCTGTAAAAAGCCTTTTTGCAAATAAGGTCACTTTCATAGAGTCTGTGGAATTAAAGAGTAGACCTATCTTCGGGAGTCATCATTCAACCCATCACACCTGGAAGCATGACAAACCCATAGTTCTTGTAAGCTCCCTTGCATTCAACTTGGATAGACCCTCAAGCCAAGGCAATGGCAACAACCTCTCTAGAAGGATCACCATAGTTCAGAGACTGCTGGGTATGACCAAGCATCAATACCTACAATGCCAGATCAGGCTTTGAGCCATTATATTTTGGACTGTTAGTCACATTGTTTGGCCACTAACTACCTACATGGGTCTGTGACTCTGCTCTGGCAATACCCAGCCATGATTTCTTTTTCTCCTGACCAGCTGACCCCAGGCAGCATGAGCCATTAAACCACAGAGCAAGTGATGTGGGCCCTGCAGAATGGAAATATTTTGAAAACTGAGCAGAAAGGTGGTAAAATGTGGGGAAAAGCATGAACGAAGACACAAGATGGCCCTACTCTTTAATCAAGCAACAAATCTGATTTGAAGCTCAAGACAGCAGTAGCATCCTTTTTAAATTTCTGTGAAAGCAAAAGAAACTTCTTCCCTGCATGACTCTCAACATTTCTGGGTACTCATTTCACTTAGACACTGCAAAAATTGCTCCCTGCAAAAATAAAACAGTGCTACTGGTTTTTTTCAAAGGTTGTGTTATGAAATTGACTGTTCATAGGAGTCTTTCTCCATCTTCTGTTCAGGAGCACTGGACCATATCCATCCTCTGTGCTAGGCACTGTCCTTTATAAGTCAACATGCTCTATTTGCTTTGCTGTTGTATCTGATTTTGTGAAGCTCAAAGTGGCATACACAGCACTCAAGATAAATAGTCGGCATTTTCATGAGCTTTTAGACTATATCCCATTGTCTAAACCTAAAACTCAAGAAATGAATTCAAAGCCTAATAATACCAATAGTCTCCTTCGGATTTATTATACATCAAGCCCACAAGACTCGGATAATAAATACGGGCAGTGCCAAGTAATGACAATACAGAGATGGCTCTTAGCTGAGCCTTTTGAATGTTATCAGTTGAAGAAAGCCATGGTTTTCATTTTGCTAATCTCAACAGAAAAGAGTAAATTGGCCAAGTCAGAGAAGAAAGCCTCTTCCCTATCCTGTGGAATGAAGACTACCCAGTACTGCCCCATGTGGGAAATACCTCATGTGAAAACTGTTAAATTAGATGAACAGGATGTGATAGTTTCCATGAAGATAATCATGGCCATCCCCAAGTTTTGGGGCCACGTACATTGGTCTGCTGTAGCCCACTGTGAGAAGCAGAAGTTATCTGGGCCCTGGGTTATTTCCCTTTGAAATACCTTTACCTGGCTTTCCATGACTGGCCATTAGCAGCATTGTCAATGGTGCAGGTAATACAATGGGAATAAACAAAAAAATAAATGGGCTTGGGGCGCCTGGGTGGCGCAGTCGGTTAAGTGTCCGACTTCAGCCAGGTCACGATCTCGCGGTCCGTGAGTTCAAGCCCCGCGTCAGGCTCTGGGCTGATGGCTCAGAGCCTGGAGCCTGTTTCCGATTCTGTGTCTCCCTCTCTCTCTGCCCCTCCCCCGTTCATGCTCTGTCTCTCTCTGTCCCAAAAATAAATAAACGTTGAAAAAAAAAATTAAAAAAAAAAACAAAAAAAACAAAAGAGGAAATAAAAAAAAATAATAAAGAAAAAATAAAAAATAAATAAATGGGCTTGACATCTGAAAGTATGGATTTGAGTCTTGATTTTATTACCTACTATCTAGTGAACCTGGGCTAGCCATGGAGGAGCTCCCTTAGCCTCTATTTTCTCATCGTAATGTAGGAATAATAGTAATCTTTCATTTATGGAGTTGCTCTGAGAGCTAAATAAAAATAGTCAACAAGTTTTTATCGAGCAACAATTATGGGCCAGGTACTGTCCTAGGCATTAGGGTATATGGGACAAAACAGACTAAAAAGTCTTGTCTTCACTGAGATTACATTCTAGTGATAGAATATAGACAATAAAGTATTAGGTTTTTTCCCCATTTTTCTATCAAATAATTTATATTTTTATTACTAACCTGAAAGAGCTTGAAAATATAACCTAGATACAAACCTTTTATTTGTTATATGTGTTCTGAAAATATTCTCCTACTCTGAGGTTTGTATTTTGTCTCTTGTTATTTGTCCTTTGTGAGCAGATCTTCATTTTAATCTAGTCAAATATACCAAACCTTTATTTTATGGTTAGAGTTTATTGAGTCTTGTTTTTCCATACACTGAGGTCTGGAAGATACCACCTATATTACCTTCTAAAAGCTGTTATGCTTTTCCACTCACACTTAGGGACTATGTATACCTGGAATT
Source organism: Felis catus (assembly GCF_018350175.1). Classification (NCBI taxonomy): domain Eukaryota; kingdom Metazoa; phylum Chordata; class Mammalia; order Carnivora; family Felidae; genus Felis; species Felis catus. The sequence goes on along the minus strand of NC_058379.1, from coordinate 70,800,694 downwards.
ATTTTTTATATATACTATAGAAAAGGGTCTTATTTCACTTTTACCTGTATGAATATCCAATCACCCTAGCTTTATTTATCGAAAAAATGTTCTTTTCCTTTGGTCACCTGTGGTCACCTTTGCCAAAGATCAAGTGTCCATACATATGTCAATAAATATCTGGATCATCTCTTCTGTTCCATCAATCTGGTTTTCAATCCTTTTGCCAATATCACACTATCTTAATTACTATAAATTTATAAGTATCAGTCATGAGTAGGCCAAGTTTCTCAAGTTTTTTTTTTTCCTTCAAGGGTGTGTTGACCTTTCTCAGTCTTTGGATTTTAGCACAAATTTTAAATTTTTTTTAACCTTGATTTATTTTGGAGAGAGAGACAGCATGTGAGCAGGGGAGGGGCAGAGAGAGAGGGAGACGCAGAATGTGAAGCAGGCTCCAGGCTCTGAGCTGTCAGCACAGAGCCTGACGTGGGGCTCAAACTCACAAACTCTGAGATCATGACCTGAGCCGAAGTCGGATGCTCGACTGACTGAGCTACCCAGGTGCCCCTAGATTTTAGCACAAATTTTAGAATAAACCTGTCAAGTTCTAGAAAATACCTGCATGGTATTTTGATTGGGATTGCAATCAAAATCTCTGGGACCATTTGAAAGAACTGACATCTTTGACATAAATCTTCTTTAATAAATCTATATTCTATAGATTATTTATTATATTATAGATTGTATTATAGATTGTATTATTATTTAATATAATGTATTATATATAATCTGTTATATTCCATAGATCTATAAGTTTGTGGTCAATTTCTGTAAATATCCTATGTGGATTTTAAAATACATTGTGCAGGTGTTGGTATAGCATTCTACATATGTGCATTAGGTAATTTTGTTAGTTGTGCTGTTCAAATCTTCTTTCTTATTAATAAGCTGTGTTGACTTCTGCCAATTGCTGAGAGAGGTATTTTATCATATCCACTATGATTGCAGATTTGTCTATGTTTCTTTGCAGTTTTATCAATTTCTGATTTACATATTTTGAGCATGTTGTTAAGAGCATATAAATTTAAAATGTAGATAAAGCCCAAATTTTAAAAATTCATCAAGGAAATGGAGCCTAAAAAATGACAACAGATTTGAAAAAAAAAAAAAAAAAACCTAAAAATTCTAGAACTGAAAAACAAAGCAGTAACAAAAATCAAAAATTCAATAGATGGTTTTAATCCCAAATTAGACAGCTGAAGAATTAGTGAACTTAACATTAGGTTAAAAGAATCTATCAAGATTAAGCATGAGCAGGGGCACCTGGGTGGCTAGGTGGGTTGAGCATCCGACTTCAGCTCTGGTCACGATCTCACAGTTCATGAGTTTGAGCCCCACATGGGGCTTGTGGCTGTCAGCACAGAGCCCACTTTGGATCCTCTGTCCTCCTCTGTCTCTGCCCCTCCCCTGCTTGTGCTCTCTCTCTCAAAAATAAATAAAACATTTTTTTAAAAAAGATTAAGCATGAACAAATAAAAGGGTAGAAAATGCAGAGGAGTAGGGAAGAGACATCAAATGTGTAGTGACAGTATGTAACACACAATTAACTGCTGTTCCTCCAAGAGAAGCAAAAGCAATATTTGAGAATACAAAGCTGAGAATTTTCCAAAACTGATTAATTTAAGAAGCCGAAGGCATTTAAGTAGTCCAGGCCATCTTCATCCAATTTTAAGACCTAGGGTTTTTTGGTCTTCCCAGAGGACTGAAGTCCAGCTGTGGTGCATGTAAGAGCTGTTTTATTTTATTTCCTAATTAGCCATACCTCCCAAGGCGAAATCCTGGACAGATCCTAGATTCCTAGTGTTTTTATCCCTAGTCCCAGAAGGCTGCCAGTGTGCAGCTCAAAAGCTCAGATATTGTATCAGCTAGTGACCAATAGGAAAAAAGGAACCACTCTATATATTTCTAGCAGAGATAAATTTAGTTGTTCATAACCAGAGAACTGGTTGTAAAAAAATATTGTAAGAACCGAAGGAACAAAAGGGAAGTTGCTTTGTGCCCTGGTCTGGACCCCACTAACCCATGTGACGGCCACTGCTCCTTCCACTGCAGTTGAAACTGACCCACTACTCCTCATCAGAAGCCCAGGAGTCGTCCCCACTGATGCAGAAACCAGCACCAAAGCTGTCGGGGCCCACAGTTATTATCAGAGTGGGAAAACATCTTCTTTCTCTACTATTCCATCAGCACAGGACCACCCAGAGCAAACCTACAGTTCTACCAAGTCAAATTTACTGGCCTGTTGGGACAAGGGAAACACCAGAGGAAACATGGAGCATCTCACCAAACAATAGAAATGACAGAGTTATTCCAGGATTTGTGGGAAGGGTGGAGTTTAGGTGAAATTTAAATAAGGCAGTGCTGGGATAAGCTCAAAGCAAAGCAGGGCTACCAGTAAAGGGATCAACAACAGGTCTGGACTGCAAGGTGGATTTAGGGTCCTGTTTCCTTAGAAACTAAAAAACTGGGATAGATGTGGAGTGTTGTGACAAGAAAACCACTTAACCTGAAACTACAAATGGGCTGAAAATTGAGGTTGCTTCAAAGCATCTAAGACCCTTTGGGCAAAAGTGAGATGTTTCATTCTTAGTGATATAATGTCAAACAACAAATGATTTAAAAATTTTTTAATGTTTATTTGTCTTTGAGAGCAAGAGAGACAGAGCAGGAGCAGGAGAGGGGCAGAGAGGGAGACACAGAATGTGTCTTCACAGAATGTGAAGCAGGCTCCAGGCTCTGAGCTGTCAGCACAGAGCCCAACGTGGGGCTTGACCACAAGAGCATGACCTGATCAGAAGTCGGACACAACCAACTGAGCCTCCCACGCACCCCACAACAACAAGTGATTTTAGAGATAAGTATTTTTCACTGGTAAGGGAACAGTAGTCACTTAAAGAAAAAAGTCATTATGACTGTTTACAACTGCAGCGTGTCCTTGGAGTAATACTGCTCCCCATTAGCTTGGTAGTTGGCTTTACCTGTGGCTGTTATGTTAACATGATGAATGGCAGGGCAGATTTTTACTTTGTCAATCTGGGTTAATTTTTATATTATCATTCCTTTCTTCTGTTTAGTTTTCCACGGGTATTCCCCATTGCCAGAGACTAATTGGAGGTCCACTGGAAAGGAAGTCAGGATATGTAGTTCTCAGGCTTTCTGCCCCCTGAGATACAGAGCAGAGTCTTGAAAAGAACTTGAGAGCCAAAAGGAAAATCAATGCACAGAACGTACCTCTTCAAGTTCAGCAAATGCCCTCGAGAACAAAGTGGTCCTGAATGATAATCTCCTTCTAGTTGCTCATCTCTATCAAGATATTAGCTTATAGTCCCTAACTTTTTAGTTCTCTGACACTTTAAAGAAAATGATTTTTAGATTTTCCTCAGATATTTTAGTTGCTTCAAAAGAATGGCTATTTCAGTGAAATTATCCAGTTTACCACCCCATCCACTTTATGATGAATCTTGCACATTTCTATCAACATAATCTTCCTAAACTCAGCTCTGATTATGTCAAGAGATGAGCACCACACAGGCAAATGAGAAATGATGCCAGCCAGTTTGTGGGCAAGAACATTTTACCTGTGGATAAGCCCCAATGCTGACCTGAATAAGGGTATGTGAGCTCAGGACACAGGGCATTTTTTATTAGGTCATACTATTCAATGTTCTTCCATCCACTAATCCAAAATGTATTTTTCCAATCTATGAATCCTTTCAGTAAAATGGAACCCATATGTTTTTAATTCATGAACAATTGACTCATTAACAAATTATATGGTGAGAACAAGTTGATGTCCTCAAACTTTTCAAACCTTGCAGTGAGGCTTGTTTCTCGTTCTTTTCCTTAGAAACATAAAATTTATTATGCTAATAAAATGTTTTTAAATATCCTATACCCAACTCTACATGGTCTCAATCTGCCAAACCCTAGAGAAAGCTTAGAGTGTCTATCAGGAGGGGAAGGGTGTTATGACCTAAGATAGTCCATGTTTCTCTAACTTTGTTGGATTGGAATTTCACCCTGTCTTTGACTTTCAGTCTTCACCTCCAGATCAGTGACATCAAATTTTCCGTCAATATAGTTCACCATTTACAAAGGACTTTTTCATCCATTACTTTATTAGATTTTCAGTACAACCCCATGAAGGCAGCACTTCTAGCCAGTGTTTTTATTCCCATTTAATAGAGAGGAATATGTGGCTCAGAGAAGTTAGCTGCTTTGCCCAAAAGTTCAAGGTGTGCTAGCCTCCAAAATGGCCCCCAATAGTCCCTGCCTCTCATATTGTACCAGGATTGGGCTATGTAACCAATAGCAATCAGCAGTAATAATGGTATGTCACTTCTAAGACTAGCTGCTAAAAAGGTCATTGCTTCAGTCTTGGACTCTCTCTCCCTCTCTCTCTCTCTCTCTCTCTCTCTCTCTCTCTCTCACACACACACACACACACACACACACACACACATACACACACACACTCACAACTCACAACTCAATCTGGAGTAAGCCATCTGTCATATTATCGGGGCATTCAAGGAACCTAGGAGAGGCGCATGTGGTAAGGAACTGAAGTCTCCTACCAACAGCCTATGAGGAACTGAGACCTGCCCAAAGCCATGTGAGTGAACTTGGTCCCAGTAAAGCCTTCAGATAACTTCTGCCCTGACCAACAGCTTAACTGCAACCTCATTTGAGATCCTGAGCCAGAACCACTGATCTGAGCTATTCCTGGATTACTTGCAGTAACTGGGAGATAATAAATGCTCATTGTTTGAAGCTGCTAAATTTCAGAGTAATTTGTTACAGAGCAGTGGATAACTGATACACAGAGCTATATCTGCTCCACAACAGCATGACACAACAGTAATACATCAGTATATGTATCTATCATCCCCAAAGTGGTGAATCCTATATTCACTAGGAAATACAAGCAGTTTCTGAACTCAAGATACAATAGTTTTAGGTAATGGGGAAAGTTAGGGAAGAAATAAGTTTTGTTTATGGCAATACAGAAACTTGTTCCTTTATAATGCACTTTTTTATTCATTTTTTTTTTAAGTAGACCCCAGGCCCAGCATGGAGCCCAATTTGGGGCTTGACTCACGATTCTGAGATAAAGATCTGAGCTGAGATCAAGAGTTGAATGCTTAACTGACTGAGCCACCCAGGCACCCTTGCAATTCTTCATTCTTAAAAGCTTCGGGGCAATATTGTCTACTTGATCCCAACAGAACAGTCTCAAGCTGGAAGCCACCCTGTCCTTTAAAGTCCACTTTCTAGATCATAAATATGCCCACTAGCCAGCTCTCACCTGCTACCAAGTGTCTACTTGCCTTCATGGCTTCCTTCTTCTGAGAAGTAGGACTACAGCTATAGTTATTTTCTCAGGGTTTACCTAACATGTCTCTATATCCTCTAATCATCAGTTCATAAAGAATGTTATCCACTGGAGTTCATGGCAAACTGGGTTATTGATAGTATTTCTGAGTCAAGCCATACTCATTAAACATCTTAGATTCTGCCTAACCAAGGAGTTGCTATACCTTTCACCCAACTGATGAGAGGAGTCCCTGGAGGTACTTAAATCCTGAAGGGTTAAGGGCTTTTGCTATTCACTTGTCAAACCTTCTACCCTAACAAGGAAAACTCCACAAAGCTCAGCATCTGGCCTCTGTGTCCTTTTATATTCTTGAAATCCGAATGCATTCTCCACTCCTCCCTCTGCATATTTTATCTGAATTCTATCCACCACTCAAAGTTCAGCAGACACCTGGGAAGATTTTTCTAACCCCAATCCCAACCCTAAATGAGTTTTCTCTTCTTTGAAATCTAATGATTCATCTCATTTTTTTTTTTTTTTTGTATTTCACTCGATAAATGGTTATTTTGTTTCCACAACATGACTGAAACTCTTTGAGATGGGGGAGTCCTCAGTTATGGAGCACATACTCAGTGGTAGCTTCCACCAGCATTCTTCACAGATTACCAAGTACATGGATGTCATCCCTCTGTGAGGGAGTTGGGTGAGTACTGCTGAGTGCTTAACTGACTAGCAGGCTCAATCTTGTCAATGGATTTGATAAATGATACAAAGTTCTATCTCGAGTTCCCAAGCCCCTAAATTGGATTTTCTTCAGGCTTCTAGCAGATATGCTCATTAGTGTCTCACTGCCTCTATCTTGTCCACAGCCCCTGAAAGGAGTGGCTCTGAGCCACGCATGACTGCTGGTACCACTGACTGGGCAAGGGATAGACCCCTGACTCAAAAGTGGACACTCTCTTTAGGACTGTGGAAGAAAGAGGTCTCTATGAGTCTGAGGAAGTTGGGTCATGAAAGGCGTGAGACCTTTTAGTTCAAGGTCATACAGTTTAGTCAGCATTGGCACTGTGCCAAGACAGTTCGGAATTAGGAGGGAGCAGAAAATCCAAAGTTATTTAGAAGAAAGGGGTCTGCAGTAGGACGCAGGGGAATGGAGCCACTGCCCAAATGAAGCAGTACTGGGAAAACTTGAGGTTCCCTGAGACGAGAATGGGACTGCCCAAGCCTGCCTTTCCATTGTTTCCCTGTGGCCTGGCAGAACTTCATTTCCTATCCTGGGTGCTCAGCACAGTCCCCTTAGTCCTTCAATAACCTCCCTTAATATCTGGGCTAGTCTGAGGGGTCTCTGTTCCTTGCAATTAGCAAAGCTAGAATTAAATAATGCTCAATATTTTTAAAGTAAAACAGGGATAAAGGGTAAGCAATTCAGGTTCATATTGATTCTGAAATATTAAAGTCATCCTTAGGCTGTACATATACTTAGAAAAAGCTTCTCTAGTAAAAGCTTCTCATTTTACAGATGAGGAAGATGATACCCAGAAAGGAGAAGGGATTTACTCCAGGTCACACAGAAAATGGTAGAACCAAGGCCAGGATTCAGGTCCCCTCCTATTGTCCAGGGTTCTTCTATCACTTTGCCACCGTCAAGTTAGCTCTTGCCAATGACTGTTCTCCAGGGCAGGCAAAACAGGACTAAATTAAAGAGAAATAGCAGAAATCATTAGTACCTCTCCACCCCAACCTCCCCAGTGGATTTTGGGGGGGGAGTTTTGCTTAGATCTCAGGCAAGCTAAAAGAAAAGAGGACAGAGATGTTGATGTGGTGTTTCTTTAAAGACCTGGGTCAGAGACACAGGAGAGAGAAATAGAAGGAGTTACTGGCTACCCATTTGAAAATACCATCCATATGCCATCTTAAGAGAACACCAAGAAGGAAAGTTTATCAATTTTCCCATAAAAATATGAGGTCAGTCTGTTAATAAGAGAAAAGTATTACAACTTGTTGGAGAAATTGTGCTGAGCAGGCTGAATTGCCTGCAGAATGCCCTTGTTATATACATGCTTACCGTAATATACCTACTGGATAATTTCGTGCTTCAAACAATCAAAATTATGTTGTGTTATAATGTATTAGATTTCCAGTAGCCACACAAACATCTTCAGTGGTCCCATTTCCTCGTGCATTTTAGTACCTTAAACATTTTAATATCACTGCAATTAAATGAAAATGTTCTCAATGTATTTTTTAAATGCTTATTTATTTATTTTGAGAGAGAGAGAGAGAGAGAGAGAGAGAGAGAGAAAGAGAGAGAGAATATGCAGGGAAGGGCAGAGAGAGAGGGAGGGAGAGAATCCCAAACAGGCTCCTTGCTGTCAGCGCAGAGCCCAATGTGGAATTTGATCTCACGAACCCTGAGCTCATGACCTGAGCCGAAATTAAGAGTTGGATGCCTAACTGACTGAGCCACCCAGGCACCCCTCAAAGTATTTTTATTAAGATTTAAGTTAACTCATTTGAGTGTCTCAAACGAGTGAAGTAAAGGTGAGTAAGATGCAGAATTTTAAAAAAATGGTATTTAGCCTGATAGATGGGCCAAGAGGATACTAGGAGAAGGGAAATGGTCCCACAATTAGCCAGTCAGTGATGAATAGGCCTAAATGCAAACAGAGAAGCCCCAGGATCACTATGAATGAGAAGGAAGAGGACGCTCTCTCCTTATAACAGTTATCTCTAACATTTATTAAGCATTTACTCTATGCCAGGCGTGGTACTAAGCACTTGATATGCATTGTTTCATAATCTTCATAAGAATCCTAGTAGGCAGTATTACTTACATTTTGCTCATTCTGTAGATGAAAAAATACCAGAGCTTAGGGAAGTTAATTAACTTTTACCCAGGTCTACTGGCAGTAAAGGACAGTTCTCAAACTCTTAAAAAATGAGAACAAACTGAGGGCTGATGGGGGGTGGGAGGGGGGAGGGTGGGTGATGAGTATTGAAGAGGGCATCTTTTGGGATAAGCACTAGGTGTTGTATGGAAACCAATTTGACAATAAATTTCATATATTAAAAAAATAAAAAAGGGCAGTTCTCAAAGAACCAACGCCCTCAGGGCTTTCTCCCTATCTTTTCATTTCTGTTTCATTCTAAACACCAGCTTTCTGCTTCAGTCTCTTCCATGTGTTAGGAAGCATGGGCACAAGTGGTTCCGGGGCCATGTTCATACAGTTAATTTGTACTATCTTAAGTGTCTTAATATAATTAACCATATAATAACAACAGCAGTGGCAGTAGAATCCAAGAGAAAACTCTTTAGTTTGTATACGAAAAATCCCAGGGAAGTGTTTGATTGGCCTGATCTGGTCCACATGACAACCCTGGGCCAATCATTATGTTCAAGACGGTTTTATGACTACCCATACCTGAGGTCACATACACACCCCTATGATCAGTAAAACAGATGCTGTGACTGGCAGTATCCCCAGAATTCCATTATTATAATAGGAAAGGAGGTAGATGGATGGATGGTGGGCAGATAAAAGCAGATACCCACACAGCTCCTACTGTGAGCGATAGACCATAAAGTGGAGAGCCCAGAGGTATACCAAGAAGAAGATAAAACAGGAAGACAGGCATGACGATGTTACATAACACAGTGTGTCCAGAAATCAGCAAGTATTTTAGATAGGTCTGAAGAACAGGATGTGTATGGCAAGGGGGTTAACATCTGAGATTGAAAATCTTTGGGGAACTTTATGTGATATCCCAAGAAGCTGGTACTATATCCTGAAAGCAAAAGTGAGTCATGGAAGGATCTTCAGCATGGAGATAATATGATGAGTTCTGATTTCAAGAAAATTCAGTTTTAGGGTAGATCTACAAGAAAGGTTAAAAGCAGAAAAATCAGTATGGAAACACAGTAGTTCAAGTAAGAGAAGATGAGACCAATAAGGGCAATGGCAACTGGACTGATGATGAAGAGAGGGCGAGCAGTGATACTAAAGAGGCAGGATTCATAAAAGACAATCTGAATCCTTACTGTGAGGCTAATCACCGATGCTCAGCCAACTTCACGGTCACCCCAACAGGACCACCAACACAGCAATGAACCACAAGTGTCCATGCAAACAGAACCCAAATCTTGCTGGCTTCCAAGAAGCAGCAGAAGCAATAGCAACCACATCCCCAGAACCTACAAGCCTTAAATTGAAGCTGCTGGTTTTGCAATTCATAAAGGACACTTCAAGCCCGTGGCCTTGGAAATGGAATGATGAGTGCAGAAACTTATCCTGTAGGTCTGTTAACCAATTGGCAGTGACAACCAGATCTCTCAGGAGGCAGATGGGCCCACGGAAAGGGCTGGGACATGAGGGAAGACAGATCCGGGTTTGGCTCCTGGCTCTGACACCTTCTGTGTTTCCTTGGACCAGGGCTTTCACTCTCAATCCTCTGTTTTCACAGGAGATTTTTTCCCTGGAGATGATGCCATTTCTTTTTCAGGGGTTTTATGAGGACCACAAATAATAGCATAAGCAAGAACAAAACAAATTTCAAATGTGGTTGGAAATGAATCTGCTTGGATCACTGGTTTGTTTTGCTCAAGGGGACAAAGGAAGAAAAGTCACACCATGGAACATTTATGCCTCCCACCAACAAGTGAATTCTTGCCATTTATTTACTGAGGTGACAGAGTAAAGCCAACCATGTCATGAACACTGAGTTAATCATCACAGTGTGCACATCAAAATTGAGGTGAATTAATTTAATTTCTATAACATTTTCAGATAAATTATATTTTCTTCTTTAACTTATAATGAATAAATAAGAATTCTTACCAAAACAATGTAAAGTTTTGCAACAATCACAGACACATGGTTAAGGGTTACATTTCCATAGGAGATAGCCATGAATATTTGTAGATAAATAGCAGTCATCACAGGAGGGCTTATCCTTTTCAGCAAGTAGTGAGAAATTTAATGTAGTAGTTCAGAATACAAACAGATATAATTTCCGAAGAACATTTGTCCCACCTGGCTAAAGTTTGTTCCTTTTCTTTTCTTTCTTTCTTTTCTTTCTTTCTTTCTTTCTTTCTTTCTTTCTTTCTTTCTTTCTAATGTATTTTATTTATTTTTTGAGAAAGAGAGAATGAGCAGGGGAAGGGGTTGGGGGGAGGGACAAAGGATCCAAAGCGGGCTCTGCACTAACAAGGTGACAGCAGTGACCCCCATGTGGAGCTCGAACTCATGAACCTTGAGATCATGATCTGAGCCAAAGTTGGGTGCTCAACTGAGCCACTCAGGCACCTCTAAAGTTCTTTCTTATTGGACATTTTATAGTAACTGATTTGTAAATATTCCTTAACCTCCTCTCCTATCTTCAAGGGAAAGGATAATGAACTAGCCCGAGGCTTTCTATTCCCATAGTCTCTTGGGTTAAGTCTCCTTTTTCACTCCTATTTTCTGTCAATCTGTTGAGATCTATAGCAATAGTTCAACCACAATTGTGGCCTAGAAAAATTGTGAATTGAAAAATATGACTTTTAATTTCATTTTTCCATATATGAAAAGTGCCTAGCTTTTCATATATCATCATCACCTAGCCTGATGAAAGAGCTCAGGCAAAACAGGACTCACTCTGCTTCCTGTCTGGTCTGTGCTCTCTCTCACTCTGGAAAGGCTGGCAGAAGTCCAAGCATCGAAGTTCTCCCTGGGGAACTGTCTGCCATGGGGGCGGGAGTGGTGGGCAGAAGGGGACAGAGTAGACGTGGTTCTTTCTAAATCTTAACCAGAAAATGAAAACTGGTTTGGGGCCAATATAGTCAGTAACGTTTCATGATAAACAATCATAAATCACACATGTGGAAGAGCTACTTTACTCCTCAAGGAAAGATAATTTCTTCCTTCACCTGGCTTCTCCCTGCTCTCATAGACTGGCTGAGATCCACTGTAATAAAAGTAAATTCACCTTGCAGGTAACCAGAAGGAAAAAAGACTCCACAAAATTGGCACAATAAACCTTCTCCGATTGCAAATACACATCACATAATTCTAATACAGGTGACCCTGGATTTAAACTTGCTGAACTTGTGATGCCCCCTACTTTTACACCACAGTAAAGACCAAATCCCACAGTGATGGCTTCTAATTCTTCTGCAAGCAATGCTTCAGCCTGCTGACTGGCAGCCTGATGTGCTCACCACGGTTGGCAGTGGCTCAGCAGACATCATCTGCAGGTGCACTTAGAGCAAGTGAATCTCTTTCAAACTGCTCTATACCTCATCTTTGCAAATTCTCTCTAAACTTTTAAATTACTTGCTCTTCACTGTGTCAAAGAAAAAGAAAATTTGATGGAATACACAGAATGTCAAAACTACCCACAAAAAAAAAAAAAAGGCAAGACAATCCATCTCTTTGCAAAGGAAACATGAGAGCTTAACTTAGCAGTAGGAGAAACGAATGTGAATGAGCAAACTTCCAAGTCCAGACCGTCACACTCCATGCACAAACACAATTCTGGAGTTCAAGGAAACATATCTGAAGATATGAAGAGCACTGGGACAATGCAGTAGATGGTCTTTTTTAAAAATGAAAAGGAATTATTTATCAGATGGAAAATCTTACATTATGTAATAGGGTGCTGAAGCCATGTGCCACTTCTTTGCCGAGTTGGGCAGAGCCAGTCACCTTGGAAAGGGTCTGCCATAATGAAAGAAGAATTTTAAGGGGTCTTCCTTATCTGATAGGTGCTCATTGTTCTAGAAGTGTATGTAACAGACTTTTAAAAATTGTCTAATAAGTAGGCTTTTGAAGTGTAGAACCAATGCCAGAAGAAGGTAAAGTAAGTTGAATGATTTTTCTCGAGGTATTTTGAGAGGGAAGGAACAAAGACCCCCCCCCCCAATACCTGCTCCCTAAAATCCAAAGAAAGACTATTAGTGAAGACTAGGGTTGTCTGATCCAAGTTCTGCTGGCCTAAAGAGATCCCAAGTACTCTAAAACATGACTGTGTTGGTGTGCTAGTTCCAATGGAAGAATCTGGGTGTGCTGGTCCAGGCTGGAGCTAGAAGCATTTCTATATTTGGCTACCTGACACCATGATTCCTCCTTTGAAAAAAGCAATGGGTGAGCATGTAAATGTGACCAAGAGCAACAAAAAGGCCCTGGACATCAAGCACATGGCACTACAGGCAGGATCTGGGTGACCGAAAGCATCATTCCATGATCCAGAAGAGCCAGTTGGAAGATGGAAAACTAGCCTTCATATGAGATATCACATAAGGGCCACAAAAGCACCAGCAGGGCTGACCTGTTTCTCCAGTTATTACACCAGAGGTATGAACTGATTGGGAAACTAGAGACAGGGAAAAGTCCACAAGATGGAAATATTAACTGCCTGCTAAAAGCACGTGTCAGGGATTGAACAATTAATTTGAAACCATTATACTAAGTGGAAGAACTCAGTACAAAAGGCTATGTATTATATGCTTCCATTTATGGGAAAAATCCAGAATAGGAGAATATATAGAGACAGGAAGTATATCAGTGCTTTCCTAGGGCCAGGGGAGGGGTGCAGAGTGGACAGAGAGGGATGCTAAGGGGTACAGGGTGTCTTTCTTGGCATGACGAAGATGTTCTAAATGGACATTATGGTGACGGTTGCATAACTCTGTGAATACACTGTAAATCATTAAGTTATACATTTGAATGGATAAATGTTATGGATGGGTAAATTTTATGGTACACAAATTATATCTCACTGAAGATGTTTTTAAAAAGAGACAGAAAGAAACAAAGTCCACATTTTATTCTCTCCAGAGAAATGGAGATAATTTTTCTTCCATGTGGACTATATTATCTCATTTTTCTCATTCGGCATGGAGAGACAATATATTCTAATAATGAGAAGCATTGGGTTTTAGAGTCAGACTCTCTGGGTTTAAATATCAGCTGTGCTTTGTACAGTTTGTGACTCTGTGCCTCAGTCTTCTCATCTACAAAATGGGGATAGAGTAAAACCTACTTCTTGGAGTTGTTGGAAGGATTAAATGAAAGGGGTTAGCATAGTACCTCACATGAAATTGAGTGCAAAATGAATGTTTAATATTCAAGAGGACTTTTAAAATATGCATATTTACTTACATGTAAAATATTCTCTCTGCAGGGTCCAAGAAACTGATAAGGTTTATTGCATGGGGGACAGAATCTGGTGGCTAGGCAAAAGAAGTCTAGCGGGCTAGACTAGTTACACTTGTATATTCCAGGATCTGATAGAGCCCATCAAGTATCTGCAAATCAGGCACCAATCTTGGTAAAGGCACATATCTTATCAGAGAGAGAGTCAATACTGGTAAGTTGAAAGATACCCAATGGAAAATTTGCTATTGTAAGCAATAGATAATCTTCTTGCTTCAGACAGAAAACTGGTTGATAGAAAATCAAAGGGGCATCGTGATGATGTGGTAGTTAGTTGAGAGCATGGAATCTATACCTGGACTGCTTGGTTTGAATCCCAGCTTTGTTATTTGTGGTTGTGAACTTCTCTGTGCCTCAGCTTTCTCATCTGCAATATGGGAAAACACTGTCTGGTTTCCATGAGGATTGAATGAAGAAACAGACTAGAACCTAGAGCATAATAAGTGCTACATGAATGTTGGCTGTTGTAGTTTGTGGAGTTCCAGGGCAATTCCAAGCTCTGACACAGAGGCATGGAAGAATTACCTGAATTACCCAAATGAAAACATTGAAAAGATAAGCTATCATCTGAGGAAGGTGTTCTAAATTGGAAAAAAAGAAGTATCTTAGGGGCAAATATCTTAGAAATGATGTATATCGCTAAGAAAAATCAATAACAACTATAAAGAAACAAATGATAAATAATTGGTTTGAAATTAAAGAAATGGAAAGAAAAGAGAGACAGGAGGAAGAAGAGGAGAAGAAAAAGGAGGAAAAGAATGGGCTGCCAGGGGAAGAATCTTTCTGTTATTTACCATTTGAGAATGTCAGAGGCATTCATGAACAATGAAATCAGAAATAAAGGATGTTGGGAGCGACAACTCTAATTTTGATCACTGTGAAAAGGTGCTCAGACGATGAAGAATTTTCTTCTTGCTGGAAAGAGATTCCCAATGAAGAGATATCTTTTGTTTAAACTTCATTGGATATTTATTTGAAAAATTCTTCCTCTATGAGATCTTTGGGAAAATATACATGAGATAACTATTTTATATTTTTTCACATATATAATTATACCATATGTAATACATACATAAGGAGAAAGTACAATAAAAAATGAACATGTATGGAACTATCACCCACTTAACAATTGGAGTATTACCAAAATCACTGTATCTGTACATGCCCTTTCCCTAACTCATTCATCCCCTCGCTTCCTTCTCAATATATTGTTTAGTTGTTCTTGTTTTTAAACATTTTTTAAAATGTTATCTTGCTGTACGGATTATTCTATGACTTATTTTTCTCATTCAGCATTCAAGTATTCATCTATAATGATGAATTCACTTGAATGAACATTCAAGTGAATGTTAAATTCATTTATTTTCACCCACATTGAAAAAATATTCCACAATTAATCATATTCCTGTCAATGGCAGTTTGATTGTTTCAGAATTTTTGCTCTTACAAACAGTGCTTCTCAGAACATCCTTGCATTTGTCTTTTTCCCCCCAGCTTTATCAATCCATAACTGACAAATAAAAATTCTATGTATTTATGATATACACCATGTTGTGAGATACACACCCATTGCAAGATTATCACCACAATAAAGCTAAGTAGCATAACCTTCACCTCATATAATTATCATTTTGTGTGTGCTCAGTGAGAACATTTAATTTAGCAAATGTCAAGCATAAAATATAGTATTTTAAGTATAATCACAACACTGTACATTAGATCTCCAGAACCTGCTCAACCTGCAGAGTTTGTAGCCTTTGACCAATATCTCCCCATATCTCTCACCTCTACAATGCTGTCCATGATGGTTCCACCATCACCTGCGTCTTACTACATGAAGTATTTCTTCATGACACCTGTGAGTGAAGTTACTCAGTTGTAATGAAATGTTCAGCTTTACACAAGAATGAAAGAATTGTTTTCCAAAGTAGTTGTACCAACTCATACTCCTATAAAAAGTGAATGAGAATTCCTATATATCACATCCTCATCTATACTTGGTATTGACAGGCTTCTTAATTTTTGAGATTTTATATGCACTTAATGTTCATTCTCCTGGTGTGAGTGTGTGTGTGTGTTTTTTTTATCTCTTTGCCATTTGTGCTTCCTCTTTGGGGGAAATGGCTGTGATCTTATGCCTATGAAGTGAATTATCATTCTGTTGTCTTTTTCTTTCCAATAAGTAATCCTTTGCAAAGTATATGCATTGCTAAATGTGACTTATCATTCCACATATTTTGATAGAAGCACTTGATTTCTTAATTTTAATGTAATCTACATCATCAATCATTTTTATCTCCTTTAAGAATTCTTTCCCTACTCAAAGCTTCCAATGAAATTTAAAAATTTTATCTTTCACATCTAACTTCTTAATCACTTGGGAATTATTTTTTGTGTATGAGTTATGGAACTAAGTTTATTTTTTCCCCACTATGGAAACCACCTTTTCCAGCACCATTTCTTGACAATTCTATTTTTCCTTAGTGATTTGCAACACTACCTGTGTCAAATACAGAATTCCCCTGCACAGTTGGGGCTGCTTCTGAGCTCTGGTTTTTCTATCATTGTCTATTTTGTTTATGATATTAACAATACTGCACCGTTTTAATTACCATAGCTTTATAATAAAGCTTAATATATGAAGAAAGTCTTCTATCCCTCCATCTTATTGTTCCTCAGGACTATCTTGATGATTCTTAGGCTTGGCTATTCCACACATCTAACAGGTAATACTGGTCCCGCATCAGGTTTGCTTATGTTCTGGTAACACCCAGAACCACCACATCCCAGTGGTTTAAGAAGAGAAAGTTGATTTCTTGCTCGTGGTACGTGATCCCTGCGTCAGCTCTTTTCCAAGACACCCCTATTCTACAAATCTGGCTGATAGGACAGTTATATAATGCTCCTCACTGAGGGAGAGAGAAGCAGAGGGAAAGAGAGCTCTGGAGGGTGCTACACTGGCAATGCTCTGATAAGACATGACATACATATCTAAATAAAACTCATTGGCCAGAACTGGTCACATGGCCCCACCAAACTCCAAGCAAGCCAGGAAGTGCAATCTACCATGTATCTGGAAGGCAGACAAAAGTATCCATTGAACGAATGACTACCACATGGACCACTACCTTGAGGGCCCCAGCACCTTTCCAATGGGCTTGCAGAATGGTACAGGTAGAAACAGATAGAAGGGCAAGAGACTGGACTCAGGATCTAAAGAATCCTACTTCAGCATTTTGCCCAGGGCCTATGGGCTTGTTTACTTCGTGGAATTTTAGATTCAAACTAAGACATGCCTTAAATAAACCTTTGGCAAATTCTGTGGAAAGAGAATGCTATAAGTCACATATTTGAGACTGGAAATGATTAAATCAGAGAATGAATTCACTTTGTTTGCATTAAGGGAAAATTATGAAGCAGAGTACTTGGATCTCAAATTCCTTTGTTCCAGAAACCGTGCTGTAAACCCCTTCTCTTTGTTAGCTAAACAGAAAAGCTATCTGCTGGTTCATCACGTGGAAGAAAATGCTTCAAGTAAGCTAGCTGCATTTGACTATTTCTAATTTTTAATCACAAATTATAAACCCTCTCTGTTTCCTGACATTGAATATAAAGAAAGATGAGGACTCTCTTACTGTTACATTCGTATAGTACAGATCCAGCCAAACAGGTCTGACCTATGAAACATTTCAGATAGCTTTGAAAAGTCATAGATTAAATTGTTCATAAATTATACGTAATGTTAATAAGTTCATCATTTCAGGTAAGACATCATTGACAATGCCCGCGCTCCTCGTGACTGTATTTTTCTTTTCCCTCTTAGAGTTGAATCCATCGTTGCACAGTCTCAAGAATATCAGTGCAGCTTGGTAGTGCTTGAAATACATATCGTTGCAATCTTGCTGCCACATTTGTTTACAAGTATGAATTTTAAAAAATGCCTGTGATTCTTTCTACGTGGAAATACAATAAATACAAAGTCTCATTTTCCCATAAGTGTGTATAACTCATCTATACCAGACAGTCCCTAGCTACTAAGCAATAGGCTGTGAATTCTTCTAACCTCCACCTGTCCCCAAGTCGAAAAAGAGCTAGCACCTGATTCGATACATCTGGTGAAAATATGTGTAAACACAGATAAAAATATAAACGTAGTGCACAAGAAACAGTGACGACTCTGAGTCAGATTGTCTGGGTTTGAAGCCCCATTCCTTCACTTTTTAGTTGTGTAAACAGGAGTGATTATAACGTGGAGGCTACAAGGCAGCGTTCTGGATTTAGGTTTATAGAATCTGCCTCTTGCTAGCCAGAAGTCTTTGCAAAAGTTATTGAAACTAAGCCTCACTTTTCTCATCTGTAAAATGGGGATAATATTAGTATTTACCTCATAGTGTTATTGTCAATGTTACATTTTTAAAGTGCTTGCAATTAGTGCAATTAGTAAGTATTCAGTTAATAATTGCTATTATATTCCTAATATTGATAGTATACAAAGGTACTTATATTTACTACAAGGAAAATGTTATTGTTTGTCATTATAGATAGCCATAAGCTCATCAATAGTGCATAGGGATTATCTTTACATTCCAAAGATCACATTTTTTGTTTTCCCACTAGCTCATCTGCAGGTACAACCCTGTACAACCCTCACAGGAAAGCCTTGAAACACACAGGGATATAACCCACAGGGCAGGCAAATCCACTGCCTGACCACGTGCTACACTGTCCCAGAGGCTGCTCCTGTCCCAGGTGTCTGCAGGTTGTTCCAGAAAACAGGTTGTTCCTCAAGAACACAGCCTGCATCCCAAGAGACCAGAGTCCTGGATGGCTTTGTTCAAGGACGTGTGATTGCAGCACAGCGGGAACAAGTTTGGGTCATCCAGGAAACCCTCCCGAGTTCAAAGAGAAGGCTTATACTGTGGGCTGAGGAAAGAATCTTACCAAAGTTCCCATGGCAATTTGGCTGCTGTCATGTCTCCAATATAGAAACACTCCCGCAGTGAACAGAAATTTCCAGATTTTTCTATTTCTGTTAAATTGGGTATCCAGAGATAGAAGCTAAAGGCATCTAGGAATTTTATAGTTTTATTAGCCATTACAGAACCTCACTACTGGCTCTTTCCTCCTAGTGCTGAGAAATAGTGGGGACTGTTGGTAATGGTGCTGATGAGAATGAGGCAATGATAAGTCGCTTCTAGGACAAAGGTCACACACAGAGACGCATCTTTTCCATGGAGGCTCAGTGATGAGTGTGATGCGGGACTCCTGTGACCCACAGCCTGTCTCTGCTCGTGGCTTTGCCCCAAGAACTCTGCTAATTGGTAACAGGTTGCAACCTTTCATTTCCTTCTCACTCACCTTCTAGAAGCACCTTTGGCCTCTCCCTCACCTCGCTGATGCTCATTTGTTCTGATGACAGATCTCCCTTCCACTCTCAGGGGCTAGCCTGGCTCTGTTAGCCACAACTCCTCCATTTCCTGCCCAGATGCCCTTTCCTGAATAACCCCGTTCATCCCACGCGTGGGAGAAATTGGCTGATCTCTAAGCACTGATTAATGCAACTGCCAGCGCTGGTTTCTTTCCAACAAAGTAACCTATTTTCTTCCCAACAGACCAGCCCATGAGCTCTGAAGGGTGTGTGTGTGTGTGTGTGTGTGTGTGTGCACGCATATGTGTGTGTGTGTTTTACCACAGCAACAGAAAGCCAAGAATTTCTCATCTAATTACCTGTTTGGTAACTACTTGTTTCAACTTCTTCCCTTTCTTCCTTTTTTTTTCAAATTCCCCAAATCCATTTACTAATTCCCATTATGATGACGGCTGGCATCATTAATACTTTAGCAAAATCACTTCAAATTAGCCAAATATCTGAGATAGTCACATGTACAAAAGATACGAATTAAAACCATTTAAAATGTAATGCATACCATAATTTGTACTTGGCCTTATAAATAACTTCTGTGTTTAGACATGATTATAAACTTAAAACCTTAGAAAAGCTGGACACCGCATACAATGAGTTATTTACATCGTAGAAAACAAAGGCAGTCTTCACTGCTACACATTCAGTGTCTCTGGTGGCTCGAGAAGAGAAACACCAGGATACTTTGAACTTCTGTTCTTTCCTCTTATGGACTGTTGTGCATGCTGTGGTCCTCTGAGGTAGATCTGGTGAAGGTCCACGAGACAGGGATGGAGACCTTCCAGGGTATGTATCTTTAGTCTTTGGAACTAAAGTTTCAGGCCAGCTTTGTCTTGTGACTGTAGAGTGCTAAATGAAAGCCCCCTCCAGCAATCACTGATGGCAAATACTTTAGGTGTGGGTCAGCATCCATCAAAGTTAATCCTCCCAAAAACATCGCCAAACTTTCAACTTTGTGGTTTGCAGACTGCTGGTGCAGAAAGCATCAGGTAAGAAAAAGTCTTGGTGTAGCCAGGTCTAAAGCAAAGTACCTTCATAACTAGGTGCTCCGTCCTCAGGGCTGGTTTCTTGGTATAGGTATCACCTGTGATGTGCACAGACTCTGCTATTTCTGGGGTGCATTTCTTCAAACTTGGAGGCTAACAGCACAGCAGCGGTACCACCGAGAGCTGAAATTTTCCTGCCAACGCCGAGCCGACATGGGCGAAAGGAACCCAGCAATGCAGTTTACAGCCGAATGCGGGGTCTCATTCTGTAGTTTACATTCTTCTCCTACTTTGATGGACCAGTCCACAAGCATAGCCCTCCCACTGTTAGTGACGTCTGGCTGTTCCTTCATGTAGCCCACTTCAGGCTTACATCTAACCTCCACTTCCCTAAGGTATGCGTGAATGTCCTCACTGCTGCCTGTCACTTCAGGAACACCCACTGGCTTTTGTCTTCTAGTGCAACTTGCCCATAGTATGTGGTGACTCAGAACTACCATCCACTGGATAATGAAGGGGTACCAGCAGTTTTCTTGGCTCTCATAAAGTAATAGCTGAGCTAAAAGCCAGGACATTTTCACGTTCTGTTTTGTTTCTAAATGGAGGTGGCCTCTTTTGTGTCTCTTCTTCTGCTTCATCCACGTGAATGGTAAGGGCAGGCTGTTGACTGTTGGCTTTCCAGGGAGGAACAGGTGCATGCTCATCATTTAGAGGAAGATCCTTAAGAGGTGCAACCCATCCTGTCTTGGGCTCTACGGTGGTGCTGGGAGGCGTGGGTTCCCACCCCGGGCGGGAGGCTGCTGCGCGGGCTCCGCCTTCTCCGGGTTGATGTTCTCCTGATCCTCTTGAAGCACCCAGCCACCCTCGCAGGCTGCAGGCCTGGGCGTGGAGCTACCCGATGTCACTGCTCCCGGGCGCGGCGAGGTCAACCTGCAGAGCCAGGTTGAATTTTTCCCTCTTACTGGGGTAAATTCAGGGTGTAATCAATTAAGAAAAAGTTATCTCATTTCTTTATCAAGAGAAAAGATAAATCTTATGGCCCAAACGGACTTGTGGGTGTAGTTAATTCCTGAAGAGATCCCAGCTTCTGAAAATATGGGAAAGTCCCTCTTTCCGTTGGTGCACATGATGATGGGTCACAGTGATGGTCACAAACTCGGGAAGACTACAGACTGAGACGCGGACGCATCAAAATGTTTTGTACTACAAACCTCCATTGGTAGATCCGTATTTTGGTATATACCGATTTCCTAGCAATTTTCAGACATCGTGTTAGTTGCTGTTGAGAAATTTAAAAAATTGCCTCATTGTTATGACCTCACAATCTATGGTGGCCTCGCAATCTATGGTGGAGAAGAAAAACATTAACAAAGAGCTCCAGTTGATGGTAGAATGACATAAACGCCTTAAAAACACCAAATAAAAAGAGCTGGGACTTTACAGAGAGGGAAAGAGGCAATGAGCAAATGGGGAGACCAAGGATGATCTCGTGAAGGAAGTTGGGCTTTGCAAGACTTTGGGGTTGAATACGAATTAAACAGGCAGAGAGACCTCTGTACCTGCTTTATTTACTTTCACGGCATGAATCAGGAGGAGACATGATGTTGTACATCCGCTTGTGTCTCCCCACCCCAGTAGAATGTGAGGTCCATGAAGACAGTCGATTCTGTTATCTACACTATCCCAGCACCAAAGCAGTGCCTGCCACATAACAGGCACATGATGAATACTTGTGAATAAAGAAAGAAATGATTGAAGAGTCACAGCATTCCAGGTAGAAGAAATAATATAAGCAAAGGAAGATTGGAATAGAAAACTCATTTATTGGCCGTCTGCTCAGTGTTAGGAATCATATGCTTTCAATATATTCTGCTAAAGTGAGAGCAGGCAAATCTTTTCTGCAAAGGGCGGGAGACTAAATATTACAGACTTTGAGGACCGTCCAGCCTCTGTTACAACTACTCTGTTCTGCCACCATAGCGTGAAAACAGCCATAGATAATATGTGAAGAAATAAGTATTGCTGTGTTCCAGTAAAACTTTACCAGAACAGGCATGGGGCTGAATTTGACCCACAGGCTATTGTTTACCGGTACCTAACCTTTATCAACCAAAGACAAAGAAATTATTGCCCTATATATGATTGATTAGTTCATGCAAATGTGTAAGAAAGAGATATATTATCAATATTTGTATCATGAATTGATTACTGGGCTGCACATATTGTAGACGCCAGGCTGGCCAAAGAAATAAAGTTTATACTCAGTCACATGAATTTTCCTATGTTGAAAACTTGTCTCAGTTCCCTCCAGAGAATTTTGAACAGTTACCAAATATGATGAGCAAATTTCTGAATGCGCGGCAGAAACACTGGAGCAAATGTCCCCAGGAGAACTTCCTTTCATGATTCAAATTCAAATTTTTACTTGAACTACCTAGATGACTCAGCACTTTTCTCATCAAGGGCAAATATATGTAGGATAAAATATTCAGCTCTTTTGTAGTGATTTCACATAGGAATCCCAGCAATTAGTATATACCATAATCACATTGAGATGAAGAGAACAACAAAATAGTGCTCAGCAGGACTTATATAATAAGTCTTATGTAAGGATTTATAGTATAAGCAGGACTTCTAGCGCAACCCAGAATGTAGCTATGTCTCAGGAGACAGCCCATTATTGACTCACACAAGTTAAAAGGAAAGTTCACACAGGCACAGCCTGGGTTGAAACAAGTAGGCAGAGAAATTCAGGCCGTCAAGAAGTGGAGGCCAAAGGAATTAGCTGAGGCATAAACAGTCAGGCAAGTCTCAAAGGTGTGGGCAGCTCGGGGTCAAATCTAAAAACTTTGGCCAAGGCTGGAAGATTCAGACATCTAGATGCTGGCTCAGAGGAGTCAGAAAGGCAGCTGAAGGGAGGAGAGGGGTAACGCTGAGTACTACCCTTGTGGGGCACATACAAGAATATGTTTTCTAGTGAAGGATTACTAGACCTTCTAATTCGTACAGCTGTTCTGTCCATGAAACTTCCTTCATTTTATGGTCAGTGAATGCTGATGAGGAAGACTTTCAAAAGGCACAGATTCTCTGCCCAACTTCTGGTTAAACACATCAAATATATCAAGTGGAATCAAAGGTACATTTCCCATTACCTTTATCAGTCCCCATTTCTACACCTCTTATGAATAAGAGATGGATGTAAATAAAGAAACAAACAAGCAAATAAACAAATACATAGAAGTTATTCAGCAGACCCATCTCCCCATGTATCTGAGCATACAAATATATTTACCTTTCCCAGCCTTCCTGACAGTTCTACAACTGAACTCTCGTCAATGGTCTGGGAATAAGAAGTAACGTAATGCTTCCTCCAATCCTGGACAATCAAAAATATTCAAACATAATCTTGCATCTTCTTTCCTCTTCTACCTGGCTGGAGCAGAAAAGGCTCCCAGGGCAGATTGAGATTCATGTGTATAACATGGCACAGATTCACGACTGACGAAACTGGGTTTCTGAGTCACTGCGCGGAGGAGAGCCAGCAATCCAGGAGAACCATCATTGTACTGTGACATCACTTTTAAGCCTCTGATATGGGGGGGCACATCTACTCCAGCAGTTAACATCACCTTAACTGATGTTCAATAGGAGAGCACACTTCAGTATTGGAAATTTTTGCAAATATTGCCTGACCTCACAGAGCCAGGGAGGGGAGTGGGAGAGAGAGGGGTCCAGTTATAGAATGAGTAAGTCACAGGAATAAAAAAGGCACAGCATGAGGAATATAGCCAGTGATATTGTAACGGTGTTGTATGGGGACAGATAGTAGCTATGCTTGTGGTGAGCATAGCATAAGGTATAAACTTGTCGAGTCACTATGTTATACGCCTGAAACCACTGCAACATGGTGTGTGACCTATATTCAAAATTCGTATAAAAAATCAGTACAAAAAAAAAGAAGAAGACATAAATGAAATTAGGTTAACATAACATTTTCCTCATTTAAGCAAAGTTCAATCATATCTCTGATGCGTATGGAAAAGAATGAAGTAAAACACGACAGTCCTTGGGAACTGCGACAGGATTGGGAGATCTAGACTAATGTTGGTTCCTGGAGACCGTCGGAAAATGAAAATAAGGAACTTCCAAAGATGGCCACACCGTGGAATGCCTCTGAGGACCATCAGCAGACACCACAGAACATTTGCCTTTTCCTCTTTTTTTGTTTTGTCTTAAAGTTTGGTCATTTTTTTTCTTTTTTCTCTATACTCTCTCAGCTATCGTAGTACTTCCTATCTAACTCATGAATATATAATGTCTTATTTATTTCACACATGTGACTCCTACCAAATTTGCAATTCCTCAGGGCAGATGTCAAGTCTTTAACATTTTCCCTTTTGTTCCTAAGAGGCCGAGAACTGAGTCTATCCCACTTCTCAATTCGAGATCCACAGTCAGCACTGATCTGTGACAATGTGCTGGTCTGGTTTGTTTGTTGTTTTTCTCCTTTGTCCCTCACCACCAGTCTCCATCTGCCTTCCTCCGACATAGGCACTTGCTTTAGTCTATTTAATGCACGTATATCTACTATCACTTAGACATGTGTTCCGCTTGGAAAACAGGTAGCACTGAATACGGTGCATGTTATATCCATAAATGGTATTTCACTATCTTATTCTGTACCTTATTTTTGTATTCACTCCTTTGTTTTGGAGATCTCTCTATGTTGCCATATGCAAATCTAGCTCATTTCTTCTGACTCATGCATAGTATTCTCCAGCATGATAATTGATTTTGAATCCGTCAGCATGTTGCAACAGTGAATATAATTTAAGAACATGATGAGAAAGTTCCTAGTTGGCCACCAATTGTCTGGATTAGTCTGGGATTTTATTAAATTTACCTCCTTGGTTAATGACCTGGAGTCAGAATTGGCAGTGTGCTCATTTCATTCGTAAACGATAATAGCTTTGGAGGTAAGAGAATGGCAGGATGATACCACACCACCCCTGCACACTCCCTGCCTGCTGTCTCTATCATAATGACCTCCGCCTTAATCTGATTATAAATTTGTAAGGAATTACCCACAGTAGCTTCCTGTTTGGTACAGCTTCTAGAGAACCATGGCATTTTGGAGCAGTTTTTAGAAAGAGAGAAGCTACTCACTGAGGTTTTCATTTCTTGATTTAACTATCAAGAATACCATGTGTATCTCCCCTCTGCCCTTCACCCTAATCCCTCCCTCCTTCATTCAAGAGATCAGCAGTTATGATCTCCTGAAACATAAAGCCCTAGTTTGGTGTTTCTTAAGGTAAATAGTATAGAGTCACATGGGTACCAGAATGCCTTAGGCATTTGCTAAAAATAAAGATTCCAGTCCTTCCTAGCTGAATCAGAGTCTCTGGGGGTACCTTCAGTAAGCGATCACAATGCACTTTAAGGCTTGAAACTCTCTGCCATAATCCTTGGCTATCTAACTCAAAAATTAACAATAGTTAGTGTGCCCAGATAGTAATAGACTTTATGGTTATAGAACAGTGAAATGGAGGCTGCTTACCTGCCTTTACCTGCCAGGGCACCTGTTCTTGACATTTATAGCCAAAAGGGTCTACTTTGTCCAAGTTTTCATATAAACAATATCCAAAGAGGGTTATTTCACTTGGAATTTTATAAAGATGACAGAGTCACTCGAGATATTCTATGTAGAAAACCATATTCCATTTTCTGTACATGCTTATAGCTGACTGAGTTTGGAACATACTGACTGAGTTTCCTAATTGAAAAAAAAAAAAAATGGTGACCACCTTCTAAAAAGACTACAGCTCATCCAGTCTGCGTTCTCGTCTCCTAGGACAGAGATGCTCTCTCTACTGCTAAAATCGTGTATACTCATCCTTTTGCATATTTTTGCTAACATTTACTCAAGAAACTCCACCTATGTCTGAGTCCTCTCTTACTACACCTGGAGGGGTTGCAGGCAGAGATGCTTCCTACTGAAAGTGTAACAGGGATGGGAGCCCTCATTGCCCAGAAGCTGAAGAGCCCTGCCACCAGCACTTCTCATGCGACATCCTTAAACACAACCCTAATGACAGTGAGGCTCACACCAGCTGGTGCGCATGAAGAAGGAGGGGCCTACACGCCTCCGCCTCCCGCTCCGAGGGGCAGCTTTGGTGGGAAGGCAGCAGTGTCACTGAAGCCTGGCCACAGGACCTCCAGGTCCAGGCCCCACGGAAAGCTCTGGCACCCAGGTGTGTACCAAGTCACAAAGCACAGCCTGAGCACCCGGCTGCCTCTGGCTGCCACAAAGCATCTGGGCACCAAGGACACGATGACTCACAGTTCAGTGAAGTCATTTTGAAATACTTTGCTGCACTTCCCTTCATCAAATCGAGGCCCAGACAGGCATTATTTTTTTGGATGACAGTCACTTCAAACAAAAGCTTATAATCACCGTTTCTGATTACCAACAAATTACTTGGAAATTATTAGAACGATGTGATGAGCAATTTGCACCTCATTTTAAGTCACTCAATAAGCAATATTATAATATGCTCATTTTATCCATGTAATACACATAACATATGTAATATATTACTTGCCGAATGTTAGATATGTTGAGTTTCAACTTTGGATGCACACATAAAAAAGTGGTGGAAAATTAGTATTTAATTTCTTTATGCTCAGTTTTATTTTATTTTATTTTTTTTTAATTTTTTTTTCAACATTTATTTTTGAGACAGAGAGAGAGCATGAACGGGGGAGGGGCAGAGAGAGAGGGAGACACAGAATCGGAAGCAGGCTCCAGGCTCCGAGCCATCAGCCCAGAGCCTGACGCGGGGCTCGAACTCATGGACCACGAGATCGTGACCTGGCTGAAGTCGGACGCTTAACCGACTGCGTCACCCAGGCACCCCTATGCTCAGTTTTATAGAAGAGAAACCTGACTAGATTATACAGCCAAGCTCCTATGTAAAGATTCTTGGCCTGACCAATTAAATAAACTGGCTGGGCTTCTAACCACTTTTTCAGTCCAAAGGTAAAAAGAGTGGCACATCTCATTTCAGCTTGTAACTCTTAGGAAAGTGTCTTTAGGGCACCTGGTGGCTCAGTCAGTTAAGTATCTGACTCTTGATTTCAGCTCAGGTCATGATCTCATGGTTCATGAGTTTGAGCCCTGCATCGGGCTCTGTGCTGACAGCATGGAGCCTGCTTGGGATTCTCTCTCTCCTTCTCTCTGGCCCTCCCCCACTCATGCTCGCTCTCCCTCTCTCTCTAAAATAAATAAGTTAACTTAATTTTTTTTAACACACAAAAAAGGAAAGTGTCTCTCCATTCATTAAGACCTCACATAGTCCTTAGTCTCTTGGCCATCCTCACAAATGTTTGAAGACACCCAAAGATTTATCTGAGATCCCAGTTACCAAGAGAATCTAGATGAACTGTCTTGACAACTAAGGGCTTCCACGGTCAGGCTCAAAGACTGCTCATCACTCAACAATCCATCAGCATACAGCTTCATTCTGTTCTAATTCAACTCTTCTACTCACAGGCTCCAAAAATGTGTTTCCATACCATATGCTGTGTTGCCTCTTTCCTTTGTCATCTCACATACCAATTTCTCTGGTTCCAAACCAGATTACCTCCCCCATCCCTTTCAGCTTTTCCAAATCCTGCCCATTCTTTGGGATCCAAAAAGTGTCCTGGCTTTGTATGTATGATCTTCCCTCGGGTCCAGTTTTCCACAATCATGGCTCCATCTGAGTTCTTAGAGCATGTGCCATATGCTCATTTGACATCTATCATTCACCATTGTGATGTCTCATATCTGTCCTGTGTATCTATTTCCCTCTTCCATTGCTCTTAACTTTCCAGATGCATTGTGCCTTCCATGACCATGTAGATGGTAAGCTCCTGAGAACGGGACTGTTCCTCATTATTTTTGGAGTCGACAGCAGCCCTGGGTTCAGGGCCCTGCACACAGAGGCAGCTCATCAAAATCCTCTTTATTTCTCTTGAAAGGCTTCCTGCGGCTTCAGGTGCTGTCTTTGTCAGGAGGCTTTCAGGTTTGAATGAGTTGCCTGTCTTTGCCATCCGAACCTTCACATAGTGCTTAGCCTTCTCTCCTGGCAAGTACCTTTCTTGTCATTCATGCCTTTTTTTAGTAGAAAAGATGTGAGCGACATCACTTAAAACATAAATTTAATATAGGCTTTTGGAGACAGGGAAAAATAGTTATTCTTGGTTAAAATACACTTTGAAAATGATTATCTAGGGGTCAAAGATTCTGGATTGTAAACTCTGCTAGATATAGTGAGCATTTTGAAGATGAAAGGTACTCCCCAAAGTGATACCTTTTAATTCATGATTCTTTTTTAGACTGGCTCTCATAGGCAAGATACAAACTGTAGCAAAGGCACCTTAACTTTAAAAACAGAAGTTTAGCAAATCATTCTGAAGCATGTTCAGACTCACCGGTACAGTTCAGGGATTCATGATGGCTTTAATCTGGTTTAGGACACACATGTAGCTTTGTCTGGAACACAAGTTTCTCATTCAAATGTCTCCTAATGCAAAGAGACTCAGAACAGAATAGTTGGGAAGCAGTGGTTTCTCTGTGTGACCCACTGAGGATTGATATAAGGGAAGGGAAGATGTGCTTCATTAAAATCTAGGTCCTTGGTGTAATTTTGCAGAACATTATACCTCTCCCAACTGCCACAGTAAGAAACTAGCACAAATCAACCAGTTTTTTCCATTCAGTTGTGTTTTCATCACCTCTGTAGTAAATAACTAATATTATCCCTTTCTCATGGGGCTCTTGAGTTAATCCCAGAAGAGATAAATATCATCAACAGCATCTGGGGAATTGGTTAATGCTTCACTTACTGAAGAACTCTGTTGTTTTTGAAATCACACTAGTTTGAGATACACTTTCCCTTGAATTACAATGTGTTTCCTTGAAAGTTTATCTCTCAGGAAAACTCCCCCAATGCCAATGTAAACTCTCTTCCAAGCTCCAAATTAAATCACATCTTAGTGCAATTCAGATGTCATAAAAGTAGATAAAACTAAAGCTGAGTGAATAAAGGACACAAGTTCTCCTTGGAGGGAAATACAATTTGATATATATTTTTAAGTCTGAGACTTCTGACACTCAGCTCTTATCATCTCTAAGATGTGCAGCCTAGAGATTTTCAAGAATTGAAAAAAGAAAAACCTTCAGCAAATAAACAATAAAACACATTCTAAAGTCTTAACCAGTGACTTGAGGGTCTGTGGGTATAACACTATCATATGCTTCCATGGCAAACCATTAACACTTAGTAGGTGAAAAATAACAGCCATTTTATTTGCTCATGATTCTATGGGGTCAACAGTTCGAACTGGGATTGGAGGGGTGGTTCTTCTATTGTTCTCGGGGTCACTCATGTACATGCAGGTGTCTGGAGGCTCAACCACAGCTGTTGGATCCATGTGGTTTCCCTTACATGTCCAAGGTTTGGTATGGCTATCGGGGAGGGTCACCCAACCCTAACAAGCTGGACAGGGCTTCTTCCCAGGGCAGATGATTACTAAGGGGTGAGAACAGAAGCCTAGGTCCACACTTAGAACTTCACAACGTCCCTTCTGCTGCATTCTATCAATCGAAGCAGCCACAAGGCCAGTCCAAAGCCAAGGGTAGGGGAATAGTGCCCAGTCTTGACAGCAAAAACTACACAGGATCTGTTGCCCTTTTAAACCACCACATCATCTACTTTCCAAAACACAGAATGGAGAGGACTGAATATTCTGACCTTAGCAGAGCTGGGTTGCTTGTTGTTTGTTTGTTTTTTCTTTTCTTCACAGGAAAGGAACACTTATTTTGTGACAATATCACAAAGACCACCTCGATACCACCAGTATTGAAAAGACTCAAGGTTAAGGGATACCCAGCATGGAATCAGAACACAAATAATGAAAATCCATTATTCATGAACTAAAAAGTCTAATAGCTATTAGATATATATACTATAAATATTCTTGCTTTTGTAAAATATTCATATCCAAGTCTCACCTCAGATATACAGAAGAAGGGCTCCTTGGATCAGTGATTCTTATTTTATTTTTTTTATATTTTTTATAATGGAAAGGTCAGGGCGCCTGGGTGGCTCAGTCGGTTGAGCGGCCGACTTCAGCTCAGGTCTCGATCTCGCGGTCCGTGAGTACGAGCCCCGCGTCGGGCTGTGTGCTGACAGCTCGGAGCCTGGAGCCTGTTTTGGATTCTGTGTCTCCCTCTCTCTCTGACCCTCCCCCATTCATGCTCTGTCTCTCTCTGTCTCAAAAATAAATAAACGTTAAAAAAATTTTTTTTAATATAATGGAAAGGTACCCCAAAGTAGAATAATATCATGTATTCCTATATTTTCATCACTCACCTCCAGTAGTTAACAGCATTTTGCCAATTTTCTTTTATCTTTCCATCCTGCACACACTTTTTTCTTTACAGTATATTAAAGCAAGTTTCAAACAATACGGTATTTCAATTGATGTGTGTGTTCATTAAAGACTTCTCAGATGATTTACATGTGGGTGGCTAGGACAGAAACAGTCAGTGGGCACCATATCTTCCATGGGCTCCTCTACAATCTCTGTCTTTTTTATACTTTGGGTCTGGGCCATGTGTCTTGTTCTGATGAATAGCTATGGGCAGAAATACCTGGTGTCCTTCCAAGTTGAGGCATTAAGATCTAGGGACCTTCTCCATCAAAGCCCTCCTGCTTTGGTGAGCTGGGAATTCTGATACCCCAAGTGACATAGCTACAAGTGGAAGGAGGCTGCTATTTCAGAGCAGATTTGATGTGAGAAGTAAGCTTTTATTTTCTCAAACTACTAAAACAGGGGAGTTTCTCTTTTATCTCAGCCTATGCTGAAATAATAGAACACCTGGTTTATACAGCCATAAAAAAAGGAGGAGATCGTGGTATTTGCGACAACATCATTGGACTTAGAGGTGTTATGCGGACTGAAATAAGTCAGACTGAGAAAGAGAAATATCGTGTGATTCCACTCATAAGTGAAATCTAAAACAAACAAATACACGAATAAATAAATAAATAAATAAGCAGAATCAGACCTGTAGATACAGAGCACAAGCTGATGGTTGCCAGCAGGGAGGGGGCGGAGGGTTGAGTGAAATGGGTGAAGGGGAGAGAAGGATACAGGCTTCCAGTTATGGACTGAATAAGTCATGGGATGAAAGGCACAGGATAAGAAATACAGTCACCGACGCTGTGATAGTGATGAAACACCACAGATGGCAGTTATACCTATGGTGAACATCCCATAATATATAAACTTGTCAAATCACTAAGCTGTACACGTGAAACTAATGTAACACTGTGTGTCAACCAGACTCAAATAAAACACTGAAAAAAGAAAACTAAAAATTAAAAAACACCCAATTAGAAGGGAACACAGCTAGGAGCTACTGACTGACTATGTGATCAGAGGCAAATCAGCAAAACTCTATAAGCCTCAGTTTCTTCATCCACAGAATGGGTAACAGTAACACCCATGCTCTCTCCGTACCTCAGAAGGTTATCATGAGAGGGAAGTGGAAGAAGGATAACTGTTTGAAAAGCGACACACTATTATAAAATGTGGCGGTTTGCTAGACTATTGTTCA
Source organism: Felis catus (assembly GCF_018350175.1). Taxonomy (NCBI): domain Eukaryota; kingdom Metazoa; phylum Chordata; class Mammalia; order Carnivora; family Felidae; genus Felis; species Felis catus. Next base: position 70,769,070 of record NC_058379.1, on the reverse strand, counting down.
GGCTATCAGACCCGCTTCCCACCATCAACAGCTGAAGGACGTGACTATACACAATTTGCCACACAGAAAAGTTTTTATTAGTTCATCTCCAACGTTACTATCTTTAAAATTACTGACTTTGGGATTGTATGTATCGATGGTCACAATTTTAAAACCTCAACAGTAGGACAGATGGAAAAAGAATCACTTTTCACCGATTCATCCACTCTCTGCCGCTCTTTGTGGGCTCCAGTGCTAGGTGCTTGGAGGGTGTATGGGGTCACGACCCATAGATCAATGTTCCCAACTCCACCAACGTATTTTGCAGGAACTGGTTCACATGACAGTAAGGTAGTGATATAGCCCATCATCCAAACCCACACATTTTTGAGTGTGAAAGGAGAAACAGTAATAACTATGCCAGGATGACAGGTGAACCTAGGACCCTGGGAAGTATGGTCATCCTACGCTGTCATGGCAGAGGGATTAGGGAAGAGCAGTAGGAATGATTTCATCAAGTTTTCAGGAGGTGAACACTTGTACTGATTTTTTCTGTAAAGAAGAGGAGAGGAAGGAAGAGGGAGAGGAGGAAGGAAGTGAAGAGAGGGCAGAAAAGAAAAGCTAGGAAGCTAGAAAGGGAAGGAAGGGAAGGGAAGAAGAGAAAGAAAGAAAACCTGCTGGTGCCCTAACCCACCCCTGTGATGAGATCAAACCGTGGGGAACAGCCATATGGGCCCAAATTGACGGGCCTTTGTGGGAAGCAAACCACACCCTTGAAGGTCAGGGGACTGCCACCAGGGGGCAGTATGGTGGGCGGCCTGACCACCCTGACGGGGCATGTCTGAGGAGCTGGGTTTGGAGAAGACAATTTAGCAGCCAGAACGGCAGCTTGCTGGAGGCCCTGCCAGCCAGGCCAAGAATTTTGGTTTGTTAATTCTTTAAGTTCAGCTTCTCAGAGTTACTGTGTCGTTGGCAATGCACATTTGCAGTCCAGAGAATATAAGAAGCCATAGAAGAAACTAGGAGCATATTTCTAAGGGATCAAATCTTTTAAAGGGGCGCCTGAGTGGTTCGGTCAGTTAAGCATCTGACTCGATATCAGCTCAGGTCATGATCTCACAGTTCATCAGTTCAAGTCCCATATCAGGCTCTGCACTGACAGTGCAAAGCCTGCTTGGGATTCTCTCTCTCCCTCTCTCTCTGCCACTCTCTCTCTCTCTCAAAATAAATAAACTTTTAAAAAATTAAAAAGTAATCTTTTAAACGTGGTGGTGGGGTATATGCAGATATTGAAAAACTTAACCAAAAATCATTTTAAGATGATTACACTAAACGATCAGAAGTGTGTTATGAAATTCAAATGCTTTATATCATTTAAAGACAAAAAACAAGGATTCACTTAAACATTTGTTTTGCAATTTTGCAGAATTTGTCTATTCAAGCATGATCCCCAGGTCACAGAAGTTTGTATTTACTCTTTTCTTCAGAGAGGAGACTTGCGGGGTGCGGGCCGGGAGGTTTGAAAGAGCCTCGTTTAAGCTGAAAGACATCGGCACAGAAACAAGACGGCAGGGGGTGTGACACAAATGCCACCTCACGGGTTACTGTGGCACAGGTGGGGTGGATGGAGTGCAGGACAAGTGACAGTTCAGGCCCACAAAAGGCAAGGCAAGTGTAAGCTTAGATCTTTTTCTTTTTGTTTTTTCGTTTGGCTTTTGTTTTCTGATTTTTGTATTGGGACAAGAAGGAATAATTTTATTTCTCATTCTATGTTAAGTTATCATTGCCTTTTTCAAATATCCTATTTCTTTTTGTGCTGATTTGTGCATTTTATACTTGTCTAGTAATTCGAACTTTGCATCTGGTCATGCAGTTACCCACATATGCTTTTATGATCTTTATCACTTCTACATCTGTGGTTGGATTGCCATTTTCCATATGATTTGCTTTATTTGTATCTTTTATTAGTCCTTCCAGGAAATTGGCTCCGATGGGGCCATGTGGCCAGAAGTTTGTGGTGCTCTGATTGGCTGGGTCTGAGTCACACACCCTGCCCCTGGAGCCAGGGGGATATTGTTCCCGAGACAGGGGGAGGGTGGTTTCCCAGGATACATTTAGGGTACGGCTATCTGAACAGAGTGAATGTGCGCTGGAAACAAAATACTCCTGTGTGTACTAATTTCACACGTGGAGCCAATGCAGACAGATATGCCACAATGTAAACAAATTTGTGACATGAGAATAGAAGGAGTAAGTACTTTTAGCAATCAAATCGTTATACAATGTAGTCAAGTTTTCATCTGCTAATATGAAACAAAGAAACATGACATCATTTTCTATCAGGAGAGATTATATACATTCTTCCACAGAGATCAAACTTCTAAAGTTAACCTAAGGGGCAAGCATTTCCCAGATGTTGTGTGTGGAGCTGAGTGACAGGGTCGGCAGGTGCCCTTTCCAGCTCTCATGCTGACAGTAGGAGCAGCCAGTGACCATGGTGAAAGAAACCAGACACAAAGACAGTTGAATCTGTACCTGGATCAGCCCAGAGCTAAGGGTGTTGCTGAGGTTTTGCTGAGTTCTTCACCTTCTTCATGTTTGCCTGGCCTTTACAAGGACAAACTCCTCCAGCAGAATTTGTCTATTCAAGTGTGATCCCCAGGCCACAGAAGTCTGCATTTTTTTCAGAGAGGAGACTTGGGGGGTGGGGAAGGTTTGAAAGAGCCTTGTTTAAGCTGGAGGACATTGGCACAGAAACAAGATGGCAGGGGGTGTGACAAATATGCCACCTTATGGGTTACTCTGGCACAGGTGGGGTGGATGGAGTACAAGGCAAGTGACAGGTCAGGCCCACAAAAGGCAAGGCAAGGGACATGTGGCCTGGCTGAAGAGCTTAACTGGGCTAAGAGCTAGAGGGAGGCCCCAGGCTTCCCTTGTGCTACCCCGAAACCGGTCATTGTCACAGGTCTCAGCCACCCCATCACGTCTTCATACAAAGATACAAGAAAAGCACTAGACATAGGAGCTTCCTCTTGCAGCCACAGCACAGCACCCAGGGTCTGGCATGTAAGAGATACCCCTTAAGTGTCTGTGGAACAGGATGGGATGGAACAGAAGTGACAAAACTTACTGACTGAATGAATAATCATGCGGGAAAGAGAATCCAGAGAAAAAGTACTGACCTGCTTTATGAGGAAGAACATGTAATTTTTTCAAGTTTATTTATGTTTTTTCAGGGGGGTAGAGGTGCAGAAAGAGGGGGAGAGAATCCCATGCAGGCTCCACACTCAGAGTAAAGTCCCACATGGGGCTTGAACCATGAACCGTGAGATCACAACCTGAGCCGAAACCAAGAGTCAGACCCTCAACCAACTGAGCCACCCAGGCACCCTGAGTAGCATGTAAATTAATTTGAAATGAAATGTGAGATGTATGCAATTATTACAACAGAGATGTGGTGTCGGGCAAACTAAAAAGCTCCTTACATTTATAAAGAGTTGGAAAGGTGTTTACCATATTTTCATGGAATAGACATTTCATGTTATGGATGTTTTATACAATTTACATGGACAATAGAAAAAGACAAGGAAGGTGTCTGAATTTTCCAATGAGATTAGTATTAGGTTGCTACATAAACCGGTAACTCAGCACAAGAGAATTCTACCTCCAGCCAAGATGAAGGTAAGGGGACTAGATTTACCCTCCCACCAGAAACAAACAAAAAGAGGGATCCTTTTTCCATCTGTCCTACTGTTGAGGTTTTAAAATTGTGACCATCGATACATACAATCCCAAAGTCAGTAATTTTAAAGATAGTAACGTTGGAGATGAACTAATAAAAACTTTTCTGCGTGGCAAATTGTGTATAGTCATGTTCTTCAGCTATTGATGGTGGAAGCGGGTCTGATAGCCTGAACAATAGTCTAGCAAACCACCACATTTTATAATAGTGTGTCACTTTTCAAACAGTTATCCTTCTTCCACTTCCCTCTCATGATAACCTTCTGAGGTACAGAGAGAGCATGGGTGTTACTGCTACCCATTCTGTGGATGAAGAAACTGAGTCTTATAGAGTTTTGCTGATTTGCCTCTGATCACATAGTCAGTAGCTCCTAGCTGTGTTCCCTTCTAATTGGGTGTTTTTTAATTTTTAATTTTCTTTCTTCAGTGTTTTATTTGAGTCTAGTTGACACACAATGTTACATTAGTTTGATGTGTGCAACATTCATAAGACAGGAGTTTTCACACACTGGGCACCAGGAAACCAAGGATTGTGATCCCTGGGTGAGGGGGAACAAACATGAGCTCTGTGCTTGCCCCACATCATTGCCTGGACAGAGTTTCTAGATGTTCTGTAGGAAGGAAGAAACTTGATGAAGTCTGGTGAACATCTTGAGCCCCAGGATTGGGACTATCCAGGCTCAAAGTTTTCTGTGTCTATCTAGAAGACAAACTCAAAAAAAAAGGAGTGTGATGAACTGCAATTCACCCGGTAGCCAGAGCTGTGATACTAGAGTTGGCGTGGCTTTGGTCTAAATCTAGGAATTAAATGAATCAAAGTCAGAGTTATGCCTTCTTGGGTAAGTTCAGAAGATCCAGACAAATCAGAGTTTAAGATGTATTTATTAAGAATTTAATCACGCTTGGGGCGCCTGAGTGGCTCAGTCGGTTGAGTGTCCGACTTCAGCTCAAGTCATGATCTCATGGTTTGTGTGTTCGAGCCCCACATCAGGCTCTGTGCTGACAGCTCAGAGCTTGGAGCCTGCTTCGGATTTTGCCTCCCTCTTTCCGCCCTTCCACCACTCACACTGTGTCTCTCTCTGTCTCTCAAAAATGAATAAATGTTTAAAATTTTTTTAAATAAAATAAAAATTAAAAAAGAATTTAATCATGCTGCAGTAGAAGGAAAGAGGTAAATGTATACCTACTAATATGAAAAAATCTGCAAAGCATATGGCTGCATGAAAAGGAAAGTCATAGAATGAATAATATAGTGGACATCTGCCATTATTTTGTCTACTCAGCAATAACAATGAAAACTTTCTATTTGGGTGGACTTCCCTACTTCAGGGGGATTACTGGGCGGCAAGGCTCCATTTTCTGCTGACAGTCTGAGAGTGGTAGATATCCCCTCTCCCCAGCCCAGGCACCAGGAAATGAGCCAGGTCTGACCAACGGGAAATTCCTGCCTGCGATGTTTAATCTCCAGGGAAGAAAGCAAAGGTGGAGGGACAGTGGAGGTCATCTGATCCACCTCTCATCTGGACTATTGGCACAGCTTGCTAACTGACTTCTCCTTCTGGCTGCACTCCCAGCTCCTCCACGTCTCTCTTCACAATGGCTAGTGACCCACTGAAAGGGTAAACCCTGCTGCTATCCTCCAAAGAGCCCAGCATTAACTCCTGAACACCAATGGAAGGCAGTTTGAGCTCCTTAACACCTAGTCTGCCTCCAGGATCTGCCTCTGTCCAGCCCTTCAGCCCCATCACTTACCACTACCCATCCCACCTTCACATTAGACTCCACCCTTGTTGACCTCTTGGGAATTTCTCCAGCTCTCCAGGTTTTTGTATAACTCTTAGTTTTCTGTTCTCAGCTCACTCAGATGTTTCTTCCTCCAGAAAAACCTTTCATAACCAGTGCCAACACCTCCCAACACCCAGACTGCCTTTCCTTTTGATGATGCCTCCCCTTTCTTCCATAGTCCACTCTGCATTCTCCTGTTTCCACATGAATCATATTTCAACTATGGGCAATAGTTATGGCTGTACCTCCAGTGAGCAACACGAGGACAGGAAATACGTCTTATTCGGCATGGCGGTAATAAGGAGTATTTGTACAAGTGAATGACAAGCAAAACAGCTTGGATTTTTTTCCCCTTACTGCCTGTAGTGAGTGTCCTCTTCCATCCCCCACAATGATTATTTTATCCCTTCTTCACACCTCTCATAATTCAGACAGATTTACCCAGCTCTTCCCTTTCAGCGACTCTCATCTCTCCATTCATGAGGACACCAACCAGAGGTCCACCAGAAGGAACACCTGTTCCTGCTCACCACTAATTCCTTTGCCTGTCTGTCTCCACCCACCTCCTTGCTCCAGCCTCAAAAAGCTCACCCCAGCCCCGTGTACCCTGGACCCCTCTCCTCCCCACCTTGTTGGGAACAGATTACATCAGTTTTGCCTCTCACTTCTTCAAGTATCTTCAGCCTGCTTTCTATCAACATCCAAAAAAGCTCTATTCTCTCCAATCTTGAAATAAAAACAAAGAAGCCAAAATTAAAACTAAAACATGCCCCTTGACCCAAAGATTGTTCTACTTCTCTACTCTCCTTGACAGCCAAGCTACTCATTATGAATTGTCTGCAGAACCCATCAATTCCTCATTTGCCTTTATTCTCCCACTTACCCCAATCTAGTACCGATGTCTTGCATCTATGAAACCCGATGTGATCAGGCACATCAAAAAATCATGCTACTACCAAAATCTTAGCAGCCATCTCAGGAGCTATGCTCTCTTTTGAAAAACTGTCTTCTTGTGGCTTCTGTGACTCCACACCCCACTTTCCAGCTCCCCTTCTGCCTTTCTGGCTATTCATTCCCAGCCTGCTTTGCTGGCTCTTCTCCTCTATCTTTAAAAAAAAAATTTTTTAACATTTATTTATTTTTGAGAGACAGACAGAGCACAAGCAGGGGAGGGGCAGAGGAGGAGGGGAGACACGGAATCCGAAGCAGGCTCCAGGCTCTGAACGGTCAGCACAGAGCCTGACGTGGGGCTCGAACTCACAAACCGTGAGATCATGACCTGAGCTGAAATCGGACGCTTAGCTAACTGAGCCACCCAGGCGCCCCTCCTCTATCTTAATGCTATTGCAGTTAATCAAGGCTGGGACCTGGGTCTTCGGCACCCCTCACTCGTCATTTTCTCCCCTGGCGATTTCAAACTGTCCACAGCCCTTTATGTGCCAAAGACTCTCAAATACATATCTCTAGGAGAAACCTCCCTTCTGGGCTTCACATAGACTATTCTACTGCCTGTCTGCTCTCTGCTAGAAGATGCTATCTCATGAGCATCTTAAATTAGTTGGTCCAAAACCGCCTCTTGATCCTCCCGGCCCCAAGCCCTCAAGAGGCTCCTCCTCCAGCTTTTCTCATCTCCCTAAAGAGCCTTTTCCTCCATGCTGTGGCTCATGCCAAAAAAACTGGGACTCATCCTTTGCCACTGTCTTTCCCTCAGCACTTACATTCAACTAATGACCAAATCCCGTAAGTTCTATTTTCAATATAAACCTCAAGCCCATTCATCTACACTGCTACCACCCTAGCCTGACCACCGTCACCTCTCCCCAGGATTACTAAATCTCCCCTATCTGGCCCCCCTTCTCTGAATAGCCTCCAGAATGATCTTTTATTAACAAACACTGAATCTTAACATTTCCTTGCTTAAAACACTCTAATTGCTTTCTATTCACTTGAGATAAAAATTTAAAACCTGTAACAAGGGTAATAAGATGTTATGTACTCTGGTCCCTGCTTAATTCACCAACCAAAACACATGTCACCCACATCCCTGCTCACAATGCCCCAGCTCTGATGGCCTTTTTTTCTTTCCTGGAAATTACCACCCACATCCTTTTCCTGCCACTGGGCCTTCCGCACGCTAATCCTATGTCCCTCCGTCCTTCCCCCTGGTTAGTATCTACTCATCCTTCAGGACCAGTCCTAAACATTCCCTCACCAAAGAAGACTTCCCTACTCACCCAAGTAAAATATGGTCTGAATTTTTCCTTCTCAAAAGTTCCAGAATTTACTGTTATTTATCAATTCCCGTGATTACTTGTCTAATGGCTATAAGCTTCATGAGAACAGGAACAAATGCTATGGCATGGATAAGCCAAATGCAAAAAGCCAAAATTGTATGTTTCATTTATTTGGAATGTCCAGAATAGGAAAGCCCCTAGAAGCAGAAAGCAAATAGTCGCTGTCAGGGGCTAGAGAAAGGGGTAATGGGGAGTAACTATTAATAGGTATGGGGTTTCTCTCTGGGGTGATAAAAATGTTCTGAAATGAACTAGTGGTGATAGTTGTACAACTCTATGAATATACGAAACACCACTAAAATGTACTTGTTAAATGACTGAATTGCATGGTATATAAAGGATATCTCAATTTAAAAAAAAAAAAAAAAGGAACACAATGTCCTTGCTTTGCCCTCAGAAACTTGCCGTGAAGATATTGCACAAGCACAAAGCAAAATATGGTAAGTGCTTAGAGAGAGGGAACCACTAAGTCTTTCCAGGATGCTCTGACCCAGGGCTTAATCAGGGTCATCTGGACTGCTGACGCCAGAAAGGAGCTCTGACTTGATTTGATTGTCACTCTTGGCCGGACTCTGAGATAAACCTTTGCAAGCAAGATAGTGAAGAATTTTCCTTCCACGCCCTCCATTCTTCCCTAGTCACTCCACAAATCTAGGAACACCCTTCCCTTAGATAGATAGATGTCCCCCTGCACACACACATTCCAATGAAACATCAGCTCATGAAAAAGACGCACAGCCTAGTGCACTGCCTCCAACCTTGATTTCCATCCCATAGGGAAGACCAATGTGTCAGGGCAGACCAGGAGACCAGCCAATCTCACACAGACAGAAATGGGAAGGCTTCACCTCAGATTAGCCTCTGGTTGCTTGATATAAAATTGTGTATGATCTGTTTCCTTCACTATAAGGGTATATGTTATTCTAGCCATTTCCATGCAAGAATTTTACCTTAATATAATAATGTCTATAATTTAAAATTCTGTATTTTTACATAACATTATGGTACAAGTACTTAAGATGTTATTAGCTACTTTCTTAAGCAATTGTACGAGTTTATGATGTTCCATCAAATAGATATTAAATAGTTATCTTAACTAATCCCTCATGGTAAGATATTTAAGTAGCTCCCAATCCAATGCATTATGAAAATGCAGCAAGAAACAAATTTGCACATAAAGCTGTTTCCATACTTAACTTTATTTCACTAAGATAGATTCCCCAAAGTAAAATTTTTATTCCAATTTCTTTAATTTCTTCTTCTTCTTCTTCTTTTTTTTTTTTTTTTTTTTTTTTTTTTTTGGTCCATAAGCAGAGGCACATTATTTTGTTGGGTTAAGTCTGATCAGATCTTACAACTGCTTGCTCCTCAAAGTGTAAATGCAAAAATTAAAAAAGCGGAAGCAATGTTCACACTTTCTTGATACATGTAATACAACCAAGTGATAGGAAAAACACCCCTTTGATGCTTATATTGAACCTACTACATGCCAAGTACGGAACTCAGTGTCTTAAAAATATTAACTAATTTAATCCTTTCAACAACTCTAAGAAGTGGACACTATCACTATCCCTGTTTCACCAGTGAGGACACCAGGCAAAGCCTTAAGTGATGGATCTGTGGTCATGGACACTGGTAGTTCGGCTCCAGAGTTGGGGTTCTTGACCACTATGCTACACCCAAATTTGGAGTCAGAAGATCTGGGGTTCAGGTTCCAGCTGCACCACTTACTGACAGGGCAGGTCAGTAAACTCTGCCATCTGGTTTCATCATCTCTCTTATTTAAACATAAGCTCTCACGATTTTGCGTAAATGCACGCATTATCGTATCACTCATTTTTAATGCGGTCGTTTTCCTTCCTTTTTAGTTTAGCTTTATCCTTCTCTCCCACCCCTCTCCACCATTCACCCCCATTCTAATATTCCATGCTAACAACCTAGTACTAATCCTTTTATGGTTTCTCCACACTCGCATAATCATATATTACACATATATTACACACAGACCTATTTTGTATAGATTAGCATTTTTTTTATCTAGAAGGATCATATTTGTTTGAAACAGGACCCAATCAAGAAAACAGAAGCCATTCTAAGTAAGAGAGAATTCAGTGCAAGATATCGGTTACACTGGTAATGGGTGAGCTAAGAAGCCAAACATGGAATGCTGAGGCAGCCCAGAAGCTGGCAAGAGCAGCGAACCGCTCTCAGCCCTAGGCTGAAGGTGCACGGGAGATAATGCTACACCATCCCAGCAGCTATGGTCACCTGGTGGAAGCTGGCACCATGGTGACGCTGTCCAGGTGGTCAGAGCCATGGAGGAGAGACACAGCTGCCAAAGATGACTTCCTGGTTCCTCTCTTGCTTACAGCCCACAGAAATCCACCATGATTCCCATTGGCTCCACTCAGCTGGAAGCCAGCTGACATGGGAGCCTGGAAAACACAATCTGCAGGCATCTGCCACTTTGTAATTCAGAGAGCAGAGGAGGAGGGAGGAATGGATCAGGGAGCAAACATCCAAATGACCAACATAACACTATGCACACTTGCCTATATCTCCTCTCAATCAACATTACCCTGGGGGAATTTCTCCATTGATGAGTCTTCATGTTCTTGTGCTCTTAACCGGGAGTAATATTACTTCCATATGATTATTGCGAGCATGCAAGTGAATGGATATTGAAGCTAGAAACCCAAGTAGTAGAATGTAAGTTTTATTAGAATTAGTATGTCACTGTAAGGTGGCATTTATAGCAATTGCCAAAAACCTGATGAAAACAGCTAAGCTAGAAGTTACAATCTAATCAGATTCTAGGCAGCAGGGAAATGCCCACCTCCCAGTACTTTCTCCCTCAGGGAAGGTAGGTCCTAAGACCTCCCTCTGACCTCCCATCTTGCTCTGCTTCCCAGTGTGCCATTTCTTGACTTAGAATACACAATAAACGTATTGGGTTCGTGCTTTATAGCAGCACTGACCAATAGAACTTTCTGTGATGATGGAAAGAGTCTATATTTGCACTTGATATGTGGCTAGTATGAGTGAGGAACTGTACTTTCAACTTCATTTAATTTTAACTGATTTAAATGTAAATTACTACATGTGACAAGTGGCTACTGTATTCGACAGGGAAGCGTTAGAACTTCACCATCATTAACTCGTGAGAGTAGTATTCTTATCCACAGTGACATGGGAGAATCAACTGAAGCTTTTTCAAAATTCATGTATTTAAACCCACTTCAGATTTACTGACTCAGAACCTCTGGTACTTGTACTATAATGGTGTGTTAAGTTCCTTGCCGCTGTACATTCTCTGCAAGACAAAGAAGAAATGTTACCTTAGAAGTGTACACATTGGGGTGCCTGGGTGGTGCAGTCGGTTAAGCGTCCGACTTCAGCCAGGTCACGATCTCGCGGTCCATGAGTTCGAGCCCCGCGTCAGGCTCTGGGCTGATGGCTCAGAGCCTGGAGCCTGTTTCCGATTCTGTGTCTCCCTCTCTCTCTGCCCCTCCCCCGTTCATGTTCTGTCTCTCTCTGTCCCAAAAATAAATAAACGTTGAAAAAAAAATTAAAAAAAAAAAAAAAAGAAGTGTACACATTAGCTCAGCTACTCATTAGTGAAGATTAAAATTTTTTGGATTGATTTATTGCCTTTTATATTCACCTAGCTGAGAACAAGACACTGCAGCAATGGGGGGGGGGATAAAAAGGAGGGGTAGGTTTTAATAGAGCAGAAGGCAGCCAAGAAAGCCCCAAGAATTTGGCAATGCTCATGCCTCCATAGGCTTTGTGTTGGCATCTGTGGGCAGCCCAGGGTCAGCACGAAGGCACTGGAAAAAGGAGCACACTGTCCGTAACTTTTACCTACTTAAAATGTTTTCCAGGGTCACCCTGGCAGTACAGGGGCAGTGCCAGGAGATCTGGAACTGAACAAGCCCACAGTACGAAAAGGGAAGGTAAACCATGCCAAGACGGATTCGTGGCTAATGAGGCAGGCAGCTGCTTTAATTGCACAATAGGATGGATAACAGTGCTGCTGAAAGACAAATGATGGAGTAACGCACTTATTAAATATAAACACCAGGGTGAAGGTGAGGTGTTAATTTTCAAGGCAAAAGACAGCCGTCGTGTCCTGTCACATAATTCCATTTCACATTAAACTTACTGTGGGCAAGAAGGTAATAATGTCAACGACTCACCTCTATTCCTCAACAGCAAGGAAATTGATGATGAGCTAAAAAGTTTCCAGCCCTGAAGTTAGTACATGACTTGAGGGGATAAAACTAGAATAGGGAGAATATGAAAAATTCAGAACGAATGCCTACAATGCTCTCTTGGTTACAACTGCTCAGTGTTGCTAAGAAAGCATTAACATGCCCTTCTCTGCTCTGGATTCTGCCAGTAGCAGGTGAGAAAACGCCCCGCCCCTCATTCTGACAGCTTGAGTAGGTGCAAGTGTGGATCAGTGGAGTCTCAGACACTCTCCCTTTCATTACTTCCCTTGGAGAATGGGTACAACCTAATAAACAAATTAGGACTGACAGGAACTGAAGTAAAAAAGCTCGCATTTCAAAGATGAGCTGAGGAATTTACAGCTGCCAGGTTAAAGCTTCCTAACTCACCTCCTTTATTGTATCCTAAATGCCATTTCCCAAAGTCCCAAACTGAAAACTTGGAGGGCCTCTCCATTGTCTTTAAGATGAGCCTATCCTCCTTCACTGGACATCAAAGCCTTTATAAAATAGCCCCAACCTCACTTCCTATCTAATGTCGCCGAACTGCTCCCCTTTGTGAGTCTTTACGGAATAATTGGTGGGAAAATACACTGGCTGTGTGAGGGATGGCGAGTTAACTTTCATGAACAGCTTCATTATCTGTAAAGTGGACTGAGCCTCAGGAACGTAATGGAATTATAGTTGACCCTTGAACAACATGGGTTTAAACTACACGGGTTTGCTCATATGTGGATTTATATATATATATACAGTAAACTGTACATGTATTTTCTTAATACATTTTCTTAATAACATTTTCTTTTCTCTAGCTTACTTTATTGTAAGAATACAGTACCTAAGACACATATCATACAAAACATGTGTTAATTGACTGTTTATGTTATCAGTAAGCCTTCCAGTCAACAGTAGGCTCTTAGTAAAGTTCTGAGGGAGCCAAAAGTTATACACAGATTTTTTTTTCTTGCCCAGGGGCACCGGTGCCCTTAATCCCTGCCTTGTTCAAGGGTCAACTGTATTGTGAACATTAAGTAAAGTACTTGGCACAGGGCCTGGTTTATGAAATGCAAGCTCCCTTCACTTCCTACCCTGCTCACAAGTCACACTTGTCTTCTCATTGTGTCTAAACACACCCAGTAAGTTCCTACTTCCCTTTATCCAATCCCTATACCCCCTCCCTATTATCGCCCATGCTTCTGCTGGAATCTACACCATCTCCATCTCCCAGCTCTCCACTTAACCAATTCTACTCTCTCTTTGAGGTCTAGGCCCATCTGCCCCCTTCTACGAAGGCAGACTCAAGTTTCTGCAACAAGAGCGTGCCTTAAGGCAGTCTTGGATAAACTCTCCAACTCTAACATTCCATGATGAAGCTGTGCAGGTAGGACAAAGTGAAACTTCAGACTCACCAAAGAATATAAGATGACCTCTCCAACTGGTAAGCAATTGGGCAGAAAGTGAAAATACTATTTAAAAAAATACTAAGCTATTTAAAAATCTGCACTCCTGTAAAGGGTTATTATTTTAAAGTCTCGTGTTAATAGGAGCTATTTCATGCCAGAGAATAGGCTCCACCATATATGGAGCCAAAGTAAGCTTGTAGAGAAGTCCCCCACAGTTTCAGAATGATCAGAGTCATAAAGCTCAATGCTATCTACCTAGGAAGTGGATGATGTGAGAGCTAGACCATGGACTATGTCTGTGGTCTTATAGAGAATTCTGGAATCCCTCTCTGCACTACGTTTAACTTCCATAAACCCACCCATTTTTCAAGTGCCTTGTTACATATAGGACCTTCAGTTAGCTGTTGGCAAACGTGGGCACGTATATATGTATAAGATGTACTTCTTTCCCTCAAAGAAGTTGCAGTCTAGAAAGAGAAATAGAATATAAATAGAATATAAGGAGAAGTCACAGGATGTGTCAAAATGGCATAGTGTTTGAAGGAAATCAAAGGATGTGCAGATCCCTTTCAACTAATGTGATCAAAGAGCTGTGCCCAGTGATCTAACTTACCGAAACTGCATCTACCCTGCTCTAGAGAAAAGAATGAAGCTCTAAAATCCTACAAGCTCTTTAAAAAAAATCCAGAAGCCTATTTTTTATACCTCTTTCATGCTCACCCATTGGAAATCTTGAAATCTCCTCCCCAGCAATAATTCTTCTGTGATTTCTCATTAGAAACTTGCTTGAGATAGAATATTAAATCACAGCAATAAAACTGGAAAATGTGACATCAGATTGAGATGTAAAAGCTAATAATTCATCTTATAATGACTATTATATACAAGAGAAGATAAAACCTTTTCCCCAAATGGACTATGGAAATTCCTATTCATACTGAAAATTACTTTTAATCCTCTCTCTCTGCACTCAGAAACCAAGATAGCAATAATTTTCCTTAAAACCTCTGATTTGATAATTCTTCTTTTATAAACCTGAAGTCCATCTTCCGGAATCCCTTGTGACTTGTCAGAGCTCTAAATGAGCCACAATTACACACCAACTTTTTTCCTTCGCAGTCACTGCCCCTGGGCTAAAGTCACCTCCATAGATCAGAATTGTCTATCGCAGTTAACAGAAACTTTAGATTTATTCGTCAGCTAGTTATGAAATACATTCGTACAACTGGTCAACAGCAAAACACCTGGGGTGCTGGGCCCACTTGACAGCTTCACTCATTTTGGAAAAGAATACTAAAAAACGTCTAACAGTAGGAATAATAATAGGTTATATTTATTGAGCATGCACTGGGTCTCAGGCGTGTTGTAAGCCCTTTTCACAAAGTATGCACACAGCTAGGTAACAAGAGGAACTCCAGTCCCCATCACTGGTTGGGTCTCCCTAAGCTGCTCTGTATTGTCTCAGGAAGTAGAGAAGTTCCAGAAATATGGGAGCTAAAAAACCTAATGGTGCCTAGAATTACTTTAGAATGAAACTCCTATTTGCCAACTCTTTCTCCTGTTTTCTGTTGCTCAAACTTCCACGTGTGAGCACACGGATTCCTTTGCTGGCTTCTTTGCACCCATTTTGCTTCTCAGTCTTTCTCGTACTCAGATGGTCTCTCTTCTTTCCTGACAACAAGGCTCTCTAGGCACTGGGCTTCAATGCCCCATAATTCAGACACTTACTAAGTGCCCCTTCCTGTGGGAGCTACACAAAAGGGATCCAATCCCTGCTCTTAAAGAGCTTATAGTCTAGAGGCATAATAAGTAGAACATAGGGTAGTGATATTGTATACCACCATTATATTAGCCAGGATTCTTTCCACTGCAAATGATAGAGACCCAATCAACATGGCCTTAACCTGGACTTCTCACATACAGAAGAATGAGTGAAGAAATGTGTTATTTTAAGCTGCTAGATTTGTAGTAATGGTAATGTATTATGGCAGCAATAGAAAACTAAAATATACACCAAGCCGGCTCTGGAGAGGAGGGAAAAAAGTTATTCCACAAATCTCCAGAAGTTCTCTAAGAAATTGCAAGAAACCAAAAAACACCTAGACCTACGGCAACAATAGTAACTCCAGCTGCTACCACTGGTGGGGGCTCCCTGACCTGATCTACATTGGCTCAAGAAGGAGAGAAGTTCCAGAAAAGCAGGAGCTAACAGTCTGGGTGGTGCCTAAAACTTTTAGCCAGGTGTCCACTGCTGTTAGTTAAATCAGGAGTTGGCAAATAACAGGCTGAATTTGGTCTGCTCCCTGTTTTTCACATCCAAAGATCTGATTTTACTTTTTTTAACAGCTTTTTTTTAAAGCAAAAGATGAATAATATTTTATGACACATGAAAATTACATGAAATTCACATTTGAAGTGCCCACAAGTAAAGTTTTATGGGAACACAGCCATGATCATTCATTTACATGTTATCAATGGCTGCATTTATGTGACAACGGCAGAGCTGAGCAGTCCCAATAGACATCATATGGCCTGTAAAACCTAAAAGATTTACTATCTGGCTCCTTAAGGAAAAAGTTTGTCAAACCCTACATCAGAAAATGTGAATGTAAATACCCATGAGAACTTTAACACACCTGAGCATGCATTTGTTTTGATTACTGGCATGGGACACGTAAAGAGTTCAGGAATGTCTGAGTCCCAAGAAGGCTCAGGGCAGGGGTACCTGGATAGCTCAGGGCTCAGTCAGTCAAGCAGCCAACTCTTGACTTCAGCTCAAGTTACGATCCCGGGGTCGTGAGATCGAGCCCTGTGCTGGGCTCTGTGCTGAGCATGGAATCTGCTTAAGATTCTCCTCTCTCTCTCTCTCTCTCTCTCTCTCTCTCTCTCTCTCTCTCTCTCAAATAAAATTTTAAAAATTAAAAAAAAAAAAAAAGAAGAAGGCTTGGGGCAGTCTAGGTGAGAGTTCTGAGGAATACAAGGACAGACAGCCAAAGTCTAGCTCTTCTTACTACATGTTTGTGTCCAGGGTAGACCAAGAGATACCCCTGAGGAAATGTTCCCTCACCCCCTACCATGAATCCCCAGAGTGATGCACCAAGCCTAGGCAGGATATAGCCTTCCCTTTTGGGTAGACAGGTGGGTACCTCTGATTTTTTGCTACATTACACCCTGTGCTGAACTAAGTGGAGAGTGATGACTTAGCAGGGCTCAGGTGAGTCCAAGTATAGCCCATAAGTAGAGGGCTATACTTGGACACAACTGAAAGTAACCAGTATGAAAGGCAGAAACACAGGGCTCAAGACCAAACGCTAAGATGACAGACAGACACCCCCTTCTCTGTCACCAGCTGGAAGTAAGAGCAGGATTAGTAAGAGGAAGCTCTGAGTTCCATTCTGACATGAGTTCCATTCTTCCCAGGCTGGTGGCTTTTCTTCCTGGAGTTGTGGTCTAGCTGGCCAGATCAGCTCCTGAATGTTCAAGGCATTAACCCTATAATTAAGAATTCTTCTCTATTGAAAAACAGGTTTATCTTTATCAGTGTGAGGCAGGGGCCTCTGGCATCTGTCAAATGGTGGAATTAGGACTGATAGGAAGCAGGCTGCAATAAGGTGACTTACCAAGTGGAGCCTTAAATGTCACAACTAGATATTCCCTGAGTTTCTACAGAATCAGATTGGCTAAACCTGGCTTCCCTTTTTACTCTTTCTCTTCAAATTTCTTAGGTTTTCTTTTGAGCTTCCCAAAGTAAGAACCAAAGCTAGAATAAGACTAGACCCTTGTCAGTAATTAAAAGAAAGGATTTGTTTCTTAAAAGGAAGTTTGGGGGCCCCTGGGTGGTCCAGTCGGTTAAGCATCTGACTCTTGACATCGGCTCAAGTTGTGATCTCGTGAACTCCATGCTGACAGCACGGAGCCTGCTTGGGATTCTGTGTCTCCCTCTCTCTGTCCACCCCACACTTGTGCTCGTTCTCTCTCTCTCTCTCTTTCTCTCTCTCTCTCTCTCTCTCAAAAATGAATAAATAAACATTTTTTTAAAGGAAGTTTTTTAAGAGATTAGAGTATCTGTCAAATTCACCACATTCCCCAAGCAGAATTGTAGCTCAGTTCTCATACTTGGGTGAGTGAGAGCAGATGGCATGAGTCTAGAAAGAGTATTACATGAGAATGTTTGCCCTCCTGCAGAGAACACAGGAAAAGGGGAATGGTAACAAATATTTTTAAAATCTATGATATGAAATAAAGACCAGAATTGCAGAAACCAAGCACATGAGAGACGGAAGGACATATAGTTTAACGGGGGAGCACATTTCCAGTGCTCTGGAGAATCCAGGTCACTGGATTCCTAGCCTGTGTGCTTTGCACGCTGCCACAAGCCCCACAGTGGTCACTCCTATTGAGCACCTGAGCCTGTCCTGAGGTCTTGTCCACCGAGAACGTAGCGCAGCTATTTTCTTGGCTGAATTCCATCGGCCCCCGCCATCCCTGTCAGGCTGACCCAGCAACTTGGCTTTCCAGGACCAGCCTGGGTAGATATTTCCCTCAGATATTCTCTCCACCACAAACAAAACCAATGCTGAACATTCACAGAACAATTTTTTCAAATTAACCTGCAAAATCCCCTCCTGGCACTGCAGGGAGGTCAGGCAAGATGCTGATGATTCCGTAACTCAGCATCAGGCATCCACGTTTCACCACACACTGATATCAGATGGTCTCTCCCTTGCTCAGGTTTTTCAGAGTAAGAAAGGTTACATTTTTCATCCACAGAAAGCCAATGTCACAGCTAGTGATAAGAAAGAATTTATTATGGGAATCACAGAAGAAGCGAGGCAAAAAAGCACTAGATTTGAGGAGGCAGAACGGTGCCGTAGAAAGCTTGGAAGACTTCAAAGCAGAGACCTCAGTTAAAATCCTGGCTCCTCTAACTAGCAGTGTGCTTGATCCTTCGAAGCCTCTGTCCTTATCTGCAAGGCAGGTTAATGCCTGTACCCCAGGCTGGGAAAATCAGATGAGGCAATGTGTATGGAGCATGCCGAATGCTTCTCAGTGAAGGACTATAAGTTATGTGTAAATATGAGTAGGTGGGCATAACTAGGGAACACTTAGAGAGAGACGCAGTGGGTATTAAAGGAATCTAGTGCTGCCTGCCCCCTGCTCCCACCTCAACATCAACTATGTCAGGAGTTGATAACTTTTGCCACGGCTCCTTCCTCTTGACTCTTCTGACATAAGAGTGAGGCGATTACAAAGGGGACATCAGCAAAGTAAACACTGTACCAGCGAGGAATCAGCCAGGTTAACAGACCTCCTGCTGGTATGGTAGAGTAGAAATCATTCACACCACCCACTGGATGAGTTGAGTCATAGAATCCACCCAGCCATGTAGCCGAGAGCTGCACTCCTGGGGGGAATTAAAAAATTTCTGACCCAAGACCCAAGTCGCAGGGGAAAAAATGGCACTTTGGCATCTGAACACTTCAACGGAAGGATGGCTGAGCAGGTGGACAGAGCCCCTGGGCATTCAGACACCAGGGACAGCATGAAGTGGGGGGAAAGCGAGAGGAAATCAAACAAGAAGAAGCGAAAGAGGGCTTGGAAAAGCCAGTGAAAGAACCAAAGGAAACCACAGCCTGATCTGTGATTCTGCTAAGAGCCCTGGTGATCACCCCGTGTAGCTCAGCGTTGGTATGAGTGATGATTTACGTTGGCCTTGAACTCCAAACTACCATGCAGAGGCTGTGGTGAGGTCACTACTAGGCTGGAACAATCATGCAATTTGAAACAGGAAGACCGAGTGCTGACAACTCTTTGCGCTTCTGGATGGTCCTGCGACCCTGAGTAAATCATGCTCCTTCCTTTGCACCTCAGTGCCTTCATTTGTAAAATGAGGGTTAGACCAGCTGAACTCAAAGCTTTGTTTAGGCTCTGATTCTAAGAGTCCCCAGGGAGGACATATGACTAGAGAGGAAAGCTTCCCTCCCACACAGAATCTGCCATGCTCCTTGTTTGTTATTTCTGTGGGAGAGGGGACAATGGTTTTCTCTAAAATTCTCACTGAGTGAAGAGAATGATGACATATCTAAGAGTCTTGACGGCCAATGAACACAGGTTATGAATTCAGTCCACAGAGACCCTGTACTGCAACTGCCTCTTCAGACCCTCCCTAGAAGGATAGGTTTGGGTCACAGCTCTGGGGTGCACACGAAGGGGCGGGGACTCAGGAGTGAGGGAGATGGCCAACCCCACACGGACTGCCTCGCAGCTTAGTGCATCTGTGTTCTTGCGCATCTCCACATGTGCCTGCTCCGTGCTTGCCAATTTCCATGCCTTTCAGTACAAGTTCTTGGTTCCCGGACTGTTACACGTCCCAGCTGGTATTCTGCTCTCCCACAAGCTGCCTCAGAACACGCAGCCCCGATGTCTGTCCACCCACCTCTCCCAAAGCTTCATTCTTTCCTCAGCAGCCCCACACCACCCAGCCCAGGGAGGCTGTGCGCCCACTGTCGCTGAGGGCCAAAGAGCATGGAGCCAATTCTAGTTTCCTTTCCCTCCTGTTCTTTACACACACACACACACACACACACACACACGCACGCACCCTGGGAGATGGGTTCACAAAGCTTCTGTTTCTGTTTTCCCTCCTCCTTTGACACACTTCTTTTCATCTGGATTCTTCTTCCAAATGAATTGTTCGGTTCTGACGTGAGAGCGAGGGACTGGATGTCTCCCTTCTATGTAAATGGTAAGTCAACGCATTAACTCAGTACAAATTTGGCATATGCCTACCACGTGTCACACATTGGGCTGGTTGGCATGAATGCCGATAACAAATCAGACACAGTCTGGAGAGTGTTAAAGACCAAACCACTGATGAGTGAGGAATCCAGAAACTATTCCTTCAATGCGGTTAACCAACACATGCAAGTTAATGATCAAGAGAGGCTTATCAATAACTCAGCTCTACTGCTGTGTGAATTTGAAACAGTCTCCACGGCATGTCCACCAAGGCTCCCTCTTCTGCCCCCTATTCCAATCATGTAGTCGGGGGTGGGGGGGGGGTGGTAACATGCATGTCAGTCTGTGGTATTGTGGCAAGAGCGCGAGGTAGGGGTTAGGCGCCCTGGCGCCGAGCTCCACCTCTGCAACATAACTAGCTGTGGGACCTGGGCAGTTTCCCTCTCCTTGTCCCTATGTGACCTAGGGGAATTGGAGTCCATTGTTTCCAGCAACCTTTCCAGCTCTGAACAGCTTTTATCTTACTATCTGCTGCATACAATTCATTACAGAAAGAAAGAAAGGCTGATTTTGAGACCACCAAGCCAGGGAAATGACATGGGAAATGACTGTCATAGGGGAAGAGAGCCCAAAAGAAGTCTGTGGTATTCAAAGGGACCAAGGTGACTGAGGCTCCCTAAGGAGAGGGATCAGGATGCAGATAAGGAGCAATTAAACCAGCAGAGAAACCCTGCCTGGGCAGCTTAGGTTTACATTAGGAATGACATCATCTTTCCATGAAAAGCCTAATGAGAATATGGCTTTTTAAAGATAGCAGCCCTGATCATTAAAGAAGTGTGTGTGCGTACTTCTCTCTGACTATTTCCAAGGGCAGTCTTCGACCCCATATCCAAGATGAGACCATCCCTTTAGGGACCGCGTACAGTATTGGTTTTTTAATTGTCCTCCGGCCTGAGCCACCTTTATTTCTTCTCCCTCTCCCTTCCTTCCTCTTCCATCCCTGTTCTTCCTCTCTTCCTTTCTCTCTCTCTCAAAAACACACAGTTAAAAAAAAAAAACCTGCATAAAATCGTGTAAGGCGAAAAGTCCCTCTTTCTGCCTTCCCCTTGACTCTTACTTCTGTAGTCCCCTTTCCAGAATCAGTCACCGTTACCACTTTCTTAAAGAAACTTCAAAAGGTGTTCTCTGCACAGACCTGTATATATGCATTTATAGCCCCCCTTTTATAAAAAGGTCTTGCCTCTTTGTTTTTCTCTGTTCCGTTCAGCCTCAGCATAAGTGTACCTTGTTTAATACAGTGTATGTGCACCCAGAAGGTTGTATAAATCAAATTTTTATTGTGATAGACGTAAAAAGAAAAGTTATGTTATTTAAAAAGAAAAAAAATGTTCTATGCCTTAGCAGGCAATTTAAAACAAACAAAAAAATCTTTGCATCAATAGACGGTTCTTTCGTCCCCTCCCCACCATGTAGTGAGTTGTGCGTGTACTTTGGTATTGGGGTTTCCTGAGGCTGAGCGTTCCTGTGTTTGAATTGTTCTCGTGATAAAAAGAAAATACATTATGACTTGTTGGACGACGTGCGTTTCATAGTTTTCCGTAATGAGCCAAGAGAGCCCATCAGTATTCAAACCCCAGCAGGATGGCACTGCCCCAGAAAAGCGCATTGCAAGTGACCTAAATGAGAGGATCAAGTCAGACTGTGTTGTGTAACTGCCAGCCAGAGTCACTGGTGAGGGAGTGGCTCCCGCTCAGCACTGCCTTAGGCAGTGTGAGCTGTGCCAGAGGTAAACTGCTTATACTTTAGGTAAAAGCAGATCTGGAACCAGTTTGAAGGAAATGACAATACAATAGGAATTATATGGTAAAATTATGCATAACTGTGCCAGCAGCAGGCGTGGCTGGAATTCTGAGAAGGCAGGGAGATCCTCCCTGTGACTAGGGAGTGGGAGAGGCTTGCCAGGAGCACTAAGTTGAGTGGGGCAGAGAGTTTAAGGGGCAGCAGTTAGAACCAGGGGAGAGGACAGGGCTGCTCTAACAAAGCACCACGACCTGGGTGGCTTGAAACAACAGAAATGAAGGTGTCCCCAGCGTGTGCCTCCTCTGAACCCTATACGGGAGAATCCTCCCTTGCCTCCTCCTAGTGTCCAGGGGTTGCTGGCAATCTTGCTGTCCCTGAGCTGTGGCTGCCTCACTCCAATCTCTGCTCTGTTGTCATACTGGTGTGGGAAGCAAAGGCAGGAGCAAAGGGCAGGTAGAACTCAATTTCCTTAGAACCTGCAGCCCATTATTGACAGATACTTGAGGCTCCAGGAACTCCCTAAGGTCTTAATGCTAATGTTTTGCTGGAGGGAAAACAACCCTAGCTTGACAATAGCTAGGCCTCCAGTACCCTGGGAATCTTCTTTAGCATATGGAAATCTCACTGGAAACTTCCCCTGGACTTTACCTCCCCCAACTCCACAGTATATAACCAGTGTCTCCTCATGTTCCCACGGGTCCTGTCCCAGTGCTTTAATAAAATCACCTTTTTGCACCAAAGACGTCTTCCAGAATTCTTTCTTGGCATCGGCTCCGGACCCCACGAACTCCACTATCATCCCCAAAAACCTCATCAAGAGGGCCACCTTCTTTCTCTCTGTGTATCTGTGTCTTCACTGGCATTATCCGCTCTTATAGGGACACCAGTCATATGGATTAAGGGCCCACCCTACTCCAGCATGAACTCACCTTAACTTAACTAATTGCATCTGCAGTGACCCTATTTCCGAATAAGGTTACATCCTGAGGGACTGGGGAGATAGGGCTTCAACAGATCTCTTGGGGAGGGGAGCACAATTCAACTCAAGTGGCAAGGATTCTCCACTTGGCTCCATTTCCAGTCTGCCTCACCTTCTGCCCCCCCTGGACAAAGTCAGTGTGCACAGAGTTCATTCCCCTCTTCTCCAAGGATCCCACCTCTCCCTCAGTACCCTGTTCACACAGCCTCCCTGTGGAGGTTCCTATCACCCAGAACTCCTAATCCTACAAAACAGCAGCTGAGGGATGCTCTCATCTGAGCGTTCTTTCCCATAGCCCAGGGCCCTTGGTTCCTTGTCCTGCTCTGTTCCCCACCTCCTGACTCACATTCCTCTTCCCTACCTTGGACCCCACTAATTCACCTGTGTTCTCTCATTGGCACCACCACGGTCCCTGTCCCCTGATGGCCCTTGCAGCCAACCAGCAAGAGGCCTGCCTCTTCCAGCAAGGATCCATACTGCAGGAAAAAACTAGAAAAACAAACAAACAAAACAAAAACACATGCCTTTGCCTATCTGTTTCTCTAAAAACCATCCATTTGTCATTTGAGTCTTAGCCGTGTCTCAGCACATGTATTCTCATCCCCATTTGATTATTTTTCCTGTTTCCCATATCAGCTTCCCAAACTCCCCCCACCCCTGTCCCCATTACCTTCCCTCCCTCCGGATTGACATTGTTCTCTATTACACAGAGTATCGGAACCATCAAACATAAACTTGTTTAACTTCCTCCTTCTCTGGCTCAAAGTGCTGACCCAGCTTCCTTCTCCTATTCATGTCTGCTCTGTAGTCTCAGGGCATTTTTTCTAAGGAGAAGGTAATTCATGTTTATTGAATCCCTCCAGAGTGCCAGGCATTATGCTAGGTGTTCTCGCCTCTTATCTCACTGTGACACTTATGTTGTTCTAATTTTGCTAGTTTACGTTTCTATCTGACCCTCCAGCTACAAGCTTCTTGTGAAATCTCTGGGGACATCTTTACTCATCGGGCATTATTCCATGTAATCCTCTAGAACTTTATGAACCAAGTACAGATTATCTCCAAATTACAGATGAGGAAACCAAATCTCATTGTGTTAAGCCACTTGACCAACCGTGGTACCACCTGGACGTAGCAGAGCCCGGATGCCGGCACAGGTCCACCGACCACACGGCCCACCACACGACACGGAACAAATGAGTGGCACGTTGCTAACTCTGGGCCAGACAGAACAGCAAATGAGGGCCTGCTCCCACTCGCCTGATTGGCTGCCTCCCTCCTCTATAAACAGGAACCATTCTCAGAGTCTGGAGTAAGGATTATTCTAAGAACTATTTAAGCTTGGTAGGGACCCTTTCGTTCATTTGCTCAACAAATATTTGTGTCTTATATGTGTTAAACCCTGTGCTGGAAAGGGTAGACACAATCATGAGCAAAACAGAACAGGGACTTCTTCAGGCTAAGGACCTATCAGGGAACAGCTTAACACACAGACCGAAAGCAGTCGTTCCCAGCCCCGTACTCAGACTGTCCACAGCCTTTCCCTGTAGTTTAGGACATCTGAACCCGGTGACAGGGATACATTGCCTCCCCTAGGGGTGCCTGGGGAAAATGAGAAAAGGGTTTCCATTTTTCCAGTTTCCCTTCCCTCTCTTGGAGAGAAAATGGTGAGCAAGGCTGTTTTCCATCACCGAATTTATGGATTATGGCCAGAGTTCAAAATCACTCCCAAGGTCCCTAAATGAGGAGGCAGAATCCCATGCCTGCCCTGACCGCAGTTACTCACCTGTGCACCTGCCCATGTGAAAAGTGTGCTTACTTCCTGATAGGCTTCCCCAGGCACAGGCTTCTCTGCTTTAACTATTGGCCTTTGGATTGGATAGTTCTTTGCTCTGTGGGGCTGTCCCACACACCGGAAGATATGAGCAGTATCCATGGCCTGTACCCACTACATCCTGGTAGCAGCATCACCACCATCCCACTTAGGACAATTAAAAATGTCTCGGATACTGCGACCTGTTGCCTGAGTGAGGGCAGAATCAGCCCCCTGTTAAAAACCACTGTTTTTGAACAGTGCATTGAAAATTGCTCCCATGACCTTTAAGGTACCAGCCAGAGACCCACATCACCTGAGTGCCACAGAGGAGCCTCTCTGAGAGGAGACCCAGTGCAGCCAGGACTCTCCCTCTCAAGAAGGCTGCGGAGGTAAGCACTGTGCATCACAGACTCAGCTCAGATTAAACACATCCAGGCTCACCCAGGGACTCGGGAAATGCTCAGTCACCAAACTGTGCCCAGAGTCACAGGACATTTGTGGCAGTGCCCACAACTGGAGAAGTGACAGGTTAATCCTCCCCAAAGACTCTGATCTGCATAGGTCATATCATTTCTTCTGTAGTCACTTCCTACCAGATACCTTGCTGTCATCACTTCCTGAAAGGCTTTTGTTAGAGTATTGTCTCTCTTTTTCACATGCCCTCTCCTTTAAAATGTGATCCTCCCCACGAGAGCACAGTAAATCACCGACATTTTATTTTGAATTAGCTAACAAATCCTTTCCCTCAAGGTCCTGTGGAAATCAGACACACATCAGCCAGCTTTGACTGGAAGCTGGCTATGTCCCCAGATCTCAATAGGTGGTTTTGCAGCCATATCACCCATATGCCAAGATGAAATTGACTGAATTTGGGCATGTCAACTTGAGGACAGTTTTTCCAGTCCTAACGGTGCAAACCCCAGGACATCAAACTGGTGTAAGGATGCTGTATGAGAACAGCCTCCCCTTAGGAGGGTCCTCTGTGAGCAAAAGGACTGCTGCACTGAGGAAGGGGAAGAAAAAGCTAGTCCAGTGAAGCAGAGACAGAGGAAGAGAAGATGGAGACCCTTGCCAATTTGACCTTTTCTGCCTACTTGCCATGAAGGCTGGTGGGGGATTGTGACCTGTTACAATGGTTTCTTGAGGAGAAATCATTCAACAAGTATTTATGACAATCAACTTTGTGCCAGACCCAGTGGGATTTATTTGAACTGTTTTCCTTCCCAGACCTCATTCTACATCAGTACTGGCCCCCATGGCCCCTTAGTAAGGGATAGAGTGTGTGCCACTGAGAATGTGTTGCCAAGAAATGGGGTCATGTTTCCTGTCCAAGACCAGTTCAGTTCTAACCAGTTATAACATGGGAATTTGGAGCTGAGACAAATAGGATACAGGAAGATTAAGGAGACTCTGACCCCACTGGCTGCCTTCTAGAATCTCTGACCCTAAGGGGACAAGAGAGAAGATCCAAGAAACACCTGGGCCGCCAAGCTTCTCATTAGCAGACCAGAGGTCCAGGCTAATGGCATACACTTGTGCCAACCCAGCCCCGGACGCCAAACCACTGGGGAATCTGAAGTCCATCCCCTGTAGTTCCCCATGACATGGATATTCACCCATCTGAATTCACATTCCACTCTCTGGGGTAGATTCTTCCATTCCTGCATGGTTACAGATACCCAGAAAGTGGCTTGGCCATCGGTGTAGCTCCATCCCACTGTTCCTTAAACTATGGTATTTCAACCACCTGCATCAAAATCACCCACAGAGTGTTTAAGATGCATGTTCAAAAAAAAAAAGGTAGCCTCACTTTAGACTAAATAAATCAGAATCCCAAAGGAGTAAGAGTCAAGTACCTGATTTTTTAAAATTACACTTTTAGGTGATTCTTATACAAACTAATTTGGGAATCATTGGCAAGGTGAAAAGAACACAGACTTTGAAACTAGGCTGAGCTAGGTTCACACCCAACCCTGCTACTTCTAAACTGTGTGACATTAAGCAAGTTACTTAGCATCTTTTTCATTTCTAAAATGGGGAAAGTAAAGCCTATGTAATGGGTTTGGTGTAAGAATCAATATGATAATATTTAAAAAAAAAAAAAAAAGGCTCAGTTCACTTTACGTGCTTACATAGCGCTCCATATGTCAGTGGTTGTTATTGTCACCATGCTTTGGTGGAATTTAGCCAAATGATCAAACCTACTGTTGGTCCTTGGAACCGCTGAATCTTTCTGGAACCATCTAGCCAAACCCTTGCTGCAGATTTATAACAGTCAAAACTGGAAGGTCTGCATCACCCGGGATCATTGTTACCCTTCACTGGAAGCTCTGGACCCTAAGGACCAAACAGAGCTTTTCAACCCATCAGAGCTCTGGGAAGGAAAGGCGGGCAGATTGCTGGGGAGAAAGTGCCTGTTAACCCATCCACTCCTTTTTTTTTTTTTTTTTTTTTTTAATTTTTTTTTTCAACGTTTATTTATTTTTGGGACAGAGAGAGACAGAGCATGAACGGGGGAGGGGCAGAGAGAGAGGGAGACACAGAATCGGAAACAGGCTCCAGGCTCTGAGCCATCAGCCCAGAGCCTGACGCGGGGCTCGAACTCACGGACCGCGAGATCGTGACCTGGCTGAAGTCGGATGCTTAACCGACTGCGCCACCCAGGCGCCCCCCCATCCACTCCTTTTTAAATGCTCAAGTACCCAGATGCCAAAAGGGCCTGATCTCAGCAGCACACACACACAGACCTGACCTTGCCTCCAGCACCACTGTACCAGGGCCAGCACCCACCGTGCAACTGACAGGCGCAGTGTGATAAGCAAGCTATTTTCTGAATCTGCACAAGGAATGTTTAATATTCCAGAGCTCATACAAATGGAAGAGGCTGCTAAACAGTGTCGGAAAGTTCCGCAGAAAAGCATTATGCATTTCTCAAGGAAATTATTTTTAAAAGCTTTTCCACTGACAGTTTCTTCAAAGGGAGACAATTGTTCCTTTCAAAAGTTCCTATGTTCTAACAGAGATAAGCAGCTTAGGCCTGCTTCTGGGGTGACTAAGTGCTCCTTTACATTCTTATTTCTGCCCCGGATTATTCCAAACCCTCGGCCTCTCGAAGAAATCAAGTCCCAAGCTTAGGCGTTAGCAGGAGGACTTCTGATCCCCTAGTTTTGAACCAGAAGAATGAGACTCCTTTATTAAAGGGAGGTTTCTCCAGTTTAGGCATTCCTGGGACTAATCGTCCTTATTTCATAGCTGGATCTCCCATCAGGGTCCTAATTCATTCAGGACCCTGCTGTGGACTGAATGTTTGTGACCCCTCCTTCCCATTCACACACTGAAGCTTAATCCCCAAGGCTCTGGTATTTGGAGGTGGAGACTTGGGGAGGTGAGGAGGTCATGAAGGTGGAGCCCTTAGGAATGTGGTTAGTGCCTTTATAAAAGAGGTCCCAGGGGCACCGACTATTGATTTTGGCTCAGATCATGATCTCATGGTTCATGAGTCTGAGCCCCAAGTTGGACTCTGCACTGACAGCAGGAATCTGCTTGATATTCTTGGTCTCCCTCCCTCTCTGGCCCACCCACACCTCCCCCCCTCCCCACTTGTGCACTCACACACGAGCATGCACAAGCATTCTCTGTCTGTCTGTCTGTCTGTCTCTCTCAAAAATAAAAAAACATTTAAAAGAGGCCCTAGAGAGTTCTCTCACCCCCCCCCCACCACCTAAAGCACAACAAGAAGACAGCAATTATGAATCAGAAACAGGCTGCCCCAAACCCCAAAACTGCAGACATCTTGATCTTGGATTTTCCAGCCTCCAAAGCTGTGAGAAATAATTTTCTGTTGCTTATAAGCCACCCAGTCTATGGCATGGTATGATAGCAGCCCAAACCAAGATAGGCCCTATAAGAAGTCTACCTGGCTAGGATTTTAAACATAAGCCTTGGGACACCTGGGTGCCTCAGTTGGTTAAGTGTCAGACTCCTGATTTTCTGCTCAGGTCATGATCTCCCTGCTTATGGGATTAAGCCCCGCGTCAGGCTCCACACTGATAGCACAGGGCCTGCTTGGGATTCTCTTTCTCCCTCTCTCTGCCTCTCCCCCTCCCCTGCTCATGCTCTCTCTTTCTCTCTCTCTCTCAAAATAAATGAATAAACTTAAAAAATAATAGTAAAGACAAGACTAACCCACATATCTCAGGAATAGTTACGTAAGTTACTTTGTTGGTGGTTTTTATTTTTGTTTCTTAATTTGGGGGGTGGGTACATAAATATCCATTATTTTATCCTTTATAAATTTTCATATATCTAAAATATTTTCTTTAAAAATAATGTTTCCAGATATGCATTGAATACGCCCAGGAAAACGTCTTGTCAGTAGCCCTAATCAATACTGGTATCACCCAGCTTGTGACATGTATTCCTGCACTTTCTCCTTTGAGCATCTTGGCACATAGTTGCTATGAACCTTCCGCAGACAATAATACCTGAAAGCAGAGACCTTAGAATTTCCAACATACTGCATGGGAATGGACACCTGGCAAGTACTATTTATTGAATTTTTTGTTCATTAGGTTGAGGCCTCGCCTCCTCTAAGAGCCTCTCCCTTAGACCTGTAGACTTTTTCCCTTCCTCTTCACCCCAAATGGGTTCACTGCATGATGGCTGAGGTCATTCCAGCACACATATGCTTTGATGACAGTGTAAAGGAATCTCAACTTTTATAATATGGATCTGATAAATTATATGCATACATGCTCATATTT
This sequence comes from Felis catus, assembly GCF_018350175.1. Lineage (NCBI taxonomy): Eukaryota > Metazoa > Chordata > Mammalia > Carnivora > Felidae > Felis > Felis catus. The sequence continues at coordinate 70,739,543 of NC_058379.1, read as the reverse complement.
AATTAAGTCAACGTGGCATAAGGTTAAAGCATAATTCATTTTCCATAAAGCTGAAGGCATCACAATCTCACACTTTAGCCTCTACTACAGAGCTGAAATCATCAAGACACTATGGTATTGGTATTAGCACAAAAACAGACACATAGATCAATGGAATAGAATAGAGAATGCAGAATTAGACGCACAAATGTATGGCCAACTAGTCTTTGACAAATCAGGAAAGAATATCCAGTGGAAAAAAGATAGTCTCTTTAGCAAATGGTGTGGGAGAACTGGACAACAAGCAGAAGAATGAAACTAGACCACTTTCTTAACACCATACACAAAAATAAACTCAAAATGGATGAAAGACCTAAATGTGAGACAGGAAACCATCAAAACCCTAGAGGAGAAAACAGGCAACAACCTCTTTGACCTCAGCCACAGCAATTTCATGCTCGACACATCTCCAAAGGCAATGAAATTAAAAGCAAAAATGAACTATTGGGACCTCATCAAGATAAAAAGCTTCTGCACTTCAAAGGAAACAATCAACAAAACTAAAAGGCAACCGATGGAATGGGAAAAGATATTTGCAAATGACGTATGGGATAAAGCATTAGTATTCAAAATCTATAAAGAACTCACCAAACTCAACACCCGAAAAATAATCCAGTGAAGAAATGGGCAGAAGACATGAACAAACACCTTTCCAAAGAAGATATCCAGATGGCCAACAGATGCGAAAAGATGCTCAACATCACTCATCATCAGGGAAATACAGATCAAAGCCACACTGAGATACCACCTCACACCAGTAAGAGTGGCTAAAATTAACAACTCAGGAAACAACAGATGCTGGTGAGGATGTGGAGAAACGGGAATCCTCTTGCACTGTTGGTGGGAATGTAAACTTGGGCAGCCACTCTGGAAAACAGTATGGAAGATCCTCAAAAAATTAAAAATAGAACTACCCTATGACCCAGAAATAGCACTACTAGGAATTTATCTAAAGGACAAAGGAGTGCTGATGCATAGGGGCACATGTACCCCAGTGTTTATAGCAACACTTTCAACAATAGCCAAATTATGGAAAGAGCCTAAATGTCCATCAACTGAGGAATGGATAAAGAAGATGTGGTTTGTATATACAATGGAATACTACTTGGCAGCGAGAAAGAATGAATCCTGCCATTTGCAGCAACATGGGTGGAACTGGAGGGTATTATGCTAGGTGAAATAAATCCGTCAGAGAAAGACAGATATCATATGTTTTCACCCATATGTGGAACTTGAAAAACTTAACAGAAGACCATGAGGGAAGGGAAGGTGAAAAAATAGTTACAGAGAGGGAGGCAAACCATAAGAGACTCTTAAATACAGAGAACAAACTGAGGGTTGATGGGGAAGAGTGGGGGAGAGGGGAAAATGGGTGATGGGCAGTGAGGAGGACACTTGTTGGGATGAGCACTGGGTATTGTATGTAAGCGATGAATCACAGGAATCTACCCCCAAAACCAAGAGCATACTGTATACACTGTATATTAGCCAACTTGACAATAAATGACATTTTAAAAAATACTAATAAAATATAATACAAATTAAAAAAAAAACATAATTAGTTTTCCTAAGTTCATTCTGTTGTCATTCCCCTCCAGTTATCCCTCTGGTTCTTTTTCTAGTCTAGATGGAGGCTATTTTTTCCCCCCAAAGTCAGCCCATTTCCATCTTCCATTTCAAAAACCATACAAACTCTGACCAGAGAGTATCCTAGGCTTCCTCCTGGTAGTAGCTCACAGCAGCCCGCAGGTCCCCCCATCAGCCAGTCTCCCCTAGCAATTCCTGAATTCCTTTGTCTCTCCTTTGCTCTCTCCCTTTTCCCCAGCCTATGCATTCTTGGAAAGTTCAGGTTCCCTCATTGTTTCATTCTCCAGAGTCATCATCTAGACTTTCCTGCTCCTAACCCTCCCCTCACCCAGAACCAGAGGCCACTTCTGGGATCTCACCCCCAGGCCATTGTTCCTCCTAGTAATTTGCTTCATCCACCCATAAGTGAAAATAAGCTGGGCCAGGATTCTACAGGAGACAAGAGGCAAGAGTCTCTCTTGGCCTCAGAGATAATGCCCGCAAATAGAGCCATGATGTTCCTACTGGCCTCCTCAAAATCTGTACGAAGCCTTATTTATGACTTGTGCTGGATTTAAAATGGGGGAGATGGAGAGCACAGTGAACTTACTGAAACCTCACGACCTGTACACAGTGAGGGCTTGGGTCCACAGGTACCACAAGGGTAGCTGGGCAAGGAATTTGAATAACAGCCCACCATAACCAACCACTTCCTCTCTGACCCACAGGCTTTGTTGTAGGATCTGGCTTACTCTTCAGAACAATTTCTTCCTAGATGACAGTAAATTGTCTCTAGGGGACACCTTTTTTACTCTCTGCCCTCTTGTCCGCCCAATGCCCCTAACCCTCCACAACCCCATTCTTCCCCACACCCAACAGAAGGGTCCATGTGTGTCTTTAGTGGTAAACAGGGTATATTGTGCTCAGCATTGTCATTGTTTATCTAAGAGGCTACTCAGTGAATGTAAACAGATACTTAGAACCAGAAAATGTCTCCTAATTCTGCATCCCACATATACCTGGGCCCAGCAGAGATATACTGTTATGTTAATATTAACCCTATTAAGAGGTGATTGTGCATCACCTGTCCATTATCTCTCAAGTTCCAGGACTTCAGCCAAAGTGGATGTGTCCTCCAAAACAAAAGTCATCTAAGTAAATAGCTTTTCTGTACAGTGTGGATTAAAATCAACTTCAGAAAATAATACTCTTTATCATCTAACTCTCAGTTGACCCCAGATTGGGTAGTGTTCTTCAAGGACTAGGAATGAGAGCAAACAATTTTTCTGGAGATAAATTCACTAGTAGCTTTTCCCAATTTTGAGCAGGAGTGCCTCACATTTGATCATTTTTCATCCCAAGGAGAGAAAGCAATCTCAGTAAGGGCTTAACTCAACAGCTTTGCACCCTCCTCCTCCAAGGTGCTCAGGAAGAGCCAGTGTACTTCTCAAGGCTAGATGCCCATTACTAATACTGACTTCATGTGGGAACACGTCCACCTCTACAAGCAATAATCACCATTTCCTTCCTTAAGAGCTTTGTCACTGTCAGACTGATCTTTCATGAAGGGTCATCTGATCTTAAGAACCAGAGTCAAATTCTGACAGAAAAGGTTCAACATCTGAACAGATAATAACTATATAATTGATACTCTTAAAATAATTAAAATAAATGTATGCCTGGTATACGAGGAAGAAGGAAAACACAACAGACTTATTTCTTCATCACAAAATTCATTTGGTAACAGTAAATTCTGAATGTGATATTTACCACATTAAATGGTGAATATTCACCACACTTAATGGTGGGGGGAGGCTGGCATGCCAACTCCTGAGTTTTCTCTTAAGGTTGTTTCTGGGTCTAGTTCTTAGAGGCTCTCCCCTGCTCAAGCCCAGAACTGCCCTTCTCCCCTCTCCCATTCTCCCCATATCTAGGTCCACATAGCCTTTAGAAAGGGGGAGCACCCAACAATCATACTACAGAACCTAGACCCTTAGATCTGGGCAGAGGCTGGGACTGACACCACAAGAGTCACAGAAATAGTTTTCCCAAGAGGCCCAGTACCTGCCTCCTTCCAAGAGCCCAGACCACTGCCTTCCTGGTTTCTCCTACCCTGTACCCCCATAGGCCCCCAGCTCTTTGTGTTTTCACTTCTCTTTGGATTCCAGCTGTTTTATTTGATTCTTTTAATCTGAATATTAATGTTTGAAGTAGATGGGGCAGCATGAACAAAGATAGAAGCAAGAAAACCCATGACTTTTTCCACAAGTCAAGGTAGTTCCGAATAACTGTGTACATAGAAAAGGGAGTGGCAAGAGAAGGAGCGGAAGCCAGGCATTCACAGCACGTATACGGCAACGGAATTATAATTGCAACCACAACCGTCCACCATTCACGCTCCCTGTGCAGGCCCAAGACAATTATTCTACCAGAGCCTCAGAGTGCTGCCTACTGATGGATCACAGCTGAGTCCCTCTATGGGCCTGGATTCAATTTCATAAGGTGTCAGGATACGTGGTCAATATACAAAAATCAATGTATTCTGTATGCTAGCAATGAACAACTGAAAATAGCAATTCAAAAACAATACCGTATATAGTACCACACAAAAACATAAAATATTTAAGAACGAATTTAACAAAATGTGTGCAAGATCTATAGCTAAAGCCAATAAATCATTGCTGAAAGAAACTAAAAGGACTAAAAAACTTAAATAAGTGAAAAGATATGCCATCCCTAGGGATTAGAAGACTGTATTCTCAAGGCACAAATTATCCTCAAACTAATCTACAGATTTAATGTGTTATTCTAATCAAAATTCCAACAGTCATTTTGTATAAACTGACCATGTTGATTCTAAAATGCAGACAACCACAAATATCAAAACAATCTTTTAAAAGGAAAAATTTGGTGGGGGGGATGCCTGGGTGGCTCAGTCAGTTAAGTGTCCAACTCTTGATTTCAGCTCAGGTCATGATCTCATGGTTTGTGGGTTCAAACCCCACATCGGGCTTTGTGCTGACAGTATGCAGAGACTGCTTGGAATTCTCTGTCTCCTTTTTCTCTCTGCCCCTCCCTTGGCTCACAGATGTGCTTTTTCTCTCTCAACATAAATAAAGTTTAAAAAATTCTTAATTAAAAATAAATAAAGCAAAAAATTTTAAAGGTTGGAATGACTTGCACTACCTGTTACCCAGACTTACTATAAATCTACAATACTCAAGACAGCGTGATATTGGCATAAGGTCATATATACAGATCAGTAGGTGAGAGTAGAGTCCAGAAATAGACCCACACATATATAATCACTTGATTTTCACAAAGGCACCAAGAAAAGTCAATGAAGGGAAACCATAGCTTTTCAGCAGCTGGTGCTGAAACAACTGGATATCCATAGAGATAAATATGAATTTTAACCCTTACCTCACACCATACACAAAGGTAATTCAAGATGTACTGTAAACATAAATATGAAAGATAAGACTTTTGGAAGAAAACATAAGAACAAATTTTGTGACCTTGAGGGAAGCCAAAATTTCTTAGGCCACAAAAAGCACAAATCATAAAAAGGAAACAATGGATAAATTGGGCTTTATTAAACTTGAACCTTTATCTATTGGAACACATCACTGATAAAATGAGTATTTTCTCCACAGACTGGAAGAAACTCATATGTATGACAAAGGAATTGCATCCAGAATATCTTTTTTTTTAACTCTGTAAATAAATAGTAATAAACTAAAGCAATACAATTTAAAAGGGGCAAAATCGCTTCACAAAATAAGGTATTTGAATTTCCAATGCACATAGGAGAAGATGCCCTATATCATGAGTTGTCTGGAAGTACTAACTAAATCTACATGAAATACTTCTGCATGCTCACTAGAATGGCTAAAATTTAAAAGACTAATAATACCAAGTATTTCTAACAATGTGGAGCAACTAGAATTCTCACGCATTATAGGTGGGAATTTGAAATAAGAAAACCACTTTGGAAAAGTTTGGCAGTTTTTTTAAATTTAAATGTACAGATGGGGTGCTTAGGTGGCTTAGTTCGTTAAGCGTCTACATTGGCTCAAGTCATGATTTCTCAGTTCTTGAGTTTGAGCCCCAAGTCGGGCTCTGTGCTAACAGCTCAGAGCCTAGAACCTGCTTCAGATTCTGTGTCTCCCTCTTTCTCTGCCCCTCCCCTGCTCACGCTGTCTCTCTCTGTCTCTCAAAAATAAATAAATGTTATAAATAAATAAATAAATAAATAAATAAATAAATAAATACATAAATAAAATTTAAATGTACACATATGATGGGCCCCTGGGTGAGTCAGTTGGTTAGGTGTCCAACTTTGGCTCAGGTCATGATCTCACGGTTCGTGAGTCTGAGCCCCCACATCCGGCTCTGTGCTGACGGCTCAGAGCCTGGAGCCTGCTTCCAATTCTACTTTCCTCTCTGCCCCTCCCCTGCTCATACTCTGTCTTTCTGTATATATCAAAAATAAATAAACATTTAAAAATTAATAATAAATAAATAAACAAACAAACAGGTATGATGTGATCTAGGTATTTCATCCCAAGGTATTTACTCAAGAAAAATGAACATTTGTCCAAAGACTTTTACACACATGTCCATAACAGCTTTATTCATGACATCCAAATAGTGGACAATTAATAATTATAATAATTAGTAATAGTGACAGTTGACTGTTATTTCAAATCTGAATTTATAATTTTCACTAATGGATGCAATCAACATTTTCCCTTACAACTCTAATCCATTAGAAAATTTCAGATCTCCTCAGTTTCTAGTTGGATAAAGAAACTCTTTGAAGACAGGAACTGTGCTTATTTAGTTTTGCATGCTTAGTACGTAGTTTATTGCCTGGCATATAGGAAATACTAGACAAATGTTTGTTGGTCATGATATAATTTAGCACAATTTTAGGTCCTGTAAAGGACATAACATTGCTGTAAATCACAACGTTGGTACCATTTGTAACAGACATGTCTCCCCCACATCCTTGGTTAGATACTCCACTGAAAGCTCTCAGAAGCCACACCTTCTGTGGCAGGGGACACTGTCACTCCACAGCATCTCTGGGGAGAAACTCTGGCTCAAAGCGGTAAAGGCAGTCTTTCCTCTTGTTGCTAAAGGCTAAGACTGTGCAGCAAAGCTGGGCAGAACCTTAGGCACTCTAACTCCCAAATTAGGGGAATTCTAATCACATCTCAGAGGAAACTGACACGCCAATTCTTTCCTCTGATTTAAGAGAAATTTTACTGCCAGATGTGAGAGCCTCCTGAAATAAGGAAAAAGACAGTAAACTAGGTTCCTAGGTCCCCCAGCCATATCATTAATGTCAAACTCAGAGGAATTCAATAACTGGTTTAACTTGAGTATGATTCCAAGATTAATTCCCACCCACTATTGGATCAGTAGACAATACAAAATTAAAGTGGCAACAGGAATTATATTTCACTCTGAATTTATAGTACTATTTTCAAGCTCAGCCAAACTGAAAAAAATTAGAAGCACAACACTTCAAGCAGCTTCCAGAAAAGTAATACAAAAGAAAGAGAAAAGAAGAGAAAAGAAAAGAAAAGAGAAGAGAAGAAAAGAAAAGAAAGAAGAAAAGACCCCAATCCCTTTATACATAAACACCAGGGCTGTTTCACCCCCCTTGTTTCCAATCAAGAAGTGGTTTGGAATGTCAGCAGGTAAACACATTTTATTGTCCACTCACAGCAGCTAAGAGAGTCTTCCCTTCATCTTGGCTGTCCTTGTAAAGGCAACGAAAAGGCCAAAGTCCGAAAAGTGTAAGAGAACATGTATGTTCCAAAACCCCCTGGAAAGATTAGGGGTCATTATTAAAGTGGAAATATAAGACAGGCTATAGTTTTTCCAGGGCAATCACTACATTATTTATGCCTTTTATTTCCTAGTCTCTTTTATCATCATTACATTCCTTGCCTTTGAGGAGATGGTGGGGATTGGTGAAAAACTCCAAAGGGCCCAGAAGTTCTTTCCTTCAGACTTTGCAAGTTTTAGCCATTGGTTTCTCAAATAATTGTATCTGTTATAAAAGAAAACACAAACCATCTTAACTTTCCAGAAGCTGTCTGAAAAGTTTCGGGCACACTTAATTGATGAAAGAAAACTGGTTTGCAAGGAAGATGGATAGGCTAGATTTTGATATATCAGACTGATCAGTTTGTTCCTCTTGGAGCTCTGCCCCTCATTATGTGCTATCAGCCAAATGACAGCATCACTGAGCCTCAGTTTCCTTCTCCATAAAAATATTGTTGTTAGGATTAAATAATGATCTAAATAAAATAATGATCTGTACCTGGCATGTAATTAAGGTATCTATAAGAGGATGATGGGCATAAATTGGTCAAAGAGTAGGAAAATGGAGGGAAAGATTGAGAGGGAGAGAAAATGGATAAAAATTAGAGAAGCCCAAGGAGGCTGAGAAAAAAGTAGTGTGGGGGAGGGGAGAAAGGGGTATGTCAAACAAGGTCACTCCACCCTAGAGTTTTAGAAATCAACTGAATATACATATGATCTATGGCCAGCTCCTCGACAGGGCACTGGTACCAGAACTTTACAAGTCATCCTTTGTTTTGTGGGTGTTCAATAAATTGACAATGACTGATGATGTAATCTTCATCCTTCCCTGACCTTATATTCCTTCAAAGATATCGGAGAATTGTTATTTAATGGGATAGTAGGGGAAAAACAGTAAATACTAAATGTTTAGGGCTTCAAGTGTGAAAAAGTATTAAATGTCCATTTAATCAAACAACAAAATGCCAGGTATTTATTTCACTTGCACAGATGTTGGACCAGTTGGACAATGATCCTTAAGGGACATTTTTGGCTCGGTGTCCCCAGTACCTGGCACCCAGGAGCTCTCAACACAGATTTCTTGGAATGAATAAGTCTAACATTCCATGAATCTCAGTACTGAAAAGGAAGAAGACGTTAAAAATAGGTCTCTGTCCTCCGGGAATCAGAGGAAGTTCTAGAGTTTCCTCCAGAACTCCAGGAATTCCAGAGTTGGAAAGGGCAAGATCAAACCAGAGCGGATCAGTCTGTAAAGACTTTGCAGATTTTCTTAGTGTAAATTACCTACAGAAGAATCTTTGCGGGGAGAAACAATTTTCTAATTACAAAAAGAAGAATCTTTGTGGGGGAGACGACACCTGAGAATCTTAGTGAAAGCACACAAGCACCTCCTAATACTGACTCTCAAGAGTAAGCCTCCTGAATGAAGCAGATGTTCAAGGGAGCTTGAAAATCCCTAGCCTAAAAAAAGTCATAGGATGAGCCAAATACACCTGAAAGGCTTTCTTGTCTAACCAATTCATTTTTCAATGAGGATCTTAAGATCTAAAACAATGAAATTATTACCCAGGGTCACATAGCAAGTTTAGACCTTAGGACCCCTCCCTTTGAGTTTTTGCAATGTTTGCTATTCCATGGAGACATTTTTGTCTGTTATGGAAAACACCAGTGATCAGCTGAGTATCTGCAACCCAGGCTCCTCCAGTCAATCGAGGTATCACTGCCAATGATTTGATAACTCGACATCCACTACTATCTTTTCCAAACACTTTCACTCCCTCGGCATTGGCATCCGTACTTTTGGTTCATCTACAGGAACAATGTTAATTATATTGCCACATTAATCATTCCAGGAGCGAGAAATCAAACAGAGGAATGAGCATTACACTCCTTTCTTTAGAAAAATAAGCTCAATGTTTTATTTTGCTATCCCTCAAATACCCAAATAACAGCCCCCTGGCACCCCACCTCCACCTGCAGGCCTTCCTCTCCCTAAACTATTCATGCCCTCTGATCCATGGGTCTCTGTTCCAGTTCTTTCCTTTGCCCATGGCAGTCTTCCCTTGCTCCCACCCCATCCTTTTCTTCATCTACTCAACCATCAAGGTTTCATTTAAAAGCTCCCTCTTCAGAAAGACTCTTCAGGTTACTCAAAATCATGACAAATGGATCTTTTCTTTAAGACCCCAGATGTGCAATCTGCCTCTATTTCAAGTCTCAGTTTCTCGGCTCCAGTGTTGATCCAATCACCTTCTAGACTGTAAACCTCCAGAAAGAAGGGATAAGATGCATCCTTTTTTTACTGTTTCACTCAACCTCACAGAAGGGATATTGACCATCTGCATTTTAAATGAAGACATCCATGAAATACCCTATCTGGATATTTCAAAATATTTAGTATGTCTGTGGAACTATGTAAATTACAATATTTTAATAATTTCCATAGTGAAGGAATAGTTGATAGGGTGACAACAGAATCCACCTCAAAACTAAGTTTATTATTACTCAAGAAAATAATACTGGTGAGCTTTTTTTAAAGTAAGAAAGGGGCGCCTTGGTGGCTAAGTGGGTTAAACGTCCAACTTGATTTCAGCTCAGGCCATGATCCCAGGGTTGTGAGATCGAGCCTCACATCTGGCTCCACACTGAGTGCTGAGCATGGAGCTGGCTTGATTCTCTCTCTCTCTCTCTCTCTCTCTCTCAAATTCTCTCTCTCATTTTCTAAACTAAAATTTTTTAAAAAATTAAAAAGAAGAAAATAAATTTTCTAGAAAGATCCATGATACCATGTGGTGAAGAAGAACACAGGAAGACTGTTGTACAACCGCACAGTTATGGATCCATAGCATTAGGAGAAAAAGAGAGGCAGGGAGATGGCCATGGGGATTTTTTTTCAGATTATATAGGTCAGCGCTTTCAGAATACTCTTATTCAGTGTCTTTATCCCCGCTTATTTCAAATTAAGGTTTAAGGAAGTAGAAAGCAATATCACAAGGAAGGTGTAAAACAGAACAAAAATACTATTTTTCAAAAATCTGTGCCTCTGTGTATGGAGGATGAAGAAAAAATGCACAACAGGCACTTTCCGTGGAAACAATTTTTGCAAAGACATAGGTATTACAGGAAAACAACAGCATCCAAAAATAATCCCAAGCACCTATGATCACTAAAAATAATTAGCAGTAGTTATGAAAATATTCCATCAGAAGTGGAGTCATTAATGTCTACAAGGTTGATGAGCACCTGGAGACTTGATACGAAGTTAAAGCCAAATGTCCTCTCTGAAAAGCTCAGGAGATTACAAATCGTTCATTTAACAAATATGTATTAACCACTAAATGAGTGCAAAGCACAAGATGAATTATGGAAAGATGTTTCCTTAAAGAGCTTATAGCCTAGAAAGGAAAGAAAGCATTCCCACACCTACTATATTATTACTCAGCAGCAGTTGATGGGGCATATACTATGTCTCAGAATTCCCCGGAACACTAAAGCTGGATGCATAAAAGATGATCTCTGTCTCCAAAGCACTTATAATCTAGGTTGGGAGAAAAGCAATAGACATGAAATCATTTGTGAACCATACAAAACATCCATAAGCAAGCATTTTAATCCGGTGGCACAACAAATAAATGTTCTCAGGATTTTGAGAATGAAGATTTACTTACAGCCTAAGATAATCAGGAGACACTTAGGGGAGCAGAAGAAACCCAGAAACAACGGTAAGTCTTGAAAGAGGACTGAGAATCAGGCTCCAAGGAAAGCTGAGGTGAGAGTTCCCAGCCACACACCCAACACACTGAGAAGACAATGTGTGACTGATCTGAGGGTAAGAAATCTGCTCATGATTAAGTAGAGAAGTTACATTTCAAGACAGGGTAAGGAAAGATTTTTTTTTTCCAGTCTCTGCAATTCTGTTACCGAACCATGTGTTTTCAAGATGCGTTTGTCAGGCACCTGTTGGCATGTGGCATTATGTTGACCCAACACAAAAGCACCAATCCACTGAACCTTGAGGCTAGATCCTACCACCTCAGAAGACACCACCAACCAGGATGCATGCTGAGCTGCTCTCCTCCCAGCCAGGGTTTCAAAACCTTTTAACTCCAGGAACCCAGGATTCGACGAACACAGAGCAGAGGAAAATGGAAAACGTAAACACTGACAGTAGCTGCTGAAAGTATGAGCAGCCGCAGGTACGGCACGCTTAGAAGTGATTCAGCAGAGCATTCCCCCCACCCCCCAACATTTCTTAGTGATTCTATACAGCTTTGAAAACGAGGTCTTTCTGCCTCGTTTTTCACAATTTCACGATACAGAGAAAAGAAACATTCGACTCTCTTGCAAACTGGGAAAGGAATCTGCTTACATTTCTTCCCATTCAACAATAACTTAGAGGCAGCTAATGAGATTTTCTTTCCTTCCCTGGGCTCCCAGAAATCATCCATCCTCTACCAGGCAGAATCTAGCCATGAAAATTTCCACCCAATTTGTGGTTTTTCAGACAGCTAGGAGAGGGATGAAAATGGCTTAGTAATGGGAGTTGCCATAAAACTTATAATTACAGAATTTGCTACAGTGAACACCATAATGGATTGTTTGTTTAAATCAAATAGCCATTGACTCTCTTTGAAGATAAATGATGCATTCCATATCCCATTTTCCCCAAATCTACACAGAAAGCATTTTTGCACAATGGTGGTTCTTCTATCTTTCTTTGGTACACCGGCTAGACTGGCTACAGCAAGTACACCCACTTCACTCAGGAACCACATACGGATTCTGAGCTTAGCCCAATATCTAAGCTTAGTGTTGGCCAGTGACACAGCCAATTAATACCTCCTCGAAAGACCTTCAAGGTAAACAGACAACTTATCTAACAGAGAAGCCAAGGACACGCCAAGAAACAAACCAATCTAGCCCTGCTCGACCTTAAAATAATCTAATCTTTCTCTGCCTTAGTTTCCCCATTTGTAAGGTCAAGGAGTTTAATATCTGTATCTCCAAGGTCTGAATCCTCTAACATTCTATGATTCTAAATCAGAAGGAAAATGAGGATTAAAATTAAGCCCCTAGAAAGCCCTTAGACAAAGCTATCTCCACAGTTTATTCCCTAGGAATAAACCTGTACCAAAGTCCTTAATGGAGAATTGCATGAAGGTGGTAGAGGGAACTCCTCTCAAAATCTCTCCTTTCCCCTTTCTCTCCCCTGTTCTGTATTCTAGCTAATGGCAGGAAATGTGCTTTTGAAGCTTGAAGACACTTAGGAGAAGAGTTAAGAATCACTTTCCTTCCCCTTCCTATTGTTAGCCAACTATTAATTGTCCCCATGGGACAAGGAGTGTTGAGAGGATTAATTAGTTAATCTTGGTGAAGTGCTTTGCAGAGGAGGAATGCTACGCATAGTGTTAAGGAGAATTAATACTCGACTAACTTCATACCAAAGAATAAAAGCCCCAGAATAGGAACCCATTGCAAGATTTTGAATAACTGAGAGCTATAGACAAAAAGGGACAGGTACAGAGTGAGGGGATTCCATTTTGCTTAGTTTGGAAAGTGAAGAAACCCAACCTAAAAAGATAGGACAGTAATCAAAAAGATTCACAACAGAGGCGCCTGGGTGGCTCAGGCAGTTGATCGTCCGATTTTAGCTCAGGTCCTGATCTGGATAGAGGTTTCCGAGTTTGAGCCCCACATCGGGCTCACTACTATCAGCTGTTCAGCCTGTTCTGAATCTTCCATCCGCCTCTCTGTCTCTGCCCACCTGCCCTCACTCATAGGTGTGCTCTCCTGTGCGCTCTCTCTCGCTCTCTCTCTCTCTCAAAAATAAATAAACATTTTTTTAAAAAATTCACAATAAAGCCCTTGAAAGTGCACAGGCTCTGAAAGAGGAAATGGGAAAGGTAAGGAGTAAGGTACCTGAAGTCTACAGACTAGAAACTCCATCCTATGAAGGAGAGACAGCCAGCAGGCCGGCTCTCTCTTGGGGATAGTGTGGAAGCACAATTTTGTGTCCCATTCTCCAAAGCTTTCTGCAAGTCCCTCCTCTTTCAAAGAGCAATCTGCTCCCGCAGAACCAGCAATGCTGTAACCAGCAGCAAGAAAGGACATTTCTACAATAGCGTCATTACTCAAGCCCTGGGAGGAATCCCACACCACTGGAAAGATCCCAGCCCCATTAGAACCAAGAAGCTCCAGCTGCTCCCTTCTGCTGGGAGATGACAATTTGTCTTCTCAACTAAGAGTTTACGCTCAGGCAAAGTGAAGTAGAGAACTGAGGCATCTATCCCACCAATTCAGAACAAGAACAATAAAATACTGATTTTCTTCCTGGAGATTTAGGGAAAAGCCTGGGGCTAGCACTGTTCCTTGGGATGGGAGATACGGCAACCCTTGTTTCACCCCACGGATTGTCCAATGCTTCTACTTCCTGAGCTAAGGCTCTGGTCAATGCTGCCATTAAACATGTAGAGGGTCCGGTGTTGGCAACACGCTCAGAATCACCCTTCATAACAGCCTCTGCTATTCTGGACCCTTGTTTTGCAAAACAGGCTGGAAAGCTCTACTTTCTCAATGCATTTCATCTTATACGTGTAGATGGTCCACAAGGAGTTCCTACGTGAAACTCCATTCATAGAGACACTAAAGCCCTTGCACAATGAGACAAACAAAGAGGCCGTGTAGGCACATAAGATCAGTTGGACAATTTAATGGCTGACTGTCCCCTTTCTAGGACACACATTGAAGTATTTGGGGTATTTGGGGCTGGAAGAAACAGAGCATAAACCCAAGTGCTCCCATCTTGATTTCTATCTTTAGAACCTTGGAGAAGTTATTTAACCATCCTAAAACACATGGTTCTCATCTACAAAGTGGAAATTATAATAACATTTACCTCACAGAGCTGTGATTAAATGGAATTAGGCACGAAAAGCACTTAAGCCAGTATTTGCAGTCAATAAATGTTCATTTTTTATAGTATTTGGATTTTTAAAACTTACTGTTAATTCTATTTGTATTAAGGAAAAAATACTATGAAAATTTAGTTACCGTCCCATTAGCACAACTGTTGTTTTTATTTTTCCACATTCCCTTCCAATTTTTATCCTTAAATATATAGACATTACACATTTATAATTACACTGAATATAATTTTTATGTTTTATATTGTAACGAATTATGCAATAAATACTTTCCATCATCTTTCACTCTCTATAATTATAGTATACAAGGCCTCCATGATGTGCATTGAATTGACCTGCCATAGTTAACAAGAAGTTCCTTTGTGAGGGAGTATGGTAAAGAGAATATTGAACTTGGACTAAAGACATAGAGTTCCCATTTCCTCTTTTAACGCACATGCATGTTTAAGTGCTTTGTTGTGGGTCCTTTTGACAAGTGTTCTATCTTTGTTGGTTGAGTTTCCCTGCTTTCCAAACTAAGCAAAACCATCAAAACTCTATCACTCAATTCATGGGTGCAGCCTTAAAGAAACCATACCACTCCTCGAAGCCTGTTCCCTCATTTATAAAGTAAGGAGGAAAAACAAAACCACCTCTCCCAGAGGGTTGCTGTGAACATGAAATGAGATAATTCATGTGAAAAGAATCTGTAATCTGTAAATTAATATAACTCTGGGGGCGCCTGGGTGGCTCAGTCGGTTGAGTGGCCAACTTCAGCTCAGGTCATGATCTTGCGGTCTGTGAGTTTGAGCCCCACGTCTGAACTGTCAGCACAGAGCCTGGAGCCTCCTTCAGATTCTGGGTCTCCCTCTCTCTCTGGCCCTCCCCCATTTGCACTCTCTCTCTGTCTTTCAAAAATGAATAAATGTTAAAATATACATATATATTATATATATATGTGTATATATATATATATATATATATATATATATATACACACACACATATACCTCTGTGTGTTAAAAAAAACAAACCTCCATGTATTTTATAACTTTCTCTCTCTTTTTAATGATTCCCTTGGTATCATTTCCCCAAGAGGAATTACTATGTCCAAGAGGAGGTCCATTTTTGTGACTCGAGATAGGTATGGCCAAATGGCTTAAATTGAAAACAAATGGAAGAACACCTGACTGGCTCAGCTGGTACAGTGTGGACTGTTGATCTCAGGGTCGTGAGTTGAAGTCCCACATTGGGTGTGGAGCCTAATTAAATTTTAAAAACAAAACAGAAAAACAAATGGTTAAAGGTATGCCTTGTCCGCTACTCCAGCACTCCCAACAACCATAGGCCAAACACAGAGATATGTTTGTATTTGCACAAAGTATATATACACATGTATGTGGATATATCCACATGCGTATAGATACACATAATATATAGTGGTTTGTTTTGAGGCACTGCCAAGCTTGACTCTAGAGTTGGAGATGAAAACAGAAATGTAAATAAAACATTTCTGTTTAATTAATTCTTATTTTACCAGTATTGCTAATATCCATTCAAAGTTACAGCATTAAGGAAAATACGGGAAAACCAGCTGCAGAAGGAAGGCATGCTTTGACTCAGGGACACCAGCCCGGACCAGATGCGTATCCAGAAGGACAAACATCTGAGGTTGGGACCCTTTGTGTTGAGGAGCAGTAACAGCACCCACATCCACAGCAAGACTGATCTAATTCACTGTATCACATACACACACTAAATCACAAAGGCAGAGCACCAACACCATACTACATGATCTTGGGCTTACAGAACAGTCTTTTCGATCTGAGTCTCACGTCTTTACCTACTCACACCTGATTTTACTCACTTTGTGGAGCTTAGCGGTAGCTTAGAGTGTCCTCCTCCTGAAGAGGAAGGTCCATGGATCAGACAAGAAGCACTTTGAATCTCAGCTCTATTTGAGAAACTTCAAGCAAGTTCCTTAACTCTCCTGACCCTTAATTTCCACATTTATAAAAAAAAAAAAAAAGGGCTAATTAAAACCTCCCTCATCAGATGCTCAAAGCCCCTCTAAACAATCAGAGTTGTCTTACTAAACACATTTTCTAAAACCAACACTTAGAGCGCAAGAATGTTGTGCGTGTTTTATATTACCACTTAAAAGATCTGCATGCTCATACATGAATTTGGGCTTTCATTGTTCTTTCCATAAAATCTCTAATTCAATTTAGTAGCATTGTAGACACTAGGAGTCAAGCTCTGGTTTCAATTATAGAAATACAACTCTCAAATGGAGACGGGCCATCTCCTGAAACCCACTTGGGCTCCCTAATGCAACAGTCCAGAACATCATCCCACCATGTTTGCAACAAAAGACAGAGTTTATGAAGAAATTTCTCTCAATTGATATTTTCCCAGAGAATGGCTGCAGGAAACTCACAAGAGTTTTTATGACCAATTTCATACCCCATCCCACTGATGATTTCAGTTCAATGGAGAGTTATCAAAATCTGTATCACCCTACTTCCTTTGTCTTAATCCCAGACATAAATGAATACACAAAGGAACTCTACAAATAAATGTCAAATTAAACCTCTGAGATCAACAGTCCATCCTCACAGGTTAATGTCCTGAAACAATGTGCACATTATAGAAAACTCTCTGTTCCCCTCTCTTGGTTTCTCTCATATTATTAAAGCATGTACAAATGTCTCAGTCAAATTGTGTGACTCAAAATTGTGGGTAAAAGAAAAAAATTCTGGCCAGTGAGCGAGGGAAAGCTTTGGGGAGACATTTGAATTTCCTGAAAGGGTTGATGGTAACCCTTCCTGTTTCCCTTGCTCCCTTTCCCTTCTCTCCTCTACCTTCTTCCTTCCTGGAATATAGACATGTTGAGTGGAGCTGCAGCAGCCCTCCTGCAACCACAAAGAAAAAAAAATCAAGGAAAACTGATGAGATCCAACCCCATCATGACGGAGCCACTGAACTAAAGTTGGCAATTGCTACCTCTCAACTTCCTGCTAGGTAAAAAATAAATAAATCTCCATTTGCTTAAGTCCCTGTGTTGAGTATTCTATTATATCAACTGAATAAAATCCAAACCAATACACCTAACAACTATCCTCTTCCTCAAGATGCTTCCAGAGCAGATGTTCTCCTTTACAGCTCCATAGGACAGGCTCCCACTTGTACAGTCTCCTAATTCTATCAGTCCTCAGAGTAGGACAGCAGCCACCTCTTAGAAACTTCCAACCTCCTTGGATCCTTACCATCTACAAACATGTGACATCAAGAACTGTAAACTCATCAGCCAGTAACCAAGGTCTGTTCAAGTCAGATTAGAAAAAAGTCAAAACAGTATCAGGAGCCTACTAAATATAACATTCTTTAGAGTAAAACATGTGTCATCAACTTAAAAAGAAAAAGAGAAAGGCAAAGAAGAGAGAATGACAAAAAGTAACAAAAATATCTATCAAGCTTCTCTTTATTTTCATAATTACCTGGCACCAAAGCTGAATACGATCATCATTATCTACAAAGTTGATGGGAAAGTTTCAAGAGAGAAAGCATTGAAGATGTACCCTCACACCTGCTTTTGTTTATTCCTTGCCCATGTGTGCCACTAGGACCACCAGTGTTTCTTCTCCCTCCTCCGTCTCCCTTTTCTGCCTCTCGTCTTCCTTCCTCAATCTGGGATATAAAGTAAAACTTACCCCTCAAACTTTCCAGCTCCTTTAGGATATTCATCAATATTCGTTCATCATCAATTCTCATAACTGCCTCCAATCTCCCTTAACAGACTATAATGCTGTATGATAAGACTTGGCCCCTTTGTCACATGACAGGCCTGCACAGAATTTTTTAAAAAACATTACTAGAAGTCCCATTTCTCTTCAATTCTATCTTTTGTCAATATACAGCATCATTGTAGCCTTAGGAATGCACACATAACACAATCAAGGTGCCATAGGAGTACTTTGCACAAGTTCACCTCCATGTACACTTTTATCTAGGATATGTCACTTCTGTAAAATTCTAGGCTTGATTTGTCTGAAATAGAGCAACAATTTTTTTTTCTACAGATAAAGTTATCCTTACTTTATTTACTAATTAAAACCTTTTAAGAATACATGAGTGTAGGGGCACCTGGGTGGCTCAGTCGGTTAGGTGGCCGACTTTGGCTCAGGTCATGATCTCGCGGTCCGTGAGTTCGAGCCCTGCGTCGGGCTCTGTGCTGACAGCTCAGAGCCCGGAGCCTGTTTCAGATTCTGTGTCTCCCTCTTTCTCTCTGACCCTCCCCCGTTCATGCTCTGTCTCTCTCTGTCTCAAAAATAAATAAATGTTAAAAAAAAAAAGAATACATGAGTGTAGAGTTGTGATAAAATCCCATGCAACTATACACACACATACACACACACACACAGATTGAACATAAAAAACTGGTGAAAAGTAAGGGTGTAGTGTGTACAAATGTCGTTTTACTGGTTTTAATAGATACTATAATTATGTAGGATGTTACCATTGGGGAAGTCTAGGTGAAAAGGTACACAGAACCTCTCTGTACTCTTTTTACAGTTTCTATAAGTCTAAATTTCAAAATTAAGGGTTGTTTTTTTTTTAATTAAGTATCCAGAGAGAACCTAAGACCACACCGACTTTCTTGGTATTCCTAGCACACTATTAACTCACTGAGCTCTATCCTTGTTGTGATGTTACTTCCATGAATATCTGGTATCTCAGGCCTTCCTATCTATCTTTATATACTTGAACTTTTAGAAAAATACAAATAGTTGATCTATTGCTTTTAAATTGTCTCGCCAGTTTTAAATTCATTGTTCTGGCCTATCAAGACCTTTTTGAATCTTGGTTCTGTTATCCAGGAAACTATCTCCTCTTGACCTTTTTTCTAGCTGAAAATAGGAGAATTATGTCTTCTATCTTCATCAAGGCCAAAGGAATCCAGGTTGGCACAGACTCACTAATAGCACTCTTCATGCACATTCCCTGAGTCAACTGCAAAGGCACTTTGATATATACATCACTCAACTTTCATTTCTCCATTTTGTTCACAAAAATATGGCAAACTTTATGAAACATATGGATGAAATCCTTATAAGAGAGTTTTGTGGCATCTCCCAAATCAACCAATCTAAGATTTCGATTTTAAAAACCATGAACTCAGAGGCCATAAAAGAAAAGAACAATAAATTTGACTACATTTTTTTTTAAATCAATGTGACAAAAGAAAAAGCCATAAGCAAAGTCAGAGGAAAAATCACAAGCTGGAAAAATATTTGCAACATATGATGAACAAAGGGCAAGTTAATTTCTAAATATCATTCAAATCAAGAATAAAAAGTTAAGCAACATATTAAAAATGGACAAAGGATTTAAAGGGGTTCATTAAAAGACACAAATGGTGAATAAACTTTTGAAATAATGCTTGAGCTTGCTAATGAACAAATGCAAATCAAAACATAATAATTTGATGGATTTCTGCCCCCCTGCCGCCCGCAACTAGATTGGCAATTTTTTAAATGCTAAAACCTAGTGGTGTCAATGATGTGGAAAAACAAGCATTCTCATGTTCAGCTCATGTGAGTATAGAGCAACAGAAGCATATCGGAGAATATTTTGCAATATTAAAACGTATGTACATTTTGACTGAGAAGTTGACCTACAGGAAATATCTCATGAATGTACTCGGAAACATATACAAAATATGTGTACAATGTTGTTTATTGCATCATTGCTTGCAATAGCAAAACAAACAAATAATATCAATGTTTTAAAATACCTATAGAACAGTAAAAGAGATGAAGGAAAGCTACTCAACCATTAAAAATAATGAAGTAACTCTATGGGTGTAAACGTGGAGATACAAGATCTCTAAAACGTAGAGATAAAAGATCTCTAAAATATACAAGTCATTTCTTTCTAAAGGCAAAGAGCAGAACAGTGGACTTGAGGAAAGAGAGAACAATCCTTTTATCTGTAAATTTTCTTTTCCAGAAGAATACAGGATGCTTTGATGCGCAAGAGCAGGGATCTCAGTTATCTTGCAGTGGGATTGGAGGCCATCTTTGCTTTCTTCTTCGTATTTTTTCAGTATTTAAACATAGGAATGTTTTTAATAGCAGAAATAAAGGGGTGCCTGGGTGGCTCAGTTGGTTGAGCGTCTGACATCAGCTCAGGTCATGATTTCATGGTTTGTGAGTTCAAGCCCCACTTCGGGCTCAGTGCTGACAGCTCAGAGCCTGGAGCCTGCTTCCAATTCTGTGACTCCCTCTCTCTCTGCCCCTCCCTTGCTTGCGCGCTCTCCCTCTCAAAAATGAACATTAAAAACTAATAGCAGAAATAAAACGCACAGAGTCTATTTGGTGTATTTGGGTGTTAATGAACCTCTTCTGGCTCTTGATACTCCAATGTTTTCCTTGTTAAGTGTCCCTACCCCAACCATCTAATGAAGCAGTTGAGATTTTTGCCAGAGATCAATGCCAAGTTAACCAACTATAGTTTTCAGGATCCATCTAATTCTGATTAAAAAAACTAGGAAGACTTTGTTTGCCAAACTACAAGTCTCTATGATTTCTTGTAGCACCTTCAGCAGTTTTTTTTAATGTCAGTAAAATGTTTCTATTTCAATATGCTAGAAGAGCATTTCTAAAACTTTGGGGGTCTCAAACCCTTTTCAGAATCTGATGGAAGCCATGGACTATCTTCCTCCCTTCAAAGCATCCACATTGACAAAAATATTTGTATTTTATACCAGAGTATTTATACTGACATACTGAAATCCATCCATGGAGTCCAGATTATGAATTCCCATGAACTAGAATCATCTGAAAGTCTTGTTGAAACACAGATTGCAGGGGTGCCTGTGTGGCTCAGTCGGTTGAGCGTCCAACTTCGGCTCAGGTTATGATCTCGCGCTCTGGGAGTTCGAGCCCTGCGTCGGGCTCTGTGCTGACAGCGCAGAGCCTGGATCCTGTTTCAGACTCTGTGTCTCCCTCTCTCTCTCTGACCCTCCCCCATTCATGCTCTGTCTCTCTCTGTCTCAAAAATAAATAAACGTTAAAAAAATTAAAAAAAAAAACAACATAGATTGCAGGGCCCTCAGCCCAGCATGCCAGATTCAGTAGGTCTAAGGTGGACTCAAGAATTTACAAAGAAAGAAATACCCAGAGAATTCTAATGCTGCTGGTCTGGGAACCATACTTTGGGAACCACTACTTGAAATACAATCCATCTGGCCCTAGAGATTTGAATATATTTGAAAACTATGAGGGTATGTTTTCACCACTTTCTCACTTCACATGGCTTTCACTTTAATCATATTTGTCCCTCCCTTTACAATTTGACCACTATCTGCCATGATAGGGCAACACTGTATATTACGATGTCACCAGGCCCAATACCTGGCTATCCTTGATTCTTCTTCAGGCTCAACAAACTACTTCATAAATTATTCTCCTTTTTTTAAAAAAAATTTTAACATTTATTCATTTTTGAGAGACAGAGCATAAGTAGGGGAGGGGCAGAAAGAGAGGGAGACCCAGAATCCGAAGCAGGCTCCAGGCTCTGAGCCGTCAGCACAGAGCCCAGTGCCGGGCTCGAACCCACAAACCATGAGATCATGACCTGAGCCAAAGTCAGATGCTTAACCGACTGGGCCACCCAGGTGCCCCATAAACCATTCTTCTTATTGTCAGTGACACTTACCTCACACACATTCTTTTGTATTTATGTTTGGTGTGTATTTTCCTCCATACTGGATATGATTTGGGGTGAAGGGGATGTATTTCCATCAGAACTCACTGGAGAATGACCTGCACAGCCTATTTTTATCCTCACTGGGATAGATTTTTTAACTTGAACTTCTGCTCTTGGAGGGTCTTAAGCTTTTGGCTTATTTTTGCCTTTCTGCCTGGATCCACTTTTGCAAAAAGCTAGAGTATGTGCACAGCTAATCCAAAAGTCCATAGCTCGGCAGCTGCAGGCTTCACAATAATGTTTTTCCCCGAAGTTTCCTGCTATCTCACTAATGAACCTCCCACTCTTTGGTTAAAAATTCAGTCAGTCCAGCAGTTCCTTCCTCACCTAGTTTCTCTTCTCAGAGTTGACACATCCTTAATGAGGTACCAGTCAAGAACTCGCTGTGGGGAACTAAGGAGAAATGTCTGACGAACACGAATTCCTCATCATACCTCTGTGTCCCTGGAATGGTTTTACCATCTACTTTAGTAAAGTGTCATCATATCCTCTAGTATTCATATGAGGCCCTCTAGAAAATGTTCCATAGGATGCCTCTGAGTGAGGCCAGCTTTCCTATATTTAAGAAGAGAAGAAGTTGGGGGGTTGCCTGGGTGGCTCAGTTGGTTAAGCATCCAACTCTTGATCTTGGCTCAGGTCATGATCTTGTAGTTTGTGGGATCAAGCCCCACATGCACAGGGTCTGCTTGGGATATTCTCTCTCTCTCTCTCTCTCTCTCTCTCTCTCTCTCTCTCAAAAAGTAAATAAACTTTTGGGGCGCCTGGGTGGCGCAGTCGGTTAAGCGTCCGACTTCAGCCAGGTCACGATCTCGCGGTCCGTGAGTTCGAGCCCCGTGTCAGGCTCTGGGCTGATGGCTCAGAGCCTGGAGCCTGTTTCCGATTCTGTGTCTCCCTCTCTCTCTGGCCCTCCCCTGTTCATGCTCTGTCTCTCTCTGTCCCAAAAATAAATAAACGTTGAAAAAATTTAAAAAAAAAAAAAAAAAAGTAAATAAACTTTAAAAAAAAAGAAGAGAGGAAGTTGGAAGGAAAAGTGTCAGTCAACAGGAAGAGTTTGTGGGCTCAGGACCTAAAACATCCAAAGGGCAGTCCTGAGCCTGTGGGGTCGGTCAGTCTACAGACATCACCACGGGCTCTTTCTTCATCCAGGTCCATGTAGTTTCCAGTTGCTACGGTAATAAGTGACCACAAACTTAGGGGCTTCCAACAACACAAATTAATTATCTTATCATTCTAGAAGTCAAACATGCTGTCAAAGTGTCAGCAGGGCTGAATTCCTTCTGGAAGCTTCAGGAGGAAACTATTTCCTTACCTTTTCTAGCTTGGTGAGATCTCCCACATCTCCTGGCTCATGGCCCTCACTTCACATCGCTCTGACCCCTGCCTCCATCATTACATCCCCTCCTCTGCCCTTGAACCCTGGCTTCCCTCTTCTAAGACGAGATCGGGCACATTCAGGGTGATATGGCTACAGACCTCTTAGAAGGACCTTTATGACTACATTGGGCCCACATAGAAAAATCCAAGCTAATCTTCCTAAAAATCCTTAATTACATCTGCAAAGTTTCCCTTGCCATATAAATTAACATATTCACAGGGCCAGGGATTAAGACATGGACATCTTGGGAGGACCATTATTCAGCCTACCACAAGGCCCCAAAGTGAAATGCAGATATGAATTCAAATTTAATGAATTTTGGTTTCCCCAGAGTTTTTAAGTCATTGCAAGAATGGTGCCTGAGAGGTCCAAATTCTTCATAATATCATTATTATTGTTGCCAGTTTTTATTAAAAGAGAAAAATCATCCATATCAGAGAGGAGAAATATAAGAACTAATAACTGCTCCCTGCCCCCAAAAAAGAGACAAATGAATTAAACTTCACTGTACCAAACACCCCCACCCCGCCCCATTACCACCATTCTAACCTCCTGTGGATGAACAATCTCTGTTTAATTTAAATTGAGAGCCCACTGGGAAAACAGAAGTTGGGGGGTAGGCAGTGGGGAGTTAAATTCTGTTCTCTGACAACACTCGCTGCTCTGAATGGTACACAATTGATGTTAAAAATAATAATGATAATAGTAATTATTCCTGCATGCCATGTTCAGTACAGGTTACACCATCACCCAGAAGGAAATAATAAGCAGACACACAACCCCACACTGGAATATGCGATCATCAGAAAAGCTGCTTGGAACCAGAAGAAGAGAAGAGAATATGACCTCCTGTTGGGGTTGTTCAAGCCTGTGGAGCCCTAACAGCCCTACCGAGAACTGCTGCTGCTGGTCATGGCTGGGAAGAGGGGTGAAGAGAGGCAGCTCTTAGGTCCCCACCCTGGGCCCCTCACTGCGGGCACCATGAACAGTTATGGTTCATGTTACAGGAGCACCCAAGGAATCCCCATCTCCCCCAAGTCGTTTGAATAAAGCTGCCAAATGATGGTGAAAAGCTCTGCCCACCCTCCCCAGGACAATCACCAGCTTCCAGGCAGCAGGATTTAATAGCTCCCAGGATGGCTTTGGAAAGTGATTCCTCTAAGAACAGACCATTGTTGGCAGTACATGAGGTGGCCTTGACTTTGCACGCTAGCTCCCATTACAGTGCGAAAAGAAAGCATGTATTCAGAGCAGCGGAGGGCTCAGTAACATGACACTGAACCCCCTGTGCCAAGAACAGTAGAGAGGTCAGAGCTCGCACAGTGAGCTTCCTGCCCAAGGGAGCATCTAAAAACGTCTCTCCAGGGGCGCCTGGGTGGCTCAGTCAGTTGAGCATCCGACTTCAGCTCAGGTCACGATCTTGCAGTCCGTGAGTTCGAGCCCCGCGTCGGGCTCTGGGCTGATGGCTCAGAGCCTGGAGCCTGTTTCCGGTTCTGTGTCTCCCTCTCTCTCTGCCCCTCCCCCGTTCATGCTCTGTCTCTCTCTGTCTCAAAAATAAATAAATGTTTCAAAAAAAATAAAAAGGTCTCTCCAGCACAGGTCGGAGACAGTAGCCCTGCTTAGGATGCTCCTAGCCTTACTTCCTTGGTATTCCCACAGCCCTCCAGGACAGAAAGATGGCACGGACATGAAGCAGATACGCTCTGCAGCCAGATGGCCAGAGTTCCAATCTCCACTCTTGATGTGTAAACTTGAGAGTGAGACTTTGCATCTGTCGCAGGAGACAGTAGTAGTAATAGTTAGACAGCAGTAGTTAGATAGTAGTAGTTAGAAATCCTGAATCGGCCCTTCATTATAAGGTTGCCTACCATCTTAAAAGCCTTGTGAAGCTGGGCAGAGTATTTGATCTGTCTATAAGTTGGTGATGATGTTGTGAGTTCTACATGAGATTATGTGCACAGCATACTTAGTAACATGATGTGATAAGCCCTCATTTTAGCTCTGATGTGGTTCTTAACACCTCATATTCTAATTTTATGATGTGTTTCAATTTTGCCCACTAGTTTTCTTTTAAATAAAAATGTGAGTTCCTCCAGTTCCCAGGGTTTCATTTTATTAGTAGATATATCCCCCAGCACCTAGCAGAGTAGAAGACACTCAACTGGTGAGAAACAGATATTTGGTGAATTAATGAGTGGTCAAGGTAACTGGAAATGATCAGCCTGAAAAAGAGAAAACAGGCTGGAAATAATGATTTATTTCACAAATCAGAAAGGAAGGGCTCTTACTTTAGAGGGGGAGAGCCAGCTAGTTCTGGGATGTCCAGAGAGAAAACCAAGATTAGAGATGGAAAGTTACAAGGAAATTAATGTAGGATCCATATAAGGAAGATTTTTCTTAGGATTGGACAGCTGGAGAGAGGGAAGGGCAGTCATCCTAGGAGGGCGCATGGGGCTCTAACTTGAATAACATTCATCAGGGCTGGGAGTCCTGCTTCCTGAGGCTGGGTGGGTGAAATAGACGCCATCCAAAGCCGAGATTTAATGAGTCTATAACAGAGGAGTAGCAGCAAGGGGACATTCATGTTCACTGTTGAGGAGTAGAAAGAAAAAAAAGCACGCTCTCTACCTTTTCCCTCCTCAATTCCAAACTAACACACACACACACACACACACACACACACACACACACAGAGTGAGAGAATGAGAAGAGAAGCTCTGAGGAGGGTTTCCTCCCTATTTCACTGCGAAGATTAAGAAAAAAAAAAAAAAGATGTTCCCATGGGGGAAATGAGCAATAAAGCCAGAGATGGGCCAGCATCAGGGAGAACAGCACAGATGTGCCAAAGCCTTAGAAAGACTCTCCAAGGAGACGAGGCCTTGGGAAAGCACTGCCCTCTGTATCTGCCAAGGCCACTCTCCCCCGTCTGCCAAGGCAGTGCCACTCCCACCGGCTGGGGCTGCCCCAGGAGCCAGACAAAGCCAGCCACGAAGGACGTTTGCCCAGACAGATAAGTGATAGCCCAAGGGATTCTGGCTGCCCTCATCCCAACGCTAGCCTTGCTGGCTCCAGGGGTCCTGCGCAGTGGGGCCAGCTTGCAGGGCTGCGGCCCCAGCCCAGGCAGCACCAACGAGGGCTTCAGAGGCCAATCTCTAGCCGGAGTCTCCACGGGCTGTTTGTACACCCCTGTTTTCACACACCAGCTTTGAACTCTCTGACCTCAGAGCAGGCAGCTTTCTAGGCTGCCCGTAGGTGCTAATTATAGCCAGGCTCCTGTCACTGCACTTCCTTTCTCACGAGCCAGGAGCAGAGCTGGGCTGTGTTGTCACACCTGTGCCGGTTACAGCGGTTTCCTATGACTCGCGGTGCCCTTGGCTGTTAAAGGGCAAAACCACAGGTGCCCTGTGCTGCCTCTGACACAAGTTCTCACCTCTTCCTCCCTGCCTCCTCTTTCTTCCTTTCTGCTATCTTTCCCTGCCCCCACACTCTCTGTCCTCCTCCTTTCCACTCTGCCCCTCTATAGAAGTTTCCATTTCCCTTCCCTTTGCCTCAGGCTTAGTGGCATCAGAACTCCTGTGATATTTTGACATTTTGACCTCTACTTGCAGGATCACATTTTTGGCAAAAGAAAATGATTATGGGGGCACCTGGATGACTCCGTTGGTTAAGCATCTGACTCTTGATCTTGCTCAGGTCACGATCCCACGTTTCATGGATTCAAGCCCCGCATCGGGCTCTGCACTCAGTGCAGAGCCTGCTTGGGAGTCTATCTCCCTCTCTCTTTGCCCCTCCCCTGCTCGCTATTTCTCTCTCAAAATAAATACATAAACATTTTTTTTAAAAAAGAAAGAAAACGACTATGTACCTGGTATGTGCCAGGCACTGTGCACCTCCATACTATGTGTGTGGTCTTTCCAAAATTCTATGGTCCGTAGATGTCACTTTCTCAGTCACTTTTACTCTCGTGTCCAGAATCTCTCAAAATGGATGTCACTCATGTTCTCCATCTTTCCAGAAGAGCCTCTCAAAATATGATATGTCACCTATGGGCTGGAGCCCTCACTCTCTCTCACCTTCTCAAGTACTTTGCTCCAGCAGTCACCTCCTCTCCCTCGTGGATCATCAACCTCTCCCTCTTCTTGATTCTTCCAATCAACCTACAAAAATGTTCTAGGGTTCCCCCTTGAAAACAGCAAAGCTTTTCCCACATCTGCCTTGAGCTATCAGCCCATGCCTCTGTCACCTTTCACAGAAAGCGTCTCGGGAGAGCAGACCACAGGATCTCCGTTCCCTCGCTTCCTATTAGCCCATCCAC
The DNA here is from genome assembly GCF_018350175.1 of Felis catus. Classification (NCBI taxonomy): domain Eukaryota; kingdom Metazoa; phylum Chordata; class Mammalia; order Carnivora; family Felidae; genus Felis; species Felis catus. Next base: position 70,711,732 of record NC_058379.1, on the reverse strand, counting down.
CTATTACCTTGGCATTTTCAGCCCCTTCCCTTGGTTGCAACTGCTTTTACCAAATCACAGATGACCTCCATGCTGCCAGTTTCTTGTACAGATTCATCTTGTTCAATCCTCTCAACAGCTGTTGTGGGCAGCCCCTCCTCCTCCCAGAAGCTCTTTTGTTCCTTAAATTCTGTGAGCACGCACGCTTGGCCATTTCTCTGTCCAAGCTCTAAACAAAGGAGTTTCTCAAAGCTCATTCCCAGGGATTTTCCTCTTCTCTTTCTTTTAAAAGGATCTCATCTATTCTTGTGGCTTTCAGTTACCTTCTAGCCACCTTTTCAATAGATAGGTACAGCACCAATCTCTCTACTGAGCCCCGTGTCAATATCAACAGGCATCTCAAAAGTATCCTATCTAAATTGCGATTGTCAAAATTCCTTTTCACAGCTCCTCGGGAGTGTCCACTCTCTCAGGCTGAGCAGTTCCACTCAGCCATTTACTTGAGGCATAAACTTAGGCCCCCCTTTCCTTCACTCCCCACCAGTATCTGACTCAACATCAAGTCCTTTTTACTCAGCCTCCAAAACATAGTCCAGATCTCTTCCCCAGCCCCCTGGCCTCCCCTCTAAATTAAGACGCCTTCCTCTCCATAAAGACAAATGTAATACACATTCTCTTGTTTCTCCTTGTTCCATCTTGCCAGCCTCTAAGCCATTCTTCACACACACACACACAGAAAGAGGAATCCTCACAACACATTTGTCTCAGCATGTTACTCCTGTTTACAGCCCTCCAGTGACTTCCCATTGTTCCTAGAACAGGACTTGACACATACTAAGAGCTCAGTAAATAGTTGTTGAATGAATGAATAAATGAATACTCAGCCAGGTTCGTATGACCAAAACACAAGAATGGATGATTTTAAGTTGCCAAAGAGAGCTGCCTTTGCTGTTCTTTACAAATTGCTCACATTTGATAATTATTTGATGGATAAACAATAGCTACCATTTATTAAATGCACCCAGTACTACACTGTGCAGTTGGGTTTATCCTTCTCCCTTATTTATAGGACAATACAGATAGTGAGTGCCAGAGTGGGATTTAAGCACAGGACTGCCAGATTCCAGAGCTCACATTCTCTCTCACATCCAGTCACTCATTCAACAAATGTTTCTGGAGAACCAATTGTACCAGGCACTCTGCAAAGCACTGGGGAATAACAGACATGGTTCTTATCTTCAGGCAGTTTATATTCTGAGGACCATCGTCTCCTCAAAGGGAATGGATAAATGAATGAACAAAAAACCTAAGCCAACATTTTTAAATGGCCCACTATATGTCAAGTGCCATGGAAGGCATCAGATATGACAACGATACTAGGGAGTCCCTGGCCTAAGAGGCTCTACTTACCAACCACTTAACAAGTTCTCCTTGACCTACCCATCTCTGACTAATCACATTATCTCTTCCCCGACTTCATCCATCACACCTTCCAATTATAAGTAATGCCGATATTGTTGCATCATTGTGCTGTTCACATAAAGTGCCTAGATATCAGATCTAACTGAAAATATTTGTCATTTCTGCCCAAGTTGGCATTAGTTACCTTGGCTCATAATCAGAGCTTGTCTTAAAGCCTAAAGTCATCTGGAGCAACCAGAATGTGCTTATGTTTGCAGGTGAGGCTTCAAGGGATGGCATTTGATCTGGTCCTTAATAAATGGATCAGACTGAAACACAGGGGTGTGGTAACATTATACCAGGTAACAGAAGCGTGAACTATAACCTTTTTTGGCAGATAAGAGGAGGAGGAGAATGGGGAAAAAGTTATAAGGACTATGTAAGATGATGGCCCTAAAGCACTTTCTAAACTATAAAGCTCTGTATCAATCTGATGGATTACTGCCATTGCTTAAACTATACCCTGAAACTCACCCCTGTGGGCTAAGGTTTTATTTCCTCAATGACCCACATCCCCTGACCCCCAAATCAATAATATTAGGAGGATAAGCATTTAAACTGCTGGCTCCCAAGGAAGCCAACATGTTTCCTGAAGGAGCTATCTGTTTTGTTTTGGGTTTCTTGAATTGAAGAAAAATTCACATAGCATAAAATTGACTGTTTTAAAGTGGACAATTCAATAGCATTTAGCACATTCACAATGTTCTGCAACTACCACCATTATCTAGTGCCAAAATCTTTGTGTCACTTCAAAATAAAACTCCATGCACATTAAGCAGCTACTCTCCATTTACCACTCCTCCAATCTTTGGCATCTACCAATCTACTCTCTGTCTCTATGCATTTGGCTCTTCTGGACATTTCATATAAATGGAATCATACAATATGTGACCTTCTGGATCTGGCTTCTTTCACTTAGCATATTGTTTTCAAGGTTCATCCATGTTGGAGCATTTATCAATACTTCACTCATTTTTATGGCTGAATAACATTCCATTGTATGGATATACCACAATTTGTTTAACCATGTATCCATTGATAGACACTTGAGTTCTACATTTTAACCATTGTTAATGGTACTGCTACAAACATTCATGTACAAGTATCTGTTCGAATCCCTGTTTTCAACTCTTTGGGGTATATTACTAAGAGTGGGGTAACACTAGGTGTAGCATTTTGAGGACCTGAAGGCATTTACTTATCTTCTAGTAGGGGGAATATGGGGCACAGGATGAGGTTGCTGTGATGAATGAGGGAAAGTTATAAGCCGCAAAGCCCTAGAAAGAGTAGAAGGTGGTGCTGTCCTGAGTGGATTCCCAAGGTGTGGGGAAAAGGAGGGAAGTATCTTAAAGCCCCCTAAGGAGAAAGAAACAAAGCAAAGTGTACATGCAAAGCATAGAGGAGAGGTTCAACAAGAACATGACTGAATGGGAGCTCAATGGGGTAGGAAGCAGGGAGCAATGTACGCCCTAGCTTTCCAATGAGCTTTCCTAGAGCTGTGGTGAGTGTTCAAGTTGAGGACTCTAATCCTCTTAGCTCAAAGCTATTTAAATTGCTCAGACCCAACAGCTTGGCACTAAATGGTTTCATGTATTCGCAACATCATACTGTTAACTCTCATATAGTCACAAAATTGGTCTTGTATGTTGGTCTTCCCAACTCCTTCCTGATTTCTTAAAGAGCTGGGACCCTGACTACCTATTTATTTATTTATTTGTTTGTTTGTTTGTTTGTTTGTTTATCTATTTATTTCTTTACTTATTTCTTACCTTCTATACTGTCTAAAACTGTGCTTCAGCAAACAGGTCCTTAATAAATGCAAGTTGCTTGCTTGCTTGACTTTTAAAATCCTATAAATAATGAGTATCTGTTTGAAACAGAGGCTACAAAACTGCTAAATTCAGTTTTCTGCCTCTTCACTGTGCAACTTGCTCTTGATGTTTCTGCTAAAAGCTGCAAGATCATTCTTATAAGCCTTTGTCAAGCACCTTCATCCTTAATGTGGACCTTCTGTTGTCACTGCTTATCCCCATGTAGTCAGAGGGAGTGTGGAAATGACGACAGAGATCATTGGGCCAACTTCACTTATCTCTTAGTTCACATGTGCAGGATCTGTGCCTAGAAACCACAACTTTCTGCCTTCATCTTCCTCTTATGGGGGGGAGGGGGTGGTGGAGAGCTGAAAGACACAGATTTAAGTTTGAAGTTCTTATCACATGTCCAAGTAATCATATGCTACTAGCTTTTTATCATCCCATGAAAACGACTATATTTATCAACTACTATCAATGCAGTAGACTGATTAAACAAGGCTGCATACTCCAAGATTAAAAGTTTAGGACAAATGAGACTTTGAATAGTCATTTCCCCAGAAAGTGGCACAAGCTGGGGGAAAAAAAAAATCAGTGAGAGTTCAAGACTATGCCAATGATCCACCCACTGTGACTTATTGAGAGTCCCATTTATATGGGGACACTCCTAATCTTTGAGTCTCACAGCCTGGAGGCCAGCCACTTTTCCCCATAATGCTTCACTCTGGGTGCCCTTGGGACAGAAATCTGAACTGAGGTAAAACATAGGAGGTATTCTTGGATTTGTCCAGGACAGAATTCCATCCATCTCAAACTCATGCCTTTGTACCTTTAGAGAGCACTGGAGCTTGGCCATCTATGCCCCTATAAGAGTGACAACTGGGGAGTGGAATGAAAGACTGCCCTTGTTACAGTGTGTGGGGGAGGGGGGGCGGTGCATGCACACGTGTGTGTGTGCACGCGTGTGCGTGTGTGTGTGTGTGTGTGTGTGTGTGTGTGTCAGAGTAGGTAGGGAAGATGGAAGTGTATCTCATTTGCTGCTGCTGGGAGTGAATGAACACTAATAAACCTCTAAGGAGGAGAATTTGACAACACTTACCAAATGCACACGCCCCTTGATCCAGTGATTAGATTCCATTTTAGGAACTGATCCTAACAGGTATATTCTCACATGCCTGAAATGATACATGTACTACAAAGTTATTCACCACAATAATGTTTGTAAAAGTGAAAAAAATGGAAATATCCTAAATGCCCTTTTGTCACAGACTGAAGGTTTAGGCACCATAAGCAGAAGCATTATGCCCAAACTAAGTCCAAACTCCTTAGTCCAGCACCAGAGCTTCTCCCAAGGTCTACGAGCCCAGCCTCAAGGCCTCAGCCCCCAGCTCTCTGCACAGGAAGCCCACCCTCCATCTATAAGTTGAGCTCCTGGAAGACAGACTCTGCCTGCGGCAGCACCATAAGAACCTGAGTGACACAGAGCCCACCGCATAGATTGGTCAGTAATTACCTGTGGGTAAATGGATGCCTGAATGATCAGTCCTTTAAATGCCTCCTCTAAGTTGCTCCCACTATCTGGAATACTTCCCCCCCCCCGGTAAAACCCTACTCATTCTTTAAGTCCCAGTTTAGTGACCCTTCCCCAAGCCAACACACTTCTCTCTCATTCCTATTCCCAAGTCCATCACAGGGCTGTTCCTTTATACTCTCATCATATATTTGCACCCCCTGTCAAAATACAAAAAATCCTCAAAATCAAAGACTACTTCATATTTACATCTCCAAAGCCTGTCATGGTTTTTGACCCATGTTAGGTACGCAGTAGATATCTGTTGTTCAATACATTGTGAGGGAAAGAAGGAACTTGGAGAACCTCCACCCATCATCTCCTCTTAGCTCAGAAATTCCACTACATTAATTGCTACCTTATAAATCCAGAGATCCTAGCCTCTGGGACTGAAATAAGGAAGCAAAAATATTTTAATGGGAAGGATGATGCATGGAGTCAATCGTTTCCAAAATCCACATGTTTTGAGATGGACCAGAATTCAGAGGGTTTTTCTTATCAGCTGAGCTTCCCATAGTTCTTCAATGAAAACTGACTTTTGAGCTCCAGAGCTACTGAATCCCCTATAAGGAAACCCATCAAGGGAAGAAATCCATGCCGAAATAAAAATCAGCCACACGTAGGGAAAGCCTAAAGTTGGGGCAGCTGCCCCATGTGGATATAACCACAGTGACTAAACAGTGAGCTATTCTGCCCTCTCCTCATTGGGTGAGGAAAGTCCTCAAAGAGGCAAACACTGATAACTAGAAGCCCCAAGCTGTGCAGAAACCCTGACACTGGAGCCATTTGCAGCAACAATCGACATCCTCGCCAGGTGAACACCAGAAACCCGGTCCGTTGAGGGGCAGACCTGCCTGACTAGCTAGTGGCAGCAATTTAATTGATTTATTTATGAAAAGCCCATATGAATGTACTTCCTAAATCACTGCTAGCTACTCCAAGGCTGCCGTTTTAATGTTATCACTGCCCACTCAGCCGGAGAGACAGAGAGACTTCCCCATAACTCACACAGCTCCCAGTCCCCAGAGATTCATCACACTTTGATTTACAGCACCCCACTCCCAGGAGGGAACAAAAGTGCTGTTTCAATGGGCTCATTGCTCATTCATTCATTCTCTCATTCATTTGTGCCACATGCCTTTACTGAGGATCCACCATTGCCGAGCACTGTGCCAGCATTATGGAAAAACAAAAATGACAAAGGTACAATTCTTGCCTTCAAGCGGCTCTCGTAGTCCAGTTGGAAGGGTAGAACGTGTATATAATTAACCCTAATTGGCGGCAATGCTATAGGCTACAAATGCTTTGCATGGTTTAAAAAGTGCTAAGGCCGATCGGAGGATGAAGAATTCTCTTATGGCTGGGTCCATCTATAAAAGCTTTGTGAAAGAGACAGCACTTGGACAAAACTATCAAGGAAAGCCGGGCTTTTACTGCATACCATCTTAGAAGTTTCTGGAGTCAAGAAAGTAACTCAAGTAAGCATAAGGACATAATGAAAAGGCTGCCAGACTGAGATGGAAGTGATCTGCTATCTCGCCCTGTAGTTGAAACTTGTAAATCTGTGATCTCAAGCAATGACCTTTGGGTACCAATTTCCTCATCTAAAGGAGGGTGAGCCAGGTCATCTCTAGAGCCCATTGAGTCCTACATTCTGCATGATCTCTTGGGCTCCCAGTTTTAGAGTTGAGGGGTCAGGAAGAAAGAAAGGCAAGTTGTTAGCCAACTCTCACCTGCGTGCCACCGTTCAGAGATGCCACCATTTAGAAGCAATAATTTAGGAGTGTGTCTGTTGATGCACATACGTGGAGGCATGCCAGTCAGGTATCATATGATAGGATAAGGTGTATAGCGAGAAAACAGGAAAGGAAAATAATCAGTTCATTCAAGCAGATTTTTAATAATTTCTCAAGCTGTACATCTCTGAAAAGGATGGCGTCTCAACTCTACCACTGCAGAAGCAAGAATGAAGGAGATTTGAGACAGAGTTGGATTTTGCCTCTTCCACTTGTCCTCAACTGACATGGCTGTATGAGGACAATAAAGGAGGCGGGCTGGGTGAACCATATCTGTACTCTAAGAGCCCTAGATGAGAGGCACCATCAAAAAAACACAGCCTGTAAATGAGATGACAGGAAAGGGCAGAAGGGTGAGAAGGGGATGAAAAGAAAATAGGGCTAAGCATCAGAAGAGAGGAAGCACTGAAAGAAATTCCTCTTTAGAAAAGACAAAACAAAACAAAACAAAACCCTAGTAATGATCCTCATGCCCACGTAAGAGAAGGATGCTCAAGACCCAAACCCAAGAAACCGGCAGCCATCTCTCTCTCTGCCCCCCTCCGCCCCCCGTCTCTCTCTCTCTGTCTCTCTCTCTCTCTCTCTCTCTCTCACACACACACACACACACACACACACACACACACAGCAGGATTTTACTTCTGAATCTCCACGTAGGATACGGGTAACTTTATGGTAATATGCCAAGGGTCTTCTACCAAAAACCCTCCACATGCTCACCTGCCTAAGTCTCCTTCTAGACTGTGCATCTGTGAGAGCCAGACAACCGGCCGTTATTGCCAATCCCATTCCCAGACGCTCTGGGAAGGAGGCAGCCACCGGTCCTAATGGGCATGAGTTCAGCTATTAACACAGTCACACACAGATATGCTTCACAATTCTGAGAGGGCTCCAGGCCACAGGCAGCAGTGTGACTAACCACAGGGTCTAAGCTTTTCTGGAGGCAAGCAAACATTAATTTGATGAGGAAGATAAGCTGTTTGCCAGTTTTAGAGGAAACAACCCACATGGAAACCATGTGATTAGGAGAGACCAGAAAGAGGAGAAAGGAGCTAGCAAGCAAATTTGTTTTACTTGATACTAAATGGTGGTTAAACAACACTGTTTACCTAAAGTAGGTCTCTTTCTTTTGTGAACATATTTATTCATAGTCAGCAGTGTCTATTGCATACTTAGCTTCAGATTTAGTTTGCAATGTGGCATTGGTCAGCCCCCACTGGGGACATCTTTGACCAGCCATTGGATCCAGGTTTCAGTCTCTGAGAGGCTCTCTGTACCGTAGACCCTCTTCACTTTTAAAGTGCTTAAATCTCAGTTGACATGTAATTTCGCTTTCTGCTTCTCTCCCCCGAACATTATATCATAATATTTTTCCATAATGGTCTTAGTAATCACCTTTTTAACAATGGCATAAGCATCCATCAGGTGTATGTGCTATATTTACCAAACTGCTCCCTTTCGTTAAACATTTAGATGGCTTGCTCTTTTTTATTAAAAATAACACAATACTGGGGCACCTGGGTGGCTCAGTCAGTTAAGCGTCTGACTTTGGCTCAGGTCATGATCCCAGGGTCGTGAGTTCGAGCCCTACATCGGGCTCAGCGCCCACTTTGGATCCTCTGTCTCCCTCTCTCTCTGCCCCCCTCCTGCTTGCACTCTCTGTCTCTCTCAAAATACATAAATAAACTTTAAAATAAATAACACAATACTGCACTGTGGAGTATCGGACCTAAATGAGGAATAAAACCTACTTGTACCTAGCATGAGAAAAAATCTCCTAGTGCCTCCCACCTAACCATGGACTCCTCTCTTGGAGTAAAACTAACATTCACTATCTACTTGAGCACCTGCTAAGCGACACAAAAAGAACCCTCCCCAACTCCCAGTATTGAGGGTTACTAAGCAAAAGTTGTATGAATAGGGGTCCCTCTTTTCATTTCCTTATCTGCCAACTTTTCTTTCAAGTGCTTTTAGAACCTGAAGTCTTCTGAGGGAATGTTGGTCTTTTTCTTCACGTTTTCATATCATCTGTAACACAACAAACAATATTCAGAATGCCACCTATTGTTCACTGCATACACATAGTTTTCTTTTTAAAGACAGCCATGAAAAGGTGAGAAAACTTATTAAAACTTAAAATTGGCAACATGGTGACCCTGAACTCTCCAAAGCTGAAACTGCTGGGTGTAGGCAGCACTGGGAGGCATTCCAGAAGAGCCAGGCCAAACGGCAAGATCTAGATAAAAAGGGGCTCACAGAAAGCACAGGATTCGAAGCTGGCATCACACGGGCCAAAGAAGCTTCCGAGTTTCCTTCTTAATAGATGAAACTGGGAAACAGATTTAACCGCGCATCGACAGATAAATGAGAAAGCTTTCACAATGAACTAAGAGCAGCCTTCAGAGGCTTTGAACTTCTCACATTGAACCTCTCACAGAAGAAAACCCAAACTCCTGAGCAGGGCAAGCATGTGTAGAGTACATCCTTCCTCCTCACGCCGCTTCTAGTCCACCGCGCGCCCTTCCTGGCTCTCGCCCTGCCCTGCCCCCGACACCTCTGCTTACCTGGCTTCCTCCACCACGAAGGCTCTGTCCCCTTCTCCCTAAAGCATCTGGTCAGCATCCTGTGCCCCCACCCCTTACACTCTGCACACCCAATTCTAAAGTCACCCTCAGCTGAGCCGTTCCCAAGCCCTCTCAGCTGGAAGCAACCTCTCCGGCCTTACACAGCACTGTAGTCCCCTCTGGCCCGCCCCCCGTGTTGGCCAGCCTTGGCCTCTCTCACGTCTTGTCAGCTCTGTCCCGTTCATAGCACTAGACCCAGGGCCTGCCTGTCGTCATCTCCCTGTAAATGTTTGCTTAATTTTCCTAAATCAAACCCAGGACCAAACAAAACAACGATCTTATTAACTGTGGCAGACATTGCAACACAGGGGCTGAAGAACTTTCTTTCGTTGGTTGAGAGGAAGGAGAGGTAGAGTCAAGGAGGATGGAGAGGAGATGTGGGAGCATGGCCTAAGGACACTGTGACTTTGTGAGAAAATTACTGCAGAGAAGTCACCACTTCGTCAAGGAAAAGGAAATTGGGAGTGAGACAAGCCACCTTAGCTCTGCTCTCCTTCTGCGGCATTCCCTCCTCCTCCTCAGCCAGATAACAGAAAACTGCCTCAGGCACGTGTGGTAATAACTCTGGAGTTTTCTGATAAGGAGAATGTGGATGGAGATTTCTTCTTCTTTTTTTTCCCCTTTCTTCCTCTTTTCTTTCTTCTTCTATGTTTTGCTTCCCACATCACAGGGTAAATTCATAGGGGAGAGTAGATAAACCCCAAATCATGTCAACTGTGTCTCAAGAAGGTATTTTGCCTTTTTTTTTTTTTTGCTTTTAAGTTTATTTATTTATCGTGTGTGTGCGTGTGTGTGTGTGTGTGTGTGTGAAAGAGAGAGAGAGAGAGAGAGAGAGAGAGAGAGAGAGAGAGAATCCCAACCAGGCTTCACACTGTCAGCATAAAGCCCAACATGGGGCTCAAACCCACAAACTGTGAGATCATGACATGAAACCAAGAGTCAGATGCTTAACCGACTGAGCTACCCGGATGCGCCTGAAGAGGGTGTTTTAACAGGATGAAGTGGTTCACGGGAAAAGATGAGAGGCTGAGATAATCTCAGAGATCAGGTATGCGGACTGCCACCCTCACAAGTATGTGCCTGGAGGTGTCAGAGGCCAGCAGTGCTGGGCGCAGGCGGGGGGGGGGGGGGGGGGGGGGGGGGGATCCAGGGCCCTGCACTTTTTAAAGGTAACAAAAAGGCCCAAAGCTAACTCCTGAACCCAAACCACTGACCTCATGTCCTCCCGTCTTCCCCGGGGTGCGTTTTGAGGAACACCTGAAGTGTGCTCCATTGCTCCCACAGATGTCCTGCCACACGTCCCCAGGCACTCATACACTCCTTTTTACCCTGCTCAAACCTCCGGTCCAATATCTCCCCAAGTCACAGTAGGATGATGGCCTGGCCTCCTCCTACATCCCTCAGATCAAGGTCATCTAACAGAACTCCCCTGAAGTCTCTCCTCCCACATCCCCATTATATGGCTGCCATTCCCAACTCAGTTCTCAGAGGAAGGAACCTCAGGGCAGCCCAGGGCACACCCCGGTTCCTTCCCCTTCTCCATCCTTCCCTTCCCCCCCCCCCCACTCCCCTGGTCCATCTTACACCCCAGATCTGGTCTCTCCTTTTTCTCCCCCTGGGTGCTTTTTGTTTGTTTAATTGTATGGTTCCTTTATACAGAGAATTTCCACTTGGATTGATCTGGTTACAGTCCTTTCCAATCTTCATTTCCACTGGCCACGTACAATTCACAGTAACGTTCCACACGTATTTGAATTTATCACTAACGACAACTCGGCCAGGACACTCTCCCGCCTTTTTAAAGACTATGATCTCACTGTTACTTTCACAGAAAAGAATAGACTGTAATTTCACTCTTTCTACATGACACCCTTGTAGTATTTTACAGGATTCACCAGCATCCTTTTCACCTTATGAATAAACCCATCAAAGATCATCTAAAAGTGTCAAATTTTCAGTACATTTCATTGTTTCTTTTCAAGCTTATTATGTGCTGGTAAATCAATTTCATTTCCCTTCAAGCCTCCTATAATCCACCTGTCTGGCCCAAATTTGGCTTTTGATATCTTCTCTCACATTCTGGGCCAACCAGACTTTTTTGCTTTAAAACAAAACTCCTCTCCACCCCCCCCCTTTTAAAACATAGTGCTAATCTGCCTTCCTTCTTATTTTTCAGACAATGCTAAAGCTTCCTGTGAATTTTTCAACACAGTTTCTTTCAACAGTCTAGCTATAATCATGTCACGTATGTTCATCACCCTGAAATGTTACATGTTAAAAATGGCAATTTTCATTACTGGGTCAAAAACAGCATGGTTCAATTTCACTTGGTAAACCTGAAGTTATTTAATACACTCACAGACATTTTTAATCAAGTAAGAGACGTACATTAAAGACATGCCGATTTAAAAAGGCAACAAAATAAAAAAATAATCAAAGCAAATTCTAAAGTCGACTTTATAATAAAAAATAATTGGCAGTTTAAATGAGTGAAAAATGAGGAATATACAATGAAAAACAAAGATAAAGCATTCCAGTTGATAAAATGGAAAATCTATTAGGTTTTATAGTCTTTATTCTAAGGAAGTTACGTTTCAGTGTGATTTTTGAAATACTACATATATTCTATGTATAATTTAGGGACCCATGTTTAAACTTCAAATATGCATCCTGCACTTATTAAAGAAACACTGGTAATAACCTAGTGTTTGCAAAATTCTAAGTTTTGGCAAATATTGTAAATATCAAAATTGGTTGGTATTATAAAGTCATGATGAATCCAGAATTAGGAGAAAATCCATTTCGTACATATTTCATTTGATTAAAAAATATCAGACTCACATGTTCTATTAAACTGAAAAAGTTGTATCTTAAAGAAAAAAACAGTAATTTTACACAGTCTGTACACTGTTAGTTGCCATTTTAAAAACAAAAACAAAAAAAATCACATAGAAAATGTTGAAACTGGTACAAACTAACCCAACCATGCTCCCATGCTCACATCACAGAAGCCCAGGGGTTTCCACTCTGTAGCTGGGCCACTACTCTTGCTTTGCCATTTTTTTAAATTGGAGAAACTCCCGATCCTCCACTCCCCTTTTCGTTACGGTTCATCGTCTTAAAAGAGGAGCCTCCATTCATAGTCCTCCCATTTTCTGGTAAATTCTCTGAGATTTTTATTCTACCCCACCTCTTCCAGTGAATATAAACTATATTCTCAAAAGTTAGGAATTGCTTAATATTAATTGGCAAAATCCAGTGACTGCTCGTTAGAACACCTGACTCGAAAATCTCAGGGCAGCGCTGATCACTTCCTCCTCAAAATTCTCTCCTCCCTGGGCTGCTGAAGGATCCCTACCACCGTTTTATATTCTGACTCCTCTTCCTCCTTTAAAAATGTTCCTGAGCTATCTGCCTTCATCCCCTTCCCTTTCGACACTCTCTTCTCTGTACACACTCCACAGCTTTCCATTGTTAACCTTGATAAAAGACATTGCCCAAAACTATGCCTGACTCTCCCCTTGAGTTACGACCCCACGCGGCAGTCTCTTCCTAGGAAATACTAGAGTAACACTTTAGTCTCAGTTTTCTCAAAGCTGAACTCAGTGTTTTCATCCCAAACTTGCTTCTGTTCATGGATTTCACATTTCTGTTAGTGGCACCCTTCCATTTTCCCAGACGCCAAAGCTGAAAATTTCAAGACCTTCTTTTACCCTTTCCTCCGTATAGCTTTTCAGTGATCAATGACTTTTCCTGTACAGTATCACTCAAAGCAACCTCCAAATTTTCTTTTTCTGCCATCACTGTCTTAGTCCACAGTCTTACACCTTCATTAACACAGACTTGTACTGTTGCAATAACCTTACCAGCTATTTCCCTGACTCTGGGACCTTCTTTATCTAAACCAAACCCTGTAGGGCACACAGAGGTATCTTCTTCAATCATAGCTCTGGGACTCTGAAAACTTCATTAAGTCCTGATTAATTTGCTAAATGAATTCCTAAGTCCTGACCATGTACTTGTGTCTTTCAGAACCTGGTGCCTCCCCATCTTTTAAGTAAGAACATGCTCCCTTCTTATATACCTTAGGATTCAGCCAAAGAAAATACATACTGTATTCTTTGCTAAAAAAGGTCCTCTCCCCCTTCCCCCTAAGTCCTACTCATTCCTCAAATTCCTATTTCTTCTCCTCCATGAAGCACCTCTGTTCTGATGTCTCTGAGCACCTTTATCTGGGTCTCTCTTTTGACTCTTATTCTTTTTTTTTTTATGTCTTATTTATTTTTGAGAGAGAGACAGAGAGTGCAAGCAGGGGAGGGGCAGAGAGGGAGGGAGTCAGAGGATCCAAAGCGGCTTCTGTGTTCAGAGCAGCGAGCCCGACCCAGGGCTCAAACTCACAATCATGAGATCACGACCTGAGCCAAAGTCAAACGCTTAACCAACTGAGCCACCCAGGCACCCCCTTACTCTTATTTTTTTAACTTGTAAACTAGACTCTAAATTCCCTCAGGAAAGAGTCTTGATCAGTAAGCCCATGGACTTACTCAGCAACTATTTAAGGAACACTTAGTATGTGGAAAAGCAGAGTTAGGGAAGGAAGTTCGGGTAGACAGAAAATTGTGTGCCAGTCAGAAAAGTGTTGACTTGATGGTGCAAGCAGTAGGGAGCCAACAAGACAATTACAAGGGGTGTTTTCCAAAAATCCATGAACTACGGTCAAATGCAGCAGTAAGGAAGGCAAATAGGGAATGCAGGTATAGTCCAAGGACTGTTTTGTGAATCTAGATACAAGGTGATCAGGTAAAAGACTACGAGCCACAATGAAATACCACTTCACACCCAGCAGGAAGGCTATTATAAAAAATAAAAGAAATTAAAAAACGGAAAATAACAAGTATTTCTGGGGATGTAGAGAAACTGTAACTCCCCTCCCTCACGGTGCAATGATGATTACAATTACAACGGGTGGTTAACATAAAATGGCGCAGCTGCTGTGGAAAATAGCTTGGCCGTGGTTCAAAAAGTTAAGCATAGAATTGCCATACGATCCAGCAATTCCACTTCTAGGCACATACCACAAGAATGCAACACAGGGATGCAGACAGATACAAGTATGCCAGTGTTTACAGCAGCGGTATTCACAATCATCAAATGGTGGATACAGTCTAAATGGCCATCACCAGATGGACAGACTTTTCATTGTAGTATATGCATACAATGGAATGTGATTAAGGCATTAAAAGAAATAAAATTCCGACACATGCTGCAACACGGATGAAGCTCAAAAGCATTATGTTAAGCCAAGTAAGCCAGACACAAAGGGACAAATATTGTATGATTCCACTTACTTGACGTACTTAGAATAGGCAAATTCATAGAGACAGAACTAGAATAGAGGTTATCAGAGACTGGAGGGAAGGGGGAGGCGGGTATCACTGTGCAACAGGTACAGCGCTTCAGTTTGGGATGAGGAACAAGTTCCGGAAATGCATAGTGGTGATAGTTGCGTAATATTGTGAACGTACTTAATGGCCCTCAATCTTACACCTATAAATGATTAAAATGGTAACTTGTATGTAGGTTTTAGCACAATGAAAAATTTTGGCCTTTCTCTGGTTTTCTGGGACCATTATTCCTGAGAAATAATTTCTTTCAGGCAGGATATTTCCAAATCATAGAGGTTATTTCCCAGAAGCCAGACAGGGCAAACTTCTCTTTAAAATGTGCAAGGTTTGGGGCGCCTGGGTGGCTCAGTCAGTCCGACTCTATTTCAGCTCAGGTCGTGATCTCATGGTTTGTGAGTTCAAGTCCTGCATTGGGATTCTCTCTCCCTTTCTCTCTGCCCCTCCTACTCATTCACTCTCTCTCTCTCTCAAAATAAATAAATAAACTTTAAAAATAAAACAAAACACAGGGGTGCCTGGGTGGCTCAGTCGGTTAAGCGTCCGACTTTGGCTCAGGTCATGATCTCATGGTTTGTGAGTTCGAGCCTCACATCAGGCTCTGTGCTGATAGCTCAGAGTCTGGAGTCTGCTTTGGATTCTGTATCTCCCTCTCTCTCTGCAATCCCCCCACCACCAGCTCACACTCTGTCTCTATCAAAAATAAATAAATATGAAAAAATAATTTTAAATAAATACATACATACATACATACATACATACATACATAAAACAAAATAGGGGCGCTTGGGCAGCTCAGTCGGTTAAGTGTCCGACTCTTGATTTTGGCTCAGGTCATGATCTCACACTTTGTGAGTTTGAGCCCAACATGGGACTGTGCGCTGACAATGCAGAGCCTGCTTGGGATTCTCTCTTTCTCCCTCTCTCTCGGCCCCTCTTCTGCTTGGTCTATCAATCAATCAATCAATCAATCAATTTGAAAATAAAATAAAATGTGCAAGGTTTGGGACAGCCCCGACCTACTGAGTTCATCCTTTACTGCACAGGTGAGGGTAGAAGCAGCTGGCCTCTTAGGTATCATCTAGATCTATTGCAAAAATCCAGATGAGAGATAACAGTGGTTTGGGCCAGCGTGGTCATGGTGACAGGTGGGAACACCTTGAGTATATTTTGCTGTAGAACCAACAGAACTGGATATGGGCTATGAGAGGGAGGGAAGAGTCAGGGATAAGTTAGAGACACAGGAAGGCTGAGGAGGAGCGAGTTTGGAGCAGCAGAGGAGGAAAAGTAATGCCAGTGGGGATGGATAGACAGCACTAGGATTTACAAGTGAAGAGAGGCTGGACGTGGAGATAAGTATGTTGGGAGTCACTGTCCATGGGTTGAATAAAGGCCAAGGACTGGGTCCTGGTCATGCCAATATTGAGAAAGAATGACTAACAGGGATTTAAAGGAGCACCCAGGGAGGCAGCAGGGAAACCAACTTTGAAAGCTGATCTGGAAGTCAACAATGAGATGTTGGAGAAGGAAATGGTCGGCTGTGTCAAATGCCTATTGATGGGTCGAAGAGGAGACCTTTGGATTATCGTTAAATTTGGCAATTCAGATGTCACTGGTGACCTTGACAACAGCAGTTTTAAAGAACAGTAGAAATAAAAATGTGCCTGAAGTTAAAGAAAAAAAGAGGAGCAGCGGTAGGGACAGTGACAATTGACGGCTGCTGTCCTCGCTGTTCCCCTTCCTGCCATGCTGTAGGACCACTCACTACCCTGTGGCCCTTGCCCGAACTTCTGTAAGCTGCAGCTTTTAACCAGCGCTGTAACAGACAGACTGGCCTCTTCCGCAAGGTGGTTTTAGGAAAGCCACACTTTACTACTCTGCCCCTAATTTCCCAATGCAAACTACACTGTATGTGTTTAACAGACTTTACTAAAGCACAGGAGTTAACCAGGGAGTGACTAAATCTGGATGTCAAATATAACTTTTCCCAGAGTCCAATGGGAAAAAGGACTAAACGCTCTTTTATAGGGTATCCTCTTATGCACACACCCCAATTTCTAATCTTTCTTCCCTGTCTTGAGATTTCCCCTCCTCTCTGTTCTCCCAGTGAACAATCACAGGTTGGTCTTACCCTAAGATGTATCCCCTACCCCACCACCAGTAAAGCAATTCTTGAGACACAGTAATTCCCTGCAATACAATTTCTAGAGTCTTTGTTATTCAGTCAAGAATAACAGCATGGAGGGCAATGTGGAATCCTATTGCTCTAGATTTAAAGCTTCTATATCTGAGCCGTTCTAGGCCTTAAAGCAATAGTTCTTAAAGGTTAGAGTGCCTAAGACATTCTGGGGCTTGGTGTAAATGTGTATTCTAGAGCCCCACCCCCCAAAATTTTCATTCAGTGGATTTTAGGTAAGGCCTAAGAGCCTTCATTTTTTTTATACACTCAAGCAACACTTATGGGGATGGTCCTCAGACTTCCACAGTTAGGGGTCTGCAATCTTCAAAGTTCATTGTGTAATCACTGGTGCTGAGTGCCTTCATTCTGGGTGATGGCCCATTCAAGTTGGTTGGGCCTAACAGGACCCCAAGCAAGAGGTAAAGGGGTGAGGCCAGGGGTGGGTGGTCTGCAAAGGCCCCTCTTCCCTGTCATCAACACAGAATGGAAACATAACTTAAATCAAGTTATTGATTAACCTTGATCAAGCTACTAGGTCTGGTTTCTTGGCTGAATCCAAATAAATTCATTTCCCTGTCCCCAGGGCTGACTCAATTTTATAGGCCAGTCACATGGCAAATCCTATGGACCAAAAGCTGAGTGAAATAAATAAAATACCTGCCTTCCTGGAAACAAACATCTGTTAGAGGATATGCAAACTTGCTCATTTGCCCCATGTGACACTTGGCCTCTGACTGCTATTGGGATAGTGGTCAAATGACATAATTGTGGCCTCTCTATGAAGAGCACTAACCTACCAGTGATCCTTCCTTATATCACTTCCTATAACCTCACTTTTCTCTTCCAGGAAGCATCTCCTCCTTGTGCCTCTTCCGTGGCTCATCATGACATCGGTGACCACGGACAGCTGGGGCCAAAATGACTTCCTTTAAAGATGGGGGAAGCCCATCCATTCTCAGACACAAGGACAAGCTTAGCTCCCACCAGAGCAGCCTTTGGCCTCCTTTTTAATGTCAGGCTAGAGAAGATTTCTACCTTCTTAATAATTTAATAACAGAATTCTTTTTTCTGTCAAATATCATGCACCCCCCCCCCCACACACACACCCTTGTACAAAAAGAAAATAAAAGTAATTTCTATGGTTGAAGCGGAGTTTCTTTGGATCTCAGAACCCAGCCAGCTCTGCCTCCACCATCACCTGGCAGTGCTCCAAGTAAGATGGCTTGAAAAGTCCCTATCCACTGGGATAAGTGTGGCTCAGAGAACCCTTGGAGGTTTGCATTCTGGATCTTCCCAGCCTTAGGTCTTGTTTCATCATGATGAACCCACCTGGATCCCCGTGCTCTGCCTGAATGAGAAAACTTGCACACCCATGAAGCCCCACACCTTCTATCTGACTACAAATGCCTAAGAGTGGATCCTCCCCTGATGCAGACCCCATAGTCCATCACAGGACCGGCAGCTTACCACAGCTACTCAGGCCCACCACCCAGATGCAGGATCTCTTTCCTGCTGGGACCAGAACCATCTGCCTCTTGCTCCTGCCCCAGGAAATGTATTCTTCTGCTTGTCAGAAACCTGGTTCAGATCCCACCCCTTCCTCCTCACCCATCATATTCTCTCTTCCATCCTCCCTCCCTAGACCTTTGTTTTTCTTTTATCTTTTTCCTTCAAAGCTTTGCCCATGTAGCCATTTCATCAGTTAGTAAAAAACTGATATTAAACTTTGTCTGCAAACAGTAAAATAGGTCACAGGGCGGGGGGGGGGGTGAGGGGGGCATTCAAAAAGTCCAGGAATCTCCACCAAACACGCAAAATTGTTATAAATGCCAAGACTTCCTTTCTGCAACACACACACCCACGCAGAAAAAGAGTAGTAAAAGGGGTCAGGACTTTTTTCTTAGAGTTTGCCTTTTATGTGCACCTGAATAAATAGGAATATTTATAGTCTCATAAATTTTAACGTGTCAAGACCCAAACCTTTTCTTTAAATAGCAAATAGATAGATGTAATGCCACAAAGTCATAATAGATTAATTCTGCACTTCAGTTTTCTTAGTACTCAGTGCATGCACAAAATACTAAAATGTACATTTTAGCATGCCTAAGATTTCTTCCTGTCTATTTTCAATTACTTATTTCATGATAACTAAGCAAGTCCAAACGAGAAAGAACTTCTATTCATTCAAACTAGTGAAATGTGGAAGAAAACATTTGATTGTATTTTATGTAGGCATGTGCTATGTAATACACTTTTTTATGATCAAAAAAATACCCACAAAATTTGGTGATATACCATTAATATGAATTGAGAACTTGAATTTGCTCATGTACAACACGTTAAACTAATATAAAATACCTAGGGTGCTAAATATTAATATCAATTAATGTAGGTCATAATTATCCATTATAATGATACTCCCAGAGATAGGTGACCCACACATGTGGACCCTCCCAAGATATTTTAAGTGCAGTGATCATTCCCATATCTAAATACTTGCTGCAGAATATGTTAAAATGTATAATAGTGAGCCCTATGGACAACATGGGAGGGTCAAGGATGCAGGGGGACCTCAGAGATAAATGGAGTCAGAAATGTGAATGCTGCTAGCTATCCCAAATGGTTCATCTTTTTGTGTAGGCTCCATTGTCTTCTGCTATGTACAACCTTCTTCCACATAGCAGTAGACATGACAACCTCAACCCCATCTCTAGAGGCCATGGGATCCCATGTCTCCATCTCAGTTCTAAAATGCCAGGGAAAGATCAGCTGGGCCAGGTGTCCATCCCCAGACTGACCTCTGGGAGAAAGGGTCTATTTAAGGACCCCTTCCATTGCTCTGCCAAATCCGGGTCTGGAAGTGGAATTTCCCAACAAAAGGCCGTGCTGTTTTGGGCATGTAAAACCCACAGAAGTCAACATAACCCCTAAATGTTTATGGTCCATTTGGTGAGGCAATATGTAGAAACATACATAGAGCCACCAAATATAGTAGCTATACAAAGACAATACATGATCGGGGCGCCTGGGTGGCGCAGTCGGTTAAGCGTCTGACTTCAGCCAGGTCACGATCTCGCGGTCCGTGAGTTCGAGCTCCGTGTCAGGCTCTGGGCTGATGGCTCAGAGCCTGGAGCCTGTTTCCGACTCCGTGTCTCCCTCTCTCTCTGCCCCTCCCCTGTTCATGCTCTGTCTCTCTCTGTCCCAAAAATAAATAAAAGTTGAAAAAAAAATTTTTTTAAATAAAAAAATAAAAAAAAAAACAAAGACAATACATGATCTCTTATTCAAAAAGATGTCATAGAGGGGCACCTGGGTGGTGCAGTCAGTTAAATGCTTGACTCCGATTTCAGCTCAGGTCATGATCTCCTGGTTCATGGGACTGAGCCCCATGTCAGGTTCTGCACTGACAGCAGGGAGCCTGCTTGGGATTCTCTCTTTCTCTCGCTGCCCCTCACGTGTATACACACACGCTCTCTCTCTCTCAAAATAAATTAATCAACATTTTTTTTAAAAAGATGTCATAAAAACCATGAAAAGATTATTCCAAGTGAAAGAAACCATTTACAAATGAGTAGATATCATATGATTCCATTTACGTGAAATGTCCAGAATAGGGAAATCTATAAAGACAAAACATAGATTAGTGGTTGTCTGGAGCTGGTAGGGGGGTAGGGGAAACAGGACTGGGGAGAGACGAGGGCTCATTGCTCAAAGGTATGGGGTTCTTTGAGGGGTGATGACAATGTTCTAAAATTTGTGTTAGTGATGATTCTGTAGCTCTGTGAATACACTAAAAGCCATTGAATTGTACACTATAAATGGGTAAATTGTATGATATATGAATTTAGGATGGTAAATTTGAGGGTGGCAACCGAATTTTGAAATAAATTTTAAATCCACCATTTTGGGGGCACCTGGGTGGCGCAGTCGGTTAAGCGTCCGACTTCAGCCAGGTCACGATCTCACGGTCCGTGAGTTCGAGCCCCGCGTCGGGCTCTGGGCTGATGGCTCAGAGCCTGGAGCCTGTTTCCGATTCTGTGTCTCCCTCTCTCTCTGCCCCTCCCCCGTTCATGCTCTGTCTCTCTCTGTCCCAAAAATAAATAAACGTTGAAAAAAAAAAAAATTTTAAATCCACCATTTTGTTTTTGCATTGTTTCTCAAAGTACAATTAGCACACAGAACAGGTTTTTTAACCTTCAATTTCCTACCCACATGCTGTTAATTTTCTGGCACACACTCTGATTACATTTTAGAATGAGTGAAAATGAGAGTGCAATTTGGAGGAAAAAAGAAGAGAAAGGGCCTACGGTAAAAAGTCATATACTCCATACTCTCTATTCTATAAATATAGAAAGCATTAGAAACTTCACAAAACATCTAACACCTAATTCTATGTGTGAAAACAACTGCAGAATCCCAGCCATTCTTTGAGGAATACTGGTGGATCCAGAAGTCCTTCGTTGTCCCCTGCATGGTAGAAAAAGAAACTCTCTCACATGGTGACATTCCCTGGCATTTGTATTTGTTGGTTTGGAAAGGAAGTCTTCAGCCATTTTCTTTCCCATGATCCTCCCCTCAATCCAAGACAAAGACAGAGCAGGTATTGTTTTTTCCACTGTGTAGATGAATTAACGGAGGTCCAGAGCAAGAGACGCTGGCTGTAGAGCAAGAGCACGTCCAGGAAGCACCCTCCTGTGCCAGACATTAACTCCTCAGTTGAGGGATAGTACAAAGAAATAGAAATATCAGAGAAGGGTCTAGAGTGAAAGGGTTGTTGGGGCAATATCTATTTACCTAGTGTATGTCATGATTTTAACAACCAAGATAGCCAGCATTCTGGTTGGTTCCCACTGAGTACTAGCCCTGCTCCCATGAAATATAGATTGAAAATAACCTTAAATCAACAGTAAATGTTGTGACAAGACTATGTACAGTTGGATAATTTAAGGATCTAGCTTTCCATGGGCCTGAAGTATATAAAGTACATAAACAGAAATGTTTGCATCCACTATTGCTACCAATTAGCCACATTTATTATATGAAGAAAGGAAGAGGCCTTAAAAAGTGGCCTTTTTCATCTACCTGACAGCTTCAAATCCACCAAAACAAAGTTATTGGAGATTCTCAACAGAGTTCATCACGCTTGTATAGCAAAAGACTAAACAATGTTTGGAACCATATGACTTAGCTATTCACCTGTAAAATAGCAGAAAGGAGTTTAGCCTCTGGAGTCACACTGTCTGGCTTCAAACCATGGCTCGATCTCTTACCAGCTGTGCCTCAGTTTCCTCATCTACCTCATAGGACTTTTCTGAGAATGAAATGAGCAAATGTATGTTAAATGCCTGAGACCCAGTAGGTGTTCAATAAATGTTAGCTATGACTATTAACTGTAAGGACAAATCCACTAGAATTGAGGAAATTGAGGAGAGAGAAGGCAAGAAAGGGAATTATAGTAAGAACCCAGATGGCCTAAAGATAAAAATTCTAATTGCTACTCTGTTTAGGATGAAGCTATTTTCATCTCTAATACTAATCTCTTTTTCTTCTGTATCTCTTGAGGGCCAAAGAGGCATTGGTGAATATCTAGTAAACTAGATAATTAGGCATTCTCTCTAACTCATAAAATGAGGTGATGTTCAAATGTTTACCCTCAGGTTCGCTGATGTAATGGATACATTCTACTTGTTATTAAATAGAGAATGGAATCTATGGAAGAGTTTAGAGGAAGTCGCATTTTTGACATTAGAAGCTGTAGTGAGTGATTATGTGAGGGATGGGGTAGAATAGTATTACCTCTTGTAAATTCAGGATGCTTCTTCATGAGGCAAAATTGTTCTAAATTTAAAAATTAAAGAGTCTTTTTATGACTGTTGAAGATGATAAGCCCAAGTGGATAATGTTTTAAAACTTCTAATGGATTACATGTCTGGAACTAAACTCTAAAATAAAATAGACATTCTACATTCCAAATGAGAGCATGCCTGGGGTTCTACTATGAGAGGAGGATTCTTGGAGTGGGCTTGGCCTTGGCCATGGGCATAGCCTGGCAAAGCCTCGGATCATATAGCCAAATGAAAACCACACCCTAAACCTTCCTCTCCAAATACTCTTCTTCTTTCATTCCTTTTAAAGCAGTCCAATGGAACCAAGAAGAGAAGAATGAAAAAAAAAAAAAAAAAAACCTGATGCTGAAGGACATTTCCATCCCAGATCCGTTTGTAGGGACTTGCTCTGATCACAAAAGTGTTCCTGCT
Organism: Felis catus; assembly: GCF_018350175.1. Taxonomy (NCBI): domain Eukaryota; kingdom Metazoa; phylum Chordata; class Mammalia; order Carnivora; family Felidae; genus Felis; species Felis catus. The sequence continues at coordinate 70,688,653 of NC_058379.1, read as the reverse complement.
CAGTCCTGCCCAGGTGACTGGGAAGAATTTCCTTCCAACCTCAGGATAATCAAGTTATTTCCTCCCTGATTGAGACATGTATAGATATGTAGATATATATATATATATATATCTCACATATATTATTTAAGGTAATTCTCACCACTATAACAAACAAACCCCCAAATCAGTAATGACTCCAACACAATAAAAGTCTATTTCTCTCTCAGATGAAATCCAAATGGGAGTTACTGAACAGACACAGCCTCCTTCATCCTGTGCTTCTGACTGTCTTTACCACCTGGCTTTCAAATTGTCCTAGCTTTTCTGCATCAAACCAAAGAATGAGAAATAAAACAAGAAAGTAGACATTTTTATGGGTCAAATCATTTCTGCTCACATTCCATTGGAAAGAACTTGATCATTCAGCCAGATATTACTACATGAGATGCAAGGAAATGAGGTCTAGCTATGGGCACCAGGAAGAAAAGGAAACAGTTTGATGAACAACGAGGTACTTTCTATGTAGATATTATAGCACTGTCCCTTTTTCTTCATCTCTCCTTGTATACATGGCCTCTTCCATAAAACTTTGCAGTGCCCTCTCAGAGAGTGGTGCCATACCTCCTTCCCTCTTGCCTTTGGATGTGGTCATCAGACTTGCACTGGACAATTGTTTGAGGCAGAAGTGACTCTGTACTCTTTCTGAAGCTTGCCTTCAAGAGACCTTATATGGGTGGACTTGCTTCTTTTACCTCTAAGCAGAACATACCTAAGTGAGCCTGCTAGTCTCAGGAGAAGGACAAGAGACATGTGGAGAGGAGACAAGCCATTCTGATCTAATCCAGCCCCTATTAAACCGCCCCGGCCCATAGTCCACCCTCAGGTCCATGAAACTAATTACTGTTATCCACTGAGTTGTGAAATGGTCTGTTATGCAGCAGATTTTGGCAATAGCTAACTGTTACATTCTGCTACATCACCTCTCAACAACTTGATTTTTTAAATTCTGAAATAGAAATCTACAACACAGCTTCACTATAGATATCCCAACGAACACTATAGATATCACCACAGATGGCATTCCTCCCTTCAAGTCCTATTTGAAAAGCATATCTTATAGATCAAAATTAAATCAAAATAATTTCAACTTAATTTTAGATTACCTAACAAACCTTTGGTTCAAACCAAACTGAAACACAAATGTCTGCTTTTAAATACATCAGTGCCTATATTGACAGTTTATGATTTGGATGGAAGGAACTAATATATTGTGACAACTTATATGAACAATATGGTTCCATTTACCATAATTTAAAATATTTAATATTAGTATACTTGATAAAGAAAAATTTTATAAAGTTTAATAAAAACATAACATTTATTCTGAAAGCTCCAAAAATGTACTTTAACTTTGGTTCCTATGGATCAACTTGAGGGGTAATTAGTTTAGGCATTCAACAGACAGTGCTTCAGTAGGGCTGCCGTGCCTCTTGCTTCAAATTCTCTAGAAAGATCAAGAAGACATACTCTGGTTGGTCAGTGTTCAGCCAACAGTATGGAACAAATGTCCACCTTGGTTGCAATCAGGTATGGGGGTGAGGGAGAGGAGGAAAGAGGGAGACAAAGGAAGAAAAATGAGGAGACACAACACAGGTATGGCTATGGGACCAAAGAAAGGAATGGACAGATCCCAGAGAAGGACATATGGGACTACTGGCACCTCAAAACATGCTTGTTTCAGGAGGCACTATCCAGTACGATGGCTATAACACTCTAGGCAGAGGCTACAGTGTATCCAAGAGGCTGAAACAAAGAGGACATGCCTCTGTTATCTGCCTTCAAATCTCTCTCATCCGTTTCTTTATTAGCTCTTTATGACACAGTCTACTATTCCCTGATACTCAAGACCAAAGTTTCCCTCTTCTGAGCTTTCTGATCTCCCTGGATTTATCTCACCCTATTATTTGGCACACCATATGGTAAATGCCTGTCTACAAATCTATATCCCCCACAAGAGTAAAAGTTCCATGGGGAACAGAGACCATATCCACTTTGTTCATCCATTGTACTCCCAGCACTAGAACAATACCTGACATGCAGCAGGTATTCAATAAGCCTTATCAAAATAATCAGCATCATTTACCTACTGAGCCCTTGTGCTTGAGGACTCTGAATATCTACACAATATCTACATGTTGCATTCACAAACAAATACTTGCAATATTTACATGTTGCATTTGCAACCATTTCATTCTTTTTCAGTTTATTTCAGACAGATTTTATTTTACTTTAGTTCCTGAAAATCACCGGAGATTCTGAGCCAAAATATTAAAAGATACCTAGATAAGTAAATTTTTAAATGTACAATAAGCCCTTATCAGCCTTAAATTGATTCAAATGACTTTCAGAATATTTCCACTGATATGATGATCATAATTGCCATTTGATTTTCATATATTATTTATCCCTGCAATTACAAAATAAATAAAACACTATATAAGAAATTAAGTTGTAATGTGTTGCCCCTGGAGATTTCATGAATTAAAATAGTTATGTTTCTGTCAGAAGTAACTAAAAGTTTATATCCCTGAGGGATTAATAGTTTACAAGGGAGGTAACATAATCTTTGTGGGAATCTATCTTTTCGTCTGATTATAAAAGCAAAACCCATTTATAGACACTGTGGGGGAAAAAACAATTATAAAGAAGTACATAGAAGGTTGGATGAAAATACTGAACTAAGAACATTACTCTGATTCAAAATCCCTTGAAACAGGAGAAATATACTATTTTAAAAGACTAAACACACATAGAGCTAGAAAACCAAAAGGCATAACATCGAGAGGCTACAAAAGAATTCCTGCAAAGTAATAAGCATAAAGATCAGATTGGCAAAGAATTACACATCCAAAAACGCAGGTCAGGAGAAAGCTACTGCAGCAATCAAAGCAATTCCAGAGGCCAAACCAGCTCAGTGTTCACACATTCCAAGAGCAAGAAGAGACATGGGAAGGGGGATTAATTTTAGGACAACAGGGCTGAGCAGTGGGCCAGTCTGTCTGGGAAAGGCTCTTGGCACCAAGGTTGGAGGTAGAGGGAGAGAAACGGATCTGCATTATCCCTCAAGACCACAAGGAATGCAGCAGGAAGAACAACAAGCAGGGAGCAGCGTACTCCGGTATTGGTTCTTTTGCTAAATTCATACAAACAGCTCTGAATCGGGTCTTCTGGAGTGAGTCCTGCAGCTAGTGAAGCAAGGGCCCCCAGCAACTCAACGATTCCGCTCCCCAGAAGACCGGCTTCCTACACACGCTGCCTAGGCACAGACCACCACCAGTCAAATAAGAAAGATATTTTTTTCAAAATTATTGGCTGCCTTATCAGTCAGAACCCAGTCAGGAAGCAAAAATCCTACCATATATTCGAACAGGGCTGGTGCATCAGAAATGGGGCGTCAGAAGGCTGTTTCTCCAAGTGTTAATTGCACGTTGACGTCGGCCAGGAGGAAGTGCTGCTTCCAGGGTGAAGAAGCCTGGGGTGACTCTCATCAGAAAAGGAAACAAATGGCCAGAAGCAAGTCCTGTCTGTCTGCCCCAGCCTTCCCACCTCACTCTGACAACCCCTAAAATGGCACAGACTATCAGAACCGCTACCGAGGAAAAAAGTGGTTTGAAGAGTTCCAGCTCCAGCATCACAAAGCCAAATACCAAAGAGTAGATGTAGATTTGGAGCCAAGAGATGATAGTTTACTCACCGGCAAAACCACTAAGGAATACCAATAGTGTAGGGGAGGAAAAACTTTTCCCTACCCTCTTAGGTTCTTTGGCTGGGACTTTCAAATTCAACTGATGCGGTGCAGATTAACAGGAGAAAAGGCATACAGATTTTATTTGATGTTAGTATTTGAATCTTTACATGCACAGAGAGCTTCCTAGAAAATAAGCAGAGACCAAAGTAACAGCTGAACTCAGGAGGAGAGGGAAGGGGGCTTGTATTCCGTTTTAACAGAGGCTGATAAATTGTGGAGAAGTGACCAGACAAAGGAAAAGGGTCCTGACCTTCAACAAGTGGTAAATTGTAGGAAAGTACATGTATGGGGGAAACTGATGAAAGACGGGCTTATTTTGCTAAGGTTTGTGCACCTCCATCTCAGGTGTTGATTTTCTTTCTTCATTTATAAGTGTTTTTCTCCTTCGGGGGCAGGATAGGAGAGAGGGAACACCTTCACAAAGGGAAATTTATGTCTTGCTTTTGGGCAGATGGGGGAGAGCAAAGAGCCTTTTCTGAGCATGCTGCCTCCTAATTGCCTTCAGCTTGAAATAACTCTGATGCCAAAGTGGCATATTTTGGGGTGACATATTCTGATCCCCTTCAATAGCAAGAAAGGCACCAAATTCACTTAGGATTTTCATCATCTTTTCAAGGAATAGCTTCAACCATACTAAATTTCTTCAAATTCTACTAAAATTTATCAATGCTCAGATTTTATAAAACCAAAAATATTGTTGTATTATAATAATATATTACTCAACTGTTTCATATCTATCTTCATTTGTGATTCTGTCTTATCTATAGTGCTCAATAGTCTCTATAGTTTCAAAATTATTTGACACATAAATCTTGTCCCTCAGTCATTGAAATATTTTTGTTTCTTTATTTTAATTTCCTTATATTTATTGCAATATCATTTAGTTGCATATTTCTTATATCATTTTGATTTAGAAAAACTGTTTGCTCTAAAAGTTTTTGAACAATCTTTAGTCCTTGTTTTTAATTTTTTTTAATGTTTATTTTTAATTTTAAAAGTCTGGCTTGAAAAAAAAATTTTTTTAAATAATAAATAAAAGTTTGGCTTGTTCAGAGAGAGACAGACAGACAGAGCATGAGTCGGGGAGAGGCAGAGAGAGAGAGGGAGACAGGCAGAATATCAAAGCAGGCTCCAGGCTCTGAGCTGTCAGCACAGAGCCCAATGCAGGGCTCAAACCCACAAACCATGAGATCATAACCTGAGCTAAAGTCAGACACCTAACTGACTGAGCCATCCAGGCACCCCTGTTTAGTCCTTTTTAAAGTGAGTAAGTAACTTAATCTTTTTGGGTTTCTTATAACCTTTTGCAAATATCAGTTCTAAATACTAAAAAGCAATGAGAGTACAATTTTAATATTTATTTCTTTTTCTACCAAAGTGCATAATTCACTCTATTTGAGAATTTTCTGCCACTGTAACTTTTCTCATGGATCTTGCATCATATCTAAATTATATCTAATTGCTTTCACAACATTTCCCTACCATTTATCTGAGAGTGGTGGCATGTTCAAATTTGATGTGACTTTCTTCAAAATATGCCATTTTTATACCTGTCCAGAGATTGTCATGCTTAATCTGTGAATTGTTCCCCCCCAAACGTGATCGTAATTGGCACAGTCAAGGCCATGTCTCCTAGTAACAGATTCTAACCATACACAATTAAAATTCAGCTAGGCACAAAGAATAGCTCTGGATATTTCAGACAGAAGTCTGGCTTATGCATCTTTTCCTTTACTAACCATGTCAGGGCCATTGCCCTAGGCTGCCCTCCTCTGTCTTTTAAACTAATGCCAAACGTCTAAAGAGTTTTCAGTTTTGCAGTTAAGTTTTAAAAATGTACTCTTTGCAACAGGTAGAAAAATCAACCTCCTTGTTTTGAGAAGTCTCTAGTTCAACATCATATACATTTTAGTTGTGCAACACAACTTTTGTCCCAGCCACAATCTGACTGAACTTATCAATATATGGTTTTTAAATTTTTGTATCGTATTTTGTCCCACTGAATTACCTATTATATCAATAATGATATATTAAATTCCCCATTCTAGATAGTGATAATTTATTTCACAATTTATTTTCCATCTTACATGGTTAGCCATTCTAGCATTAAGTTACTTCTACTGAATTTAGAAAATTTTCTTTTTTTCAGTAAACATTGTGCCACAAAAATCCTTGTTATGCATTGTTTTGAAGAACATCGCGCTAATATTCTCTATCTCTGTCAGTGCTCTGCATTTGCCTGTCTTTGCGGAATAAGATCAATTGTTTGCTATTTATTCAGCCTTTGTGTTCCAGTCTAATAATTGCCTGTGAGCCTTTTTTTGTGCAAGTGACATTTCATGATCATAATTAAATCTTCATTCAGGGAAGATTATTAAGTTGTAGGGATTTCTTCCAATCTGTTCAAGTTATAAATTTAACTAGAATAATTTTTTGACTCATTTTCTTTTACTTTTTTGACCAGTAATTAAATCCTCATTAAATAAGAATTTGTAATGCCTGTTTGCAAATCTTACGTGGGTCATGTTCAATGGAAATCTGTCTTCTGTGTTTTCGATGTACAAAACCTTAAGCACCCTATTGCTTTGAAAACTCTCTTTCAACTTTTTTCTTTTTCTGAGTTACACTTTCATATTGTCAATTTCAATTTCTGTATAATCTCAATTTGTACTCATCCTCAATGATCTAGGAATGTCTGCCTCTCAAATCCCTCCCATACTATATGATACAGGTCTGTCTCTGACACCAGCCCAATCCTTCATGGTTGCCTTTTTTTTTTTTTTTTTTTTTTTTGCTAGTGTACTTCCTTAAATAATTTTTTGCAATTTTATTGTGCTAAAATATACATAACATAAAATCTACCATCATAACCATTTTAAGGGCCACAATTCAGGGGCGTTAAGTAAATGCACAGTGCTGTGCAGCCATCGACACTATCCATTTCTAGAACTTTCTGAATACCACAACCTGAAACTCTGTACTCATTAAATAAGTCTCTATTCCTCTTGCTGCCCCTGGCAACCACCATGCTACTATATGTCTCAATGAATTTGACTATTCTAGATGCCTAATACAAGTGGAATCATACAATGGTTTGTCCTTTTGAGACTGGCTTGCTTCATTTAGCACAATCCCTTCAAGGTTCATCCATGTCATAGCATGTGTCAGAATCCCCTCCTTTTTAAGGCTGAATAATATCGTGTCATACCACATTCTGTTTATCCAGTCATCTCTTGATGGCTATTTGGGTTGTTTCTACCTTTTACTGCATCTCTGTTTTCAATTTTGAGGTGTTTATGCCTGGCAGTGAAGTTTCTGGCTGATATGGTAATTCTGTGCTTAACCCTTGAAAAACTCCTGGTTGCTTTTTATACCTACATTTCCCCCACTGATTTATAGCAGTTTAAAAGATCAAGTTCTTTCCTTTACATAGAATGTGTTTCTGAGTGTTATATGTGGGACAGAGCTATCTTTTTATGTGAATGGATATTCAATTGTCCCACACCCATTTATTGTATAGTTTGTTTCCCCCATTGTTTTGAAACTCTGGCTTTATCAAACACTAAATTTTCACATTAAATGTGGGTCTCTTTTTAAATTCCTACTCTTTCCACTGAGTCAATGTTCACAACTGTGCAGGAGCCCGCATTGTTCTTTTTCCAAAGTATTCTTCGTTTTCTCAGACGTTTTTTTCTCTCAATGAACTTTAGACTCAGGTTTGTAAAGTTTAATTAAAATTTTCTAGAGAATTGAATTGGAATTTTATTACTGATGAATAAAAAGAAGAAATTACATTTTTCTAATATTAACCTCTTGCAGAGCATGCAGGAACTTTGTATTTCCCTCCATGTATTCAGGTCATCCTTTCTATCCATTATTGAAGATCTCCTACATTCTCTTCATTTCAAATTTTGTTGCTGTTGTAAATGCAACATAAGAATTTATATCATTAAAATCCTTTAGGAGAAGATATATTTAGAAATAGTAATATGAGGGGGTGTCTGGGTGGCTCTGTTGATTAGGCATCCAACTCTTGATTTCAGCTAAGGTCATGATCCCAGGGGATTGAGCCCCACATCAGGCTCTGTACAGAATGTGGAACCTGCTTGAGATTCTCTCTCTCTCTCTCTCTCTCTCTCTCTCTCTCCCTCTGCCCCTCTCCCACTCATGCTTTCGAAAGAAAGAAAGAAAGAAAGAAAGAAAGAAAGAAAGAAAGAAAGAAAGAAAAGAAATGAGGCTTTAATCATTCCTGTAATTTTTAAAATTTTTTTAAAAGTTTATTTATTTAGGGGCACCTGGGTGGCTCAGTCAGTTAAGCGTCCAACTTCAGCTCAGGTCATGATCTCACAGTTCATGGATTCAAGCCCCACGTCGGGCTCTGTGCTAACAGCTCAGAGCCTGGAGCCTGTTTCGGATTCTATGTCTCCCTCTCTCTCTGCCCCTCCCCTGCTCACTTCTGTCTCTGTCTCAAAAATAAACATTTTAAAAAATGAATAAAATAAATAAATAAATAAATAAATAAAGTTTATTTATTTGAAAGAGTGTGCGTGTGCAAGCAGGGAAGGGACACAGAGAGAAGGAGAGAGAGTCCTATGCAGGTTCCCCACCATCAGCACAAAGCCCGATACAGAGCTTGAACTCACAAACCTTGAGATCATGACCTAAGCCGAAATCAAAAGTTGGATGTTGAACTGACTGAGCCACCCAGGCACCCCCATTCCTGGGTTTTTAGAAATGACTTTTTGCTATTATAATTTAAGAAAAAAATATTATTATATATAAATCCTTGACTACTTTTAATATTTTCTTTTTAGAATCTTCAGAACAGATTCTGCATATTTCTGGATCAGAGATTAGAAACAATTTTAAGGTTCTTGAGGGCATATCCTTGATATATTACTTTCTATTGCACTAAAAATAAAATTTAAACTCTCCACTATTGTCTACACAGTCCTCCCTGATCTAGGGTTTGCGTCCCTCTCCAACATAATCTCTTGCCACTTTCTTCCTAATCTCCCTCAGGCCAACTTTATTGGCCTTCTGTTTCTAGAACACACCAAAGCTTTTGCCAAAATTTCAGTGGCCTAACACGATAAAAATTTATCTCATATTCACATGAATCTTCCACCTTGTAGCTGCAGCATCTAGAACACCTGGTCTCTAAGATGGCTGCAATGGACAGAAGGGTGAGACAAGGTACACTGGTTCTTAATTACGTTGGCCCAGTTACCGCATGTCATGTCTGCTCATAGTGCACTAACCAAAACCAGTCAGAGAACCCAGCCTGACTACAAAAAAGCTCACAAATGTCAAAGAGGACATGGAACATTTGGTGAGCACTGTCTGACTCTGTCACAATGGCCACAAGTTGCCTTTTTATTATTTCTCTGGACATCGAATATTCTTTTATATATTTAATAACTATTAATATCATATTTTCATGAGTTGCTTGGGCATGTTCTTTCTCTAATTATCTACAGGAATTCTTGCTATTTTCTTATTTGCTTATTAGAGATATTTATATATAAAGGCTATTTTACAATTTCTTAATGATTCTATTTATCACTTATTCTAATCTTTTTTTATATATTTGGCTTACATTTTAATGTTATGCATTTTGTTAGTATGGAAAAGTGTTTATTTTAAAATAATAACCTATTTTGCATCCATTATATTTGACTAATAATCAAATCTACAATTTTCCTTTTAAAATGTTTCTGTTGCATTTAAACTTTAAAAGCCCTCTCTCAAAACAGGCAACAACCTCTTTGACCTTGGCCGCAGCAACTTCTTACTTGACATGTCTCCAGAGGCAAGGGAAACAAAAGCAAAAATGAATGATTGGAACCTCATCAAGATAAAAACTTCTGCACAGCAAAGGAAACAATCAACAAAACTAAAAAGCAGTTGGCAGAATGGAAAAAGACATTTTCAAATGACATATCAGATAAAGGGTTAGTATCCAAAATACATAAAGAACTTAATCAAACTCAACACCCAAGAAAACAATAATCCAATGAAGAAATAGGCAAAAGACATGAAGAGACACTTTTCCAAAGAAGACATCCAGAGGACAAACAATCACATGAAAACATGTTCAACATCACTCACCATCAGGAAGATACAAATCAAAACTACAATGAAATACCCCCTCACACCTGTCAGAATGGCTAAAATTAACAAGTCAGGCAACAACAAATGTTGGCAAGAATGCAGAGAAAGAAGAACCCTTTTTCACTGCTGGTGGGACTGCAAACGGGTGCAGTCACTCTGGAAAACAGTATGGATGTTCCTCAAAAATTAAAAATAGAACTACCCTATGACCCAGCAGTTGCACTACTAGGTATTTATCCAAAGGATACAGGAGTGCTGATTTGAAGGGGCACATGCACCCCAATGTTCACAGCAGCACTATTGACAATAGCCAAAGTATGGAAATAGCCCAAATGTCCCTCAACTGATAGGTGAATAAAGAAGATGTGGTATGTGTATGTCTCTATCTATACCTATCTATATATATCTCTATCTCTATCTATAGATAGAGATATATCTCTATCTATCTATAGATAGAGATAGAGACATTGTTGCCATTCGCAACAATGTGGATGGAACTAGAGTGTATTATGCCAAGTGAACTAAGTCATTCAAAGACAAATATCACATGATTTCACTCATATGTAGAATTTAAGACACAAAACAGATGAACATAAGGAAAGAGAAGCAAAAATAATATAAAAACAGAGAGGGAGACAAACCATAAGAGATTCTTAAATACAAAAAACAAACTGAGGGTTGTTGGCAGGTCGTGGGATAGGTGGATGGGCTGAATGGGCAAGTGGCATTAAAGAGGACAATTGCTGGAATGAGCATTGGATGCTATACGTAAGTGATGAATCACTAAATTCTGTTCCTAAAATCATTATTACACCGTATATTAACTAACTTGGATTTAAATTTAAAAAATTAAAAAAAATAAGAAAATAAAATCCCTCTCCTACTTAAGTACCACACAGTCACCTATATCTTCTTATTTATGGTTTGAGTTTTTACATTTACCTTTCAATAAAAAATGAAAAATAATTTATTGCTAGCACATGGAAAAACAACAATGAGGAAGTCCCCAAGAACCTCAACATGTAATCATATAATGGATCAGAACACAGGTATGTATCATTACCTGTTACCTTAGAGAAGCTGGCTACTGAAACTAAAGCTTCATTTATCAAACAAGGTGATGACGGAAGCTAGAAAAAGGAGTAGCAGAGAGATGCAGTCCAAGGAGGAAACTGACACATCGGGCTATCACCAGATACTAGAACATCCACTTCCTTTCCAGTTCTGATTCCAAGTTCTCAATGTTCACTCTAATTATGAGTTTTCTTCCCGTGCTGTTTGCCTACAGAGAGAGAATACGTGGACTAAAGAACACAAACATCCAGTCTGCCTGTGTTCCAAAGGAGTGAACTGAATTCTACTTTGCACACCACTCGTTTGTTTAGAAAAAGTCAGTTCCCAGGAGCCTAATTACTTTACTTAATCTTAGAGTTTAATTTCAGAGCCTAAGAAGCTGACTCAGAGTCTTAAACACAGCGATGACACCCAAGTGCACTTCCCTATTTGCACTCAGCTAGAAATCACTATCTTTCCCAGGCAGAACCACTCTATAGCTTGATGAATGATTGCTTTGAAGACCAGTGCATCTCGTGAATTCTTTGTCCTTGCATCAGGACCATACCAACGTTCTCTGTATTATTTCACTTTTGGTATGTGTGCTACCAAACTGAACGTATGGATTATACTTAAAGTCTAAATCAAGGGCCAACGGGCCCCTTGGAAAATGGGCCAAATCCACTCCATTGCCTGTATTTGTAAATAAAGCTTTATTGAAACACAGCCATGCCCATTCACTTACATATATCTACAGCTGCTTTTACTCTGCAACGGACCGGAATAGTTGTAATGCAAAGACCATATGGCCTGCAAAACCTAAAATACTTATTATTTGGCCCTTTACAGATTAAGTGGGCTGACCTCATCCTAGGGTAGTGGCAGAGCAATAAAATAAAAAGAACCTGATCCCCAAATGAGTTAGTATAGAGCCCAAGCCATCCTGTATGGCTCATCTTCAACCAGACATCAACCGAACATTACAGAGAAATACACTTCTACTTGTGCCCCTGGACTTTTGTGGTATTAACTCTCTGGTACCACAATGGACCATCACATAACAAATCAATTTGGAAGTAGATATATATATATATATATCAGTCAGGGTAGGCTAGGCCATGCTGAACTAGTAATAACCCTTGAAATTTTAGGTGCTTATAAGAAACAGGTTTATTTCCCACTCATGCTGTATGTCTGTACACTGTGAGCAAGCTGCTGGTTCTGCCCCACATCTTTTCACTGCAGAACACAAGCTGAGGGAGCCCCCATCATTTGAACCATTATTGTTGGCCTGGCAGGGGAAAGGAATACAGAAATCGTCAGCTGTTTCTTAAAGCTTCCACCTCAAAGCAACACCCGTCACTTCTGTTCACCTTCTACTGACCAAAGTAAGACATGTACTGCAGCACATCCTGTTGAGGCCCCGCCCCATCCTCCCCAGTCACTTGAGTTCACCTGGAATGACAGTGTGATCCCCAGCAAGCTGACAGCTCTCCCCCTCAAATGACTGTTTCTCTTTTTATTCTCAAGGGCGTTCACCAACACCAGAGCTTCTTCCACACATGAGGGTGGTCCAGAAATACAAGGATGTTAATGTCATCACCAAACCTTCAATGAACTGAAGGATGGGAATTGTGATATATGCCCCAGAATCCCTTTCCTCTTATGAACACAATACTTATACTATCTCTGAGTGCCCTCAACAAGACTGAATATTAGTTGCCCATAGCTTTCCCCCATTCCTGTGTCATTTCCTCACTTCCTCATTTTTGTTCCCCAAGATCACCTCACAAACATTCTATCCTACACTTAAGCCTTTGTCTCAGGGTCCACTTTTACAAGAATTTAAATAAAGATACATGGCCACATTTTTCACAGAAATTTTTGCTAAAAATCTAAAATTTATATGGAACCATAAAAAGGTCCCAGATAGCCAAAGCAAAGCAATTGTGAGAAAAAACAAATCTGAAGACATTACACATTCTGACTTCAAACTATATTTCAAAGCTATAGTAATCAAAACTGCATGGTACTGTCATAAAAACATGCACTTAGACCAATGGAACAGAATAGAGAACCCAGAAATAAACCCACGCATATATGGTCAACTAATACTGGACAAGGAAGCCAAGAAGACTTAGTGGGGAAATAGTCTCTTCAATGACTAGTGTTAGGAAAACTGGATATCCAAATGCAAAAGAATGAAATTGGATGCCTGTCTTCACAAAATTCACAAAATTAACTGAAAATGGATTAAGGACTTAAATGTAAGACCTAAAGACACAAAACTCCTAGAAGAAAAACATAGAGACAAAGTTCCTTGACATCAGTCTTGGCGATGATTTTTGAATGACACCAAAAGCATCAGCAACAAAAGCAAATATGAACAAATGGGACTACATTAAACTACAGAGCTTCTACCCAGCAAAAGAAACAAGCAACAAAATGAAAAGATAGTCCACACACTAGGAGAAAACATCGGCAAACTTTATATCTGATAAGGGAGTAATAGCCAAAATATATAAGGAACGCCTATGCCTCGGTAGTAAAAAAACCAATCTGACTAAAAAGTGGGCAGAGACCGGAACAGACATTTCAAGTACAGGAAAGGGTGCTCAGTAGCACCGACCATCAGGGAAATCTACAGCAACTCAGGAAAATCTACCTCAACACACAATGAGATATTACCTGTTAGAATGACCACTATCAAAAAGACAACAGATAATAAATGCCAGCAAGGATGCGGAGAAAAGGGAACCCCTTGGGTACTGTTGGTGAGGATGTAAACTGTACAGCCAGTTATGGCAAACAGTATGGAGGTTCCTCAAAAAATTAAAAAGAGAACTACCATATAATTCAGCAATCCCACTTCTAGGTATAAATTAAAAAAAAAAAAATGAACTCACTATCTTGAAGAGATACCAGAGATACCTGGGCTCCTAAATTCATCGCAGCATTATTTACCACAGCCAAGACATGGAAACAATCTCACTATCCATCAATGGCTAAATGAACAAAGAAAATGTGGTATTTACATACAATGGAATATTCTTCGGCCATAAAAGAAAAAAAAAAGGAAATCCTGCTATTTGCAACAACATGGATGGACCTTGAGGGCATTATCCTAAGTGAAATAAGTTAGAGAAGACAAACACTGTTATGATCTCACTTAAGAGTGGAATCTAAAAAAGCTGACCTCACAGAAATAGTAGAATGGTGGTTGCCAGGGGCTAAGAGTGTAGGGCAAATGGTGAGAATTAGTCAAAGGGTGCAAATTTTCAGTTATAAGAAGATCTAAAGTTCAACATGATGACTATAGTTAACAACACTGTATCGTATATTTGAAAGTTGCTACAAAAGTAGAGCTTTAATGTTCTCACCATAACAAGAACATCAACAAAATGGTAATCATGTGAGCTGAAGGATGTGTTAACCAACCTTACTGTGATAAACATTTTGCAATATGTGCATGTATGAAATCATCACAGCGTATACCTTCAACTTACATAATGTCATATGTCAATTGCATTGCACCAAAGCTTGAAGAAAAAAAGATTCATGGTCATGCCTAATTTCAGAAGAACAGGGAAAAACAAATTCAACAAGACTTCAGGATGAGAATAGCTCCACTGACTCCCACAGCTTTGTAGGCCTTTTTAAGTTTAGTTCCTGAGAATCAAGTACCACATGTTCCAGTCCCACTAAACTACACTTTGTCCCCTCACACATGACTTTGCTTTTCTGCATCCATGGCATTTGCCATGTTCTGTGCCTGGATTACTCTTTCCTTCCTGTTTTTAATATCTGTAACCCAGATTACTCCTTAATTAAAGACCCAACTTCAATACTGGCTCCATACTGTTTTATCTGATCCTGCCCACTCTTCCTTACCCCACATGAAACAGGAAATAATCCTTCCCTGCTCAAAATACTAAAGAGCCTTTTACACTTCTTACTTCCTACCTTGCAATCTAATTAAGGTTTTACCTACCTTAATCTAGTATAATCTTCTCAAAGATGAGATTTTTTTTATCAATTCATCTTTATTTTTCCCATTGACTAACACAGCACTAAAACATTATAAAGGCTTCTGACCCATAACTGATTGAACATGATTTTCGTCAATCAGAAACGTGTTCACCCCACACCTGTTAAGCTAACTAGAACACCTTTCCCTACCAGAAGCTAATGCAGAGAAAAGTTGGGTTCTGCTTGTGTATCACATCTGTGACAGTTCATTGTAACTTCTTCTCTCATAACAAATGACTGGTTCCAAAAGAAGTAAACAATTTTATCATTTATTTTCCATCTTCCAGAGTGTGTGCACATTCTTATTTTGTGCATTTGTGTTATGTGTAAATTTTATTGAAAATAGAAATGAATATCTTCACCTGTGTGTACAACTTGGGTCTCCTAATACAAGAAATGTAACAAGAAAATCTTACCTTTTTTTTTTTGGATAGAGTGTGTGCAAAGTGCACAAGCAGGGGAAGGGAGAGGGAGAAGGAGAAAGAGAACCTTAAGCAGGCTCCATGCACAGCGTGGAGCCCAATGTGGTGCTCGATCTCACAACTGTGACATCATGACCTGAGCCAAAATCAAGAGTGGCCACTTAACCAACTGAGCACCCCAGGTGCCCTGAAAATCTTACCTTTGAACACTAACTTTCATTTAATGAATTTGAAATGCAATATAACCTGGAAGCACAATAAGTTCACCTTGAACTCCATGCCAAACTTCTTACATATTTGGGTAAGCTTTGTGCTTAAAGAAATCACCTCACCTTTTAAAACAGGGGAGATAACTATCACAATGTAATACTGACCCTGGGGCAGATAAATGGCCCCTACTCTTAGGAGACTTTCCTGCATTGCACTGATGATGGGAGAGCCCCAGGCTTGGAGAAATGTATTTCTTTAACAATTATTGATTGAATTCCTGCTCTGTGCCAGACCCCATGGAAAGCCTTGAGAATCTGACGGTGAGAACTAACATTCCAGCGTGTGTTGGAAAGAGAGCATGATCTTGGGCAAGTCACTAGATCTCTTTTAGTCAATATTTTTGTAGTTGTTTATAAAGAGAAGATATTAGCCAGCAGCCTCCCCCTCTTGCTGAGGGACTCCAATGAGATGTCCAAGTGAGTCTTGACTTAGATATCATTGGATGTGGGTGCCCAGTAGGAGTGAGTACGTGGTTGGAGATTATGATGGGGCCCCAGGGATTACTGGAGTTATTTTCACAATTTCTCCTAAATCAAGGTCAGGTAACTCCCTGTAGGCCTCGCCAGGGAAGGAAGCAGCTGCCTTCAGAAACTGTGCCTGCCTGGAAAGAATCATAAACATTTCCAAAGGAGAAAAAAATATAGGAAATACACAGTTGGCCCATCTTAGGACATGTTGACTTTGACAAGGCCTGGCCCTTACTGGCCATTTGGAGAAATCTGCCACATGGAAAAGCTGGAATATTTGGGGAAACGTGGTAGGGAGTTAGGGCAAGAGTAGACTCCAGGCAGGTTGTGTTGTAACTAACCTTGACTGATACCTTCATTTCAGACTTTGTTTATTGTTCTCCACATCCTTTCCCAGTCCTTTTCCAGGGGTTTAGCTTAAGAAGAGCCATGGTGAAGCAAATATTTTTAAAGTGTTGGTTTTGGGGGTTTTTTGTTGTTGTTGTTGTTGTTGTTGTTTGTTTGTTTTTCCTAAGGGAAGTAACTAAAGAATACACACATGCTGTTCATGGGCACTATCCAAAGCCACAAGGAAGGTGTATGCACCAGAGCAGCATTTCTCAGCCTTTTCCCCCCATTATGGTGCCCCGCCCTCAAAGAGAAAAAATAAATTTAAAATTAATTGAAACTAATATATTTTAATTTTAAACTAAATTTCTCTCTAATGCGAGGACTATGATTTTATAAGTTTGGATTGAGCTTTTTGGAACACCACAAACCATAATAACCAATGTAATATCTAAGTGTTTTTACTCCCCCCCAAACAAATTTTCACCCCGTCAAGCATGAGATCACCTCTGTTGAAAATGTGTGCTCTAAAAGAGCAGGGAGAATTCTTTAACAGATTGAAGACTCTCACATAGGCTTCCCCCCCTCACCTTGCCAAAGGCTCGAGCTACCTCGTGTCCTGGTACCCTAATACTCCCCTGACCGTGAGAAAGAGAGTACCAGGGACCCTCCCTACACACATGGCTTGTGAGAATCTCGCTGAAATACTCCCTAATCTTAAACTAGGAAAAGAATAAAATAGCAGTAAAGTCAGCCACACCAAAAGGTTTCAGAAAGCAATTGAAGTTTGAATGCCAGACCCATTATTTGATATTTATTTTACACTTATTCTATGCAACTCACTGGGGTAAGACATTCACCTAGATGTGCTGATAACAATGCCAGATTTTCACTAGCCAGTTGGAGCTAAAATGTTAGAAAGTTCTACCAGCCTTAAGTTAGAGGTGGGGAGAGGCCTCGATGGTCTTCACAAAAGAAGGCCTTTCTGTCTTCATATGCAGCCCTTCAAAATGGATCCAGCAATTCATTTCTCCAAAACATTTTACTTGCAACCTGAATTGAAGAAAGTCCTTAGGGAAACAAAGGTAGTGAATCCGTACACCAAATTCATCTTCATTCCAAGAAAGTCTAACAGGAAACTAATAAAAAGGTACAGGAGTTCTCATTAAATTTTAGGGGGAGACTAGGGGGAGCCTGGGCATATACTATTACATGTATTCTGTTAGAGGACCAAATGTCCCCACTGCTTACAATAATTTATATTTTTACATAAATTATTTCTGATCTTAAATGCCATTTCTTTGTCTTCCTGACTTAGTCTCTCGGTGAAGTTTTATACTTTTGCCAAAGATCTGATACTCCAGAGAAATTAAAATCAACTGACAATTTAATGAGCCAGATTCTTATGTAACTATGGAACTCTGTAGGAGAATTCTACGGAGAAAACTAAGCTTCTTGAGGATATAATTAAAGGTAATTCCAATCCAGATGTGAGACACAGGAAGCTCAGGACAGACATTCAGTGTCAAATCTCAAGTTGCAGGTGGGAAGGAAGGGACAAGGAGGAAACCGCAGGGAAAATAAGTAATTAAAATAATAAATACGTAATCGTATGATGTTACCAAATCCACCTTAACTTTATCAAGTCTTTATTTCATATCATGGGGCAAAACAATCCTTAATTCAAATGCAATAAAAAAAATTGGGGGAAACCCAACTGCCAAAATTATTCCACAGGGATCTCAACTTCAACATTTAGGAATGAGGCAGGCAGCATTTCATTATCACAGTCAAATGGATGTCAGATGATAGATAACATCTCCTGGTTGAGATTTCAGCTGTATTTTATTAGGAACTGGGCAGAAATATTAACTTGTACTGACTTGAGCGTTATTTAGCACCTTCAGCTAGTAGTTATTCAAAATGCCAGAGGGGAAACCATCAGGCAGCTTTTCCAAATGAGCATATTGGGGTATCGTAGTTTTCTGTGTATGTGGGAAAGCTCAAAAATGCAAATGAAGAAATTCACTCAATGCGTTTATATACGGAGAAGCCATGTAGATTTATTTGCAGATTTTTTGCACATCCATTTATGATATCTAAGGAGAAATAAATGTGATTTGACTGGCTTTTAACCACTGTTGAACAATCCAGATTTGTATGAACCATTTGGGTGCACTGTGCTTTGCCTCCTGGGGCACTTTCTGATAGTGCCTTAGATTTCCTAAGCAAGAAACCTTGAAATTATTTAATTTCATTGTTGGTGTTGCTTCTATAGTTCCATCAACATTATTATCCACTTGGGAAAGAGAGATGGAAATTGTCAGATCAAATTCAGTTCTGTAATACATATGCTTGGAGTCATAAACAACTAGGAAAGAATAATTTATCAGACACTCCAGCTGTTGTGACAAAATACCAAGTGCAGTGAATACTTAAAACAATTTGATTAGTGTAGAAAGTCAGTCTGAATAATACTTGAATCAGGAAGTGTTTTTAAACTGAATATTTTCTGGTCTACTTGTTTCAAATCAGCTAGACATTTTGCCAAATCTCTGCTTCACTGGGTGTTTTATGAACACACTTCTCCAGTTGGGTCCATCCAGGGTGAAGTAAGATGAAAAGACAACTAACACCCGCCAACAATTGTTAAGGTTAGGTTTCCAAGAAAAGTCCTAAACACTCTATATCCTAGATTTTCCCAAACAACTGGATTTTAAATAATTGATTTTGTTAAAGGTGATCTGTAGAGTGTATGCAACCAAATGTGATTTTAATTTCATACAACATATAACTTAAAGCATGTTTTATAAATATGAATGGGAAAATTAGTGGGGGGGAAACGTTATCAGACTGATGCCCTAGTTTTTGATTTGGAAAATAGTACGTTCTTAAGCATTATGTAGACAGCTCATGAAGATGCAACCTGGTAAATGGCAGTAACTTGGATTACAGCAGTGGGTCTCAATCAGAACATCTGCCAATATCTGAGTAACAACTAGGTGGGGTTGAAGGTCCCACAAGGCAACTAGTGGGTAGAGACCAGGAAGCTGCTAAACATCCGACCAAGCACAGGACAGCTCCCCACCCAAAAAACACAAAGGACTCTCCAGCCCAAAATATCAATAGTGCCAAAGGCAAGAAGCTCTGGATTCGGGGGCGAGGGGGCAAAATACATGATTGGTTAGATTTTCTTGAGTCCTAACTGCTGAGTCTCAGAACATTTATCCATATGATCAGCAGGTGGAGAGAAGGGATAAACACTCATCTGGGAGTTATACTTCTAGTCTTTTCTCTGTCAAGATAGTAAAGACAGACTTAATGATGTAAAATATAAAAACAACAAACAAGTACAGTATTTACAGGAGTCTTGATTTCTTCATGTGTTAAGAAAAGACCTCTAAGCTTTACATTTCCCAGAAGCCTTTTAATTATGCTTTTCCATCATGCTAGATCTTGATTTCTTTTTTTTTTTTTTTTTTTGAGAGAGAGAGAGAGAGAGAGAGAGAGAGAGAGATCAAGCGGGGAAGAGGGACAGAGTCTTAAACAGGCTGCTCACTCAGTGCAGAGCCCGATTCAGTATTGGACCATGACCCTGGGATCATGACCTGAGCTGAAATCAAGAGTCAGATGCTCAACCAACTGACCTACCTAGGTGCCCCTAGATCTTGATTTCTTATAGAAATTTTCCATTTATAAAATTCTTTTACAGCCATCATTTAATTTGTTGAAATAACAACATAAGTATTAACTATGTTGTGATTCATAATATTTAAGTTGGATTCTTTGAAGAAAGTTGCAATCCTTTCGATGCTTGGGATTCTCTAAGAGACAAATCGCCTCTCCCCCAGTCAAGAGGTGGAGACCACATCCCATCCTCTTGAATCTGGTCTGGTCTTATGACTTGCTTTGGCCACTAGAATGTCATGACTGTGCTAGCTCTGGGTCCAGGCCTAAAGAAGCCTGGAAACTTCTACTTTTACACTCTTTGATTCAGGTGTAACATAAGGAAGTCCAGACAAGACTCGTGACATTAGAAGCCATATGGAAAAAGTCTTGAAGGATGAGAGGCCATTTTGAATATTCAACCCCAGCCAAGCTCCCACCTGAATGCAGCTGCATGAGTGATCCAGTCAAGAAGGACCCTAGCTAAGTAAGGCCTGCCCCAATCCCTGTCTCACAGAATGTGACAAACCATACATCATTCTTTTAAGCTATTGTGTTTGGGGATTTTGTGTTTCACAGCAACAGATAACTGAAACAGAACTTTGCTGGCAACTCAGAGAAATCCTCACTTTGGTGTCACTTATTTTATCTCCTTTTCCAGGGCCAAAAAAATACAGAGGCATGACTCTCCTACCAGACTGTTCAGTGCCCAAAATCTTTCCCCCCCCCCACCCAACCAGAAAGAATTTCAATTATAACCCAGTTACTAACTTCCCTCTCCAACTTATCTGCTTAGCTTCCCTGTGGAAGTTAGTGTAATGTTACTAGAGAGCTCAGGAACCCTACAGTGCTAGGCCAGGTCTCTGTTTTCCCAACTCTATCACAAGATAAGCAGAGTTTTACCTGCTTCTAATATGTGCAAAATTCAGTCAACTCACAAAAGTCAGTCAACTCAGTACAATCAACTCACAAAATGGCTAAACCACACCTGTGAATCCTTGTTTGTTTCCATGTAAGATACAGGTAGCTAACAGTTGGAACACTCAAATCTCCAGATTGTTCTTGGCTTGGCTAATACTGGGAAGGATAAAATCTGGAAAACATGTTATAGGATTCCAAGTACACTTTTGTCTTGATTCAGGTGGTTTCGTGTAAAAGTGTAAAACCCTTAGTACAGCTAGGCAGTGAGTAGGCCTTGAAGATGACTCACCACACCATCCATGTTTCCACCATGGTCTGCCTTTTGGCTTCCTGCTTCCGTGAGAGGAAAACTTTACTAGCCAGGCTGTTGACCAGTTACCCTGTGGGCACAAAGACTGTGGGATATTCCCTCACCCCTGCTAGCCACATAGCTTTGCCCTTTCCTTCTCATTATTTTCCACTGGAAAGTTCTGGTGGGAATATGTGAATAATTAGGGAATAATTAGAACATTGGTAAAGAGAGCCATTCATCCAATAAAAAACACCTTGT
The DNA here is from genome assembly GCF_018350175.1 of Felis catus. Classification (NCBI taxonomy): domain Eukaryota; kingdom Metazoa; phylum Chordata; class Mammalia; order Carnivora; family Felidae; genus Felis; species Felis catus. The sequence continues at coordinate 70,667,044 of NC_058379.1, read as the reverse complement.
CTAATTAAAAAACCTCAGAGTTAAATTAAAAGGTCCTCAGTTCAAGAAGCTCCACCCCAAACACATAAAAAGCCTGAACATTATGTTTGAACCAGCCCTGCAGTACAACACCCCACACCTCACCTACCCTTGTGTCCAAAAAGCTGCATTTTCCTTTCTTGAACATTTTAACTACATTCAAACAGTATGATTCACCTTGTAGTTTTATTGTAAAAGCACAACTTCAATGTTGCCAAATTACTTTCTAAAAGAGGTATTTCAATTTACACTGCTACCATTTTTACCAAAATCCTACCAAGACAGAAAATAATTATTTTAATACTTAAGACTGGTTCCAGAGGTGATAAATGATATTCACTTGTTTTAATTAGCTTTTTTAATATAGGCATGGGCACAATATTTACTTCAGAAGAATCATATCAGAGTCAAATTATCTAGACACTGACACCGTGAGTAATTAAGACCAAAAGAAATTGAGAGCCCTAAAATTTCCATACCTTTCCATTTAACGATTCTTAAACCTTATACAACTGGAAAGTTATCCACATGAAATCATTAAAAGGAAAAAGTTATGAGGGCAAAGAGGGCTGATAAAGCCAGCATTTAATTGCTCAGTAAGTGCAGTTAAAATGCGAACAAGTCCCTTTTCGCTAAGTTCTTTGACATATGGCAGGAATCCTAAATTGACTATTCTAGCTAGTGGGCAACTGTAATAATACCAGACAGAGATAAGGGAGCCGTGTGAGTATTTTTGGAATCCCAACTCATGAGAGCAGATGAGATTACACAAAAGATTACAGAGATGGAGCAAGCCCAGGATTAAGTCAGCACTAGCAATAACACAGTGTGAACTGTCTTTTAAAAGATGCTGAAAGACCAGAGAGAGGCCGGCAAACAGGGCCAGGAGAGCATAGGACCCTCTGAGCCCCAGGGGAAGGGATCTGAGAGAAGGTTGGAGGCAGGGAAGACGGCCCAGCCTTCGCAAGCAGTGAGGGGCTTGGAGAGGAAGAGGAAGCTTTGGGACCTGGGTGTGCAGGGGCAGGTACTGACAGGGAGACGTGGGAGGTGACACAGTAATCGGAAGGCAGGGTTGGAGAATGCAGAACAACACATTACCCCATCCTCAAATAATCTATAATGACTTGGAAGCAAATCAGTGGCATGCCAGGCTCCAGGATTCATGGCGTCAAGACTTATGAAGAGGCAGAGGGGCAGAAGCTCAGTGGGCACACTAGTGTTCAAGGGAGTTGGAAAGCGAGTTGGGTGCAAATGGGATGGCAGAGGATAAAGTGAGATGAAACTCCAGACCAGATGGCAGGGCTTGGGTGCTGCTCCCACTCTCCTGGTGCCAGCTTTAGCGAGGGGGCAACCTCCCCCTGCTGGAGAGAGTAGAGAGAGAACCATCTCTAAGACCACTCCTGGCTCCAAAGATCTGGGTTCTAGGACAGGAGAGCTGTATGTAAAGAGAGCTGAAAGGGGGGTTGCCTAGGCAAACAAATACATAAGCTTGTGTCCTTTGCTTTTTTTTTTTAAGAGATACTAAAGAATAACTCAAACTACCACTTAAATTGCCCCCGTATCAACCACTATAGCTGTAGAAGTATTCCTTTCTTTCCCATCTGCACGTCTAGGGTACCAATGACAAAGATGATGCCATTGAAGAGAATTGTAAACTAACCTATGCTCTACATCAGAGGTTGCAAACTAGGGCCCATGGGCCACATCCACCTACCACCTGTTTTTTGTAAATCAAGTTTCATGGAATACGGCGACGCCCATTCATTCCATATTGTCTGTGGCTGCTTTCCTGAAACAAAGGCAAAGGTGACTGCAACCAAAACAGTATGGCCCAAAAAACCAGAATATTTACTATGTGGCCATTTTCAGGAAAAGTTTGTCAAGTCCAGCTCTAAAGACATGGTTCTTGATGCTGCCTACACATTGGAATCATGTGGAGAACTTTAAAAAATACTGATGGCTGGGGGCACCTGGGTGGCTCAGTCAGTTGAGCATCGGACTCTTGGTTTTGGCTCAGGTCACAGTCTCACGGTTCGTGGAATTGAGCCCTGCACGGGGCTCTGCACTGAAAGTGTGGAGCCTACTTGGGATTCTCTGTCTCTCACTCACTCTGTCCCTCTCCCCCCAACCCATCTCAAAATAAAAAAATTAAATTAAAAAAAATACTGATGGCTGAGACTCTCCCCAGAGATTGTGTTCAACTGATTTGAGGAATAACCTGGGCATCAGGGTTTTTAAAAGGTGCCCCCACCCCATGATTCTAATGTGCAGCCAGAGTTGAAAAATCATTGCTGTGGGTTCCCTGAGGCTGAACCTATCAGATCTTCAGAAGGCAACATACCCACATCACATCTTAGTTCCCTGTGGAAACCAGTTAAAAGCTACTATTAGGATTTATCTCTCTGTTTTCACCAAAAAATGATATCACAGTGTCCACTTAAAGAGCATTTCCCTCTCTTTTGAGCAACAAAAGCCAGGCATTGACTATTCTGTTTCTCAATGGCTCTGATAAAAGGACCCATTCAATAAAATCTTTCTAAACTTCAGTGTCAAGGGGAAAAAGTGACTCCAGATAAATTTGTAAACTTCCTTTTACTGAACAGCTAGAGCTGTAAATACCAAAGACCTTCATGTTTTATCTTCACTGCCAGAAAGTGAATATGGTCCTTGATGGAAGGAACTAGAATCAGTCGAGGTGCCTGGAACATCTGTGTCTTTCAGTCTTTTATTGTTTTTTGTTTTAGCCTTATTTTTCATTGTTCTCTTTGTTTTATCATTGATCAATTACTTAGGTCCTTCTTTAAAAGAAGATAAAAATTAGTAAATGCAGATATATATGTATATATATTTATTTACTTCATATATATATTTACTTCATAAATATATATTTACTTCATAAATACACATATATATTTACTTCATAAAAATGTGGTGGCTTTATAATATGTCTGCGAATTTTTTATACTCTTGCCATGGAGAAGTGGAATCTATGTTCTTTCCCCTTGAACCTGAGCCAACTTTAATGGCTGGTCTACTAATATGTTAATGAAGCCACATGACTTCCAGGGCTAAGTTACAAAAGATGATGCTATTTTCATTTCATTTGCTGAAAATATGTTAGAATTCAGAGCCACCATATAAAGAAGTCCTACCGCCCTCAGGCCGCCATGCTAGTTACAAACCCAAATGGCCCATGCAGAGAGACTACATGGAGAGAGAGGTATCTGGCCACCCCCATATTCCAGTTTCCTGCGTTTCCAACTTCAGCCCTGTCTGGCAACAACCAGCTGGGACCCTTGAATTAGAAGTGCCTAACCATTCACTTTTCAAATTGCTGACCCACAGAGACCATACAAGATAATAAAATAACTGTTGTTAAGCCACTATACTTGAGCATGGCATTATTAGGCTGTAATAGATAACAATAAGTATATCCACATTAACAGTAACATTTGTAATGACCTCTAATAAAGGAGCCTTCTTAGGTCCCCTTGTAACCTGATCTGTTGTCACAAAGTATTGGATGGTGAGAAAGCTTATCCATTCAGGAAAGAAGCAACACTGGATACTAAAATCATTAGTGAAAGGTTAATAGGTGACTGGAGAGTATCACCCATAGCTTATTTGTTAATGACCAAAGGGAATCTCTTCCTTCACAATGGACAGATCTGGCTTTCAACATCTTTAACAGATAACCAGTGTGGCATCACCAATGGTGGGACAGATGGTCAGACATTCCCCTTCCTCCTGAATGGGAAACAATATGAAGTGCACAGCATCATCACCTATGAGGTACTGTCACCAAAAATGTTTAACTTGAATCTAACCTAGCCTTTAAAGGTAACCCACGTTGTATAGGAATTACAGGGAAGAGAGAAACCAGATAAATAACACTATGAGGGAACCATCAGATAAATCTGGAATGTGGGACAGTTTACAAAATATCTGGCCTAATTTCTTCATTAAAAAGAGAGAGAGGAGAGAGAGAGAAGGAGGGACTGTTCTAGATTACCTAAGGACATAACAATCCAATGCAGTATTATCTTTATATCCTGGCTCAAAAACATCTATAAATGACACTGTGAAGACAATTGGGAATAGTTCAATATAGGCAGATTATTAGTGATATTAAGAAAACAATGTTGGGAAGTCTGGGTGGCTCAGTTGGGTAAGCATCCAACTTCGGCTCAGTTGGATGAGTTCATGATCTCACAGTTCATGGGTTCAAGCCCCGTATCAGGCTCTGTACTGACAGCCCAGAGCCTGGAGCCTGCTTCAGATTCTCTGTCTCCCTCTCTCTATGCCCCTCCCACACTCTCACTCTGTCTCTCTGTCTCTCAAAAATAAATAAACATTTAAAAAATTTTTAAAAACAAGAAAAAAAAAAGAAAACAGTGTCAGTTTGGTTATATGAGAATGACATTGTGGGTATATGTGGGAAAATACCCTCCTTTGGAGATGCGTGATAGGGGTAATGCATTATAATATCCATAATTTACTTTTAAATGGTTCCTCAACAACAACAACAACAACAACAACAACAACAACAAAATGAGATGGATGAAGCAAATATAGAGAAATGTTAATAATAATTATATCTGCATGGTAGATTCATGTTTATTGTATTCTTTCAACTTGTCTGTATGTTTGAAATTTTTCATAATAGAATGTCTCAAAGGATTAAAATCTTGTTGAGAGCCATCTTTTTGAAAGCTCATCCAGCTATTCTAACTTATGTGGCTCCTGCTAGAGTTCAAGTATATACTCCCTGAACAGAAAAACAACTGAGACCCACTGGCCCAGTAGCACCTCTTCTACAGGCTAATTTGGTTGACAGGAGCAGACACGCCCCTCTTCCTCAAACTTGGTTGAGAAAAGAAAGAAAAGTGAGCATTACTATTGGGCTCAAATGACCTCATGAGGTCTCCAGGACAGGAACAGAGGAGACCCAGTACTGGGGAAAAGGGATTCGCTCAAGAGAGCTCAGATAGAGAATATTTCCAGAATGAGTGTAGCTCCGAGGACAGATTCCCATCATCCCTCTGCCAGAAGCATGATCCTCCTTTCTCTGGCTCATTCTCCTTCTCTCCCCATCCTGTGCATTTCTGCTTCTCTCTGCCATCACAGCCTCCCTGGCTCTGACTCTGCTTGCAGGATCTTTCAGCGGCAGCATCCACATCCAACTGGCAATCATCCTCTGCGTTTCTTAGTTCTGATTCACCAGAGCAAGAACCAGATTGGCTCCGTTCATCACTGTACACCCTTTGATCAATCCAATCAGCCATGGCCAGAGAAATTGGATCAAGTGATTAAAAAAAATTTTTTTTAATGGCTGCTGAGGCATCAAAGGCTTTAGATAGGTAAATTCCCTGTACAGAGTTGCAGACAGGGCAGACGATGATAGCATCTCCTAAACATCCTCTTCTCCGTCCAACAGAGATTATTCTGAGCAGCAGGGAGATTTTCACAAGGATCTAAAGAAAATATTCATGGGTTTCTACACCTCTCCACAGGATCACTGTGTCCCACGAGATCCTTATCATCCCAGCTCATTAACATAAAGCATAGATGTCTCAGAACACAGGCTTTACCTGTCATTTTCTTCCTAATTGAACACATACCTGAAAATAGATGAAGCGAGGAGATCAATCCTCTGCCTGGGTTTAAATTACTCAAATTAATAATGGATTTTGAATGAGATCTAGAATTACCCTTATTTACTGGTTTTATTTGCCCAGTAAAAATGTATTGAGTGAATGTCTGTGGTGTTCACCACACTTTGCTAAAGGAACACAGGGACACACATAAAAAGAAGACAGAGCTTCGATACATAAGCATAAGACAGTGTCATTGGGTGAGATGATATATACACTCCAGAAAACATAAATAACAAAGTAATTTCACAACATGAGAGCTGCCACAGGTCAATATATGCTAAGTGTAAAGTGAGGTCAGGTAAGCTGGAAAATTCAGATAAAAAGCTTTCTGGAAGGAGTTTGGCCTCAAAAGACACACTTCAAGGTGGAGAGAACAACAAGTAAGATGGAAGAAATGTGTCAGGCAAGTCTGGAAAACATACAGGACATAAATGTGATTAGAGAAGAGGATTTTATTGAAGGCAAGTGGGAGGTCATTTTGAAGAGGTAGACAGAGACCAGGTTGCAAGAGAAGGACCCTGAACGCCAAGATGGCGAGCTCCGTCTTATGAGTAAGGATTTGGAGTCCGGAAGGGACAGGATGAGATCAGTGTTTTAGGAAGTGCTGGTGTCAGGGGCGGGTTGAGAGGCCAGAGATCTTTGCAATTTACAAAGCTTCCTCACATATGAGTCATCTAATTCTCTCCTGGCAAATGGTTTCTTAGGAGGCTCTTAGAGGCTGGTGCAGGGCAACATTCAGAAGTCGACATGGACTAGAGTTAAAGCAATTTTAAAAAGTCAACTCCCGGCGCCATAATGGTCAGACAGATCAATGAAGCAGAATGGAACATCTGGAAACAGACCCAAATATTTATATTTGTATTTGCATAGGAATTTAATATTTTATCAAGTGGCATTTTAAATCCATGAAGGAAAGAGAACAATTTAATAAGTGGTTTTAAGACAACTGGCTAACGACTTAGGAAAAAAAAAACAAAACTGGCTGAGATTCTTGCCTTACAACTTACATCACAAATTTTTTTTTGAGTGGATAAAGCTGTAGATCTCAAATTCTGGCGTAGATTTCATCCCCTGGAGAGTTTGGTATAAGGGAGAGTCCCAGAGATTCTGGTTCACTGGTTCTTAGGTGAAACTGTGGTCTATGGGCCATCCTTCGACAAACACTTGTTTGAAGACTTAAATATAAAAGATGAAACTCTAAGAAATCACTTAAGAACCAACAAATATTTATATAATATTTAGGAGAGATGCAGGATATCAAAAAATTGACTGAAAAACCATAAACACCTTTATATTATATTTACATCAATAAAGAGATCTGTTCCCCCTGAAAAGATGGAATAGACGTACTTTTACTCTTCCTCCCATGAGTACAGCTGAAAACTCTGGGAATTATATATAAAACAAGTATAGGAAGACTCTGAAAGATGGAGAGCAAAAGGCATCTTGGGGACCTTGGGACGTACAGTAGGCTCCCTGAGTTTCCTTTCTGCTTCCTGTATCCCAGACAACGTGGTGGTGGAGAATGCAACAGTCCCGAAACATCCATGGGTGCAGACAAAAAGGCCAGAGAAAAAGCCTGCTCCCTCTAAGCAAAGGACCAGGAAAGGGGCAACCTACCGAGCCACACACTTGTAGACACCAGCTGCTCTATTCTTGTCAAACACCACAGAAAAACCTGCACCCTTACCTCTGTCAGCAAAGGCCGGACGGAGAGCCTACACCTCCACCCCCACCTGAAGGAGGCAGGGTCCTTTCTCCCTCCTTCCTGTGTGGTGTCAGAGGAGGCCTGATGGAGGGTGAGCCTAGCTGTGATGACACAATCAGCTGTCCCTGCACAACGTCACTGGAGGACATGCAGGAAGCAGTAGCAAGGCCCCCTGCCCCTCTCAGCAAGGACATAATCAGTGGGAACCCCCACCCATAATCAGTAACAAGGGGCCTCTCGTTCCACGCACCAGCAAAGGCCAGTGGGAAGCCGGCCTTGAACCATACCTGGCGGTAATGGCACAGATCTCCTCTTCCCTGCCAGAGCTGTGTCAAAAGCAAAAGAAAAACAAAAACAAAAAAACAAAAAACGCAACCTGCTGCAATAATAGATTTAAATAAGATCCAGGGTCTCATAACATAAAGTATCCAAAATATCCAGGTTTTAATGGAAAACCACGCATGCTAATAAGAACTGGGCAGATCTCAACTTGAATGAGAAGAGAAGGTCAACAGATACTGTTTTCAGCAAGATGGAAGAACAGGAGTTCCCTGCCCTCGCCCCTGCCCTCCCACAGAAACACTCATCTGACAAGCATCCAAAGACAAAAATACCTTGATGGGAGCTCCTGAGTCCAAATGAGACTTTCCAGCACCAGGCAGAGCACAAAATCCAAGAATATTGCAATGAAAAAAGTTAAAAAGAACAGTCTGACTTTACCCACATCATCCCTCCATGAGCCAGCACTATTCAGCACCAAGAGAGACCCCCTTGGCCTACAATTTCTCCCAAGGGGCAAAGACAGCATGATGTGGGCATCTGACTTCGCCAGCCTTTAGGGCTGCCCACAAGGCCCGCCGCGGTCTCCCCTCACCCAGAGCCCTGAGGGACTCAGCACAGCCTGCTGTCTAGGGGCAGCTAAGGAAAAAAGAAAAAGGGAGGGGGCTTCTAGCAACCAGTGCACAGATTCCAACAACCGATGCCACCTGCAACAAACACATTCTTCTCTAGCATGGAAGGAACATTTCCAGGCTAAATCACATGCTGGATCACAAAATAAGGCTTGACAAATCTGAAGATTATTATCATGTAAAGTATGCTTTCTAACCATGTTGGACTGAAAGTAGAAATCAAGAATATAAGGAAAATGGGAAAATTCACAAATATATGGAAATCAAACAGCTCACTATTATTATTATTATTATTATTATTATTATTTTAGAGAAAGAGAGCATGAGCAGGGGAAAAGGGCAGAAGAAGGGAGGGAGAGAGGGAGAGAGGGAGACAGAGGGAGAGAACTTAAGCAGACTCCACACTCAGCACAGAGCATAAGGCAAGGCTCAAACACATGACCCTGGGATCATGACCTGAGCCAAAATCAAGAGATAGATGCTCAACCAACTGAGCTACCCAGGCACCCCTAAACAGCACACTCTTTCTTTTTTTAATTTTTTAAAGTTTATTTATTTTTGAGACAGAAACAGAGAGAATGAGCAGGGGAAGGGCAGAGAGAGAGGGAGAGAGAGAATCCCAAGCAGGCTCTGCACTGTCAGCACAGAGCCCGATGTGGGGCTTGAACTCACAAACCATGAGATCATGACCTGAGCCCAAACCAAGAGTCAGACATTTAACCAACTGAGCCACTCAGGCGCCCTCTTAACTCTTAAGTGAACATCGGGTCAAAGAAAAACTCAAAAGGGAATTTTTTAAATACCTCAAGGACAACTAAAACGATCACCATGGATTAGCTGGTGCGTCCTACCTCCAATGACAAGCGTCCTCATAAGAGACAGAAGAGAGCACAAGAACACAGAGGAAGAGAAGGGCATGCACAGGCAGAGGCAGGATTGGAGCAATGTGGCCACAAGCCAGACAGTACCTGGAATCACCAGAAAATGGAAGAGACAAGGAGAAACTCTCCCCTAGAGACTTCAAAGGGAGCATGGCCCTGACAAAAACTTAATTTCAGATTTCTGACCTCCAAAATGGTGAGGGAATTAATTTCTATGGTCTGAAGCCACCACGTTTGGGGTAATGTATTGCAGGAGCCACAGGAAACCGATGAGGATGCCAACACCAAGGTGTCACAGGTGGTAGAATTATCAGACAAGGATTTTTAAAGCAACCCTCATATAAATGCTTCATTGAGCAATTACAAATATGTTTGAAACAAAGGAAAAAATGAAAGGGTCTGCAAAGAAGTGGAGGTATAAACAAGAACCAAATCGAAATTTTAGAAGTAAAAATCACAATAACCAAAATTTTAAAAATACGAAGGATGAGCTTAGCAGCAGAATGAAGATGACAAAAGAATAAGTGAACTTGAAAGTAAAATGATAGAAATAACCCAACAGAGAAAAAAAATGGATTGAAAAAAAGAATGAACAGAGAGAGCCCCAGGGACCTATGGTACTATTATAAAAGATCTAACATTTGTGTCATTGGAGTACCAGAAAGAGAGGAGAAAGAGGGTGGAACTAAATACCATCGAAAACTTAAAAACAATCTCAGGGCACCTGGATGGCTCAGTGGTTGGGCATCAGACTCCTGATTTCGGCTCAGGTCATGATCTCACAGTCGTGGGATTGAGCCCAGATGCGCCAAGCATGGAGCCTGCTTGGGATTCATTCTCTCCCTCTCTCTCTGCCCCTCCCCGTGTATGTGTGTGTGTGTGTGTGTGTGTGTGTGTGTATTCACGCATGCACGCTCTCTCTCTCTCAAAAGAAATAAACATTTAAAAAACTGTAAAAACAAACAGGAAAAAGTATTTCCTACATATTATAGACCAAGAGTTACAATACCTGTGCAAGGTCTATTTTAGGCTCCCTCTCCACCCACATTCTCTTCTAGGGGATCATTCCTGCCCACAGGTTCTGTTTTGCAGCCAATTCTGATGGGATAAGGGTGGCCACCCGGTCCTAGGGTAACTTATTCATAGGTTACCAGTGGTGTGTGACAAAAAAAGAGGTAGGTGACAATTATCTGCTGAATCAAACATTTTCTCTTTAAACTGGTGCTGTAAACCACAGCTTTTAAAAGTGTAAGCATCACACGGAGTTGCACGTAAGAAGAGCTCTCAGAAAAGCAGAGAAATTCAAAGACGTCTTCAATATATGCAGCTTCCAGGTCCCCCTTGGATGGTTTTCCTGGATTAATGCTACCTGTTCCCCACCTTAAGCACCAGGTTATGGTTCAGCAATCTCTCTTCACCCTCATTAAAAGCAAGAAAAACTGATGCGTTTGGGTCTTTAAGTGTTAGCAGGAATCCCCTCTCTTTCCTAGGGGAATCCACAGTTTAATTTTTAACTCCTTTTAGTTCCCAAGCAAAAGAAAGGTAGGAAGGTGCTTTGAAGAAAATAGCCCTTTCAGTCCTTCTGAAATCCTGCCAGTAGAGGGTCACCGATGGACATCGTGGAGTAAATGAGATGTTAGGAAACCCTACTCTCAGGACAGGCTACATACACTGCAGGGCCCAGTACAAAATAAAAATGCAGAGCTCCTTATTCAGAAATTGAGAATTTCAAGACTGCAACAGCAGAGTGTAAAAACCAAGCAAGGGTTGCAGGCCATGAAGCTGGCCCTGCCCACACTGCACTTTTTTACCGCCATGGCCTGGGCCCCCAGCTTAGGCCCAGAGCTGCACCATGGGCTGTCCTTTCCTTGGAGCTCAGACCCACATCGTCCCCGACCTTCCTTCCCTCTGCTTTACAACAACGCACCCACTCAACTTTCCACCTTCTCCAGCAATCCTGGCTGCACACAAGAAAGTACCTTCCCTCTCCTGTCCCCGAAGTGTATAAACCCTTTTCATGTTAGGGGTCACTCTTAATTTCTGTGCTGCAACAAATAAGGGGTAACAAAGATAACACAAGGAATGTGTCGCTTACAAAAGTTCTCATCATCGGGATCTCCAGGCTCCGGGTCCAGATTCCCTTCTCAGATGTGTCAACTGAGATGCCACCAGTTTGTATTCCTGGAAGTGGAGTTCACAAAACATCCCCACTCTGAGCGAAGGCCATCTCGAAGGCAGTGGAAGGGGTTCAGAAGAAGCGTCCCCAAAACATGCAACTTTGGCATGTGGATTATTTTGAGCTAAACGCAATCAAGGCCCAAAAGACTCAAGAAGAGCTTTTTACCTCCCGCTTAACTGCCTCTAAGAATTTAGATAGAGGGCCTGGCCCAGGAAGAGAGCTATAACTGGAGATCACTACAAAGAGTGTGGTCTAGGTGTGGTAAGCTGGGAAGTGTTCAGCAGGGTCTATCTGCTCAAATTCCTCTCTGTGTCCCATTGTCTCTGCATAGCAAACATTTGTTTACCAAACATTCATTCCTCCCATCTTCCTGTGAGTTGTCTTCCTTCCCTTTACAGCCCTAGACCTCTTCCCCCTTCTTAGCTCAGGGTGGCATGTAAGCATCATTTGCCTATCTCTGGGCCTCTGTCTTTGTAGGGCTCCCATACGTACAAAATTAAATTTGCTTTTCTCCTATTGATCTTTCTTATGTCAATATAATTAATAGACGAGCCAAAGGAACCCAGAAGGGTAGAGGAAAAAATATTCTTCCCCTACACAGTGTTGCACGGTGATTACAGAATGGGATCCAGAGCAAGGAAAACCTGGCTATGAATACTAGTTCCACCATTTAGGACCTATCTGACTTTGGGCAAGTTACTGACTTAGCTTCCCCAAGCCTCAGTCTCCTAGTCTTCGGTGTGAGGCTAATGGCACACCGAGCTGGGAGGTACAGACCAAAGCCTGAGACTCACTTTGAGAAGGATACAGCTAAAACCACAGACCCTGGCAGAATCAACCTCTCAAAACCTCCCCACCCAGGAGTCTCAAGAATTTCCATAGTTTCTGGTGACTGAGACAAATGATGAAGAGCAATAACACATGACTTTAGGATAACCATCCTAAAGGTTGCCATCAGAAGCACCGATACAGCCTCCTATGTCAGGTGCTTGGCCAGGAGCCAGGACCAGGGTGCTCAAAGAGAGCAGTTAATACAAATTTCAGAATTGTAGATAAATACTATAAAGACCTAAAGACCTATAAATACTATAGGTCTGCAGGTCCCCCATGGCACTAGGTCCTGCAACATCTGGGTGAAAACCAATATTGGGTTTCTCATGGCGACAAAGCTACTGCAAGTCCTTCCTCTTAGGACCTGGGGAGCCAGGAGTGCCAACAGGTGTTGCAGTAGCAAGAGCAAAGAGGGACCCTTGGTTTTAGAATGTCCCCATACTATTTGTTTAGCCTGTGTTCTCCACCATTGCCTGACAACCCAGAGAAGAGCAGGAGATAAAGGCTGGCTTGCTGAGAGCTCATCTGGAAAGCAATCCAAGGGGCAGGCTTGAGGGACAGAGAGAATGGAAAAGCAGAGGACATCATTGAGTTGCTCCATCTCACTAAGTCCCTCTGGGGAGGCTTATGAAATACATCTCAGAAGAGTCTGCCTGGCTAATGCATCTGTCTATTGATGCTTGTCCCTGTTGGTCAGGGTCAGCCACATGAGCATTAATTCCTGCACTTATGAATTGAGCTTGTCATCCCAAGCCCCAGTGTCAGGGAAGTCTCAAGGTAGGAAGTGACGGGTAGGAGGCTCAGGCCAAAAAGAGGCTTCCTCTCAATGCATGTACACAGAGCTGATTGAAGTCTGCTTAAAACCAGTCACTACAATAGGGGCTGATGTAAGATGTGGGGCCCAAGGACTTGCAGTGTCCAAAACAATACCCATCCAGGAAGGTTTCTATGGAGATGAAAAGGGAAAGGGGAAATGGAAATTCACTTAGCCCTGAACCTAGCCCATAGCAAGTGTACAAAGAATATTGGCGGTTATTGTCATAAGTGGTATCATTACTCAGATCCTTTCCCCTTCAAGTCTGAAGATATGACCCTCAGAAAAGCAGGTGTCTCTTTTTCTCTTCTGGACAGTTTATATCGTGGAGCACCTCCAGATTTCATGACATCCACGACCCTGGACTGCTCTGAAATGACCCCCGGGACATGTCCCTGCAGGGTGATGGTTCTCGTTGTTACTCCCCCACAGAAAGCCCTATTTGAAAACAACCAAAAGAGCACAAAACATATGTGCAGTTGAGGAGCTGGCTCAGAAGTATTTGGACGTTTTTTTACCCCTTTCTATCCTCTCTCAAGAAGGCAGCTATTCAAACAATGAGATCATAATTACACAAAGATTTCTCAGGTCTAAATGCAAAGTAAAATAAATAACACTCTGACTTGGGACCCAAAAGGGTATCCAGGGGAAAAATGAGAAAGCTGACCAGCCCATAAGACCAAGAAAGGCTTCCAAGATGCAGCTTGAAAACCACAGGAGGCATAGTGATCATTCCTGACACTGTTACTCTGATGTGAAGGACTCATGTAAGGCATTTGATTTGAATTCAAAGTCAATAAAAACTTTAAGCACAAAAAAGAGCTCCAATCCTAGCCAGATAATTTATCCTCAAAACCCTTGGAATGCTCAGCCTTTTCATTGCTCATTCGCTTTCCCCAGAGCAACCCCCTTACTTTTTCCCTGTGGCATGTAAAACAGCAATTAATAGGAGCATATGAGGAATGGAGTGTTCTAGTTAATTGAATTTTCTAGTTAAAGAGAGGCTAGCTCTAACAACCCATTCCATCCCGTAATGTTTCTGAAACATCTGAGTCCAGTTTCATACATTACAAAGTGGATTCTAGAGGACAGAATGGAATCTTTGTTTTAGGATTTGGTTTTATCTAGATTTTAGTCCTTCTCCGTTCTGGACACTTAAGAGAAGTGGTGTGGTATGTAGGAGGTGGGGCTGTTTGAGGCAAAATTAAATTCAAATCCCTAGCCTGTCACTTACTAGTTAAGTGATATGACCCAACTTATTAACCTCTCTCAGCCTCCCTTTTTTTTATCATTTGTGAAATGGGGGTAATAATACCTACATCACACAGGTTCCTTGTGTCTGATACCTGTGAGACACTCAGTAAATGACAGCATCATGATTTTCCTCAGGGCTCATTGCTTGGGGTTACAGAAGAAGATAAAGAAGTTTTGGGAGATGTTGAATCCGTTTTGATGCCAAGAGGCCCTGTAGGAGTTTCTTTACAAACAAAACAAAACAGAAACAAAAAAAGTTCTTTGATATCTGCCTATTTTCCTTACCTGCCTCTTTCTAAAAAAAAAAAAAAAAAAAAAAGAGAAAGAGAGAGAGAGAGAACAGAGAAAAACATACTCTTCTTAACGGGTCTCGCGAATTCATGAATCCATATGTCTTAAGCGTCTATCAGCTTACACTCTGTCTACTACACCTTATCTGTAAAGGAACAGAACACCTCCTGCAGTCGTAGTGCCAGAAGGCAGATTCCAGTCCATCGGCACTTATGAGACACCACAAGGCCCTACCTGCTCAAACATACCATCCCCAAAACCTGTCACATGACTTAAATTTCTCCTGTCAAAGTTATCCCTTTGGGTTAAGGCTTTACGGAAGGTTCCATTGGTTGCCAAAGAGAAAAAAATCTCTTCTTTCAAGAGATTTGCTCAAGAATTAGTTTACCAGATTGACTAGCATTCAGAAGTCCTGGCGGCCTGGTGTCAGCCTACATTTTGGCTGACATTTTGGCCTACATTTTGTCTAAGGTACCCTCATTTATAGCCATGGCTTGGATCACCAACCTCAACTCCAGCCCAAGTCGGTCCTCCAAACATCACATCCAGACATTCGATAGCTTAACATCTTCAGTCAGATGTCTTAAAAGTACTTCATGACAATCAGGCCCACACTACTTCCACACCTATCCTGCTCCAAGATTCCCTATCTTAGTGACTGGCACCACTGACCACCCAATTAATGAAGCCAGAGACCTGAGATACATACTTTATTAATACCTTTCTTTCATTTCCAAAGCACTAAGTTCTGTTGATTTTACCTTCTAAGGATCTCTTGAATCCATCCACCACTCTGAATCTCCACTCTCACTCCTTAATCCAACCCAATATCATGTTCTGCCTAAATATGCACTGTCTAAATGATATCCCCTAAAGTCTGCTCTCCACTGGAGTCAAACCTCGTTCTTACAAGAAACTGGATTGGGGCACATGGGTGGCTCAGTTGGTTAAGCGTCCAACTCTTGATTTTGGCTCAGGCCATGATCTCATGGTTTGTGAGATTCAGCCCATCAGGCTCTGTGCTGACAGCATGGAGCCTGCTTAGGATTCTCTCTCTCCTTCTCTCTCTGCCCCCGCCCCCCTCAAAGAAATTAGATTAATCCACATCTTTTCTCAATTCAGGTCATTCTATGGCTTCCCACTGTTGCTAAGATAAAGTACAAAATCCTCAACATGGCACATTAGGCCCTACAGGATGGGGATTCCACCTGCCTCCCCAGCCATATATCTCACTACTCCTCCCCTCCTTTCCCTGAGCCACTCTTGCCATCTTCCAGTTTCACACACACACCCTCCCACTTCAAGGCTGTTGTCATTGTTTGAAATGCTTTCTTCAATCCCATTCCTCTTTGTATAGCTAATTCCTAATCAAGCCCCCAATTTTAGCTCAAACAGTATTTCTTTAGAAAGTCTTCCATGAGCCCCAAAGATGATCAGGGATTCAGTGAGGGAAGTAGGGTACACAACCATTGGAGGATATATATTAGAATTGACTGGAGAATTTTTCAAAATATATTTTCAAAATATATGTGCCTCCTGACTCGGCCCTAAGCTTTCATTCCCTCTCTCTCTCTCTCTGTCTGTCTCTCTCTCTCTCACACACACACACATATGCACACACATGTATACCACCTCTATTACCAGATTCTTATTCGATGCTTAAATATGCCCCAGTTAAGACACCATTGATTTGTATTATTATTAGCCATTATTATGAGTAGGAGTGCGTCATGAGCCTCAGAAGCATGGGAGTGGAAAAAAATTGAGAACTGCTCTTTTGCAAAAATGGAGATGGCCTGCAAGATGCCTTCCCACTACAGCTCTGTAATTCTCTGAGGTTCAAAGTAATATTCTAGGACCCAGTCAGTGCTCCCCTGGAAGTATAGGGCATCAACACACAGTAGAGCTGAAATTCCAGATAAATGACAGGATACCAGTTAAATCTGAATTTCAGATAAACAACAAATAGTTTTTTAGTGTTGGTATGTCCCATACAAAATTTAGGACATCCTTATACTAGAAAGTTTTTTGATATTTATCTCAAATTCCGATTTAGCTAGGATCCTATATTTTTATTTGCTACATCTGACAATGCTACATGGGGCAAATCTTTGATAAGTGGGAGAAAGGTGGTGCTTAAATTCTTCTCCTTTCCCCAGGACTGCCCTCAGACCCGGTAGTTCATGCAGCATGATGTGTCCCATGAGATCAAGCAACCAGCAGCCCAGGACAGCAAGCAGTGGCCAACATTCACACATCAGCTCTCTTCCTTTCCTGACTCGCCGCCCTTCTCCCTAATCTTGCTTCCCTAGCGGCAAACCCGTAAGCACCTTTGGCTTCTATCTAAGCTTCAGTCTTAGGCTCTGCTTCCTGGGAAACCCTGTCCGTTGAGAGACAATGGGAAAATAAACTGTGGTTTCTTCATAGGATGGAATCCTATATAAGGCTTCAGGTATATAAACTAGATTTACATGTATTAACATGGATGGATTTTGAAATCGATGTTAAGTAAAAATAGCAAATTGCCAAAGGAACATGCGGTATTTTACTATTAATATCCTTTGTAACATATAGAATACTTATATTATCTATGGAATATATAAAATGTAGAATGCAAAATCATGGATGAGAACAAAACAAACAAACTTGAGGTTGTTGGTTATCCCTGGTGAGGGAAAGAGGTAGAAGGGACAAGGATGCTGCGTGTAGAAAGATTTTACGATTTTATCTTAAAAGTTCCGAAAAAGATTTTAAAAAAAGAAAGACTGCAAGATCTTGTCCCTTAAAAAAATCCATTGGAAGCAAATGCTGCAAACTGTGACTATCTGTGAAGTGTAAATGATGGGTCTATGTATATGCTTCCCTGTATTTTTCCGTCTAGTCGGCATTTCATAATCCTTAAAAACCTTATTACATTTAAAATCAGCTGCTTCTAGCTTAACAAAGGACAAAGCAAATAGAAATTGATCTCAGCAACACTACAGAAGACAAAAGAAACGGTAAGACACCAGAGTTAAATTGCCCAGAGAGAACGTGGCGTCTCTCTATTCATCTCTCACCCAGCATCCACGCCTCTCCAGCGTAAGGCATTGCAATAGGCATTTTGGAAGAGACGATTATATGTAAAAACAGCCTAGTACCAAAAAGTTGAAAATCCAGGTCCTATTTACAAAGAATTGTATTCTAAATATTTATTTGTAAGTCTGTTGGTCAGAATTGAAGCCTCAAGGAAGATTTCCCTGCAGAGAAAAAAAAAATTGCTATCAACTGTGGTTAAATTCTTAAGTTAGCCCTCAAAAGGCCTATTTGTTCCATAATATGAAATTATTGAGTTCCAGGGGTGGAAGGGATCTTAACGTAATTGAAATTCTGCACATTTGCAATGAAAAATAGTCGAAAACAACAAGTTTCGAAACTGGTAATGAAACAGCACAGAAAAACAATAGAGTTGAATAAGAAATAGCTTTTTTCATTATCTTGAATGCTGAAGTTTGAGGACAAGAAGAACTAATTAAAAACAGGTTGGAAAGCAAAGGAAACTTGCAGAAACAGGGAGGGGGGAGTTGGGGGCATTCCAAGGACTTTCAAGGTTGATACCACGGGCTTTCTTGTCATTTAGACTTTCTACATTCACTTTAAACAACGAGCTGTTACTTCCCTTGATACCAAGTGATTATTGATGATCTTCTACACATTTTTCTACCATAATTAGGAATCTGTGATTCAATTAATTGAGACCAGAAGAGACAGTGTGTGCGTGTGCGTGCACGTACAGGTGTCTCTGTGTGTGTATGTATGTGTGTGTGTGTGTGTGTGTGTGTGTCTTAAAAAGATTGCTATAGGGGGTCTTAGCTAAATTCTGAGTGAAGAAGGGAAGGAAAAAGAATTAGCTGAAATGTATCAGGTTCGGCACAATCCTCCTAAGGGAAAAACAAATAAGAAACGAATGTAGATCATACATGCCCTGCACTAGCCACCAGGTACGTGACTGGCCAGAGACAGGATAGCTATGGTCCAAACAGAAACCAAGTACAAAATAAACACATGTTCCTCAAAAACTACACAGAATTACCACGTGACCCAGCAATTCCTCCTCTAGGCACATATACTCTAAAAAGCAGGATCTCGAAAAGGTATTTATAGCAGCATTATTTAAAAATGCCAAAAGGTAGAAGCAACACAAGTATCCACTCATGGATAAACAGAATGTGGTCTACACATACAACAAAGTATTATTCAGCCTTAAAAAGTAAGGAAATTTTAACCCATGCTACAACATGGATGAAACTTAAGGACATTACGCTATGTGAAATAAGCCAGTCACGAAGAGACAAATACTGTATGATTTCACTTACATGTGGTATCTATCGCAGTCAAACTCATAGAGACTGAAAATAGAATGGTGGTTGCCAAAGGCTAGGGGAGAGGGGAATGGGGAGCTATTGTTCGATGGGTCTAGAGTTTCAGTTTTGCAAGATGAGAAGACTTCTGGAGACGGATAGAGGTAGCGGTTGCCCAACAGTGTGAAGGTATTTAACACTACTGTAGTATACACTTAAGAATGGTTGAGATGGTAAATTTTATGTCATATGTATTTTACAACAATTAAACATAAATAAATAAGTACATAATAAAAATCAAATATGGGGAGATGCTGGTGGGGCAAATGGAGTGGCCTTGAGGAAGATGCAAAAAAGACCGAGAGCCGTAATAATGTCAGGTGTCTGCAGGGCAATCACCACTTCTACTAACATAGCACCTGGTGCTTTTTCTTCTTCACACTTATCACCACTGCAATCAGGTATTTGCATGGCAATGTTGTGAAGTCTCTTTCCTCTCAATCCCGAGGTCAATGAAGGTAGGAGCTACATCTGCTGTGCCCACCACTCCACCTCCCAGGCCATCATATCGACGGACACACCATGAGACTTAGCAATACTTGTGGAATGGATGAGTTTGTGGCCACAGAAGTAACCGTCCCTTAAAAGTCCAATTACAGTAAAAGAAAGAAATGTCAAGAAATAGAATGCAATGGAAAAATAAATGCTACAAATGATAAGACACCTGAATGCCAAGGTAAGCAACGTCACTGTGCCTTTGGAAGTTTGCACGGAGAAGGAGGAAGCTGACTTGAGTCCTGATCCTGTCCCTGTTCCACTTTGTGTGTGACACCCAGCTGGGCTGTGGACTCTTCACTGCTATTCTATGCTGAATATGACCCACTTGCCAATAATTAAATACAGATCATTGTACTTGCAAGGTCCTCTGATTTTATTTGCAAAGTTTCTCTTTTGTCCTGTGGGTCTGTGATTAAATAGGAGAAAACTAATGTGATTAATAGGACCTTAAAGTTCTGATTCCGCAAATCCCAATTTCTCTGAGCTGTACCTACTCCCTCTATAAAACTGGCATGGTTCTAACATTAAACTTTTTGGCACCCAGGTCTGATGAATTGCTAATAAAGTAAATAAAGCTCTTTATAAATTATATATAAATATATATATATAGTGAAAAAAATATATATATATAGTGAAAATAACACCTTGAATTTATACAACAGCTTCAAAAAGGGTGCTTCATTCACCCACCAAAAGAGAGAGAGGGAAATAAAAACTCTCTTTGGGTAACAAATGGATAAATACTAGTAGTATTATCTTTGACTACAGAATGAAAACAAGAAGCAAAGAAAGGTCAGGCAACTTGCCCAAGGTCACTCTGGAAGTCAGTGATGGAGTTGACAATAGAACCCAGGTTGCCAGGCTCCTGGCCCAATACATTTCTCTCCAGGCAATAAATTACAAGACTGGTTAGGTTTCTAGATTCTCCAGATGTTGCCATTCCCTCAATGTCCTTGTGCCGCCACCCAATGCTTTCACATTTTTTATGGAGTTAGATGAAAGTCTCCCTCCTCCTGACAGCTTTATTACCCCAAGAAACCATTATCTCCCTCTAACTCAGAAAGTTATATGCAATTGTTGGTGCAGTAACCAAACAGGAGTCAGAGACATTTCTATGATTGATGCACCCTTCAGTGGAAAACAGCTGAAAATATTACTGCTTTGATATTCCCATTTTTTTTTCAGGCCTAAAGGTTAATCAGTTGACAATGTTATACAGAGAGGTTTTTTTTTTTTTTTTTAAGTCCAACAGCAAAGAGTCTGTGTAAGTTGGAGAATGCTTCCTGGGCTAGGAAGAGTTGTTAATCCCCAGAAGAGAAGTTTGAATAAAGTGGGGAAATGCAAGCATTGTTAAATTCACAGGAAGGGTTGCTGGTCCTTCATGCAAATGCAGGGGTCAGAATATAAAGAGCACCAAGCAGAAGTAAAATCGAGCTTAAGAACAATCACCAGTCCAAAGGGAAGAAAAGAAAACATATGAAAAATACAGGAAAAGAAAAGATAGAGAAAATGAAGGAAAAGGAAAAAAAGAAGAGAAATATCAAAAGAAAGAGTAAAAGAATGAAGCATGTATTAGTAATAACTAATAGTTATAAATACTTACAGCTTCTTAAAGGCTCTCACATATATCTATTCGTGTATTGCTCAAAATTCATCAGCCCAATCTGATGAATGAGGCTCAAATGCCAACGATCAGAAAGTTAGGAAATAGAAGACAAACACAGACACAGACTCAAATACCGGACCCAAGGAGGCTTGTCCTAGGTCGTATAAGGGGGAATTAAGCCTAGACTCTAGTTGTGGCCCCAGGGGCTATGTGGAAACCCTCAGCTATGTACCATAATGTAAAGAACCCCAAGAATCTTCACTCCAGACCCTGCATAAATTTTCCCTTCTCCAAGAAAAAAGGGTAAAAGAAGGATGGCAAGGAGGCCCACTTCTTCAGAAATGAAAAAAAAAAAATAAAATAGAATTTTAAGTGGTTTACTTTTAGAAAGAACAGCACATGAAAAGATACTGTGGCACAAAATAATGTCCAGTATTAGAGAATGTGATCAGCCCGAGTGAACCATTTGGCAAAAGATGTAAAAGAGAAGATGATGTTAGTTAAATGGTTGAGTAATGGGTCCTGGAAGGCCTTATAAACCACACTAAGGGACATAAAGTTTATCCTATTGGCAATGGGGAGACTTCAAAGCTTTAAAGATAAGAGGAAGCATTGCAAATGACATGATCACATCTGTTTTGGAGAAAAATAACCCTGACTGCAATGTGGCAGAAGAGAAGAATGCCTGTGAAACCAGACATAGGGTGAAATTCAAGCATGGAAGTATGATCTAAAAGAAAAAGGAGGGCCACCTGGGTGTCTCAGTTGGTTAAGCTTCCAACTCTTGATTTTGGCTCAGGTCATGATCTCATGGTTCATGAGTTTGAGCCCCACGTCGGGCTCTGCGCTGACAGTGCAGAGCCTGCTTGGGATTCTCTCTCTCTCTCTCTCTCTCTCTCTCTCTCTCTGCCCCTTCCTCTCTTTCTCTCTCTTTCTCCCTCTCTCTCTCTCTCAAAATAAAGAAATAAATTTTAAAAATATATATTTAAAGAAGAGAAAGGACATGGTCTAGAGATATTTCAGAAGTATAGTCAATAGATGGAGCCCAGGGAGGAAAGAAGTCAAAAATGAGTCTGGGAATGCTGGCTTCTATAACCAGGTAAAGTACAATAGCATCGATCAAGACTGAGACGATACAAATGTTTATTTAGGGCATTTTGAATTTGACATGTCTTTGGACCTAGGTGTATGTGTCAGCTAAGCTGATGGGAAAGATGGCTCTGAAGCCCAAGAGAAAGTTAGTACTGATAAGAGAAATTTGGGAATTGTCAGTACATAGGTGATGGTAGAAGTCATAGCAGGAGCAGCAAACATCAGTATCCAGCCTTATATCTAATTCTTTGAAAATTCAGCCTTCAAAAGAACCTTAGGTCACATAACAAGGAAAGTGAAAATGCTGACTAGATAACTGGCTTTCATAGCCACACCATACCAAGGGTATAG
The DNA here is from genome assembly GCF_018350175.1 of Felis catus. Taxonomy (NCBI): domain Eukaryota; kingdom Metazoa; phylum Chordata; class Mammalia; order Carnivora; family Felidae; genus Felis; species Felis catus. The sequence continues at coordinate 70,644,553 of NC_058379.1, read as the reverse complement.
CAACCATACCAGTGATTTCCAACCAACTGGCTGCTGGACTCACCAATACCTATTTTCAGCTGCTACTCACTCTCTACTCTCCCTCCTGCATGTTTACAGAGAGGCACTTTACTTGACATGCTTCTCAGGCTCTGGATACTCCTCCTTTTTTTCCCCAAATGCCCGCTACGCTTTCTTCCAGCTGTGGAATCTCCAAAGAATGATAATCCATTGAACGCCCCCCATTATCACAAGACCCTAGAAATCTGCACGTATGTACTCTTCTGGGGCAGCAATACCTGTCTTGGACAGCGTGAACCAAGAAAAGAAAAATCTCAATAGCCAAAAGGTGGAAACAACCCAAATGTCCACAGACAAATGAATGGATAAACAAAAGGTGTTGCATCCATGCAATGGGACATAACCCAGCCTTAAAAAGAAAGGAAATTGTAACACATGCTACAAAATGAGGACATTATAAATACTACATTTAAGGACATTAATCTAAGTCAAATAAACCAGTTATAAAAGACAAATACTGTATGATTTCACTTATACAAGGTACCTAGAGTAGTCAAACTGATAGAGACAGCAAACAGAATGGTGGTTGCCAGTAGCTGACAGAGGGAAATGGGGAGTTAGCATTTAATGGTTACAGAGTTTCTGTTTAGGAAAATGAGGGAAAGTGCTGGAGATGGATGGTGGTGGTTATACAACAGTGTGAAGGTACTTAATGCCACCGAATTAGCTGTATACATAAAAGTGGTTAAAATGGTAAGTTTTATGTTATGTATATTTTATCCTAACAAAAAAAATGTGCCAACCAAAAAAAAAAAAAAAGATATCCAATCTAAGAATAGTTGATGGTTTTATGGTCACAACATGGAATACAACAGAGCAGTGAAAAAGAACTGATACTGAATACAAAGACGTAAATGGATCTCACATACACAATGTGAAACACAAAGTCCCAGATACAAAAGTGTACGATCTACACAATTTCATTTACGAGAAGGTCAAGAACAGGCAAAACAGACCCGCGGTGATAGAAGTCAGAACAGAGTTGCTCTGGAAGAGGTGTGCTGAACGGAGGAGGTCAAGAGAGAACCTTCTGCGTGTCGAAATGTCCCCTATCAGGATATGAAAATTTGAAATTTGAAAATTGGGATATGAGCGGTGGTTCCCTAGGTGTATACATAGGTAAATTCATCAGGCTCAACACCTAAGATTTATGCACTTTACTCCATGTAAGTTGTGTCTCGATATTTTAAAAATTTTAAAAGAATAGTCTCAATAAAAATTGTTTAAATGTTTCCAGGTGCTGGGGCACCTGGGTGGCTCAGTGTGTTAAACATCTGACTCCGGCTTAGGTCATGATCTCACAGTTCGTGAGCTCCAGCCCCGCTTCTGTTGAGTTCGAGCCCCGCTCAGGGCCCTGCAGTCTCTCTCCCTCTCTCTCTGCTCCTCGCTCACTCGTGCTCTCTCTCAATTAATTAATTAATTAATTTTAAAAAAACATGTTTCCAGGTGTTTTTGACAGAGAGCTGAAAGCAGCTATAGCATGTGAATCAAAGTTCTGATCGAAAAGGGAAAGAAAGCAAGAATTTGGGGGGGGAGAAAGAGGCACTACGAGGGATGTGCCCCTTAGGTTTTGGAGGGAAGGGTGCAAACATCGCCATCATGGTGGTTGTGTGGTGAGGTAGGGAGAAACCACCGAAAAGGAGATCAGGGAGTTACCATTTCACTTCAAGGTTCAGTTCAATAAAATCCAGTTGATAAGTAACTATTGAGGGGCACCTGGCTGGCTCTGCCGGTGGAGCGTGCAACTCTTAATCTCTGGGTTGTGGGTTCGAGCCCCACGTTGGGTGTAGAGGTTACTGAAAAATAAAATTTTTAAAAATAAATAGAGAGAGAAAGCACTTCGTGCCAAACACCATGCAAAGTTCTAGGGCAGTATCGCAAAGTGGGCCAGCCACAAGGGAATTGTGTCAGTTGTTTGTTTAAAGTGAAGATTCTCGGGGCGCCTGGGTGGCGTAGTCGGTTAAGCGTCGGACTTCAGCCAGGTCACCATCTCGCGGTCCGTGAGTTCGAGCCCCGCGTCGGGCTCTGGGCTGATGGCTCAGAGCCTGGAGCCTGTTTCCGATTCTGTGTCTCCCTCTCTCTCTGCCCCTCCACCGTTCATTCTCTGTCTCTCTCTGTCCCAAAAATAAATAAAAACGTTGAAAAAAAAATTTTTTTTAAATAAAAAATAAAAAAATAAAGTGAAGATTCTTGAGCCCCACCCCAGATCTACCGACTCAGAAACTCAGGGGGTTGGGCTCCAGGAATCTCTTTTCCACAGTCACCCCAGGTGACTCTACAAAGGCGAATAATTGAATAATATATACTTTGTTCTGCACTAACCTCTCTGCCCTCAGGAGGGGGGGGGGGGATGGAAATGAGACATAATTTTGGTATAATGTGGCAACTGCAATGATTAAGATACACAGAGACTGCTAAGGGAGCTTGCAAGGAATGCCTGAGGGTGGAAGTAAGAGTAGGTCAAATCAGGTGAGCTGATACCTGTATGGAATCGAAAAGGCAGTGGAAAAATTAGCCGAACCAATTGGGGGGTGAAGAAGTCAGAAAGGTAACTGATTTGCCAAGGGTGGTTTCCAGAAAGTAGGATCAGCATCACCTAGCAACTTGTTAAAAATGCAAATTCTCGGGGCGCCTGGGTGGCTCAGTCGGTTGAGCGTCCGACTTCAGCTCAGGTCACGATCTCACGGTTCGTGAGTTCGAGCCCCGCGTCGGGCTCTGGGCTGATGGCTCAGAGCCTGGAGCCTGCTTCCGATTCTGTGTCTCCCTCTCTCTCTGCCCCTCCCCTGTTCATGCTCTGTCTCTCTCTGTCTCAAAAATAAATAAACATTAAAAAAAAAATTTTTTTTAAAAATGCAAATTCTCAAACCCCATCCAGACCCAGACCCACTGCGTCAGAGTTTCTGAGGGTGGACTCAGCGATCCGCGTTTTCAAGCCCTCAGAGGAGTCTGATGCCCACTGAAGTTGGAACTGGGTTCTGAAGTTGGAACCAGAACTGGCTGGCAGGAGCTTTGGAGCCAGGCCGCCTGGGTTCAGATGCAGGTTCTGGGGCTTGCTTGCTGGGTGACCTGAAGTGGATGGCTTCATCTCTGTGGGCCTGGGCTTCTTTACCTCTATAATAATAGCACTTCGCTCATACAGTGACATACAAAGTGCCCAACATGTAACAAGTGCTTAGCAGAAGTGGAAGCGTGGGCGGAGGGACCCACGGGGCCAGTGGCAGGGCGGTTTCACAGGAAGCTGGGATCCCAGCCTCAGGCACGAAGCAGGGCGTGACAAGAGGTCAGCAGAGGACAGATGACGGCATTTCATGTTGAAAAAAGAAGACAGTGGGAACTTACACTTCCAAAAAGATGGACTGCATGTACTTTTTCCCATTCCTCCCACTAAGAACAACCAAACCCCCTGGGTAGGATACATAAGAAGACTCTGAAAAGTAGAGAAAAAAAAGGCAGACCGGGAAGAGAACTCAAACGCTGAGGAATGACACAGTGATGAGTTCACTGGATTTTTTTTTTTTTTTCTTTCAGCCTCGCATATCCCAGACTTGGGGCTGGTGTACCTGGCAACTCAGATATACCAACGGGTGCAAACAATAAAAGCCCCAGCAAACGCACACTCTCTCAGCCAAAGGGCCAGAAAAGGGGCAGCCTGGAAAGACAACTTCTAGACAACAGCTGCTCTACTCCGGCCAAACACCACGGAAAACACCAGGGCCCGTGCCCACCCGTGACGTCGTCAGATTCCATCCCAGCCAGGCTGTAATGAGACGCCCGGGGTCCCACATCGGGGAGCCGTTCAGAGAGGCTGGGACTACACTGCCCATCAGGAAACAATGAAACCCTCTCCATGATGTCCCTGAAGGCCATGCGGGGGCCAGAACACCCACCTCCTACTGCCAGGGCACCCCACCCCAACTGCAGGATGTCAGTATTGGATGTGTGATATTGTACTCTTAATTTTGCAAGAGTTGCAGTCGGGGAAAACTTGGTAAAAGTTACAGGGGCTCTCATAGTGTCTTTTTAAAACTGCATGTACATCTACAATGATCTCAAGATTTAATTATTTCATTTAAAGACAGAAAAAGAAAACTGAAACAAACCATGTGGCAGTGGAGAGCTATGGATTTTTTTTTAGTTTGTTTATTTATTTTGAGAGAGAGAGAGAGAATGAATGAATGAATGAATGAATGAATGAATGAGAGAGGGGCAGAGAGCGAGGGCAAGAGAATCCCAAGCAGGCCCTACACCATTAGCACAGAGCTTTATGTGGGGCTCAAACTCATGAACAGTGAGATTAAAAGTCAGACGCTTAACAGACTGAGCCACCCGGTCACCCCAGAGCAATGGATTTTAAGCTAAAAGTGACAGATTAGATTTGTACCATAATCAACCTTTTCTGAGTGTGGTTTCCACAAAGGGCTCAGATGATGACAGCCTCCAAACATCACTGCAATTAACCTGAAGGGAGCCTTTGGCACACACACTAGACTGTCTGCTCTGGAGAAGGACTCTTCCATGGGGCATCGTCAGAGCCTCACGGCTCGTCTCCCAAAGAGGAACAGAAGAACAGTTGGAAGTTTCTGGGTCCCTGGGGTGACGAGCCTAACGCCTGTGGGAAGTCTTGAGGGAAACGTCCAGGGCAGTGAAGGAGGACATGACTTACAGAGAAGTAAGGTCATGATTTGGGAAGCTCTTGTTTCTGACAAATATGCTTGTGAACCAACTCTATCAGCTCCAGTAAGATCTGGCAGTCTGCAAGGGTAAGCACAAATCAGTATGATCGGTGACCAGAGGAGGCTGGGGGTCACTTTTTCAACAAAAGCGGTTTTTGAAAATGAAAACCGTAAGACGCTTCCTGTGCAATCAATGTGTTTCCACTTGTACAGCTCTGACTCCATCATGTCAAGCCCTGCACCCCAGTGGGATGGAGCGACCCTGGCCAGTGACGTGGGGAGGGAGAGAAGAGAGCAGCTTGGTGATCAATAAACACTTGTGGAACCCTGAATATAAACAACGGACTTGATGGGGAGTATTGATGGGAAGTCAGAGAGCGCTTGGGCTCAAAGGAGAGGCAGCACATGACAGGCTGGAGAAGTCAAGGTGGGTTTCTAGGAAGAGGTGGGATTTGTGCAGAGTCCTGAGAGAGATCAACACATGGGTCCTTAGAGAGAGAGAAAGGGACGTGGGGTGGAACAGGCATTCTCTATTAGGCAAGGTGTTTAAAACACAGTGCCTTTGTGAAAGTGGGGCTCTTCAGCTCAGTTGGCAAAAATGTGAAGCTAATAATGATAGAGTTGCAAAATGAATCTCTGAGGTGATTTGCTTTGTGCAAAAAATAATAATAAAATTAGTAAATCAATTTAAAAAACCGCTCAAGGTCACAGACTGGGCTCTGGAAATACAGACGGCTCAGCACAAATCCACACTCAGTCCTGGCCCTGAAGGAGCTCACATTCCTCAGTGGAGAGACACGAATACACTGGCACAATGAAAAAGGGGGTTCCTCCTGTGGGGGAGGAAATGCCAACATTCTTGTATAGAGTCTAGAACAATGTGATTATGTCTTTATCCCATGTTTTAAAATTGAAGTTTTGTTATTACTCAGGTATCATGACGCTAGCAGATCAGGAGAGAAATGCCTCTGAAGAGATAGCTTGTTACTCACCATTTCCAAGATGAGGGGGCATCACAGGCAGAGATCACTCAGGAGGCCTAGGGAGCAGGAGGCAAATGGGGGAAAGAGCCTTTGTTGTGGTTTCCACAGGAAGGATTGGTCAAGGCAGGGTAAACTGGTTTAGGTATGGCTAGTTCCAGTCACTTCAGCAGGCTCCAGGGTGGGCTAGGTGCCTAGGCCAGAGGAATGACCCCACAGAGTTTAGGAACTGATAAAGGGAAGTGAGGGAGGAGGTCCTGGGCTGTGGATTGCTTGGTTTACATATGAAAGGTGTTCTGAAAGTAAGTTGTTTGCTAGCTCTAGAAATGGACTAGCTGAGGCAAAGGCAGAGGCAGGGGCTGGGGAGGGGGAGGGGGGTAGTCCTTCCCTGGGCTAGCCAGGGCTCAGAGGTCAACGTGTCAAAAGCACAGAATATAAAGAGATGTGATTAATACATGCACTAAATATTTACTGGGCCTCTTCCACGTGCCCAGCACTGCCACTGGGCTTGTGAATTCTCAGAAAACTTGTAAGCATGACCTTCATTTGCCCTGGGAGAATTAGCTCTGCCTTAAGAGGTGGTCCATAGAAACTCACAGAGGAATTAACAACCCAGTAACTAGTAATTCAAAAAATGTAACAATATGAATGCTCCAAATCAGTGTTCCTCAAACCTGAGTAATGTTTGGATTCCTTTAAAAAAAAAAAAAATTCTTCCCAGATCCCCAGTGTTGACTTAAATTATGTTTTATTATAATATTAGTTAAATCTATACAAACATGAGAGTGGTTGTAAACTTCTTATGCTTACAGCTCTGACAATAAAATCAAAACAAGTTTTAAAATTAAATGGGGCGCCTGGGTGGTGCAGTCGGTTAAGCGTCCGACTTCAACCAGGTCACGATCTCGCGGTCCGGGAGTTCGAGCCCCGCGTCGGGCTCTGGGCTGATGGCTCAGAGTCTGGAGCCTGTTTCTGATTCTGTGTCCCCCTCTCTCTCTGCCTCTCCCCCGTTCATGCTCTGTCTCTCTCTGTCCCAAAAATAAATAAACATTGAAAAAAAAAATTTTTTTTAAATAAAAATAAAAATAAAATTAAATTAAATTAAATTAAATTAAATTAAATTAAATTAAATTAAATACAAATATGGGGTGCCTGGATGGCACAGTCGGTTAAGCCTTCGGCTCTTGATTTCGGTTCAGGTCATGATGTCATGGTTCGTGAGTTTCAGGCCTGCATTGGGCTCTGTGCTGACAGCACAGAGATTCTCTCTCCCTCTGCCCCGTCTTTCTTTCTCTCTCTCTCTCTCACTCTCTCTCTCTCTCTCTCAAAAATAAATAAATAAAAACTTTTTAAAACTAAATTAAATTAAATACAAATAAAAAGATAAAACCAAAGAAATTTTAAAATAGCTTCAGTTTAATGTGATAATTGATGTTTTTCTTAAACTTGATTGATACTATGGGACATAGTAGTGGAAAACTATGCTTGAGCATTTCCTATTTTACTTGTTACCAACATGAGTCTTCTGATTCTGAAAATGACGACTCGTCACTTGAATCAAGGTCATTGGGTCCTCTGCCATCATACTGTTGTTTATTTTAATTACCTCACTTTTAACCACCGATGCACTACTTTGATAGAAGAGTCAACAAAAAATGCAGAACTGGGGAAAAGATCTCCATTGGCCTGTTTTCAAATCTGCTTATTGGTAGTGAAGTGTTACACATAGATGTCTTGGGGAATGCATCCACAAAACAGGTCTGCTTACAAAGCCAGCGTGGTGCCACCTGCTGCTTTCAAGTTCTTGTACAGCTAAGTGCCCTCCAATCATCTCATTTCCTTCCCCTCTTTTCTGTTCAAGCTCCTTCAAAACCATTGCTTATGTGGTTTGCCTGGACATCAATTGGCTTTCACATGGCACCACCGAGGCACTGAAATCATAAACTGAAACTCAAACAGGTGCACCCAGATGATGTCTTAAGCTTAGACTATTTTAAATTTTTTTTCAACGTTTATTTATTTTGGGGACAGAGAGAGACAGAGCATGAACGGGGGAGGGGCAGAGAGAGAGAGGGAGACACAGAATCAGAAACAGGCTCCAGGCTCTGAGCCATCAGCCCTGAGCCTGACGCGGGGCTCGAACTCACGGACCGCGAGATCGTGACCTGGCTGAAGTCGGACGCTTAACCGACTGCGCCACCCAGGCGCCCCAAGCTTAGACTATTTTAAATCTTAGCATCGAAATTAAAACATTTTAGGGGAAACTGACTAGATAGTCAGAAAAACATGTGACTCTTGATCTTGGATGGTGGCTTTGAGCCCCACGTTGGGTGTAGAGATTACTTAAAAAAAAAATAAACTTAAAAAAAAAGAAAAAAAGAAATGAAAACATTTTGTAAAATCTGAGGATACCTCCCCAAAGATAAATCTGGGGGCCTCCAGAGGTCCAGGGACCCCAGTTCAAGGAAGGGAGCACAGTTTGGATGGCAGAGGGAAATGCAGAAAGCTGATAAGGTCATGGAAGGTTTGGGACAACGACATAGTTGGAACTGGATGGGAAGATGGGGAAAGGACTTAGGAAACAGAGAAGGGAAGGCTGAACCTCTAAGTAGTAGCTACGGTGTCCACGAATCAACATCACCTGATGTCCCCTCCTCTAGTTATCCTGGCCCACCTGTCTTCCTTCAGTTGCTGTAACAGACAGAACTGTTGCTTTTGAGGTCTCTTCTGGCATTGTTTCTCTGGATGCAATTCTCAACACCCTATCTTGTTTGAAGCCTAGCTCCTTCTCTTTTATTTGGTCTTTATCCAAACTATTAGTCTGTCAGAAAGGTCTTCACTAATCCCCTAATCTTAATATGGTTCCTCACATTATTCTTCCAAAGAACCCACTCTTTTCCTTTGAGGTTTGTATTAGTTTCCTATTGCTGCCGTAATGAAATAACACAAACTTGGTGATTAAACAATACAAACGTATCCTTCTACAGTTCCAAAGGTCAGAAGTCCTAAAACCAAGGTGTCAGCAAAGCTGCATTCCTTGTGGAGGCTTCAGAGGGGAGTCTGTGTCTTTCCCTGTTCTGGTTTCCAGAGGGTGCCTGCATTCCTTGGCTCACAGCTCCTTCCAGTTTCAAAGCCCGTAACATAGCATCCCCCATTCTATTTCAGTGCCCACCATCACATTACTTTCTCTGACTCTGACCCTCCTGCCTCCCTTTTATAAAGACCCTCATGATGACATTGGGCCTTCCCAGACAATCCAGGAAAATCTCCCCATCTCAAGAGCCTTAGCTAACCACATTTGCAAAGTTCCTTTTGTCATGTAAGGTAACATATTCACAGGTTCTGGGGATTAGGATGTAGACATCTCTTGGGGTCATAATTATTCCATAACAAAGGCTCTTCCTACAATTCAACTGGTTTCCTCTGTATTGCCTACCTCACAATCAGACTGTAGGTCTGTGAAAAGAACTATGACTGTATTATGGTGTTGAGGGCATAGGAAATGCTCATTATATATTTAATAAATGAGATGTCAATAAAGGAATGGCAGGTATATGAAGACGGAGAGTGTGGCTGAGATATCTTCTAAGGAAGGTGGACGTGGCCATTCTGCCTGCTCCAGATTTCACTAAAAAATGGTAGGAAGCAAACCAATCTTGCTCAAGACACCTTGCTCTCACTGCTCTAGAGTGTGTCAAACCTAGAGAAGGTCTCTAACTGGCCAGGGGGTTCCAGTGTCCACCCCATTATGGACCAATCCACATGGCCAAGAAAATAAGGTGAGGTGATAATCAGCACCATTACAGCCACCAAGATGCAGTTGGCAACGGGCATTTCCAGAAAAAGGTGATGGTGATGCTGCTGCCAGATGGGGGAAAGGAATGTTGGACAGACAGGTAGAACAAATTTCTTGCCCAACAATATCCCAGCACTTATTCCCAATAAAAGCTTAGCACTAAATCATCTTGTGCCTTTTAACCCTCTTTCTTTCCTTCTGTATGTACCTCCCTCTCTAATGGTTTGTCCTTTAGCTAATCTTTCTATACCTTCTATCTTTCCATCTTTTCCCTCTTTCCTCCAAAATACATGGCTGATATATAAAACTGAACTATAACATTTATTACATTTATGTAAACGTGTTATACCTACAAACTAAAGGTTTGTATCCCCAGCTCTTATTTTGAAAGCAAATGAGTTGGAACATTCTACACTCAAGAGTGCAGTAAAGAGAGCCCCTGGTTAGAAGCTTGAGGTCTTGCTCTCTGGCACTAATTCTCTAGCTAGATGTGTGACTCAGACAAAGTCACTTGCCCAGACTTGGCTTTAAATTTCTTTGTGTAAAATGAAAAAATGGGTCTAAATGATCTCTAAGATTGTGAACATCTCTGAAATTCTATTACGCAAAGGTAAAGGGCAACTAACATAAAAGGAAGGATGTTTGTTCATAACCAGGAAGGTGGGTTGCATATAATCTGAATGTGTTATTTTGTTTCTAGCAATCATTTCCCTTTGATAATAATAGCAACAATAATAGTAGCTTACATTTATTGAATGATTCCCTTGTCCTAGGCACTATTCTAAGTAGTTCACATGTGTCAACTCACTTAATCCCCAGCTGGGGACGACTAAAGCACAATCGACAGAAAGATGTTCTGCCCCTGAATTATAGCTCCCTGAAAACAGTCTCCCCATGACAGTGGATCCACAAATCAGGAAAAATATAGCTATTTACTGAGCTGTCGCTACCGCTGTATTTTCACCCATTTTACTTAACCCTCACAAGAACCCACAAGATAAACATTAATGTACTTCTCCCTTCGGCTGACAAACAGTAACTCTTTAAAAAGAGATGTTCTGGCTCAAATTAGTGATAGGAGAGGATCCTTAACTCACCTCCTCCCATGAACACACTGAATCTACAGCTGCATATGGAACAACATCCTCTAGGAAAAAAGCCTAAAAACTGGCTGAGTGATTCCTATGCATCGGATGATTGAGATAAAGTCTATATCTCAATAAGTGGGTAGTAGAAACCGGGACACAGTCTTGCCATAAGCCTCATGCCCAGTGCAGTGACCTGCAGTCCGGAGTGGACACAAAACCCAGAACTTCTCCTTGAGGAGTGAAGGATTTGAACCCCACATTGTGCATCCCCAACTTTCCAGACCTGCACCTGGGAGATGAGCCTGCAGAACAGCCAGGTTTGAAATGCAATAGTACTTACATCCAAGATCCACAAGACTACAGCGATCTAAGAAAAGGCTCCTAAATGGCTCATGCACTCAGACTCCACTACCCCAAAGCCCAGGATGGAAGTGGTCAATCAAAGGGAATCAGACTTTGTGTGGGAAGGGCTCATTTGCTTGACTTGGAGCATCAGCCTGAGCGACGGGCATAAGAGATAAAAGGAGATGTGATAGATTAAAGATGACCACCAATGATTTGCTGCTTCCCCATCAAGAAGTGGGAACTATTTCCCTTTCTCTTGAATCTGGGAATCAAGAGATTCCCAGATGACTTACTCTAACCAATCAAAGGTGATCAAAGTTACACAAGGACAGTTCTAGACTAAGGCCTTGCACTGGTGGCTTCTCGTTTTGCATTCTGGGAAACCAGCAGCCATCCTATAAGGAAGTCCAAGCTATCCTGCTGGAGATAAGGATCACATGGAGAGGTCTGGGAAGATGAGACACTACAGAGAGAGAAAAAGAGAAAGAAACTGAACCACATAGAGGAGTATTCTAGCTAACCATCAGCACCCAGGCTCCAGACATGTAAAAGAGGCCTTCTTCTCTCCCCTCCCTTTTTTTTACCTTTTGACCCTCTTCACCCATTTCTCCAAACCCCAACCCCTGTCTTATGACAACCACTAACCTGTTCTCTGTATTCCACTTACAATTGCATCAAAAATAATAACATATCTAGGAATACATTTAGGCAAGGAAGTGAAAAAACTGTATCTTGAAAACTACAGGACATTAATGAAAGAAATTGAAGAAGACACAAATAAATGGAAATATGTTCTGTGCCATGGATTAGAATAATCAATATCATTAAAATGTTCATACTACCCAAAGCAATCTACAGATTCAGTACAATGCTTGACAAAACTCCAAAGGCATTTTTCAAATAAATAAATAATTCTAAAATCTGTATGGAACCACAAAAAACTCTGAATAGCCAAAGCAATTTTTCTTTTTAAGTTTATTTATTTATTTATTTTGAGAGAGAGCGTGTGTACGTGCACATGAGCCGGGGAGTGGCAGAGAAAGAGAATCCCAAGCAGGCTCTGCACTGTCAGCACAGAGCCTGACAAGGGTCTCAAACTCACAAACCATGAGATTGTGACCTGAGCTGAAACTAAGAGTCAGATACTTAACTAAATGAGCCACCAAGGCACCCCAAATATGGTCACATCTTTTTTTTAAGTTTATTTTGAATAGCCAAAGCAATCTTGAGAAAAAAGAACAAAGCTGGAAGGGTCACAGTTCTCCATTTCAAGGTACATTGCAAAGTTATAGTAATTAAAACCATGTGGTTTTGGCATAAAAACAGATACATGGATCAATGGAATAGAATATAGAGCCCAGAAATGAACCCGTGCATATACAGCCAATTAATTTATGACAAAGGAGCCAAGAATATACAACGGGGCAAGGAAAATCTCTTCAATAAATGGTGTTGGGAAAACTGGACAGCCACATGCAAAAGAATAAAACTTGGCCACTATCTTACACAATACACAAATCAACTTGCAATGGATCCAAGACAAGAACATAAGACCTGAAACCACAAAACTCCTAGAAGAGAACATACATGGTAATTTCCTTGATATAGGTTTTAGGGGTGATTTTTCAAATCTGAGACCAGAAGCAAAAGCAACAAAAGCCAAAATAAGTAAGTGGGACTACATCATACTGAAAAGCTCCTGCAGAGCAAAGGAACCCATCAACAAAATGAAGAGGCAACCTGCTGAATGAGAGAGGCCTTCTTACATCATCCAGCCAGCTAACCCACCACCTGGATGCAGCCACACAAAACACCCCAAAGGAGACAAGCGGAAGAACTTCTAGTCAACCCTAAACTCATGAGAAATAATAAGTCACTGTCGCTTTAAGGCAAAAAGTTTTGGGGTGGGCTGTTATACAGAATTATTTATGTGAGGGGCACCTGGGTGGCTCAGTTGGTTAAGCATCTGACTCTTGATTTCGGCTCAGGTAATGATCTCAGTTCGTGAGTTCGAGCCCCACATTAGACTCTGCACTCATAGTTCAGAGCCTGCTCGGCATTCTCTCTCTCTCTCTCTCCCTCCCTCTCTGTTCCTCTCCCACTTGTACTCTCTCTCTCTCAAAATAAATAAATAAACTTAAAGAAAAGAATTATTTTTCTGAAACAGAGACAACAAACTCTTCCTCATCTCTTCTCAGTTACACGGGTGCTTTGACCCAGTGAAAGCAGTAAATGTCGGTTACTTGATGTTAGTTATGGGATATAACATATCTCTTATAATACAGAAGGATAGCTGTTCTCCCACAGAGTACAAGAGAGTTTAGCCTGGAGTCGAATGGCACCAATGCTAGGTCTTACCTGCTCATGCAAACGAGACAGCAGCAAAGATGAATGGATAGCTTTGGTCATCTCAACCATCAAAGCAAATGGACACATGATCACTTCGGCCGTTAATCAGAATCCATCACAAAGAGAAGAAACTGCTGGTCTGTCTTGTCTCAGCCACCAATTATCTTCATCATCCCTATGTTCCATAAGGACCTCAGGGGACGGGCATCCTTGGGCTCACGATACTGCAGGTGGCAGGCAGTGATGCTACAGTCACCTACACACAGCAAAAGTCACATGATTCAGGGTCCACCTTGGTACTTCTGCCTTGTGGAATTGTCCTGAGTACCTCAAACCCCTGGATTTAGCTCTTTGGTCTGTTCTGATCTGCCTTTGATGTGTTTTCCTGATTTCTAGATTTTTGCAGCCCGTTCTAGTCCCATCTATCTGATGTTTCAGGTTTAATCAGAATATTCAGGCCTCTGGTTCGGATGCGCCTCAGGGATGATTCTTTGTTCAGGGTTATAATACCCATGTCCCTGCACTGGTCAATTATCCAATAAACATACTCTGAGCAACTACTAAATGCACTAATGATAAAAGCATTAGATCTGACTTCTATCCAGACACCAAGAGCTTCCAAATTAAAAATAAGTCCTGTATTCTATCTCTCCCAAAAGAGTATGGGGTTCCACTTAATAAATATTTTGGTAAATAGAAAGTGATATCCCATACAGAGACATCCAATCTGCAGTGAATCAGAAAACCATAAAATACACTTGACATTAAAATTATTCTGCATCGAAGTCAATCATTTTTTGCAAATTCATGAGACCCTTCAGGATCTAACAGATCCTCTGGAATATCATTATGAATATCCGTTATTATTCTGCTTACAAAGCAGAGAAATGCCAATTAGCAGAGATTTCCTATTGACAGAACACCAGCTAAGCCAGCTCTCACTTGTGGTGGGGGGGGAGGGGGGAGAGGGAAGAAAGACATTAGCAAAACAGAGAAAATAAGCAGAAATTACCAAGTCAGAGAGAAAAGCATACATTTTTCACCAATGCAAACTTTGAAATTTCCAGTGCCCAATCTTGGAACAAGGCAGAGATAAAGATTGGTTGGCATTTCCATTAAGTGTTGTGTCCTTACCAGACCCTTCTTTCAGATTCGAACTGGGGTGGAGCCGGGGGAGGGCTCCCTTACTTTCTTCTTGGGGAACAAAGGCTTCTGGTTGTTTGGAAAAGATGAAATCTTTCTCACATCCTAAAAGGATCTGGGGAAGGTAATTACTGAAAGGAGATTTACACTTCAATGTTAGAAATAAAGAAGCCACTCCAAAGAGGGGTTTACAGATTACAATACAACCAGAACCATCGCAGGGAGTTGTTAATGGCACCCAGCTGAGTTCTGGAAATATGTTTCAGAGAAATGTCCAAAAACCAGAGTGAAGAATTTGTCTTCCCACAGAATTATTTGAGGCCTCTAATTTCTTGAGAAAGGAATTATTGGCTCAAGAATTTGCAAGGCTGCAGTAATTAAACTAACAAATTATAAGTACATTTATCTGGATAAAAGATATTCATCACCCAGAGGGTGTGACTGCCACATCCCACACGTTCGGAGTCCGTAATTCTCCCATCAGGCACCTATTTGCTCTGCACTGTGGGAAAAGTTTGCTTAGAAAGGAAGGATTTCACCTGCAACGCCCCTCACTCAGGTCCTCTGAATGACAAACCCTGAATGACAGCTACATAGAAGGCTTCAGGATGCAGGGGACGAGGGAGGGAGGGAGGGAGAGCCTATCCATTTTAATGCCTGCAGCAGCAGGAAATTAAATCTCCGCTATGCAAAGCTCTGTGGCCAGCATAAGATATGAGAAGAAATATCTAAGTGTGGTTATAAACGAGAAAGGTCAAAGACTTATTTTTCTTCTTCACCTTTATGCAATTTATTGGGAAACTGGCATATCATTACTCAAAAAGATAGAAATGAGACTGTTACAGTTGCTTTTACTTCGCTGGCCGAGTCAAACTTTGCATTTCAGAGCAGTTCCTCATGGCAGGGGTGAGGGCATTTATGTTGCCAGGTTTACCCAGGGGTGGGAATAAAAATGATTAAGTCTGGTCACCCTGTCTACATCCCTGGTTAATGATTTGCATGCTATTTAACGACGTCCACAGTGTCACCAGCAAATTCAATGGGCTCACTCGCTAGTCCATCATCCCAATCACTAAAAAAATATTAAATAAGAGCTTCTGCTTAAGGTATTCTTTGAACTGACCCAGAGTACTGAAAAGTGCCTTTATAGGTGCAAACTTTGTCGTTGGCTCCCTGACTATGGCGGGGTGTTCTGGGCCTGATCTTTTTGAAAATAAGAATGGGGAACAGAACCCAATGCTCAGAATTGTAATGAACAGCATTTCCTTACTCACTCCTGGGTTAGCTGTTAATCTTAACCCTGGACTTCGACTAAGATGTCTAGTTCTCCCACCTTAACTCTCCTGCCCTGTTATTGTAGCCATTCCCTACCACTGCCACACCCAAGTGCTCACAAGCACATAGATACCTTCAGTTGGTTGGTTGGTGTTATGGGCTGAATTGTGCTCTCCCAAAATTCATATGCTAACGTCCTAATCCCTAGTACCTCAGAATGTGATTGTATTTTTTTTATTTTTAATGTTTATTTATTTTTGAGAGAGAGAGAGAGAGAGAGAGAGAGACAGTATGAGCAGGAGAGGGGCAGAGAGAGAGGGAGACACAGAATCTGAAGCCAGCTCCAGGCTGTGAGCTGTCAGCACAGAGCCCCACGCGGGGCTCCAACTCACGAACCATGAGATCATGACCTGAGCCGAAATCGGAACTTAACCGGCTGAGCCACCCAGGTGCCCCAGAATGTGATTGTATTTGTAAATAAGGTCTTTAGAAAGGCAAAAGGAAGTCACTAGGGTAGGCCTGAATCCAATCTGAATGGGCACAGACAAGCACGGGAAAGGCCATGTGAAGATACCAGCACAAGGCAGCCATCTACAAGCCAAGAAGAGAGGCCTTAGAAGAAATCAACCCTGCCAATCCCTTGACCTTGGACTTCTCAGCCTCTAGAACTGTGAGAAAATAAATATCTTCTGTTTAAGTCATCCAGTCTGTGGCACTTCGTTATGGAAGCTTGAGTAAAGTAATACGGTTGGTTCAACCTTCAACATGCCTGGGTGAGCTTATCTTCCACTGAATATAAACTAAGTGAGAAGGTCATTCCTGTCTCCTGACTGTGAGGGCAGGCAGACTAAATTAAGACGGACCAGAGAGGACCAGTACTGGGGTGACATTCCAAGATGTTGAAGGAAACTGGATCATAAAGCTTCTTCTGCACCTTCTCCTTTAGCACCTGCTGCGCTGCTGGAGGGGTTACTCGGGGAGTCAGCAGAACTGAGAGATGTGACCTGATTGGATCCCTTAAGTGAGAAGCTGAAACCATACACAAAAGCAAAAGGACTAAGGAAAGACTTCCAACTGATTTTGTTAATTGGTTGTTTTAAAAAACTTATAGTACTCATCAGTATACACAGTAACACGGTTATAAAAACATTCTAATGAAAGTTTAGGCTAAATTAATCAATGTATAGTGTGTAGAACTAGGGAGGTAAACCCAAATGTCCATCGACAGATGAATGGATAAAGAAGACGTGGGAAATATATACGATGGAGCATTACTCAACAATCAAAACGAATGAAATCTTGCCATTTGCAACTACGTGGATGGAACTAGAGGGTATTATGCTAAGCAAATTTAGTCAGTCAGAGAAAGACAAATGTCATATGACTTCACTCATATGTGGAATTTAAGATACCAAACAGATGAACATAGGGAAGAAAAGCAAAAATAATATAAGAATAAAGAGGGGGGACAAAACCTAGGAGAGTCTTAAATACAAGAGAACAAACTGAGGGTTGCTGGAGGGGTTGTGGGAAAGGGATGGGCTAAATGGGTGACGGGCATTGAGGAAGGCACTTGTTGGGATGAGCACTGGGTGTTATACATAGGGGATGAATCACTGGAATCTAACTCCTGAAATCATTATTACACTATATGCTAACTAACTTGGATGTAAATTTAAAAATAAATAAATTAAAATTTAAATTGTAAAAAAAGATGTTGGGAGGTGAAGCAGAGGCGTATGCCTCAAAAATATTTTGCTCAGCACAGTTCCAGGGGCCTCATTTGACTCAGATCATGAAAAGCTAATGAATAATAAGGATGGCCAAGAGTTTGGAAAACATGCTATACGAGAAGCCATTTTCAGAAATGGGTGTTTGGCCTGAAAGTGGGATGTTTCAAAGGGTACAGACAGCTGCCTTTACCACTTGAAAAGGCGATCTTGTCTTTGTAGGATTAGATTAATTTGTATGGCACTCCAGGGGAAAAACCAAGACAAAAAGGTAGATATTACTCCGAGGGACTTCAAGAAGTTTTAACAGTGATGTCCAGTAATCCTGAGATTGAGTTAGTTTTAAGTGTGAGAGGACTTCCGTCCAAATTGAAAGGTAATTTTGAAGTTAAAACTCACACATTCGGTAAGGAAATATTAATCAAGCATCTACCACATGCAGAGTTCAGGGCTGACAAAAATGAAGGACTTCCGTGGGTTTTGTCTGCCCACCCCCCCCCCAACATTTTGCAGGGAGAATTGCTTCTCCATATTCCCACTGGTCACACTGAGGTTGTCAGATACAGTGCCCCAGCTCAAGACTACATACAGTCACAAAGAGGGCATGTGACCCCGGCTCAGTCAATCACAGCATCTCACACCCACAGCAAAAGCGAATGGTCAAGAATGAATAATCCAAGTCAGTCCAATCAGGCCCTTCTCTGAATTTGTGATAGATGTGAAGAGACATGTAGGGGTAGGTGCAGGTGTCTCAAGTTCAAATTCACTGAAAATCTGTACACAGGGAGTGGTGTGATGAAAGCAGAGCGGGAAGAGGATACAAGTGTGCAATACGAACCCGGAAGCGGGGTTAGGAAGGGAAGGAGCACTCAGTCCAAGGACATGATTCTGAAGCCTCTGAGGCTGGTAATGCAGGCCTGAGCTAGAGGCCTCTGCACAGGACAAAAGCGGAGTTGACCGGAACTCTATTCTCACGAGGCCTTTTAAAGATGCATGGCTTGTAGACACGAGCACACACACACACACACACACACACACACACACACACACCCCAAAGGACATACAAGGGGAATTTCATTTTAGCTCCTTCCACCCAAGAACAGATTAATTTTGCTCATTCTGTTGCTGAAGCCGTCATCCTACGGCAGGGTACAGCTTGCCATCAACTGACAGACTCCCAAATACATGAACATTTTTAATCAGGAAAGGTCGATAAAGCATATTGGCCCCATTATTATGGATTACATGTTCCTTTTCTTTTATTTTTAAAATTCCTTTATTTTGAGACAGAGAACAAGTGGGAGAGGGGCAGAGAGAGTGGGGAACAGAGGATCTGAAGCAGGCTCTAAGCTGGCTGATAGCAGAGAGCCCAACGCAGGGCTCAAACTCATGAACTGTGAGATCATCACCTGAGGTGAAGTCAAATGCTTAACTGGCTGAGCCACCCAGGCGCCCTGAGTATTCCTTTTCTGAGCAAAAACCCAATAGCCTTCCTTGGGACTGTGGGGCGGGGCGGGGGGTGGGGGGCAGTGGGACTTAAATGTCACTTTGGAATCACCATCTGAGAATGACATAAAAATAACTACCGTCAGCCAAAATCCAGGGAAAACATTACTTAGATATCACTCCAGGGCTTGGGAACTGATTCAGAAAGAACTCCTGCATTCAACCATTCAACAAGAAAGCACTCGCTGGAGGTTTATAGTGAGTTACACTAAAATACTATGAAACACTTACAGAGTAGAATACAGCTTCCAAAACCTATTCATATATTTCACCTGATTTTACCCTCTCAATAATACATTCAGGGAGGCAGGGGCGCCTGGGTGGTTCAGTTGGTTGCGCATCCGACTTCGGCTCAGGTCATGGTCTCACAGTCTGTGAGTTCGAGCCCCACATCGGGCTCTGTGCTGACAGCTCAGAGCCTGGAGCCTGCTTCGGATTCTGTGTCTCCCTCTCTCTCTGTCCCTCCCCCACCCGGCCCCCACTCATGCTCAGTGTCTTCTATCTCTCAAAAATAAATAACCATTTTTAAAAAATACATTCAGGGAGGCAGAGCTGATATTACTTCAGGGCTTAGGTGGAGGAGACATGAGGCTCTGAGAAGCAAAAGGACTTACCCAAAGACTTTCAGTAGGTAGTGTTGAACCCAGGCCTGGAATCTTTTGACTCCAAGTCCAGACAACTTGACTTTGCAACTTGACATGGCACGTAGGTAGGGAGGCCAGGGCTCACTCCTGGCGCCCCCTGCAGGGTTGGGACGCCTCCTTTATGCACAGAGAATGGAAAGGTAATGGTGGACCACACAAAGTCAAGTTCTAGCTCTGCCACAAACCAGCTGTAGGACCTGAGCAAGTTGCTTCCTAAGAGTTGACAGCAAGTAGAGTACATAATAGCCCAAGAGTAAAGAACTGGGAGCAGAGCCCAGGAAGCTCTACACTGCAAATCTACTGGAGGAGCAAGGACTGGTGGGACGAGGGCTTCCTGGAGAACCACAGCCACGTTCACCCTAAAAGCACCACGGAGCCCCATTCGTAGCAATTTATCCTGAAGAGAGAGCCGGGGTACTGAGGGAAGGGTTAGAGGGAAGTGCTGATTTAAAGTCTCTGAGCTGGTCTCCAAGCCAAGCTCAGCGTCTACCAAGTCATGCCTTAGTCAAAGGAGATTTTTTAAAAATGTTTATGTATTTATTTTGAGACAGAGAGAGCACATGCAGGGGAGCAAGAGAGAGAGAGGGAGAGAGAATCCCAAGCAGGCTCCACACTGTCAGCACAGAGCCCGCTGCAGGGCTCGAGCTCATAAACTGTGAGATCGTGACCTGAGCCGAAATCAAGAGTCGGACACTTAACTGACTGAGCCACCCAGGCGCCCCTAAGGAGAAGATATTAAATAATAACAAGGAAGAAGAGGAAGAGGAAGAGGTAGCTTGAATAAAAACCAGAACTATTTCCTCAAATCTCTGTCAGACAGTGAGTGTGGCACGTGACATTTGACAAGCCAGTCACCCCCATTTTCTCACTGCAAAATGGGATGTCTACACTAGCACACCTGGGATTGCTGTAGAATTAAATGCAAGGATTCATTATGCACTTGGCAAAACGTCTAGCACATGATTCTTTTGCTGTTCCTAACGTGGCTTCACTGCTTTGGTATCTGGTGACAAAGTGCAGTACAAGCGGTCCCTTTTTGGGGTTTCTGGCAGGTAGTTCTAGGTTTGGCCCAGTCAGTATTCCCTTTTCTAAAGTACAGGACCTCTCTTTCCTGTGGGAAACCCATTCTGGTGGTTGGACGTGACCAGCACAACCACCTTTAGCCACAGGGAAGGCATATAACCAGATGTGGTCAGTCACAGCTTCCCATTCCCCGGGCCACAGTGAGGGGTTCTGGAATGGCAGGTGACCACAGAAAAGCCAATCCAATCCCTTCCAAGGGACCTGATACGTGAATTCCAGGAGAAAGAGAGAGAAGGTCTTTCTTCCTCTGGGGCTTGGAACAGCTCCAAGAGAAAAGATTTGTGAGAAAGAAGCCAGGGAAAGTTCAAGCAGAGCCAAGAGAAGGAGAGCTCAAACCTGATGATCCTCAGCGTCCAGCTGCATGGGAATCTGGCTCCTCTCGTTCAACTTTCCAGTCCGATGAGCCAATAAAGTCCCCACTGGGCTTAATGCAGTGGAGTTTTCTCAGACTTATGACCAAGAATCCTAAGTGATTCAGATTGTTGCTAGGTAGATTGGAGCTCAGAACAGACCTGGCAGCCTGAGTGCCAAGACAGATCCTTTTCCATCTGGAACAGAGAAGGACAAAGAAGAACTCAGCTCCCAGCTGCGTTTTGGCAAGTCTATAGCACATATCACCACAGCAAACAAAAGCAGAAGAGGAGGATACCAGCAGAGGCCGGTGTCATTTGAAAGGACTATCTGCTAGGAGCCAAATTAAAAGTATATTGAGTTTTTAAATTGGGTTTTTCCTTTTAAATGCATCTTCCTTTATCCTTTCATAGTTTCTTTCCATATTAGAAAAAAACATTTGCTCCAGCCTTGGGGGCTGGGATTTGGTGTTAACTCTAAAGGAAAGAATGAAAGCATCTTTCCTCCCTCCACCCACCAACTCTCCATATAAACACTGGCATCATGGTTCCAAAAACTGAACCTTTCTTACACTTGAGGAAGAGGAAACAAGTTTTGAGTCGCTGACGATTTAAGGTCCTGTCTGCTGAGCCATCATGCTGCTCTACACTTCATCAGGAATCAAAGCTACGATTTCACTCATATGCGGAATTTAAGAAACAAAACAAATGAACATAGGGGAAGAGTGGGGGAAGATAGGGAATCAAACTATAAGAGACTCTTAACTATAGGGAACAAACTGAGGGTTGATGGAGGGATGTGAGTGGGGGATGGGCTAAATGGATGATGGGCATTAAGGAGGCACTTCTTGCGATGAGCACTGGGTGTTATACGTAAGGAATGAATCACTAAATTCTGTGCCTGAAACCAATATTATACTATATGTTAACTAACTAGAATTTAAATAAAATTTTGGAAAAAAGGGAAATTAGTCACTGAAATATTTTTTCCTACTTAAAAGAAAAAATGTAAAAGAAAATATAAAAACTGCAACTTTTTAATGGTTAAATGCCTTTGTAATGAGTTACGTTTAATTAATCCATTTTTATACTATTGGAACAGAGTTGATATGACAGGAAATTCAGGGGAGACGATGTCTATATTATCATAGCTGCATCATTCTCTACCATTGTCCATTCTATGGTATTAACTTCCTTTCATCATGTGTATAATTATGTATAATAAAATATTCAGAGCCTAAAAAAAATCACATGATAGAAAAGAAAGGAAGAGGGCTTTCGCATATTGGAAGATTAAAGATTTGGGTTGGAGGGGCGCCTGGGTGACTCAGTTGGTTAAGCGTCTGACTTCAGCTCAGGTCACGATCTCACAGCTCTTGAGTTTGAGACCTGCATCCGGCTCTGTGCTGACAGCTCAGAGCATGGAGCCTTCTTCGGATTCTGTGTCTCCTTCTATCTCTGCCCCTCCCCCACTTGTGCTCTGTCTCTCTCTGTCTCTCAAAGATAGATAAACGGAAAAAAAATAAAAAAAAATAAAAAAGATTTGAGCTGGAGCCAAATAGAGGAGGGAGGGGCCAAATAGAAGAGGTTCCAGGGCAAAGTTCAGAAACTGTCCTTTGTTTGTAGGTGACCTCTCTGGAAAGTCAGAGTTGGCAGAGAAGGAAGAAAATCTGCTGGCAGGGATACTATCCGAGTACCCGGAAGCCAGGCTGAGCCCAGACCTCTTAGGACAGGGACACTCATCAGGTTACTGTCTGTAGGTGGACAGGAGCATCACCTGTATCCAGGGGTTCACCCACTGCCAGGTCTAGTCTGAATTGCAGCCGCACTGCCTGGACCTAGAGTCTTCAGAGGCTACGCAATCTGACTGCTGTGAAGATATTTCCCCCACCCCCTCAACCCAAGGGAACCACTAGATAGTTTCTTACAGGAGAGGAGATTATGGAAAGGAGTTCCTATAGCTGTATTTTTGGGCCACACTAGGGTGTCCAGAGCAAGGAGACTCGTTTGGACAAATAACTATCACGTGACTATTAGCAAAGCATGGACACTCAGAGGGCCATCAAGAAGCTACAAGCAATCTGTGCCTTTATTTCAATTTCTCATTACCTAAAGCAGTAGACTCCAAAATTTTGTAACTGAAAACCCATTCAATAAAAATTTGAACATGGGTTCTCTATATATACAGTGGACCCTTGAACAACACAGATTTGAACCGCATAGTTTCACTTAAATGTGGATTTTAAAAATACAGTACAGTATAAATTTATTTCTCTCCCTTATGACATTCTTAATAACATTTTTTTCTCTAGATTACTGTGTTGTAAGAATTCAGTGCATAATACATACAACGTACAAAATATGTCTTCGTTGACCATTTGTGTTATTGGTAAGTCTTCTAGTCAACAGTAGGTTTTAGCAGTTAAATTTTGGGGGAATCAAAAGTTACACACCAGGGGCGCCTGAGCAGCTCAGTCGGTTAAGCATCCAACTCTATTTCAGCTCAGGTCAAGATCTCACAGTTTCATGTGTTCGAGTCCCACATTGGGCTCTGCACTGTGTGAGGAGCCTGCTTAGGATCCTCCCTCTCTCTCTGCCCTTCCCTCAGCTCATGTTCTCTCTGTCTCTCTCAAAATAAATTAATAAACTTAAAAAATAAAGATACACATGGTTTTTTGCCTGTGCGGGGGCTCAGCACCACTAACCCGTATGTTTTTCAAAGGCCAGCTCTATTCACTTATTTATGAATTATATACAGATCTCATAGTTCTACTACATATATCATAAAACACACACCAAAAAAAGGTGTTTTAAAAGACAACAAAGAAGCAAATAATATTTCTATTAAACATGTTACTGAGTATATTATTGGCCAACATATAGTTAGGGTAAGGTTTGACATTAGGAATGGTGATGTAAATTTATATATTTTTAAAATTTTTTGTAACATTCATTCATTTTTTGAGAGACAGAGAGAGACAGTGCAAGCAAGGGAGGGACAGCGAGAGGGAGACACAGAGTCCAAAGCAGGCTCCAGGCTCTAAGCTGTCAGCACAGAGCCCGACGTGGGGCTCGAACTCACAGACGGTGAGATCGTGACCTGAGCCGAAGTCGGAAGCTCAACCGACTGAGACACCCTGGTGCCCCTAAATTTATATCTTAAATAACCTTGTCTTGACTTCACTTTTTTGGGCCAACCTCTATATTGGAGGATTATACTGTCACTATTTTTACCTCTTACTGTGTTTCACCGAGAACTTGCTTCCACTTAGAAATAGAACTGTTGGATCCATCATCTGCTCATACTTCGCTTGTCGTTTGCATTATTAGCGCCACCTTAATTCCACAAAGAGCTCGAAGCCACTCATCTGCTTTGTGCAGGTTAAATGAGATGTAATTTTTAAAAAAATAATCTGTAAGTCCATTTAACCAAGCAAGCGTACAGAAAAATACACCAGAAACAAACAAAGGAGTGCAGTCCCACCACCAGCACCTCCACCTGAGGGACCTCCATTCACCTTTCAGGATTCCTTAAGTCCTGTAAAGCACATGGCCACACACTGTATGGACCAAGTGAAATGAGGGTCCAGGGTCACTCCATGGATAAGTACTAGTAAACATTTAATTTGCTTTTTTAGGTTATAAATGAATAAAAGAGAAATTCTACTATTCTTTCAACAGCCTCTTGGATCATTTGTCACAGCCCCGTCCAAGACTGTGGCAGTGGCCGGGTCCCCTTCCAGCACCTCTCCCCCTTCTCAGCCAGCCTGCAGCTAGAGAAACCCAGTTGCCATCACCAAATCCTTCCATTCCCTGCCAGGTTAAGTCCAGATTCCTTAGCAGGGCACAGAAACGTTTGCACCAGGATGCTGTACCCTTCCAGCTCTCTCCCCTTCTCCCTCCCACAAACACTCTGTGGCCCACAGCAGCAGACACCTTCTCAACAGACCAGGTTCTTCGAAGTCTTTGCAGTGGCTCTTTTCTCTGCCATGAATGTCTTCCTTTAACTTTGCCTGCCTATAAATCTCCAACTCATCCTTCCAAGTCCAAGTCACAAGTGACCCACTCTGTAGCCCATGGAATTAACCATTAACTCAAGGTACAAGGATAGTCACATCTCTTTTCTTTTCCCACTCAATTATTTAAGCACACACTTTTCTCTTGGGACTTCCCCACATCCTCTACCTTTTTTTCTTTACAAAAAAAATTTTTTTAATGTTTATTCGTTTTTGAGAGAGAGGAAGACAGACAGAGGGCGAGCAGGGGAGGGGCAAAGAGAGAGGGAGACACAGAATCTGAAGAAGGCTCCAGGCTCTGAGCTGCCAGCACAGAGCCCAGTGTGGGGCTCAAACCCACAAACTATGAGATTATGATCTGAGCCGAAATGATCGGCGCTTAACCAGCTGAGCCACCCAGGTGCCCCTAATTTTTTTTCCTGACACATCAAAAGAGCATATTTCATCCCAAGTGTCAATCCACTTCCAAAACCCAGTAGAGAGAATTGGAGCCTGATCCAATTACTGCTATTACCTTTCATTTCCACATCGTGTTGTCTTAGAAACCTTGAGCACTTTCTCACTGTATGCCTGTCACACAGTCCCTTGTCCCCTGTACACAGCCCCATCAACACCTGTGCACACTCTCGTGATGCTCCAGCTGGCCCAAGTCCCTACACTTGGACTCCAGGGTACCTTTTTAGGTCCGTATACACAACCACCCGTTGTCCCCAAAACTCAAATTCTCAGAAGGGGATTGATCCTGAAAGACATCCAGCTTCAGTAACATCCTGGGCTAAACCAGGTCCCCGTCAAAAACACTTAGCTCTTTGGGTTAAAGACCAAATTTTTTTCTTCAAAGAAATTTTACTTTAGGGGGCTGTTAATTATTCCTCCCTCCACCACTTATCTCTTGTATACCCTGGGCTTCCTTAGCAGACTGATCAGGATCTCCTTGACTATCAACACTGCATAACAAGGCATGAAGCAGCTTCTTCTAAGCCAGTCAGAAATGATAATAATAATAATAATAATAATAATAATAATAATGTCTTTTTGCTATACCTTTACCTCAGAGCACCTTCAAACTGGACCCTAATATCTGCATTTAGTTATTCCTGTACCAATTATAGCTGGAAGCTTATCAGACTAACGAAAAAGAAAAGCCAGTCTCCAAGAGCCCACCAGTCCACCTCATATACATAAAGTCCTCCCTGACCACCCTCAGCATACAGCCACAAAGAGTCTGATACCATGTGACCGTAGCACTTGCTTCATAGATCATGTTATGAACTAAGTTGTGTCTCCCACCTCCCCCCCCCCAAAAAAAACTCATAGGTTGAAGTCCTAACCCCGATATCTCAGAATGTGACTATATTTGGAGACAATCTTTATAGAAATGATTAAGTTAAGATTAGGTGATTAGGGTGGGCCCTAATCCAGTATGACCGGTATGCTTATAAGAAGAAGGAATCTGAACACAGACACACACAAAGGGAAGATAAATGTGATGCCACAAGGTGAAGATGGCCATCTACAAACCAAGGAAAGAAGCCTCACAAGAAACCAACACTGCCAACACCTTCATCTTGGATTGCCAGGCTCCAGAACCATGAAAAAACAACAAATGTCTATTGTTTAAGACACCCAGTCTGTGCTACCTCATTACCGCAGCCCTAACAAACCAATATAGACCAATTTTGCCTATTAGGGAAAAGTCCTCGCTTGCTGGTTCTCATCCATCTCTGTAATTTCTAGAGCTTTGCCCAGTCCCTGGTCGTTCTAAGTGCTCTGAGAGCATGTGTTACTGAAAGGAGGAGGGGATGGAGGGAACGGGGCAGGAGAGCCAGCAGAGGCCTGAGCCCTTGGAGTTACCACTTTATAGTCCATCTTCCAAGTTTCTTAAGCTGTGTTCCTCTCATGCCAAAAGGAATCACTTGGCAGTTTATGTTATTTTTCCTCTTCTCTGGCTTCAAACCCCACTTACGTAAATCATGGGTGAGTCAGACAGTGTGGAGGGCTTGCTGTGGGCAGAGGACTGTTATAAGAAGTGCAAGGGGAGGGGCGCCTGCGTGGCTCAGTCGGGTGAGCGACCGACTTCAGCTCAGGTCATGATCTCACGGTTTGTGAGTTCGAGCCCCGTGTTGGGCTCCGTGCTGACAGCTCAGAGCCTGGAGCCTGCTTCGGATTCTGTGTGTGTCTCTCTCTCTCTCTGCCCCTCCCCCACTCATGCTCTGTCTCTCTCTGTCTCAGAAATAAATAAACATTAAAAAAAAAAAAGTGCCAGGGGAGAGCTGCAGCGCCTAGCAGTGCTGCCCAAGGGAAATACAACCCTACACCACGTACACAATTTTTAATTTTCTAGTAGCCACATTAAAACATTTTTAGAGAAGTACATTAATTTTAGTATGTTTTATTTAATTCCAGATATCCAAAACATCATCAGTTCAACATGTGATCAGTATTTTTAAAATGTTAACAAGATTACTTACATTCTTTTTTTTTTTGTACTAACTCTTCAAAACCTGGTATGCATTTTACACTCACAGCAAATTCTTTACTGTAACCATTATTAGTCACATTTCACATGCTAACTACTCACACACGGCTGGTGGCTACTGCATTGGACGGCAATGGAGAATCGGCGGTTAATGACACAGACTTTGGAATCAAGTGGACACGGTCTTGAATCCTGATCCGTCACTGACTAACTTAACCTCTTTGTGCTTCAGATTCTGCGTCTCAAAAATGGGACCTAATACATCCTATGGCTAAGGTGAGGGTCTCCTGCAGTAACCCAAGTAAAGCCCTCAGCACAGCGATGCAATAGCATCAGCATGTGCCAGGCTCTATGTTATTTAACTTATATGATTAATACTCCATAAACTGCAGTGATTATTATTCTCAATGATTAGTGCTAAGGGGATGAAAGTTGCAATTTCTCCATCAGCCGCCAGATGAGTGATCTCCCTCCAGCTCTGTTTCTCAACTTATAAAATGGGAATAAGGAATGCATCCACCACTGAAAATAAATATGACCTTCCTATTCAAGCAACATGATACCTCAAAATATTCATGTTAGCTTGGGCATCTTCAGTTTACAACACTAGACCATAGCAAAACAAAACAAAACACAAAACAACAACAAAACAAACTTAGAGCCTTTTTTCTTTGCATATACCTTCTCATTAGCTCACTTCAATATGCCTCTAGGCAGAGAAATTACTCGTCTTTCAAATCCCTGAGCTGATCTGAGTCCTATGGTGCTCATTTATTCTTGAGACAGAGAGAGCTTCTCCAAAATCTATTCAGCCACTATTTCTAAATTATGAGTGCATAAAAAGAGATACACCTTTTTTTGTGAGGTCTCATAACTCACCCTTACACAGCACAGGTGATAAATGCAAGCAGGAGGCTTCCTGTTAAAATATGTGTATTAGATATATTACTGTATCTACTGTATATTTTCATTTTGGCATGCAGGAGCTCTCCTTCACCTTACGATAATAAATTATATAACCTCAGCCATAAAATAACTTTGAATAACAGGACATTAAATCATTGTAATGATATTTTGTGCTCTATAACTACTTTCAATTTTAGATCTCAAAGCACTTTACAAACACAAATTAATTAGCTCTAGCATTGTATGAGATTAGTTTTTCCCCTTTATTGAGATACACTTGACAAATTAAAATTACATATATTTAAGATGTATACCATGATGCTTTGATACATGTATCTATTGTGAAATGGTTACCGCAATCAAGCTAGTTAACATATCCATCATCCTACATACCTTGGGGGTTTTGGGGGGCAGTTGTTAGTTTTTGCAGTGAGAACACTTAAGTTTTCCTCTTTTTGCAAATTTTAAGTACACAATATTGTATTATTAGCTACAGTCATCATGCTGTACATTATATCTCCAAAACTTCCTCATCCCACATAACTGAAATTTTGTATCCTTTAACAAATATCTCCCTATTCCCCCTTCCCCCATCCCCTGGCAATCACCATTCTACTCTCTGCTTTTGCAAATGTGATCATTTTATTTTCCACATATAAGTGAGCTCATACATTATTTGCCTTTTTGTGTCCAGCTCATCGATGTAGCATAATGAATGCACTCTAAGCTCATCCATGTTTCACAAATGCCAAGATCTTCTTTTATAACAACGAATAGTGTGTGTGTGTGTGTGTGTGTGTGTGTGTGTGTGTGTGTGTATACCACATTTTTTTAGATCTATTCTTCTGTTGAGAGATGCTTAGGTTGTTCCCATATCTTGGCTAATGTGCCTTAAAACTGAGTCTCTTGAAGTTATTTTTGTGTCTTGTTTTTGTTATCTCTTCAGTCAGTCTATATCTTTTGATTGGAGAATTTAATCCATTTACATTTAAAGTAATTATTGATAGGAAAGGGCTTACCCTTCTTATTTTGTTAATTGCTGACTTTTATAATTCCTTTGTTTCTTCCTCTATTGCAGTTTCCTTTGTGATTTGATGATTTTTTTGTAGTGGTATACTCTGATTCCTTTCTCTTTACATTTTGTGTATCTTCTAAAGGTCTTTTCCTTCTGATTATCATGAGACTTACATAAAATATCTTACAACAGTCTATTTTGAGCTGATAACAACCTCATTGCATGCAAAAATTCCACACTTTTCCTACTCCTGCCCCCTCCATTTTCTACTATGATGCCACAATTTACATCTTTTTATACTGTGTACCCATTAACAATTATTGTAGCTATAGATGCTTTTGTTTTTTTTAAGTAAGCTCTACACTCAACATGGGGCTTGAACTTACAACCCTGAGATCAAGAGTTGCATGCTGTACTGATTGAGCCAGCCAGTTGCCCCTATAGTTACTTTTAATATTTCTGATTTTTTTTTACTTTGATGCTACATTAAAAGTGATTTCTGCACCAATTACCGTATTAGATTATTCTGAAATTGACTATCTACTTACCTTTCCCAGTAACTTTTACACTTTCATATGTTTTTATGTTACTAATTAGTGTTTTTTCATTTCAGTTTGAACTCCTTTTAGCATTTCTTATAAAGCAGGTCTAGTGGTGATGTACTCTTTCAACGTTTGTTTGTCTTAGAGTCTATCTCTCCATTTCTAAAGGCTAGCCACACAGGGAAAGCCACACCTTCTGAAAAGGGTGCCATCATGATCTCCAGTGCCTTGCTCTGTAGAAGATCCCAGCAGCCTTCTCCACTGAGGATCTCAAAGCTTTTTACAGATCCATATATCCCCCACCGCTTTTACCATGAAGGACATCATGGTATTTGCCACTGTGGACACTAGCGGCCTGATCTACAGAGGATCCCACTAGTTTTTACCACTGAGGAAACCCATCACAGCCACTGTGGATCCCCATGGCTTTCACCACTGAGAGGTCCACAGTTTTCATCTTTGTGAACTACAGCTGTCTGAGCCACCACCCATCCCCTCCCCCTTGAAATCCACCCTAGCCTGCAGCCCTCAATGACCTGGCCCTGGGACCCAGTACAGCCACTGTGTGGGTGTCTACAACCAGCCCTGACCCCTGCTGCCACACAAATGCTCACTTCCAGCCTCTGAAATCATACACATACCTATCCATGGCCATCCCTGGCTCCCACTGCTGGTCCCCCCCCCACAGCACACTGCATTCCTCCAGCCCCAGTGCTGCTACCACCCGTGCTATCCCTACCCACCCAGGCACACTCACCACTGGCTCCATAGGCACTGCTAAGGATAGCCTCATAGCCACCACAAACCACCATAGCTCTTGCTACCAAACCATACAGGGACTTCTTCAAATGGAATCCAAGGCACACTCAACAGCAATAGGAAGCATATGAACATTAAATCGCACATACAAAGATAAATATGTAGTCAAATACAGAATGATATAACATTCTTTTTTTAATTTTTTTTTGACGTTTATTTATTTTTGAGAGACAGAGAGAGACAGACAATGAGCAGGGGAGGGACAGAGAGAGAGGGAGACACAGGATCCAAAGCAGGCTCCAGGCTCTAAGCTGTCAGCACAGAGACTGATGTGGGGCTTGAACCCACGAACCATGAGATCATGACCTGAGCCAAAGTCAGATGCTCAACCGACTCAGTCACCCACGAACCCCAGAATGGTATAACATTCTAACACACAAATTACCCATACTGTGTGTGTGTGTGTGTGTGTGTATATATATATATATATATATATATACACACATATACATATATAAACTTTAAATTTATAATTTTATATATAAAATTTTAAAACAAAAGTATAGAGAATAACTATAGCCACAAAAATTCAGTAATGGACTAACAATATAAAAAGAACTCTGGCTTTAATAACACAAAGTGTTCAGGGAGTGAAACTGTAAAGTTTTTATATGCAACTGAACTTAAGTTGTTAGCAAACTAAAATAATCATAAATACAAGAAGATGTACATGAACCTCATGATAACCACAAGGGGAAAATTTTCAGTAGGTACACAAAAGATAAAAAGAAAGTGATCAAGCCAAATCACCACCAAAAAAATGAACAAAAATAGCAAATAACAAAAGAAGACATCAAGAGAAGAGAGGAACAAATGAACAGCAAAACAAATGGAAAATAACAAAATGACAATAGGAAGTCCCTACCTATTAATAAAGACTTTAAATGTAAATGGATTGAACTCTCCAATCAAAAGCACAGCTTAAAGGAGGGCACCTGCTGGGATGAGCACTGGGTGTTGTAGTATGGAAACCAATTTGACAATAAATTTCATATTAGAAAAAAAGCACAGCTTAAAAGGCACAGGAATGGCTGAATAGATTAAACAGACAAACATACAAACAAAGAAGATCCGTGATGTGCAGTCTACAGGAAACACACTTTAGACATAAATACATGAATGAACTGAAAGGGAAGCTGTAGAAAAAGATACTCCATGCAAATTTTAACCAAAAGATTAGGGGTGGCTATACTTATAATAGACAAAATAGACTTCAAGCAAAAAACTTTAACTAGAGACAAAGAAGGTCATTATATAATGATAAGAGGGTCAATTCCACAAAAAGATGTAAAATTATAAATATATATGCCATCCAACCTCAGGGCGGCTAAATATATAAAACAAACATCGACAGATATGAAGACAGAAATTGACAGCAGTGCTATAATAGTAAGAGACTTCAATACTCCCCTGTCAATAACAGACAGAATATCCAGGCAGAAAATCAATAAGGAAACAACTGACTTGAAAACAACAAAAAACAAATGTACCTAATAGACATATACAGAACTTCCCACCACACAGTAGCAGAATACACATTCTTCTAAGCATACACAGAACATTCTCCAGGACAGGTCACATGATAAGTCACAAGACAAGTCTTAATAAATTTAAGAACACTGAATTCATACTAAACGTCTTTTCAGACCATAGTGAAATGAAACTAGAACTCAATAACAGAAAACAGGAAAATTCACAAACACATGTAAACCAAACAACACACTGTTGAACAACCATTGAGTAAAAGAAGAAATTAAAAGGAAATTTTACAAATACCTTGAGACAAACAAAAACAAAAATACAACTTACCAAAACTTACGGGATGCAGCAAAAGCAGTACTAAGAGGAAATTTTATAGCAATAAATGTCTACATTGAAAAAGAAAGTAAGGGGTGCCTGGGTGGCTCAGTCGGTTGAGCATCCGACTTCGGCTCTGGTCATGATCTCGTGGTCCGTGAGTTCGAGCCCCGCGTCGGGCTCTGTACTGACAGCTCAGAGCTTGCAGCCTGTTTCAGATTCTGTGTCTCCCTCTCTCTCTGACCCTCCCCTGTTCATGCTCTGTCTCTCTCTGTCTCAAAAATAAATAAAACATTAAAAAAAAAGAAAGCATATCTCAAATAAACAAGCTAATTTATAACTCAAGGAATTAGAAAAAGAGCAAATTAAACTCAAAATTAGCAGAAGAGAAATAATAATGATTAGAGAAGAAATAGAAAATAGAAAAAAATTTTTAATCAACAAAACTAAGATAAACAAAATCAACAAACCCTTAGCTAGAAAGAAAAGGAGAGAGAGAAGACTCAAAATTTAAAAATAAAAGAGAGGGGTGCTTGGGTGGCTTAGTAGGTTAAGTGTCTGACATTGGCTCAGGTCATGATCTCACCACTTGTGAGTTCAAGCCTCACATCAGGCTCTGCACTGACAGCTCAGAGCCTGGAGCCTGCTTCCGATTCTGTGTCTCCCTCTTTTGGGCCCTCACCCACTCATGCTCTGTCTCTATATCTCAAAAATAAGTAAACATTTTTTTAAAAATGAAAGAGAAGACATTACAATGGATAACAAAAAAGATCATAAGTGATTATTATGAACAATTACATGCCAACAAATTGGATAACCTAAAAAAATGGATAAATTTCTAGAAATATAATCTACCAAGAATAACTCAAGAAAAAATATAAAAGACTGATAACAAACAAGGAGATTGAATCAGGAATCAAACACCTTTCAACAAAGAAAAGCCCAGGACCAGATGGCTTCACATGTAAATTCTACCAACAGTCAAAGAAGAAGTTATACCACTGCTCCTAATTCTTCCAAAACATACAAGAGGAAACATTTCCAAACTCATTTTACAAGGCCAGCATCACCCTGATTCCAAAGCCAGACAAAAACATAAGAAAAGAAAGCTATAGGTAATACCCCTGGTGCACATGGATGGAAAAATCCTCAATAAAATACTCCAAATCAAATTCAACAGCACTGCAAAAGCATCATATACCATGACCAACTGGAATTTATTCCTGTGATACAAGGATGGTTCAATATATGAAACTCAGTCAATGTGGTACATCATATATTAACAGAATTTTATTTTTTATTTTGTTAATATTTATTTATTTTGAGAGAGAGAGCGAGAGAGAGAGAGTATAAGCAGGAAAGGGGAGAGAGAGAGAAGGAGAGAGAAAGTCCCAAGCAGTTTCTGCACTATCAGTGCAGAGCCTAATGCAGGGCTAGATCCCACAAACTATGAGATTGTAACCTGGCCAAAATCAAGGGTTGAACACATAACTGACTGAGCCACCCAGGCACCCCTAAAACAATTTTAAAAATCACATCATCATCTCAATAGATGCAGAAAAGGTATTTGACTAAAGCCAACATTTTTACATGATGAAAACTCTTAACAAAATAAAGGCCAAATATGAAAAACCCAGAGCCAACATCATAATCAGTGGGGAGAAACTGAAAGCTTTTCTTCTAAGATCTGGAACAAGACAAGAATGTCCGCTATCACCACTGCTATTCAACATAGTACTGGAAGTCCCAGCTAGACCAATCAGGCAAGAGAAAGAAATAAAAGACATCCAAAAGAAGAGGTCAAATTATCTGTTTGCAGATGACATGTACCTATATGTAAAAAACTGAAAAGACTCAAAAAATGGAAAACTTATTAGAATGAATAAATTCGGTAAAGTTGCAGGACACAAATTTGACATATAAAAATCAATGTCACTATACACTAACAACAAATTACCTTAAAGAGAAATTAAAGGAACAATCTCACTTACATTAACAACAGAAAGAATAAAATACTTAGGAATTTACTTAATCAAAGAGGTGAAAGACTTGTACACTGAAAATTATAAAACATTGAAGAAGGAAATTTTAAAAGCCACAAATAAATGGAAAGACATCCCATATTCATGAACTGGAAGAATTAAGATTGCTAAATATGTTCATACATCCCAAAATAATCTGCAGATTCAATGCAATCCCTATTAAAATCCCAAAGATGTTTTCTACAGAAATAGAAAAGCAATCCTAAAATTCACGTGGAACTATAAAAGACCCCAAATTGTCAAAGCAATCTTGAGCTAGAACAACAAAGATAGAGGCATCACAACTTCTGATTTCAAATTATATTACAAAACTAATCAAAATCACTATGGTGCAGGCATTGAACAAGTGGAACAGAGTAGAAAACCCAGAAATAAACTCAGGCATTTGCTTCCAGCTGATCTTTGACGAGGGTGCCAAGAACACACAATAGGGAAAGGATAGTCTCTTCAACAAATGGTGCTCAAAATAGAATAAGAATGTAAAACTTGAAACTGTAAAACTCCTACAAAAAAACAGGAGAAAATCTTCTTGACATTGGCCTTGGCAATAATTTTTTGGATATAACATCAAAAGCATAGGCAACAGGGGCACCTAGCTGGCTCAGTCCATAGAGCATACGACTCTATCTAGGTGTTGGGAGTTCAAGCCCCATGTTGTGCATAGAGAAGAAAGAGAGAAAGAAAGAGAGAAAGAAAGAAAGGAAGGAAGGAAGGAAGGAAGGAAGGAAGGAAGGAAGGAAGGAAGGAAGGAAGGAAGGAAAAGAAAGAAAGAAAGAAAAGAAAGAAAGGAAGAAAGGAAGGAAGGAAGGAAGGAAGGAAGGAAGGAAGGAAGAAAAAATAGACAACAAAGGCAAAAATAGACAAGTATGATTGAATCAAACTTAAAAGCCTCTTAAAAGCACAGCAAAGGAAACAATCAACAAAATGAAAAGGCAATCTACTGACTGGGAGAAAATATTTGTAAATCATATATGCAATAAAGGGTTGATATTCAAAATATATGAGGAACTCATACAATTCAATACCCAAAATACAAATAATGTGATTGAAAAACAGGGGAAAGACCTAAACAGACACTTCTCAAAAGAATAAATTCAAATGGCTAATAAGTAAATGAAAAGATGCTCAGCATCTCTAATCATCTGGGAAATGCTAATTAAAAAGTCACAGTAATGATATCATCTCTTACATATTAGGATGGCTATTATCAGTAAGACAAAGGATGACAAATGCTGGTGGGGAGAGGGAGAAAAGGGAACCCTTGTGTACTGCCGGTGGGAATGTAAATTAGTACAGCCATTATGGAAAATAGTATGAAGGTTCCTCAAAAAATTAAAAATAGAACTACCTGTGTGGTACCCAGCAATCCCACTTCTGACTATATATCCAAAGAAATGAAGTCAATATCTCAAAGAGATATCTGCGCTCCCACGTTCACGGCAGCATTATTCACAGTAACAACCCAAATGTCCTTCAACTGATAAATAAAGAAAGAAAATGTGATCTCAAAGGACCACATGTTGTGTGATTCCATTTATATGAAAAGTCCAGAACAGGAAAATCTATAGAGACAGAATGTAGATTGGTGGTTGCCTGGGTCTGTGCGGGGAAATTGGGATGTGATTGTTGATAGGAACAGGATGCCTTTATGGCATGATGAAAATGTTCTAAAATTGATTGTAAATATACTAAAAACCACTGAGTAAATTGGTGAATTGTATAGTATGTGAATTCTATCTCAATAAAAAATATTATTTACAAAAAAAAAAAAAAAAAAAGATGAGGTTAAATGCAATAAGCTTTATCCTGAAAGAGAATAGGGACATTAGTGGGAAAACTAGAGAAATATGAAAAAATCTGTACTCTACTTAGTAGTAATATAATGATACTGGTTTCTTCGCTTTAACAAATGTACCATGGCAATGTAAGTTGATAACCATAGGAGAAATTGGGAAAGGGTATGTAAGAATTCTCTGTAATATCTTCAAACTTGCTGTAAACCTAAAATTATCCCTAATAAAAAGATTTTTTAAATGTTAAACAAAACACACACACGTACGCACACATACAGAAAGATCATTTTATTGTAATAACATTCAAACAGTATTTACAACATGGGAAACTACTATATGCTGTTTGGGGACACAAGTTCAAAATAGGATATGAAAATATGTATGGGCACAATAAACACCAAAATCAGGAGAGTGCTTATCTCTGAGAAGCAAGAGAGTGGAACAGAAGCTGAAAGACATCATGATACTTTCTTTTTAATTAAAAAACATCCAAAGTACGGGCACCTGGGTGGCTCAGTCGGTTGAGTGTCTGACTTCGGCTCAGGTCATGATCTCACAGTTTGTGAGTTCGAGCCCCACGTCAGGCTCTGTGCTGACAGCTCAGAGCCTGGAGCCTGCTTCAGATTCTGTGTCTCCCTCTCTCTCCGCTCCTCCCCTGCTCACACGCTGTCTCTCTCTCTCAAAAATAAATGAAGATTAAAAAAAATTTTTTTAACCATCCAAAGCAAATAGAACAAAATATTAAGTTGAACCGGATGGTGTCCCAGGCATCTGTCATATTCTTTCTGTGCCTTGATATGTTTGAAAGATTCTCTTTTATCATATGAATCAGGCAACGTTTGAGAACACTCATGCCTCAAATAGTAGTGTTTGTGGATTCGAAAGGTATGACAAATGGTTGTATATGATTAGAATTCATGTAGGTAAGATTCAGCACATTGCTGCTAAGAATGGCTATTTACGCACAAGAAGAACACACAAATTTGTCGTAATAGACCACTTGATTTTACAGTTGGGATGCTCACTGCCTAAAATCGCACATGCTCTGACCTTGGGCAAGCCATCTAACCTCTCCCTATCTCAGGTTTCTCCATAGTCAATGGAGATAATCAGAGTGCCTTCCACACTGTGTTGGGAGGATTAAATGACATAATCCACACAGGGTAGTGGTTCTGTCACCCAGGGGACATTTGGCAATGTCTGGAGATATTTTTGATTGCTACAAATTGGGGGGTGAGACGCTACCGGCGTCTGGTATGCAGAGGCGAGGGATGCTGCGGAACATTCTAAAATGCACAGCGCAGCCTCTCAGAACAAAGAAGTATCCAGTCCCAAATCCCAATCGTGCCAAGATAAAAGAGCCCTAATGTAAAACATTTAACACAGTGCCTGGTGCATATACTATATTCTATGCTGTTCACTGCCATAATACCACCATCACTACGGCCGTAATATAATACCAGAGGAGACCCGAACACATTGGTACCTGGATGTACCTTCTTTTGCCTGGTTAATAGTCTGCACTGTCTGGACGGCCGCTGGGATGACCACCTTGCTGAGCATTCCTTTAGAAAATAAGAAGTGTCATCTTTCTCCTTTGCTTACAGCTCTGCTCTTCCCTTCCCCTCCGCTGTCATTTTTTATTTCCACTTTGTAGCTGCATTAATTAACCCTGGAAAGGGTTCTGGACGCCCATTGACAGAAAGGACGTTTGCTTTCAAAGATAAAGCTGTATCATTACCAAGCCTCCTCCGCACAGCACGAGAAAACAGCCTTCGGAAAGAGGCGCTCTGGGAAAACGGCGGCAAATTATCCATTGTTAACCTTGGGCTGCCTTTAAAAAGAAAACATTTTACAAGGAAAGAAAAGCAAAGACAAAGCAAAGAGTACTCAGATGAGTTTTGTACCCACTACCAGCACCCAACGTTTTAGCTGCTAAGCTAGTATACAGTAGGTCAATCAACAGCCACATCGAAATGGTACGCGTGGGGACCTACTCAACATACCCCGTTTTCTGTAAAGAGAAGCTCTTCTCTACAAAACAAGCAAATCTTACAAGTAAAGTTGCCACCTCCTTAAAAAATAAAAAATAAAATTCAAAGCGTTTTGGACCATAAATAAAAGCAAATACCTTTCTAATCTTAAGAGAAATATTTCCATCTTTTGTTTTGTACCGTATCTCACCAACCACAACAAGGGGCATCCTGGAGGGCTTGTACCTATGAATTTTGATTAGATAATTTCCTACTGAAGTAGAGAAGTATCGACATATACTGGGTTTTAATACTGTATATGTTATTATGCATGAGACCACTTGAAGATCAGCCACACTATTAATTCTGTAACAAAATGGCTTTTCTTTTTTTTTTTTTTTTTAAATTTTTTTTTCAACGTATATTTATTTTTGGGACAGAGAGAGACAGAGCATGAACGGGGGAGGGGCAGAGAGAGAGGGAGACACAGAATCGGAAACAGGCTCCAGGTTCGGAGCCATCAGCCCAGAGCCTGACGCGGGGCTCGAACTCACAGACCGCAAGATGGTGACCTGGCTGAAGTCGGACGCTTAACCGACTGCGCCACCCAGGCGCCCCAAAATGGCTTTTCTATAATGAGCAATCCACATCTTTCTTCCTTTTTTTTTTTTTTTAGAGCTGAGTGTCAGCAGAGGGTCCCTAAAAAGAGGCCAACTCTACCCCTAATCACCAAGAGAAAGAATTTCCTGAAAGTATTCATATTTTTTCCACAGGACAGACATACCCAGAAAAAGGAGCTCAGAAATTCAACTCATGAATGGGAAAACATGAAAAGGGGGTAGAGGAGGTATCTGAATAAAGATGAGGCTAATCCCAAGGTAGAAAATTGATCTCTTCATTTGCAAGGTGTACATGTGTTCACAGTTGAAGGGAACCTGGTGACCACAGAGTGTTCCTTGAGGTTCATAGTCAAGATGGTCTCCAAACAGAGCTCATACATTGATGCGGGGCTCTCTCCATTTCTGGGATGACAGAATGACCTCCACACACAACATGATCGTTTGATGCCCGTATCTCTCCCTTTCCCCCCAATTTTCTCAGCCCTCTTCTCTTCTTCTTAATCTGATTCATCCTTCCTGACTCACAGGAAGCTTTCTGTAACCATCTTAGCTGAAACCATTGATCTCTGCCTCTCCCCAAAATCCAGTACATTATTCTAAATGATAATATTGGAACGTGATTATATTTGACTTAGCAGTTGCTTATATACTGATCAGTAATGTTCTTTGATTCTTTATTGTCAGTAAAGCTTGTCTTCCCACACATTTCCAGGCCACAGATTATCTCTAATTTTTTTTCTTTTTATTCCCTAAAGTGCAGTGCTAGTTAAAATAATAAACATTTGATACACTGGATTTAATTAAATAGGTCAGAAGTCACATGGCCTGATTTATCCCCCATTTCTCACTTATACTTGGCATATGTGTGGGCATGAGTGTGCATAGATGTGTTGGGGGGGGGGGGTGCAAAGGAGGATATACAGTTTTTCACCTGGAGCCACAAACCCAGAAACTGTCAGAGTTCCATGCTGAGAATCTCTGCCATCAGGGCCCCTCCTCTGGAAATGAAGAGATAACGACTGGTTATCAAAGGGAGTCAAAGGAGAGCCATAGTACCCAGAAGAGGGAGGAATTAAAGCAAGTTGCCTTCCCTTTTTCATCTCTCTCTTGAGTTCCTACCAGCTAAGAACGTCCCTTGGTGTGATAGACACAATAATGGCCCCAACAGATGTCCACATCCTAGTCTCCGGAAACTGTGAATATGTTACGTTTCGTGGCAAAGGAGAATTAATGTTGCTTTTCCGATGACTTCTAAAAAAGGAGATTATCTTAGAGTAACCAAGTGAGCCCAACATAACTATGGGGATAATAAAGTAGAAAAAGAGGATAGAAGAGCAGTCAGAAAGAGAGAGCTTTGAGAACGCTATGCTGCTGGCTTTGAAGATGGAGGAAGGGGCCACAAGCTATGGAAGGGGGGTGGCCAGTAGAAGCTGGAGAAGGTAAAGAAACAGAATGTCCTCTAGGGCCTCCAAAAGGAACACAGCCTTGCCTCCACCTTGATTTTAGCCTGGTAAGACCCATCTTGGACTTCTGATTTCTAAAATTATAAGATAATAGCTTAATGTTGTTTTCAGCCACCAAATTTCAAGTAATTTGTGAAAGCAGCAGTGGGAAATTAATATATTGGCTGTCCTATGAAACTCATCATGTCCCCATCTGAATTCAAGAGGGAAGCTGGACACATGGCAAGACCACCTGACCATCTGCATCAGAATCACCAGGGGCACTTGGCCATAAAGATAATCCCAGGCCCGCTTCAGACCTACTTCATCAGAATCACTGGAAGGTAGAACCCTGGAATGCCCCTCATGAGTCTTATGCACACCGAGGTCAGAAAACACCAGTGGCTGGAGTGCCTGAGAGATAGGAGACTCCCTCTAACTAGCCATGGGGCCATGGGCCAGTCCCTGATTTTCCTGAAATCTCTGATTTTTCTTCACAACTTGAACATGCTCATCCACACTGTCTTTCCTGACTTTTCTTAATACTCTTATTGTGCAAAGTTGCAATCGAAACCT
Organism: Felis catus; assembly: GCF_018350175.1. Classification (NCBI taxonomy): domain Eukaryota; kingdom Metazoa; phylum Chordata; class Mammalia; order Carnivora; family Felidae; genus Felis; species Felis catus. The sequence continues at coordinate 70,603,511 of NC_058379.1, read as the reverse complement.
CGCTTTTGCACAAAGATGTTTTGGTGTTTCTTTGTTCAAGTGCCTCTTCCTGGCTATACTGTAAACTATGATTCCAAACCTAGCAAAATGTAGACCACAAGCACATGAAAAGATGCTCAACATCAGTAATCACTAGGAAAATGCAAATCAAAGCCACAATGAGATACAACCTCATGCCCATTAGGATGACTACAAGAAAGAAAGAGAGAAAGAAAGAAAGAAAGAAAGAAAGAAAGAAAGAAAGAAAGAAGAGAGAGAAAGAAAGAAAGAAAGAAAGAAAGGAAGGAAGGAAGGAAGGAAGGAAGGAAGGAAGGAAGGAAGGAAGGAAGGAAGAAAATGACAAATGTTAATGAGGATGTAGAGAAATTGGAACCCATGTGCACTATTGGTAGGAATGTAAAATATTGCAGCCACTATGGAAAACAGTATGGCAGTTCCTCAAAATATTAAAACTAGAACTGCCATGTGATCCAACAATTCCAGGTATTTACCCAAAAGAATTAAAGCAGGGACTCAAACAGCTCTTTTCACAGCCATGTTCCTGGCAGCATTATCCGCAATAGCTGAAAGCTGAAACCAACCCAAGTGCACATCAGATGAATCGTAAACAAACTGTGGCATATACATACAGTGGGATGTTATTCAGCCTTAAAAAGAAAAGAAATTCTGACACATGCTACAACGTGGATGAACCTGGAGAACATTATGCTGAGTGAAATAAACCAGACACAGAAAGACAAATGCTGGATTCCACTCGTATGAGGTAGTTAGATGGTCCAATTCATAGAAACAGAAAATAAAATGGCTGTTGCCAGGGGCTGCAGGGAGAGGGAACTGGGGAGTTAGTGCTGAATGGGGACAGAGTTTTAGCTTCACAGGACGAAAAGAGTTGTGTGGATGGCTGATAGCAATGATTGCACGACAGTGTGAATGTACTTAATGCCGTTGCATTGTACACTTAAAAAATGGTTCAGATGTAAATGTTATGTTAGGTAGATTTTATCGCAATTTAAAAAAAAATTTTAAATGTAGACCCCCCAAGAAAGGGCTAAATAATATATTAGTTGCCTGGAGGTAGGAGGAAGAGAAATATTAGGGGTGTTTTTCCTTCCCCCAAAATAACACAAAATGTGGTACAGCCCAAATCACACACTATCATCACTATCACCTATAGACAGGGACAAATGTCCCTTATCCCTCCCTTCAGTTCTGTGTTTGTGAGTTATCTTCATTCACAGGAAACAAATCTTACTCCATAAGGGTGTGCGTGTGCACGTGTGTTGGGGGGATAGGGAGACACAGCTTGAACCATGCCAGGTCTGTGCCCTTCAAAAGCACTACACTGGATGAAAACCGCACTGACTGGAGATTACGCTGGATGGAATTACCGCCCCCCACCCCCACCCCCTCAAACCTAGACTCCACGTTTATCCGTGAGCACGCGGGTGTAGTCACACCCTCGTTTTCTAATTAACCTCTTAGCCCATCCAAGTTAAGAGGTAAATTTATTTAGACTCAAAGTAGACAGTGACATGCCTGCTTAATTAGACATTTTATCTATTATCTTCATTAAGTTTATCTTTGTTGGAAAGAGCTATTAATTTAATCACTATTTCCCAATCACGGCCAAGCCGACATCCATCGCTGTAGATACTTAAGCCAACAGGAGAAGAGGGAAAAATCTATAAATCTACAATGATCAATCCTGAGTGAGGTCAGTTAGCAAAGAAGAGATAGGATTAGACCATATTAGGCAATAGATTAACAACGGTCAGTCGAGCTGATGCTGGCCATGCAGTGGCACCGGGACTTAGCTAGGTTTTGTTAGTATTTGCTCCACAGCTCTGTCTCTCGGCCTTGGAAGTTCACATCATGTTGCTTTATCTCCACCTGGTTTCTGAGCACTGGAGACAATGCGTCAGAGCCTTCTTAAACATCAGTCTCCACAGCTGGAAGGGCCCCAAGAGAACACCTTGGAGATGGGGAACGTGAGGCCCGGAGACCGTGAGCATCTTGCCAAAAGAATAGTCATGCACAGTGACAGAGCTGGGGCCAGAATTCAGGCCCCCAACCTTCAGCCCAAAGCTATTTCTACTCTACTGCCAACACATCACACACGGCACTTACTGTCTTAGGAAGCATCCAGCAGTAGACAATCCTACACGAATCAGTTAGAAACAGGCAGGTGGTTCAATCATTCATCAACCATCTTCCATGACTTTATCCACACCCCTCAGTCACCTGCACGTTTCCACCAGGGACTCACAGACCATCTCTGCAGAAATGGTTCACAGGGTCACCTTAGGAACGAGAACCTCACAGATGCAAGACCTTTCTTCTAAGAAAATAGAGACAACAAGGATTTATTTTCCCTCTTCAATCAGGGGAAAGAAGGTTGCATGAAGTTTGCCGTGCTTGGTGGTTAGATACTAACCTGTGAGATAAGGAGCACCCCCAGAACCCTCATGCCCCATCATCACAGAGCTGCAGAAGCAGGACAAGAGTCACACTCTTCCCAGTAACTCATGAGGCGATTCTGTGGGTAGCAGGGCAGGCACCTGATGGGAAGCCAAGGGTGTCAGCCAAACACATCCCCACACATTTCACCCCGCAGTACCAAGTAATTGCTTTTCGAGGCTTCATTTCAGAAGAGTCAATTTCTTAAGATAGTGAAGAGTTTGAGAAATCCACCATCCCAAGAATAGAAAAGAGGAGCTTGGGTGTGTGTACGAGAGAGCAGGCAAGAAGGATCTAGGTAGCAGTTAAGATTCTAAAAAGCCCCATGTTTAGAGCTAACTCACTGGCCTGAGCCAAATGTTCGTAATCAAAGGGAATGCTGTTAATGGGTGCTGAGCTCACTGAGTTAATCAGAAACGTAGAACTTAAGGTCAGTAGAATAGCCTTCACCCACCACACATTTCAAGCTGCATTTTCAATTACCCTTTAGGCAATTAACTGTGCAGCTTAAATGAAATGTGTGGAATTCAGGAGAGATTAAACCCAATACAGTCTGCTAGCAAATCTTCAGTATTCAGAAGTTGAATGAGTTGATAATGGGGAAGAAACTACCCTAACCCTTGCTAAACCAGGCTGCACCTAATCTCTCCTGCATCGTCAAAAGTTTGAGGCAATCAGAACCTCCCCATAGAGTGGATGAAAGTTTGGAAGCAGTTTTTTCTTGCCCTTCCTCTACCCACCTCCAGATTTCCCAGACCCTCCCAGGAATGACAGGAAAATGTAACCCTCCACAAACCTTAATATTTGGTTTTCTGGCTGTTTGGGTTAAGCTATTCATGAGATCGTTTTTTCCTCCCCAAAATTATTCAACTTTTTCTTGTCTTTTTTTTTTCTAAATTAGCAAACATGCATTCTATGTGAAGCAATTAATATTTTAAAGAGGACCATTTGTGAATTATGTTTAAGGAAAATGGGCTTCTTGAAATGGTGTAGAATGCAGATGTCAGAGATGTGGATTCTCTTCCATCTTGGTCCATCAAACAAGCTGGATGATATTGCAAAAGTCACATAACTATATTTTCATCCCACATTCATTCATGCAACAAGTATTTACTATAAGGCTGTCATGGTAAAGAAGGCTGTCTCGGGTATCAGTAGGGAGGCATAAGGAAGTAGAGGAGACAGCCTTAGTCCCACAGAGGTCAAAGTCTTTGTGTGGATCTTAATATTTACTAAGTGCCCAAAGTTGACTATAAATAAAGGACAAGAGGATTCAGAGAGAAATCCCTTTGGCAGGAACAGATCCCAAAAGACAGTGATGTCAGCCACATTCAGGTTGGACAAGTGAGATTCAACAGACAGAAGAGAGTGAAAAATCAAGGGCAAACCCTGGAGTGGGACTATATAATGCAAAATGTGCTTTCAGAAAGGAGACGTCCAGGGCACCTGAGTGGCTCAGTCAGTTAGGCATCCGACCCTTGGTTTCAGCTTAGGTCGTGATCCCACAGTTCATGGGTTTGAGCCCTGCATCGAGCTCTGTGCTGACAGTGCTGTGCCTGCATGGGATTCTATCTCCCTCTCTCTGCCCCCTCCCCACTCAAGCTGGCTCTCTCTCTCTCTCTCTCTCTCTTTTTCTCTCTCAAAAATAAATAAATAAAAACTAAAAAAGAAAGAAAGAAAGAAAGAAAGAAAGAAAGAAAGAAAGAAAGAAAGAAAGAAAGAAAGAGAGGAGAGGTCCAGTTCAGCCAAGCTGTCAGAACAAAAGTAGAGCACAACCAATATATGAAAACTTTTCAAGGCCAGGCTGAGGAGGTGAGAACTCATCCTCCATCTGGCCTCATGTTTCAGGTGGAATAAAGCAAAGAAGAGAATAGAGCAGGAGGCTAGTTTGCAGGCCAATGGACTAGGTCAGATGCAAGCTAATAAGACATCAAGCTAGCATGAAGGCAATGGAAACAGAAAGAAATGGACCAAAGCAAGAACTATAACAAAAGAAATTTCCTCTCAATTTTGGAGTTCACCTTGAGGATAAGGAGGATGTTAAGATGCCTGAGGTTTCCAGGAAGGTATTGAGCATGATAATGGTAAGAATATTAACACTTATTGCTGGTTGGAGAGGAACATTTTTTCCGTTTTAGAGTATTTGAGATTTAGGTGTTGATCAACTCTCCAAGAGGATGCCAACAAGCATTTAAATGAAGGGCTGTAGTTTGAGAGAAATCAGAGCTTCAAACTCATTTGTAAAGAGACAAATGATCAGTGAATTCCCAATACCGGATGCATATCCCATATTAGAATCTCCTGGAACTTTCTGAAAGAACAGATGTCCAGGTCATACCCAGACCAATTAAGGCAGAATCCCTAAGAGGTAGGGTCTTGGTGGGCAACTACCAGAGAGATGATGCCCATATGGCAGATTCCAGCTCTTTGATGATTCCAATCTCACCTTTTTCTGAACAAGACTGTGGGGGGAAGGAAGATCAATAATTTTACTCAAATCAACAAAGATTTACCTCAAGAATCCTCAACAGAGAGGCACACTTTACTAAGTATTCCCAAGTGAAGCCTGGTTTCTATGTTCTGTAGCCCCCACTGGCAGCATTTTTGTATCCCCCCACCCACCAGCACCACCACCACCAAGAGAAAGCTACAGAAGAGTTAAGAAAGAAAGAAAACTAAGGAAGTCAGTGGGGTTGGGAGGGGGTATAGTGAAGGAACTGGGGTTGGGGGAGGTCGACCAGAAGTCTGGAATCCTGAGTTACTGCAAGTCAGGGTAGATTGGGATCTGTACCGACTGGACATAATCATCTCTATACTCTGGCCGTCCTAATGATCCCACACATATTCTTTATTCCTTACAACTTGGAAATCTCTTTCCATCCATTTTCTCACTTGATCCTACAACCACCCTGTGAGCTAGACAGACTGGCACTATTAATGCTTTTTACAAATGGGGAAACAGAGCACTGGAGATGGAAGTAGCCCTTGGCCCAAGAATCCCAGCCAGTAAAGCCAGGATTGGAAAGGACACAGTCCTTATGCCAGAATTCTTCCCACCACATTCTGCTGCCTCTACAGAATGGGGGATCTGGGGGATCTAGGGAATCTAATGGTGATGTGGCTAAAGGATCAGTGGCAAAGGCTTCTTAATTAAACATTTGCTTGGTCAGTTTATAAACCTTGTCCTCTACCAAACTTTGAACTAGAACTCAAAGTCTGAAGCAAGACTGGCTAGTTTTAATCTTTTCCCTGCATTTTTTCTCTTCTTTCCTCTATCCAGTGGCACAGGTGCCTAGGAGCAGTGAACTCAATACAAAGCAGGAAGACAGAGAAGCAAACAATATGTGTCCTCCAGAAGCTGACTAACCACAACTATTTATCAGGATTTATGGAGCAAAGGCTGATCCAACACTAATTGGAGATAGTGCAGATACGTCCAACCATATGAGTCCGTCCGACACGTGGCAGGTACTCAAGTATCTGTCGAACAAGAATTGGGAATTCTACTCCGGAGACTTCACACTACCTTGTCAACACAACTTTGTTTTGACCAAAACAAAATACTATACATTGTATTCCATTTATACCCATTAACATACCAAATATAAGCTAATATATATATTCCCACAACAAGAAAGAATCATATGGTAAAAACCACTCTCTCAGGGATCAGTGAGCTTCAAGGCACAAAAATTCACTTAAGTGAAATTCACTTAAGCTAAAAAGAGTGTGTTGTAGGACACACAGAACTTCCTGCCATGGAAATAGACCTCGGTCCACCCCTTAGGACCTATGTGTTCTCTCCCAGCTCTTTCTCTTCTCCATTCATCTTTGAGGGATTCCTCTGCAAGATATCCACAAGATACCCTCTGCTAGACCTTTCAGGACTACTTTACTCTCTATCTCCTATTTAAAATTCTCAAAAGAGAGAATTGGGTGCTGGCCAGCCAGTGGATTGACTGGACTTTCGTCAAGTATTTATCACCGGTCCAATTAGGGGAAAGGAGGAAACATGGTGAAACATGGTGAAACATGGTGAAACATGGTGAAACATGGTGAAACATGGCTCCCTGGGCCCCACCCCTCCTGTGATTGAAGCTACTGGTGAAAGGGAAGTCATTTCCAGAAAAGGAGACTGTGGGCAGAATAAGCATCCCCAAACATATCTATTATGGTCATTATCCTACATAATTGTGCTAAGAAGTTGTTTTATCTAAATTACCTAAAATAAGACCACATTTACGGGTCCCTGCACCTCCATGAATTTTCACACTGCCTATCTGAACATGAACCTTATGTTGTATTTCCCAATACAAATTAGGAGATGAGCCACTTTTTAAAGCCGTTACATGTTTCAAGTGAGTGGGACCTTGAGTGTTGATTGCAGGAGATGGCTTTAACTTTTCAACACTTTTTCTTTGAAATTAAGTCTGTTTTTACTCACCATATTAATTAATGTAAATGACATATAATTTAGAGATTTGCTTTTCTGTTCAAGAACAGCTGTTTCTTCCTGAGCAACATAGTACCAAGAAGTGTGACATCCAGAGAAGAACCCCTAAACCTTATCCAGCAAATATTCCAGTACCTTCCAACGTGGCAGACACCAGACTAGTCTAGGGAGGATATCACTTCATCCTCTCAAGGACCCCTCCAAGGAAGGTGTCATGGTCTCCCCTAAACAAATGAGGAGCCTTTCAAGGAGTTTCTACTTTAAGTAGAGCAGTTTAGCGTAGTGGTTCAGGGCGGGCCCACAATCCCTGAGACTGTGTTACTTTGGGCAAGTAATTAACGTCTCTGTGCCTCGGCTTCCTAATCTCTAACATAGCAGTACCATTAGTTCCTAACTCATATGGTTGCTCTAAGAATTGAACGACCCAATGGATGAAAAGCACTTGGAAGAGAGCCTGGCATGTAGAAAACACTCAAAAATGCTACCAGTTATTGTTATTATTAGAATGTAGTTTAGAACAATACACATGAAAGAATAACAAGTGTCTTAAGACACCCCATGTTTAAGCGCTAAGTCAAGTGCCACATTCAAAGAGAGAGGGAAATGGGTGGGAGGTGGCCAGCCTGGAAAGTTGAGACTTGAGCTAAGCCAGCTCTTCCAGGATGGAGGAGGTGTGGCAGGTGGGGAAGGTGGGAAGCTCACCCTAAAGTCACCGAGGTCCAACAGCTGAACAGAGGTGAGGCAGGGCTGACCAGAACCGGCTGCATCTTGAGTATCCCTGTGTGTGATGGGAAGGGAAGCAACAGAGTAAGTGGAGGGGTAGGATGGGGCCAGACGGAGAGTCGACACGGGATGTGAAGCTCCCTGGGAGCCACTGTTAAGTTCTCCAAAAGAGGAGTGGCTGGGTAAAGATGCTCGGGAGAGCAGCAGAGCTGATCAGAACAAAAGGAAACGGCCCTCTTGCCTCTGGCATGGCTTCAGGAGCCATATGGACAAGACTACGCAAACCCAAAGGCAGTGCGCCTCACTTCCCGATACAGACAAGTGGGCTTTCCTCTCTGGACCTCAGTTTTCCCATCTGTAAAATGTGGATGGGGCACCTGCGTGTCTCAGCCGGATAAGGGTCCAACTTCGGCTCAGGTCATGATCTCCAGACTCACAAGCTCGGGCCCTGCACCAGGCTCTATGCTGACAGTTCAGAACCTGGAACCTGTTTCAGATTCTGTGTCTCCCTCTCTCTCTCTCTCAAAAATAAACAAAACATTAAAAAAATTTTTTTTTGACGTGGAGATGGAGACAGAGCCTGGGTGGACAGCAAGTTCTGGGAGGGTAGGAGAAATGGTACATGACTGTCTTCCTTTTCCTTCACCCCCTTTCCCCCCAGTCTCAGAACACACTTAGGCACAGGTAAGAAGTACAACTTGAGTTTGCAAAACCGCCTGAAGTCCGTAGGTGGAAGACTTTGAGTTCAAATGACCTTTCTCTCCTCCATGTCTGCCATCATTTCTGCAAATTCCAGGAATTTGTCAGAAGTCCTGGCCCGTCCATGTAGCAACCTGAATAATGTGTGCGTGTCCTCGGGTTTCTGGGCCTCAGCATCGTCAACCATAAAGCGGGATAATACCTGAGCTGCTACTCACAAGAGGGCTGTGAGGATCACACGAAGCACTGTGAAAACAAGGGCAATGCCACACGCCCTGGTGGAAACATGCGGGCCGTCGTGTCCAGAAAGGGGCAGTGAAGTTGCAATCAGGCGCCCTGGGGGGCAGGCTTCTCCACCCAGGACAAGCTGTGTGATCTCGAACATAACGCTATTATGCCTCAGTTTTCTCCCCTGTAAAATGGAGAAAACACCCCAAATCCTAAGCTATTTGACAATTCAAGGGCGGGGGCGGGGGGGGAGAACCGCACTTAAGCCAGTTTCTACCTAAATGTAGTCTGAATGTAAAACTTGCATAGCATTAATTCCTTAAAAATTCAAGTTGGAATAAAACAGTCTGAAGTAGGATTCAGAGAGAATCTTGGAACGCAATTGTAGCTTACTAATTCCTGGAAAAATTCTAACAGGAAAAATATATCTCATTTAGGAGTCAGAATCTCAGAACGCAGGTAACATGGAATCTCAATTCCTCAGGCTCAAGGAACGTCAGTAGCTTTTCTTCCAGCTCACGAGCCGCGTAATAAAGAAGACAATTCGGGAAGAGAGAGAAGTCTGCTGAGAACGGTGAACATGGGCGATGTGTGCAGCCTGGCCGCTGGAAGGACACGCGGCCTGAAGGCAGTTCCCCAAGCCTACGGGTGAAGAAGCACTAATATGCAGTGCTTAAGAGGGTGGCTCTGTCATCGGAGGGCCCGGGTTTGTGTGCATGCCACATGGCTTTATGGAGAAGCTTTAATGAGCTAATACCTGCAAAAGCACTTAGCACAGTGCCTGGATCAGAGAAAGCACTCAACGCACGTTTGTTCTTGATACTGGTTTTGTTCAATAAACATATTGAGTACTGAGCCAGCTGCTGGATACCAAGGTGAATAAACCCCGTCCTGGCCCCTGAGAACACATGTGCATAAGTGTCGAGGAATTCACCTGTGCACACACCTACTTACAACCTTCTAGAGTTTGGGCGAGCGGTGATAAGGAGAGCTTCCAGGCCATCATAACTGGAACGTGTGCTTCCTACAGACGCAGTTGTAGGTGTCCTTCCCGGAAAGCCCTTCATACCACAGAAATGCCACAATGCTATATGCAGCTTCTGGCATACGCTTTTTTAGGTAACTACTAATACAAATATTAAATCCAAATGCTGATTATAAAAGTCATCCTGAAAATGTTCTTCTGGGAGAATTTTTCAACATGGACTAGCGTGGCTGAAGTATCTTAAAATAGGAACGCAGTGAAGGTTAGACAAACGAGGACATCTCTTCCTGGCAAATCTCCCCAAAGCAAGAGGGAGCTTTTTGTTCCCCATTGCTCCCAAGATTTTCCAACTGTGGTCAGAACTGTGAGTCACACATCTCAAAAACTTTTCCTTGCCAATTTGATGTTCACTAATACCAGAGAAGATGCTGTAAACTGTATATTCTGGGGAAGCATCTTTTCCCGGAAGACTTCGTTGGTGATCTCCTTTCACGAGTGTTGAATAATGACTCTTAACTTCTGGCCGATTCCAGCACTTTTAAATACTTCTTACTATTTTTTTTAAATGCTTATGTACTTATTTCAAGGGGGCAGGAGGTGGTGGTGAGGGGCAAAGAGAGAGAGAGAGAGAGAGAGAATCCCAAGCAGGCTCTGCACTGTCAGCATGGAGCCTGATGCGGAGCTTGATCTCGTGAACTGAACCATGAGATTAAGACCTGAGCCAAGACCAAGAGTCAGGCATTCAACCAACTGAGCCACCCAGGCCCCTAATACTTTTTACCATTAACTCATCTCAGCTAAGCAACTTGCTAGTTCACACAGCAGGGTATTTAATATCGGTTGTCCCCACGTGCCAGCCTATGAGACGGGGATAATTAACAGAAACTATCTCGTAGGATAATGTGAGGATTAATGAGTTATCACATATAAAGTGTTTAGAGCAGCACCTTGATAATAAATGCTCCGGTTAACCATGATTGTTACTATCATTATCACGGCCAATTCTTCAGTTTCTTTTTCTACATTTGTACATGCTGCTTCCTTCAGGTACTTCAAATAAGCCAATGGGTTCTGTTTGCTAAGTAAACAGACCATCCTCCCTTTGCTTCTGCGGAAAATGTCCTGCTTTGATGTCTTACCAATCTACTCCTAAGTGTTCTAAGGAGAAATTATATCTTTTTGCCCAAGTGCTTAGTAAAAAGGCACATGAAATGTTCTCCCTCATGAAGCAGCTCGTTGTGTTTTCATCACCAATGGTTGCATTGCAAATCAGAGGGAATTCTATTGTCATGAGAAATGGCGGAAAAATGAGAAGGCCGTGCGGATGAGGGCAGAGCAGCTAAGGGAGATCAGGGACTGAGAGGCCCCCGCGGGTCCTGTGGGGTGGGGGCTTCCACTGGGGCCTTGCTTTAGAACCTTCCCATTCGAGGCATGATTCAAAATGCAGTGCATGGACCAGCAGCCTCAGCATCACCTGGGAGCTGCTTAGAAATGCAGAGACTCGGTCCCCCTGAGACCTACTGAATCAGAATCTGCATCTTAACGAGGTTCCCCAAGGGATCATACACACAGTGAACTTTGACCAGCACCTATTTAGGCGACTTTTCCAAAACACCAACGGCCCACTTCATTCCCCACATCCTCAGATTCTCTGAGAGGGAGGCCTGGGTTTTGCTATTCTTTGAAAGCCCCCAGGTGACTCTTCCGAGCGGCTAGGGTTGAAAAGCCTACAGGAGAGGACAAACGGCTATGGCGATGTGACCAGGCACCAACCTGGCGAAGAAGGAAGAAACACCGAGCGCAGAAGCAAGAATAGGAGCGCATATGTAGAGGGATGGGAAAGCAAGACGGCAAGGAGTGGGTGGTGGCTGAAACGTAAGACAGAGTCATGGAGGTGAGGGCAGACAGAAGACAGGTCATGAAACGTAAGGGACCACGCTTTGGTAAGGACTTTAGAACGTGTCTTGTGTAGGGAGGCTTTGGAGGGTTTTAATGAGCACTCAATTTTATGTATCAGAGAGATCAGTCTGTCTGCTATAGGGAATGGATTTAGCAGGGATAGGTCCAGGATCGGAAGACCAGTGCAAAGATCACGTACTGTTCTTGATAGAGACAAAAGGCCTGGATCAGTCTAATCATACTGAAGTTAGAGACAGGGGGACAGTTTCCAGAATTAGCAGAGGAGAAATAGCCAGGATTGGGTGTGGGAAGGAAGAAAATTTACTAACAGGAAAACCAAAGAGCGGGGATAATCAGTAATAGGGAAAGAGTCTAGCATCCCAAGGAGGTGACCATGCAGACCTATAAGAGGGAAGATGAGATTTCAGAACGGCGTAGCAGGACCTAAAGCTGCCAGGGACCCAGGGTGGGGAGAGGGTGCCACTAGGAAAGTACCTGACCCACTAACGGGACACAGGTATTCTGCCCTTGGCATTTACATGCTTTCTTCCCAGCGGACCATCAGCGGCCAAAGGGTCAGGGCTGGTACCTTCCTTCTTGTATCCTGCAGCCCAGCCTGGAACCTAGAGCACAGCAAGTACTCAGTCAATGTTTACAGGCTGAAGAGAAGGAGGGAAGGGACACCCCCAGAAAGGAGTAAAGAGAGCCAGACTCTCCAAACCAAAGAGCAGAGCTGACCCATCTATTTTCAAACTGCAGTCTGAGAAGCTTGTTCCGGAAGCACTGATTCACGAGGAATGAACCAGACCCATGCTTCTCAGAGCTCCATGTGCATCCGAATCACACGGCAGGGATGTTGGTAAGCTGAAGATTCAGACTCAGGAGGGCTGAGGCGGGATGAGATTCTGCGCTTCTGCTAATGATGTTTGGACACACTTGCAGTCTCAAAGAACTACTTCAGCAGCAGACCTGGTCCTGTGGGTCAGGCAGTAGCAGCTGGAGTAACCTTGAAACTTCCCCCGGGGTGGTTATCTCTGTTTCTCTGGCTCATTTTCTTTAAGAGATTAAAGCTCAGACCTATGAGCAGAAAAGAGGCTGAAGAGACGATTTCCCACCGCTGGGCTGTGAAAGGCACAGAGGTGGGAAATCAGATGCCTGTGCCCGGGGTGGGGGGCCGGGGGCGGCAGTAGGGGCAAAAAGAATTACCCTGCAGAAGAGGGGGAGTCTCCCTGAGGCAGGACTACATGTTCAAGGGGGAGGGGTGGGTAGTCCTATTTCAACCCCGGGTCCCCTGCCTTCTACAATGGATTTTGTCTTTCTGCTCTCTGAAGTCACCCCTGTGTGCTAAAAACAGGGTGAGTATAGCCTTTATCCCTGCCATTTCTGGGATCTCTAATCTTGTAACACATTTAAAATGCTTTCATGAAGGGGCGCCTGGGTGGCTCAGTTGGTTGAGCTACTGACTCTTGATTTCTGCTCAGGTCATGATCCCAGGGTCATGGGATCGAGCCCCGCATCGGGCTCCATGCTGAGTGTGGAGACTGCTTGAGATTCTCTCTCTCTCTCTGTCCCTCTCCCCCACTCTCACTCTCTCTCAAATAAAAGGGTAATTTTTTTTTTTTAATGCTTTCACATAACTGACTCCAGTCTGGCTTGTTATGACTCGCGACAGCATCTGATAAGAAAGCCTCCCAGCTACCCTCAGACAGGAAATGGGAATTCTGGTGAGCACAAAGCATCAAGGGAGTCCTTTGAGTGTGAGGCTCCCCAGAGCAGTTCTCCAAGCGAATTTCCACTTGCAGTGTGTCCAGGTGGGGCTCCGGCCCCTCTCTTCTCTGTCAGGGTTTACAGTCCACCTGTAAGTTCCCTGGCTTGCACTTACGGAAAAGCAAATCTTTCCCACTTCCACGTCTTCTGTCGAGCTCTCAAGGTCTGCACAAACCTGAGTGAGTAGCCTCCCACCCGCTGCCCACCCCCATGCTCACGCCCCTTGCGATCACTGGGCTATTTCGTTTGTTTCTTCTTGCTTGACCTTCCCTCCCTCTGACATTCACAGCTGCTCTGTCCAGGAAACTCCCCTGACCATACTTTTCAGAGACTCCAGTCCCTCCAACTCCTGCACTGAGCCAGCAACGGAGACCTGCCTGGTGCACGGTCCTTGGAGGATTTCCTCTCTGTCTGTGTTTTTACTCCAACGAGACTATGGATGCCTTGAAATCGGGGAACAAGCCTTGTTTCCTTTCTGTACAGAGGCCAGTACAGTGGCCACTAAGTTCTCTCTTATTTATTCCATTATTCCTCATTGGAGTGTTTAGGTGCAGAGGATTTAACGTGGCATCCGGGGTTTGCAAGGACCAAGAAACCAATAGGCAAACATTTCAGAATCGGGCTCGAAATGCAAACTGGTGTGTCACGTTTAGGTCTCCTTACCGGCTCTCTCTCCTTCTTCCTTACCCTAAAATAACAGAATCAGGAGCAGCAGCAGGCCTGACCTGGTTGGCCACCCCTCGTTACCCTTCCAAACTCTCTCATCTATCATTCTTCCCCTCGCCCTCTGTAGTCCTGACAACTCACCTTTCTGGCATGCCCTGAACGTGCCGGGTGTACTTCCTCCACCTCAGGGCCTTTGAACTTGCTCCTCCATCAACCTGGAAGTCCCTTCCCCAAACAGGCACTCGGCTTTACTCACTTGCCTCCTTTAAGACTTTTCTGAGGGAAACTTCCTGGGAGGGCCTTCAAAGCCTAGTCTTTTCACCCCGATTCTTTTTGCTTTTCCAACAACCATATATATCATTTACAATACAGTAAAGTAAATATATCAGTTACCAATACAGTAAAGTGTCAAACTTCATTTTCTGTATTTTTAGGAAATCTGTTGGCTCCACATTATGATTGAAGATGAAAATCTATCTCCTGCTACCACCATTCCCTCCTCCCTATTACCCAGTGTTGTGGTTCTATTCTTTCACTTTTTAATTTTATGTCTTTATATGCATTTACATCCTGTTGCTTGATGTAGCAGATTTAAACAAGATCTTTGGGTCACCTGCTATGAAAAAGGAGAAAATTCATGCATACTCATGCTATTGCCCACCTTCTCACGCTCTGTACCATCTGATGTTTTTATTTTTGTGCGTTTTCTTTATAACAGTTACATTGTGTTCTGAAGTTATAACCACCACCGCTGTGTTAGTTTTATTACTGCATTCAGACAGATTCAATCCCCACTGCTAGTCCCTCTGCTGTAGCTTCTCCATATTCACCTTTGAGACAACTACATTTTATCTTTCAGTAGTTTTTTAAGGTCTTGTGAGAACTAGATTAAGGACTGCCACCCACAGCTGTTCAGGTTGTGCACTGCACATTTCCAAGGAACACCATTCATATTATAGTCTATGTAATGAGTGGCTGTGTGTGGCAGCCATGAATTTCTATCATATTTGAAAATATTTCCCAGTTGCTTATTTACTTTTGCATAATTTAGTTTGATACCATCTTTTTTCTTTCCCCAAGGACTTTATAACTATTGCTCTAGTCATTGATCCAGTGTTCTCTTACACTGACTAATACCTTGGAGAAGTGTACTATGGGAAGCCAGCCTAAGTGCCAGACGTGATCCTTATGGATTCTTAAAAGTTAGAAGATTGGGGTTTTGCTAGTGTGGTAACTAAGAAATAATCCATCTTGTAGTGTTATTTTCTATTGTTATTCTTCTTATTATTCACTATATGTATATATATTAGTAACTATATATTTTTATATATTATATTTTATATATTCGCTTATTACTAAAAGCAAAGTTGACCATCTTTTCATGTGTTCAGGCCCTTTTAATCTGTTTTTCTGTGAACTGGCTCTTCATGTCCTTATCCATTTTCCTTTTAAATTTTTTTTAATGTTTTTATTTATTTTTGAAGGAGAGAGAGAGAGACAGAGCATGAGCAGGGGAGGAGCAGAGAGAGAGGGAGACAGAATTCGAAGCAGGCTCCAGGCTCTAAGCTGTCAGCACAGAGTCCAACGCGGAGCTTGAACCCACAAACTGTGAGATCATGACCTGAGCCGAAGCCGGATGCTCAACTGACTCAGCCACCCAGGTGCCCCTATCCATTTTTCTTTCAGTTTTTAGGTCTTTCACTTGATGATTTCTGGGAGTTCTTTATGTACCAGAGTGATCAGCCCTTTGCAGCTCAAGATCTGTCTCCTCCAGGAAACTTCACTTGAGCTATATACTAACACGAACTAACATTCCAACAGGGTAGCAGACACAGAAAGGGCTTGACTTGGAGGACATAAAATGAGATAAATATAGCAAAGGAAAGAAAGGCTTAGCCATATGCCTGGAACTTTTTATTTAGAAACTATGAAGTCTTTAGCTTGCAAGGACAGAATTAACTTTACACGTCCTGGACCTAATGCTCTGAGGCTGCCAGTTCCACAGTCCCCTTAAGAGGATGCACCAGGGGCACCTGCATGGCTCAGTCAGTTAAGCAACCAACTTCGGCTCAGGTCATGATCTCACAGTTCGTGAGTTCGAGCCCTGTATCGGGCTCTGTGCTGACAGCTCAGAGCCTGGATCCTGTTTCAGATTCTGTCTCCCTCTCTCTCTCTGCCCCTCCCCTGTTCACGCTCTCTCTCGGTCTCAAAAATAAAAAAACGTTTAAAAAATTATATATATAATTTATATTTATATATTTATATCTATAATTTATATCTATATTATAAATTATATATATAAATTATATATTATATTATATATTATATATATAAATTATCTATATTCTATCTATATATTTATATATATAAATATAAATATAAATATATATATATATATATATATATATATATATATATATATATATATAAAAGGAAGCAGCAAAAGCAATAATTTGCCTTGGGTGCCAGGCAGCCCCCCCTCAAAACTAGGACACCAGACCCAAAAAACAGAAAAATGAAAAACAAAAAAAACCACACAGCCCTCTAAAGTCGGGCAAGCTTTACCCAGCAGAAATGGTTTATACTGGGCAGTAACTAACTGAACCAATTAGATTCTTTTCATGGCTAGTCATGACATATACGAAAAGGGAAGCAGACAGAGCAGAAGAAGAGAATAGAACAGAGAAGAACAACAGAAGCAAATAGAAGCAGAGAGAGAATACGGTGTCGATTTAAAGGAGAAAAGAGCCCAAATTTTCTATATACAGAGGCCAGTAGAGCCACCCCGTACCCTGAACCATGTTCCCAGTCTTTGGAGTCAGGCAAGGTGGCGGGTATTTGCCAAAACACATCAAGTGGTCAACTTGAGATTTATGTATTTGATCGCATATATATTTCACTCAAAAGGAAAAAAAAATCCATAAATATTGAATTCTAATATTACATAGCTGGAGCGCTTAGGGGTGATGGGTTCTGATGCCTGTTATTTCATTTTAAATGCCTCAAAAAAGAAGGTGGTGTGATAGATGGAAAAAGAAGAGTATTTATGTGGATAGATATGTGATGAAGTAAGTATACTAAAGGTGTTAACGGTAGCATCTGAGTGACGGGGCTATGGCTGTTCGCTATAAGATTCCTTAAACTTCCTTGTGTTTTGAAAATGTGTGTCATAAAATCTTATGTGCAAAAGCTGTGGGGAACAGCTAACTCATGGAAAGGAAAGAAGACAGTCAATTATATTGACATGAATCACAGAGGAGGAGAAGAAAGCTACAGGGAGAGAAAGCCCAAAGAAAATGAAACCCCTGGCTCTCAGTCCTCGAAGCAAATGAGGAGCCATGAGGAGGCAACAGCCAAAGGAAGTCGTGTAGGCCTTAATAAAATTGCGTCCATACGGAAAAGACACCGTCTAGAAATACACAAAAGTAGTAGCATGAGAAACATTATAGTCACCGTTGGTCTGGCCCTGAGAGAGGAAAAACTGGATGTGGTTTTAATACAAGCAATAAAGCTTAATACCTGCAGAGAATTTTGCTGAACATAAAGGGAGCAGGTTTAGGGGTCTTCCCCCAACTCAATAATAGAGAAAGGGAATCATGTGGAAGGAAAATTGTGTTTAATATACAAATCGAGGATGTTTGAAAGAAAATCTCAGTTGCCAGATATATATGTGTAATGCAGTATGTGACAGAGAGCCTGGGAATAATAAAATGTGTAACCGTTTCCCAAAAGCAATCTTTCCTCCGTACAAGAATACTTTAAGTGTGTCTTTTCTTGTCAACTGTATTTATTTTGAGAGAGAGAGAGATAGCACGAGAGGGGGAGGGGCAGAGAGAAAGGGAAAGAGAGAATCTCAAGCAGGCTCTACAATGTCAGCACAGAGCCTGACGCAGGGCTCGATTCCACGAACCGTGAAGTCGTGACCTGGGCCGAAACCAAAAGCTGACGCTTAACCAACTGAGCCACCCAGGTGCTCCTCAGTGGTGTCTTTAAAGAGGTAAACATGTGAGTAGTCATCAAAAATCAATCTATAATAAACAGGGTCTCTGGGCAGAGTTTGTGAAGGCTGAATTGAAAAATTGACAACTGGGCTACCCATCTCATCAGAAATTGAACACATCTCTTCTCTCTGTTTGCTAATGGTAATATTCAGTAAGTACTTGGGAAGAAAGGGGACCTACAGAGCTGAAAACAAAATTTTATAATAATGAATTTGGAGGCTTTCTAAGCCTTTGTGTCCTGATCTGTAAAATTCAAATAATTCTCTCAATGTCTGACACAGAAGTCCTCAATTAGTATTTCTACTGATTTGTGAGAACACATGAATAAAGATCATTTATTTACATACATGTGCCTGGAATATATGTGCCAGAAAGAGAGGCGGATTGCTAGAACTTTCTGGATTGTGAGAGAGGGGAGAGAAAGAAAGATCAGAGATTATGAAGTATGAGGGGTGAAATAACATTTTCTTCAACATTCGATAGTAATAATAGCTGAAATTAATTTTTCTACACACAATAAATTTGGCTGAATTTAGAATAAGCTAGATGTTATTAGATCAAGAAGGAATTTTTTAAGTGATCAAAGGAAGGAAGGAAAGAGGGCTCCAAACATCCCTTAGGATTTCAAAAAGTATGGTACAATCTAAAATGGACACAGCTCGTGTACCTGGGTGACTCAGTCAGTTGAGCATCCAACTCTTGATTTTGGCTCAAGTCATGATCTCATGATTGTGAGATCAATCCCTGCATCAGGCTCTGTGCTGGGCACGGAGCATGTTTAAGATTCTCTCTCTCTTGCCCTCCGCCTCTCCCTGCTCAAGCATATGCGTGCGTGCTCACTCTCTCAAAAATAAAATAAAACAAAATGGACACAACTGATGGGAGAATAAAGTCACACGTTTGCTTGCTAGTTATAAAGTGATATATGCTCATTGTTAAAAATTCAAATAATACCAAAATGTATAAGCAGAAGGTCAAAGTATCCACCTTTAATTAGGTAGGTCAGAGTTGAAAAATAAAAGTAAATATTCCTCCTCCAATTCCCTGGGCAGCCTTCAATCCATGAATCAGTCATGCCAATTTTAATCCATGAATTGAATTTACCAATTCAATCAGACTTCTGGGGATGGGGCCCTGCCATCAGTAGCTAAGTGTCCCCAGCTGATTCTAATGTGAAACCAAGGAGGAGAAACCAGGGTCCTGGAGCAGTGGTTCTTCAAGGGTGGGCCTCAAATCAGCAGCATCAGAAACACCTAGAAACTTACTAGAAATGCAAATTCTTAGCCTCTCCACCCCAGAGCCACTATCATAAGTGTTTTGACACCAATTTCCAATGTGGAGCCTGGGGTGTTCCCCACACCAACAAGGAGCAGTTCTCTGGACACCAGCTGGGTGTCCTACCATTCAACTTGATTCTGACACTATCTACCCAGAGACAGTGTCACATTACACAGGTTAAGGGTTCAGTCCTACAAGACTGCCCCACCATTACCACTTCAGAAGCCAGTTGCAATCCCAGGTTATTACCTGCTCTTCTGACCGACCAGCTACAGACTGGAGGCTCCAACGGCCCCCTCCTTGGACTTCAGACACCAGTCTCCAGTCCAGGTTGTTACCTGTGCTTCCGACCAACCGAGTATAAAGAGGTTCCCATGCCCCCCTTGTTGGATTCAATTAATTTACTAGAGCCAAACCCCAAAAAACATTTTACTTACCAGATCACCAGTTTATATGAAAGGATATAATTCAGGAACAGCCCGATGGAAGAGATGGCAAGCACAAGGGATGGGGGAAGATGTTGAGCTTCCACACTCTCTCTAGGGTGCCCCACTCTCCCAGAACCACTACCAGCCCCAAAGCTCTCCAAACCCTCTCCTTTTGGGGTTTTTATAGAGGCTTCATTACATAGGCATGGCTGATTAAATCACTGACCGTTGGTGGGCACCTGGGTGGCTTAGTCAATTAAGCAGTCGACTCTTGGTTTCAGCTCAGGTCATGACCTCACGGCTTTGTGGGTTCAAGCCCCACATGGGGCTCTGCACTGGTAGCACAGAGCCTGCTTGGGATTCTCTCTCCCAATCTCTCTGCCCCTCCCCACCTCGCACTGTCTCTGTCTCAAAATAAATAAATAAATAAACTTTAAAATAAACGAATGAATGAATGAATGAATGAATAAATCATTGCCATTGGTGATTGATTCAACCTGCAACCCCTTTCCCCTTCCTGGAGATTGGGGGTGGGACTGAAGGTTCCTGATGCTCCAATCCCAGTGTGGATTTATCTGACAACTGGCCCCCAGCCTCAGCTGACCTAGAAGCGTTTCGAAAGTCACCTCATTAACATAGAGAAAGATACCTTTCCAGCTGTCAACTATTAGGAAATTCCAAGACTTTTAGGAGCTCTGTGCCAGAAACAGAGATGAAGACCAAATATATATTTCTTATTATAAATCACAATATCACACACTAAATAAAAACCCTGGGAATGGAGCCCAGCAATTTGTGCTTTAACAACCCCTCAGGCAGTTTGACGCAGCTCAAGGTTGAGAACCACAATCTTATTACCCAAGAAGAGGAGAGGTGATGGTAAGGGGTGTACTGAACAAAAGACCTGCGTCACTGTATACTTCAAGAGTATAACTTGTACGCTGAACAAGCATAATTTGTGACACGATTAAAACACAATTTTGCTTTCTCTTTCACTTTCCCTTTCAAATGTAGGAGTAAATTTCACCTGTGATGAAAACATGGCCAGGTCTTAGGACTTTTTCTGCTCACTCTGAGGTGACATCTCCCAATTCATAAATTTTAAGACACCTTCAAAGATAAGAGTCCTCCTCAGGCTCCCAAAGCCCACATGACTGTGGCATGATGTCCCTCACAGTCTGGCTCATGGGGAGACAAGAGGGCAAGGGGTAAAGAGGCTCCCTGTGACTGACAGCTTTTGCTCTTGGGGCTGAGCGGGCGGACATTTAGAGTCGCACGTCGCCGCATAGGGCTTTCTTGGGCTCACTGGAGGCTATTCTGCTGGACTTCTCTGGCTACACTCACATGCATCAGCCCTGCCTTCTGCTCCCCAGGGCACCGCTCTCCATCACCCAAGACCCTCTGCAGTCCACTCCACACACACTGTCAGGGCCTCCTATGCTCTCCCCTCACCTTCTCTAGGATAGGGCAAGATACTAAAAGGCTTCAACCCATTTCTCACTCCCCAGGTCAACAAAGCTGTGATCCCCAGGAAACCCTCATATGCCCCCTCAGCCCACCAAGCTCCTGGAAGTGTAAGCAATCTACCTACCCTGCTGGCCCTACACTTCTGTAACTTTATCGGGCATGAGTCAGGTACCTCCAGGTCAGCTCTTCCCCCATCTACAGCAACACACATCAAGCGCTCTCAATGGTTCCCTGGAAGTCACCTGGCCCCTGCTGGACTTCATGGGAAGGAAATTTACATCCTGAAAACCATCGTCTCCAGAAAATTCCCTCACACATTCGTTGTCCTCTCCTCTCTCAACTTTGGATTATCGTCAAGCAGGTGAGCGGTCCAAGAGAACTTGGACCATTTCCTTTGTAAATTGTCCAGATGTGATCTGGTTTTGGAATACGACATGTATCATGCCTGGGTGCCTGTGCAGAAACTTCTAGAGGTTCTCGTGTGAGGTGTGTAACATGATTAGCTTAATCACCCAAGGTCACATATCTAAAAGAAACAAGGCAGAGGCATGGACTCAGGTCTCCCACCTCCAAACCGTTCTTTCATCCCTCCCATGAGACAGACAGCACTTGCTGAAAGGGAAATAGGAGACAGACACAGACTATGGAATCATGTATTAAAGCCAAGGTCCAGCATGAATTGACAACACCGAGAGTACAGAACCAGAAAGGGAGAGCTTCACAGATATAGCCAAGAGCCAGAAAATGTAAAGAAAATGGTACCTTGGATAAGTTCCTTTCGATTGCGAATCATAAAGACCAACTTAGAGCTCTTGAAATAAATGGGTATGTCCACTGTCTTGATTATGGTGATGGTTCGATGGATTTATACATATGTCAAAACCTATGTCAATTGGACCTCAACGAAATGGCAAAAACTCAAACAGAATAAACAATGAAAGGGGTTAGAGTGGGACATCAAATACACAGTAACAAACCTGAAACAGCCTGGGAATATTAGAAGGAGAGAACACATGTTATAAAACAGGATCATGAAGCAAGTAAAAGAGAAAGGAAAACAATAGGGTTTAGTGTCCCTAAGATGTTGATATTCAGGGTCTATGAAAGTTTTACTGGCTTTGTTAGGTAAGAGGCGAAGAGTTGTAAATATTTAAGTATATAACATGAAACAGATTTTACAGCAAAATTCTTTTAAAGATCAAATGAGGGGCACCTGGGTGGCGCAGTCGGTTAAGCGTCCGACTTCAGCCAGGTCACGATCTCACGGTCCGTGAGTTCGAGCCCCGCGTCGGGCTCTGGGCTGATGGCTCAGAGCCTGGAGCCTGTTTCCGATTCTGTGTCTCCCTCTCTCTCTGCCCCTCCCCCGTTCATGCTCTGTCTCTCTCTGTCCCAAAAATAAATAAACGTTGAAAAAAAAAATTAAAGATCAAATGAGATCAAGTGTATATTAGCATTCTTGAAAGGTATACCCTGATAGACAAATGTAAATCATTATTAATAATATATTAATAGTTATTCCTGCTTAATTCAGGTTTCCCCAGAAGATACCTTCTCTCTTCATGTAAAATTGAATATCATGCATATCTTTCTCATCCAAGGGTTGAGAACATTTCAGAAAGGAGTTTTCACACAGACATGGACACATGACTGTACTGCCATTAACCTCTCTAAGCCTGGCCCAGCTACTGCCTTGCTCCTGGCATCCATCACCAGCAATAGTCCCAACTGATGAGAGCAGGAGCAGGGGACACCTTGTGCTGCAGCTGTGATGAGATGACTTCAGTTTTCCAGCCATCTGTCACAGGGAAAGCAAGCTTCCCACACGCATGTGTGAAGTCAACAGATGGAGGGCTGAGGATGGTTTCAGTCCTTCAGGGAGATGCAAAGCCTGTGTCTTCCCTTTCAAAAGGACTGCAAACTGTTCAAACAATTTTCCAGAGACCTCCCTAAAATGCTTTACAAGCCACAGGCACACATCCCTTGTTTGGCTACTTTCAAATGGGTGACACTCATGGGAGAGCCATGATTCTTGTCTAACAACCAGTGGTCACAGTTGGTATCTTGTTCAACAGAGGAAGGAGTGACATTGGCCTGTTTCCCTAAGCATCTAGGACATTGCCTGACACATATTAGGGACTCCAGAAGTATTTGTGGAAGGAAGGAAGGAAGGAAGGAAGGAAGGAAGGAAGGAAGGAAGGAAAGAAAGGAGGGAGAGAGAGAGAGAGGGAGGGAGGGAGAGGGAGCAAGGCAGAAGGCAGAAGTAAATAACTGTTCTTTTAGGAAGCCAGGAACCTAGCAGAAATGCCCCTATGCAAATATAACAGTACTCCGGGGAGTGGGAGAGGTTTGCAACATGTCCTTCACCAAAGAGAATTGAGTGCCTTGTGGGAATATGGACAATGGGAAGTTTTCATGATTCAGTACACTGCCCTTTCCCCCAGAACACACCTGATCTGAAGCGATGGGTTCCTATAGCAGACACTTTTCGCTGCCTACCCAGCATCCATTCTTGCTTGTTCCTTAACTAAGAGAACACCAATGTATTTAGCAATGTGCCATCTTATCTCCCTTAGCTTTCCCTGCAGGTAAGGAAGTGGCCATGTGAGCTGGTTCTGGACAATAGGAAATAAGTAGAAGCCTACAGCTTGGAGTTTCTGGGAAAACTTGATTGTTTCCTTATTTAAAAGAAAAAGAAAGAAAGAAAGAAAGAAAGAAAGAAAGAAAGAAAGAAAGAAAGAAAGAAAGAAAGAAAGGAAGGAAGAAGGGAGGGAGGAAGGGAGAAAGAGGGGCACCTAGGTGGCTCAGCCAGTTGAGTGTGCAACACTTGATTTCAGCTGAGGTCATGCTCGAAAAGTCTTGGGATCAAGACCCACTTCAGGCTCCACACTGAGCATGGAACCTGCTTGGGATTCTTTCTCTCTCTCTCTCTCTCTCTCTCCCTCTCCTGCTCTGTCCCTCCCCCGTTCACGTGCACACACGAGCATTCACTCTCTCTCTAAAGGAAATGTTTTAAGTATATATTAAAAAAAAGAAAAGAAAGAAATGAAGGAAAGCCTTTGTCTTTTTACTGTTCTTTCTCCCCTTCTTCCTACCTGAAACAAAATATGATTCCTATAGACTAAGCAGTCATCTTGCTATCATGAAGACAAAAGCCACACACTATGGACAGCAAAGCAGGAAGAAAGAGGAAGGCTGAGTCCCTGATATCACTGTGGATACTTCACATCAGCTCTAGACTGCTTTTCTCCAGACTTCTTCTATAAGGAACATAAAACTTCTGTTTGGTTCATCACAATCAGGGTTCTGTTATAAACTGTCAGATGTAATTATAACTGATGAGTCAGAAACACAACATGGATAAGTGCACACCAACTCTCCTAGAAACCAACCCACTGGGAGGAAAACCACAGCAGTGCACCCCCACGGGTACAATCCCATGACTTAGAGTTAGGGTTACAATTACGGTCTCTCAGACTCCAGAGTAAGGAGACTAAAGAAAGAAATGAGATGAGGTGGTAGATAGACCCCTCTGAGGTTGGCATGGAGTTGCGGAATCAGTCACCCGCTTGCCCGAAGACAGGCACCCTGTTGGTGGGGGTTGGAACTGCTGGGTATAGGTGTAGTGGGAAGACAGCTTTTCAAGGAGACAGTCAGATGGGTGGGACAAGTGTTGGGGCCATAGTCAGACTACCGGCAGACTAGCACCTAGGATTCTGGCCAACGTGGCAAAGTGATAAGAGATGATGGCAGAAGATGGTGCGTCCTGGGCTAGAACCAGGATCTCCACGTTCCAACCAAAAGCTTCCAAGCTACAGAGGAAACAAGCTTAAACAGGTGAGGGAAATTTGTTGGACTTTTGGACATTGCTCTCAGGGGTCCTGATGAGATCTTTGGAGAACCAGACACCAGAGAAATAAGGCGGATGCCCACGGTTGCCTCTCCAACAAGCAACCCCTTAACCTACTTCCTTGCCGAACAGCCTATCACCACTGCGGAGGTGAAAATGCCACTCACCCCCTTTCCTAGCTTCCCCTGCAGCTGGGGGATGAGCATAGGATCTAACCCTGACCTTTGTGGGACCTGAGCGAGGGTTCATTGAAGGGCTTCTGAAAAGAGAGTTTCCTCCTAAATATACATTCTTCACTTGACATAGGTTGAGAGTGATACTGTGGCTAACACTTGTCTTGAATTGGGTTATACATGTGGGTCAGCAGGTGAATATAATTTTGTTCTGGGACTTTATCCATCTGCCAATCATCAACAAACACATTTTTTTTTTTAGATTCTCATTTTGTAAGAAGACAGGCCTCTAGTGTTCAGAAAGCAACGAACATTCTAAGAAGCCTCACAGGTGCACCCAGGGCCTTCTAGCAGTCGGGATGGGACAAAGGAGAGCAGCAAAGCGACTCCCCTGTGGAAAAAGCGGGACTCACTCTACCTCCAGAGAGTCGACAGTTGCGGGGAGCAAGGGCAGCTTCCCAATTGTCTGGAATTCGTTCTTACCAACAGATATGCTCTCCAGGGGCTAACTGTGAGGGAATGAGGTCGGGGACTGCCACCTTCTCTTCTGTGACACGGGACTCACTGCCCCTCACATGGTTTCCAGGTTCAGTTATTCCTCTCAAGTGTCTGGGAACCAGCTCCTGCCCAGAAGCCAAGTTTACCAACTATACAAAAGGGCCCCTTCCCAGTCTCCCTGCCCAGTGGAGAACCCAGAGAGCCGCCCCCGGCATCCACAGGGACACCCTGGAGAGCAGAGGAGAGGGCCTTCTAGGCCCCCAGATGCCCAGCTGGCTCTCCCTTCGGCTGGCTTACCCAGCATTTCCTGGGTCCCTCTGCAGCCGTCCCACCTCCCAGACCTCGGAGCCACCACCACTGCCGGGTCTTACGCTCTGAGGGAAGAGTCAGGGACCCTCTAACGCCTTTCCACATCAGAACCGGATTTTGACAAGACCTCAAGTGGCACAGCCAGCCCGCTGCGTTCCGGGATTGGTGGTGAGAAAAACATCTTCTAAGTGTGAGCGTAATCTAACTATAAAGGTACATCAGTGAAAATGGTTCAGTCTGCCATGTGGATCATAAAAGCGGTAGCTGAGACGTGGTTCTCAGCAGGCTGGCAGGCCTCCCAGGCAAGAAGCATGTCAGACTACAAGGGAGTTTGAGTTATTTTATCATGTAGATATCCCTGAATCCATTCGGAAGAGTAAAAAGGGAATTATTTGTAAGCTAAATTTACCTGTTATGAGTATCAGATTACTCATAATAGCCCTGATGCCTCTATTAAGAATAGCCTTAGAGGAGGAAACTTTTCAAATAGACACATCCATAGCATGAAGGAGGAAGCGATTCCCTGTGACTGCCTTAATGGAATTCACATCAACTAAGTCCTGCTGATTCACTTGGCGTCCCTCGTCCTCAGCACCGCGAAATCTCCTGAGGGATTTTGTAAGAAGCGACTGCCCCCGGGGGCACCTGGGTGGCTCAGTGGATTAAGCGTGCAAATCCTGAGCCAAAGCTCAGGTCATGATCTTGCAGTCTGTGGGTTTGAGCCCCGCATCGGGCTCTGTGCCCACAGCTCAGAGCCTGGAGCCTGCTTCCGATTCTGTGTCTCCCTCGCTCTCTGCCCCTCTCCTGGTGGTTCTCTCTCTCTCTCTCTCTCTCTCTCTCTCTCAAAAATAAAATAAAACATTTTTAAAACTTTAATAATAAACAAAAAAAGCGTCTGCCCCCTCAGTGAACCTGAAATTCCTTCTAGGATGAGATGTTCCAACAGAAAAGGGTAAAAAAGTGATTATAGGCAGTACCTGAGGTCCAGATGGACGACAGGAAGTGTGAGAATCTGCCAAACCCCCTTGCCCCACACATCTCTGAGCACCTTGCACTCAGCACCCACGTCCTCAAGAGGCCTGGAGCTGCCCATGACCCACTTTTTATCGCTCATGCAGCTACCTCACAGCATGGCCTTCCTCTCATCTTCTCTACGAC
Organism: Felis catus; assembly: GCF_018350175.1. Classification (NCBI taxonomy): domain Eukaryota; kingdom Metazoa; phylum Chordata; class Mammalia; order Carnivora; family Felidae; genus Felis; species Felis catus. Next base: position 70,576,475 of record NC_058379.1, on the reverse strand, counting down.
CCACTTGTGATGTTCCCAGATGCCTCCATCGAAATGCACGGTGACTCCTTCCACCAGGGTCTCACTTCAGGTCACTTATACCTCAAATCAGGAGTTTCTTACAATGGTTTAATGGGCAGGGGAGGAAATCAGAGGTGGATCCCCCAAGAGCTCATATTCTTTCTTAATTTTTAGCACACAAGTAATACATGTTTTTATGGTAAAGGAAAAGAAGGAAAGAAAGAAAGAAAGAAAGAAAGAAAGAAAGAAAGAAAGAAAGAAAGAAAGAAAGAAAGAGAGGAAGGGGGGAAGAAGAATGAACACCTTTAAGTACTAATAAACACCAAAATTACTACATGTCCACCATCCAGAAATAACACATGTCCACACATAAGCCTTTATGTATATACATTTTTTTAAATGTTTTATTTATTTTTGAAAGAGAGACAGAGAGTGAGCAGGGGAGGGGCAGAGAGAGAGGGAGACACAGAATCCAAGGCAGGCTCCAGGCTCTGAGCTGTCAGCACAGATCTAGGACGTGGGGCTCGAACTCACAAACTATGAGATTGTGACCTGAGCCAAAGCCGGACACCTGACCAACGGAGCCACCCGAGCGCCCCTAAGCTGTCTCTTGAGATGTTTGTCTACATGTATGTGGAGGTAGAAGTGTAGATGTAAGCATAGAGAAATAGATGCTTCTATGAAAAAAAAAATGAAATAATACAGCACTACGCGGCTTGTGAACGGCTTATTTCACTCAGCAGTGTGCACTGAGCACCTTTCCATGTCAAGAAATAACCTTCATGTCAGGCAAGTCAGTGACTCAGTCTCACCTCCATGCCATTTCCTCCACAGATTGGACACAGGAAAGGAAGCCACCAAAGATACAGACCAGACGCCCTCCCCAAGCATCTCCTCCGCGGTGATCCGACAGCACCCCACACAGCCTGAGTGCCGGCTCAGCACCTGTGCCCATGCCCAGCCCCCCGAAACGCCAGTTTGGGATCTTCAACATCCAGGCCCACTCTTACCTTCTGCTCATTTTGGCCCCAGTGAGGTTTGAACCTCAGAAGCCTGGGACAGTCCCAAAGGTAAAGCGACCTGTGCCTCGTTACTTACAGGCTGCACAAGAAGAGGTGCCTGGGGAGGACAGTGCCAACGTCTATACAAACCAGCCCCGAATCAGACACTAGAGTTTTAAGGAAAGCCGCCCTGGTTCCTCAACACCATGCTTACTGTCTTCGGCATATTCTATCGTAGGAATGCACATTTATGTTTATTTATAATTTATCCAATTCCTATCATCATAATTTAGGATATTTCTTTATTATTTTTTTTAAATTTTTTTTTCAACGTTTATTTATTTTGGGGACAGAGAGAGACAGAACATGAACGGGGGAGGGGCAGAGAGAGAGGGAGACACAGAATCCGAAACAGGCTCCAGGCTCCGAGCTGTCAGCACAGAGCCCGATGCGGGGCTCAAACTCACGCACCGCGAGATTGTGACCTGGCTGAAGTCGGACGCTTAACCGACTGCGCCACCCAGGCGCCCCTATTATTTTTTTTTAAATGGATCACATCACGATGCCAGATCTGTGTGCACAGTCATAAATATTTCCTAAAGCTAAACTTCTAGAGGTAGAATTTCTGGATCAAAGAGAATCACATTTTTTAAGGCTTTTAAATAGCCAAACTGGCCAAGGTTACATCAATTTTAGACCTGTGTTTCAAAATGCTCAAAAAGATTGGCCTGTACCTCTTCCTCACCTGGGCCACCACTGGACAAAAAACATAAGACAGGGAGGGACAGCCAACCCACTTGCTATCTTTTTGTTTTTTAAGATTGAGCAAATGCTTTTTTTAATTTTAAAATTCTCAAGGGAATATAAGACGCATTTTAAAAATTAGGTGACTTCCACCTGTTGTCTTAATTCATACTTTTTTAGCTGCCAGTGAGAGCAAATATTTCTGAAAATATAGATTATTTTTGTCCCTTCTTTTGTGAATGTAGACTTCTTGACCTTTGCTCCAGACTCCTCGATGTCCTCCTAAGGTATCCACGGACACCTTAGGCTAAAACAAAGGAAACATGGCTTTCTCTATGCTGGAGGCTTTGCAAGCGTCAGAAAAGAAGTTCTCTAGTCCTTTTGGGGTCCAGCCCCACCTCAGCCCACACCCGAGCCTGCTACCCGAATTTGGTGGTCGGGGCATGAAGCACAGGCCTGGTATGATATTTTTTCAGTCTCTAACTCCAGAACTTTGAAGCCACCTGACCTGAAGACAAGCCTACTCAAGTGGTATCCCAGCCGTCTACTAGCTCCCCCCCTGCCCTCCGTGTAGAGTTTCACCTCAGCTCCCCTTTAAAGGGCCCCCCTCGGGGGGCCTGGATGGCGCAGTCGGTTAAGCATCCGACTTCAGCCAGGTCACGATCTTGCGGTCCGTGAGTTCGAGCCCCGCGTCGGGCTCTGGGCTGATGGCTCAGAGCCTGGAGCCTGTATCCGATTCTGTGTCTCCCTCTCTCCCTGCCCCTCCCCCGTTCGTGCTCTGTCTCTCTGTGTCCCAAAAATAAATAAACGTTGAAAAAAAAATTTTTTTTAAAAAAAAAGGGCCCCCCTCCAAATCATGCAACTTCAGTCCTTCTGCCCTAATACTCCCAGACGCTAGGACACTGGGACTGAAGATTGTGTGTGTGTGTGTGTGTGTGTGTGTGTCTGTGCATATGTGTGTATGTCTGCCTGTCTGTCTGTTTGTGTGTGTCTGTGAGTCAATTCAGCAGAGCTGAGCACCTGAGCCTGCAGGACCCTGTGCCCAGTGCTATTAGAGACATGGAGACTTAAAAAGACAAGGCAGGGGTGCGTGGGTGGCTCAGTCAGTTGAGCGGCTGAGCGGTTGAGCGCCAGACTTCTTCATTTTGGCTCAGGTCACGATCTGGTGGTTCGTGGGTTTGAGCCTCACTTCGACCTTTGCACTTACAGCACAGAGCCTGCCTGGGATTCTTTTTCCCTCTCTCTCTGCCCCACCCCCACCACTTGTGTACTCTCTCTCTCAAAAAGAAATACGTTCTTTTAATAAAAATAAATAAAAAGAGACGCATGGTCCCCATCTTCAAGGAATTGACAAGCGAGCACAGGAGGTGACCTATACTCAGGTAATAGATAATAGTGACAAAAGACAGCATTTTGTAGATCCTGTAACAAAGGCAAAACCAATGTGTCATGGGAGGTCAACTTCAAGTCTGGAATACTGAGGAAGCTTGCATGGAGGAAGCAGAATTTAAGGCGCATGGAGATGGGAAAAGTCACGCCAGGAAGAAACTACAGCCCCAGCAAGGACTCAGAGGTGGGAAAGAGCATTCAGGAGACACTTAGTCCTATTAGTGGAGGGTAGACTGTCTGTGAGGAGGAATGGAGGATAAAGTCAGACAGGAGGGCTGAGACGAAAGTAGAGGCCTCAATGAGGCCAAGGAGCAGGGAGTTTTATCAATAGCGTCTGTAAGACAGATACAGATGTGAGCCGCTAGAAATTTCTCACAGCTGTATTTATTCAGAGATTAGACAACTAACCAAGACAGATAAGAAAGATGAAAATTGCCTATTGTGCCTGAAAAAATAACACTAATCCTTGTCAATGATGTGGGCAGACTTCTATTTGTCTATGCATCGTGCAGCATAGTAATGGATATGCACATGTGTCATTTTCGTGTGGAATGAATGCTATTTGTTTACAACCCAGAAAGCTTCATGTGTGTTCCATTTCATAGCTCATTGTTGTGGGGCATCTGTGGGCTGGCCTCCTTGGTGTGGGGCATCTGTGGGCTGGTCTTCTCCAAGATCTCCAGGCAGAAAGAAGGGCTGGTGTCCCTTCTGCAACACAACCCTCAAACACACGTGGGGAGCTTCTCCCTCCACTTCCATCCCCTGGTTTCAACCCTATAGGTGGGTCAACCCAGAGGCCCTCTCTTTTCTCCTCTCTTGATCTCTCAGTCTCCTCCTCCCAGCCAAGAAGGGTTTTTATTGCCTTCCCATATGATGGGAAACCACCCTGATGTCACAACTCACCTGGTTCCCTCTTGTATTGTTCACCTGTATAAACTAAACTCTAGTCCAGCATTGGCTCCCATACCACAAACCCTCATTTCTCCCAAAGAAGCCGACTCTGCCTATCAAACTGCAGATGAAAATCACAACTGTTGTCTCTGAAATGCATTTTGAGGGCCCATCTGGGAAGTCAGGGACTACAATTGGTTTCTACTCTTCAGCTAGATTCTGTGAAGCTTCCTACCTGGTAAAGAACTTTGCCTGAAGAGAAGTCTGGCCTCTACCTTTGGCCCCTGAAGTGTTCCTCTCTAAACGCTTGGAATTTCCTGCCTGATAAGTGTCTTTGCTTACCTTGGCACTTTGAACAACACCAGAAAGCCTAACGATGTGATTTTTTTTTTAATATGAAATTTGTTGTCAAATTGGTTTCCATACAACACCCAGGGCTCCTCCCAACAGGTACCCTCCTCCATGCCCATCCCCACCCTCCCCTCCCTCCCACCTCCCCCCCCCATCAACCCTCAGTTTATTCTCAGTTTTTAAGAGTCTCTTATGGTTTGGCTCCCTCCCTCTCTAACTTTTTTTTTCTTCCCCTCCCCCATGGTCTTCTGTTAAGTTTCTCAGGATCCACATAAGAGTGAAAAGATATGGTATCTGTGTTTGTATGACTTATTTCACTTAGCATAACACTCACCAGTTCCATCCACGTTGCTACAAAAGGCCATATTTCATTCTTTCTCATTGCCAAGTAGTGTTCCATTGTGTATATAAACCACAATTTCTTTATCCATTCAACAATGTGATTTCTAGTGGGGGCTTTGAGTAACGGTTATCAGTTCAACTTCCGGAGGAGCTGGAACCTGAGGTGAGCCATGTGGGCAGCCGGCCATGGAACTCCAATAGAAACTGGACACCGAGGCTCAGGTAAGCTTCCCTGATCAGCAAACTCCACCTACATTATCACCCATCCTTGCTGGAAGAGACCAACTGACAGGTCTGCACCTGGAACTTTGCTAGACTCTGCCCCACATGCCTCTTCATTTGGCTGATCTAAATCTGTATCTTTGCCCTATGAGAAACCATAACATGAATATCACAGCTTTCATTCAATTCTGGGAGTCTTTAGAGCCCAAAGATAGCCTTGGGAACTTGCAGTGTGTGTCAGAGTGAGGGCAGCCTTGGGAACTGTTCCTCCAACTTTGTACCCCCAATTGAGTAGATGCCTCAGCCTCAAAAATGGGAAGAGATGGCTGCAGAGCAACAAAAATTACCAGCAAAGAGAATTATACCAGATAACATTCCAAAATATTATCCCATCACACATGTATAAGAGGGAAACCAAAAATGCATAGCAATCCGTGGTAAATGCTAACAGTGAGGTGCTCACCCTGAGTGCTGCTGAATTCAGAAAAGGGAGCAGGGACTGTGGGTGGAAGAGGTCAGGGTAGACTTCAGGGAGTTGGCGGGACTTGAGCTGGTATTTCAACAAAGTAGAGAAAGTAAACAGGCAGAGTGCCCCCAGAACAGCACCCCAGGTGGGAAGGAATAGTTTATATCAGCTTGCTAAACTGGCATCTTATTTAGAAGTCTAGGGGAAAAGGGCGACAACAGAAAATTAGGGTATTATTAGCCTTGAAAGCTTCTTGATGTTATTTATTTCCCTGAACTCCCTCATTAGCCAATCACCGTACAAATCTTTTCAAAATACCAAACGATCGTCTTGCTAGTTTGGAGCACAGAGGCGAGGCACCCATTCTTGACGCTTCTTTGATCTTTTCCACAGCCCATGCTAAACATATATATGAAAGAGTAAATTGGCCATGAGAAAAAATGGTGTGAGTGAAGACCCCAGTGGCCTTTGCACCCACAAGAAAGGCTTGGTAATTAACAAGGCTGCTGTACCGCCCAATTCCAAGAGGTGCCATTCACACAGGATGAAAGTGAACGGTGTCCTCTAGAGTTGTGTGATGTGGCTGCCCTCATGGATATACAAATGCCTGAAGGCTGCAAGTCTGATATTGCTAATTCTGATAAGAGGAACTGCCAAATGTGGGCACCCATACTGAAGGCCTTAACATAATTAAAGCAAATGGATAACATGCACACCCACACCAGGCGATAATTAGAACTATTAACCATTGTAACTTTCTGGAGGCACAAACACCAAAGATAGAAGACTTGCAGTTTAGAGAAGGTAATCCAAAGACCAAAAGGTTGGGAGCAAGGAGGGTCATAGCTGTTCTAGCCAGTTCAGCCTGGGGCTCAGAGCCACCATCAGCCAGAAGCCTCAGCTCTGGGTGCACAAGAATTCAGAAGTAAGAAACCTCAACTCCTAGATATTCCCACCTCTCTTAGTTCAGGCTGCTATAACAGAATACCATAAACTATGTAGTTTATAAATCACAGAATTTCATTTCTCAAAGTTTTAGAGGCTGGGAAGTCTATGATCAGGGTATAGGCATATCCAGAGTCTGGTGAGGGCCCATTTTTTGGTTCATAGATGGACATCTCCTCATAATGTCTTCACACAGCAGAAGGAACAAGAGAGATCTTGGGGGTCCACTTAATAATAACACTAGTCTCGTTCATGATCTCTGTCCCATGACCTAGTCATCTCCCTAAGGCCACACACATCCTGATACTGTCACACTGAGGGTTAGCATTTCAACACATGAATTTCGATGGAACGTAGACATTCAGTGCATTGTACCATCCCATCTGAATATCTGGACCTTTTGGCATCTGTTTCCTCCAAAACACTACAGAAAATAGAATTTCCTCTTTCAATATGGTTCATAACATTTTTAGGGAGATCATGACCCACCCTGAGAATCCGATAGAATCCTAAACTCTTACCACAAACACACACACACACACACACACAGACACACACACACACAGTTTTGTGCAAAAGTCCAGACAACCTAAAGCCCATCCTCAAAACCCTACTGCCTCATGGAACCAAAATATGATTCTGCTACTCAGTAAGAAGTATCGTTTCCTTATTAACACTCAGCACTTTACTTCTCTCAGTAGCTTTTGAATTTTAGCTATGCCACAGAGTCAGTGTAGTCATTTACTTTAAAGACTTTGGCTGGAGCTATGTAATGTGCAAGAGGTGATCAGTTAGCATATGAAAAACCCTATGCACAAATCACAATTCAGCTACTAAGCCCTTCGAATGTTGTTGCTCATATCTACTCCATAAGTTTGTTAAATAGCATAAAGGATGTTAGAGATAATTTATTTTGGTGAATGAGTAGTATTCAAGAAGTGTAGTAATTAAAATGACTCCTTGGGGCACTCTGGGACACCTGGGTGGCTCATTTGGTTAAGCGTCTGACTCTTGATCTCAGCTCAGGTCTTGATCTCAGGGTTGTGACTTCAAGCCCCGCATTAGGCTCCACACAGGGCGTGAAGCCTACTTAAGAAAGAAAAAAATTACCCAGTCTCCTTGAAGACATTAATGCTAACTGAAATAAGCCAGACACAAAAAGACAAATATGACTCCAGTTAGATGAGGTATCTGGAATAGTCAAATTCATAGAGACAGAAAGTAGAATGGTGGTTGCCAGGGGCTGGGGGTTAGGTGAGAATGTTTAATGGGTGCAGAGTTTCTGTTTTGGTTGATGAAAAGTTTCCGGAGAGCAATGGCGGTGATGGTTGCACAACAATGTGAAGATATACTTAGTGCCACTGAATTGTGACACTTAAAAATGGTAAAATTATAGAATTTTATGTATTTTTTTGGCAAAAAATAAAAAAATTATAGATAGATAGATAGATAGATAGATATCTCCAGTCCCTTCCATGCCTACATAAATGAAGTATAAGGATCAGGCAAGGCCTAGGACCTAATACTACCTGTGGAGAAACTTTTAGAAAAATCTTGTCCCCATGCTTTAGGGACTCCAGCAAGCACCTTGTGTGAGTATCTTAATCCAATGTGGATGCAGTGTTTTGTGATTGGCAAGGGTGGCCAATCTTGAACTTGGACTCTGAGCTTTACTTGTCTCCCAAGTCATCAGAAATCATAGCATTCACCTTGAACTAACTCTCTCATGAAGCCAATGGAGAGGCCCTTCCCCCAAACTTACAAAAGCAGACTGCATGACTAGTTTAAACTGGCATATCTGGCAGAATTTGGTCAAAGATTTGCTTTCTTTGTAACATCCCACCACTAGCCAGGTCCTGGTGGACCATATTCCCCTCTATTCACAGGAGCAACTTGTGTTTTAGCCAAGGAAAGGACAAGTGCTGAATAGACCAGACCAGATTTGCCCAAGCCACTCCCCAAGTTCAGAAGAAACTCAGGGCTTGACCCCCCGCCAAGAATGCAGCAAAACACTCAGTATCTCAGACCTCCACCCTTGCCCCAGTAAAGCAGATAGCTGCCCAAGTGCAGATGGCTGCCCCAACCCAGAGGGGATTGTTTTGACTTTGAGAAAAGCCACAGGATAAATAGAGAATCCCGTCATGTCTCCACCCAGATTCAATAAGAGAAACTAGCCACACCAAGACTTTTAGGAGCTGCCTGGGTAGTATTTTCCCAGCTGTTAGGGAAGAGGAGGAGAAAAAGGAAACAGGATATCCATTTAATGAAGGAGTTAACCCAATTATTCATGAGGAAACACAAATGCATGCCACAATATAAAGAAATATATACCTCAGATGTAAAGTGTTGAGCTATGTCATAACTAAGCTAAAGCTCGTAAAAATTAGAAAAAAATGGTTAATTCTCAAAATTCAGAAGTGCAGTGTCCTAAAGAACAAGGAGTGAAATTGCAGCCATCCACACAAGTTTGACCACATGTACTCCAGATATTCATTAGCTTGTTATCGGCTCACGTTTACTGAGCGGGTACAATATGCTAGGCAGTTCCAGAATAACATGCAGATGAAAATGGCCTCGTCCTTTTTTTCTTCTTCCCCCATAGGAGTTCATAATTATTTAAAGAGGAAGCAAAAACACACACAAAAAAACAACTTAGTGGTTAAAGAATTTTTTTTTTTCCCTGACTGAACTTCTTGGCACCAAAGGTGGGGGTTTTCCACACAGCAACGGATTCTCTGACACCAATGGGGTGACCTTACAATTCAACTCTGACACTAACGACTCAGAGATAGTGTCAGACTCCACAGGTTGAAAGGCTCAGTCCCACAAGAATGCCTCCTCTCCAGACACCAGTCACAGTTTTGGGTCCTCAATTTAGCCACATCTCTAACCAATTAGGCTGCAAAGTCAGAGTTTCTGACAACTCCTTAGTTGTGACAATTTGCTAGAATGGATCACAGAACTCAGGAAAGCACTTTACTCACATTTACTGGTTTATTATAAAGATACAACTTGTGAACCGCCAAGTGGAAGAGTCGCATAGGGACAGGCATGGGGAAGGGGCATGGCGCTCCCTTGCCTTCTCTGGATGCACCACCCTTCCAGCACCTCCTGGTGCTCACCAACCCGGAAGCTTTCCGAATCCAGTTCAATAGCTTTTAGGACGCTCCCTCTCCAGCTCTCTCTGTTTCCAGGGGTCCGTGGAAGGGGCTAAAAGCCCCCACTCCCCAATCACTGGGTCTTTTAGAAGACCCGGCCCATTGTGAGGCTATCTAGGGTCCCACCCTCGGTCTTCATTAGCATAAACTCGGGTGTGATGAACGTGGCTCATTATGAATGGCAAAAGTCACTCCAATCACTCGGGAAATTCCATTGTTTTAGTTCCTCCTTGCCAGGAACTGGGACAAAGTCCAAATATATTTTTGCATTGTACTATAGTGTTAAAATATTCAAAGTGGGTTTCAAGGGAGCACAACAAAGAAGGTACTGGACAATCTTACTGGGGGCAATGAGTCAGGGAATGCCTCAGACAGGAAGCCTTGGCTGCGTCTTAAAACATGACGGGTGTTCACTGGGTAGACAATGGAAGAAATGACAAAGGGAACCATGGACTACCAATGGCCCAGCACAGGACCTTGGAGAACCAGCTCACAGGGACTACTGCAGGAGCTCTGACTGGTCTCCCTGATTCCTCGGTGGCCCCATCCTCCACCCAAAAGTCAGAGGAATCCTTTAGAAATGTACATCATATCTTATCACTATTTTGCTTTCAATTCTACAAGGACTTTCCATCTCACATTAAATGAAGTCCAATCCCTTTGCCCTGATCAACAAGGCCCTAGTTGACCTGGCCCTGCCTACTTCTTGGTCCTGAAAAAACAATACTCTCTCCTTTGCAGGCCCCGTTCTAGCCTGATCAGCTTTTAGGACAATTCCCCACCTCAAACACCCAAGTGCCTTCCCATCTAGATGGTTAATTTTATGTGCAAAATAAATGACCCACCACGGGATACCCAGAATAAACTTTATTTCTGGATGCGGCTGTGAGGGTGTTTCCAGGTGAGATTAGCCTCTGAATCAGTGAACTCAGTAAAGTAGATTGCCCTTCCTAATGTGGGTAGGCATCATCCACAATTTGTTGGGGGCCTGAATAAAAACAAAGGTGTGGGAAAGAGGAATTTGCCCCTTTTCTGCTTCCTGCCCCTTTTTCGCTTCCTAAGCAGTGACGACTCATCTCCTCCTGCCCTCAGACTGGGGTTTACACCATTGCTTCTCAGGCCCTCAGACTCAGACTGAATTATACCACCTGCTTTGCTGGGTCTCCAGCTTGTAGAAAGCAGATTGTGGGACTTCTCAGCCTCCATAATCACATGAGCCAATCCCTCATAATAAATCTTCTCTATATAAATAAATTCACACATATACACACACATATATATATATATATATACATGGAGAGATATATGTGTATATATATACACACATATCTCCTACTAGTTCTATTTCCTGGAGAACCCTAATACACCATCCCAGCATCTCTGTGCTTACGGCACCTTGTTGGTAATACAAGGTCTTGTCAATGGTGCTAAGAAGTTTGGAGGCAGTGTAATTAAGTAATTGACAGTACAGGCTCTTTTTTTTTTTTTTAAGTTTATTTTGAGGGGGAGAGGGGCAGAGAGAGAGAGAGGCAGAGAGAAAGAATCCCAAGTCAAGCAGGCTCCACACTGTCAGCGCAGAGTCAGACACGGGACTCGATCTCACAAACTGTGAGATCATGACCAGAGCCGAGATCAAGAGCCGGATGCTTAACCTACTGAGCCACCCAGGTGCCCCTGACAGCACAGGTTCTAATGTTAGATTACCTTGGTTCGAGGCCTCACTGTTCTTATCAGCTGTGTAAAATTATTTAACTTCTCTTTGCCTTGCTCTGCTCATTTGAGGATGGAAATGCTAAACAAAAATTATGCCTGCATCCACAAGATGTAGAATGAATTAGAATGAATGGAATGAGTTAGTTCTTACATTTAGTATAGTATCTGATACATAGCATTGATGTTGTTACATTTCTTACTTTCCTATAGGTGAAGGTGGAAGGCTTAAAGGTGTTGACCTTAAAAATAAAAACTCCTAGTTGTTTTACCAGCAAAAATGGGTTTATTTAGAAATAAAAAAGGATTGCAATCACGGACAAACAAGCCATGGCAAAACCATAGGCAAAGACAGAGAACAAAGGAGAGGTATGCTTTTTTTTAAGGAGAAAAGGGATAAGTTGGAAAGGCTGTTATAAACTAAAAGTCTATTGGAGTAAATGGAAGTCCATTGGAGTCCACTGAAGTTCCAAGAATAGTGGCTTTTCATTGGCCGAGCTATTGTGGAATTTGGGGGTGTGGGATAAGGAGAGTCTATCTTCCTCCAGCTGGGTTAGTAAAGTGGTATCCAGGTGCAAGCTCAGGTTCTATTGGGTCTTTCTGTTGGCTCTGCAATTGAGTAGGAGTGGTAGGGCATGACAGCTCCCCCTGAGAAGCTTCCTGACTCAATATTCACAAGGGTTTAGAGCAAGAGAGTAACAAGATAAGGTTTCCACTTTCGCCTGTCAGTCTGACTGTGATTGAAGGTTAGAAGAGGTAGATTTGGCCAGTAAGGAGACTTCTACATTCCTTTATTCAGCAAACTTTGATTCTAGACAGACGATGTGCTAGACGATGTGTCCCCACGTGGCTTTGGATTGGGCATCAAGTCCCACCCTGAACTTTTCCCAACTTTGCTAAGACTGCCCTTCCAAGATCTGCTTCTCCAGGCAGATAGGCTCAACTCCAGACCTGGGTCTTAACTACCTGACAAGTAAGGAAGACACAGAACTGGAAGTTGAGACCTGGCTTCTGATCCTCATCTGGAAATAGGGGCAGTCAATCTGCCCTAAGGACCTCACAGAATTGCTGTTGAACATAAATAAGATACTTGATGTGGGAGCATGATGAAAGACTAAACTCCTACTCTGGTTGGGTTGGTTGTTTTTATTTTTTGTGTTTTAAATAAGAGTAGTGTAACCACACAGACACAAATTCAAATAGCACAGTAAGATATTAGAAATTAAAGTCTCCTGTTCACTCCACCTTCAACCTGCGTTCCCTCTCCACAAAAGGAAGTCATTGTTAACATCTCTTTGTTTTTCCTCCCTAAAAAAAAATTTTTTTTGCATGTATCTGCATTTTACATGTATATGTATTTAAAAGTTTACACGAATGGGGTCATGGAAGTTTTAATACATAAATGCTAAATTGTTTGATTTTCTTCCCATCAAAAAGTAGAATCTAAATCCCCTCCCTTTGAATCTGGGCCTGTTGACTGCTTGACCTATAGAATATGGTAAGAAGTGATATGGTGCCAGGTCCTTGGCACTTCCTGTCTTGAAATTCTTGTTTTTGCAGCCCAGCCATCATGCCGTGAGGAAGCCAAGAAACCACATAGAGACCCCACATGTCAGTGTTCCAGATGACAGTAAACATCAACTTCCAGACATGTGAATGAGAAAACCTTCAGATGATTCACACCCACAAATGTCAGGTCACCCCCAGTCTTTAAGCCATCCCAGCTGATTCAAGAGACAAGGTGGGAAGAGACAAGTGGGCCCCCTCAAACCCTCCTAACTTGCAGATTTCTGAGCAAAATTAATAATTGCTATAGTCTGAAGCCAGTAAGTTTGGGATGGTCCTCACACAGCAACAGATAACTGGAACAGTGATCATATTTTACCCACTGCTACAAAATTCCTTTTTTGCTTTTACTAAAATACCTTGGAGATCTTTCAACAATGCACACATACCTAATTTGTTTATTTTAATAATCTAATCCTCCATTTTATGGATGTTTCATATTAAATCGAACAGCCTTCTGTGGATAGGCATTTAGACTGTTTCCAGTTTTATTCCATTTCAAACAATACTGCAATCAGCATTTTAGCACACTTAGGGAGTATATCTGTAGGACAAATTGCTAACAGTTAAATGTTGGATCACAAGGAATCACCATGTGAAATTTCGGTAACTATCACCAAATTCCATAAAATTCCTAAGTTCCTTCCCTACAAATGTAGTAAAGGTTCCATCAGCATACACTCCTACTTGAATAAAACTGGGATTCTCTGAGGAAGAAAAATGAAGAGAAGCCTCATTTGTTCCTCTGGGGCCATCCCACCTTCTTAAAACCTCAAGTGGCATATAGTTTTTTTCCAAAATTAACTAAAACTGAATTGGTTTCATGCATTTTCCAGGAATATAAATCAGAATTCTTTCAATCATAATTAAAGAAATGCCAAAAAAAGAATAAATTTTAAAATATTTATCCATTTAAAATAACTAATAAAACCATTACATGCTAACATATTTGTACAAAAATAAATATATTTTGGGGGTGCCTGGGTGGCTCAGTTGGTTAAGCCTCCAACCTCTTCTCAGGTCATGATCTTGCAGTTTGTGAGTTCAAGCCCTGAGTGGGGCTCTGTGCTGACAGCTCAGAGCCTGGAGCCTGCTTCCAATTCTGTGTCTCCCTCTCTCTCTGCCCCTCCTCAACTGTGCTCTCTCTCTCTCTCTCTCTCTCTCTCTCTCTCTCTCCCTCAAAAATAAGTAAACATTTTTTTAAAGTTTTTAAATAATAAAAAGTAAATATATTTTTCAAAACAAAAAATTTGGTGAGAAAAGAGGTATTGTTTTATATTTTTTCAAGTTAATGTCTAGCTCAGTAAAAGAAAATTGGACTCCCATCTCCGCTTCTGCATGCAAAATGTTGTGATATGTTGTTTTTTTGACATAAATTTAAAAACTTCATGGGGCGCCTGGGTGGCGCAGTCGGTTAAGCGTCCGACTTCAGCCAGGTCACGATCTCGCGGTCCGGGAGTTCGAGCCCCGCGTCGGGCTCTGGGCTGATGGCTCAGAGCCTGGAGCCTGCTTCCGATTCTGTGTCTCCCTCTCTCTCTGCCCCTCCCCCGTTCATGCTCTGTCTCTCTCTGTCCCAAAAATAAATAAACGCTGAAAAAAAAAAAAAAAAAAAAAAAAAACTTCAGCTCCGGGGCTCCTGGGTGGCTCAGTCGGTTAAGTGGCCGACTTCGGCTCAGGCCATGATCTCATGGTCTGTGAGTTCTAGCCCCACATTGGGCTCTGTGCTGACAGCTCAGAGCCTGGAGCCTGCTTCGGATTCTGTGTCTCCCTCTCTCTGACCCTCCCCTGTTCATGCTCTGTCTCTCCCTGTCTCAAAAATAAATAAATGTTAAAAAAAAAAAATTAAAAAAAAAAAGATAAAAACTTCAGCTCCACACAAATAATGTAGATGGAAAAGGGGTAAACATTTTAATAGCTTTTTCTAATAATTATGAATATTCTTCTCTGATACTACACTAAAACTTGACAAGTGTTAGAAAACCACAGGCCCAAAATGGAGTCACTTATGCTAGGCCACAACACCAAACCCTGGCTTAATGCCTAACCTAACTGTACTTTCAACCTCCCTCAGAGATGTAGTATTAACTGGCCAGTCTGGAATTTTCTGATCAGCATCAATAAGGCCATCTGTCACATGTGCCCTCTCCAATCCCCCAAAGGAAGATGAGATAATTTACTTATGACCCTTTTGTCTGCAACAGAAGGTGACCTCACCTGAAATAATTCTTTTTTCTATTTATATCTTTCTTGTCCTGCCTTTAGAAGCCTATCCCTTCTGTAGCCCTTTGGAGCTACCCCCTACATGCCAGATGGAATACTGTCTGATTCATGAATCATTTAATAAAGCCAATTAGATCTTTGAAATTTAATCAGCTGTGAGGCACCTGGGTGGCTCAGTCAGTTAAGCATCCAACTTCAGCTCAGGTCGTGATCTCATGGTTTTGTGGGTTCAAGCCCCAGGTTGGGCTCTGTACTGACAGCTCAGAGCCTGGAGCCTACTTCAGATTCTGTGTCTCCCTCTCTCTCTCTGCCCCTCCCCTGCTCGCACTCTGTCTCTCTCTCTCTGTCTCTCAAAAATAATAAATATTTTAATGTTTTTAATGTTTATTTTATTTTTGAAAGAGAGAAAGAACATTTTTGAGAGACAGAGAGAAAGAATATGAGCAGGGGAGGGGCAGAGAGAGACACACACAGAATCTGAAGCAGATTCCAGGCTCTGAGTTGTCAGCACAGAGCCTGACATGGGACTCGAACTCACGAACT
Source organism: Felis catus (assembly GCF_018350175.1). Classification (NCBI taxonomy): domain Eukaryota; kingdom Metazoa; phylum Chordata; class Mammalia; order Carnivora; family Felidae; genus Felis; species Felis catus. The sequence continues at coordinate 70,560,927 of NC_058379.1, read as the reverse complement.
GTGAGATCATGACCTGAGCCGAAGTCGGATGCTTAACCGACTGAGCCACCCAGGCACCCCCATAAATAAATATTTTTTTAAGTTATTTTTAAAAGTGGTCATTTAAAATGTAATCGGCTGAATTTTTTTTTATTTAACACAAGTGACACATTCTTAAAGGCTAGCTGTGATGTTAACATACCTAATCTGAAATCCACTCACTAAATTTTGTCATACTCCATTACATTAAATTCCACTCATCTGTCTCGAACTTTGAGCGGATCTTTTACTCACATGTGATTGTGACATCACTCATCAGTCATTTGAGAGGGTGGTTTACTAAGCTATACAGAGCTTCTAAACGTTGACATGTTTCATTACATGATATCAAAAAGAATCACACTCATTTATATCACTACCACTCTCATCATAAAAGACTTTACGGATTGGAAGTTGTCAAGATCACAGTGGCAGATACAAGCTTTTTGAAATTCTTATTTTTGCTTGAGACTCTAATTTTACCATTGGCGATAAATATTGTCAGTTGTTTTCCTTGAAGTAACAGGCTCACTTTGTTCATTTTCAGGAATGTATCTGCCAAATACCCAAGTCTGAATAGCTATACTTTGTCTGACAGTTGTTTTTCCAAGTGAAAATGTTGTTCCGTAAAGAAACAAAAATAAAAACAAATAAAATAAATCAATAAATAAAGGCCAGTTCAGCTTGCAACCCAAACAATAGCAAAAGTACTTTTCTTTGAGACAGTCACCATACTTTGGTTTGTTGCAGAAGTATTCTACACAGACTATTTAAAATATCTGTGCCCAAGGGGTGGCAATTTAATAAAAATCAGAGTTATTACCATTTATCAGATAATTCTTAGGTATAACTGGCTTTTATTTTTTTTAACTACTAACATAATTTGATGTCACTACCATAACTCATGATAAAGTACCAGGACTTTTAGCCACCATTGATTTTGTATCACCACCCCTGGAAACATCAACATAGTAGACAAGGCAAAGAACATCTTAGTTATTATTATTACAAAAATAGCTTTGATCTCGCAGACACCCTAAAATGATCTCAAGATCCTCAGAGGTAAGCAGACCATACTTCAGAAACCTCTGGTCTAAGCAAATCACAGTAAATCTATTTGCCTAGTTATTGATTGGTACAATTCCAGCCAAGAAGATATGAAGAGAAAGCTTTTGGGGGATTCTGGAAAAGTTCTCCTTACTCTTAAAAGAGGTCTCAAGATTCAAAGAAATATTGGTACACGCAAGTCCATAGTGGCATTATCACAATAGCCAAGAGGTAGAAAAATCCAAATGGCCATTGATGGATGAATGGATAAATAAACAGTGGTATATACACACAATAGAATACTATTCGGCCTTGAAAAGGAAAGAAATTTTGACACAGGCTACAACAGATGAATCTTGAGGACGTTATGCCATGCGAAATAAACCAGACACAGAAACAAGTGCTGTATGACTTTACTTATATGGGATAGCCAGAGGAGTCAAATGTATAGAGACAGAAAGGAGAATGACAGTGGCCAGGACCTTGATATGGGGTGAATGGAGGATTGTTCTTTAATGCGTATAGAGTTTGAGTTTTACAAGATGAATACATTTTAGACACCTGTTACACAACAATGTGAACTTGACACCTCTGAACTGTACACTTGAAAATAAAAGTGGTAGGGGCGCCTGGGTGGCTCAGTGGGCTAAGCGGCCGACTTTGGCTTAGGTCGCGATCTTGCGGTCCGTGAGTTCGAGCCCCGCGTCGGGCTCTGGGCTGACGGCTCAGAGCCTGGAGCCCGTTTCGGATTCTGTGTCTCCCTCTCTCTCTGACCCTCCCCCGTTCATGCTTTGTCTCTCTCTGTCTCAAAAATAAATAAAACGTTAAAAATAAAAATAAATAAATAAATAAATAAATAAATAAATAAATAAATACAAATGGTAAATTTTATGTTATGTGTATTTTACTACAATCAAAATTTTTAAGAAGGGTCTCATGAGTGAAATAGGTGACAGGAAATAAGGAGTGCACTTGTGATGAACACTGAGTGACATACGGTCGTGTTGAATCACTACATTGTATACCAGAAACTAGTATAACACTGCAAGTTAACTATACTGGAATTAAGATAAAAACTTAATTTAAAAAAAGGGTCTTAGGGGTGTCTGGGTGGCTCAGTTGGCTAAGCAACTGACTTTGGCTCAGGACGTGATCTCACAGTTTGTGGGTTCAAGCCCCGCGTCAGGCTCTGTACTGACAGCTCAGAGCCTGGAGCCCGCTTTGGATTCTGTGTCTCCCTCTCTCTGTGCCTCCCCTGCTTGTTCTCTGTCTCTCAAAAATAAATAAACATTAAAAAATTTTTTTAATTAAAAATAAAATAAAAAGGGTCTTAAAAATGAGAAAATGGTTCATTTTTGAATGATGTGTGAAGAGGTGATGCTTACAGCCATACTGCAATCATGGGAGGTGGAATTCCAATACTTTGAGGATGAGAGAGCAGAAGGATGAAACCATGGAAGAGCCTGAATCTTTGATAACATGACTAAGACCCTAAATTAACCAACCTTGGAACCCCCTACTGCCAATCTTACTATGTAAGTTAACATATTTTCCTTTTTTCTTAAGAAAAATTCAGTAGGCTGGGGGACCTGGGTGGCTCAGTCAGTTAAGCATCCAACTTTGGCTCAGGTCATGATCTCACAGTTCATGAGTTCAAGCCCCACATCGGGCTCTGTGCTGACAGCTCAGAGCCTGGAGCCTGCTTCAGATTCTGTCTCCATCTCTCTGTCCCTACCCTGCTTGCTCTCTGTCTGCCTGTCTCTTTCTCTCTCTTTCTCAAATATAAAATAAAACATTAAAAAAATATTTTTTAAAAAGGAAAAATTCAGTGGGCTATTCTGTAGCCCTCACTGATAACCTCACTGATAACCAAGAGGAAAGTATCAAAAAAAAGCACACAATGGGTTTAGCCATTCCTCTGCTGCACAGTCATGGTACAATCTTGGGGAAATCACTTCGTTGCTCCCCTGCTATTTAAGGTGGAAGATGGATTAGATACCAAAAGACCCTTCCTATGACTTTTAACAGATTTACTATTACATATGTCTGAAATTTGATATATCATAAAATTTGCTTATCCATGCTGGCCTTTTAATGCTAAGTCAATATTGATATTTATTCCTGTTACATCTAAGTAGTTTATCTGCCTGCCACTGACTTTCCTTGACACCATTCTAAGGACTGACTTGTTTCAGGAAGCTTGAAATGACAGGTGTGGCTACCTCTTGTCAGAGTGCCTCTAATGAACAGGCCTGCTACATGGGCAAGGTGAAAAAGACGTCCTCTCCACAAGAAGTCCTGGAACTTGTGTGAGCTATAGCCTTTATCTCCCTACTGGGAAAGTTCTCAGACCTAAAGTATGGAGGGCTATCACCAATAGAATGCTAGAAACAAGTGTTTGCGGAGGTCTGCGTGTGGGTTAGACAACAGTAAAACAGTTAAAGAATGTGTAGAACTTAAAGAAAACAGCCCTTTATTGCTCGACTAACTAGTCTGGCCAACTTCACCCTACGTCACAATTGTTTTTCAGTGAGAAATAAAATCACTTAGCAGTGATTTCTTTTATTGTTATTATGAACCGTCTTACTTTATTTTAACCCCACAGATAGATGGCACCAGGAGAATTTTCAAATTGAATACCAAATTCCACAAAATAGTGTCTCCATGGAATATTGGCCAAGGCCACCAAAATTCCAAAGGAGCACTGATTGAGAGCACCATTTAAGAAATGAGATTACAGGGGCGCCTGGGTGGCACAGTCGGTTGGGCGTCCGACTTCAGCCAGGTCATGATCTCGCGGTCCGTGAGTTCGAGCCCCGCGTCAGGCTCTGGGCTGATGGCTCAGAGCCTGGAGCCTGTTTCCGATTCTGTGTCTCCCTCTCTCTCTGCCCCTCCCCCGTTCAAGCTCTGTCTCTCTCTGTCCCAAAAAATAAATAAACGTTGAAAAAAAAATTAAAAGAAAAAAAAAAGAAATGAGATTACAATTACGGTATTGTAAATGCTTGGTGGCTGACAAATTTAGTGTATCATTGAGTATTGCTAAGAAATTCTCCCAGAAAAGCAGGAAGGTACTGATTCATGTAGCTCTAGACATAGAGGTTGATTCTCAAAGTCCAGGAGAGTTAAGAGCTTTTCTTAATCAGAGAATCCTTGGAATTTCATTGATGTCCCCTCACTCGCAGGACTGAGTAGGTGCTCAATGTATCTTTGAGCTTCCTCCTCCCCATTTCCACCACCTTCCCTCCTGAGCAGCAGGGCAATTCAATTAGGTTTGTCATGGCTGGAGTCAGAAGGAATTAACATGGTTCTCTCATTTTCATGGTAGCTCCCAGCTCCTTTGGAAGTAGCTCTGAAATTTTCTTTAAAATTTCCTGTAGTTAGGGTACTCTAATAGTATAAGGTCTTGAAAGCTGATACCTATTATAATTATTTCCTAGTCCGTCTCCTCCACCCCACTGAGTTACTTGAGGAAAGAAACTATATTTCTAGGTCTGGCAGTATTTGGAGATAAGAGAGAATCGTTAGATATTTTTTTCAATAAATGAACGAGTGTCTAAATGAATTAATGAATGAAACAGCAAACCAGTTCCTTTGTATAGGGGTATCTGTTGTTTTCTTGTGCCCTGCATTTTCCCTTCTTTAAGCAGTAGCAACCTTCTTTCTTCCTTCCATGTGGTTCTGATGGGGCTGCCACTCACTGTATACTACCCTCCCACCCAAGCTGGCCAATCATGGTATTCCTTATCAATCACCACAGGGATTGGTCTGAGGAACAGGCATGTGACTCAAGCAGAACCAATCAGTTCCCTGGTATTTGGATACTGGGAGAAGGGTATGGTCTCTTGCCACTGAGGCTTTGGGGATGCCAGTGGTCATCTTGTCTTGGACATGAAGTAGCCTGGCTACAGAAAGCCCAGAGAGAATCAAAGAGGGGGGAGGTGGGGAGGAGATGGGAATAAGAAAGAATGAGATGTAAAGAGATTCAATTATATTTCTTGTATCCCTGATCCTTTTGTCAAGACCCCTCATCCCATCCTTTCCATGTTTTGTCTCCTGTTTTTCCCCTTCTGGTAGTCTGTGTGGGAATCAAAGTCCTTTCTCCCTCAAGCCCAGCCTGATGCCACGCAGAGTTTAAACCCTGTTCAAAAGCATACGCCTCTTAAACCTGTCCCAGATTATAATGAGGCAGCGAAGGAAGGGGAAAGAGAAAGAAAGCTTGAGAAGAACAGACCGTGAAAGGAGAAGGAAGAAATTAGACGTGCTCTCCTACTTTACACTTTTATCTTAGGCTCAGCCAATGAGAGTGAAGAGAAAAACAGAGATGGAAGAAGTCAGAGCATTTTAGAGATGCTGGAGAACTATTAACATTTGGGGCTAGATAATTTGGGGTGGGGCATGTGCTGCCCTAACGCACTGTTGCACTATACGACACTTAGCAGCATTCCTGGCCTCTACCCTGGCCTCTGTCTGTAGCGACAGACCAGGTATGACAACCAAAACTGTCTGCAGATATTGCCAAATGTCCACTGAAGGGCAAAGTTGCCCTTGTTGAACACCACTGAACTAGTCTGATCTCTCCATTTTACAGATGAGGAAAATGAAACCCAAAGTGGGAGCAATTCTGCCCAAGGTTGCAGAGTCAAGACAAAAATCTAGACTGTCCCCGCCAAATCTGATCATTTGATTGAAAAAGCCACGTTTTTAGACAGATTTCTGTTTTGTATAAAGCTAACTCCGATGAAAAACAGTAAAAGAATAATCATGCAATATTAGTAATACAGCAAAAGGTAGAGGATGTGAGTGGGTACTGGGCCAATCTGCCCGAAGAGTTTTGACACTGATGAAGGCACTGTGAACTACCAGCAACAAAGGGTGTTGAGACAAAATATGTGAGTTTCATTTTACTTGTATCAAACTCAGAAAAACTTCTAATGTAGGACACAAATCAAGGAATATTACACAACCTTTAAAAAGGAGGAAGTCCTATCCCATGCTACAACTTGGATGAAACTTGAGAACATTATGCTAAGTGAAATAAACCAGTCACAAAAGGACAAATGCCACATGACTCTACATATATGAAATACCTAAGGTAGTCAAACTTGGGGCGCCTGGGTGGCGCAGTTGGTTAAGAGACAGACTCCTGACCTCAGCTCGGGTCATGATCTCACGGTTTGTGAGTTCGAGCCCCACATCAGGCTCTGCACTGATGGCATGGAGCCTGCTTGGAATTCTGTCTCTCTTTCTCCCTGCCCCTCCCCAGCTTGTATGCATGTGTGCCCTCTCTCGTTCTCTCTCTTTCTCTCTCTCTCTCTCTCTCTCTCAAAATAAATAAATAAACTTTAAAAATTTTTAATAAAAATAAATAAATAAATAAAGTAAAACTCATAGACACAGAAAGTACAATGGGGTTGTGAGGGCTGGGGGAGCAGGGAATGGAAAGTTGCTGTGCAAAGAATGTAGAGTTTCAATCATTCAAGACAAGAAAGTTCTAGAGACCTCTGTATAGCAGGAGTTAACAATACTGTACTATACACTTAAAACTGTGTTAACAGGGTAGATTTTATGCTGTGTCTTTACCACAATTAAAAAAAATCTTTTTTTAAGAACACAAGCCAAGGATTGGTACCATTCTGTCTCCCTATTTCCTTTAGAGTCGGCTCCCATTTGGAAAAGTTTTCTAGTGTTTGATTGATGACAACCTGGGAACTGCTGGTCCCAAATCCCAGCCCTCATTTATTAAGCTCAAGTCACGGTAAAGTTACAGAATACAAAACAACTTTTAAATCCAGTGTTAATTATCACCAAAGACCCATATTTTCAAATACAAGTGTAAATTACATTTCTTAAACAAAGCTGTTTTTTATAAACATCATAGAATATTAATGCCTAGAGATCATCTTGGTCAAATCCTTCTGCTTAGAGATAAAGGCCCTAAGACTCCAGAAAGTTGCCATTTTGCCCAAGGTCATCCAGCTAGTTAGTGATAGAGTCCTGCACAAAAACGCAAGTCTCCTGAACCCTTGCTCAAGACTTCCTCTGTTTTACCAAACTGCTCTCCAGCTATTCCGAGGACCCCACATCTCCCACCTCCATGAGTATGAATTATCGAAATGTCACTGCCATCCCAGAGAGGAAGGAAAGACGACCTAGATAAGGGAGCTGTGGGGAGACGTCAAAGAGGAGCGATGTGATGAAAAATAAATGAAAACTGCAAAAGTTTTAAAAAAAAATTTTTAAGAAATTCAAAGGACTAGAGAAGGAAAATACCAGAGAATGAGAATCAAGCCCCAAAAAAAGACATTCACAAAGATAAGCTTCTAGTTATTCTTGGTGCCCCGAGGGGTGTTTGAACTTCTGCCAAAATTGCTTTTGACCTAAATGGAGAATAAAAACTATTTTCTTTATCTACTGAGAGTGAAATCAAATTTCATGTTAGGAAGCACTGGTTTGGATGAGGTGAGTTAAAATTTTAGGGAACAGAGTATTATTAGCCACCCCTAGCACACCTGAGGCACTCAAGAAATGTTTATTGCTAAAAAGAATATCCAGATTTTACTAATGCGTTTTGGGTAACACTGTACATGGAGTTCATTATTTCAGCCTTGCTTCTAAATAAACACCCCCCTCGCCTCCCTGCATTTTCCCACATGTACACATTCACACCTTGTTTCCCTAGCTTTGTGCTTTTACACACACCCACATGCACGCACAGCTGCGCACAATACACGTGCACGCACACGCACACGCACATATACACAGACTCCAAGTTTCCCCTTCCTCCTAGTCATTCCCCTTCACGTGTCCTCCAAGTTGAAATAATCTGTAGAAAACCCCTGTTTTCACTCCCACACCTATGTACTTGGTTGGTGTCTGTATTAGTGAAGGTGCTTTTGGCTATAAGAAAGCGCAAAGCCAAATAAAAAGAGCTTTGAACAATAAACACCTTTTTTTTTCCTCCATAAGAAGCAGTCCTGAGATAGCACTACAAAGCACAGGAAATGTGTGCTGACTTGAGTTGCCCTGCAGCCCCTACTCTGCAGAGGATGAAAAGCATCCGTAAACTATTGTCCCCAGGAGCTTACTATGCGCTGGGGGAGACACGGGTTTACAACCTCGACACAAAGCTGGGTGACACACACCAACTGAATAGTGTGGACTGTACGTACTCCTGCAAATCTGAAAGGGGAGAAGAGCTCTGAGACTGGACACAGGAGACAGGGACATGGAGGAGGTTTTCAAGAATGGGAGACATTTCGGTAAGTAGAGATGTTGACATGAAGGGGCATTCAAGGTGCAGGAAAAGGCGGAAGTAGACGACAAAGTGGAACTTCTGAAGCCTGCCAGGCTTAGAGAGAGGTAAGAGGTAGTAATGGTCACCACCAGCCATGAAGAGCAGGCAGGGTCGAAACAAGTGAGAATCCCTCAGCAGGTGGAATGGGGAAGGCCATCCCTGAAATGGTCCAAGGAGACCAGTAGAGTGGACAGAGTATCTTGGAGACGAAGCTACAGTCCTCGCTGGGAGAACCTGGCTCCATCAAATCTGAATTGCTAGGTTAAAAAGAAAACTGGAAGAGTCTAGAATTGGACAGGATGAATCTTGGATACACATTCGGTGAACAATTCAAGAGCACCGAGTTCTCTACTGGACCGTCCGAGGCCCTGCGGAAGCAGGAATGAATGCTCCACAGCTTGCAAACCGCAGGCCTGACGAGCACATTGGGAAGCCAGAGAGTAAAACGTGAGCTTTTCTATGGTTCTACCTCTTGCCTCCATTCCCTAAGGATTCAGCTGGGGGAGAGAGATGTTGTCCACCACCCCCCCCTCACCCCCCAGGCCTGGCTTGATCAGAGAATAGCTGTTGTATCAGTCAGCATGCAAGTGATGGAAGACCGGAATAATTGCTCATTTGTAAGTTTGTTATTTAGAGATCATTAGATATATTATTATATAATGCCTTTATATTTTACATAACAATACACCGAGATGTGGGGAGTTCCAGAGCTGGTTGAGTTGATTCAGGGACGTCTGGGTTGTGGGCTAGCTTCTTTGTGATGCTTTTGGACTTCTTCTGGACCGCAAAATGGCTGTTAACAGCTTCAGCTCCCAGGTGCTCACACTAGGTCCTCCACAACAAGGAAGAGGATGGTAGGGCTGCCTTGTGTCTCTCTCTCGATTTTCGAAGGAGGAAAACGTTTATCAAATGTGCCCCGTTAGCCTCCCCTGCAGACCTCCATGGGCGCCGTCCCCTCAGCCGGCGCTGCTCACAAACCCAAGCTCTAGGTTCAAAGGAACTGGGAAAGTGAGTAGCTGAGCCTGGCAACCTCTCTAATCGGTGGTGGGCTCCACCAGGCAGTAAAGAGGTCACCGTGAGCAACAGTGTCTCTCACAGCGATGGTGGAGGAGGGGTGGGAGATGATGTCAGAAGACAGGCTCAGCTCCAAGTATGAAGGGATTGCAGCAGGAGTTTGGAATTTATTTTATAACCGTGAGAAACCGGCATGCCTCTCTGTGGTGAAGAGAAGGCCCCGACCAGTGCTGAGTTAAAAAATTTTTTTTCATGTTTTATTTATTTTTTGAGACAGAGAGAGACAGAGCGAGAGGGAGGGAGGGACAGAGAGAGAGGGAGACACAGAATCCGAAGCAGGCTCCACGCTCTGAGCTGTCAGCACAGAGCCCGACACGGGGCTCGAACCCACGAACCATGAGATCATGACCTGAGCCGAAGTTGGACTTTTCACCGACTGAACCACCCCGGCGCCCCAACCAGTGCTGAGTTTTAGAGAAGTAACTGGAGGCAAAGGTGGGAGAAGGTTTGAGAGGTCAGATTGGGGCACAGATTTGGTATTTAGGATATCGCAGGGACTCCTGAGGGAATCAGTAGGCTATCCCTCAACCTGGGAAAACGTAACTAGATTGTTCAGAAATAACCAGTGTGCATACACTCGGCAAAGTATTGGGAAACTGGATGATAGGCCCAGCTTTTCCATTAACTGGCTGTGACATCTGAGGTCACTACCCACCCCAACCCCCAGCCTCAGTTTCCTCGTGTCTAAAATGGGGTCACTGGACTAAATGCACCCTCCTGCCTTCTTCCTCTAACAATCCAAGAAGGGCTGTTTGTATGGATGTTTACTCAGGCAGATGCTGGCCACCGCCTTACAAGCAAGGAAATAGGGCTAATCAGAGCTGACTCATTCCCCACACTGCCACCAGCTGAGTGGTGCCATGGTTTTCCTCCCCAACATCTGTTCCATCATTAGTAATGTCTACACTTCCAAACACAATGGGTTTTATTATCATTAATGATAATTATTGTTATTGAAGAACCAGAGAAACTTCATCTCGCACCAGATCTCTTTCTTCCCAATACGTCTTTATTTTTCTTTAGAACATAGAAGAAAGAGCAGAAGAATGTACTGAGTTGTATCAGGGTTCCTAACCATGGGTGAGCCTCAAAATCATATGGGGCTTTTATTCAAAAAACAGATGCATGAATCCTAGTCCAAACCTAGAGAAGCTGTGTGTCTATGGATGGCCAGGCAATGTGAATGTTGAAAACTCTACCCAGGAGGTTCTGATGGGCTCCCTAAATTCTCTTTATTAGTTTGGTCAACAGATATTTATTTAGGGCTTACTGTGGGTCAACATTAAAAGGTCTAAAGTAGATAGAGTTCAAAGATTTTATTTCTGCCCTTAAGGAGTTAGCAAATGGTGAGGAAAATGAACATGAAAGCAGACACAGACTAAATAGGATAAGCCATCGAAGACAGAAGCCCTGATGTGATAGGAGCACAAGTGAGGGGCTCCAACTCAGCCAAAGGGGGCAGGAAGTCTTCTCAAAGGAGGTAGCCTTGAAGTAAGCTTTAAAGGACAATCAGAGGCTCAAGGAGGTGGGAAGAGGGATGCCACAGGGGAAGGTCCAGAACTCAGTACTACTGTTCAGGCAGAGACAGCAGAGAGGGATAGGAAGAGTGAGAATAAAAACAACAGAAACCCCCCCCACTTCCAACATTCCTAGCAGCCATATCTGAAGACACTTCCTCATCTCCCTCTTGACCTGTAATGTCAACCCTGGGAAATCAGACAGGACTGGTGCTGTCCGGGGGTGAGAAGTTGGAGAATGAGGAGATGCTTCAGCCAGAACCAGATGGATGGGGAGGTATGAGCTTTTGCTGCAAACATGTGAGGTCCCCTCTATGGAATCAGCAGGTAAACAGTAGGGAGAAGGACTGGGCTTTGCAGCCAGGTCCAGTGTCTTCTTCACCAGGCTCCCCGCACACACCCCTCAGACCACACTTGACCTTTGCACAAAGTCTCCGTTCAGCCTTTCCTCAAGGCTGACTCCGGAAGCACAGCCTGATTATATCTAGTTGGCAGGTATGCTGACAGTAGGGACAGGGGTCAACCCCACAACTACTTGTACCCCTTGAGGGCAGCGTTTGTCACAAGCCACTCAGGCCTGTTTACATCGCACCGAGTGATGCTCTTTTCTTAGCAGCAAACTGATTCCACAATCCACATTTCTTTGTCACTCGTAGGTCTGTCCTCTGCAGCTACCTAGCTCTGTGGTTCGTTCCACTGGCCTCCACTGTTGAATAGGACTTCAATATCCTGCCACTCTACCCCTAATGCTCTGACTAGCCCCACTGGACACACTGGGACCTTGAAATGAAGGCTCACCTATCCTGACATAAGCAGCCTGGAGCAAAAATTAGGAGCTTTGGAGTTTAGACTAAGGTAGGCTTATCATTGATTTACAGAATCTCTTTGTCTCTCAGAAAAAAAAGTTTAGAGGAAACATTTTTCCTGGGGGCCAACCACCAATCTCTCCCAGAGCTTTAAAACACTCATTAGGCACCATTGTTTGCCAGATAACCAGCGTGAAGATGTTGAAGTCCAGAGCGAATACTGAGAAATGGAAACAAATTCAGAGCTGCTAAGCCTGCCAGGGTCTTGATCCATAACCCTCAGTTTACCACCACAGGGGGCTAGTGTAACACCTACTGTCTGTCTTTAGAAGAAAGATTTTGCCCAGGAAGAAAATCCGTGCAACTTGCGTAAGAGACCAGTGGTCTCAGTGGTTCTCAGTGGGAAGGGATTTTGCCCCCATTCAAGGGATATTTGGTAAAGTCTAAAGACATTTTCAGTCTTCACAACTTGGTGGGGACCAGGAAGTCCTACCAGCATCATGGGCCAGGGATGCAGCTGAACATCTGACAATACACAGGCAGCTCCCAACAGCAAAGAATTATCTGGCCCCAAATGTCAGTAAGTCCAAGATTGAGAAAACCTGAGATAGACTCTGTGAGGAAAAGATACGGGCTCTTTCTTTCTGTGACTAGAAGCTGGTGTCTCTGGTTATTTGCTTTGGTGAAGAAGGCTCACAATTGCTTACCTCTCCTCGCAAATCCGAGACTGGCTAGTCCAACACCATCATTTACAGATGGTGGGAAAACTTCAAGTGACTTTCCTGAAGTCACACAGGTTAGACTTGTGTACCAGAGTAGAACCTGGGTACTGAGCACCAAGGCTACCACTCTCACACCGTGTCCCTCCACGATGCCACATACTTCTAAACCAACTCTATTTTCAACCCAATTGTTGGTATCACAAGTTACAACATAATGCCTCTATTGGAAGGGATTTTTTTCTTCTTCTTCCAAAAACCTTGGAACTTTCATATTGGGAGTGTGTGTGTGTGTGTGTGTGTGTGTGTGTATGTGTTGGATATCTACCGGTAGAATAAACCTGCCTCCAAGAGAGGGACTTCAAGAGATTATCTTGCCTGACCTCCGCTTGCAGGCAGAGTAGGTTAAATGACTGCCCAAGGCCATAGCCCAGAACTAACGAGATCAAAGGACCTTGATGTTTCTTTCAATCTCCAGTTTTCCTGTTTTCATACTTCCACCTGAGGTGGGGGGAGGGGGTGAAACAACAAATGGAATCACTGTGGAGTGGTACAGCTCCTGGCTACAAACCTTCCAGTCCTGGATAACCAATCTCTCATTCCCGCTTCTGTCCTCCAGCAGACAGAGAAACTAGAGAAAATCTCTGCGGATGGAATACCTCTAGGTTGTGCACTGTGGGGACCGGTCAGAAAGCAGAACCAGAATCCAAGCTGCCTGGGTGATTGGGATGGGGGAAAAGGACAGTTGGGAAGGGCCACTGGAGTGCTGGCGGACAAGGAGTGGGATAAACAGGTGCCTGTGTAACAAGACTAGGAAGTACACTTGGGAAGGAAGGGTGTGGACCAAGCTACTTGGAAGGAGAATGTGAAGGAGCGTCTGCCCAAGGCAGTGACACTGGGATCAGTTGGACAATTCAGAAACAGTGGTCTCTGATGATAACATGAACAGAAAAACAGGTGAAAGGGAACTGAACTTTAAGACTCTCGTTAGTCCATTGTCCTTCCTCCAGACAAGACCACAGAACACAGTTGGGATAAGAGTACAGGTATGTAAAGGGATGGTTTGGCAGATCCAGGGTAAGACCCAAGAATGTACGTGCAGCTGGCCGCAACACCCTGTTGGTCTTCCGTATGTTCAGCACACAATGAACCCTCTGTCTGCTGCAAGATTCAGAGACCCATAAACAGTGGTCTAGTCATAGCACCTGATGTGCTAGACCCTGAGAACCCCTTGGAGAATCTTTTAAGACCAGGTGGTATAAGGGATCCAACTACGCACGGACCTGATGGCCGGGTCTCCTGATAGAACCCGGATTGTAAGGAGAACAAAGAGGCTCCGGAGTGAAAAATCTCCTGAGTGAGGGAGAAGTCTGGAATGGTGAGTTTGGCCAGACTGGGCAGCAAGGCTAATGTGCCAAATGGGAGTAATGGGTTCTCTACAATGGGAGACCATCGATCATCTTTCTCCACTCCCCCCATACTTTGCCTCCGCCCCCGTGTTCATGTGCTTCAGGGAGAGGAAACCTGAATAGTAAAACTGTAAGAACAGGTCACCCTGGGCTCTAGCTCCTATGCTAGAAGACCCCTCCAGCAGTTTCTCCTCTCCCACTCCTCCCCCACAAAACAGACCTGGCCTCTTTGAAGAGGAAGGCAATTTTTAATAAGTTGAGAGAGGAAGGTTCACATGAGCTGGAGAGAGATGGTGGCAAACCCCAGATAGCAACAAAGAACGAACTCCAAAGGTCAAGATCCGGTTAGCACCACCACTAGGACAAGTAACAACATACACTTTAGAGTGAAACAGAGATGCAAGCCCACCTCTTGCACTCACACCTGTATGAATATCAGGTGCCTCATTTACAAAATAGAGCTCTTATAAAGGCTTAATGAGACAGTTCCTGTAGAGCACTTAGCACTATCGCTATAGACTAAGTCTTTGTGTGTCTCCCCCAAATTCCTATGTTAAGTGCCAATGCCTAATGTGATGATATTTGGAAGTGGGGCCTTTGGGAGGTGATTAGGTCATGAAGGTGGAGCTTTTGTGAATTCGTGCCCTTATAAAGAGACCCCAGAGAGCTCCTTTGCCCCTTCTACCACATAAGGACACAGACAGAGCATAGCTATGAACCAGGAAAAGGGTCCTCACCAGACATTAAATTTGTCTGTGCCTTGATCTTGGATTTTCCAACCATCAGAAGTGTAAGAAATACATTATTGTTTATAAGACCCCCAGTCTATGGTATTCTGTTGTGGCAGCCCAAACGAAGACAACGGTGCTGGGTCCATAGTACACTCCCCGAGAGGGTGTAGATGTCATCATTATGGGTGGCTCAACGACACTGATGGTTATTGAGATTAGGTGACCAGAGGTGGGCTAGGAAAGCGTGGAACTCCAGGTGGGCCCGGGTGATGACAAACACCCAGGAAAGTCAGAGATGGAGGCTGGGTCAGTGCAGCAGAGGCTCGTGGCCAGAACTGGGCAGAGCATGGCAAAAGGGCCAGAAAGGGTTGATACCAAGTTCAAGGAGAGCTCTCACAAAGCCAGAGGAAGAGCCAGTCAACTCAGTACATATCACTGAGGGAAAGGAAAGCCAAGGATCTGCCCTATTGTACTGACTCAGCAGATGCAAGGACAAATTGGACCCTTCTTAGGAGTCACAAAGTGCAGAGGATATTAAGAATACTAATTTTAGGGGCGCCTGGGTGGCGCAGTCGGTTGAGCGTCCGACTTCAGCCAGGTCACGATCTCGCGGTCCGTGAGTTCGAGCCCCGCGTCAGGCTCTGGGCTGATGGCTCAGAGCCTGGAGCCTGTTTCGGATTCTGTGTCTCCCTCTCTCTCTGCCCCTCCCCCGTTCATGCTCTGTCTCTCTCTGTCCCAAAAAAAATAAATAAACGTTGAAAGAATACTAATTTTTAAAAATTGGATGCAAATGTCTCTTGAACCTATGAAACGATGTTCAGCCACCCTATAAAAAGTGCAAGAAGCTATCATCAGAAGGACAAAAAATGTAAGTTTAAGAACACAAGAGCGATCCTGTACGCTGTTTGGGGGAGGAAGGATTCAATGGGGTATATTCTCTATGGAGAGTGGTTTACGCCAACCAGAAAAACTACCAGCACATACATACGTCCTTCAACATGACAAGTCTACTTCTAGGAACGTATTCATTCTCCAGGTGTGCTTGTCCCCTATGTGCAAATAATCTATGCACAAGGTTGTTCGTCACAGTATTACTTCTCACAGAAAAATTTTAAAGGAAAAAACCTAACTGCTGAGTAAATTATTGCCATTACAAGAGAATTCTATGCAGCCACTAAAAAGGGTTATAAGGCAGTCTATGTGCTATGATATAAAATGAACTCCAAGGACTCAGCAGGACTTCTGACTACTGGGACACCAATGTGAAAAAGAAAAGAAAAAGAAGGGGAATACACACACACACATGCACACACACACACACACACACACACACACACACCTTTAACTCTAGCTACGCTGCTGCACTTAGGACAGAAAGAACCACAAGTGACCTGCAGCCTAGTGCTACCATTTCCTCTGAGACCTTGACCATTCAACTCTCTGAGCTCTAGCTACAACTGTGAAATGGGGCTAATAATAATAACTACTTTAGAAGGTTGCCTTGAGGTTTAAATTTAAAATTAAGTATGTGTATTTATATTAACTGGTATTATGTTAAATTCTTGTTATAGGAATCAAATAACAGATGGTCAGAATCTACTATACAATAACCATTTAAAACACATAAATTTTTAAAGTTTATTTATTTTGAGAGAGAGAAAGCGGGCATGAGAGGGGGAGGGGCAGAAAGAGAGGAAGAGAGAGAACCCCAAGCAGGCTCTGCACTGTCAGCACAGAGCCTGGCACAGGCCTCGAACTCACAAACCATGAGATCATGATCTGAGCTGAAATCAAGAGTCGGACACTTAACCAACTGAGCCACCCCAGAGCCCCTAAAACATTATTTATTTATTTATTGTCACAGACTGTCCTGTGCAGGTGGAACTTTTAATAGCATCCCGGACTTCTAGCCACTACATGGTAGTCACACTCCCCACCCCAATTGTGACAACAAAAACATCTCCCAAGATTGCTAAATGTCCCCTAGAGAGGAGAAGAGGGTGCAAAATCACCCCAGTTGAAAGCCACCACTCTGCAGGAACTTTCCACACCCAAAGTTCTGCTCAACTCACTGCTCTCCCATTAAAAAAAAAAAAAAGCCATTTTCATTCAATTATATATTTATTTATGTGTTCATGGTGCCTGTATGTATGTTTGTACCTCTTTGTTTTAACCTATTGCTTCCCTGTCCAGAATACTTCGAAAGGTTTTAGGCCCTTGGGGAAGTGGTGCTGTTAGCCCCCAGCAAGGTAAGATCAGATGATCTGTTTCTCTGGCAATCTAGAGCCCTCCATCATCCGTCCCCAGATTTAGCTCTTCTGCCTCATCTGCCACCAGCTCATCCTCACACTCTCTGCTCTAGGCAGACCACTCCCTTGAGCACACCACGGTTTCTCAGTTTCCAGTGTCCCAGAGGCTACCTCCTCCAACTTTGCAGCTCAGACCATGGATTTCCTTGTCCAGACCACCCAGGGTTCTGAGCACCAACCTCATGCTTCCCTGAGCAGCCCATGGTCCTGTGCATACCTCCATCAATGTTCCTAGCATGCTCTACAGGAACTGTACTTTTGTTTCTCTAACCCCAAATAAACCAGGAGGAACTTAAGGGCTACCTCTGTATAATATTTTCCATTGTTTCTACAAATCCAGGCACAGTACCCTGGTATATAGTCACAAAAAAGATAGCTAACATGTATTGAGTGCTTATTGCACGCCATGTAATGTTAATCACCTTTTATTTTTTGATTTTTTTTCCAATATATGAAATTTATTGTCAAATTGGTTTCCATACAACACCCAGTGATCATCCCAAAAGGTGCCCTCCTCAATACCCATCACCCACCCTCCCCTCCCTCCCACCCCCCATCAACCCTCAGTTTGTTCTCAGTTTTTAAGAGTCTCTTATGCTTTGGCTCTCTCCCACTCTAACCTCTTTTTTTTTTTTTCTTCCCCTCCCCCATGGGTTTCTGTTAAGTTTCTCAGGATCCACATAAGAGTGAAAACATATGGTATCTTTCTCTGTATGGCTTATTTCACTTAGCATCACACTCTCCAGTTCCATCCATGTTGCTACAATGGGCCATAGTTTGTTCTTTCTCATTGCCATGTAGTACTCCATTGTGTATATAAACCACAATTTCTTTATCCATTCATCAGTTGATGGACATTTAGGCTCTTTCCATAATTTGGCTATTGTTGAGAGTGCTGCTATAAACATTGGGGTACAATTGCCCTTATGCATCAGTACTCCTGTATCCCTTGGGTAAATTCCTAGCAGTGCTATTGCTGGGTCATAAGGTAGGTCTATTTTTAATTTTCTGAGGAACCTCCACACTGTTTTCCAGAGTGGCTGCACCAGTTTGCATTCCCACCAACAGTGCAGGAGGGTTCCCGTTTCTCCACATCCTCTCCAGCATCAATCACCTTTTAAAAAATACCTTCAGAGCAACATCTAGACTAGTGTTTGACCAAACAATTGAGTACCATAGCCTGCCCAACTTGACACATGAAACTAACCATCACAGGCTTGAAAATGGGCAAATCAGGGGCAAATGAGAACTGGTATATTCTCTCTTCTGCACTTAATACTATAAATGTCTTGGGCACCTGGATGGTTCAGTCAGTTAAGCGTCCAAGTGGCTCAGGTCATGATCTCATGGTTCGTGGGTTCAAGCCCCACATCGGGCTATGTGCTGACAGTTTAGAGCCTGGACCCTGCTTCAGATTCTGTGTCTCCCTCTCCCTCTGCCCCTCCCCCACTCACACTTTGTCTCTCTCTGTCTCTCGAAAGTGAATAAATGTTAAAAAAAATTCTTATAATTGTCTGTAATGTCCACTTGAGACATGTTATACAGTGACTTGATTTATTGCTCTTTGGTTTCTATCTGTCTTGTCTGGTCAACTAAACTAAAAACTCCCTCAGACAGGGAGCATATCTTCTAATTCTTTGTATCCCCACAATGTCTTATCCAGAGATGAGCACATAACAGACACTCACAATGTGTTCAATAAAAGAACTCGTTTAGGAATGATGATAAAAATAAATAAGCTGAGAAATTCGTTGGGACAGATAAACCAATAGTGTTACCCTCAGTGCACTAAGTGAACACAGTTTGGCCATTTGCCAGGGGACCCTTGTTTTAATCATAAAAGTAAACATCTTCATCTTCTGTCATCTCAAGAACAAACTCCTACCTTTCAAGAACTGCTGAAGGCTTTGAACATTGCCAAAGGGATGCCTCTATCTAGAGGATCTGAGAGTACAAGCTATACAGGATGGAGCAGGCAACTCCAAAGTGGTTTATGCCCAGTGTTAACCAACAGAAAGGAAGTGTTATGGAGACTATAGTACAGAGAACACAGGTCCTCTACCCACAGGGCTCTAAAGGCAGAAGTAGCTTCCGTGGAATGAGAGTATTTTTAGATATGTGGTAATCTTGATAGAACACTTGAGTTCAACAGGAGCAGAATCCTCCTTGTTGGATCAAGTCCAAGACTGTCAAACTTTTCCTGAGCCTCTAGTCACATTTAGTGACCCCCCCTCCCGCCTCTACTGTGTTTTCCATTTATTTTCATTTTATATGCACCATCTTCATGCTGTATTGTAATTATTTGTCTACTCATCTGAGTCTCTTACTAAATGGCAGATTTCTAGAAAACAAAGACTGCCTTGTTTATCTTCATATCTCCCAACACCTTGAACAATGACTGGAACATACTTGGTACTTAACATTTGTCTGTGGCAAGAAGAAGGCTTAGAAGAAAGAACAGAACAGAGGACATGTGTCAGGGCACACAGCAACTGGGTGGCTCAGTTGGTTAAGCATCCGGCTTCAGCTCACGTCATGATCTCACAGTTCATGGGTTTGAGCCCCACATCGGGCTCTGTGCTGACAGCTCAGAGACTGGAGCCTGCTTCAGATTCTGTGTCTCCTTTCTTTCTGCTCTTCCCCCACCTGCGCTCTCTCTCTGTCTCAAAAAATAAACATTAAAAGAAAAAGAAAAAGAACAGAAGACGTGTGTGTGCACGTGTGCGTGCGCATACACACACACACACACACACACACACACACACACAAAGGAAGCTATGGGATAACACAAAGGCCATCTGAGATCTGGGACCTACTTCTGACCCTCCTGTAAGAATGAAAGTGGGCAGGGCACTTGAACTTCCTGGGTTTCTGTTTTAACATCTAGAAGACAGGAATTTATAGCTTTAGAATTGTAGGAGCATTCAAGACGGAAAATACGTAGTTTAGGAATTGTTTTTTTTTTTAATGTGCTTAAACAAAACATAAATCTAAAATGTAGCAAAGACTTGATTACTTCAAAGGAAAAAAGAAGGAAGGAAGGGAGGGAGGGAGGGAAGTTATAGCAATATTACCTGAACTCCCAAGTTAATTTAAACTTGGTTAAAAAGAATGTATGGGATGAGATAACTTGTTCTTGATAATTTCCTGAGATAATTAACTCTAGATTAATGTTGAATGTGTAAATAAAAAACATTAAACCTATATTTATAAGATACTAAGCATAACAAAATAGAAAACTTAAGGACCCAGGGACTGCAATCATGGGAATGCATGAGTAACCATACTTCAAAGAAAGAATCAAGTCAGTGCTACTTAGACTATTGTAGAGCATTAAAAAAAAAAGTGGGTGAGCTTCAGCTCAGCTCATGATCTCACAGTTCATGGGTTTAAGCCCCACCGTAGGGCTCTCTGCTGTCAGCGCAGAGCCTGCTTGGGATTCTCTGTCTCCCTTTCTCTCTTCCCTTACCCCAAAAGCGTGTGTGCATGCACGCTCTCTCTCTCAAGAATCAAGAAACATTTTTTTTAATTAAGTGGGTGAGGGTAGTCTAAACTATTTATTGAAACTAGCATACTGTGATAACAAAGCCAACAAGGATGCCATGACAAAACTTCACACCAATCTCACTTTTAGTATCAATTCAAAAACCTAAATATAATAAATAAAATAGCAAACAGAATCAGGTAACTCAGAAAAAAATTAACATACTATGATTAAGTGGGGTTTATTCTAGAAATGCAAGGATATTTCAGCATCAGGAAATTTAACATATCACTGTGTCTGGGGAATGAAAGGAGAAAGTAGTCATTATTTCTATAGGTGCTGAAAGTATACTTGGTAGTTGATAAAAATGTAATGTCTACTCTTAATATAATCTCTTACTAGAAAAAGACTATCTTTATTTTAATACAACTAAACAAACAATTACTGGACACTTATATGCTAGGCATGGTTCTAGGCTCTTGGGATATGGCAGTGAATAAAGTAGGCAAAAATCTCTGCCCTTTTGAGGCTTACATTTTAGTGGTGGAGACAAACAATGAAAATAAGCATAATGACTAGTTACCTAGTGCATTAGAAGGCAGTAGGAGGTATGGAAAATAAAGCAAAACAGGATGAGGAAAATTAAGAGCTGGGAGTGGAGGCAATAGTGATTTTAAATAGAGTGATGAGGGTGGGCTCATCATCATGATGAGATGGCAACATTGTTGCAAATACTTTGAGGGGGTGAGGGAGCACATACAGATATCTGGCAGTGGGGTGTTGTTCCAAACAGAGAACCTACCAGTTGAGTTCAAGAAACAGCAAGGAAGACAATGTAACTGGCATGTATTTTAGTATAAGGTGTGAGGTAAGGTGCATTGTTTACACCACACCCTCACAGAACCATATCAACCCTCAGAAAGGATAGTATCTCCTACCACATTTCTTTTTATCAGGGAAGAAAGTATATCCAGAAGCTCTATAGTAGACGTCATAATACCATCAAATCTCCCTAAATTAATCTATAAATTTAACACAATCCCATTTTTAAAAACCAACACAACTTTTTTTTAATGGGTAAGCTGATTGTCAAGTTCACCTGGGAGAAAAAACAAAACACAAAAATTCCAAAACAGAAGCACAAATAAAGACACCTTATCAGCTGGTAAAATAACTGAATAGCCATCTAAAAAAATAGGGGCACGTGGGTGGCTCAATCGGTTACGTATCCAACTTCAGCTCAGGTCATGATCTCACCATTGGTGAGTCCGAGCCCGGCATTGGGCTCTGTGCTGATAGCTCAGAGCCTGGATCCTGCTTTAGATTCTGCGTGTGTGTGTGTGTGTGTGTGTGCGCGTGCACCCCTCCCCCACTCGCGCTCTAACTCTCAAAAATGAATAAACGTTAAAAAAAATTGTTTTAAAGAAAATGAAGTTGGATCTCTACATCATACCTTATACTGAAATCTGGACCTTACACTGAAATAATGTCCAGATTGATCAAAGAGAGAGGAGACAAATTAGAGACGGTAGTGGATAGGAGGCCAAATTTTCACTGTAACCCCTCCGTGGCTTACATTTTACAGTGCATGCATTGCATATTTAAAATTAAATAATTGTTGGAAAATGTAGTCAGACTCTTCTATAAGCAATAGAGCATAGTAAAGACCACAGACCCGAGAATCTGGTGGTGTTTTCCAGTCCTGATTTTGCACTAATAACCTTGTAACCTTGGGCAAGTCATTTCATCTGCCCTTCATCTCTAAAGTGTCAGATCAGACAGGAGTCCGGGCTCTTTTAACTGTAAAATCCTCTAACACTACAAGCTTGAGCTTATAAACTAACCTAGGAGTACTTTTATTTGCTCTACCTAGTTCTGATAGTTCCTCTACTAAATAGCGGATGATCTACTGTGGAATTTAGCACCACACATCATCAGTGCCTGCTGCACGCACACCATTGCGGTTGAATGAAGGTAGCATGCAAAGTGTGCATTAGGGCTCAGCCAGGAGCTTCTGGCCCATTAGTCATGGAGGTGGTTGGCCCTCCCATACCAGACAAATAGATAAGGATCATCTCATGGGATTGGATGCCTGGGACTGTGAGGCCTGTGACTCATATCAGAGGGCGCCAAAAGGATTCTACGGTCCACAGCCAATTCAGAGGCCAGCTGTCTGTTTTGGGGTTTATTTGAATCTCTGATCTTTTCTGTGCCCCACCTTTTGGTCAGCCTACAAAAATACCTCTGTCAAAAAATCGGAAAAGGAAAATTTTTAAATTAAATTTTAAAAAATTTTAGGAGGATTTTAAAAAGGAAAAAGATAAAGCATAAATCAGGCTGATTACTTGCTAACAACAATACTAAATTATAGTGCTTTCAGCCAGCTTAGCCAATAGGTTAATTATTTTATGGGTTTCAAAGAATTGAATAGCTAAAAGGCATCTTAGCCATCATCTCGTGTAAACCGCGCATTTTATAGATGAGAAAAGTAAAGCTGAGCAGGGTCAAAATGACTCGCTTAAGGTACACAGCCAGTTCCTGCAAATTCAAGATAAAAATTCAAGTGCCCAGGCTCTTGGTCAAAAGCCATTTCCACCTGTCCTCTTTCATCCTTAAATTATCTTCCAAGCTGCGCTCTCATGCACGGCCTGCCAAAAGTGTGTTTTATTTTGAATCATGATTTGGCATTGCTTGCTGCATCTGGACCCTGATACTCTTTAGACCCATGACCTTAGGAGCAGAACTTTGGAGCCAGCACTGAGGGAGGAGGGCTAAAAGGAACGTAGAAATTCCAGTTTAGACCTGCCCTGGAGAAACTATTTCCTACCCAACCCTCCCTGCCATCGTCCGTCTCCAATCACTTACCCAGGGACCCTTGCCGATGGACATTTCTTTTTAAACCTTCAGGCCCTTCTTTTCCACTGCCCTCTCCAGCCAAAAGGATTCTTAGAGCTCATAAGCTTCTCTCAGACACATGCCCAACCTACTTCTACCCAGGAACCAGCTGTCAGCAAGTTTCCTTGGGGGTTTGTATTTCCCTTTAACTTAAGTAGGTCATTGCACTAAAGGAGGTGTAAAGATGGAATGAATGAAAATAAGCTGCTGGATTTGGCTTGTGCGAGATTTGTGAAAAACGCAAGGAGATGGGCAGAGAGGCAGGGATGGGCTGGCAAAGGGAGTCCCCCGTGAGCCTCCCAGGACTCAGACTCAGACCTTACGGCATTCCTAGTCAGACAGGCAGAGTAAACATTCAAGGGACTTTAATCATAAAGATGTGAAGTCACTGTCTTGCCCGTGTCTATAGGCATTTCTTCTGAAACAGAGGAGAGAGCTCAGGGACAAGAGGTAAGCTATTTGGGAGGATACCATTTTGTAATTTGAAAAGAGGTGTTTGGGGCTAAAAAGATGAAGATTTGTGACCCAAAATGCAGAAGTCTTATCAATACAGTTGATTTCCCTCTAAGAAAAATCAACTTTGGGGGTGATCTAACTGTCCCATCTCCTTTGAAGAGTCCATATTGGTAAGCAGAGGGCTACTGTCCACACAATAAGCATCCCCATTTGGATGCAGGGGGTTGGGTATAACACCCTGTGGTAGGCTGGATGAAACCAGAGCAAAATGACAGGGATGACCTTGTTGGGCAAAAAGGAAACATGGGTGGGGCATCTGGGTGGTTCAGTTGGTTAAGTGTCCAACTTCAGCTCAGGTCATGGTCTCACAGTTCATGAGTTCAAGCCCCACATCCAGTTCTGTGCTAACAGCTCAGAGCCTGGACCCTGCTTCAGATTCTGTGTCTCCCTCTTCTCCCTGCCCCACCCCCACTCACACACACACACTCTCTCTCTCAAAAATAAATGAACATTAAAAAAAAATTTTTTTTCAAAAAGGAAACATGGGCAGTGTAGAGAAGGGAGCATTGCTGGCAGGAAGAAGGCTTATTCTCATAAATGAGTGCCAGGGCACTTTCAGGCACAGCTGGCTCTCGCCTTCTTCTCTAGAGACCACCTAGAAGCCAGCCTCTGACCAAGAGCAGCAAAATCTACTCTGTCATACACTCTACCCCATCACCAGATTAAGATCTAGTTTGCCATTGCTTAGATACAGCTATTACACCTACCAGGTTCCAGAATGCAATGGAGATAGAAACATGCTGGGACCTCATTAAACTTATTGGTTTTATCACTGTGCCCCTAAAACTTTGGCTTTTAAGAAATATAGTGATGCAGACTACAGATCTGTAGATAGTGTTCCTAAGGCTAGTCCACACTATTGGAGTACACACACTTTTCCATTCATTCACTCATGCATTAAATATTTGTAGAGCACCTACTAAGAAGCATCAGGCACTGGGTGAAGGGATATAAAGGTGAAAAAACTGCCCTCTTGAATTGCACTCTCTAGTCAGAGAACTTACCAAGAGAAATACCAATGTGAACCATGTATACAATTCTAAATGTTCTAATAGCTATATTTACAAAGGGTAAAAAGAAACAGGTGAAAATGATTCTAATATATTCTATTTAACTCAATAGATTGAACACTTCATTTTGACATGTAATCAGTATTTGAAAGAGTTTTTAACTTTTTTGTTTTTATTTTAGAGAGAGGGAACCAGCAGGGGAGAGGGACAGAAGGGGAGAGAGAATCTTAAGCAGGCCCCATGCTCAGCATGGAGCCCATTGCAGGACTTGATCCCACGACCTCAGCCAGTCAGCCTGAGTCAAAATTCAGAATCTGGTGCTCAACCAACTGTGCCACCCAGGAGCCCCAACATGTTATCAACATTTGTAAATTACTGACGACATATTTTACATTTTTTTTCTATTAAGTCTTTGAAATCCGGCATGTATTCCATACTTAAAGCCCATTTCTATTCAGACACTAAATTTTCATCAGAAGTATTTAATCTGTATTTAAATTTCATAAACTTGCAGTTGATAAAGTAGATTCACATGCCCAAGTTTTTTCAAACATACGTAAGTTCTCTGCTAACTTTATTAGTTCTTAAACATAAATTAACTTGTTGGCATCAAGATTCAGCTCAATGGTATGTGTACTGTTGGTACTATAACAAATCATCACAAATTTGGTGAATTAAAACAAAGTGAATTTCTTATGTTACAGTTCTGAACAGTTACAGTTCTGACGTCCTAAAATTGAGGTGTTCATACGGCTGCATCGCATTTCTTTGGAAAGCTCTAAAGGAGGACCTTTCATTTTCCAGCTGCTATAGGCTGCCTCCATTCCTTGACTTGCCATCTGCTCCTCGTATCATTCTGACCTCTCCTTCCGTCATCATACCTGCTTCTTCACCTTTCATTGTGATTATATTAGGACTAACTGGATAATCTCTTATATTGGGACTAACTAATCTTCATCTCAAGATCCCCGACTTAATCTCATCTACAAAGTCAGTTTTGCCATATAAGGTAATATTCAGAAGTTTTAGTGATTAGGTCACGGGCATCTTTGGGGTATCTATTATTCTGTCTACTAGGGTATGTCAAGAAAGTGAATGTAAAGGGAACATGGAGAGTTATAGTGATGGTAAACAAGGAAGGAGCCCTATCAGGAAAGTTTTGTAGACAATGGCAGGGATTTTGTTCTGTATCTTAAGACAATGGGAAGTCATTGAATTTGCATTTTGAAAAAATGCATTCTAACTAAAAAAATTAAAAATAGGTTGAAAGAAGGCAAAAAACATTGAAAATTAGTTGAGACCTTGTGTAGTAATTAGATGATTGAACATAATGGCTTGGAATAAGGAGGTGGCCCTAAAGGTGGAGAGAAATGGAAATATTTGAGAGATATGGAAGAAGTAAATCTTGTAGGACTTGGCAATAGATAAGTTAAGCAGTGGGTAGTAAGGGTCAAGGCCATGTTAAAGATGGTATGTAGGGGAGCCTGGGTGACTCAATCAATTGAGCATCCAACTCTTGGTTTCAGCTCAGGTCATGATCTCGCAGTTTGTAAGTTCCCCACAGCACACTCTGCACTGACAGTGCAGAACCTGCTTAGGATTCTCTCTCTCCCTCTCTCTCTCTGCCCCTTCCCTGTTCATTCTCTTTCTCTCTCTCTCTCTCTCTCTCTCTCTCTCTCTCTCTCTCTCACACACACTCTCTCTCTCTCAAAATAAATAAGCTTTATATATATGTTTTAAAAAGATGGCACATAGGTTTCTAACATGCTGAACTGGATAAATAGTGGTTCAGTTCACCACAACAAAAAAACACAGCTCAGACCAGGTTTGTTTGGGGGAAAAGGGATGTGGTTTTGAACATGTTGAGTTTGAAGTGACTTTAAGAGAACCAAACAGGGGCACCCGTGTGGCTCAGTTGGTTGAGTGTCCAACTTCGGCTCAGGTCATGATCTCACAACTTGTGAGTTCAAGCCCCACGTTGGGCTCTGTGCTGACAGCTTGGAGCCTGAAGTCTGCTTCAGATTCTGTGTCTCCCTCTCTCTCTGCCCCTAACCCACTTGCATTCTGTCTCTGTCTCTCTCAAAAATAAATAAACATTTAAAAAAATTAAGAAAAAAAAAGAGAGAGAACCAAACAGAAAGGTCAGTGGGTAGTTGGAGATAGAAATTCAGAGTTTCCTCTGTGTTGCAGAAGAAATTCAAAGCTTTGGTTTTTAGGTGGTTATTAAATCCTTGTGAATGAATGAAATCACCTAGAATAGAGGCCAGCAAGAAGAGTGTCTAGGACGTAGCACTGAGAGACCTGAACATTCAATGACCAATAAAAAGGCCACCAAGAGCCTACAGCATCAAAAAAGACAAGAAAATAGTATTAAAAGAGGATGTCGTCAATAAGGTTAATGCTCCTAAGAATTTAGGGAGTGGACTTCTGGAAGATCAATACCAATTCACCTACACTATTAGTCC
Organism: Felis catus; assembly: GCF_018350175.1. Taxonomy (NCBI): domain Eukaryota; kingdom Metazoa; phylum Chordata; class Mammalia; order Carnivora; family Felidae; genus Felis; species Felis catus. The sequence continues at coordinate 70,533,633 of NC_058379.1, read as the reverse complement.
ATAAACTTCGGTGGAACAGGTTACACCCTTGAGGTCAGGGGTAACTACCATGCCTCCCCACCAGGTTTAAGTAAACTATAGCCATGGTAACTGGTTTAGAGGTGGGCATGTAACCACAGAGTGTTAATGAGATCCATTTGTTGATACTTCTAGGAAAGAGAGTATCACTCTTTTCCACGGTCTTGAAACTTGAGGAGATACAGAGCCTGAAGCTGTTACTGCCATTTTGCTACCGGTATAGGACTAGAGGCAGAAAAGAAAGATTGTGAGAAACCAAATATTTATGACATTTTTTTGGCTCCAACTCCAGCTGTGCCTGAAGCTTGATCTAGCCTACACTCTCAACTTAGATGAGCCAATAAATTCTTTTATTTTTGAATAAGCCAAGGAAGTACAAAATGTCGCTTACAATAGAAAGAATGCTAAATTCTCTGGGAGGATAAATGAAATGTAACCTATGTTTAAGGCCTTTAAAGAAAATGCCTTATATATCAAGATGATCAAAGGTTGACAAAAATTCTTATCATAATCATAAGAGATTATGAAAGCAGATAAAAATATCTTGAGAGCAGGAAAATAGATTAAAATACCAGAAGAGTTTCTATGTTATGAACTCCAATTTGTGAAAGTCAGAAATAAATAGGAATATATTAAATTAGAATTAAAAATTATAGTCCCAGACTGCCTCAAAGTAATTTCTTTATTGTGACCAGAAATCTGGTTCCAAGGTTTTCTTGTTCTCTTTTGTCTTGAGCTTGTATCTTTCATGAGCCCTGAAATGGCAATTTTACAGATGCATGAATTATAATATTCATGATTTCCATGGCATTGTAATTGTACTCAGTAATTATAATTTTCATTGACACAAAAGTTACAGACTCCTGGGACTTGCTCAGTAGAACTTAAGACCGTTGCTAGGCACCTCACAAAAGTGATTTTCCTCTTTGTGGGAATTGAAGATTTTGACCTTGAATAACTTTTACCTTTGGAAGCGAAAATTTACTGACCTTGTCTTCTATGGACCCGCTTATTTTTTTTTATTTTAACTCCAGTATAGTTAGCATACAGTGTTATATTAATTGCAGGTGTACAATATAGTGATTCAACAATTCCATGCATCACCCAGCACTCATCACAAGTGCACTCCTTAATCCTTATCACCTATTTCTCTCCTCTCCTCTCCTCTAGCAAACATCAGTTTGTTCTCCATAGTTGAGGCTATTTCTTGGTTTGTCTCTCCCTTTTTTTTTTCCTTTGTTTGTTTCATTTCTTACATTCCACATATGAGTGAAATCATATGGTATTTGTCTTTCTTTCTCTGATTTATTTCACTTAGCCTCATACTCTCTAGTTCCATCCATGTCATTGCAAATGGCAAGATTTCATTTGTTTTTATGAATGAATATTTCATTGTGTGTGTGTGTGTGTGTGCGTGTGTGTGTATACACAAATATATATATATCACATCTTCTTTATTCATTCAACTATCTATAGACATTTGGGTTGCATCTATAATTTGGCTGTTACAAATAGTGCTGCTATAAACATAGGGGTGCATGTATCCCTTTGAATAAGTGTTTTTGTATTTTTAGGGTAAATACCCAGTAGTGTGATTACTGGCTCATAGGGTAGTTGGATTTTTAACTTTTTGAGGACCCTCCGTACTGTTTTCCACAGTAGCTGCACCAGTTTGCATTCCCACCAAAAGTGCAAGAGGGTTCCTTTTCCTCTACATCCTTGACAAAACCAGTTGTTCCTTGTGTTTTTTATTTTAGCCATTCTGACAGGTGTGAGGTGATACCTCATTGTAGTTTTGATTTGCATTTCCCTGACGATGAGTGATGTTGACCATTTTTTCATGTCTGTTAGCCGTCCATATACCTTCTTTGCAGAAATGTCTGTTCATGCTTTCTGACCATTTTCTAATTAGATTGTTTGTTTTTTGGGTGTTGAGTTATATAAGTTCTTTATATATTTTAGACACTAACCTTTTATCTTCTGTGGACCCACTTATTAAAAATTCACCAAAGTGTGGGGCTGCCATGACTCCAGAGAATGGATCCAGTAGAAGAAAATCTACAGACATCTACTGAGTACTCATCATATACAAGACAATGTGCTAGGCAGACTCAAAGGCTTAAGGCATAGTTCTTGTTCTCACAGAGCTTGGAAACTTGCGGCAGAGGTAAGACATATTCATGAAAAGTCAAATATCAATATAAAGGAATATATAATAAGTGATCAAAAGAACTGTGCAAACAATAAGAATTTAGATGCTGGAAGAGCAAGAAATCGGTGTGGGATGGAATGCCTTGAGGGTAGGTACAAGTGAATGGGCAGAAAAGAAGTAAAGAGCTCCTCAGGCACAAAGCTCTGCATAAACAAACAACCAGAGGGGGAAAGATGTTGACAGGTAACTGTATTATTATAGAACAGTCTGCTGAAGCAATGATTCTTACAGAGTTCAGTTGGGGAGAGGGGAGCTTGAAAAGACTGGAAGTCATTAAATGACAACCTACAAAATTTAGGCTACATCTTGTAGGAAATGAGACTGCTGAAGATTAAGTCAATGGAAGCGGACCATCTCTCCTCAGTATCAAAGCCCTCATCGCTGGTAACATGACAGCCTGAACTTGGTTCGTGTGTGAAATAAACTTTGTGTTGATCAACACAGTGTAAAATGTCAAGTGAGAAATTGCAGAGGTAAGGACTGGGTCATGGGAAATTGGGGCATTGTATTGACAAAACTAGATTTGCACCTTACGGTAGCTGCCATGTGGAAATGAGATTTAACAAGGACGAGACTAAAAGAAGCCCAGATACAAGGCCATTGCAAAGCCCTAGGCAAGAGTTCATGAGGGCCTGTCCTAAAGTGGTGATCATAGGATTGGGGAGGAGATAGGTTCAAGGGCTATTGGGAAGCCACATTGTTAGGACTTGATGATTATCACTGTCAGGAGTGATGCTAAGGGAGGATTCTAGAATGACTCCCAGATTTCTGACCTGAGGGGATGAGGTTGTAAGTGGAACCATTAACCAGGATACAGGAAGGGGTAGCTTTGGGAAAGGAAAACATTGGGTTCAGTGTTGCATATTGTGTAATCCAGGACTTGCTGGCTGCAAGTCCTGGAAAGCCATGTCAAACTACCTTGGGCAACTTCATGGTTCATAAAGCCAGATGATGGAAAGGTATAGGTAGCAAAGACTTCACAACTAAATCTAAAATTGTCAGGACTTGCTCTCTGTCCTGCCCTCTCTCTCTCTTCTCTTCATTGCTCTCCCTCTCTGCTTGGCTTCTGCCTGTAGTGAGGGCTCATTCTCTCAAGGCCCTCCAAGTGGCAAGGGACATGTCTGCCAGCAGTCTGGAATCTAAAAAGAAAGAGACCTGTAGCTTCCACTGCTGCATTGAAAAAGCCCCAGGAAAGAGACACAAAGGAATAAAACAATGAATTAAATGGTCTAAGTCTCTGGTCTTGAGGAATTATAGTCATAAAAACATAGAAACTTGAGGCCATCGCCAGTACCTCCAGAGGGCCGAATCCTGGCACATATTAAGAGTTAAATATATGCTTGTTAAAGCAAAAGATGATTAAGGGCACTTTTCATGAGTAAAATCTTTTAATAAATAGTTTGGTTGCATACATTTTGTCTATTGCATAGATTAGAGCAAGGCAGTCCTCTTTCCCCACACCCAACTCATGTGCCAAAACGTTACACACAGGTGGAAATTTTGGATAGAAGGGCCAGTTTCTGTCTGCAGTCATCCTCTATTCCCAATGCCTGAGACAGCTCCTTCCAGCTACAGGAGTCAGAATACACGTTATACGTCTCATCCAAAACTCCTTCCTCCCCACCATGACCACCACTGCTATCATCACCTTGAGATCTTGCCAACTCATGCTCCGTAATATTATCTACCACATCCCCAGTTAGGAGAGAAGGCTCAAAGCCCTAGCAGAGCACTTCTAAAGACCCTAAAACAAACTTTATCTCAGTAAAGGCTGGTTTCTCTTCATAATTGAGTTCCTGGATGGACACACTCAACAGTTACAAACAAAAACTAAAATCAGCTTCCAGATCTACGCAGTGTATCTTCAGTATTGGAGCACATGACACTCTTCACCTTTTGTCTGAATCTCAACGTATTTATTTAGTTTTATTCTATTTTTATTTAGTTTTATTTGTGTAGGCTGTCAGTAACACTTATTGAGGGCTACTTTATTATGCATGATACCATACTAAACACCAAAGGATATATATAAAAGCAGCTAGGATTCCCCAGAGCACAATCAAAAGAGTGACAAGAACAGTAATTATTTGCTAAATCTAGATCAGACCCCTCCATCTCAGTCTCTGAATTCCAGTGTCCCTGAACCTCTTCTTTCTGATCCTAGGAGATCCCACACAGATTCATAAATGGCCATGATCATTTTTCTCCTACTTTATGGCAGCTTCCAGTTCATTCATCATTTTAAAAGGTTACCTGCTTTCCCTACTGTTACTATCACACTTCCTGTCATCACCAGGTGGGTGTGGCCTTGGCTATAGCTACACGTTTATTTTGTTCTGGCTGAACAGTGGAATCACACACACACACACACACACACACACACACACACACACACATGATGTACTGTATTACCAGGCTACAAAATAACTCTACTCCCAGATTCCATCTCATGGAGTACTCTAAAGATTTAGTTCTTTGTTCCACTTGCTTTTTATTATAACCCTCCTGTCAATGACTGGCACTTATCTGTAGAAACTACCTTCAAAGTATACCACGATTAAAATCTCTAGGAGCTGGGCCTTCACCCTTACCATCCCTAAGCTTCCTGCCTTCCTGCCTTAGCCATGGTCTTGTACCAAGTTCATACACACCCTCTCCCCATTCAGGTATGTTATTTTCCTTTTGGGTGCTCACTCTAAGGGGGCTCCTGGTTTCTCTAACAGCTCAGAAGTCTTGGGCTTGGAGTGGTGTAGAGTGGGCTATGCCCCCCAAAGGGGCCCACACCAGTCTGGATTCACAGCAAACAATTTAGGCCTCTGCCCCTGGGGTTCCCTCTACACAAAGAAAATTTATGGTCAACTGTTTGGAGCTCAGAGCCATTTTCCTAAGGAAACAACAGAAAAGGAGTATGTTGAGAGAGAGAGAACTCACAAAAGTCCATTTGACTCACTTACCTCATCTGGAGTTCTAAATGTACTCCAGAACCTACCTAACAGTACAGCACAGTTCTACTGTCTCTATGGGAAAATGAGCTCTGAGTTCCAGCCGTGAACATACCTGTGTCTCTTCTATCAGCAGGGACAGGCCAGCATCCACCTTCCGCAGCCTGCCAACCCAATGGTAGGGAAACGCCAGAAGCCTAGAATGTCTTATTTTTAAGAAAGGGGTTGGGGTGAGGGGGACGCTGGGAGGAGGAACCAGACTGTAGAGGGAGGAGAGCTGGGGTGGAGGGTGGGAGAGCCCAGCAGCCTCTGGGTTTTAGGGTCTTCCAGAGACACAGGCTGCTTTCCTGAGCTTCTCCCCACAAGACACGCCTGGTCCGCACTACAGCATTGCTGCTATAGAGAGCTAGAGAGGGGGGAGATCCAGTGCAAGAGCGGGTAGGAACTAAGGAAAATATGTCTGTGGTCTGCGGGTTTCTAAGTGAGGTCAAATAAGGAGTTAAAAAAAAAAACTTTTAAAAACTAAAGCTAGATTGATATTGTGATCAGTACTATGTTTGTTAAGGAGGTCAGATCAAATTTAATACCTATACCGTAGCTTTCTGAATTATACAACCCACAGAAATACTTAACGTTTATAAGTCCCCTTGGATGTGACCCTTTTGCAGACATGAGAGAACGTTTCACCTCTATGTCCAATCTCTCTCTCTTACTTACACTTTAATTAATACTTGGCTTCTGTGGAGTCAGGGTAAATCTGCTTGCAAATAAAAAAAATTAAGTGTGGAGAAAACAAGCATGAGCCTCTATTTTATTTCCTTGGATCTGTTTGAAAGGCCAAGAAAAAAAAATGTTTCCCTAGGTTGTGGAGTAGGGAAAGGGGTATAAAAGGTTTCCATACAGTAGTCCCCCCTTATCTGCAGGGAATAGGTTCCAAGACCCCCGGTGAATGCCTGAAACCACAAATGGTACTGAACCCTATATATGTTTTTTCTATACATACATATCTAGGGTGACGTCTTATTGATAAAGTAGGCACAGTACGAGATTAACAATAACTAGTAATAAAAAAAGAACCATTATAAATTGATGTAATGTAATAGAAGTTATGAGAATCTCTCTCCAAATATCTAATTGCCCTGTACTCACCCTACTTGTGATGATGTGAGATGAGAAAATGCCTCTGTGATGAGAAGTCGGGTGAAGGATGCAGGATTGTGACGTAGAGGTAGGTGACCACTGACCTTCTGACCCGTCGTCAGCAGGACCATCTGCTTCCAGTTGGCTGTTGATGGGGCAGAAACCAAGGAAAGAAAAACCGCAGACAAAGGGGGACTGCTGTATTTTTTATTGTTCCTGTTAGAAGGCTCAGAAAAGTAAAATTTAAATGACAATAGTAATACGTAAGCGAGTTTTTTTTATTGCAAGTATGGATGGATTTATTTATTTTTTTGTAGGTTTTTAAATTTTAATTCCAGTATAGTTAACATACAGTGTTATATTAGTTTCAGGTGCACAATATAGTGATTCAATACTTCCATTCATTACTCACTGCTCACCACGCTATGTGAGCTCTTTAGTCCCCATCACCTATTTCACCCATCACCCCACCCACTCAATGGACTTAACTAAGTGTTGTTTTCTCTTATTTAAGTCCACTTTTGTAGTCTACATTTTTTTTAAGTTTATTTATTTATTTTGAGAGAGAGCACGTGCAGAGGGAGGAGCAGAGGGGGGTGATGGAGAGAGAGGAGAGAGAGAATCTCAAGCAGGCTCCACGCTGTCAGGGCAGAGCCCAAGGCAGAGACTGATCCCAGGAACCAGGATCGCATGATCATCACCTGAGCTGAAATCAAGAGTCGGATGCTTAACTGACTGAACCACCCGGCACCCCTCTTGTTCTGCATTTTAGATATTATGATGTCAAACTACTTTCACATGACCACATACCAGAAGTGAAAAAAAGAAAAAGTGGCTTAGAAAATTTACCAGATTCAGAAAAGGTTGGAACCGATGAGCTATTTTACATACCAGAATCCTAGTAGCTTTGGTAATGGATTAACAGATTAATAGTTCCGTAACTTCTTAGATTCAATCAATTCAACAATATCTTCTGAGACATTCTGGACTAAACAATGTAGTGTGTGACGTGGAGATAGACACACAAAAGCACACTGTGGGCCAAAAAGGCCCCATCACCTGTGGAGTTTCTATGTCTTTATTCAATTTACATGTATGACAAAGTAGAGATCTCTGTTTTACATGGAACCAACTCCCAAACCAAGTTACCTCTTGCTTTCTGAAAGGAGAGAAGGGGCGGGAACCCAGGTGAGCTCTGGGAGATGGCTATTATTTGAATAGACTGAAAGGTCACTTTGGAGAGCCCAGGTAGGTCAAGCTCAGCCCTCACAAGAGACTGTGAAGAAACTGGCCTGCTTGAAGCAGGGAGGGGTGTGGCGGGGGTGGGGGTGGAGGGGGTTGGGAACAATTGGGAAGCAATGAAAGAGAGGAGATAGTGTTTGGAAAGATGGTCCTACTTGGGGTGTGGAGGTGGGTGGGAGGAAGGTCACTAATTATGAGGTCACTGCCATCTCTAAGAGGGAGATGGGAGGGTCAGCACCTGTGTGGTAGCATGAAAATGAAGAGAGGGGGACCTACAAAAGGCTTGTCAACAGAAATACTGATGTAATAGGCAGCTCATTAGACTAAGAAGGGGGCAATGCATTTACTTTTAAAGCTCTAACTTTGGGTCTTCTTTTTTCTCTTGAGCCATTTTCTCTCCACGTTTCTTTTTTTATGTCTGTTTAAATTATTATAAAAGTGCACATGTTTTACTTTGGAAAATGTGAAAAATATAGAAAAAATATGAAGAAGGCATTGAAAAGCACCTCTCCTCTCACTGCCCAGAGATGGTTTGAGATAACCGTTTTTGGTGTATTTTTCCCAGCCTTGATTGGTGACTTTAAGAGTGATTATTAAATGAGGTGAGCTAGGTTGAGTACAAAAGTAAAACAGCTTGAGTTTCTCCGTCCTTGGCCCTTGGCCATGATGCAGGCAGAGCCACAGCTGTCCCGTCACTTTCAGACATCAGAACCCTTGCATGTGCAGAAGTGAAAAAGTCCCATGGGATCTACATCAAGGCAATGCTGCTTTCTCCCACCAGCCCAGGCCTTTCTGGACCTTGGGGACTGGGAGCTGAGAAGGAGGCAATGGCCTGGTCTTTCCTGCTCCTTGTCCCACCACGGCGGGGATCCCCCAGGAATTTCCCCATGCACTTACCCCAAATGTAAAACCAAGGCCTGGGTCCCACTGCTGCCCCCCACCCCTTTCTCTGCCCAGCCGATTTCTCACTTTCAGATACCTCCAGGGCAGCATCAGGCACAAGGGTCTGTGCCAAAAAGCACACTCTAACCCTATACATTCACCTCAGATCATTCCTTCTGAAAAAGAAAAAGGAAAGGAAAATTAAAGTACTAGGCTTCTTTAATTTTTCTTTTTCTTTCTAAAATTTATACTACATAATGCAAGACTGTATTTTAACCCCTTTCTTGAGAATGTGAGGATACTATTATCAATTATTTTCAGCTTTGGGCTTTGACAAAAAGTTCAATAGAAAAATTTCACTTCACATTCTAATACCTGTGTAACACGCGCACACACACACACACACACACACACAATATAATATAATATAATATAATAATAATAATAATAATAATTGGAACCACATCACATCATTTTACACCCTACTTGCTTTTCATTAGTATCATATGGTGAGTATTTCCCATGTCAAGGAAGTATTTTCCAAAAATGTGATTTTTATTGGCTCATAATTTTTATTATATAACTGTCCATTTTTCATTAATTATTCAACCATCACCCGATCAGACATTTACAATTAGGCTAATATAATTATCACTGCAATAAACATCCTTGCATGTAACCCTGTTCACATCTTTGATTACATCCTTAGGATAATTCCTAGGAGGAAAATGTTTCAATCAAAGGTTATGGAAATTTTTAAGGCTCTTGATACATAAAGCAGAGAAAACCCTTCAGGAAAAGTGGAATAACTACCCCCCTTATAAAATAATAATAATCATAAATCATAAATAAATTAAAAGAGTTCAGTCAGTTGAACATCCAACTTTGGCTCAGGTCATAATCTCACAGTTCATGAGTTCAGGCCCTGCATCAGACTCTTTGCTGTCAGTGAGGAGCTTGCTTCGGGTCCTCTGTCCCCCTCTCTCTCTGACCCTCCCCCCCTCAAAAAATAAATTAAAAAAATAAATTTAAAAAAAAGATATGTTTGGGTGGCTCAATCAGTTAAGAGTCCAACTCTTGATTTTGGCTCAGGTCATGATCTCACTGTTGTAAGACTGAGCCCCATGTTGAGTTCTGTGCCAGCACAGAGCCTGCTTGGGATTCTCTCTCTCCTTCTCTCTGCCCCTCCCTGGCTCATATCCAAGTGCTCTCTCTTTCTAGTTAATTAATTAATTAATTAATTAATTAAAAAATTAAAGTGGAGGGGTGCCTGGGTGGCTCAGTCAGTTGGGTGTCCGACTTCAGCTCAGGTCATGATCTCACAGCTTGTGAGTTCAAGCCCCGTGTCGGCCTCTGTGCTGATAGCTCAGAGCCTGGAGCCTGCTCCTGATTCTGTGTCTCCTTCTCTCTCTCTACCCTCTTCAGCTCATGCTCTGTCTCAAAAATAAATAAACATTTAAAAAAACTTAAAAATAAATAAATAAATAAATAAATAAATAAATAAATAAATAAATAAATAATTAAAGTGGAATAACCCTCACACACCTTGTACCCAATCATTTTTACCATATTCTTCACCTTTGCAATCTGATTAGTGAAATAGCATATCGAATTGTTTTGATTTATATATATATATATAAATAATCAAGGCAGATTCTTACTTATTGACTCTTTGTCTTTCTTCTTCTGCAAATGGTTCATGGCCTCTACTTATTTTTTTCTTGCAATGTAAGTATTTTCTTACTGATCTATAAACTCCATGTAACAAGAATAGTTACCCCTTTTTTTGGTCATGTTGTATTTGTTGCAAATGTTTACCAATTTCTTTGATTTGATTTTGTTTATCACACTCTGCCTTGCAGAAACTTTTAACTTTTGTTCAATCAAATCTGTTGGTGTCTTTTTCATATAACATATAACCTATTCTATTTAAGAATATAAAGGGGGCTATTAGAAGGATAGTAGTTAGCTCACAGAAACATACAAAGAGATCCTACAGAAATCAGGGCAACTCTGATTTTAGGAAATGAAACTAATCTCAACATCATCCAACCTGTTAGTCTGTTCTTCTGCTTCCCTCATTTCCTCTGGTCTCCAATTGGCTTCTTATTTGTCTACCCTCAGCTTTCTCCAGACTGATATCCTTTTAGCTTCTAAAAGAGAGGCCAAAATTAAAAAGAATGAAATCTTGCCATTTGCAACTACGTGGATGGAACTAGAGGGTATTATGCTAAGCGAAATTTGTCAGTCAGAGAAAGACAAATATCATATGACTTCACTCAGATGAGGACTTTAAGATACAAAACAGATGAACACAAAGGCAGGGAAGCAAAAATAATATAAAAACAGGGAGGAGGACAAAACATAAGAGACTCATAAATATGGAGAACAAACAGAGGGTTACTGGAGGGGTTGTGGGAGGGGGGATGGGCTAAATGGGTAAGGGGCAGTAAGGAATCTACTCTTGAAATCATTGTTACACTCTATGCTAACTTGGATATAAATTTTTTTTAAAAATAAATTAAAAATAAATAAGTAAATAAAAATAAAAGAGATGCCAAGAGGACTTATCTTCGGGTAGAGAATCCTAGAGAAGGACTCTGGCTGACTTTGACTTAACCTTGTGAAAACTTACCTCCAGGCCAGTCCTTGTGCCAAGAAAATGAAGGACTCTGATTTGCCAGAAAAAGGATCTATCCAGAGAGAATAGGGCAGCTAACCTGAAACAGTGGGTTAGGACACTAAGCAAACCAAAAAAATAAAACAGAAACAAAAAAAATCAAGTGTCCATTAGACACTTTTCCTCAGTACTTTCTTTTACTAGTATGCTGCTTTTTTCATCCTGAAATCAAGAAATTTTTCTTCTGGATTTCATTTTTTATATGTGGCTCTATCTTCACCAAATGCTTCATTCCTCCTCCTGATATTCACTTCATCATTTCGGCTGATGTGGCCATAGCCAGTATGGCTAGTTCAGGGCCCTGTGTCTTTCTATGTGGTCTAACAAGCTCATGTTCCTGGTTCCCCCCACCTCTAACACACACACACACACACACACACACACGCTCCCCTTCCTCAGTTCATCCTGCACACCCTCACAAAATTGGCATTCCCATAATGTCACATCCATCCCTTTAAATAATGTCATTTTCCTCTTCACAAGCCTCCCTGCCCCGCCCATTTACTAGAGAGGAAGTGACAGCTAATGTGACAATGAAAATGTTATTTTGTGCAGACTTCACAACTGTGCTTGGTAGATAAAATCTCCATTGTATAGAAGGGAAACTGAGGCTCGGAAAAGTTAAATCACTAAGTAACATGTTGTTTGGATGTAGCGGACCTGGGACTGAATCTATGTTGCCTGAATCCTTATACAGAAAACCAAGCTCCTCACGGTGGATGGGCCTCAAAATAGAGTCTAAACACCTTAACTTTTTTCAAATTCCCAGGCTTTGCTTCCTTTTGTTGCCAAACCTCTATCCCTCACTTTAATCAAGCCTGTGTGTTTGTCTCCCAATGCCACCACCTCTACCCCCAAGCCTGACAGCTTCTCTTGTACTTGGAGTAAAGAAATACTTTCTCACCAGTGCTCTGCCTACCCCCCTGCCCCCCACTTTTCACCCTATTGAGAGTTCACCTTCCTTGAATCTCTGATTAATTTTACTTATTCCATTAAGTCTCTCCTGATTATCTAAATACATTGTAAAAACTTTAAAAAACAAGGCAGTGGTGGCAGGGAGCACCTGGGTGGCTCAGTAGGTTAAGCGTCCAACTCTTGGTTTTGGCTCACAGTTCATCAATTCAAGCCCTGCCAGTGCAGAGCCCTGATTAGAATTCTCTCTCTCGCTCTCGCTCTCGCTCTCGCTCTCGCTCTCGCTCTCTCTCTCTCTCTCTGCCCCTCCCCCACTCACATGCTCTGTCTCTCTGTCTCTCTCTCAAAATAAATAAATAAATAAATAAGTAACTTTTTTAAAAAGGTCTTTCCTGATTATCTCACAAAAATAGTTTTTTCAAAATGCCTAAAATATGCTTCTCTGATATCCATTTAATTACTATTGTCTTTTATGCCCATGTAATGTTTTAACTTTTGACCATCTTGCAAGCTAGATTGTGAGCCTCTTGAGATCAAGTCTATGCCTTATACATCTTTGTATTTCCACATGCTTAGTCCAAGGCCTTGTAAGAAGAAATTAGTCAATACATGTTGGTCCATGTCTGTTTCCTTCAACCCGCTGTATTGGGAGACGTAAGAATTCTTCAAGATTTTCCTCCGCTTGGCAAAATATTAGTTCCATGTTAAGCCTTTCAAATCTTTGGCCTTTCCTATTAGGATGAGTGATTTTCATGAGTGAAGATAATATCAACTGTAAAATCCTGAGATTGTAGATAAATATATTGGGAAAATTTCACTAGCATATATGCAGTTTACCTCCTCGTAAACATGCAAAGGGAACTTGCTCCTACATTCCAGAATATGGGAGGTGTTACTGATACATCTTAATAATAGTTCACAGCATCTAAAGAGATAGGAAACTACTTTTAAAGGACATTACATTAAAATTTTTATCCCTTACTACTCACTTTCTAGTAGATTTTACAATATTATTTTTTTATAAGAAATTACCAGTTATGGGGAGACACTGTTTTTGAGGAATGTGGAGAAATCGGCTAAAGATTGTTTTATTTAGGAGGTTCAGAGCATCTGTTTCAATTGGCATTGCTTTGAAAATTGCAAGAAACTTTGGGATGACAAATGTTTACAATTTGCATCCACATTGTTACTAACACAATAGCCTGTTAAATCCCTTGCCATGAATAAGAGCAGACTGCAGGCCATCCACATGACTTACCAAGGGGGAAACAGACATTATTCACAAATTTTAATTGCTCCTATGGCACCAACAGTCTGAAAACGAAACATAAAAACGTAGCCTTGGGGAAGTTTTGCTGTGCAATGACTTTAGTGCAAACCTGACCACAGGGACCAGTGCCTCTATCACAATTATGCAGGGACCAGAATAAAATAAGTTTATCGTTTCAACCCAAGTCCTAGGGGACAATTGGCATATTTTAAAACTCATCCTATCCACTGCAAACTCAAAAACTCCTACACTTGACCCAAAATAAAGAAATCAGAGATTACATTGATATGGAAGGTGTATTTCATGCTCATCCCTAAGGGGAGTTCCTCCTGATCAAGGTCCAAACATTCTACTAAATACAGGAAGAAAAAAATGCTTCCATATCCTCCTTATCTAGAGAAGTTAACCCTCTAGTATTGCAAAATGAATATCAAATTTGCGTCCAAAAGTTGAGTTATTGTAAAAGATAATTTTAAGAACAGTTTTTAAGAAAAAAATAATCATCAAAAAACTTTAAGAAGAATGAAAGTATTAGGAAGCTTTTTGTTTTTGTTTCTGTTTCTTCCCAACAAAGAGTCATTCATGTTCCCTCAAGGACCACCGTCCTGTGGGAGAGGGCTTAGCAGACACTGACAATTAAGTGCTAAGTGTGAGAGAAACCAGCCAATAGGCTGCCTGGAAAATTAGGCTGCTCTACCTCCCTAAAAACAAGACTTAGAGGGTTGCAAAGCTGACGAGGGGAATGACCAGCAGGGATGATGAGAAACATCAAGTCAGAGAAGAGCCACAAAAGAGGCCACCAATGATCCCGAAATCCAAAAATATGTGTCCCAAACCTGATCTGGCTGCAGCTCTCGCCGCTGATGGAATCACCATCGTTCTGATTGCCACGATCGTCAAAACCACAGAGCCAGCTGGCCCCGTCCTCAAAAATGTGTCCTGAATCCTACTGTGTCTTATGACCCTGCTCTTATCTGTGGCTCCTATAAGCAAAATTCTCAACACCTTGGAAAACATCACTTCTCTGCTTAAAACCCAGCAATGGTTTCTCATTCTACACAAAGTGAAGCTAAAGTTCTTTAAATGGCCTACAGAGCTTTGGCTAATCTGCTCCAAACTTAGCCCTTCACTCTAGATGTGTTGCTCTTCCTGGCTTGTTCTTCCCCCGGATTTGCACCTGGATGACGTCTTCACCTACAAGTCTTTGATTAGACATCTCCTTCTCAATTAGTCCTACTCCGACTTTCCAATACAAAGCTGCATCATGCCCTAGGACCTTGCAGTCTATACCATCCTTCCTCTATTCCGATCTTGTTTCTTTTTTATAGTACGATCACCTTCTAACATACTATGTAGTTTATATATTACATTTGTTGTTTATGTTTTTATGCTCCCTCCCCCCCCCATTAAATGTGTAAGTTCTTCAGGAACAGAGATCTTTCTTTTGTTCACTAATGTATTCCAAATACTTCCAAGCACCTGGGACATGTAGAAGTTAAATAATTATTTTTGAATAAATGAATGAATGACTCCATATTTTATCTGTGAAGAAACTGAGGCACAGACAGGGTAAACAATTTGTCGAGCTGAAAAGTAGCAAACTCCCCTTTGTTTGGTACACATTTCCCACTGTCTTCGGAAGACATATTCCATGGGTTAGAACTTGGTAGAGATGCTGAGTTCTGAATGGATGAACCTCCAAAGTTATGAAAGCCAACATTACACAATAATTAAATTTTAAAAACAGGCAGACAATTAGAAATAGAGTGGAGTAAGAGTCCTGTACGCTGCTACCCAAAATAAGGGAAAAAATGAAAGAATGTAATTGTTTACACGTTCATCCATCAAACTTCTTTATATAGCTTGAGTATTTAAGCTTATAATTATAAACTTATAATCATAAATTTCCAATACAAATCATGTTGTTTACTTGCAACATGGTTGTGTAATCAGATTTCCTTTCCAGCCTTATGAAGACATTTTCTTTAGCATCTCTATCAATTAATATTTACTTACTTATTCCAGATTCATTTCAATAGTTTTCCTTTCCCTGTTTATAGCTTGCATTTTACTTCCCTCTTCAGTTTTTTTTTTGTTTAATTTTTCATCAAATGTGTTGTTTTATATATTTTGCACAGCATCTGCCATAGCTTATCTTTGTGTTAATTCTTAGTTAGCTTAACTCTTTAGTTAGCCAATGAAACTTTTTCTCCCTTTTCAATTTTTTGGTGCCTATGTGTCATTTTTTCTGACTGTACTTTTTGTAATAACTACTCCTTTCCAATGAGAATTTTAAACCAGTTCCATATAAATTTGGGGATCAATTCTGCTGGTTTCTCTTTTGAAAAAAAAAAACAACAACAGAAATTTGTTATTGAGATGGTCTTCCCTTTTGGGTTTTCAACTAACTTCCTGTTTATATTTGACAATTCCATCTAAATATTCTTCCTTTCTGGGTAGCAAAGTCAGTTAAGCATCGGATTCTTGGTTTCAGCTCAGGTCATGATTTCATAGTTCATGGGTTCAAGCCCTGAGTCAGGCTCCACGCTGACAGCATGGGGCCTGCCTGGGATTCTCTCTCACCCTCTCTCTGTCCCTCCCTTGCTCATGCAAGCACATGCACACATGCTTTATCTCTCTCAAAATAAATAAACTTTAAAAAATAACAATAAATAAATATTCCTCCTTCCCATGCTGCGTATCTTTTGTTTCTTTCTCTTGCTTTATTGCTCTGGCTAAATCTCCCAGTTCTATGTTAAATAAGAATGCTAAGAGTAGACATCTTTGCCATGTTTTCAATCTTAGAGGAAAAGCATTCAGTCTTTCACCATTAAGTATAATGTTAGCTATAGGGTTTTTTGGTAGATTTTCTTTTTTTTTAATTAAAAAAAATTTTAATGTTTATTTGCTTTTTAAAATTTTTTTAAATGTTTATTTATTTTTGAGAGAGAGAGAGAGACAGAGCATGAGTGGGGAAGGAGCAGAGAGAGAGGGAGACACAGAATCCAAAGCAGGCTCCAGGCTCTGAGCTGTCAGCACAGAGCCCGATGTGGGACTTGAACTCACAGATTGCAAGATCATGACGTGAGCCGAAGTCTGATGCTTAACCAACTGAGCCACCCAGGCTCCCCTAGATTTTATCAAGTTGAGGATGTGTCCCATCATTCCTAGTTTTCTGAGAGTTTTTATCACAAATGTGTATTGAATTTTGTGATATGCTTTTTCTGCACCAATTGAGAGGATAATGAGATTTTTAGACTGTTGATATGGTAGATTACATTCATTGGCTTTTTAACTTAGATATAATTTACAACATAATGCACACATTTAAAGTGTACAATTCCATGGCTTTTAAAATATTCACAGGATTTTAAACCATCACCACGAATTCCAAAACATTTCATCACCCCAAGAAGAAACTCCATACCTTTCAGCAGTCACTCCCTTTCTCCCTACTCCCTAGTCCCTGGCAGCTACTAATCTGCTTTCTGATTTTATGTATTTTCCTATTCCGGATATTCATATAAATGGAATCATACAGTATGTGGCCTTTTGTGACTGACTTCTTTCACTTAGCAAAATGTTTTCAGGGTTCCTCTGTGTCATTCTTTTTTTATGGCTGAATAATATTCTATGGGATGGATACAGCATATTTTGTTTATCCATTTATCAGCTGATAATATCTTGGTGGTTTCCATTTTTTGGCCATTATGAATAATGCTGAAATGAACATTCCTGGCAAGTTTTTGTGTGAACATATGTTTTCCATTGATGGATTTTAAATATTGAACCAGCTTTAAATAGCTGAAATAAATTCCATTTGGTGGTGATGTATGTACGCTTCTTTTTATATGTTGCTAGGTTTGATTTTATAAAATTTTGTTGAGATTTTTGTGTTTGTATTTATGAGAGATTTTGGTCTATAGTTTTATTTTGTTTTCTTTGTATTGTCTTTGTCTGATTTTAGTATCTGTGCTGCCATAATAAAATGACTGTGAAGTATTCCTTCCTCTTCTATTTTTTGGAAGAGACTGCATAAAATTAGTCTTAATTCCTCTTTAAATATTTAGTAGAATTCTCCAGTGAAACCATCTGGTCCTGGAGATTTCATTTTCAGGAGTTTTTCAATTATGAGTTCAATTTTCTTACCAAGAAACAGCCTCTTAACTAGAGAGAACAAACTGATAGTTAACAGAGGGGAGGTGGGTGGAGGAGGGGGGAAACAGGTAATGGAGATTAAGGAGTGACTTGTGATGAGTACCAGTGTTGTGTGGAAGTATTGAATCACTAAATTGTATACCTGAAGCTAATGTAACACTATATATTAAATAACTGGAATTTAAATAAGAACTTAAAAAAGTAAAAACAAAAAACAGGTTCACTTTTCTTAACCATTACAGGATATTTAAATTGTCTATTTCATATCGGTTGGTACTTTGTGATTTTTGAGGAATGAGTTCATTTGTTTTAAGTTGTCATGAACATTAACAATATTGTATTCTTATCCTCTTCCTGGCTGCAGGATCTGTAGTGATGTCCACTGGTCCACTGTTCCAGTGCTGATATTGGTGATCTGTATCTTCTCTGTCAGTCTTGCTAAAGCTGTATCAATTTTATTTGGGTTTATTTTGCTCTTTTTTTTTTTTTTTTAGATAGGCACTTAGATTTCTGATTTGAGACCTCTTCTCTTTTCTATCAAAGATTTGAGAACTTTTCTCTTTTCTAACAAAAGCATTTCATGCCATAAATTACTCTGCTTCAGCCGTGTCCCACAAATTTTAATGTTGCGTTTTAGTTTTCATTCCATTTGATGTATTTTTTAACTTTTCCCTTGAGACTTCCTCATTGATCTACGGATTGTTTAGAAGAGTGTTATATTATTTCCATGTATTTCAAAATTTATTTATTCTATGCTATTGATTTCTAGTCTGATTCTATTATGGTCAGAGAGTGTACTCTATATGATTTCAATTCTTCTAGATTTGTTGAGATTTTTTTCACAGCCCAGGATATGTATGTGAAAGTTTGCATGGGCAGTTGGCAAAACATGTATTCTGCTGTTGTTGGGTAGAGTACTCTATAAATATCAATTAGATCCTCTTGGCTAACTGTATTACTTAGTTCTTTTACATTTTTTCTCATTTTTTTGGCCAACAGTTTTATCAATTGCTGAGAAAGGAGCATTGAAGGCCCCAACTATAATTGTGAATTTGTTTATTTCTCCTTTCAGCTTTATCAGGTTTTTTGTTTTTCATATATTTTGAAGCTCTGTTGTTTGGTGCATGTACTTTGAGGAATGCTGTGTCATCTCGGTGGGTTGACCCTCGTATAAATAAATATTATCAGGTTCTGTGCTACAAGTGGGACCATCCCAGGCAGTTTGTGACCAAAGCATACCAATTCTCAAACTCAATATTGCCAATGTGCAAAACAAGTTTAAAAATGTTTTTAGTAGACTTTTTTTTAAGTTTATTTATTTTGAGATAGAGAGCATGAGCAGAGGTGGGGCGGAGAGAGAGAGAATCCCAAGCAGGCTCCGCACTGTCAGCGTAGAGCCCCACACAGGGCTCAAACTCACAAACCATGAGATCATGACCCAAGCGGAAAACAAGAGTCAGACGCTTAACTGACTAAGCCACCCAGGCATCCCAAAAGACTTTATTTTTTAAATCATTTTTAGGTTAGCACAAAACTGAGCAGAAAGTACACCCTGATTCTACACACACATAGCTTCTCCCTCTACTACCCTGCATCAAAGTGGTACATTTGTTACAACCAATGAACCTGCACTGACATATCATTATCTCCCAAAGCCATTAGCTCACATTAGAGTTCACTCTTGGTACTGTATATTTTATGGGTCTTGATAAATGTATAATGACATATATCCACTATTATAGTTACAAACAGAATAGTTTCACTGCCCTAAAAACCCACCTCTGTGCTCCTTCTATTTATTTCTTCCTTTTCCTTAATGCCTGGTACAACTGATCATTTCACTGTCTCCTTACAAACTGGAGGTTTTCAACCCAGCCATTTATACTAGTTAAAATGGGTTAACTGCTTTAACAAATGTACACAAAAATATATAATACTTCAAACTCAACAAAAATATTTTTCCTCTCACATAAGTCTAAAACACATATCTCTGATAGGAGGGCACCTCTCCTCCATGTGGTGATTCAGACTCCTCTCATCTTGTGGCTCTGACATCTTTAACATGTGGCTCCATGGGCATCACACTCATCTACATCACAGATGGGAAAGGAATGCGGAAGATAACGTGTGAGGGATTTCTAAGGGCTTGGAATGGAAATGGTGTAAAACTCCTCCCAACTGCAGTAGAGCCCAGGAAATGTAGGCTAGCTATGTGCTCAGGAAGAAGAGAAAATGGTCTTAGTGAGCACCTCACCAGTCTGTGTCACAGGTCTAAGGAACCTAAAGGGGTCCATGGATAGACTTTAGGGGTTTGTTTAAGCATTCAGAAGACATATACAAAATGTTGCCTTCAATTGCATTTTGCAAGGGAAAATTGCATTTTCCTAGGCAGAGGGACCAATTAGCCCTTTCTCAATTAGGAAAGTATGCTGGGAGAAGTCAAATTTAAACTGAGGCTTAACAATAGGTGGAGAGGTAGGAGGGTAAGATAGAAGGTAAGGGGAATCTAGGCAGAAAAACATCACAAGCAGAGGCACAAAGATGGGAGATGATGTGTTTGAAAAATGGCCAAAAGCTCAGACTAGCTGAAGTATAGAGTTTATTTGGAAGAATATCCATTTAGTTATGCAAATTCATATGGCTCATCTATGCGCCAGGACGTAGAGTAGACACTGGCTCGGTAAGGGTGAAAACAGAGCAAGAGGGACAATTAAACAGTGAGATATGAATAGCTGCTACGGATACGTAGGATGCCATGACAGCCTGCTACAAGGACACTAATCTTACCCCTAGAAGATTAGAGGAAGTGATATATAGGTTGAACCCTGAAGGACAAGCACGTGTTAGCTAAGAGTGGGCAGAGGAGAGCCGTATTTCAGGCCTGAAGGCATAATAAAGTACGTATCATATACATAGAAATGGCTGCTGGAAGTCCTCTTTGGCAGAGGGGAAGAATGAAAGAGGAAGAATGGCATGAAATCAGGCTAAGGAGGTAGGCAGGACCCAGATATAAAAGACGCTGTAAGTTATGTTAACAAATTAAGATGTTATTCTAAGGACAGCAAAGATTTTAAGCCGGGCAGTGGAAGAAGTAAACCTGAATTAAAATCATTTCAGCTGCAGCATGGCAAATGAATTGGAGGGCAGCAAAGGCTGGGTAGAAGAATATTGTTTGGGGACTATTGTGATAGTTCATGACGTAAATGATGGTGGCCTCGACTATGGGAATGGTGGTAAAAATCCAGAAAGATAGATGGATTTGAGGTAAAACCCACAGGACTTGATCTTTACAGGGCATGCAGGTTAAGGGGGGGTCAAGAATGTCTACCAGGCTTTTGGTCAGAGGAACTGAGTAGATAGTGGTGATTTTGAGTATGAAGCTAAAAAGTGGCTTTTCACTGAGATTTCAGTTTAGGAAGTGGAGCTTAAATTGGGGTCGAACTTGAATTGCCAAGTGGAGATATCGATAGAACTCAATGGAGAGGTCAGGAATCTGGAAATTGTCAACAAGGTAACAGAAATCTTGGGAATGGGTAAGATTTTAGGTGGAGAGTATGGAGTAAGCAGAATGCAGCCTGAGACAGATCCTGGATGACTTACCCAAGGGAGTGATAGGGACACGGAGCCTGCAGAAGACAACGAGGCAGGACTATGGAAGCAGGAAGGGAAGCAGAAGGCAGACCAAGAGACAAAGTGCTTTTAAGGAGCAGTCAGTGGTGTCAAATCCTGCCGTGGAAAGGTTAAGCTGAGGAAGGATAAACAGTGCTCATTGAATTCAGGGACAGGGTGAGGATAATTTCAAGGAAACCGCAAGAGCCCATGGGTGCACAGCAGTGTGCGGTGGAGAAGAACAGACAGGGATGCCTCGGTGGCTCAGTCAGTTAAGCATCTGACTTCAGCTCACGTCATGATCTCATGGTTGGTGAGTTCAAGCCCCATGTCGGGCTGTGTGCTGACAGTTTGGAGCCTGGAGCCTGCTTCAGATTCTGTGTCTCCCTCTCTCCCTTCCCCTCCCCTGCTCATGCTCTGTCTCTCTCTCAAAAATAAACTTTTTTTTTTTTTAATTAAAAAAAAACCCAGACAACTGTTGGAGCAGTGGATTTGGAGAAAAAAGAGTGGTGACAGGAAGGGGGATGCCATCAAGGAACACTTCTTGTTTGTTAATGTAGGAAAGATTTAAATGTGTTTAGGTAACAATTTTGAGCACTTGGAAGAATGACTGACCAGAGCGTGGAAGGCCTGGAATTTCAGGTAGGAGACTTGGCTCCTAGGCGATTAGGAGCCATTTCAAGCACGAGGACATGGTCATTGTCATGCTCTAAAAGACTTATTTTGGGGCTGGGTACTGCCACTCCCACAGGACGTCCTATCCTAAACAAACTTATCCTGCCTTAAAATGAAGCAGATGTTTAGTTTTGGGTCCTAGATGAGGGTCTCAGTGGCATCTTTCAGTGTGCTTTTGTGGGCACTTTTGTGGCAGTCTTTAAGGAATTGCTGCAAAATTGCTGTCTGATAATGTGTTCTTGCCAGGGCCAACATCTTTGTTAAGCTTTGTTTAGTGTACAGTTGTTCCAACCTTAAAATCATTATAATTAGATACGTTTAAAAGGCTAGTTCAGCAGTCAGCCTGTGAGTTGATAAAATGTAGCCAATTCTGTCCTTCACCTTATGTCCTGAGATCCTTAAAGCAACTCTTCTGCCCCAGTGTATCAACCCACCTCATAAAGGCAGCAGAGGAATGAAAGAGAAAACCTACTCAGGGACAAATTAGTGTGTTGTGTGGCTGGGATAGAAAGGATTGGGTTGTTAAGTGAATTTAAATGAAAGAATCCCAAGCATATATTTAGAGCAGAAGCAAATCTTAAATTTGCTTCCTAAACAAAATTTAATACAAGACAAATTTAGACCCAAATGGGAAGGTCCGTGAGCTTCAATATCGCCTACCTTGTTCATAAATCACGATATTGATCAAGTATAAGTTAATGCATGAATGCATACATTTGTGTATGGGAACTTAATGAAACCTCATTTATTACGTGAGAATGAAGCAGAAAGCAATTTTTATATTATGAACACTTAAGTTAAACCATTTAGCATTTTAAAAAATCTTAGCTGAGTGGACCTTCCCTGTATGAATCTATTCTTCACATCTCTCCCTCTCAGAAGAAAACTGTTTGGCAGAGGATCACTCCCGCTTTTGCTTTGGGTCCTTGGGAAGAGAACTTAGGACCCAGGCATGAGCATTACATGACAACTCATGGAAAGAGGTGGTGAAAGGAACTTCCAAGAATTTCATTTGTACTTCTACGTATTTTCTGCCAATGACCAACGTATTCTGGGAGTGGCCACTGCATATTTCGATTTTCACCCTTGATGAGATTTGCTTTGCTAGATGACCTACCCTTCAAATAATGATTATTGTTTAAACTGAAATATCAGACAGCAAATATACAGTATTTGTATATTCTATTAAGTAAATGTTGAGTTATACGAGCTATTCACTGGTATATTATTAAGATGTTGTGAAATAATATGTCCTTGGGGCATATCTCACAAAGGGTGTAGGTGTAATAAATCAGTGAAAACTGTACCTAATTGGGAAGGTAGGGGAGAAAAAGATCACTTTTCGGTACAGTTAATAGCAAATTCCTTCTGTAAACCCAAAACCACACCCTAGATTAGTGTTCTCAACCCTGGCTGAGCTTCAGAAGAACCTGTGTGGCTTTTTAAAAACATGTCCACTCCAGATCTAGTAAATCCAAATACCCAGAGTTTGCCTCTCCCCGCTCTGCATTTATCTTTTTTTAAAGCCCTTCTTGACTTTGATGTACATCCAGGGGTGAAATCACTGCTCCAGAGCTTAGATCTACAAATAAGTTGTTAGAGAAGCAACATACAGAATATGAGGTCTAGGGAAACCTTGGAGTAACAGGGAAGTTTCAGTCTTAGCTAAAATTCTCTAGGCCTTTGATTGGAGGGGTGGGGTAAATTAGAGTAAGGATTGTGCAGGTAACCGTAAGGGATCAAACAAGAGAAAGAGAAGACATAGTTTATAGCTTTCTCTTGTACTGGCTTTGGAACATTCTAGACAACTTAGAAGAGTAGGTGCTCAATTAAAATTCATTCATAAGATCTGAGTTTGAAGCAAGATATCATAAATAAATCCAATGTAGAAAGGGTCCCAAGTTATAATTCAAAAATCAAGAGGTCCAGAGGTCCTTGTACTTAGTACTTAAAATATGACTAGTGTGAAGCGAACTGAACTGAGATATGCTAAGTGTATGCAAGAGTAAAATACACACCATTTTCAATGACTGAAAAAACTATAAAACAATTCACTAATAATTTTATATCGATTGTATGTTGAAATGACATTTTAAACATTGAATCAAGTCTACTATTTCTTCTCATTTTTTCTAATGGGGCCACTAGAAACCTTAAAATTACACTATGTTACTCACATTATATCTCTTAGGGCAACGTGGGTTAAGATTGACCTGGGGAGACCCAACTGGTACCTGGGGTAGGGGTGGGGGTTATGGCATGGCCTAAGATGCTGGAAAGTAATAGGCTTGGTTTTTAACAAGCCATTTAAGAATAAACCTCTTAGAAAAGATAGCACGGTCCGGAATCACCCGGGCCATACTGTGGGAAGACGCTCTCGTCTAGGAGGAAACAATGACTTAATTTCCTTGAAAAGCCCCAAAGATCGAAAGTTCGGCCCATCAAGGCTCCCGCAGTAACCCAGCGGCCTCCTGGCACTGGAAGCCTGGCCAGCCAGGCGTGGGAGGGCCCTGCCCGGAGGGAGGAGCGCTCCCGGGTCGCTCAGGGAAGGCCCAGAAGCCACGCGGCTCAGCAAACCACCCCCACGGCTGGATAGGAGGACACTTCACTGGCCCCTCCTCCGATGACTCTCCCTAGGCCCTTATCCTGGGAGAAGGTAATCTCGTTCTCAACCCGGGGAAACAACGCCCACCGTGCCCACGACTACCCCACTCCAAGGCCGCTCACACAGTGCCCGAAAAGACCCGACCCTTGTGGGCAAGTGGGACGAGGAGAAAGGTAGAAACCTAGCTGTGCGCTGCAGCTGCACGCGCCTGCGCGAAAACCCCTACTCGGCCCCAGTTCCAGCCTGTTACAGCGCCTTCGTCCCTCCTACTTTTCCCCGCCCCCTCCTGGGTACGTCACAATGAGTGACGTGTAAAGCGAACAATCACAGTCCCTCTCCTCGTGAGCCAGTAGGGACAGGGGAGGGAGGGGAGGGGGGAGGGGAGAGGACGGAAGGAAAAGGCTTCGGGGACTGGCTTGTCCCGGTCACCCAATCAGAGAGCTCTGGGGAGGAGTGGGGCGGGGCCCGAGAAGAGGGTGGGGGAGTGGGGCTAGGGAAAGGCATTAGAAGGCTGCGGGGAGCAGAGGGCGGGCTCCCAGAGATTAAAAGCAGCCAATCAGAGCTCGCCGGCTTCTTTCGGAGAGCGGCGTGGGGCGTCGCCGCCGCCGCGCGCGCCGGGGGCTGGTTAAGGCCATGAAACAAAAGAAACCCTGAGAGGGGAGCCGCTGCCACCTCCAGCAGCCCGCCCCGCTGCCGTCCCCACCCACCCACCTAGTTACCTACCTCTGCCTCCTTCCTCTGCCCCTCCACCCCGCCCTCTCCAGTCTCCGGGCGGCCCTGGCGCTCCTCGGCCCGGGTCGCCAGCCCCGCCGCCTCCCCAGAGGAAAGGTGTTTGCGCGCTGAGCAGGGCCCGAGCCCTGTCCGCCATGGGGCTCGCCGCCCGCCGCGCCTGACCCGGCCGCTGCCGCCGCCGCCGCCATTGACAGCGCGCCGCCGCGATGCCGAGCGGCAGCTCCGCGGCCCTGGCCCTGGCGGCGGCCCCGGCCCCCCTGCCGCAGCCGCCGCCGCCGCCGCCGCTGCCGCCGCCCTCGGGCGGCCCGGAGCTGGAGGGGGACGGGCTCCTGCTGAGGGAGCGCCTGGCCGCGCTAGGCCTCGAAGACCCCAGCCCGGCGGAGCCCGGCACCCCGGCGCTTCGGGCCGCGGCGGCGGCGGCGCAGGGCCAGGCCCGGCGGGCGGCGGGGCTGTCTCCGGAGGAGCGGGCTCCGCCCGGCCGGCCCGGGGCCCCGGAGGCGGCCGAGCTGGAGCTGGAGGAGGACGAGGAGGAGGAGGAGGGGGAGGAAGCGGAGCTGGACGGAGACTTGCTGGAGGAGGAGGAGCTGGAGGAGGCAGAGGAGGAGGACCGACAGTCGCTGCTGCTGCTGTCGCCGCCCGCGACCGCCACCTCCCAGACCCAGCCGATCCCGGGCGGGTCCCTGGGGTCGGTGCTGCTGCCCGCCGCCGGCTTCGATGCCCGGGAGGCGGCCGCGGCGGCCGCGGCGGCGGGGGTGCTCTACGGAGGGGACGATGCCCAGGGCATGATGGCGGCGATGCTGTCCCACGCCTACGGCCCCGGCGGCTGCGGGGCGGCGGCGGCGGCCGCCCTAAACGGGGAGCAGGCGGCCCTGCTCCGGAGGAAGAGCGTCAACACCACCGAGTGCGTCCCGGTGCCCAGCTCCGAGCATGTCGCCGAGATTGTCGGTCGCCAGGGTGAGTGCGGCGGGGAGGAGGGGAGTCCAGCTGGGCATGGCCCCGGGCGTGGGTGGGGGAGCCGAAAGAGGCGAGCTCCCGGCTGCAACATTGAACCCGGCGAGTCCCCCAAATCCATCGCGAAGGGGTCTGCGAGGAACCGTGGGTAGATAAGATGAGAAGGTGGGTCACCTTGCGAAAACCCACGGCATTCCGCTCGTTTTGCATGGTGAAAGGTGTTAAGTTTCTCGAGGCACCCAATCCGGTGGTGTTCACTTAACTCGGGCTGTATTCGTGGAACACCAGGCTGGCGTGGCACCAAAAACCTCAGTGAGGTGGTAAAAGGTCGGGTCGGTGGTGGATTCGGTGTTGTGCACGGAAAGCTGCGAGATTGCAAGTTTGCGCAGCCGACAGTACCCAGCTAGCTCACCTTAGGGAGCAGCTTGTTGAGACGAAGAAATTGACAGGAATGGAGGCTTTGTACAAGAGCTCAGTCGAGAGGGAAGGGGATGTTCAAGTGGTGGGTAATGCCATCACCCCCCTCCACCCCTCCGCTATTCAGAAACTTAGCTTTTGAAGAGCAGCCTAACTCTGTCGATCTTTTTGTATTCCCTTTGATACATTTTAACTCTCGAAATGCCACCTTGGCTGTCTTTTAGAACTACTCTAGTGGACACGATGAAGAGAAAATGGACAGTAAGGTAATTGAGTTAAGGAACTCTATGCGATTATACAGTTTTCAGTAAATTCTCTTCACTTGCCAGCACACCAGCACTGCAGACAGACTCCTCCCACATTGTTCAGACAAAGGACCTATGTCTCAGATTCCAGGAGTAGATTTGTGAAGGTGGGGGAAGGGGATGCCCAGAGTACCTCTGTAACCGACATTTTTAGGGAAGGTCCTCTGCTCTTTAGTATAGCTTCCCCCCAGCCCCTCCCCCCCAATACTAAAGGAGTAAATACTACCCCAGCTGCCTTATTTCAATATAGCTTAGCCTGGTTGATGCATGTCTCTTTACTGTTAGGTTGAGAGCATTGTTGGGGTCAAATAAAGAGAAATAATGGCGCTGCTGCTTAAATGATCTCATCTTTCCCAAGTGGTCTAAAGTACACATAAATAAGAGGTCTGTGGAAATGGTTTCAAATGTCAGAGTTGGCTCATTTCTTACCTCGGATTTTAATAAGAAAAACCCGTCTGAAATCTGGATAAAGGAGATAGCTTATTTCAGACTGCCTGATGACTAGTACTTTAAAGGCACTGTTCGAAGCTGGTACCATTCAATTGAGAATTTATTCCTATAGTTTGGTAAATAAGATTCAGAGGCCTTGTTTTTGTTTTGTTTTGTCTTGTTTGGATGGGCTTGGGGGGCTTTTTTGTTCTTTGTTTTGCCATACTTAAGATACTAATCTAGGAGAGCGCTGTTTCACCTTACATAGAATAAAACTGTAACATCTCAATTTATAAATCCAAAATGAGTTGGCCATTCAATTAAGTACATCAAGGAATTGCTATGTTTCAAGCTTCTGTTTTGCCAGGTGAGGGTTTATGGCAGTTGGGAATGTGAGGTTGATTCAGACAAACTTGCTGCCCTTAAACTAGGAGTCTAATAAACAGTGGAATGGCACTAAACTAACATGTCGTTTAATGGCACTCACTGTAGTGAGTGTGTGACAAACAGACATGGCTTGTGAGAACATCAACCCTGTAGGGACTTGGAGAATGGATAGGACTTAAATGGAGATGAAGAAGAAGGACTGAGGAACAATGTGAGGAAAGGTGTGGAGGAATGATCTCTAAGTATGATCAGAAAGTTTTGGGGGTTTTGTTTTTGTTTTTGTTTTTGATACTTGGGGGTCTTAAAAGGAGTGTGGCGAAAAGAGGCTGGGAAGGTGTCTATTCAGGCCAAAGTACGAAAAACTAAATGTATACTAGGATTGCACTGCCTGAGCACAAGTTGCTTCAGTGTGCTTACAGTTTAGGATAACAAAAGAAAAGAACATTTACATTATTTGCCAGTTTGACTAAGGACAAGATAATGATATCTTTTGTATATTTAGTTAAATACAAACTTTTGTTCTTTTCTATATTTAAAGCACGAAAAAATGATCCCTAATTGCACAGACTGTTGTCTTTATACAAATCCATTATTTAAAAGTAAACTGAATTCATTCTGAGTTTTTATTTTGTACCATCTCCTGAATTACAGCAAATGAGATAAAATCTTTAGTTTTTCTGGGCTGTGCTCATTGGTTAATAAGGAAATGTGGTTCTATTTATGTCTTAGGACATGGAGACAAATTGCTGACTATTCTCTTGCACTTAATATTTCCCAGAGCTGACAGTCCTGTTAAAAGGATGTCATCATCCGCTATCTTATCTTAAGAGCAGAAAGTCTTGTCCCCCTTTTCCTGTTCTGAACCATGCACCTAGTGGATCATTGACCCCTTCCCCATCTCCACCCGGCAGCCAGCACCATAACAAAACCTGTAAAGTGTGTTCCCACTCCCACCAGGAACAAGGCAACTTCTAATGTTTGCATCCTTCTATAGGGTGGTAATTTCTCTTTTCTCCAAGCGAATAAATGGGGCAAATCACTTAATTTATTTGTCTGCTTTGGATGAACTAAACTTTCATTCTTAAGGATTATCCATTCCTGCCATTTTATTCATTACCTAAAGTCGTAATTGTCTGTTTGTCATCTCTTAATTGGTTTTGGAAATAAATATGACACAGATGGAGACATTTCTGACTTCAGCTCTGAAGCAAAGGGTAGGACAAATGGAATTCTGAGTCATATAGACTAGAACTCATGTAGATGGCCTCTGGTTCCAGTCTCTTTAAAAAAAAAAAAAAAAACCCACTGCTTTTGATAGTGATGAAAGTTGTCAGTGTTGACCTCATATTTGCACTCCCATATTTGCAAATGTTAAATTGGCCCCATTTTTTTAAGATTTGCATCTCATATTGAAACCAATAATACTGTAAAATAAAGCCATGAGCTAAATAAAGGGGCTTTTTGATAAGCACTGAAGTTTTAGAATATGGGCTAGAGATTAAACCTGACAATAGACTTGGGGAGCCTGGGTGGCTCAGTCAGTTAAGTGTCTGACTCTTGATTTAGGCTCAGGTCATGATCTCATACAGTTTGTGGGATCAAGCCCCACATCAGGCTCCATGCTGACAGTGCAGAGCCTGCTTGGCCTTCTCTCTCTCTCCCCGTTTCTTTCTGCCCCTCCCCCCGTTCGTGTGTGTGTGCGTGCATGGCTGTGTGTGTCTCAAAAATAAATGAAGTAAACTTAAAAAAAAAAAAAACCTGACAACAGACTTAAAATTTAAACTTTTGTTGAACATAGTACCCACAAGACACATTCGCAGTGGTTAATATGAGGTTTAATGTACAGCCATTGATATCCAGTTAGGTTAAAAAGTGAGTTAAAATAAATTCTATACCCATTCTTAACTACATTATAAGTGAATATTGAATGTCATATATTCAGTTGTCTTAGAAATTTGTAACATAGGGGGTGTATGTTACTGTTTAAGCTTAACATGGGTCTTCATCTGTTTTCAATAATGACTTTATATGTATGTTGTTCTCTTGCCTCATAGCCTGGAAGAGTTGTCTCCAGCTTTTTTTGATTGTACATCCTGTCAAAAAAATTAATCTTGTACTTCCAAAGTTTGTATATTTATGTTTGAATGATATGTATCTGATATATACTATAAAAACATGTAAAAAATTTAAAGAATGAGGTAACAGTGGAAATTGGAGTTCTATTTTTTTTGTGTCTACACTCTAGTGGGCTCTGTACCTTTGGCTGTCACTGAGCTAGACCCCTTCGGACATTGCTTTCTTCTTTATTGAGCTACTCTGTCTCCACTGATTTCCCAGTGGTTATTTGTGTGGTCACTTTTGAAATAATGAATATGTTACATTGTTTCAATATCTCATAAACACATCCTTATGACAATTTTCCCCATTTTATTAGGGTAGAACCACTCTTAAGTTTTAACATAATTGAAATAAGGTATATGCTTATTTGTGTATGTTTGTTCAAAAGAAAAAGAGAAACTTAGGTCATGCCATACATAAATTCCCTATTCAAGAAGAAATACACATTTCTTGAGGAGAAACTGTTTCAGAACAACGCTAAAGTACATTATCTTTTTCTTTTATGGGGTAGGGGGGATTATTGGCCTTCTCTTTGCCAGGTACCATAATCCTTCTAGGCCGTTATCCCCATTTTATGGGTGTAGAAACTGAAGCTCCAAGAGATAACTTGCTCCAAGAAAAAAAAGTGGAACTTGGATTTAGACCAGTTTGTTTGACATCAAAGATTAAGTTGCTGCCTCTGTATTCAAGCATCCTGCTCAGGAAGGTTAATGATATTTGAGTTAATTTCTTCCCTAATCTTTGGGATACTGTATTTCTAGTATAGATAACTTCAAATATCCTCACTCTCCAAATTGATTTACTTAATAAAATTTTGATGTCTCTGCTACCCAGAAGGCACAGTTATCATTCTAATATTCTCCTTCTCATATACCTAACTAAAAATTCACTGTTGTTTATTGTTCAGAAAGTTAATTTGTGTTATATACCTACTAGCTTTACAAAGCTTATATTGTAACTTCTAGGCTTTAAAATTTAAATTTAGTTGATAATAGTTTGTTAGCTCTGGGACCATTGGGAAAGGTTCAATTATTGTTTTGCAAATGGGTGGGGAATCTACTGCCTTTTCTTCCTGGCTCATTCAGCTAATGAACTATTTGGATTCACTAGGAGGAAATGGAAAATAAGGTGGTAATACAAGGGTGTATTTTCTACTCCCTGGTTACCAACAATCTAAAAATGATCCAGGGAGTCAAGTATGCGGGAACTGTTACTCTGTTAGAGATTCCTGTTTAGGAAAATTTTCAACAAAGTTTATGGGTTGCAATTCTACGTAGCTCTTCTTATATCTTAAGTTTTCAAGGAAAGATAGTATTTAGTTATAAGATAGTGCTTAATATTTTGTGGATTTGGTTTTGAATGAATTTGATATTTGTGCAGATTGAAAGATTTGATACTTTTGCCTTAAACCGAATACAAAAATGTTCAGAATATATGTTTTAATATAAAAAACTACCCAAATTCCCTCAACAGTCTCCGCTCAGCTGTGGTATATTGGAAAGAGTCTACAATCAGAAATTTAAATTTCTAAATTTGATTACTCTGTGCCAGTAACTCACTTTGTGATCTTGGACAAGTCACTTAAGCTCCCTAGGCTTCAGATGCCTCTTCAGCTGGATGTAACCTTATCGATAATACCTCTAGAAACTGAATGATACAAATAAATGGAAACACATGAAACTTTAAGCGATAAGTACATACTGTTTTTGTTGAGTTAAATCTGAAATTAAGTCGAACCACTTTTTAATCTCATTTACCTTTCTTGGCTTTAGCAGTTTCACACATTATATTCTTCTAACGTGTAACAACTAGAACCATCTGATGTCTGAGTGCCTTCTGGCTACACGGCACTTCTGTCTGGATAGATTTGAATTATGTTGTGATGACAACGAACCCCAGCATCTCAGTATTAAAACAATAAAGGGTAATTTCTTATTTGCAGGGGCTCTGCTCATTTCAGTTATTCAGGGACACGGGCCAGTGCAGTGGCCACCATCTCAAGTGTTAGCTGGTCTTCCCATGTGCCAGCGAATAAGAGACAGTAGCATAGGACATGCTGGTCTTTAAATGTTAGACCCGGAAGTAATAATTACATCTCCTGTTTTGTTAATCAGAGTAAGTCATGGGGCCACACCTAACTTCAAGTAGGTAAGAAGGTCCATTACAACCATGTGTCCACAGAAGAGAGCCAGAATATTACTGAACAGCTATAGTGACTACCACAGTATTATTTTATGATCAAAGGGATTGTTACAGAATTTTTAATGTAATTTAGGCCATGTAGAATTTTTGAAGTTGAACTCCAAATGAAAAAATAAGTAACAATGTTCATAAGAGACTAAATAGGTAAGTGTATTTGCAGTTTAAAACCTCCTTTAGGAAACTCCAGGTAGATTATGGAAGATCTATTTTAAAACCCCATTGATCTTCAGGTAATTCCAAAGTGATAGTTTTTATTATTATTATTATTGTTGTTATTATTATTAAACTACATCTTAATACCTCCCTGATGGCTTTTAGACCATAATTTCTGAGTTTACTTTTAACTTTTTTCCCCATGCCACCATTAGGTACCATATGGACATTTTTAAAGATTAAATATGATATTTAAGCTTTTAAAATAATTTTCTAGTATTAGTATTACCAAGTCCAACTATACTACATTGAATATATGCACAGCCTAGTGCCATTTGGACAGTTCGAGTCTTTATTCTATGATTGAGCACTGCATAACATTAGAACCTCTTCCGTGCCAGTGTTTGGGATTTAAGAACAATTCATGTGGGCATGGTTTGTTGCCTTTGTCCAGTAAGCAAAAGTTACAATTCATTATATGCAGAGAATCCTGATTTGACTACAAATAAAGTACCATGGAATAATAAGATTGGCCTTGAAATTATAAAGACAGTCCTTTAATGAAAACTGCAGGTGTAGTTCAAGATTAGCGTGAAGTAGTTGATCTTTTGGACACCATTGGAGGAGTGTAGGGAGGGAATAGTTCCAAACAACTAAAAAATTTCCCAGAAGGGTTGCTATTATTAACAGTATTTACATTTCAGGCTGACCTTTTTATTACTGTCCCTTTTTCCTTACCACTCATCTTCCCTTTGACATACCTTCTCCCTTGCCATCAGTACCATTTTAATGTACTATAGGAAAGGACATTGGAACTTGGGAGTTTAGAAAAAAACTTGTTAAAGGCTTGGTTTCACCATTTGTTGCCTGTGACCTTGGACAAATCACTTAACCTTACTGAGCATTTCTTGTGGGAAAAAAAACTGTTCCAATGACTTGTTCTTCCTGGCCCCTTCCATCCCCCACTTGTTGTTGGGATCAAGTTTGAGAAGATGTCATTAGTACAGATTCATAGCACAATTGAAAGTACAGACATAATAAATTATATATGAGGCAGGGTAAAGTTTATAAATCTTCTGCTAGATTTGTACTCTGAGCACATACTACGTTGAAACTGAAAATTGTCACTTTAGTAAGTTTTTCCCAGGGTATACCACTAACTAAATGGTCCACAGTATATATTTTTTTTAAAGTTTACAAATGAATCTGATTATTATATGGTACCCAAATAGAAGTAATTCTAAGGTTTCTATTAACATCCTCTAAAGCGCATGATCCTAATTTTAAAATCCCCAGTTAGGAGAATTGTTCTAGCTTTCTTCTCTAACTTACACCCTTATCTAGGTGTTTCAGCTTTGGTGAAAGGCTAAATATGAGCCTTTTTTTTTTTTTTATTATCAAGTATTTCAGTTCTCTTGTCTAAGTGAAAAAAGAAGGGGAATTTTAGATTTTGTTTAACTCCTTAAGAATCTACTAGAAAAATAAGTTAGGTTGAGAGAATGGTGTATTTTAAGAGTTATTAGTTCATAATTTTGGGCAATTCTAGGCTTCAGTTTTCTTCATGTATAAAATGAGGTTGAATTAGATTATTTCTTAGTGCTCTCACATTCTGATTTTTGTCCAAAAAGAGTCCCTACAATCATGCAAAAGTATACCAGATTTCAGATTCCCAGTTAGATTGACTTCAACATATCCCCTCCAAGTTCAGTAAAGTTGATAATATTTCAGCATGCTTTATATAATCAAAATGTTAAGTTTTATCTTCAGGAGATAAATCCTTTAAGTGTTTTCAACTTCCTATAGAAAATTGATTCAAAGTCAAACAACTTTTTTTTTTTTTAAATTATAAACCTTCAAGTGTGTGAGACAGTGTATCGGCTCATTTGATCCATTCTTATTCCCACCATACAGATAAGGAAACAGATCTATGGGGATATAAGTAACTTACCCAGGGTCTCAATCTCATGGAATTGGAGACTTAAACACTGCTATCTCAGTAAGTGGTAGAACAAGCAGACAAAAAGATCAGCAAAGATACAGAAGGTTTGAATACTGTCTACAATATAAGAAGAGAGACTGATATCTGTACATGAACATGTGTAGACATCAGATCATTCTGGTGCTTGAAACTGATACAAGTCAGTAAGAGCAGCACTGAATCTTGGTCATCTTTGCATCCTTGATAAAGTACCCAAAGCAAGGTAGATGCTTGTGATGTTTATTGTATTTAACTGGATTGTTGGATTAGACTTGCCATTTTACTATTCCTGTTTTAATTTCCATATTGTGGTAATTGGGGTTTTCTTCCCTCTTGCTTTTATCCCCAACCCTTTATGTAAGGAGCCAGTCAACCTGAACTTAATTTGGAGCTTTGTTTTATGGCCAGTAGCAACCTTCTTGATTTAAGGCATTAAAAGTCAATAATAACAAAACTAAAATCACAATAATGAAGCTGTTTGAAGTGCTGACAGAATGATGATATCTACAGTGAGACTGTATTCACAAAAAATTTGAGGATTTTGACTAGAAGAGCTACAAGGACACTTCACTTGAACTCTAGAAAGGAAAGCATTTATGATACTGTGCATTTATGAATAGTTTGCATTGCTGATCTAAACAATGTAACTGTTGGGTTAAGTTAGTATGCATAAGAAACACTCTCTTATTGGGATTTAGCTGATATCCATCAGTCTTTGAAAACATAATACCGAAATTGAGTTCCTGTAAAGTTAAAGGAGCTTTTGAATAGTGTGTCTGGACTATCCCTCAAGGAATAGGATCCCCTCTTAATTCTAATATATCATGAAACATGAAATAATATGTTCCTCCAGTGCTTTTAGAAAAAAATAGTATGGAGTCATAAGAGGCATGTGGGGTTGTTAAGACAACGTGGGTTTGAGATCTGACTTTCCCGCTGGGAGATCTTGAGCAGTTCAGGTTCTTTCCTGCCCTTCTTAAAGCACTGGTATGATGATTAAATGGGAATAAATCTAGACAAGTTTGGAAAACTGAAAAGTGTGCTACAGATTTTTATTTTATCATTATTATTTCAGGAAATACTTGAAGAGTGGTTGGGCATGGTTGGGTAGTCTTGTAAGTTACCCTTTACTGGGGAGCCAGGGTGGGGTCAGTAGGTTAGGCGTCTGACTTCAGCTCAGGTCATGATCTCACAGTTCATTTCATGGGTTCGAGCCCCGCATCAGGCTCAATGCTCTCAGCAGAGCCCACTTCAGATCTTCTGTCCTCTTCTCTCTCTGCCCCTCCCTCCCTCACATATGTGTGTGCTCTTTCTCTCTCAAAAATAAATACTTAAAAAAAAAGTTACCCTTTACAGAGCCACCTACTTGAAAAATGGGCATTGTAATAAGCATTTTTAATACATGATTTCATTTAATCCTTGTAAGAACCAAGTGAGAAAAGTATCTTTAATCATAGTTCCTCACCCATGAAGGAAAGATAAAGGTTTACTGACCTGCTAAAGTTCACAACGCTGGTTAGTGATCATCCGAAGTCAATGTTCCCAACCATTATTACTCAACCTACTTTTCCTTGAGGAAAGGAAGAAAAGATATATGTGTATGAAATAAGGTAGTATCTGATTGTCCCAAGTTCTTTTATGACTTTAAAAAAGAAACAGTGATTTTTTCCTAGGAGAAGAGGGACTTGGTCAAAAATGTAAGCATCAGAAAGGACCTAGAGCATCAGAAATGTAAGCATCAGAAATGACCTGACATTGAAACCAGGAGTAGAAACGGGGTGGGGGGGGGAGAAACTGGTGATAGACTTAAGACCCAGGCCTTCAGATGATCAGTATTTTGCTTCTTACATTGTTTCCTTTAAACTATGCCTTGGAAGATTCATATGTGGTAGCAGTAATAATGAGTCTGCACCTTTACTAATAGCACCTTGTACTATTTTGAGTTCATAGAGCCAGCCTTCACATGTACAGCCTCATCTTCCAAACAGCCATGGTTGTTACTCAGAAGCTATAAGGTGTGGAGCAGAAGTACTATGGGTTTTCCACATTATTTAGGGAAGTATCTGAGCAGAGACAGAAGAGGAACAGGAGGAACAGGGCATGTTTAGGAGATGATAAAGTCTAGAAGAAGCTGGGTTATGGCTACTCGATGGGAGAGAAGTGGGGGAGGGGGGTAGCGGGTGGTTTTAATGTCAGGCCAAGGAGTTCTGATTTTCTCAAAGGTAAAAGAGCTACTCACAGAGTTTCATTCCCCCTCCTTATCTGTGTGTCTGTGTGTCTGTCTATCTATCTATCTCTTTATAAATGTTTATTTGTTCTGAGAGAGAGTGAGAGCCTGCAAGCAAGGAAGGGGCAGAGAGAGAGAGAATGAGAATCCCAAGCAGGCTCAGCACTGTCAATGCAGAGCCACCCAACTGAGCCATGCAGGCGCCCTACCACCACCACGACTTATTTAAAGTGTGTGTGTGTGTGTGTGTGTGTGTGTGTGTGTGTGTGTGTACTACACCGCTATCCTAGTAGGATTCTTTTCCCTTAAAACAACACTCTTGGGGAGAAGTTTTGAATAAAGGTACATGCCAAGGATGACCCAAAGTGGATATATACACATAATGCAATTTTGGTGTTTAGCTTTCTCAAGTCACCTTAAGTTAAGGTATATGTAGCTAATTTATGAAGTGAATGGAAAATACAATGAACTTCTAGAAAACAAAATGCTCTGTGAAAAATCAGCAATAGCTCACATAACATTTGGGGCTTGTTTCTTTAAAAAAGAAGAAGAAGGAGAAGGAGAAGAAGGAAAGAAAAAAAAATGGGCATGTGGTGGCTCAGTAGGTTAAGTGTCCAACTCTGTTGATTTTGGCTCAGGTCATAATCTCACAGTTCCTGGGATCAAGCCCCTCGTGGAGCCCTCTTGGGATTCTCTCTCTGTCCCTCCCCCACGCGCACGTTTATGTTCTCTCTCTCTCTCTCTCTCTCTCTCTCTCTCTCTCTCCCTCTCTCTCCCTCCCTTCCTCCCTCCTGCTCCCTCTCTCTCATAATAACTAAACATTAAAAAAAAAAAAAGATTCTTTGCCCCTACAAGATGGAATTTAAACCCCTTGCTGTCATTGAAGATGTGTCCACCTTTCGCTGTGTGTGGTAACTTTGGCAGCATGAGAAATCTAAGGCAGATAGTAAGCAAAATTAAAGAACAGAAAAAGATTTCTGGATTGAGCCTTCCATTTTCCTTCCAGCTTCTAGAGTCCACCTACAGTGTCCTGCCAGAAGGCCTCCCTAGGCAGTTCACAGTGGGGACTGTTGGCTTGTTCGCAGGCTATCCAGAGCACATCACATCTCTCTACTACTTTCAGTTAAACTTTTCTTTGATAACCCCCACCCCACCCCCAGTAAAAGAACATTTGGCATTGCAGCCCTTCTTACACATGTTGTACTGAAATATTTGGAACATGTTGAGTTTTGTTATTGTTTTTAATTTTAATTGTTGTTTTTAATGTTGCTTACAGCCTATTAAATTGATACTGCAACCCCAGGTTTGAGAAACCCCGAACATCCATCGTTTCAGTTCTTTTTCTTCCTTTTAACTCCTCTCCCAGCAATGAGAGAGAGACAGGTGCCTCTTAACTGCTGAGGCCTCTGGCAGGAGAGGTTCTCTTTACTCTGCAGAAGCAAGGCGGGACCGGACCTCTGCTCACCAGGGAGCAAAAAGGCCATGAATCTGGCCACAGCTCCAGGGTTTTAAGGCAAACCCAGCCCCAGCCAAGTGATATAGATAGAAAGGGGAAATGAGTTCTTATACTAGGGCTAGATTGGAGACTTTTTCATTTGGGGGATTTACTTCCAAATCAAAACAGAATTACAACTATAAAACTTTGTGCTATCCTAGTTCTTAACATTCTACACATTCTACATCTACACATTCTGGTACAAAGCTTGACATCTGTTCTTTTTATCAGTAGCTGTAAGAAGACCATGGTTAGACCTCACCTCTTAGAATTAAAAAGCCTTGTTCAGATTTCAGGTTATGAAATCATTTACCCTGCAGTTCATACAATTTAAAATAATGTCAGTACTAGCCAAAAGTCTAATGAATATATATGCTAAGTCCAGTAAAATGTGTCATTTCTTTATATTTTAAAAAACTTTTCTGGTTTAATCATACTTCTTGGAAAAAAACTAATGCATTTGTACGGTTCAAAATTATTAAAATAGTAAAGTGTGGAGGAAAATTAAGGCTCCCTTCTACCCTGTCCCCCTAAGTGAACCAGTTTTATGACTGCATTGTATTCCATTATATAGCTGTACTGGCCTCATGCTAATATAATTAAGTAATATAATACAAAGGTCATTTTATACCTGTGCAAGTATTTCTGCAGGATCAGTTCTATGAGTGGGACTGTAGGGGCAAAAGGATCCATGCAGTTGTAATTTTGATAAATAATACAAACTGCCCTTGGGCAGTTCATACTCCCAGCAACTAAATATAAAGGTCCTTTTCCCTGTTCTTAGTAGCACTGTTTTTGATACTTGTTTTGATATTTGATATTCTTATAGGTGGAAAAAGACCCTTCAGTTCACATGGAAATGGGAATTTTCATGTTTCGTAGCCATTTGTAGATTTCCTTTTCTGTGAACAGTTTCTTTTATTTTTTTAAATTAGGTTTTGGTGTTCTGATACGTAGGGCAGGTATATGTATGTATGTAAGAGAGAGAAATTAGCCATTTGTGGTATAAGTTGTAAATAATTATTTCTTTAAATTATTTTTGGTGACTTTTGCCATGCAGCATATTTTTTAAGTGTAATCTAATTTATCTGTACTTTTATGGCCTCTGAATTTTATGCCACTCTGAGATTATAAATTCTTCAATGATTTTTTAAATATCTTAGACTTTGCTAATAGAAACTTAATCTAAAATACTCTAAAAACCTTTGACCTCCTTCACCTATAAAATAATAAAACAAGTTTGTTTTTTCTTTAGTTTGTGTTGCCTATTTAGAAGTCTTCCTAGTCAGATTGTCCCCAACTTTGTTATATATATATATATATATATATATATATATATATATATATATATTCATTCCTAGAAATCATGTGTTGGTTGTTTGAACCTCAGTGTATATGTTCCTATAGAAACAACATTATGATTGATGAGGTTTCCTGTAGTCCTAATCCACATTGAGGCTATTGTGTTAAAACTGTCTTAGAAAATTTAGGAGAGAGAAGAAATACATTCTTTTATTTTTGTTGGCAGTGGCTTAGAGGGGCTGGGCTTTGCTACCTTCCCATTACCTCCTCTGACCTGGAAGACCGAAATAAGTACACAGTCCTTTGGGGCAGGGTAGGCCTATCTGACTCCCCTATCTCAGAAGTGGTCCCCACTCAAAATATTTGTCTTCAGTCCTCCAGAGCCAGTTATTAAACACCTCTTTGTTAGTACCGGCCTTAGGCCAGATAGCATTCTGGGTACCTTTAGGCATATTTTCTTCCTACTAGGTATTAAAAAGTGTTGTATCATGCCACTGATGGTTGCTTCTAGTCTCAAAAGTATTTATTTGGAGAAGTTTACTTAATTCAATTTTCTAGTGGTCAGTATTAGTAAGGATTGAGAGGAACTAACCTCAGACTCTTTGGTTATTTCTCTCTTTGTCCTTAATAGAAATTCCCAGTGTTTTTCTGCAGGATGAACAGGACCCTCTTTGTTAGAAATGTGATTCCAGCAGACTGCCTTCTTGTTAAATTGTAGCCCAGAGTATCTGAATAATAACAATAACTCCCCTGGATGTATAATGTGAACAGTTAGTTATTTGTTCACATCACAGCCTTTTAGAATTTCTTAGATAGCTCTCCATCAGTCACATATTGGCCAATGGAAAGTGCTCTCGGTTCACAGCCCTAAGCAACATCTTTTGTGCTGAAAGAGGGAGTCTTCTGAAGATTCAGTCTATATAAAAAAATAGATATGGAAGTTTTATTGCTCGTGTCTTCTAATTCACTCTCTATTGTGGAGCAAAAGCAGTAGCATTGCCTTATAGTCAAAAGTAACACTATCAAGTCAATCTTCTTGTAGTTCTCACTATCAACTCAATCTTCTTGTAGTTCTTTATAAATGTAAATTTACAGCAGCACTATTTATTCATTCATCCGTTCATTTGAGAGAGAGAGAGAGCATGTACAAGCAAGGGAGAGGGGCAGAGGGAGAGAGAGAATCCCAAGCAGGCTCCGTGCCCAGCACAGAGCCCAATGCGAGACTTCATCCCACAACCATGAGATCATGACCTGAGCCAAAATCAAGAGTTCAACGCTTAACCGACCAAGCCACCTAGGCACCCCTACAGCAGCAGTCTTTGTAGTTAAAACTTTCGAGTTTTACAGTAGCATAAATTCAACTCATTGAAGTAATTTCTTGATTGCCCCCAAGCCACCTCCTCCCCTTGGCCCTTCTTACCTTATCCAGTTACTGCACTAAATGCTTTCCTTGCAGTTTTGCTTTTAGCCCCTCCCTGCCAAATCTTCTCAAATGAGTATCTTTGAATTAGAGTAATCTTGACTCTCAAAGTGTTTTTATGATAGGCACCTAGGATCCAGCAGTGAGAAAACAAGCCATTTCTTTGTAAGTTTTACAGTTTGTTGAAAGGGGGAATAGGTGTGGGTTAAGTTCCAAAAATCCAATGGTAGGTTGAAGAAAGTTGTGTTGCATATGTTACAATTGAAGTTAGCATAATCAGTTCCCTTCAACAAAGTTGCATTAGCAATGTGGGGCTAGAAGATGAAAGTCTTGAAAAGCTCAGCAAAAAAAAAAAAAAAAAAAAAAAACCTTACATTCAAAGCAATATGTATAAGAAAGGCCCAGTGTTTATAAAGGAAACCAATCTTTGTTTCAACACGTGCTGTATGGGCGCCCTAAAGGTATATACTTCTAGTCAACCATTCAGTGGTTTGGGAATGCTTATGCTTAGAAGGGTACACAAAGCAGTCCTGAGGGATAGGAACCTTTGTAGAGGATGAGGCATCTAAACTAAAATATGAAGGCCAGCAGGAATTAAAAAGCAAGCAGAGGTGGGAGTAAAGAGGCAAGGACAAAGGAACATTCTAGTCACAGAAGCAAGGGAGCATGGGTAAGGAGTTTAATACGGTAAGAGCACACTGCAGAGTTACAGAAGTGAGGAAGGAGAAAAAGCAAGTGGTAAAGAGATAGATCTAGAGAGAGGTAATCGGGTCCCAGGTAAAGAGGGGCCTTGTGTGCCAAATTGCTTGGACTTTATCCTTGTGGTAAAAGGGAGCCATTAAAGCACTTTATGCAAAGAAGTGATCATGTGATCTGTGCTTTATTTAGAAACCATCATTTGATTAAAATGAATATAGCCAATGGGTTGGAGTGAGGTGGGACTGGAGGCAGGGAGACTTGGGGGAGGAGGAGCTTTTACAGTTAGCAGGTTAGAAATGATATATGTAAAGACTCAGTTTGTATGTGTTATGAATTCATTGGGGGCAAAAAAGGGAGGAAAGATTTAAGAAAAAGACCACCCCCAAAGTGTGACATGTGTCTTTAAGAGCAGCTGGCCTTAGGGTACCTGGGTTTCTCAGCCAGTGACTCTTGATTTTGTCTCAGGTCATGATCCCAAGGGTCAAGCCCCGCCCGCGTCAGGGTCTGTGTTGAGCATGGAGCCTGCTTGGGATTCTCTTTCCCTCTTTTTCTCTCCCTCTCTCCCCTATTTGCGCGCGCTCTCTCTCTCTCTCTCTCTCTCTCTCTCTCTCTCTCTCTCTCTAAAACAAACAAACAAACAAACAAACAAAACCTGTCCTCTTCATTTTGAGGAACCTAGATAACATAATATATTCATGAGAACAGATGTATTCTAGCAAGCTTCATGGTAAGATCTTTGAAAACTATAACCCCATGGCTCAGTTGTCCATTTAACACTTTAAGTTACACTTTGAAGCCCTCTAATCTCATGTAGTTGGTTCTGGTAATAGGTGATTGCTCTAAAAAGTCAATTAAAGAATTAATGGATTGTCATGTATGTGCATCTCTGATATTTTATTTTAACTTAAATGCATTTAGGATTTGGGGCCAAAACCTTTCATTTGAGAGTGGGTCTGCCAATCTGAGTAGTCTTTTAATAAAATCCATCCAGTGCCCATATTCCATACGATTTCCAATATGTTTCTTTTGAATTTAGCAAGAACTTTACAGTGAGTGCAGCATCATTCTGTGTTAGTTTTTTACCCCAGGCCTTTACAGTCGTCTCACTCATGCATAATTCACCGTTCTCTTCTTTAAGGTACATATATTTATTGAGACTTTCAAAAATAATCATCTTAATTTTCATACAAGTACAGTGTCTTTTTGCATTCATGTTTCACTGGTTTTTGTGTCATAGTTAATTGAGTTAGTGCTTGCGTACAACTAGAATAAGCAGTTATGGGGATACCTTACTTAGTAAGCCTCACATTCAACTGATGGCAGCAGATGTGAGACAGCCTTTGGGCCATGAGCATTTTGCTCATCAGGTGAGTTTACAGAGGAAAGAGTAATGTTAAAAGATGACAATTAAGTGGAAAGCTGTTAAAGAACTTCTGTTTTATAGTATAGTTGTATGAAATTTGAGATTCTCGACTGACAAAAAGACCATAGATTTTAAGTTAGACTGGGTTTAACCGTTTTCCTGAGCTTCATTTTCCTTATCAATAAAAGTGTAATAATCAAGTTCTTAGGGTTCTTGTATAGATTGAATGAGACAGTAGATGGTCAGTGTCTTACATATGCATTAGTGGTTTTTTCTTTGCCACCAACATCCTGCAAGCGAGCTAATTATTACCGTTCTGAAAGTCAGACCTGCTTGTGGTCTAGCTTGCCTGTACAGAGGATTTCGTGCATCATTTGCAGTGACTGATAACAAGGGAAAGGAAACAATTAGCATGACTTCTAAGATCTCCTGGTAGAGGCACCGCCTCTTCCTAAGTGAAAGACCAGGTCACAAGTATACCGGAGGACCAGGGAGCATTTGTGGAGTTAGGAAAGCTTTCTCATCTAGTGATAAGTTTTTATGATGAAGAAAAACTAAAATTAAAACAACAACAGCAACGACAACAACAAAAACGCAGCTGTCCAGAAGCAGACATTTGGCTTGCACGGAGCTTTCTGTGATTTGTCTTTATCAATATTATTGACATAAATGTTGATTCTTATGAAATATGTTCTTTCTAACAGGTTGTAAA
The DNA here is from genome assembly GCF_018350175.1 of Felis catus. Classification (NCBI taxonomy): domain Eukaryota; kingdom Metazoa; phylum Chordata; class Mammalia; order Carnivora; family Felidae; genus Felis; species Felis catus. The sequence goes on along the minus strand of NC_058379.1, from coordinate 70,490,398 downwards.
ATTAAAGCACTGAGAGCCAAGACAAACACATATATCAAGACACCTGTTCGTGGTGAGGAGCCCATTTTTGTTGTCACTGGACGGAAAGAAGATGTTGCCATGGCCAAAAGAGAGATTCTCTCAGCTGCAGAGCACTTCTCCATGATTCGTGCATCTCGAAACAAAAATGGCCCTGCCCTGGGAGGATTGTCGTGTAGTCCAAATCTGCCCGGTCAAACCACGGTTCAAGTGAGGGTCCCCTATCGTGTCGTGGGATTGGTAGTTGGACCGAAAGGAGCAACTATTAAAAGAATTCAGCAGCAGACCCACACATACATAGTAACCCCAAGCAGAGATAAGGAGCCTGTCTTTGAAGTGACAGGGATGCCCGAAAATGTCGACCGAGCGCGAGAAGAAATAGAAATGCATATTGCCATGCGTACAGGAAACTATATTGAGCTCAACGAAGAGAATGATTTCCATTACAATGGTACCGACGTAAGCTTTGAAGGTGGCACTCTTGGCTCTGCGTGGCTCTCCTCCAATCCGGTTCCTCCTAGCCGCGCAAGAATGATCTCCAATTACCGAAACGATAGTTCCAGTTCTCTGGGAAGCGGCTCCACAGATTCCTACTTTGGAAGCAATAGGCTGGCTGACTTTAGTCCAACGAGCCCATTTAGCACAGGGAACTTTTGGTTTGGAGATACACTACCATCTGTAGGCTCAGAAGATCTTGCGGTTGATTCTCCTGCCTTTGACTCTTTACCAACATCTGCTCAAACTATCTGGACCCCCTTTGAACCAGTTAACCCACTCTCTGGCTTTGGGAGTGATCCTTCTGGTAACATGAAGACTCAGCGTAGAGGAAGTCAGCCATCTACTCCTCGTCTGTCTCCTACGTTTCCCGAGAGCATTGAACACCCACTTGCTCGGAGGGTTAGGAGCGACCCACCTAGTACAGGCAACCATGTCGGCCTTCCAATATACATCCCTGCTTTTTCTAATGGTACCAATAGTTACTCTTCTTCCAATGGTGGTTCCACCTCTAGCTCACCTCCAGAATCGAGACGAAAGCACGATTGTGTGATTTGCTTTGAGAATGAAGTTATTGCTGCCCTAGTTCCATGTGGCCACAACCTCTTCTGCATGGAATGTGCCAACAAGATCTGTGAAAAGAGAACGCCATCATGTCCAGTTTGCCAGACAGCTGTTACTCAGGCAATCCAGATTCACTCTTAACTATATATATATACATAAATACTATATCTCTATATGGACTCGTAAAGGCATGGGTATAATGGTACCCCCAGTAAACTTCCTAATGAATTCTTATGACTGTTATCAGGCTTTATTGGGATTAGGCTAAAGTTGTTAGTAAACTTATAAAAGGCTGCTATGGTAACACTAAACCTAAGTGGTCTCTTGTCTATTAGTTTGGTTTGAATTATTAATACTATCCTGTAGACCCAGAGACATAGCTTGTATAAGAATTGCTAAAACTGAAGTTCAGCTTGGCTGAGTGAAGATAATCATAGGTTGTGTGGCCTATGAGAAAAGTATATACGTCTAGATTTCAAAACAGTGGGTCCCAAAGCCTAACCACATTAAGAGTTTATGGAGGGTACTTGGCATTACAGATGATTCAGACACTTCCAGTGCTGCCTTCTTTACACTGCCAGTTTTGACAAAACAGGTTCGTTTTTTATTTTACAACAACTTATGCCTAATTCTGCAGGATTGCAAGTAACTTTTTAATGCATTGTGATTACTTATTGGTAATAATAGGGCTGATGGCAGTTTACTCGATCACTGGTTATAATTTGGGACAAAAACTGCTACATTGACCTTCATCTCGCCCAGAATGCTCACGGCTGGTATGATCATTGGATCAGGAATGCAATTGTGTCGATTGTGAATTCCTACCCATTGCCTCCCTCGGTGAATGTGGAAATGACCACCTGGGTTTTCCCATTTCGGGAAGGGCTTTGGGATGCACCTATATTGGCTAATAATTGAGGATGCGAACATTCCATTCATTAGTCTGATCAAGCTGTTGATTAATTTTTAGACTATAGATCAAAATGTGAAACATTTTATGTTCAATCCATATTTGTCTTGCACATTATAAATATATTTTTATTTTTTAGTAATTTAGGGGAGGGGAGGGAGAGAGGGATAATAATGCCCTTAGCATAATTTACAAAAGCAGCTGTGATGACCTTCAATCAGTTTACTTCATTTCAAAACTATTTCCAATCACGAGGAAAGATTTCTTTAAGATACACTTTTACATTTCACCTGTGGATGTCTGTAACTTCATCCTCAGTATGTTCCCAAATCTGTGCTGGCATTGAAAGGACAAAAACAATATACTGGTGGGTTTTTCTACTAATTATTTTTTGAAGCATTATTTTCCCAACACAAAAGAGCTTTTTTTCTCAATATAACAAAAATTGAAAATCCTATGTGTATTGAATAGTAAATAGACAAATTTTATTTTTTATTTCCACTTGAAGAGTTACATTTCGTATAAAAGTTTACAAATAACGGTTTTTATTTTGATTTTTTCAGTATAAAAATTGCCTTGATGGCATATTATGATGTAATGCTAACTGCTTGTAGGATAGTTAAATGTCAGTATTGAAACCTAATCTTTAGCTGCCGTCTTGTAGATACGAACGAATGTTCACCAAGCATGTATTTTGTATTTTGTTGCATCGTACACTGCAACTAATAAGCCAAGGAATCGACATATATTAGGTGCGTGTACTGTTTCTAAAAACCACAAACTAAGAATGATAAATTATCAATATAGTTTAGTATTTGCTAATTTTACTACACTCTTTTGTTATGTATATGTAGGGAAGTCATAGGGATTATAAATTCAATTTGAGTAAAGTTTAAAACCATATATTTTATGATAAAGGGCCTTTAACTTAAGATGGCCAAAGCACTGATATTATATATTTGCTGTAAAGAGAATTATAAGAGTTTTATTTTTCTGATATTAAAAGTTACTTAATAAAGACTTGTTTCCATTAACTTGAATGTATTCTCCCTGGTGTTTTTCATGCCATCATTAGTTTAGACTGGAAGATAGCCATTTACCAAAACTGAGCATGTCTATTACAGAACTGCCCCTCTCACACGCCAGCTACCTGTGTTCCTTCTTGCAGTGGTTTTTGTTAGTGTGTTCTTAGTGTTAAATGTGTCACTTAGGCTCCTACCCAAATTTAGCTTTTCCCTTAAATGAGTGTTACATTATGGTAAAATTAGAGATTTAGCTAGTGTTAGATTGGTCGCTTGTTTGTGTAGTTGACCACAAGTACATTAGACAAAACAGTAAATGACTTTTTATACACTGACGTTAACTAAAATCCTGAATCCATTTAGACTCTATTCAGTTTCTATCCTTTGTTACAGGTTTTTATCTTTTTATCACTAAATCTAGAAAAACAATTTCTAATACGAAGGTAACAAGTTTTTAACTTTCAGTTGCTTAGTACCTTCTGAAAGGTTTGTGGTTGATAAGAATATTACTCCACTAATGAAACAATTTGATACTGATTAAATTGTTGCCATTTGTTACAAAACAAAAATAAAGACCTCTCTAAGATGTTTTAAAGAAACCAAAATTCTGTTCATTCTTAGATTGCACAGCCATAGTAAGTCCTTCCATACTAGGTGTTGGACAAATTCTGAGGCTGTGCTAGGAGACTGGAAAACATAGATTTGACGATGGGTAAGATCACTGCCCTGGAATTACTTTGCTAATTTTAGGATTAATCTCTACAAGGGCGAAATTTTGGGGTGTGTTACAGTGCCAGGTTCTGTCCCCCCGATTCGCGGTTTTCCTTTTCTGCCATTTCAGTGACCCATGGTCAGCTGCTGTTGGTCTGGAGACAGACACCTGACTTCATCTCGTCACGTAGGCATTTTATCATCTCTCATCACGAAAGAAGGGGGATGTTCTGAGAGAGAGAGACCGCATTTACATAACTTTTATTGCAACATATTGTTATAATTGTTTTTATTCTTGTTAATCTTTTGTGTCTAATTTATAAATTAACTTGATCGTAGGCATGCACGTATAGGAAAAAACAGTAAATTTAGGGCTCAGTATTAACCATGGTCAGCTCTAATGTAGGCTGACCAGTGAATATGAATTTCTTTTACTTAATATAAGGTCAAGATCTTTCAGAGGACCTTGAAAATAAGCTACTTTGGAGGCTTTCCTTGCCAGAGGAAACCAAAACTATCTGAAACCAATGTTAGCAAAACGGATAAGCACTTACCCAAGTTCTAAGTCTGGATCCGCCTTTTCTTGGATGCTTGCGTTAATTTTCTTGCTTTTAGAAGTATTGGAGAAGAGAGGCTCTAGGAAGCCTGTGGACCCGTGTTACCAGGGAATTGCTACACCACTGGATAATCCACAACGTGAACAATTAAGAATTAGGCAGACCTACTCAGTACTTGATATTACATGTTTCCCCCCCTAGCTGAAATTGAAGTGTTCCCGTGAAAACTTGTAAACCGAACAGACATAGAAGCAGTTAAAAAGTAAAAATCCTCTTCAGATTTCTTTTGGTTGACGAAAACAGGTACTAATGTGGGTCTTTCATAAAAGCAAAGCAGTGCAAAGCAAACTTTCAGATAGCGGAGGTCACCTGTATTCCATTTTCACAGCCTTGGAGGGTAGATGCTGAACAGAAAACAGCTAGCAGTAATTCTTTCAATACAGGATTTTATCAAAAGTCCCTTGCAAAGCAGGTTTTTAGCAAGAATGAAGAGGCTAGAATAATTAGGTTTTGAAAGCACGTACAGGTACTTACAACACTTCCAATTATTCTTATCAGTGCATCTGTTAGCATAAAAACCAGACGATGGTTCTCAATATGCTACCAACTCACCCTACTCCCAGCCCCACTTAAGTCTCTACTTTGCTCATTCCAAAACTTTTTGTAAATAATAAGGATTAGGATTATTTATAATATACTGCAAACATGTCTTTCATGTCTGTATACTTCAGTCTCCTGAAGCACATAATTCAGTGGTTGCAGTAATACTGTTTTATGGCTATTCCACACCTTAACTGTTTTCTGTTAGTGATAAAGTAACTATGGGCAGTGGAGCACTGATGAATTAGGAAGGGGTGTTGAGTAACCTAATGAGATTCCATTTAATAAAGATTCAGAATAGCTGTTTTCTTTAAACGGCCATACCTTCCTTTTTGGGTATCTTAGAGTATTCCCGTTACGTATCTTCAAGCTGACCATGTGAAATAACTGAAAGTTGTGAATGTTAGATTTCCCTACCATATGGGACTTTCTATGCTGCCCCCGTATTAATGTTCATCTGCTTTTAATCTTAAATATCTTTTTTATATATATTTTTTTTGATACAGCACCAGTGGGGGAGGGGCAGGGAGAGGGAAACACAATCTGAAGTAGGCTCCAGGCTCTGAGCAGGGCTCAAACTCATGAACTGTGAGATCATCACCTCAGCCAAAGTTGGATGATCAACAGACTGAGCCATGTAGGCACCCCTGCTTTTACATTTTAGGGGTAGCATGGGTACACCAATGCAAGAGAACTTCCTTTGGGAGGATAAATGGTTAGATAACTTTCTTTTCAACATTTATTCATTTTTGAGAGACAGACTATGGGTCAGGGAGGGGCAGAGAGAGAGAGAGGGAGACAGAATCCCAAGCAGGGATTCTAAACTGTCAGCACAGAGCCCGACATGGGACTCGAGCTCACGAATCGTGAGCTATGACCTGAGCCCAAGTGGGATGCTTAACCAGCTGAGCCACCCAGGTGCCCCTAGATACTTTAAATGGTAAACAGAGTTCATTGATCCGAGATGGGAATTGATAACCCAAGAGGAAAAGAGCTGAAGAGAAACCACACATTTCTAGGTCGTCAGGGTGTTTTTTTTTAACGTCTAATGGAAAATGGAGGTGTAACATTTTGCCTAAATGAGTTGCTGCTGCCTTTGTGTTTGTGTTTAAAAATTATAAACCTTCAGGGTACCTGGGTGGCTCAAGTTGGTTAAGCATCCTTTGATTTCGGCTCAGGTCATGATCTCAGGGTTCAGTTTGTGAGATAGAGCCCTGTGTCAGGCTCTGCTCTGACAGCACGGAGCCTGCTTAGGGTTCTCTGTCTCTCTCTGTCCCTCCCCTACTTGTGCCCTCTAGCTTGGTCTCTCAAAATAAACATTTAAGAAAATTTAAAAATTATAAATCTTCAATCTTTGTGAGAGTGTGCATAAATAACTTATTAAACATGAAAGTCTTAAGGAGGAGCTATGACACTCAGCTGAACACACAACAGCAAAACTGAAAAGAACTGGCTTAGTAACACGAAGCTTGCTAGTTTGAAACGGGAAATAAGGGCCAAGATTATGTAAATTTTTGTTCAGTGCCTCCCAGCAACATTTCAGTGTTTGCCCAAAGCCTCCGGCAGTGTTCTGCATAATTTATGGCATACATTAATATTGAGCATCAAGATGGGAAAAGGTGGTCTCACCATCTTAAAGGCTGTATAAAACTTCAAAATACAGAGATGACCTATGCCCCCCCAGAGACAGATGGAGAGGCTGTTAAGTTAGAATGTTCTTGGAAAAGTCAACAGTAGTTAGCCTCTGCTAACTACAAAAATTAGAGGGCTTTTTAAATGTGATCCTGGAACTGTAAGAAGGCAATTTTTTTTTAACTGGGAAATGAATTGTAGGTATTTCTCTATTTTAAAGCATCAAGGCTCATATCTTCCGTGACATTTCCCAAGATCAAAAGCAAACAGTGGAACTTTTGACATTCTCTGTTCCTGCAATTTCAAGGGAATTACCAAGACATAACAAGTGACCTGAATGGGGTAGTGATTTCACGTCTACCTGAGTCATAGATGTGCTGAAATACGGAAACTAGGCCTTGTACTTGAAACATGAACTTACAACTTACAGAGTTAAGATTTCAAAAAGGATTGCTAGCGTGTGGATTTCGCTAATGCTGAACGTTTGTAAATCACCTTTATTTAAATAAAGTCTTCAAGGTTCACTGTTGGGTGACAATTAGAAGAATATGATGGTAGAGTTAGTAAGAAAAGCCATGCTTATTTATTGTTAGGAAATGGTTAATATCACTTAGGAAAAAACGTTTTTCTGAAAGTAAGACTTTACAACCACAGAGAACACAGGAGAGATGGGCTAATTTCTTCCATGTTGGTGGAGTCTACAAGAACTTGGTGGAAATCATTTTAAGAACCGTGTATGTGTGAAAATAATTGTGTGGGTGTCCGAAAGCAGCTCTTAAAGCTTCTTTCTTAAAAGTCTGTACTGCCTCAGCTGAGGACTTTTTTTTCTGTATCAGACTGTTGGGGAAAACCAAGAAAAGATGATGAATGGGCTCTCGGTTGTGTTTGGATGCAGCAGCAGCTTTCCTGTTACTCTGTACGTTACTGAATTCGTACTTCTTGGAAAGGACATTCTTCTTTGCACGTGGGTTAAGTCACCCAATAGTATTGCGTAGGATATTTCTTTTGAATTCTGGAAGTTCCAGTATCTAGAGGCTAGACATAGGTTTGTTTTTTTCCGTACATGGTGAAGTTTCCCAGAGTTGACGTTCTGAGAGCCACCGTCTCATTCAAAGCTGAGAAAACCAGCTCCGAAAGTGTCTAATTTTCGTAGCCTATCCCAGTGGCTTCTCTTGATCCACATGAAAATCAAAGAAATCTTATTCTCATGCCTAGAAGCTTATGCTGAGGCCTCTTGAGCCAGGATCATACTTTATGTTTTCTCTTCCCGAGCAGGTGATTCCTCGTATGTGCTGGAAAATCTAGCCTCCGGTTAAAGATTGTATTTGTGGGAAAGAATTACAGAGATGGCCCTTTTGCTTTTACTTTCTTTGCTGATAGGTCAGCCTGCTTGCTATTCTGTTTCGTCACCCTCTTCGGTGGCCCTTCAGCTCCTGCCCCTACCTCTTGTAACTTGGCCAGCATTAGCATGCCTCCGCCGTCTCTTCCATCACTACCATTTGGATATCCTTAGGCGAATCTTTCCAGGTAAAAGGTGGAATCAGACAGACTGTCTCTCTGAGGCCTTGAAATCCAAGTAGAGCACTGAGAGGAACCGAGCATGCCACCTTACAGACACCACATCTCATTTTTGTCATTTCCTCTGCTTTGCTGGTCATTTCATCTTGGAAGCCGCTCCTGGGCCAGGCCCACAAAGCTTATTTTTCAGTGTTGGTCTCGGTTTCAACTCAAGTTCCCTTTCCTGGCTTCAGTAGAGGGCATCTACCCCATATTTTGCAGATTGTACACTTTGAGCCTCATTGTCTTTATCTGTGAAATGGGAGTAATTACCAGTGAGGATTGCCTGAAACTCAAGAAACAGAGACCTAGAGGTGCCGTGAGGGGACTAATTTGCTTTCCTAAATAGCATCCCTCTTGTTCTGGTTCTTTTTAAATCCCTGCACAGCCCTGAGAAAATACGAAGTGTTGCTAAAGAGCTGTGTAAACCAACAGTAAAAAGCCTTTGGGTTTTAGAAAACCACTGTTAGTTGGGTGACCCGGTTGGTACAGTGAACTCAGGTACATAATCTCACGGAATCTTTCCCGCAGCCCTCAGGGTGCAGGGACTATTATCTCCATTTTGCAGGGAAAAAAGCTGAAGCTTAAAAGTTTAACTAGCTTAAGGCAAAAATAAAAATCCCCAAATGTGAAAACATTTTCAGAAAGATTATACAACTGAGGTGTGAGCATTTTCCATTGAACTCTGGTTCGGGAGTCCGTGGGCACTCCCATCAAAGGTCTCCATAGCCCACAATAGGGCCACACTGTATTCTCGACTATCAGGACAGAGAAGGACTTGGACTGGGCTAAGGCACCAATTCTTGTTTCAAAATTGATTTGTGGACTCCTACTGAGCACCGAAGCACCCTGCCAGCAAGTGAAATGTCAAAATTGGCCTAAACCGTGTTCAAGTCGGGATTTTTACTTAGGTTTTTAATTTCATCTTGGAGGCCCTAGGATGAGCAGATTTTGGCCCAGCCAGATACCTTTGTTGACTTTCTGAGGAATTAGTCTTTCCGGAATCTTGGAAGCTTCCCTTTGCTTAGTGCTTTATAGTCTCTTAGTGGGTAGCTTGCCTTCTCCTGGGAAGAAAATAAAAAATGAGGGATGGGGATGTTCCTGGCTGGTTCAGTTGGTGCAGTGTGCAACTCTTGATCTCAGGGTTGTGAGTTTGAGCCTCACATTGGGTGGAAAGATTACTCACAAATAAAGTCTTTTTTAAAAAATTTAAAAATCAGGGGTGGATCTCATCTATTACTACTATGTGAGGCCTTTTTTTTCTTTTCTGGACACCATTTCAACCTCCAGCCACTTTCCCATTCTGATCGTCTAATTTTTTTTTTTTTAATGTGTGTTTATTTTTGAGACAGAGACAAAGCATGAGCAGGGAGAGTCAGAGAGAGAGGGAGACACAGAATGCGAAGCAGGCTCCAGGGTCGGAGCTGTCAGCACAGAGCCCGACGCGGGGCTCGAACTCACAAACCGGTGAGATCATGACCTGAGCCAAAGTCGGACACTTAACTGACTGAACCACTCAGGCACCCCTGATCTTCTAATTTCTGTTGCCTTTTCACATCTTAACCAAAGATGTGATCTCTGATCTCTGAGTATCAACTCAGAATCCAGGTTTTCTAACTTAACCTTATGTGTTATAACTGCTAATGCTATCCTCAGTGAGATGAGGCTTCCTCTTCCAGGGGTATCTGCAGGAGTTTTCATTTACTACCAGACCCCAGACTCAGTCTATTTGCTTCCCTCTGTCCCCTCATCTGAGTGGGCTAACCTCCACTTCTCCCTTTTTACAACCTCCGCACTACTGACATTTCAGGCCAAATAATTGGGGATTGGTGCTGTCCTGTGCATTGTAGGTGTTTGGTAACATCCCGGTTCCCCACCTACTAGATGGCACTTGTACAAACACATGCACACATGCACACGCATGCAGACACACCCAGTTGCAGCAATCCAAAATGCCTTTGGACACTGCTGATTGTTACCTGGGGGGGAGGGAGGGGCAAAATTGCCCCTTTGAGAACCATTGCTTTAGATAAACATTTGAATTTATTGAGGTAAACATTTGACCAAGCCCTCATTCAGCCAGTCAACATGACTAAATCCTAGGTACTAGACATTCTATTGGCAAGGGACAGAAAACTTTTTAAATGGTTAAAATAGCCACCATTTATGAGTACTTGAGTTAAGCGTTCTTATTAAGTATTTATATAGCCGCATTTAATCCTTAAACTCTGAGAAGGAAGTACCCCTTCTTTTACAGATGACAAGACCATCTCAGATGCATGAGCCTGCCTGAGGCCACACAGTGAGGGGCAGAACTGGCATGCATGCAGGCTGGTGGGATTCTGAGGCCCTCCTTCACCCGTGCTCTTTACTACTTCCTTGCCCTTGAGCAGTTTATATTCGGTTGGGATGCCACAGGTGGTGTTCCTAAGAGGCACCCCCCCTGCTTCTTCATAAAGCCTTCTCTTGCACTTTCCAGGGACTGAGGGCTCTCTCCGCTTCACCCACCACCTCGGACAGGCTGTCCACAAGCCTGGTGGTGGCTGTATCAAGACACCCCAAAAGCTATTTGGTCAAAGACACTATGCTGTTTGTGGAGCAAACAATGAAGGGCTAAGCTGCCTGAAAGTCCATAAACTGGTGCCAAGGTCTTATTCAAAAAGTTAGGACATTTGCACCTTTCTGAGAAGTCTAATTTTTCTGTTTTATCCATTTAACCCTGGTTCCATGAAGGAAGCAGAGGTCTTCAGAAACCTTCTAGGCCGTGGGAGGGGTTGGGGGATGCTATGTTACTCTTGCAGGGCTTTGTGAGACATCCTTAGATAGTTCACTCTTCGTTATCAAAAGATGGAAAAAGCCACCTACCACCTTGGTTCCTTTTGCCGAATCTATATACAGTGTCCTAGGCCACGCTGTGCAGCGCGACAAGATTTGGGGCTAACCTCGGTGGACGTCCTCCTCCTCTAGGGCTTGATATGAACACCGGTTTGATCCAGCAAAGCTCCCCGATGGATTTGTCATGATGTCAGTCGGATCTTAGAGAAATCACGAGCTCATCTACAAAGGGACCAGAACCCAGTGCTGTGGGAGCGTGCCCCAGACCTTTCCAGCCCCTACCCTGAGTTTCAAGAGCAAGCACACTAATTTCATCTGAACATTAGAGTCACCTGGGAGCCTTTCTGGAAGCTCTGAGGCCAGACCTCACCCTGGAGGTCCTGACTCCGTCTATGTGGGGTGGCCACGCAGGCCTTGTGTGCTGAGGAGGTGGAGGGGTTGCACTCTCCCAAAGCCAGACTTGTGGATTACTGCTTTAAGCTGCAAGCCCGACATTTCTTGGAAGACTTGTGTTTAATCTTGATCAGTGAGCAGTTTGCATTTTCCAAAACAACATCCCTATTTGATATCAAAACGCCTCAACTCCCCACATGCACTTCTAACAGTAAAATCGATGCGCCTAGGTGCTTATCACATACCGCATATCCCTGGCGTTAGTGCTGTCTTTCGTGGCGGGTGGAACTGAGATCTTTAAGAACCTTTTGTGCTCTCGCTGTCTACGAAACCACGTCACGAGAAGAAATCCTCCGGCTTCGCAACAGATGATGATTTTCCTCGGGCTTCTGGGAACCCCTTCCTCACTGGAATCCGTGCCTGGATTTCCCCGAGGTCAGGTCCTTCAGGGGCTTCATAGGCTGCAGTTGCTTCTAAACCCAAAAGAGGAACGAACAGCTCTGTACTTGAGTAACATTCTATTTTGATCAGGAAAGATGGTACAAATGGGGGAGGACCCTGACAGCACACGGCAGGGGACACAGAAGCCCAAGCCAGGGAGAGAATTTTCTTCGTCTCAGGTCTCCAGACTCAGGGCCTTCAGGTCTCTCACTTAAATGCCTCACTTCCTTTTTTTGACTTCATTCCAGAAAGAGTTCCTTATATGATTATATTTGACGCCTCTGCCAATCCTATGACGTAGGGCAGTTCCCCCCACTTTGCAGATGGGGGTGAGGGGAGATGAGGCTCTGACAGATTTGTCAGAACTGAAAGCCAGGAGACTCCGAGCCAGAACGAAGACTGGGGAGGCTGAGCCCACGCTGCCCATTTGGTTGGAAGTCTCCCTCAGGGCCAGCCTGGAACCTACCTTTACTCAAAACGTTTCCGCATTTAAAGCTCTGAATTCATACCTTATATTAGCTATGGTCAAACAGAGTCCCCCCGGGTATAAAGTACTTCATTCATAAAAATACCCGTCTATTCCATGGAGTTCATAATAATCAGGCTCTCCTGGACATTGGTGTATCTTAATTCCACATTACTGAGCACCTACCACACAGGCACTGAACCAGCGTTTACACCCAGTATCCTATTATCTGCAAGGCCAGCCTGACCCCCAGTAGCTGGTACAATGCAGTGTGGTGCCTCTTTGAGGATGGACTGGATCCCACATTGCTGCCTCCCCTCCTCCCATGACACCCTGGGGGCCTGTAGAGGACTCCAGTCCCGGCCAGCGCATCAGTACTGAACTAAGGAACAACACTATTCACAATGGGAGGCCGGCGGGCCCTGCAGTCGTCAGCTTCCAGAATGAACCCAGGCGGTGGGCTGGCCGCGTGGAGGAGTCAGCATGCAAGGCACCCCACCAAGCCGTCCCAAACCCTCTGTGAGTCTAGAGTGGGACCTGTGTTTCATTTCACAAAGGGGGAGGAGACTGGAGAGAGGGGAAAAAAATGTATTGATTCTGACACTGACCAGAGAGGAAGATCAGAGAAAAAGGGGACCTTCAGCACAGCAGTCCGGGTACTTGACTAGAGGGTCCAAGAACGATAGTATGGCTCCATAAAGTTTCTGGCCTTGGGTGGAGTAAAGACACCAGGGTAAGGACAGGATGATGACCGGTCCTGCCGGCAGCCCTTTCTGCCAGGGCCATCTGGACCTGGCCAGGCAAGAGGGATGGGGCTCTGGGGGCGGCAGCTGAAAACTTTGGGGCCAGGATGAATCCTCCGGAAGTGCTTCCTCCCCCTCCTCTTCCCCACTCCTTCCCAGGCCTCTCCTTGCTACCAGCCACCCTCCATCCTTCCCTCCCACTAACATTTGTCAGCTGGGCCCAGCATTTGGCCTGGGGTAACAGACGCAGAGAAAGGACTCTGTCCTTGGCTAGCTGGGTCCTCTCCTCCCACTCAGATCTCCCCTGGGGTTTAGGAAACAGAACTTCAGTGCATTCTTCTAATGCTGATTGAATTCCTTCCTTCTGGGCAGCTTTGTGTGCCCTTGGCACAAATGGGAAAAAAGAGCAGGAAGGGTTTAAAATAGCTCACAACTGGCCAATTTGCGCTGCCAGCATGGACTAGCTATTCTAAACAAGAAAATCCAGGTGATGCAATTTGTTGCAACTGTCTTAGGCATGGGCGCCAGTGTGGGTTTGCATTTTTAAGAGCACACGTGTCTGTCAAGTGGAATGGAAATAAACACACCAAGTGCAGATTGTGTTGCACGCCCTGGGACCATTGCAGGGTGTGGCTGCACTTCGGCCTGCAACTGCAGCGTGTTTGGATGTCCAGATAAAATGTGGCTGTCATCCACTCCTGGCCTCAGGCCCCCTCAGGTGACTTGTGACTTGTGGCCGTCAGGTGCTATTGGAATCAGCTATTTCTAGGAACCGGAAACTGAGACTGCCATAAAAGGAAGCCACTTCCTGGAGTTTTTCTTAAAGGCCTGTGAGACAGAATCTAGATATGGCTGCCTCAGCCAGTCTCTCTCTTTTTTTTTAATGTTTGTTTATTTTAGAGAGAGAGAGAGAGAGAGGGAACAAGTGGGGGAGGGGCAGAGAGAGAGGGAGACACAGAATCCAAAGCAGGCTCCAGGCTCTGAGCTGTCAGCACAGAACCCAACTCGGGGTTTGAACTCACAGATTGCGAGATCATGACCTGAGCCAAAGTCTGACACTTAACGAACTGAGCCAGCCACCCAGACGCGTCTCCTGACTGCAAATACACTTTTTACTGTAGACCCATGTCACTCGTGGAGAGTACCTCCCAAGACTTTTGACAGGGACAATGTCATGAATACAGAGCATTTATTGACGAAGGAAGTTTTTAATCACTTTATTAGTTACTACATCTGCTACAACAAGAAGAGAACAGTGAGCCATCCTGGGACGAGGATGCTTGGCCATCTGATGAGGGAGCGGGGAAGGGGTGGGGGCAAGCTGAGGGCAAAGTGTAGGCTAGCAGCATCCCCCCCTCCCCTGTCCCAGGTGGAGTCTGTGTGATACTCCTCAGGCTCTCCTGACTGCCCAAGAACAAAGGAAAGAAAACAAATGGTTAACTGACAGAGATCACAGTCCTGCAGGACATGAGTCTCCATCAGTTTACAAATTACAAGAAAAAGGGAGTCTTATCAATAGCCTAATCTCCAGAAACCTATAGACTCCGTTTTCTGGAGCCCCCACTATCACCATCCCCCCATAGGGGAACGGTGGGGAACAAAGACAAGAAGGAAATGGTGGGTAAAATTAAATTTCCTTAAAACCTGCGGCCCATTGACAAATACTTGAGGCAAATACAGAGTAGAACATTCCCCCAGACACCCCCTACTATCCTAATGTTAATGCCTTACTGGAGGAAAAACAACCTTAGCTTCACAGTAGCAAAGGCTCAGTATCTTAGGCGTCCTCTTTGGGGTATCTGGAGGCCTCCCTTTTGACCCTACCTCCCCAACTCCACAGCCGTTCTTCACAACCCCAGCACAGCGCTTCCTGCCCACAGGTCCTGTCCCTGGGCTTTAATAAAATCACCTTTTTGCACCAAAGACATCTTCAAGAATTCTTGGTCGTCGGCTCTGGACCCCCCACCACCCCAAAACTTCATCACAAATCCACTAGATTCACTCTGTAGCAAGTGAGTTCTGTACATCAGCAAAATGACAAGTATACAGTCAGGGGCCTTCTGGGTGGCTTGGGAAGGACTGAATCTCAATTGCACAAATGCCTGGGACCTATAATAGTCTTGTTGTCAAATCAAGGATCTGGACTTGGGATGGATGAAAACAAATCACTAGACTTGCGGTCACCTTTGTTCCCCTTGAAAGGAAGACATGCGCCTTATCAGGATGCTCTCGAATTGGCTGATCTTTGCAACTGAGTGATGCTTTAAGATCTCAAAGCATTTCACAGCTATTATCTTCCTGTTGGAGGCCAAGAGGGCAGATTTTGAATGGATGACAAAAGCGCCGGGACATGAAGAGCCTTTTTGCTCAGATCACATAATTATTAGTTAGTTGAAGCTGGAATTAGAAACTCCAGTCTTCTCGTTTATATCCTGCTGCCTCTTTGTTACCTGTATCTAATTTTCCCCACACTTTCTCCGGGAAAAGTCAACCAGAAGGGGCCACCTGCCGCAGATAGGTGCCTAAATTCCACCATTATGAGCTTCATCTCATTTGCTGAAGACGTGAGAGTCCATTTAAGTTCTAAGTCAGGTGGGGCGCCTGGGTGGCTCAGTCGGTTGAGCATCCAACTTCAGCTCAGGTCATGACCTCAAAGTTCGTGAGTTTAAGCCCCACTGTCGGGCTCTGTGCTGACAGCTCGGAGCCTGGAGCCTGCTTCGGATTCTGTGTCTCCCTCTCTCTCTCTGACCCTCCCCCCACTTGTGCTCTGTCTCAAAAATAAATGTAAAAAATATTTTTTTTTTAAGTTCTAAGTCAGGGATTGGCACACTTTTCCTGTGAAGGGCCAGATAATAAGTACCTCAGGTTTCGCAGGCCAATATGTTCTCCGTCGCAGCTCCTCAACCCTACCAGTGCAGCGTGCAAGTAGCCGTCGACTACGTAACAAATTAACCAACCACGATTTATGGTCACTGACGTTTGAATTTTATGATTGTCACATGTCACAAAAAGTTATTTTTTTGAAACCAGTTTTATACCACTTAAAGGCATGAAAACGCTTCTTAGCTCATAGGCCAGGCAAAACAGGCAGAGGGGAGACCTTTCTGTAAGGTGCCCTCCATCAGTGGCTGTACTTCTCAGGTGAAGGCTCAGATGAAAGCATGGGGCGGGACAGCAGCCCAGCACCCCAGGCGTGGAGGCTGGGATGGGGACGGGCCATTGCTGTCGCCATGCAGTCCCCGGGGCCACCTGTGCAGCCACCGCCTCTGGGGGCAGTCCCTGGAACCCCTTGGGCCTCACCAGAGCCGTGGCTTTAACGCTGGCTGAGGGGGGCCAGCTGGGCACAACTGCTCTTTCTCCTCGCTCCGTCCATCCGGGGGGATCCTTGCCTCGCCATAATGCGGCTGGAAGGTCAGACTGCTCCCTGTTGCTGTGACCTTTGAAGGGTTTTGTTATTGATTCGTTGTTTTTAAAGTAGAAAAACCCGTTTGAGGAGGAAGCTGCCGGTGTAGACTGGCGCTTCGATGCCACGTGGTAGGTACTGGGTACAAGAGGCTGTTGTCCTTAAAGCTCTTCCTCTGATCTCCTTTGATTCTCCTGAGCGGAGGGAATAAGGAGATGTGATTATCACCATTTTACAGGTGGAAAAACTGAGACTCGGAGCAGTAAAATGACTCTCCCAAGGCAGAGCAGGGGAGCGAGCTTTAACATCCAGGCCTGAGGGCAAAGCTCCAGACTCAGTGCTTTTCAGCACACTGGGATGCCTCTAGGGGGCAAGGTGTGCAGAGAAGGGCTCCTGCAGGGATGGTAGCCCGTCACCAACTCAGAGCTAGGGGGAAGCTGAGACTGCAGAACCCTTCCAGCTTCCGGGCTCCCCTTTGTCTCACTGTGAGCCCTTAAGCCCAGCAGCCCCTCTGTGGTTCTTCTGCCGTTTTGCCTGGAGACAGCAATGGGCTTCCATCCACTGGTACCTCCCGCTGCCTGCTCCCCCCCTTACCAGCCTCCCCCACAGGTACAGTCGCCAGGGAGCCCCAAGGCCCTTCTGCAGGAGTAGCCGTCCCAGAGAGGCGTTCATTGCTGTTTGTTCTTACACACTTATTAGTTTATTGTCTAACTTGCACTTAGAAAGCTAAGATTTCCGTGTGCATGGATGAGTGAATGAGTTAATGTCTCTCACCTTCAGGTGCCCTGGAAGCTGGGATAAGATCCTCCAAGTTTAGGGGCGCCTGCGTGGCTCAGTTGGTTAAGCATCCGACTCTTGATTTCGGCTCAGGTCGTGATCTCACGGGTTCGTGAGTTCGAGCCCCACGTTGGGCTCTATGCTGACAGTGTGGAGCCTGCTTGGGATTCTGTCCCTCTTCCACTCTCTCTGCCTCTCCCCTGCTCTCTCTCTTTCTCTCTCTCTCAAAAATAAGTAAAAATAAACTTGAAAAAAAAAGATCCTCCAAGTTTAGCTTTCAGTGCAGTAACCTACAAAGGTTTTTCAAATTTAGTCAAATTGAATCAGCACATAATAAGGTTGCAAGGGAGCATCCAAAGGGCCTGGCACTTTGTACACATTCACCTCATCCCCTGACCATACACAGTAGGCGCCCTCCTCACCCATGGTTCTGTGCAAGGGAGCGGTGGAGAAGATTTGGACCCCAGGTCTCGAGGGACCCCACACAGTTCCCACGGGACCCCACATAGTTCTCACTGGCTCCTTACGGGCACTCGGTTGTGGGTAAAGGAGGCTCCATAATTAACTCTAAAGACAAAGCTTGGGCCCCGTGAGGAATGCCGAGAAAGGAAGGAGCCCAGGGACCCCCACACTTAGCCTACCCAGGTAAGCGCCAGGCACTGGCCTCACTGGGGGCTGGGCCTCTCCCTGCTTACTGCACGTCTGGGGCTGAAATTCTAATATTCTTCACTGGCAGCCGGCAAAGGCAGGTGCAGAAAACTGATCTGAGAGTAGGCCTTCCCTCAGAAGCACACGGCCCGTGAGTGAATGTGATGGGGGCCCAGTGTAAGGGACACTGACTCTTTACTGCCCAGCCCGAACTTGAAATCCTGCCATCCCCTGCCGTCCCAGCCACATCCCTTGGTGTGTTACTGCTTCTGGTGTTCAAGAGACCCCTATAAAAATGCTTTAAAAAAAAAAAAGAAACCGGATGTGAATACTTATGGGAGGGAGCCCAGGGCAGGGGGAGGTGGAGGAAACCACCACACGGTGCTGGGCCGGGACCTCTGCACCATCTCCGCCCAACTTGCGGATGAGTGTGGGGGACGAGCAGTCTCCCCAGTGCGGCCCACAGCTTCCTCCTCCTTCCCCCCCCCAGCCCTGCCCCCACCCCATCCCCCAGAGGCGATTCAGTTCCTCCACCAATACCACCCTTTCCAGAAGGCAGCAAGAGAATGAAAAATAAGATTTTTTTTTTTGTACCACTGCACATACTTTACCTTACTGAAGATTTGAAGTCAAAAGCTAGCAAAGGGCCCTGCAGGGAAGCCATCGGATCGCTGTGACAACACAGCCTGAGGGTTCCAAGCTCCACATCCTCAGGTGAGGCCAGTAGATGGGCTCTAAGCCCCTAACCCCCCACCCCTGCCCCAGGCAGCCAAAAGCAATCCCCAGCGCTGTTTCTAGCTCCTCCCTTTCTAGGTGAGGTTGCAAAGCCAGGCCTCAGGCTAAGGAATCTGTCCCTGAGGGTGACTTCCAGGCCCTGTGGCCCGCTGGGGCTGGATGTCGCTGGTCTTCACTGTGAGGAAGGTTGAGCGGCAGAGGGGGGCCTCGCTCACCTTCAGCTTGCTTGCCCTCGGGCTGGGCTTGTTCTTTTGGACCCAACAGGCTCCCGATGAGTCAATGTTACCTGGGGACCTGTTAGACACTCAGATGCACCTGTCCCACCCCAGAGGGACTGAATCCCAAACTCTGGAGGTGGACCCAGCGACCAGTGTTTTAACAAGCCTCCTGGGAATTCTGAAGCACTGAAAGTTTGAAAAACTACAGCACCCGCCCTCCTGCGTTTGTCGTGCCCGCCCACCCTCACCTGGGGACAAAATGCTCTTCCCGCCTCCACACAAGTTCTGATGATGTATCTTATTTTATGAGTTATATCTATGTACATATTCCTATTTTATATACAATGTAAAATCTCCAAAAAAAAAAATTTAAAAAGATGAAATCAACAGCCACTTGTTATTTTGCGAGAGTTTGTTTACTTCAAAATAGATAAGGAATCTCTTCGTTCCCATCAGCGGGCACAGGACGGTTGCCCAGAACGGCAACTTCTACCCCCTCAGGACTCCCCTCCCTCAGGACACTTCAGGGGCTGAGTCCATCAGGAGTCCATCAGCATTTGGCGTTAATAACACTGCACAGCTTTCTTTTTCACTGAAGGAAAACATTAATCTAAATATATAGACTAGTATGTTCTCTCCTCCATGCCAGGGATCGTCTTGCACCCCGTCCGGAATGTACGTGCCCCACTTTGCAGCCCCTGCCCCGGACTGAACACAGCACTCCTCCCCTTCCCCTAAAAGTTCCCAGGGAGGCCCCTGAAGGGACGTCATCAGTCAAGAGGACTTGCCAGGAGCCGTGTGGTCCACTGAAGAAAGGCTCAGCCGGGTGGGCCTCAGAGGGCCACCTGTCCCCCTTCCCTCCATGACCAGCTCTCTCTGACTCGGTTCCAGCCAAGAGGTCCGCACCGGGGAGAGTGGGGGCTTGGCCAAGCCTCCAGACACGCCGCTGGACAGCACCAAGCGGTCCCGGGGCCCTGGCACCTGCCTCAGGGCCACCACAGGACCACAGGCCGGCCTGTGGCAGGGGACTTTCCCTGGGGGCAGGGAGGGGCTGCTGCCTCCCAGCTTCTCAGAGGCATTTCTGAAATCTTATTTCCTTTCACCATTCCCAGGCAGGTGTTTCTGTTTTTAAATACATCTCCAGTTGCTATTCTGGTCGTGTGAGGTGCTAGTTTTTCCCAAGGACCGAACTGCTATTTTTTTTCCTCTGGTGGAGGCACAGTCCCCAGCCAGTCCCCAGCCAGTCCCCAGCCAGTGTGGCAGAGGCCCGTCCCTGGGGACGAGCCACAGACAGCTGGGGGGTCTGGGAGCGCTCTCTTGGGCAGTTATAAGGCATTGCACACATAACAGGCACCGGCCCCGCCCAGGAAAAGCAAAATAAAAACAAGCCAGGCCCGTGCACCTTGGGGGGCCTGGCCCCACAAGGCCTTAGAGTAGCGGGGGACAAACCTGGCTCAGAGGGAAGCTGGTAGAGAGCTTCTCACCTGAACCTCAAGTTCAGCCATATTTATTTATTTATTTATTTATTTATTTATTTATTTTATATATTTTTTTAATGTTTATTTATTTTTGAGAGAGAGAATGAGAGTGGGTTAGGGGCAGAGAGAGAGGGAGACACAGAATCGGAAGCAGGCTCCAGGCTCTGAGCTGTCAGCACAGATGCGGGGCTTGAACTCATGAGCCGTGAGATCATGACCTGAGCCGAAGTCGGACGCCCAACCAACTGAGCCACCCGGGCACCCCAAATCCAGCGATTTTTAAATTGGGGTCTGCAAACGCCCTGAGAATCGCCAGACGCATTCCAGAGGTCCCAGACCGCTCTACGAGAATTCTAATTTTCGTTTGAACAAAAAGGTCTTAAAAACTAATGTAAACATGTTCCACATCATATGAAAGATCATCTCATACGTGAGTGTTTCTAGAGATTTCAGAGGCACAGCGTAGTTTTTCAATGAATGGCAAGGAGGACCTCATTCGTGAGCAACACCATAGTGTTCTGTGCACGTGGGATGTTTGCAATTCTTCCACACAAGGTGGTGTCACCAAGCACGATATTCGGTGGTTGGTGCAGAAAAAGAACACGGCAGCTCATAGTCAAGAAAGCTCCCTTGAGATTCAGTGATGTAGGGGCTTTCTGCATTTCATTTGTACGCTGGTTTTGGCTTTAGAGGTGTGCGAGGGCTACTAAGTATACGGAGTTTAAATAACATTGTGTTCGTAGTTATTTACGTAATAGGAGAAAATAATTTGTCCTCCCTGGGGATCATTAGACTTTTGGTTTCCTTTTTAAAATTTTTTTAATTTTTTTTTAATTTTTTTTTAACGTTTATTTATTTTGGAGACAGAGAGAGACAGAGCATGAATGGGGGAGGGTCAGAGAGAGGGGGAGACACAGAATCCAAAACAGGCTCCAGGCTCTGAGCTGTCAGCACAGAGCCCGATGCAGGGCTCGAACTCATGGACTGCGAGATCATGACCTGAGCCGAAGTCAGCCGCTTAACCGACTGAGCCACCCAGGCGCCCCAATTTTTTTTATTTTTTAAAAATATTTATTTTGGGGAGAGGGCAACGAGGGGAGGGACAAAGAGAGGGGGGACAGAGAAACAAGCGGGCTCCGCGCTGACAATCTGACAGCAGTGAGCCCAATGTGGGGCTCAAACTCATGAGCTGCAAGATCTGACCTGAGCTGAAGTCAGACGCTTAACCCACTGAGCTACCCAGGCACCTGTTGGTTTCCTTTTCTTAAAAGAGGTTTATACATGACTCAGATTTTACGATTATCACATTAGTGTTGGAACTAGATTTCCAGAATTATCTAGAGTGAAGGTTTATGCGGGAGTTGTGTTTTAGGGTTTAGGACTAGCATAGAGAGGGAACACATGGGAGGTATCCCATCCCTTGTATGTTTACTAGGCGCTGAGTTTAAGCAGCTGAAATCTTAGTTTCTAGTGCTCTGTGGTCAATAAGTGAAAAGTAAATTTCCTGCGTGTGCCCTTGCCTAGAGGTGAGCACGCGCCCACACACATGCACACCCACTCGAGGTCTGCCCCCAGGAGCCGTGGCAGGGTGAGAGGCCTCATCTCCCTCTCCCCCCTCCTCTCAGGGACGCTGGAGCTTCTCGTGCTCTCCGGCCTCCCTCACCAGGTCGTGGGTCCTCTAAGTTAGGCCTGGGTTGTCCCGACCATGAGGGCAAGAACCCCAGCTCTGACTGGGTCATTCTCAGCCTCCCCGAGAGCCCCGGGTTCACAGGAACAGACCGTAGGCGGTGCAAGAGGTTTAGAAGTGGTGGGTTCATTGCACGTCATGAACAGCCCATGAGGTGGCAAGGTGTCCCTGCTACCTGAGATGTGGGGACCCCACCAAGGAGCAAATCCAATCCACAGTCTTTCTGGTGCTTCCAACAGAGGCGAGAACGCAGGTGCCAGCACTCCTAGGGATGAAACCCCAGAGATCTGGGCTCTCTGCCTTCGGAAAGAAACCTGCTAGAGCCCTGTCATTTGGAAGGAGGGGTTGGTTAAGGAGGATGGGGTAGGGCTGGCAGACAGAGCCAGATACAAACAGAGCACACGGAGGAGCACTTGGAAGTGATTTTTCAAAAAGCCAGATACCGCAGGCCCAGGTGGGGTGGGGGGAATTTCCACCATCACCTCTGTCACCCTGTCACCTGAGAGTATCTGACCCTACCCCGGGTGTATTTGTTTGCCCAGGCCACCGATAAAGCACCACAGGGGGTTGGGGGCGGGGGGGGGGGGGGGAGGCTTACACGACAGGAATTTATTTCCTCGCAGTCCTAGAAGCTGGAAGTCTGAGACCAAGGTGCTGGCAGGTTTGATTCTCCTGAGGCCTCTCTCCTCAGCTTGCAGATGGCAGCCTTCTCGCTGTGTCCTCACATGGCCTCTTCTCCGGGCCTGCTCATCTCTGTGTCTCTCCCTCCTCATGGAAGGCCACCAGTCCTACTGCATTAAGGACCACACACAACCTCATTTAACCCTAATTACTTTTTTAAAAGCCCTGTCCCCACCGACAGTTGCATTCTGAGGAACTGGGGATTAGGACTTCAACACGTGACTTTGGGGGAGATTGAGTTCAGTCCGCAGCATCGTGCAAGGTGTGCAAATCCCAGCCCCACATCGTGCCCTTGCCAGCGAGGGTCCTGCAGAGCCCCCCACAGCCCATCGTAATGCCGGCTTTGTTCAGGTTCGTCAGTCGACTGCACCCCAGCCCCAGGAACGCCTTGTCTCAGCTCTCCTCGGCCCCTGGCAAGGATGCACTGACTCTGACCTTCGGCTCAGGCTCTGGTTTTTGAACTACAGGCTGTTGAAGCAGCACTGAGCACTTGTTATAGCCATCTTTGTGAAAGTGCAACAAAGACACTATTTTCATGTTGACCTGTAGAGGCTGGGTAGGCCCCGGCGGCCCTGGGCCCTGGGCACGGATCCCAAATCTGCTCAGGTCAACGCAGGCCACCTCAGGTGCCCTCTCGGATTCTGTTTACTCAGACAGCTAGCCAGTACGTCCGGCTCCCAGGGCGGGCTGTCACACACACCACCCTCACGACAGCACGTGCTGGGCCTGAGTCGCCCTTCCCAGACACCACGGACACTAAAGAGCCATAGGCTAATCTATTGGCAGCGACACCTGCCTCCAGACCTGCTCAGCGGTCTTCGTCAACTGGATCGTAGTTAATAGTTCTCAGTTTCCACTGCCAGTAATGACAGAATAGGTAAATCAGACCAGCGGTTTCGCTGGGGCCAACTAGAAAGGCTGGATTAAATACGCAAATTTTCGAAGGCATACGACGAGGGCCATCATGAGACTGAAAAACTACTGGACCAAGATCTCACGGAGAGCGGAAACTCGGGTAGGCGAGGCAGGTGCGCAGAGCCGGGGCGCGTTTGCTGATACGCAGAGGAGAGCAGGTGGCAGACTGAGCCTTGCTTCTCAAGCTTCACAGGCAGCTGGGCAGGTAGGCTTGACCACAGTAGCATGTGTATCAGAAACGAATGAATGGTCTTAAGGTTTTTCTAAGGGACTCATGAGTAATCATTCCTTTTAGAAACGTGAGAACTCAAAAAACTATCGTAATCTGCAAATTGGCCACAAGAAACTACACTCTGTAAAAAGCATGACTACCAAACTAAGAGAGGAAATAATGAAATAATTTAAAAAGGATCAGGAGCGCCTGGGTGGCTCAGTCAGTTGAGTGTCCATCTCTCAACTTCAGCTCAGGTCATGATCCCAGGGTGGTGAAATTGCACCCCGCGTTGGGCTCTGAGCTGAGTGTGGAGCCTGCTTGGGATTCTCTCTGTGTCTCCCCGTGCCCCTCCCCGACTCACGTGCATGTGTCTGTGCACACACTCTCTCTCTCAAAAATAAAAACAATTGGGGTGGGGGTGGGGAAATTGGATGATGGACATCAAGGAGGGCACCTGTTGGGATGAGCACTGGGTGTGCTATGTAAGTGATGAATCACGGGAAGCTACTCCCGAAGCCCAGACTGTGCTGTTTGTTAACTAACTTGAGCATAAATAAAGTTAAATAATAAAAAAATTAAAAATACATAAAATAAAAAGAACAAAGAAGGCAAGAAAGAAAAGAGAAGAAAACTTAGACTGGGACAAAGAGAAAATAAAGAATAACATTTGAACCCAAGTGAATTAGTAATTAAATTAAAATGTAAATAGACTAAATGCTCCAATTAAAAGATAGTCTGACTTGATAAAAATAAAACCCAACTATAAGTTGATTATAAGAAGCACACCTAGAATAAAAAGATAGAGAAAGGTTAAAAGTACAGAAAAATATACAGCAATTAAAAACCTAACGAAAGTCAGAGTAGACATTAATATTGGGGAAAAAATAATTTTGGGGGTGTCAGGCCGGCTGGGTCGGTGGAGTGTGCAACTCTTGATCTTGGGGTCATGAGTTCCAGCCCCATGTTGCATGGACAGACTTAAAATTAACTCTTTAAAAGGAACAAAAAAAGACTTAAAGTCAAGAAGCAGTACTAGCGGTAAAGAGATATTTTGTAGCAATAAAAAATTTGATTCATCAGAAAGATCTAGCAAATCAAAATCCATATGTGCATAATAAAAAAAGCCTCAACAATGTAAGCAGCAAAACGTTGATGACTAAAACAAAAAATAGACAAATCTGTAAGTATCGTTAGGAGATGGCAACATATTTCTCCCAGAACCTTTGGGGAAACAAAAAGTCTGAAAGGAACTAAATAGACACACCACATTAATTGACTCCAAATGAACAATACCAAGCCATATTCTAGTAAAATATTGGACTTTAAAAATAAAAAGGAGAGACATCTTTTGGACACCTAGGCAAAAAGACCAAGTAACTCATAAGGAAAAGAAAATTCAATTGTTGAAAACCATTTTGACAGCAAAATTTTATGCCAGAAGAAAATGGGTTAGATATTTAAGATACTCGAGGAAAGAAAACGAAAGCCAAGCACTTTTTTATCCAGCCAAGTTGGTTCTTAAATATAAATATTACAGTAACAACATGTAAAAATGCAGGACATGTGGGTTCTATAGCCCTTGCTTAGGAAACTACTAGAGAATGAAGTTCAGACAACCAAATGACAGCTGTGTATAGGGGTGTGTGTGTGTGTGTGTGTGTGTGTGTGTGTGTAAAACAAAGACTGCCCGGGGCACCTGCGTGGCTCAGTCGTCTGACCTTGGCTCGGGTCATGATCTCACAGTTTGCGATTTCGAGCCCCACATCGGGTTAGCTGCTATCAACACAGAGCCCACTTTGGATTCTCAGTCCCCCTCTCTCTCTGCCCCTCCCCCCCTTCAAAAATAAAGAAATGTTAAAAAAAAATTAAAATGAAGACTGTATGAAGGGTATAAAAGATTATCATATGTATTAATGCTCCTAAAAGAAAATGAGGAAGGGGTAGATTGGAGTATACACACACAAAGCAATCTTTTTTTAAAGGTGAGTATTTTATTTTATTTATTTTTTTAAGTTTATGTATTTTGAGAGAGAGAGAGCGCATGGGAGCATGCAAGCAGGGGGAGGGGCAGAGGGAGAGAATCCGAATCCCAAGCAGGCTCCACGCTGTCAGCACAGAGCCAGATTCGGGATTTGATCTCACAAACCGTGAGATCATGACTTGGGCCAAAATCAAGAGTTGGAAGCTTAACCAACTGAGCCACCCAGCGGCCCCAGGCACAAAGTAATGTTTTCAGCTATTTTCAGTAACCAGATTTTGATAGTAGTGCATTCTTTCCCACTGAAAGGAACCAGTGCCTCAAGGAGAAATGTTTGGGACAAGAATTGTACAAAATGAGCCCAGGATGTCTTGTCAGAAGGGATGGAAAAGGAGCTATCAAAGACACAGGAGCCAACAGCACGATCACTCTAGAAAACAGTGTGGAGCTTCCTCAGAAAGTTAAAAGTAGAACTACCAACGACACAGCAATTGCACTACTAGGTATTTATCCAGAGGATATAAAAATACTGATTCGAGGGGGTACATGTACCCCGATGTTTATAGCGGCATTATTAACGATAGCCAAATTATGGAAAGAGAACAAATGTCCACTGACTGATGAATGGATAAAGGTACAGTGTACTACTGTAAATATATTTTTTCTTCCTTATGATTTGCTTAATAATAATTTAATTTTTTCTCTAGCTTACTTTATTGTAAGAATATAATAATTTTGTTTATGTCCTCGGTAAGGCTTCCAGCCAACAGTAGGCTGTTTGTAGTCAACTTTCAGGGGAGTCAAAAATCATATGTGGATTTTTGACTGCACAGAGTGTTAGCACCCCTAACCCCTGCATTGTTCAAGGGGCAACTGTAATATTTTTTTTCTTTTTTCATCCCCACATAAGCAAGCAAATGAACATTCCCAGATTTGGGGAGCTCTCAATGGACAAGTCCATATTAGGCACCTCTGAGAAGCATTTCTAGAAACACATATCCTACCACAGGGCCCACACTACCTGTTGGAGTTGGGGGGTAACAGGGTCGGAAGGAGGCATTTGGAGATTTAAGGAAAAGGTCTTACACAGGAATAATAGGCACCTTTTTTTTTTTTTTTTTGCCTCCTTGAACTGTTTTTATTTGTTTTATAATGTACTGAGTTGGTTCAAAGGGCTTAGAGTTCAGAGTTAGGGAGATATATATTTATGAATAACAAATCTAAGAGTTCCTGGCAAGTGAGTATGCTCACAGGCACATGCATCTTAAAGACACCACAGGCAGCGGGAGTTAAGGAGGGAGACCTGTTTCTCAGCGCTGGAGCAGAAAGACTTTGGGCTTATAACAGGAAATTTGGGTTTCCAGCTTGGCTCTGTGTGACCTTGGAGAAGTCCATTCCACCTTTCTTCATCCTCATGGAGGAGTCAGCAAAAGAAGCCTCAAAGCTTTGCACCGAAGCTCTTTGTCAACAGGAATGCCTTATAAGCCCCTTGGCTAGGACTGTTTCTGTGCAGGCTAGTGACCTGCAGGGGAGGGACAGAGGCCAAGGAGGCATAGCCAGAGGGATGGGGCGGGCAAAAGAACACACAGAAGAGGTCTGAGAAATCAAATAAGGGCAGGCAGGGCCGTCTGCCTCTCGGAAGGGGACTCCTAACTGCCCTGGGCTCCCGTTGGCCAAATGGGGCCAAGATGATCCTGTGTCAGGTAAGTCACGACCCCTCTCCCACCCCACCTGCCCCCCTCCCTTGGGCTTTCTTCAGCCTTTACTCAGGAGGCTCAATGAATTCTGTATCCCTGTCATGGATCTAAGTACTGCAATGAAAAGTCAAGTTTAATTCATCCTAAACCATCATCCAGCCTGGCAGGATCCACATTTATTGAAATCTGGACCCAGAAGCCTGCTCAAACTTACGCTTGCTGATGAGTTCAGCGATCACGCTGCCCTCGTTGTCCAAGGTGAGTGACTATAAAGTATCTTTACTCATCAGCACCAAGCCCTGGGAGGAGGGAGAAGAGGGGTATGTGGATGACCAGAAAGTATGGAGGACCTGGGCTGGAGAGAAATCCTTAGGACACACAAGGTGGTTGTACTAAAATCCCATCAGCCTGGCATCCGTCTTCCTTTTCCATTTTTTGTTTTAATTGGAAAACCTGATTTTGAATTTGTACTTTGAGTCCTGGACGAGCTGCCAAGCAATAGATCTAGTCACTGTAGGCTGCTGCTTCCTAATCTCTATAATGGGTCTAAAGTACGGCTGCCATGTTATGGGGAGAGAGAAACAAATCACGTAAGAAAAGCACTATGTGAACTCTGAGCATTGTTAGTTCATTTCTTCAGATGGCTTCTGCAGGACCACTGAACAATTGAGCAAACACACTGCTCAATATCTTCACAGAGGTCATCCTTCTATGCTCCGAGGGCCTCTGTACTTAGGGAACATCCGTCTAGATGTCTGTCACCTGATGGGCACAGCCAGCTGGGTGGAGGGCAGGTTAGCCCAGAAAACGACTCTCCTGCACTTCAAAAGGAACATGTGACCTCATCACAAATTCTTCATCAATTATTCTCCTTGGGGTCACCCAAGAACCCCTGCTTGGCAAGGGAGCCTTGTCACCATGACATACTGGACCGTCACACAGCTGCATGGCTCGGGAAATGCGGTCCTTTTCCAGGACCTCAGAGGGGAACCCCACCCCAGAGCCTTCCTTGAGTCAGGTCCTTTTCGATTTGTGTGCACAATGAGCCTGGTTTCCTGCCGCTCCCTGGGAGGCGGGATCACGCAGTGGGTGCTGGGCTGAATCTGGTCGCCATCGCTCGCTGTGTGTCCTTAGGTCACTTAGCAGCAACTGCTGCAAGCCTCCCCTCCGCTTTCTCATCTCCGTATGCGGCAGGGAAGCCATAATCCCCTCCTCTCAGGGTTGCGGGGAGGGTTGAATAATTCACGCAAGTACTGAACGATGCCTCGCACCCTGGAAGTCTTCAAAATGGATTCGCTGATTACTCAGGGGAGAAGTTAAAACCATAATGAAAGTCTTGTTTCTCAGAGAGGCAGAGAAGCCCATGGAGGCCTCAGCTGTGACCTTCAGATACGGACTCAACATGAGTGACGGCTTTTCTGGCCTGAGGACCTTCCAGGCCTGAGAAAGGGCAGCCGGACGGGCCCAGCGGCCCGGGTCCCAAGCTTGAGGGCTAAGTTCATGCACAGGAGCCAGGAAAGGCTGGTCACCAATGCAGATAGTGACTACAACCATCCACCTGCCTGCCCCGGGAGCCACCGGGGGCTGTGGCTTGGAACAGTGGGCCTCAAGGAGACCCGCAAGGACCCCCTCGCTCCCTCTGCTCACTTTACGCACATTTAGACATTATACAATGCGTCGCGCAGCACTTCACGCGGAAGTGTGGGGACCTCCCAACCCCCAGCCACGGCCGCCCTGCCCCAGGCATGATTCAGTGTTTGGGCTTATTTATGAGAGACCATGAGTTCATTTCAAAATGTCAAATGATCCTTGGTGACTAATGGCCCCTGCTGTGCTCAATATCTTCCCAGAGGTCGTCCTTCCATGCTCCGAGGGCCTCTGCGCTTCGGGAACATCCATCTAGGTGTCTGTCACAAGAAGCCACTGTGTCATCAAATCACCAAGAAAAGCCGTGCCGGGGAAGTCAGCAACAAGGCGCATCCCAAGGAATGAGGCAGGGGAAAGCTGGCGGATGGGAGCGTATACACCCACCGGCAAAAACAAACGGCGCATCGGACTAGAGGGTCTCCTTGTTTTACCATTTTTGCCCAGAATTTACCCACTGAACCCTGTTCTGTGGGGCTAGCTCTGATTCTGCGCAGGAGTGAGTCTCTGGCAGGCTCTGTGCCTCTCCCGTTCACTCCCCACTTAAACGGTTTTTTAAAACGTTCATTGTGGGGGCGCCTGGGTGGCTTGGTTGGTTAATCGTCCGACTTTGGCTCAGGTCACGATCTCGCGGTCCGTGAGTTCGAGCCCCGCGTCGGGCTCTGTGCTGACCGCTCAGAGCCTGGAGACTGTTTCCGATTCTGTGTCTCCCTCTCTCTCTGCCCCTCCCCTGTTCATGCTCTGTCTCTCTCTGTCTCAAAAATAAATAAATGTTTTTAAAAAAACAAAAAACGTTCATTGTGGAAATTTTCACACACAACCACCGTCTGTACAAGTGCTGCAATGAACCCCATGTAGCCAGTCACTCCGCTTCAACAGTTATGAACGGTCTTTCTTGTTTCACCCGTCCCCATTCTCCCCCCAGCACACACACACTTTGTGTGTGTGTGCTGGGATATTTCAAGACAAATCCTCCAATTGCTTCTAGAAACAAAAATAGCCCCAGTTCAGTAATCTAGGACTTCCAAACTTCATCTCCAGTTCAAGCTTCCCCCCTCACCCCACCCCTCCCACCACCTGCCTCTCCTCCTCCACCCCCCACCCTACCACCCACCTTGGCTGCTGCAGGCTGGGAGCCTGGGCTGGTATCTGCCTCTGGCTCCTTCAGGGGTAGGTAAGCACACAGGGGATGTCCCCCCGCCCCCGGCTCTCAAAGGTGGTGGGCAGCTGTGACCCCAGAGTGGCTTCTTCAGGTCTCCCATGCAGGTCTCGCCTACTCAGAAGCACCCCCAGGGCGGGCGGCCGAGGGGTGGAAGCAGACGCGTCAGATCGCCTGAGTCAGAGAGCAGTGCGTGTCAGGCAAGCTGAACACGGTGTGGCCCCCCTCCGCTAGGAAGACGTGTTTTCAGTGGAAAGAAAATTTGGGTGCAGGGAAAGGAAGATAATGCACCGCTCTTGTGCACCAGGTGAAAGGCAGAATTTTTACTCCCCCTTGGGGGACCTGGCCTCTCACTTGGGAATGTGGGAATGGTTGTCACTTCCGGCCTTGGAGCTGTGCTGTCCGACCTGATGGCCACCAGCCACATGTGCTGAAGTGCAAACTATGCACTGGGTTTTCAATAATAAAAAATACCTGAGTAATAGTTTTACGATTGAATTCACGTGGGGGCGCCGGGGTGGCTCAGTTGATTGAGCGTCTGACTCTTGATTTTAGCGCAGGGTAGTGGGATCAAGTCCCACATGGGGCTCCGCACGGAGTGTGGGGCCCGCTTACGATTTTCTCTCTCCCTCTCAGGTCGTGATCTTGTAGTTTGTGGGGTCAAGCCCCGCTGACGCGATGGAGCCTGTTTGGGATTCTCTCTCTCTCCTCTCTCTGCTTCTCCCCCCGCCCTGTCCCCCTGCTCATGCTCTCTGTCACAAAATAAATAAATATTTAAAAATAAATAAATAAAATAAAATACGGGCAGCTGGGTGGCTCAGTTAAGTGTCTGACTTCTGCTCAGATCATGATCTCATGGTTCGTGAGTTAGAGCCCCACACTGGGCTCTGTGCTGACAGAGGGGAGCCTGCTTGGAACTTTCTCTGTCTCGGTCCTTTCCCCACTCGCTCTCTCTTTCTCAAAAATAAACATTAAACAAATTAATATTAAAAATTAAAAATTAAATTGATTACAGTTAAACTGATAATATTTTATTTTAATGTTTATTTATTTTGAGAAAGAGAGAACCAGCAGGAGAGGGGCAGAGAGAGAGAGAGGGACAGAAGGTCCAAAGCAGTCCCTGCAGTGACAGCACAGAGCCCGATGTAGGGCTCAAACTCACAAACCATGAGATCATGACCTGAGCTAAAGTCAGATGCCCCCTGATGATACTTTTATATTGCATTAGATCCAATGTATTGTTAAAATTAATTTCATCTATTTCTTTTCATTTCTTCCTAAAATTTTTTTTTTAATGTTTGTTTATTTTTGAGAGAGAGACAGAGTACTAATGAGGGAGGGGTAGAGAGAGAGGGAGACACAGAACCCAAAGGAGGCTCCAGGCTCTGAGCTGTCAGCACAGAGCCCGACGCAGGACTCGAACTCATGGAACTGTGAGCTCATGACCTGAGCCGAAGTCAGATGTTTAACTGACTGAGCCACCCAGGTGCCCCTATTTCTTTTTATTTCTTAATGCGACTACTAGAAAAATTTTTTGTAAATTTTTTTAAGTTTATTTATTTATTTTGAGAGAACAAGTGAGCAGGGGAGGGGCAGAGAGAGAGGGAGAGAGAGGAAATCCCAAGCAGGCTCCATGCTGTCAGCAGGAAGCCTGATGCAGGGCTCAGACCCACAAACTGTGAGATCATGACCTGAGCCCAAGTCGGACACTCAACAGACTGAGCCACCCAGGTGCCCCTCCTAATGTAATATTAAAATGCAATGATTTCAGGGTCTCTAAGGCCACACTGTCCAACAGAAATGTGATGTGAGCCTCAGATGTAACATTTTTCAATTTTACGTTTAAAATTTTCAGGGGCGCCTGGATGACTCAGTCGGTTAAGCCTCAGACTCTTGGTTTTGGCTCAGGTCATGATGTCACAGTTTATGGGTTCGAGCCCCATATCTGGCTCCGTGCTGTTGGCTCAGAGCCTGCTTAGGATTCTCTCTCTCTCCCTCTGCCCCTCCCCACTCTCTCATTCACTCAAAATAAATAACCTTTAAAAATATATATAATATCACGTTACGAAAATTCCACCCCACCACACAAAACATTGGTCCTGGAGCCAAGGAAATTTTGACCTGGATGAACGTCTCGTTGGACCCCTTCGGTTTTACCCACGATGAAACTAAGGCCCAGTGAGAAGTGACCGGTTTGGCCGGGGTCACCCGGTGTCGCTGCAGAGCATGCACGTGATTTCAAACTGCTCCTGTGAAACAAGGACAGGTGCCAAACTCCCCGAATATCCCTCGTGCATTTCTGCCTCAAAACGAAGTATTCCAATGTCTCACAGCTGAATGCCAGCCTGGGGTGAGGGGGGTGAGGGGGGTGAGGGGGGCAGGTCCGCGGGCCCTGTCCCCTGGCGGAAATGGCTGGCTGTGCGCCCTCAGACAGCACGCGGCCCTGAAGAGGTCTGGGTCTGAGGTCAGCAAACTGGCAGACTGAGGCTGAAATCTGGCCCTCAGACCTGTTTTGATTGGCTCGCGGCGTCTTAACAGTTTTTTGAATCATTTGCCAACGTTCCAACATGAGGAAATGTCAGTAAAAAAAAATGGGTTCCAATT
Source organism: Felis catus (assembly GCF_018350175.1). Classification (NCBI taxonomy): domain Eukaryota; kingdom Metazoa; phylum Chordata; class Mammalia; order Carnivora; family Felidae; genus Felis; species Felis catus. Next base: position 70,457,616 of record NC_058379.1, on the reverse strand, counting down.
CTCCTGGAAACTTAGCTCTGGGGACCGGAGCCTTGTTTCCTGCCTGGCGCTCGGCAGCTGCTGCCCCTTGGATGTGGCTTCGCGCCCCCAGCCCCGCAGCCCTCTCTCTGCCTGTCCCCCCGCGGGGTCCTGCAGTGGCTCACAGCCGTAATCAGCTACATGTCCGGCTTTTCTCAGAGCAGAGGTAAGAGGAGAGGGAAATGGTTTCCATCCCTCTTTTGATCAAAAGGCAAAGAAATCAGAGCTACGCCAAGAAGACTGGGTGTCTCTGCGAAAAAACCCTTTTCTCCTCAGCTGCTCCCCCCACGCACCTCCGTCCTCACCAGGGACACTTGGGTTTGCCGTCTGATCTATTTGTTTCTGCTGCACCCCATGACAAAAGGGAAGGTGGCCATTCCAGCCATTTCCCATGAGGAGACTGAGGCCCTGAGAGGTGACCATCCTCCAGATACAAAGAGTTGGCTCTGGAGTGGGGGCCCCAAGGCCCAGGGTGTCTGAGGTCTGGGGCTTTCCAGTTCTAATGCTACAGGGCCAGGTCACCATTTGTTGGCCATTTGTTGGTTCTTGTGCCCCAAGGACAGATAATGTACCACAGGTGGGAGCAAAATTCAATACTCAGCCTCCCCCCGGCTTTCCTCAAGAGCCACATCCAGGCAGAGGAAGGAGAAAAACACAAATTAAGCCGGATTGAGGGCAGTCACCCCTGGTGAGATGTTTGGCTTGGCATTTCTGCCACCTTCTCGACTCTCCTCTGTTCCTGAGGACATCCCACCCTCAGGGCCCCGAGTGCAGTGCTGTCTCCAGGAGGTGGGGCCGGCCACACCCAGACGCCTGCCGCTTTCAGAACAGGCGAAGCAGGGTCCCAGACGAGGCTTGCCCTTGTGGGGTCAGCAGCCTGACTGGAACGGGGAGGCCCCCGGAGCCTGGGCTCCTCTCGGCTCCCCCACAGTGGTTGTGACAAGGGCACGGCAGGTTCGTGCCCCCAGCGGCTGGCAAAGCCCATTCACTTCGAGCCCTCAAAACTGATGAAACAACATGGAGACACATGTTTGCCCCATTGCCTGGACTGGAGAGTGATGCTTGCCGGGTAAAAGGGCAAAGGATGTGAGCCCTTCATCTCGCTAGGAGACGAGTGGGGACACAGCTCTGCAGTGGAGGGAGGTGGCCTGCCCTTCGACCAACCAGGTGAGCTGTACATGCAGAATCCTCATTTCTTTGCCGGGTTCACAGTCACAACATTCACACTTCCATTTGCCCATTTGTTTTTCCCCTCGGTTTGTTTACGGAAAAAGTACCACGCACGAATACGGAAAGATCGCTGGGTGAAAACCAGGAGCAGAAACAATGCGTCTAGAATGCTACTCTTATGGTGGGATGAGGCTGGAAAGAATCTTATTCAGGCTTGCTTGGATTTCCATCAAGAGGATATGAGGGGCGCCTGGGTGGCTCAGTCGTGAGCATCTCACTTATGGCTCAGGTCGCGATCTCACGTTTTGTGAGTCTGAGCCCCACATCAGGCTTCACGCTGATAGTGCTGAGCCTGCTTGGGAGTCTCTCTCTCTGCCCCTCCCTGACTCCCAGTCTCTCTCTCAAAAATAAATTTTAAAAAATTTAAAGGAAATATGGAAGAACACACAAGAAGCTAACAAAAGTGGTTGCTGGGGGACAAGGGAGAAGAATACATCTCAGAGTATACATTTAAAAAATAAAGTAAAATTTAAACTAAATAAAAAGACCAGGGGGGCCTGGGTGGCTCAGTCTGTTAAGCATCTGACTTCAGCTCGGGTCATGATCTCATAGTTCGTGGGTTCGAGCCCCATGTCAGGCTCTGAGCAGACAGCTCGGAAGCTGGAGCCTGCTTCGGATTCTGTGTCTCCCTCTCTCTCTGCCCCTCCCTGGCTTGTGCACACTCTCTCTCTGTGTCTCTCAAAAATAAATAAATAAACAGGTTTTTAAAAATACCACAGATAGGGGCGCCTGGGTGACTCAGTCGGTTGAGCGTCTGACTTCAGCTCAGGTCATGATCTTGCGGTCTGTGAGTTCGAGCCCCGCGTTGGGCTCTGTGCTGGCAGCTCAGAACCTGGAGCCTTCTTCGGATTCTGGGTCTCCCTCTCCCTTTCTGCCCCTCTCCCGTTTGTGCTCTGTCTCTCTCTCTCTCAAATATAAATCAACATTAAAAATTTTTTTTAAATAAAAATACCACAGATAATTCATAAATAGTTTAAAAAACAGAGGAGGAAAATCCACTATTTACCCAACTGCTGTCAAAGCACAGTCATTTGTGCTTATTCTCTTTCTGTTTTCATCCATCTGCTTTTATATGTTATATGTGCGTACGATCATAGGGCACATAAAATTGTCTCCTAATGAGTTCACTGAACATCATAAGCTCTTCCCAGGCTGCCAGGTGGGATTCATTTTGGTTACACACACATAAAATTCCGTCAGTTTTCTTCTTTTAAAGACCCTCGGTCTTTCTTTCTTGATCTCCACAGCTAACCCGGTTGATTAGCTAACGCTCATCACTCAGCAGATTCATGGCCGCAACCGAGTTTGACAGAAGAACAAAACAGAGACCGTGTCCTCCCGGGACACAAGCAGAAAGATAGAGCCGGAACCCACGCCTTTCCCCAAGACAACTGCGACTGTTGGTCCGCCTAACAGAGCTGGAGTTCCCACCAAGGGTTTTTAACACCCCTTAGAGCTAAGAGTTTAACATCTGTTTACTTTCTAGTTAGAAATTGTTACGGACTCCCGGGAAGTGGCAAAAAAGACAGAGAGGTCCCAAGTACCCTCCACTCGTTTTCCCCCAGTGGTTACATCTTACGTGAGTATAGTGGCCGAGGAATCGACGCGGATACAATGCGTGGGTAGAGCTGTACCCATGTGTACACATTCCCAGAGCCACCACCCGGGGCCAAGAGGTAGAACCAGTCCAGCTCCAGAGAGGTTTACCCTCCTACTGCCTCTTCCACTCGCCCATCCCTAATCCCTGGCAACCAGGAACCTCTTTCTCCATCTCTCTACTTTTGTCATTTCAAGAGCGTTGTACAAGTGAAATCATACAACATGTGACAGTTTGAGATTGGCTTTTGGGGGGCTACTCCAAATAAACGGTTATGAATATCCGTGCACAGGTTTGTGTGTGGACGCGAACTTCCGTTTCTCTGGGGTAAATGCGCCATTGCCAGGTCATGTGTCTGCTGAGTTTTTTAAGAGACTGCCAAGCCATTTTCAGAGTGTCGCTACCATTTTCCATCCGGTCAACAATGTAGGGGGGATCCGGTTTCCCCGGCACCCTCTACCAGCGTTTAGTGTTAAGCCTATGATGTCAGTGGGCCAATCAGAGCATCTCCCAGACGTGAGCTGGCGGTGTTGAGAGGCGCGTCCTTACTGGTGGGAGGTGTTTTACGTTTTGTTTTGTTTTGTTTTTTTTGTGCTGTATTTCTGATGTTTTGTCTGGGGACTTGCTGACAAGATTGCCCCTCGAAGAGTTGGCTAATGATTCTCCTGCCTTCCATATGCAGATGGACGACTCTAGAGCCCACCCACCCCCCCCAACCGCCTCCTGCCTCCTACCCGGGGCTCTTACTCTCTCCCTGCCCTTATCACCACAGGGCCCAGGACCAGACACCTCCTCCCCAGAGCTCTCTGAAATTGTTCCAAATCAGCAATCCCAAACCTGCTTAGCCTGCTCGTCCATAGTACAGGCTCTTGCCCTCCCTTGCCTCCTGCCCCCTCTGCCTCCTGACCTGCGGGCCCTGCAGGACGTGGTGAGCCCCCTCTTGGGGACCCTGAGTAACAAACTATCTTTCCAATGGCAATCGTCTCCTGATCGGTTGGCCTCATCACATCTGAATAATAAAACCCACATTTTAAACAGGAGGACAGGGGCGCCTGGGTGGCGCAGTCGGTTAAGCGTCAGACTTCAGCCAGGTCACGATCTCTCGGTCCGTGAGTTCGAGCCCCGCGTCGGGCTCTGGGCTGATGGCTCGGAGCCTGGAGCCTGTTTCCGATTCTGTGTCTCCCTCTCTCTCTGCCCCTCCCCCGTTCATGCTCTGTCTCTCTCTGTCCCAAAAATAAACGTTGAAAAAAAAAATTTTTTTTAAATAAATAAATAAACAGGAGGACAATGTAACCTTGTAGCTGCTGGTGGCCGCCCCTCATTCCCCCCTGGGACCTAGACCCACCGGAAGAAACACAAATGAGAAGCACACTGTGTCCTCACGGAATCCTTTCCGGCCCCAGATGCACCGGTACCTGAAAAGCACCCCAGACTTTCCACTCGCATGGGCTGTCACCTTTTTGTTGCTGTTGGGTTAAACTCTCCTGAGTTGGACTGTCCGCTCCTGGCCCCTGGACGGAGGCACAGACCGGCCATGGTGCCCCCTCCCAGGCGCTGCCCCTGCTGAGACACAGATTCCCGGGAGAGCTGCACAAACAGTCCCGACCTGGCCGCAAGCAGGCAGAGAAAGGTGTTGGCAGGTGTTGGGTCCAGGGTCCAGGTGGGAGCGAGGAGAGCAGCTCTCCCGGCTGCTGTGCTCTCACCTGTAGAAGAAACGATTAGGCTGGACATCCGCTTGGACCTTCCCCGCTCGTATCCACAAATTTGCTAAAGTGTTCACTTCAGAAGAAAAATAATACATTTGACCCTTTAGCAACACGGGCTAGAACTGGGCAGTTCCCCTTACAGGTTTGGGTTTTTTATAAAGTACAGTGCTGTGAATGTATTTTTCTTTTATGGTTTTCTTTTTTTTTTTATGTTTATTTGTTTTTTGAGAGAGAGAGCGCAAGCAGGGGAGGGGCATAGAAAGAGGGAGACACAGAATCCAAAGCAGGCTCCAGGCTCTGAGCTGTCAGCACAGAGCTGACACGGGCCTCAAACTCATGAGCCACAAGATCATGTCCTGAGCCAAAGTCGGACCCTTACCCCACCGAGCCACTCAGACACCCCTTCTCTTAGGATTTGCTTAATACCTTTTTCTTTTCTCTAGTTTCCTTTGATGTAAGAATACAGTATATAACACATACAACATACAAAACACATGCTAATTGACAGTTTGTGTTTTCACTTATGGCTTCCAGTCAACAGCAGCCTATTAGTAGTGCAGTTTTGAGCGAATCAAGGTCATAGTTGGATTTTCATCTGTTCAGGGTTGGGAAGGGAGGTCAGTGCCCCTAACCCCCTCCCCGCCAGCCTCCCACATTGTTCAAGGATCACCTGTAGGAGCTGGCTCTTACAGAGAGCCCTCTCAGCGAGCCAGGCACTGTGCTGAGTTATTCGTATACACGAATTCACTTAATCCTTATACAGCCAGCCGCATGAGGGTCGTGATTATTCCCATTCTGCAGATGAGGAACTGAGGCTCAGAAGAACGAAGGCCAGGCTCGTGAGTGGAAGAGCTAGGATCAGACCTGAGCAGCCAGGCTTGCGAGTTCTTGCTGGTGACCACCTCTGAGCCCTGGGCCTCCTTCTCCCGGGCTCCCTCCAAAGGAAACCCTCCTGCGTCTGACCAAAAGCTGCATTCTGTTTCTTCAGCCTCTTCTCTCCGAGACTTAATCATCTGCGGCGTATCTTCTCCTTGCGATGGGGTTACGTCCTGATAAACCTGAAAATCTTGTAAGGCCGAAAAGGCATTTACCACACCTCACGTGCGGAACACGATAGTTTGGCCAACCCTCGGGTCAATGAGCTCGGAACACGTGTCCGAGTCTGCAGTCGGGTAAAATGGTCTCACACAGAACCTGTTTCATAAGAAAGCGTTGGTTATCTCAGGTAATGAAAGCGAAGAAAAGGATGGGGTGTGGGTACAGACGGTTGTCAGTGTGTCCGTGGTTGACCCTCCGTGACCCCTGGCTGACTGGGAGCTGCGGCCACTGTGGGCCCAGCATCGTGGGGGAGGGTCGGGCTGCCAGGGAGCCTGAGAGGAGCCCCCAACCATTAGAGCAGCTGCACCAGACAGGAAACTTGTGCCTTGGAGCTGGCAAGCAAAGTGAGGGGCTGTAACAATAGCCTGGAAAGCTCCTGCACCCAGGCTGATGGGGGTACATGATTCTCAGGAGCAGCGTGCCCCACAGCGACTTGCCGACCCAGAAGGGCAGTGTGAGGGCTCCGTGAGCGCCCACAGTCATGCCTGGGGCAGCAGAGGCAGGAGTGTGAGTTCTCACTGTAACGCAGCTCTTAAAGAGGGCAGACACCCTCAATCTGCCCTCTGCAGGCCCAGGGGGAGGGTCCTGCTCCCCACCCCCAGCCCCAGGCTCTGGAAAGTGCCTGATGAGCTCCTTCCTCAGAGGCCCTCCCTGGAGTGGAACTAGGCCTCCTAGCCTGGAAGGAAGTGACTGGGGACCAGTCCTTGCCTCAACAGGGAGAAGAGGTTTCTAAATTCTGAAAGGGGCAGATGTGAGACCCAGCCTTGTGCTATGTCCTCTTCCCTCTGGTGATGGAATTTCTCACACTGTTGGCAGTTCTGGGACTGCTGTGGTTTCAGATCCCCCTTTACCAGCCCCTTCAAGTCTGCCTTTGCCCAACACCGCCTCCACCACATGGTGCACACACCACAAACGCCCGCCTGTCGCGGGCCACCAGTCGGGACAGTCACTCCACGAGTGTCCCTTCCAGCTTCGTGTGGTCAAGCTGCCCCTTGCCCACGCCGCCAGGAGGCTTTCCGTCAACAGGGTGAGAAACCCCTTCCAGGGCTGACCTCCGAGGAACTTTGCCAAGGCGGCGGCACTGCGCGCCCTTACCACCAGGGGGCGCTTTAAGTGAAAAATTCCCGGGCAGCTCCTTAGAGCCCGCAGGCTCTCCAGCAATTTTTCTAATGCTCACTTCCCACCGCAGAGTATACAACCCGCACTACCCACCCCCCCAAAAAAAAAACATTTTCCTGGTCTCACCCTTACACTTTGCCACTTATTCACCATGAAGTTGCCTTCTATTTCAGTAGAATAATTTATGGCTCACATGGTGGGGGGAGGGGTGGCGGGATCTTTCCTCCGGAGCCACAGGTCAGTTAACTCTCTTCACATGGGGTGTTTAGGGCACTTTCCTTCAAAACTGTTGGCTTTTCAGGAAACTGAGTCACAGAGAGACTTAAGATCTCTGTGCCTCACTACCTACCCCCCCCCCCCCCCCCCATCTGCACGAAAGTGATCAGATTCCTTTATAAAGTCTTCATGAGGATTAAGTCAGTGATTATAGGTAATGTGCTTACAACAGTGCCTGGCTTACAGTAAGTGCTTACTAAATGTAAGTCTTCCTGGGCGTCGTCGTTGTTATTTTCATGCCTCCTGGGCCTGGCTGTAGAATTTCCTCTTTGGCTTCAGCTCCCCATGTTCAGGGGGGCTCCCGCAGCCTTTCAGCCACAGGGGCTCTTTGGAGAGCCGATGCTGGGTGGGGGGTAACAACTTTCCTTCTGATGTTCTGAAACCCAAGCCACTAGCATGCGGTGGGGAAGCTTCTGACCCAACGCTCCTGAGGAGCTCCCCCTGGGTCCCAGGAAGGGAAGGGGCCCAGGACACCCGCAGGCCTCCAAGTTGGACGGTCCCAGGGAGGGGGGTCTCTGTCCTGAGCAGAGCTTACACCACCACCTTCCAGATCCTTGGCAACTAAGGGCCTGGCTTAGTTCATCTGCAGGACCCAGGGTCTTGTGGACTAAATACGACCGCTGTCACACAGGTAATCTCCCAAGGAGCCCTTTGCAGCATCAAATTCAACATCCTTAACATGCAAAAATTCGGGTATCAAGAGCATCAGAGTCGGTCTGGTTCCCAGGCCTCAGGGGTCAGCAGGTGGGCTTGGCCCGCTTCACTCTGCACAGGCCTCTGGCATCCGACTCAAGGCTGGGACTCAGCGCGTGTCATCTTTGCAGGACCAAGTGTAACTTGGGAAGTGCCCGGGAAGGAGGAGAGGGAGGAGCCTCAAAGGACCGCCGCTCCGGCTGGCTTCGCGGGGCAATGGCGACACCTAGTGGTCGTCTCAGGAAGCGGAAAGCCCAGAGAGGCGCCTCCAGGCCTCTCTACCTATTCCCGGGTGGGCCCTTCCCTCCTTCCATCCACTCCCCGCCACTGCCTGCCCTGGGACTGCGTTCCTCTGTCCCCTGACAGCTTGCCCCAGGCCGCTGGTCCCCGTTCCTCCGCCCCTCCTGGGGACAAGCCGGCTCGGTGCCAGGGTCCCACCGGCCACGCCTCTGACGCCGGTCTCCCCCGCCATCCCCCCAGGATACCTGTCCCCTGACTACCTGTTGGTCTCCCAGTAAACACCGATCTACCCAACCCCTTCGCCTGGCTCCTGTTGACAGATCTGTGGGAATTCAAAGCCGGTGCTGAAAAAGACCCTCCCTCCTCCCCCCCCCCACCCTCCCACCCCCCTCCAGGAGACCCAGGGGTCCTCTGCTTCATGCTGTCTGTCACCTGGCAAAGGTTTTGCCCTGTACCTGAAATCTGGCAGCCGGAGCCCCAAAGTTTGGAGCAACAGTCCCCCTGGGGCCAGATTAGGGGCTCCCAGGACACGTCCCAGATGGCGGGGGCTGCACTGGTGAGGGGAGGAGGTCACCAGTGCAGGAAGGAGGACCTCAAAGCAGCCCTCCTCCAGTGGGTACAGTGACACACTGGACATCAAAAAGGTAAAGGGGCATCCCCCAAACATACTGGCTTTCCCTTCCTGTGCACCAGGCACATTTTTAAGTACAGTTACACTCGTTGTTCTCATTTTTGCCCCATGTCAAACCTCAGACGTTAAGTCTGCCTGTCAGTGTTGTACAGGTAAAGAAACTGAAACTTAAAGAAGGTGTAAGATCTGACAGTCACCAAGACCCTCCGCTAGGACAGACAGGCTCCAGCTCCTGGCAGCTGATTTGTGTAAACTGTGCAAAGATTACCGCAGAGGCGCTTCACCCTGGGTACATTTTGCACATTACTCCCCCTCCTGCCTGAGCACCCCTTTTTGCTGGTCCTCGGTGAGCCAAACAATGGCACCTCCAGGACCCCAGGAAGCAATCAGCAAAGTCCTGCTGCTCTAACTTGTCCTGGGTGGTTTCGCAGCCTCGCTGCCATCCCGTCCCATATGCCCCTCAGCCTTTGTCTTTCCTGATTGAGGCTCCCATTCTCGGTGGGTTCCCTTAGGGACACCGTGGCCCGTGCTGCCAGCCTCTCACCCCGTACAGAGCCTGGCCCAGCAGGCACATGTGACACGTTTGAAGAATGGACAGATGAACATTGTATTAATTTCCTACAGCTGCCATATAAAGCACCATGACCCAGGTGGCTCAAAGCAGCGGAAGCTTACTCTTTCACAGTTCTGTCACAGAAGTCCAAACTCCGCATGCTCCCTCTGGAACCTGTAGGGGAGAACCCTTCCTTGCCTCTGGCGATGCTCTGCGTTCCTGGGCTTGTAGATGCGTCTCTTGGGTCTCTGCCTCCGTCCTCACGTGGCCCTCTCCTCGTGTGTCAGCCTGTCTCTCCTCTTCCAAGGACACTGGTCCAATTGGATCAGGGCCCCACCCAATGACCTCGTCTTAACCAGATCACATCTGCAAGGACCCTATTTCCAAAGAGGGTCACAATCACAGGTCCCGGGAGTTAGGACTTCAGCATATCTTTTGGGGAAGGACACAATTCAGCCCATAACCAGTGTTTGTGGTCTGACTCAGTTAAAACCGAAGTTCCCAGGGCTTGGTTTGTCACAGCCAGCAAAGGGCTGACAGCGTTTATGAGGTGATGCCGACTTCCAAAGATGTACTTGGTTCAGCCGTGACTCCTGTCCATTAGTTCATCAGTGATGCTTTGGTGGTCTCGGGAATGCTTGCGTTTACTTCAGGCTTAAGTTCCTGTGTTTCTCGTTCGCTCTCTTCATGTTAGGTGTCGACATGGAATATTACCTTGGAATATAGCCTCTCCCTCCCAGGCAGTGGCAAAAAAACATTCTAATGTCAAAACAAGTCAAGCTGATCCGGCATCCTCACGGAAGTCGAACTCCTCTGCCTTTTCGTAGGCCAGACCGGCCTCTGCGTTCCTCCCGGCTCCTCGCCCTCGGGGCTCCCTGCACACTGCTCCTGGCCCTTCCAGGAAATGCCCACAGGCTTCAACATCCATGCCTTGCTGTGCCATTCTTGGAATCACCCTTCCTGTGTCCCGCTGAGATTCTCCCCAGTGTTCAAGGCCAAGTTCAAAGTCCATCTCCCTCAGGAAGTTTTCCCTGATCCTCCAGCTTCCTTCACAGAAGGCTGGTGACTCTGGTGGCCCTTCAGTTAGGGCCCTGCTTGCCTGCTGCCTTGGGCTGAAGCAAATTTGTGTCTTTGCCCTGTTTTCTCCACTCCTGCTCAGCAGGAGACAAGTAATGGAGAGAAGTCTAGAGGCCATTTCCTATGAGAAATAGATGAGGTTGCTGGAGACGTTTCCTTGGGAAAGAGAAGACATCGAGAAAGTCATGTGGCCCAGCACCCTTTAACTGCTAAGACTATCAGACTATGAGCTCCTTGTGGAAACTCTACCTGGGCTTCTTTGGAGGTACTTTACACACACACACACACACACACACACACACACACACAAAATGCCTGTGCCCAGCACAGAATAGTGATCAAGAATAACTTCTTATCCGATGTAAGAAGTCTCTCTTTTGCACCCCTTTCAGGTGACATGAAAAGCAGAATTGTAAGGTGGACCCCAACATTTCCTGCACTCCAGGTGTAGCTTCTCTGAATAATCCCTGAGACTGTGAAGACGCTGGTTTTGATTAGGTTATGTTCTATGTCACAGAAACCAGCTAAAATGTGCTAGACTCCCTCCTGAACCACGGAAAATTTGAGCTAACAAATGGGTGTTATTTTCATCTGCTCTGTATGTGACAATTTGTTACACAGCAATGGAAAACTAATACCAGTCGTCAATGCTCTGGGCACCTGCCACGACAGGGTGTTCCCTCAAATCCGCTGTAGGTAGCTCTAATGGTGGGACACGCCTGCTCCTACACCCAGAGAAAGAAAAGCAATGAGGGGAGATGTACCCTGGAGGCATTAAAGAATACTTTAAAGCCAGAAGAACGTTCCTGGTATTGACGCAAGGATACAGATAGATTAATCAGATCAAGGGAATGTAATAATGGGCCCAGAACTGAACACACACACGTGTGGATGTTTTGTGCATGATAAAGGAGGCACACCAAGAAATAAATCAGTGACTAAATGGCTTATTTAATAAATGGTGTGGAATCAGATAGGTATCCCTTTGGAAAAAAATGAAAGATCTCGAAATCTCACATCATATATAAATTACAACTGAATTAAATGACTAAGATAAGTAGATAACCATACAGCCTGTAAAGTACTACAGTATCACAAAACAGTAGAAAAATATTTATGTAAACTTTGAATTGGGAAGGCTTTCCTAAGCAAGCTATAGAGAAGCTGTAATGGAAATTTCTGAGAGATTTGACTCCATCAACTCAAAGTTTCAAGTAAACATTGGGAGCAATAATAACAAAAGTGAAAGCAGCAAGGGTCAGGCTGGGAGAAAGCGTTTAAAGATATACAAGAGGCAAAGGATAAATATCCAGAAACAGAGTAGATAGAAGCTTCTACTGATACATTTTAAAATGACAACTAGATTAGGCACACGCAACTCACCAAAAAGTAAGTGGACCATAAGTATACAAAAGCTTTTTATCTTATTAGTAATCAGGGAAATGCAAAGTAAATCACAACATCACTCTTCTCTTTTTCTTTTATATTTTATTTATTTTGAGAGAGAGAGACAAGCAGGGAAGAGGCAGAGAGAGGGGCAGAGAGAGAATCCCAAGCAAGCTCTGCGCTGCCAGCTCAGAGCCTGATGTGGGGCTCAAACTCACAGACTGTGAGATCGCGACCTGAGCCAAAACCATGAGTTGGACGCTTAACCGACTGAGCCACCCAGGTGCCCCAAGAGATCACTCTTAATCCAGTGTTATTGGCACAATTTCTAAGTTGAGAAAGTCCATTGTGGTCAAGGATGAGGAATACAGACACTCAAATATTTGTTAAGGCTTGCAAATGATAAGGCCTTCTGGGGGACAATTCAGAATTTTAAGTGGGCAGGCACTTCAATCCAAGAATTTTACTTCTTTAAAAAAAATTTTTTTTTTAGTGTTTATTTTTGAGAGAGAGAGACAGAGCATGTGCGGGGAGGGGCACAGAGAGAGGGAGACACAGAATCGGAAGCAGGCTCCAGGCTCCGAGCTGTCAGCACAGAGCCTGATACGGGGCTCAAACTCATGAACCAGGACCTGACCTGACCTGAGCTGAAGCTGGATGCTTAACCGACTGGGCCACTCAGGCGCCCCAACAACAATTTTACTTCTAAATATCTATCCTAGAGAAATATCCATGGTGAAAGATAATTAGGGTAGCAGTTTCATACTATTTAGAAACAAGACAGGTATCTATACTAGAACAGGGTTTATTTACTTTTTAAAATATAATTTATTGTCAAATTGCCTTCCATACAACACCCAGTGCTCATCCCAACAAGTGCCCTCCTCATGACCATCACCCACTTTCCCCTCTCCCCACCCCCCATCAACCCTCAGTTTGTTCTCTGTATTTAAGAGTCTCTTATGGTTTGCCTCCCTCCCTCTCTCTGTTTGTAACTTTTTTCCCTCTTCTCTTCCCCCATTGTCTTCTGTTAAGTTTCTCAGGATCCACCTATGAATGAAAACATATGGTATCTGTCTTTCTCTGACTGACTTATTTCACTTATCATAATAACCTCCAGTTCCATCCACATTGCTGCAAATGGCGGGATTTTATTCTTCTCCATTGCCAAGTAGTATTCTATTGTATATATACACTGCATCTTCCATTATCCATTTATCAGTTGATGGACATGTAGGCTCTTTCCATAATTTGGCTATTGTTGAAAGTGCTGCTATAAACATTGGGGTGCAAGTGCCCCTGTGCATCAGCACTCCTGTATCCCTTGGGTCAATTCCTAGCAGTGCCATTGCTGGGTCATAAGGTAGATCTATTTTTAATTTTTTGAGGAATCTCCACACTGTTTCCAGAGTGGCTGCACCAGTTTGCATTCCCACCAACAGTGCAAGAGGGTTCCCGTTTCTCCACATCCTCGCCAGCATCTATAGTCTCCTGATTTGTTCATTTTAGCCACTCTGACCGGTGTGAGGTGGCATCTCAGTGTGGCTCTGATTTGTATTTCCCTGATGATGAGTGACGTTGGGCATCGTTTCATGTGTCTGTTGGCCATCTGGATGTCTTCTTTGGGAAAGTGTCTGCTCGTGTGTTCTGCCCATTACTTCACTGGATTGTTTTTCGGGTTAGAACAGGGTTTAGACAGACTGCAGTATATGGAATATACTGTAAAATACCACAGTGTTTACATGTAAAATCTTCAGCGGGTCTATATGAATGAATATGAGATCTCCTGCACATGTCATTAGGTGAGAAAAGGAAGTTGCAGAAAAATACGGACATGTCATATTTTATCAGTTGATTCTGAGACACACATCTTAACACATTTCCACACATTGACCTTACAATGAATGGCTTGTTTTAAGTGCTATTGGCCCAGTACCAGCCGAGATGTAGCTATGTTGCCCAAGCATACATAAACCCTGAAAATTTCAGCTAACAAAACCATTTAAGGGGGCACCCATGTGGCTCTTAAGCATCTGACTCTTGATTTGGGTTCAGGTCATGATCTCACGGTTTGTGAGATCAGGCCCCGTGTCGGGCTCTGTGCTGATGGCATGGAGCCTACTTGGGATTCTCTCTCTGTCCCTCCCCTGCTCACTTGCACATGTGCTCTCTCTCTCTCTTCAAATAAAAATAAACACTTATGGACTATTTGATGGAAGAACATGACCCCTACCACCTAACAACTTTCTGTTAACTCCTGGGTAGACCAAGAAAGTGCAGTATCAACAACTGGGGAAGGGATTAGCAATCTGGAAGAAACTCCCTGAGACAGTAGCAAAGTAGTCTTTTAAGAAATGCTGCATCACAAGGTTCTTGATGATGCACGGGAGGATACAGTGTATAAACCAGTCATGGGCAGTTTAGGGTCAGAAGAGATTCAGAAATCAGATTCTGAACATTCAGAAATTTAGCAAACACCTGAACCAACTTATTTATGTTTCCATTTAATGTATGGACATGAGATATAATACAAACAAAATTTTCTTATGTGTAAATAAGTCTAAACTTCCAATAAATATAAAAATTTTAAGTGAAGGGGCTCCTGGGTGGCTCAGTTGATTGAGCGTCTGACTCTTGATTTCAGCTCAGGTCACGATATCACGGTTCGTGAGTTCAAGCCCCTCATGGGGCTCTATGCTCACAGCACAGAGTCTACTTGGGATTCTCTCAATCTCTCTCTCTCTCTCTCCCTCTCTCTCTGCCTCTCCCTTCCCACTCTCTCTCTTTCAAAAATAAACATTTAAAAAAATAAGTGAAAAGCAAGCACTGTGTCAGTTTACCTACAGTATATTCTCTTCTTGGTAGTATGTGTGTATATTATTATTGATGACATCTTATAGCTAATAAAATGTTGTATTATAATTTCGTTGGTGTGAGCAGAAAATAAACTGTGTGTATAAATATACATTGAAAAAACATTGGAAAGATCGAAGGATATAAAACATCTGTGGAGAGTTAGTTAGCTTTAGGGAGAGAAATGAAGTAGGAGGTAAGCAGCAAAGAAGTTTCTAGGGGCACCTGGGTGGCTCAGTGGGTTAAGCATCTGATTTGGGCTCAGGTCATGATCTCATGGTTCGTGAGTTTGAGCCCCGCATCGGGCTCTGCGCTGACAGCTTAAAGTCTGGAGCCTGCTTCAGATTCTGTGTCTCCCTCTCTCTCTCTCTGCCCCTCTCATGCTCTGTCTCTCTCTCTCTCAAAAATAAATAAAACATTTTTTTAAACAAGTTTCTAATACTGTACTCTATGTGCATTAGGATCTTCTATGAGAATGCATTAGCCCTGCAAGATTTAAAATATATTCTTACCTATTCAGAGATTCTAAATATATTATTAAATATTGACATACCATATATTACATCACATGTGTTAAATTATAAAGCCATAGGAATTTAAATAGTATGTTAACAACACAGGAATAGGCAAACCCATGAAACTGAATAGCAAAGCCAGAAATAGTTCCAAGCAGGTGGGAATGTAGAAGTGTGACCCCCGCCCCCACCCCCGTTTATTAGCTGAGGTGCCAAGTACGTGCAACAGGAAGACTTCAGAGAGTGACAAATAAGCCATGAGCAAGAACTCCAGCCCCCTCCTCCTCTTGGCCTCTGGCCTCCTGGTAAGCCCCCAGGGATCCTGGGTTACTAGCATCAGCATGGAGTGTGGCTTCTCTGGTTGGATCCTGTGGTCTGGAAGAGGCAGCCCTGCTTGGGTGAAAAGCTGGTTTTGGAGGGGATGTTCTGAGCTTCGCAATGAAGACTGAGTTTCCCGCTCCAGTCAGTAACACAGGCGTTGAAATGGAAGCCTTGTCCAGCCCTAGGTACTTCGGTTATTTGTTTTTGGAGAGGTGATTCCTGCTCAGTAGACCTAATTCCCTGTGTTACTTCTCTTAGTGACACATTCTTTCAGTTGACACACAAATTCATCTTTACCCACAAAACAATGTAATAAAATCTTTAAAGTGCTAAAAGAAAAAACTGTCGGCGTAGAATTCTTTATCCAGTGGAATTTTCAAAAATGAAGCCAAAACTTTCTCAAACAAAACCTGAGAAAACATACTGCCAGCAGAGCTGTGCTGTAAGAAATAAGGAAATTCTTGAGGCATAAAGAAGATAAGCTAAATGGAAACTCAAATCTACACAAAAGGATGAAAGTCACCAGAAATCATTAAGTATAGATTAAAATACTTGCTCTTTTTTTAAAATGTTTATTTTTGAGAGAGACAGAGAGCGAGCAGGGGAGGGGCAGAGAGAGAGGGAGACACAGAATCCGGAGCAGGCTCCAGGCTCCACCCTGTCAGCACAGAGCCCGACGTGAGGCTCGAACTCACGAACCATGAGATCATGACCTGAGCCGAAGCTGGACGCTTTACCTATTGAGCCACCCAGGCACCCCTGCTTTTTAATTTCTTAAAAGATCATTGACTATTTCATTATAAATATTGTAGAAATGACTTAAATTTTTTTAATTTTACTGTGATAACACTAAGCACTGAGATCTACCCTCTGAACAATGTTTTAAGTGGACAATATAGTATTAAGCATCAGATGAGGGACAGTTAAAAGAGGATGTAGAATGCGGGGAGGGAGACTGAACAGTGGGTTCTAAGAACTGTATGCTTCCCATGGGAACTTTGCAGGGTTCGCCACTCAAGACCCCTCTCGCCTTAGCTCAGGAGAAATGGGAGGCAGCAGCTGCTTGGGTGCACACTCTGTTAGGGGCCCAAAGCCCCAATCCTGGAGCTGGACCCACTCAGTAATGACTTTTTCAAGTTAAACTTTTTATTTTGAAACAATATATAGATCACACGCAGCTGTACGAATTATACAGAGAACCCCCCCATAGAAACTACTGGGGAGGCTATAGAAACTATAGGACAGTAACACAAGGTACAGTCAAGGTACACATTTCCATCACCACAAGGATCCCTCTCTTACATTCACATCCAGTGCCCTCACAGCCCATCCCCTCTTCAGTCCCTGGCAACCACTGTATGTTTTATATATTGCTGAATTCGTTTTGCTAATATTTCGTCAAGGATCTCTTTGCATGCATATTCATGAGGGATATTTTTTGCATTGTCTTTGGCTCTGTAGCAGGAGAATACTAGCTTTATAAAGTGAATTAAGAAGTGTTCACTTCTGGAAGACTGGGTAGTTGGTATTAAATTTCTTTGTTTGGTAGAATTTCCAGTGAAACCACCTGGGACTAGAGATTTCATTTTGGGGATTTTTTTTTTAATTTTTAATTTTATTTATTTTTTTAGTGATCTCTATACCCAACACGGGCTCGGGATCACAGCCCCAAGATCAAGAGTCGTTTGCTGTTTTGACTGAGCCAGCCAAGTGCCCCTCTTTTGGGGAATTTTATAATTATGAATTTAATTTCCTTCATAGCTATAGAGCCATTCAAATAATTTATTTCATATTGGGTGAGTTGTGATAGTGTGCTTTTCAACAAATTGCTGAAAATTAGATATCGAAATCATGGAAGTTGACAAATTTGTGTTTTCCCTTATTATCCTTTTGATGTTTCCAGAGTCTAGAAGTGATATTTCCCCATCCTGGTAACTTGTATCTTCTCTTTTGTCACTCTTGCTAGAGGTATGTTGATTTTACTAATCTTTTCTAAGAACCAGCTCTTTGTTCCATTAATATTCTCTATTGTTTTTCTGTTTCAACTATACTGATTTACTGATTTCTGCTCTTTATTTCCTTCCTTCTGCTTACTTGCTTGCTTTGGGTTTTTCTAGGTGTTTGAAGTTGAAGCCTGGGGTGCTGATTTGAGATTTTTCCTCTTCTATGTTTGCATTTAGTGCCATAAATTTCCCTTTCATTATTGCATTAGCTGTATCTCACAAATATCAATATATTTTCACTTTTCATTCAGCTTAGTTTTTGTTTGTTTTTTTAATTTCCCTTGAAATTACTTATTTAGCCCATAGATTGTTTAGAAGTGTGTTCTTTTTTCTATGTGTTTGGAGATTTTCCTTTCATTATTTATTCCCAGTTTGATTGCACTGTGGTCAGAATACTCTGTTATGATTTCAATTTTTAAAACTTTGTTGAGTTTTGGGTCTATCCAAGGTATAGTCTATCTTGGTATATGTTGTGTTTTCACTTGAAAAGCATGTGCATTTTAGGGGTGCCTGGGTGGCTCAGTCAGTTAAGCATCTGACTCTTGATTTTGGCTCAGATCACGATCTCACAGTCGTGAGACTGAACCCTGTGTTGGGCTCTGTGCTGACAGCATGGAGCCTGCTTGGGATTCTCTCTCTCTCTCTCTCTCTCTCTCTCTCTCTCTCTCTCTCTGCCCTTCCTTCCCCCCCCCAAAATAGACATTAAACAAAATTTTTTTTTTAAAGAAAAGCATATGCAGTTTGGTAGTGTTGTTGGATGGCTTCTACATCTTTGATGACTTTAGTTGTTCTATCAGTTGTTTAAAAAGATGTTGAAGTTCCCAACTACAGTTGCAGATTTATTTCTCCATTCAGTCCTATCACTTTTTGCTTCGCACATTTTGCAGCTTCCTGGTTTGGTATACACACAGTCAGGATTACTGTATCTTCTTGATGGATTGGCCTTTTTATCTTTATATGATGTCCCTTTGTTTTTTGTTTTTTGCTTTGGAATCTTTTATCTGATATTAACATAGCCACTCCTGCTTTTCTTTAATTTTTACTTGATATATATGTTCCATACTTTTTCTTTCAGCTTGTCTACATCATTATATTTGAAACGTTTCCTGTAGGCAGTATATAGTCGGATCATTTTCTTAACCTGCCAATAGCTTGCCAATGACTTTTAATTGGTATATTTAGACCATTTACATTTAATTATTGACACATTAAAGCTTAAGTCTGCCATTTTATTTTCTCATTCTATTTTTTGCTGCTGTTTTTTATACCTGCCTCATTTTAAGTTACTTGAACTTTTTTTAGAATTCCATTTTATCTGTAGTATTTGTCTCTCTTTATAAAGCTTTTTCAGTAGTTTCAAATATTTCCTCTATACATATTTAGAATTATGTTAGGCAGTGATATGATTTTTGCTTTGATTTCAGCAATGTTTGATTTCAGCGATCAAACATAAATTTAGAAAAATTAAGATGAAAAGGAAAGTCTACTGTATTTGTCCATATTTATGCTTACCATGTTTTTCCCTTCTTCCTTTTTTTTTTTTTTAATCATTTCCTTTCTGTTTAGAGAACTTCCTTTAGCCACTCTTTTAAGGTACATCTGCCGGAGACAAGTTCTCTGACCTTCTGAACCCATTCTGTCCATCCATCTGGAGGGCTCCAACATCCAGCTCGTCCAACATGAGCTCCAAGTGGTGGCTCAACAGACCAACATCAAAATACAGAAGTGGGTGCCACCCCCAAAGTATGGCCAGAGCTAAAAGAAAAAAAATTCTTTTAGAACAGAAAGGGGTGAGGGGAAAGGGCACTGCAATTTATCACAGGGTAAGAAGGGTCTGAGGGGATTTGGGGTTTGTGAGAGTTTTGATGAGGCAGGATAAGCATAAAGAGTCAAGGGTCAAGAGCAGAGAGCAGAGAGCAGAGATGAATACATACAACTGCCCTTCATACGTCAGTGCTTTACAAAGAAAGGTTTATATTTCCCCCAAAGAATGCCAAACGAGTACCCCCTTCAAGTTCTAGTCTAAAATAAAATCCTGTAAACTTTAGATCAGGTGAGAACAAGTCTCTCAGCCTAATAAACGTCCCTGGAATTCACGTCAGCAGGATCAGAAAGAAGATATTGATTTGCTCATGAAATTTATAATCCATTGCCATAGAGCCACCTTATCTGACCCCCTCCCCGCCACCTTGACCCCCATTTCACAGAAGAGGCAGCTGGGGGGGAAGGGGGAAATGGCTTTCCTTAATCCTTAGATGGGCGATGACAGGGTCTCTAGTTTTCAGTGTCCCCCTCTCCCTTAAGCGTCTTGGTTCTCATAATCCTCTAGCATCCACCTCTTCTACTGCCATCTCTCCACCCTCGCCTTTTAGAAATGAGAAGAGAATGGGGACTGTTCTTCCGTGGGCATATCTGAAATGCTGTATTTTCCATTTCAACGGTCACAAAGCAGCGAAGGCAAACTGTTGTCCTCAAGTTTGAGAATTCTCTAAGTGATCAGGAACTCTTTTCAGATTCAAGACATCCACAAGCTTAAGAAAAAGAATGAGCACATAATGATTTAATTGGCTTTCTCTTTTAATCAAAAACATACTTTGTTACAGAGTTCTCAGGAAAGGTTCAACTATTTCTTAGCCACAGACTTCAACCAGGCAAAAGTATACAGAAAGCCACAAAGGAACTACCGGAGCTTTAGCTGACCAGTTTTCCCAAAAGCAGAAGCTAAGTGTGGCTCTTCTCTGGGTTTTGGCATAGCTGCATTCCTCTGATTTTAGGGGAGGAGACAGAGTTGGGAAATACCATGACCAAATAAGTCCCCACCCCCCAGTCACTTCCTCCAATGGTTCAGCAGCCCACCAGGTTTTCATCATCTACAAGCATTCACACTTTTCCCTTAAATCACATGTCCAAGGCATTGGCCAGAACCCAGTATGTGGAGGAAGTCTGTCAACTCCATGTTTAGCCTTTCAACCAATCCAAGCCCATGAGTCCTTCTATCAATGACAAGCAGCCATAGCAACAGCAGTTGGTTTCATCCCTTCCTCTCCAGCTATCACAGAGCTGGCCTCTACCAGGACTCCCCAACCCCCCACCCTTAACCCACCCCCAAGGAAGGTCCTCAAGGTCCTTGAAAAAGACAAGTTCATTAATGATACTCATCTAAGAACAGGCCAGAAAAGTACTCTGAAAGGAATGCTCCACCCAAAAGTATTCTAATCAAAATGGACCCAAAAAGAGCCAAGAATAAAGTGAATGATCATCCACTGGTATGGTTTTCTTCTATCATATGAACCATTTTAATTGATGTGGTTCAGAGGAATTCCCCTGTTTTCAACTTATAAAAGAGATAAGAAACCAAAGACCAGAAGTAATGACCTCTAATATCATTAGGCATTTACAGTAAGTTTTCAATTTCATTTTAGTTGAAAAAAAATCACCAGCACACAGCATTAAGAGGATGCTGTCACACACACACCAGCCCAAAAGGTAGAATGCCATGACTCAAAAAAAAAAAAAAAAAGCCTTAAGAAACCTTTAATCTAGATGATGGGAAAAGAGAATGAAGGCTTTTCCTCTCCTCTCAGTTTTTTTTTTTTTTTCTTTTTCTAAGTATTTATTGCAAGGTGGTGCTAGGCCTTTGGTTAAATTTAAGTCTCAAGGACATACTATGTAACTTCTTGTCCATTGGAGAATAGTAATAAAATATCAAGCCTAATCTCATTTGAATAACATGGAAGTAAGTAAAAAGCCCCTTCAAACAGCAGAGCAAAACTAAGGAAGAAATCAAAAACTGCTGCGAGGTAGGCAAGGTCACTTAAATTTCGGAGCTAGAACACATCTAGTCCAACTCCCTCATTTTACAGATGAGGCAACTGAGGCCCAGAGAAGGGAAATGACCTGCTCAAGGTCATACATCAAATCAGTGGCAGAGTGCAAACCAGAGTGTACCTGGTGCCAGCCCAGAGCCACCAGTTTTAGGCTGAATAAGAACATGGGCTCTGAGACTTACTGTGAAAGCATCTTAAATACACTGAAAACTATCCACATCAATAGACAGAAATGATTGTCTTCACCTCAGTCCTTCCTATGAAAGAAAGACAGAGGGAGGGAGGGGGGGGGAGGAAGGGAGGGAGGAAGGGAGGGAGGGAGGGAGGGAGGAAGGAAGGAAGGGAGGAAGGGAGGGAGGGAGGGAGGGAGGAAAGGAGGGAGGGAAGGAGGGTGGGAGGGAAAGGGGGCAGGGAGGAAAATGCTTCATTCATTCATTCAAGTCTGATGTTAAAATCCCTGAAAACATTAGCAATTACTTTAGCTACTCCTTGGGGCAGGATATCAGACCCTCAATTCTCATAAAGGCACCTATAGGTCAAAAATATCTGTAGAGGAGGAAAGCCCCAAGATAGGACTCAAAAGGGGACACCAAAACAAAACAAAAACAACCCTCTCATTTCCTAAGGTTTGTTTTTTGTTGTTCATTTAGGATTTTTTTTTTTTTTTTGCTGGTATCCTCTAGGCAAGGCATGCCTCTGACTACTGATGGTAATTTAGTAACCCCTGTAACCCCAGTTTTTGTACGAGCAGCACTGAGATGGAAGCAACAAAATCTTTCAAAGGCAGAAAATATGAATCTGACCCACTTCTCCCTATTTCAACTACCTGAACTCAGCAAAGAATCAGGAATCATTCTAAGCAGTCAAACAGATGTCAGACACCAAAGCACTGAAGGCCTTTTCAATACTTTACAGGAAAGTTTCTTGGGACCTGTCCCAATTTGTCCTTGTGTTTTAAAGGTAGTTCTAAGTCTGGTTATCTGGGTTTCTTGCCCAAGCAGTTGGAAAAACGAATCAGAAAGCGAAGAAGAAACTACAAGGGGAGCTACACACGAAGTGACCTCTCAGAAAGGGAGAATACTGAAAGGTACTGTGTAGAAAAGAAAAAAGGTAAACATTCAAAACCATAGCAGTCTGCAAAACCTTAGCAGCCCCTGACATCCAAAGACAGGTTGGCACACACAAAAAAACACTGTATCTAGTATGTTCTCTGATATACACATTAATAACTCCATCCTCAAAATGGCTAAAATAAAAAGGCTTACTGCTTAAATAAGGCAAGTCTGGGTAATGCAGAAAATTCCATTCCACAGTGACAGCAGATAAACAAGATCAACAGCTGGAAGCACTGGTACAAGTGCTTAGGGACAAGGCCAAGCCGAGGATGCTTCTGTGAATGCGGCCACTAACCATATACATCCTTCCTGATACACCCTGGGAGAAGTTACCTAGTTGTCAGAAAAGAATGGAAAGGCTTGCACAAAAGATTCTCAGAGCCTCTTTTCTGTAATCTTTGCAAAGCAGAATTTAGGCAACTATTCACAGAGAGCTACCTGTGACAAGATGAGGTCTGCCTTTAGAAAGAAAAAAAAAAGCATTTCCTTCCCTCTAACCCCCTCTCACAGAGTTACTATAAAGATCAAGCGAAATAGTGTAGTAAGGAGTTTTGAAAACTGGAAGAAAAAAACAGCATTTCTTCATGCTATTATCTGCTAGTCTTAGCCAAGCCCCCTCTACAAAAAAGTTAAGTGAGTTTGCAGATAATTGCTTTCATATACTCATTTACCTCAGTAACCTAAAATTCATCATCTTCCCAATCTGCTAGCATTAAATAAAATGCCAGTAAAATGACTTAATGATGAGGAGAACTATAGAAACTATCACCAAAAAGGATTCTGCCCTAGTCAGAATAAAACTGCTTCTTCCAAAAGGCTCTAAAAAAGATCTGAACTAATCTAATTTTGCATAATAGCTAGTGAGTAACTATTAACCAGTTACCACCAAACCACGAGTAGAAATATTTCACCTTATATTCCTTAACCTCCATATATGCATGAGGAGCACCATGGGACAATGTAAAATTTCCCTTTTCCAGATGGGCATAGTCAAAAAGATACCTGCAATAAACTTGTAAAAGTAAGATGTTTACCATCTGGAAGACAGGATATTTTATTTTACCTTCAAAATTTCTATTACAAATACCCCCCTTTATACCACACCCTTCCCCCACAAAAATGGATTTTTAACTTTGAAATACAACACAGCTAACATGTATTCAGTTTCCTTGGATAATTCGAGGATGGTAATCCTTAAACTAGACCACCCAACCTGTGAACCTACAATGACTACAGGAAGGATGAGACAAGAGACCTATTTGGTGGGTAGGTCAATACAAATGAGCAGTGTTTCTAGAAAAACAAGGTTATATGGCAGTGATTTATTATCATTATCTTTGTATACCAGGGGTAGCACACTATAAAAAATGAGATAGGGCATATCCCTCAAAAGAATCTACTCCCTGGAAAATAAAGGCAACACCATTTTAGGATTCCCTTTGATAACGCACTGAAAGGCACTGGGCCAAAGTGGAATGGCCTCATACTGGATTAGAAGGGTACTTGGTTCAACTCTCAATTCAGCTTGCACTGAAGCTCAACATTTTGAGATATGAAATAGCTGGAGAAAATCTACCCGGAACCATATCCTCAAAATAATCAGATTCTGAGAACTGCAGAAACTATTCTACCCTAAAGTAGCCATAAAATTTTAAACCTAGTGATTCTTGAGTCTTACTCATCAAAGATGACTATCTCTAAGAAATGGAAATACTGTTTAACAACTAAGCTCTCAAAAATAACTGATCATGAACATACTAGATGTTTTCTCAGAAGCATAAGACTGAATCTAGGTACAAACATAAAGCAATTAACAACTAGAAATAATGCTACATACTGGTAGTTAACATTATGGCTCTTAGTAGAAAGAAACCAAGACAGGTGGCTTGGCCTCAAAGAAAGACTTTTTAGCAAATATTTCCACACACTTTCCCCAGACGATTAAACATGAAAACCTTCCTTAAAGGAGAAAAGGAGGCAACGGATTGTATCACAGCATGCTAATCAAATGATCCTAATCAAATAATCTGGATTTAAAAAATCTCTCATCACTCCTATTCTTCATTCACAGTAAAATGGACCTAAAGTCAGCAATTTCTAGAGAATGAAGATGATCTTTTTTAAAAAAAATCTGCCAATAAAACTTAAATCACCAAACTTTTACAGATTAAAATTTGGTCTTTAACAAAAGTATCCGTAAGTACTCAAGAGTTCAAATGAGCTTGGCAGAGAAAATATTTTAAAACAAAACAAAACAAAACAAAACATGTAGCTTGGATCCAGATCTATGTTTAAATCACAATAAGCAAACTCAGTGGTTCTCCTAGGATGGTCTTCTGAAGATGACCTTCTGAGCAAGGAAGTAGAAGACTTATTCGTTTAAGTCATTTAAGGATGACTATTCTAAGTGTTTCTCAAATCTCATACTTGTAACACACCTTCAAGAATCTTATTACACCTAAGAAGGCCCTCCAAGCAAAACATAAAAGCATCTGAAAGATAATCCTTGGTTTTATTTCACACTATTTTATCCTGTAGACAACCTATTTACCTTGTAGACAATCAGGCCTATTTTGCTACAGTAAAATAAAAGCTAAAACAAAATAAAACAAAACAAAACAAAAAAACCCCAACCAACTCTACACTCGATACATAATGTCTGTGGGGAAGTCCTGGCAGAGTGTGAGGGAAACCAAAGCTGTCCAATAGCACTGGCTGTTGCCTGTCATTTAGTAGAAGGTATCTTGCCTCTGAGGTTCAACTCAAAAGTGCAAAAGAAAACAAAACTTAAAAACCAAACCTAGAATTCAACTTTGTATGTTGAGATTCGGTTTTATTTAGGCTACTAGCTAAGTAAAAAGCATACATATTGTGTCTGTGGTACAGTCAATACATTTGCAACTTTTCTACTTAAATTCTCTATACAAAGTCACTGCCAATTAATATGATCATTGATGGCAAAGGGCTTAGAATAACCAAAAGGTATAAAAAAGTTTGCAGTCTTGCCCCAAGATACAAAAACTGAATTTTAAACAATGTCAAAACATACATGATTTAAACAGTATACGAAAAAAAAAAAAGTCACACATCAAATCAAGTACAAAAATATCCAAACTAGCTATTATGAACTGTAATGTTTCCATTATTCTGCACAGTATTTAACATAGAATTTAGCAGTTTCCAAAATACTCACTTAGTTTAAGCATTGCCACTTTTGCAGAATGGTGAGATATTAGGTGAAGTGACACTGCCTTTAGTGTTTTTAAAAATACAAAACCTTTCCTTATGAATTAATGAAGGAAAGAAATTCCTCTTCTAGGCTCCGTAGTGACCACCTTGTGCCTAGAAATATAAAAGAATATATCTACTGTATAACAGGGCAAAAGAATATTTCTTGACAAATAGTTACCCTGAACAGGGATAACAAGTGTAAATTTTAAATGGTGTATTTTTGTGGGTGATTTTAAGGAATTCCCAGTATACACACACATTAGTGTTTTGCCTTGGCAAAAATAAAACTGAAGTTGCAAGACCATCTGAATTGAAATCGTCTTCACTCGTTTTAACTTGCAAAAAAATATTTTGGATAAAAGGTTATATAATACATTACTATCTTATTTTTTAAACACAGAGTGAAGTTGCTCTTGGTAAAATTAACTCACCCACATGGCACAATATTTTGGAGTAAAGTATGTTCAATAATAACAACTTGCACACAAAATAACATAGGTGAATTAACTTTGAGAACTTCTCTCCTTTAAAATCAGCAATATTGAATTTATTCTGTAGAATAACACATGTATCGATGTTCTGCATATAAAAGGCTCTAAGACATTTTAAAGGGCTAAATTTTCCAGCACTGGAATGATTCCTTCATACATAACTGGTAAAGATTTAATAAGAATGTGTTTTTCCTGATCTTCAAGCTCTGAGCCATGCCTGAAAAGTTCTAAGTAGGAAAAAAAATTGTTTTAATCCAGTTTCTGTCTGCTAGGAGCAAGGCAGCAAACACACTTTTCAACCCTTTATGAAAAAAGCAGAACAAAAGTGAAATATATCTTCAGATTATAAACAGGATTGTATTTTATAGTCCACCATCCTGACAATGTTAAGGGCCCCAACACTGAAAGACCTCAGTCTAAAGGCTGTGGGTCAGCAATAGGCATGGTATGAAGCACTTCATCTAAGAGCTGGAGGGCCCGGTGTAAGTGAATCTCGATCCAGCAAGGCGTTTCTTTGATGCTCTGTCTTGGGTAATCCGGTCCCCAGCCCTTCACAAAACTCATCCTGAGTATGCACAAACGGCGAAGGTCATCGACACCAATGCCGGCAGCAGCTGACAAACCTAACAGAAAAGATTTGGAAGACGTCAGAGGGACAGGCTGATCTCTTCCATCCTCCCTACACCTTATCAATAAAGTGACCAGCTTTCTTTACTTCATTCTCCCCAGCATATAACTTCTCTGTCAAAGTGCCAAGAAGTTAAGTGTAGATCTACGCTTTATCAACAGGGACCGAAAACTTTTGGTTAAGACAATTCACATTCCACAGGAGTCTTCTAGCTACCAGCAACTATAAAGTAAATTACCACAATCCACCAACACCCCACCTATTTTTCTCTTTAGAAGGAGAGGTGAAGGTGAAAAAATAACTTGTTTTTAAGAGGTAGCACATGTCCACAGGTTGGTTCTAAGAACCTTACTGTCTGTCTAAACAGCCTGGTTCAATGAAAGACATGACTAATAACGAGACAGTTAATAGTCCTGGTTCCACTAAGACTTCTTGGATGACCCAGATGATGTCTGTCTCTCAATTTCACAGTGTAACAGAGGTACCGTGCAATTACTCAATGGGGGCAGTAGATAAGAATGAGAAATTTAATAATAATTCTGGCCTCTTTAGTAAAAGCATGTTTATAACATCAACACTAGCAAATTAATGGTTTAGGTGCTCAAATTTTTTAAAAAGTCAAATTCTCTAAGGGCATATGCCTCATCTACCTCTACACTGTAAACTCCTGAACATAAGTCACAAAGGAGATTCTGCATCTAATTTTCCAGTCAGAACATACAGTCATATAGTCAGTCTCCATTCATCAATATCACAGTGAAACTAGGGGGAGGAGTCTGCATGTGCTGTACAGAAACCTGCAGGGCCGCTGCAGTTTCTTAGCCAGTGTGATTTGCTTACCACACTGAAGAGGTTAAGAACAGGGGTTGAATGAATCACTAGTTATGCCTTCAGACGTGGAAGATGGGTGCCACGTGTTTCCATCATAAAAGTCTATAGTCAGGAGTTTAACTCTGCAGTAAAAAATTCCCCATCAGTGTGAAACCTGGCACACAGTTCAATTTTACCCTAAAATTAAAAAAAAGTCTACAAGTTATCAAAATACCACCCTCACGTAAGTTTTCTCTCCATGCTTAGCGTACTTAAAAAAAAATTTGGAGAGGTACCTAATTCTGAACTTGAAATATGCTCTCCTTCTAGAATAAAGCCAAGCACATTGGTGATTACAACCCACCCTTGCTGGTGAGGCAGGAATTAAAAGCATCAACAAAAAAACAGGAGATTGATCAATATAATCTAACAATGACCCCCTTTCTCCTTTATCCCATACTCCCTTTTTGATACAAAAAGAATGAAGACAGTGTCCTAGACAAAGGACAACTATTACAGAAAAACAGTTTTTTGCTAATTCAAAAATGTTATCATCCCAGTAAAAGAACACTTTAGTTTCCATTATTGCCTGAAGTAACTAATCAGCTGAGTGAATCAAGATAAAGTGCCAACTACTACACTTGACAACAAAGTATCAAAAGCATACTTACTGATAGCTGGAGCTATTCCACCTACTGATCCAGGGCCAGGGATGTTTCCTGCCACGGCGGCGGCCTGCGCAGCGGCTGCAGCTTGAGCAGTGGCCGCCTGCTGCTGCATCTGCCGATGACACTGACGCAAATCAAAGACCTTTAAACAAGAAGTGCAAGTTCAATGCTATGAGTCCATCGGAAGAGATTCTACCACACATCAAAAGCCAATGCAAAATCTATTTAAAGCTCATAGCTTCATTTAGCTCTCAGAATAATTAATTTAAAAACCTAAGTTTTTATGTCGATTACAGCTGGTGGTTAGAGAAGGGGACTGGAACTCAGCCTAAAGGCACACTTCACTATCAGCAGGGCTTGGGCTGCCACGGGCCTCTCCAGCCTTTATCTAGCTCAGCAAGGGTCAGTCACACTGTCCTTGTGAACAACCACCACTTGCATAAAATAAACCACCCTTTCGTAACCAAACTGCTGAGAGTTCTCTTTAGGCTGAATTGATTGATGGCCTTGGTCACAGGGCCAACTTCTTTACCATTCTAGCTACTTGGAGGTGTGTAATAAATGGCACTGTCGCAATTTAAGAAAGAATCTATATTTTTTAGAGATGTATGCTTTAGTACACAGGAGCAAATTCACATAACATTCAGGACTTATTTCAAAATACTTAAGAAATAAAGGAAAAAACGACAGATCAAGCAAATGTAAAATGTTAACAACGACTGATCTCAGTGATGGGTACACAGGATTTCATTAAACTATTTTTTCTCTACTTTTTTGTATGTTTGATAATGCTCATCATTTAAAAAAAAGTTTAGCTTTGAATTCTGCCACTAATTAATTACATGGGCTAAATTAAATTTCTTAACCTCTCTAGAGTCTCAACTTACTTATCGATAAAATGGGAATGCTAAGTGTACATGCTTTTTCATAGAGTTTGTAAACTTGGCATAATATACACTAAGCTGTCAATAAATGTTACCTAATATTTTGGTTCTGGCCTCCCCTGCACCATTTACCTTTCAGGATGAGTTAAGGAGTTCCTAAGTAATCTCCGGGTGGTTTATCAGCCACACCAAGGGTTGGTTATGGGGACTGCCACTTTTACCCTTATCCTTATGAAAGTACTGACATGCTCTTTAAGTAAGCAACAGATTATGAATGATAAGCCATATCATCTTTCTAGAAAAAAGCCAACTTCCTAAAATAATGTATTTGCTTATATTTGCTTTTAAAAAGAGCACTGAACGATCAGCAAACAGAGTGGTCATCTACAGAAGCTGTGGGAAAGGAAGACAAGGACAGAGTAGAAACAGGCTGTTCAATGCAAACTTTAATTTCAGAACCATGTGATTATATTCCTTATTCAGAGTAAATTAAGTTTTTAAAAAGTCCTCTTAGTATGCACAAAACCCAAATATGAGCAAGCATAATTATCCTTGCCAAGAAAAGAAAAGATCAAATAATGCATAACATATGACTTTCTCAGATAAACAACAGGTTTAGAGCCCAAGCCACTAATTTTCAGATGCCTAAAAAAGAAATTATGATTGTCTTTAATCATGGTACCTGGTACTAAAAAATAAGAACACACACGAACAATAAACACAACAATCCTCTCAAAATAGCAAATCACATTTCTATTTACTTCTCTATTCAATGCCTATCTTCTAGCATCAATAAAGGACAAAACTTAATCTCATTTTCTGAAGAGGTATGAATTTGTCAAGTATATAGGTATGTAACACCCGGCCAAACTATAAGTTCCGAAAGACTTCAGGACAGAAAGCATGGCAGAGTTAGGTCTGAAAATCAGAAATTCCACTATGCCCAGAACAGAAACCACTGTTTTTTCAAGATTTCTGAAGAGTCCATTAGATTCTGAACTTTTCCACTGGGCTATGACCTCTCAGAAGGCATTATGCAGCACAGCACAAAGCAGGAACTCAAATATTTGAAAAGCCAAATAGCTCTACAACCACTTTTTTTTTTAAGAAAGAAATTAATAAAACTTTTTATTTTAGAGTCGTTTTAGGTTCATGCTAAAATGAGCAGAAAGTAAAGAGAGTTCCCTGTCCCTACTCAAGTACTACTCAAGTACAACCTCCTCCAGCACAGTGGTACATTTGTTACAGTCAATAAACCTACCAAAGTCATAGTTTACTTAAGGTTTCACTCTTGATTTTGTACATTTTAATGGGACTGGACAAATGTATGATGACATGTATCCAACACCTGAGTACCATACAAAGTAGTGTGAATGCCCTACAAATCCTCTGTGCTCTATTTATCCTTCCCTCCTTGCTCATCCCTGGAAACCACTGATCTTCTTACTGTCTCCATAGTTCTGACCTTCCCAGAACGTCATGTAGTTAGAATCACAGAGTATGTAGCCTTTTCATATTGACTTCTTTCACTAAGTAATATGCATATAAGATTCCTGTATGTCTTCTCATGGCTTGATAGCTCATGTTTTCTTAGGGCTGAACGATATTCCATTGTGTGAATGTACCACAGTTTATCCGTTCACCTACTGAAGAATATCTTGGTTGCTTCCAAGTTTGGGCAATTATTAAATTAGTAAATTATTAAATTATTAAAGCTGCTACAAACATCCCAGTGCATGTTTCTGTGTGGGCATACGTTTTTAATTTACTTGGGTAAACACCAAGGACTCTGATTGTTGGATGATATGGTAAGAGTATGTTTAACTATGTAAGAAACTACCCACTGTCTTCCAAAGTGGCTGTACCATTATGCATTCCCACCAGCAATAAATGCGAGTTCCTGTTGCTCCACATCCTTGTCAGCATTTGGGGTTGTCAGCGTTTTAGATTTTGGCCATTCCACTAGGTATATAATGGTATCTCATTGTTTTAATTTGCAATTCCCTAATAACATATAGGGAACATATATATGATATATGTATCATATATATGACATATATATGATATACATACATGTATATACATATATACATATATATATGATATACATATGCTATCTGTATATCTTCTTCAGTGAGGCATTTATTCATGTCTTTTACATATTAAAAAACATTTTTATTGTTTATTTATTTTTGAAGGGAGGGGGCAGAGCACGAGTGTGGGGGGAGGGCAGAGAGAGAGGGAGACACAGAATCCAAAGCAGGCTCCAGGCTCCGAGCTGTCAGCACAGAGCCCGATGTGGGGTTCGAACCCACGTACCCCAAGATCATGACCTGAGCTGAAGTCGGATGCTCAGCCAACTGAGCCACCCAGGTACCCCTACACATTTTTTAAAATATTTATTTTGAGGGGGGGGGAGGGAGGGAGGGAGAGAGAGAGAGAGAGCACCCACTGAAGTGGGGGAGGGGCAGAGAGAGGGGGAGAGAGAAAATCCCAAGCAGGCTCTGCAGCAATGTGGGGCTAAAACTCACCAACCATGAGATCATGACCTGAGCCAGTATCAAGAGTCGGATGCTTCACTGACTGAGCCTACCCAGGCACCCCCTGCACATTCAAAAAATCAGGTTGTTTTCTTATTGCTGAGTTTTAAAAGTTTTCTACATTTTAGATAACAATCCTTTATCAGATGTGTCTTTTGTAAATATTTTCTCCCAGTCTGTGACTTATCTTCTCATTTGCTTGACAAACTTTCACAGTTTTTAATTTTTTAATTTTAATTTCATCAGGGAAGTGCAACCTATCAATTGTTTTTCATGGGGCACTTCTGGTGTCATACCTAAAGTCACCACCACACCCAAGGTCATCTACATTTTCTCTGATGTTCTCTTCTAGGAGTTTCATAGTTTTGTGTTTTACACTTTGCTCTTTACAACCAAAAAAAAAATTTTTTAAAACATCACTAACCAAGTCTGGTATCTATATAGTCTTACTGTCCAGGAGCAGGGAATATACCTTATAAATTCCTAGGGTTCAAATATGCTCTCAATGTACCCTCACCCCCATCATGAATCATTAAAAATAGCCAAAAGATCTTCACACACAGTTCCTTACAATGTTGTAAACAATCACAATTATGAATGTCTTAGCCTAAATCTATGCTAACACCAGCTACACATTATTATAGGTAACCACAAAAAATGAAATTTTATAATATTATCACTTTTATCTGCAGATGTAGAAATTATTTATTCAGCACTTCAGCAAATCCTTCCAGAGTAGATTTATGTAATTAATGCACTCAAACCAGAACACTTCTAATTACTGGCTATACTGCCAGTAACTGAAACCTAACTAAAACCTGGGTTGCCTCTCTACTACTGTATCTGATCCATTAAACCATAACAGATTTTATCTGTTTTACTGGATGCTAAAATTAAGGCTACCATTGAAATGTGACCATCTTCCTTTCAGAATCGGAGTTATTAATAAAGACAATTCAAAGGAATCAAAGTTTAAATACCCTTTTGGGCTCAGATCCAGAAGATATTTCTGATCACCACTGCTGACCTAATCAACTCCCTTCCTTCCATTTATTTAAGCATGCTTCCTGTGGTTACTCTCATATAAATTTATTACAAACCTATTACTTAAAGCTCAATGTCAACATCTTCAGAATACTTTCAACCAGGAGTCAAATTTGGACATTTTTCTATTATAAGGCTTAATTACAACACTCTCAGTTGGAATCAACACCAAGAAATAGCAACCCAGAAAGAGAAAGGGAATTGTGTTGTATATTGGGCATGTGAACATAAGACTTCATTAAAAATTTGCTAAGTTACCTGATCTGGAGGTAAGAATCACAATACACCGTAATTGGGAAATCAACGTTAAGTGGGGATCATAATAATCTTCAACCTAGCCTACCTATGGTTTAGAAGCCTCCCCTAGCATTTATGTGTGCAAAACCAAACCTGACTCAACATCATCAGGGAAATGCAAATCAATAACCATCACAATGAGATAACACTCTACACCCATTAGGATGGCTAAAATACAAAAGATAGATAATAAGTGTTGATGAGACTGTACAGAAATTGAAAGCTTCCCACACTGCAGATCAGAATGTAAAACAGTTTAAGTCACGCTGGAAAACAGTTTGGGAGTCCCTCAAAATGTTACACAGAGTTACCTTATGATCCCGCAATACCTCTCTTAGGTATATACCCAAGAGAAATGAGGACATACATTCACATAAGACCTTGTACACTAATGTTTGTAGTAGTATTATTCATAATATAGCCAAAAAATGGAAACTCCTATATCCATCAACTGAAGAATGGATAAATAAGATGTGGTATATGGAATATTATTCTGCCATAAAATGAATGAACTACACATGTCTGTTATGTGGATGAAGCTTGAAACATTATATCTAATGAAAGCAGTCACAGAAAAGGTGCTTGGGTGGCTCAGTGGATTAAATGTCCAACTCTTGATTTCAGTTCAGGTCATAATCTCACAATTCGTGACACTGAGATGTGCGTCAGGCTGTGTGCTGACAGTGCAGAGCCTACTTGGGATTCTCTCTCTCCCCCTCTCTCTCTCTGCCTCTCCCCTTCTCATGCATGCATGCTTTCTCTCTCTCAAAATAAACGTTTTAAAAAAAGACAGAAAGAAGTCACAGAAGACTACACTATTCGAATTCATTTATACAAAATGTTCTGAATAGGCAAATCTATAGAGAAAGTAAATTAATGGTTGTTTAGGGCTGAGAGAAATGGGGGATTGAGAAATGATAACTCAAGGGTACAGGGCTTCTTTCTAGACTGATGAAAATGCTCAAAATTGATTGTGATGATGGCTGCATAACTATGTGGATATATTTTTAAAAATCACTGAACTGTACAATTTAAATGGATGAATTACATGGTATGTGGATTATATCTCAATATCTTAATAAAGCTGTTAAAAAATCTGACTGCGCAGATAGTGGGATTAAGCCTGGCGTCAGCCTTCCGGTGCTGGGTGTGGAGCCTGCTTAAGATTCTCTCTCCCTCTTCCGTTGCCCTTACCCCACTCGTTCTTCCCGCACATGTGCTCTCTCTCAAAAACAAAACAAAACAAAACAAAACATCTTACTTTTGAGAGCAAAACAACAAGGCCACTTAGAACTCAAACATTTGCTTCATTTAAACCTTGTAAAATGACATTTCATTACATCAGATTTTCATGAATGAAAGATGACTATAATGTCATGAAAGATGAAGGGGGAAAAATCAACATCTTAGGAGAAAAGAAACTTCACAATTTAGCTTTAGCTTCTTGATTTATAAAATGAAAGAATGGTTCTCCAAACTCATGTTTTCCTCATTTTAAAAGAGAAAAATGTGTTTGTGTGTGTGTATGCATGTTTGGGGGGGATAGGGAGAGGTGTATTCCCAATGTGTGGGTCCTCCTTCCAGAGGTTCATGTTATTTGCATATAATTGACCCCAGTAATACCATCTCTGGTGAGAATCAATAAATCTAAACACCATTATACAGATCCTCTAGTTATCACTGCCTAAAAAACATGCCAACAGTTAGACTTAGGGTATATTTGTATGTCCTTCTTTCTGGCTAATAAGATTCTTTTGAAGAACAATAATATGTTTGGTAAACAGAAATCATTCTTTTAAAATCTTAACAGTTAATATGATAAAAAGAGGATATTGTTTTTTACTCCACTAAAATGTCCCACAAGACTGTTATTTATTGTTCACAGCAAAAGCCTTATATTACTTTGAATATCTATCCATTGACAGTGGTTTATCAAGTGATGATATATCTCTTACCTTAGGAGCTTTTCAAGAGCCATTTGTACTAAAACAGAGATGTTACACTTATTTGACAATCCTAAAAATTACTTTAATTGTAGGAGTCTACTCAAATGTTTTTAAATGACCCTATATCAAATAAATTCATAACTCTTGTCTGACACATAGTATATAATCAACACATAGTTCCCTGTCCATCCGCTGCAAATTATTCAAGTAACCCAGAGATTTCCAAGTCAAGATGGATGAGTAAGTATACATGAACACTTTTTTCTCTCTGCTATAAGCACATACAAAGGGTAGAACAATTATTAAAGATATATATCCCTTAAGCCAATCATAAAATTCACATAGAAATACAAAGAGTGGTCAATAGTCAATCCTGAGAAAGGACAACGTTGAAAAACTCATACTTCCCAACTTCAAAACTTACCACAAAGCTAGAGTAATCAAGTCAGAGTAGTACTGTCATAAGGATTATATACGTATGTGTGTGTGTGTGTGTGTGTGTGTGTGTACACATATACGTGTGTGTGTATATATATATATATATGTGTATATATGTGTGTATATATATATGTGTGTGTATATACACATATATACATATATATGTACGTGTATATATATATGTACATATGTATAATTGTGTGTGTGTACATATATATATATATATATGTATATATGTATATAAACACAGAAATAAGCCTTTACATTCAAGGTCAACTGAATTTCACCAAAGGTGTCAAGATAATTCATAAGAGAAAACATAGTCTTTTCAATAAATGGTTGCCAGAACTGGATATTCCAATTCAAAAGAATAAAGCTGGATCCCTTCCTTATACCATAAACACAAATTAACTCAAAATGGAGCACAGACCTAAAATAAAGAGCTAAAACTATAAAATACTTAGAAGAAAACATAGAAGTAAATCTTCATGACACTGGATTAGGCAATAGTTTCTTAGATAAGACACTGAAAGCAAAAGCTACCAAAGAATAAATTGAACTACATCAAAATTAAAACCTTTCATACTGCAAGTCATATCACCAAGAAAGTGAAATGAAGAACAAGCCAAAGAATTGAAGAAAATATACACAAATCATGTATCTTATAAGGGACTGATACCCAAAATATATAAAGAACTCTTATAACCCAGTAACAAAATGACAAAGAACCCAATTTAAAAATGGGCAAAAGATCTGAATAGATATTTCTCCAGAGAAGATATACAAATGGCCAATAAACACATGAAAAGATGTTCAATATTATTATCAATTAGGGCAAATCAAAACCACAATGAGATACTACTTCATACCCACTAAGATGGCTAAAATAGATAACAACAAGTGTTGATGAGAATACAGAGAAATTAAAACTCTCATATATACATTGCTGATGGAAATGTAAGATGGCATAGCAACTTGGGAAATAGTCTGGCAATCCATCCAAAAACACTGAACACAGTTGCCTTATAATCCAGCAATTCTACTCCTAGGTATATATCCAAGAAACTGAAAACATACATCTACCTAAAAACCAGTACGTGAATGTTCAGAGCAACATTATTCGCAATAGCCAAAAAATGGAAATAATCCATGTGTCCATCAACTGATGATGGATAAACAAAATCTACAGTGGAGAGCAGGGACTAAAGACAGGAGGTACTTGGGTACCAAGATCAAAAAAAGAAGGTGTAGAGGTTAGTAATTTAACTTCTTAGAATAATAAGGAAAGATACAATAGCCAGGCTCTCTGAGGTCTACAACTGGGCACTTGCCCATAAACCAAGTGCTGGTAAAATACTCTGACAGCTAATTCAGAAATGCACCTAGGAATAAAATTCTTGCCCATGGCAGAGATAAGCAACAGAAACCTATGCAATAGGAATTAGGCCCTGAGCATACCTGGGGATTGGAACTCAATTTCCTCATGGGACAAAATTCCTCTACCTCCTAAATATAAGAATTGGTTCTGAGATGTGGATCCCAGGGTGCCAGACTAAGGCAAAACTGCCCTATAGGGAGAAGCAATAACAGGGAGGAAAAAAAATAAAAAGAATTAATTCTCTCAAGACAAATTTGCCAACCAATATAAAATAGACTGCAAAGCATACGAGGAAATCCAACACCACTTAAAAATAACAATAAAGCACAAATAACTAAAATTCCTTGTGAAGAAATTGGAAAATGCAAGTGAAGATAATTCCACCTCCCAGAGACAATTCCTGGTAAGACATTGTACACACCACTGACTTGTGGGTATATATATAAACGAATACAAATATCCTATGTAATGTTTAACAGATCATAGTCTATGTATTGTTTAACAACTGACATTTCCACATCATAAACATCCTATCAATAAATGTATTTCAATATTTTATTGTTCTATTGTATTCCATTGTTCTAACAGATCAAAACTATAAATGGTTCTCTACTGTCACGACTTAACATTACTGTTCAATTATTGGAAATTACTGTTAATTTCAGAAGGTGTGATAAATAGCATTGTGATTATGTCTTTTAGAAATATTTATCAATTAGCAATTCGTACGAGAGTATTTTATGAGTGAACTGAAAGAATATTTGGAAATGGCTTTAAATTACTGGAGAAAAAAAGTAAAGTGGTAAGCACAATAAAAGGTTGATAGAATGCTGATAATTGTTGAAGCTGGATGAGGGGTACATGAAGGTTTCTTATTTTCACTCTACTTGATAATATTTAGAAATTTCATTATAAAAAAAAAAGTCTCATTATATAGATCCCTATATCCTTTAACTGAAAATGAGATATTGGGTTTGTTGTTGTGAGGCAAACAAGCAATTCCATTTCTGTATACACTATTTGACTATATTATTTGTATGTTCAGGAATTTCCTGGAAATAAGTGATGAGTTATACAGTTAATTCCACTAATTTACAATAGCCAACAATGAAGATGCTTAGGATGACTGTACAAAATCTGAAATTAAAAATATATTTAGCCTAATTCCAACTTTCTTTCAAAAAGAGTGTTTTATGTTATAAACCAAAATTGAAATGGGTTGAATAGGTAATAAATGATAAACACCTCAGGCTTAATATGCAAAACAATATAATAAATATCATAATAAACAATAGATAAATGTTCATTTAATGCACAAAATTACATTTAATAACCTGGTATTGAAGCATTTTTCATTTCTCAGGTTCTTAATTTGAAAAGCTATTTATTTTAGAATTCCCCTCCATACGATCCTGAAGATTGGCTAAGATAAAATTCTAGAGTCTGAGTTTTACATACTTTATAAATCAAAGGAATACAAATTTGGAGATTTCACTCAATATTTTCAAGAGCTTGTGTATTACTGTAAAACAAATTTATTAATAAACAAATTTATTAATAAATAATAGGGCATGAATGCAACCATAAAACTCAATAGGCAATAACATCAATAAATGCCCCAGGAAATATGTTTTATACACAAATATCACTTCTGATTGTTTAATACGTAAAAGACATTTTTCTACTGCCCCCACCTCCATCTCAATTCTTTTAACAATAGAGCTTTCTAAGTCTAAAATATTTGAGTAAGACTGTAACTAACCTTTATATATGCACTTGGGTAGATCTTATGAACAGCATCTCCAGGTGCACGGCCCGCTTCTCTGTCTAAGTAGTAACTCTGCACAAAGACTGCATGGTCGCTAAGGCACCTGACCCAAACATCACCTTCACCTTTACATTCCAGCTGCACACCTTTGCCTATGTGCAACCTTAGGAAGAAAAAGAGAATCACATTTTGTTTGGATAAGTATTTAAAAATAAGTTTTGGTTCAGATTATATTGCATACCCAATATTAAAAAAAATTTTTAAATAAAAGACATTATATTATACCGTAACTGAAAGACAGCCATTATTAACATTCTTGCGTATTTCCTTTTTTAAAATATCTTATTCATATAAAATAACGAGCATATACATAATGTTTACTACCTGCTGAATACTTAACATAAATCCTCACTTAACCTTTACAATTCAGTAAGGTAGATACCATTAAACCCATTTTATAAATGTTGAAACTAAAGCTTATAAAAGCATATAGTTACACTGTGCAAGTCAACAGCTACTAGCTACATGTGACTATTTAAATTAAACTAATTATAAAATTCAGTTAATCATATGAACCATATTCTAACTGCTCAATAGCCATGTTTTAATGTAGGCAGTGGCTACTGCAGTGAACAGCACAGATATAAACTATCTTCTTCATCACAGATAATTCTATTAGCACCAGCTTAGACAGTAATTCACCAAAGTCACATAGCTAGTGATAGAACCATGAGTACATACTTATGCACATATATACTTCCTTAAAGAGTTGAGATCATAAAGTGCCTAAAACTATTATCTTTTCCTATATTTCATCTTAAGCATTTACATTTGATATATAAACTTTTAATTAACATTTTAATGACTACATAAAAAATGAAAGTTCATCAAAATTTACTTAAGCATTACCCTTTATCATTTTTCCAACATTATAAATAATATTTACAAAAACATCCTCGTTTTACATTACTTCCTCTCAACAGATTTGTAGAAATAATATATGATCAGAGGAAATAAAGATTAGTTTTCAAACTGGATACCAAAAGGTCTAGTTTACTATTCAAAACATAGAAACGTCATTAACTTAAACAAGACTTTTTATTATATCTTAAATAACAAACATCCACAATTATACTGCAGTGCTTACAAATTTTCTGACTTTTAAGATGATCTTTACTTTTTTGTCTATATTCAAAATCTTGTAAGTCTACGCTGAAAAACAGAACTTAGAATACATGACAATGGAGGCGCCTAGGTCGCTCAGTCAGTTAAGCGTTCGACTTTGGCTCAGGTCGTGATCTCATGGCTCCTGAGTTTGAGCCCCACAGAGCCTTGTCTCCCTCTCTCTCTGCCCCTCCCCTGCTCTCTCTCTCAAAAAATAAATAAACATTAAAAAAATTTTGAAGAATAAATGACAATGTACTATATTCAATTTTTAAAATAACTATACAGTCAACAATACCTTGCTCTTTCAATGGCTTCTGTCCTGTGGACATTCGAGAGTTGACCCAAGCAAAAGCGATCTCCTCCAGAAGGGTCCACATATCCATCAACAGTAACAATAGGGCAGCTTGAAGGAACCTTAAATGTCTCTCCAACTTGAACATCCATTTCAAAGTAAGCGATGGAACACCAATACTCAGGAGCTACAGAGGATAAACAGGAGAACACCTACCCATGTAAGATACAAAGCATTCATTTTCACTTAAGACAAAGCTTTTCCTAAAAGAAAGGGTGAAGGGAAGAGACAGGCATTTGAAAAGCACCCAAAAGAATTTGATGAAAATGACAATGTATTAAAAGTAGGCACTTCCAAGGCACCTGGGGGGGCTCAGACGGTTAAACACCCGACTTCAGCTCAGGACGTGATCTCACAGTTTCTGTGTCAGGTTCTGCACTGACAGCTCAGAGCCTGAGCCTACTTGGGATTCTGTATCCCCCTCTGTCTCTCTGCCCCTCCCCTGCTTATGCTTGCTCTCTCAAAAATAAACAAACATTAAAAAAAAAAGTAGACACTTCCATGTCTTCCATTTTTCAGCTCAGTACCAAGCATTCTTGAAACTGTAGTCATTTTTTAAATCTGGACATTGGTTCTTACCTCAAAGGACACAGCCAACTAGGAATTTAAAGAATGGAAGTAATTAGAATCTAAAATAAATTATTTTATCATAGTGTTTCATTTGGCTGCATATATTTTCTACGTAGTCTAACTTGTATTTTTTTAAAACACACTGACTCTAAGACATATTCCAGGGAAGTGTTCTTGAGTAACATCAATTTATGGCATATTTGTATAGATCCCTAATTGAGAGACAGGGCATAAGCAAGTCAGCCATCCCAGACTAGAGTCAAGGTTAATCACACTCCACTACACAGTTGCTCTGGATAGGAATTCTCAACTGTCTCTTGATTGAAAGGTCGTTTTTGGTGAAGTCAATTGATGTTAACTACTACAATTTTAACTCTGAAGATGTATTCCGTGTATTCATTTAAGCAACGATAAATGATTTAAAATAATTTTAAATGGGATTGGGAAAAAAGGCACTACTTGGTTTGATTTGCAAATATAGTTGATCAAGTATTTCTAATTTTTGTTTGAATACAATTATTAGAGACAACATAAATGGAAATTATTTGGTTTTCCTTTAACTAACAATTTATAGGGTATCTAGGAATTATTCTAATTTTTTTTTTTAATGCTTATTTATTTTTGAGAGAGACAGAGACAGAGTGCAAGCAGGGGAGGGGCAGAGAGAGAGGGAGACACAGAACCTGAAACAGGCTCCAGGCTCCGGGCTCCGGGCTGTCAGCACACAGCCCTACATGGGGCTCAAACTCATGAAACCTGACATCATGACCTGAGCTGAAGTCAGACGCTTAACTGACTGAGCCACCCAGGCACCCCTCTAGAAATTATTCTAGGCATGGCATACAACAGCAATAAACAGGACCGCTACTGTCCCTAATCTCATGGAAATGCAGAGGCAAATAAGGAGATAAATGAGTAAGATGACTCAGGTAATGATAAATACTGTAAAGAAAATAAAATGGGGTGTGGAACAGAAGATGATTGGAAAGAATCATCAGACTAGAGGGCAGGAGTACATCCTATCTGAAAAGATAAACTTTGAAAGACCACGTATTTATGTAAAGACTGTGAACAGGGCGCCTGAGTGGCGCAGTCGGTTAAGCGTCCGACTTCAGCCAGGTCACGATCTTGCGGTCCGTGAGTTCGAGCCCCGCGTCAGGCTCTGGGCTGATGGCTCAGAGCCTGGAGCCTGTTTCCGATTCTGTGTCTCCCTCTCTCTCTGCCCCTCCCCCGTTCATGCTCTGTCTCTGTCAACGTTTTTTTTTAAACGTTGAAAAAAAAAAATTAAAAAAAAAAAAAAAGACTGTGAACAGAACACTTCAAGAAGAAAGCAAATGATGTGCTCGCTTCAGCAGCACATATACTAAGAAGAAAGCAAATGCAAAGGCCCTGGAATAAAAATGGATTTGACTTATTTAAGGGGGAAAAGGCCACTGGCACTTACTAGAGAATGAAA
The DNA here is from genome assembly GCF_018350175.1 of Felis catus. Lineage (NCBI taxonomy): Eukaryota > Metazoa > Chordata > Mammalia > Carnivora > Felidae > Felis > Felis catus. The sequence continues at coordinate 70,415,690 of NC_058379.1, read as the reverse complement.
GCTTTCTTTAAAAAAAAATTTTTTTTTAACATTTATTCATTTTTGAGAGACAGAGAGAGACAGAGCATGAGCAGGGAAGGGGAAGAGAGAGGGAGACACAGAATCCAAAGCAGGCTCCAGGCTCCAAGCTGTCAGCACAGAGCCCGACGCGGGGCTTGAACTCATGAACTATGAGATCATGATCTGAGCCGAAGTCGGATGCTCAACCAACTAAGCCACCCAGGTGCCCCTGAAAGCTTTCTGCTGATAAACCAATTATTGATCTGCTTTTCAATGTGTCCTTTATGAACTCTGACTCATCTAAAATTTGCAGCAATAAAACTTTCAACAATCTATAAAGATACTTGGGATGACAAAACAATAGATCTTCTCAAACTCCCAAAATATCTTAAAATGAAGTATGACAGACATTTCAAATATATTTTCAAAAATCTTGTAAAATCTATGTATCTAATTGCTTTTCGAATGTCAAGGGGGTGCCTAGGTGGCTCAGTAGGACTGAGCGTCCAACTTCAGCTCAGGTCATGATCTCGCGGTTCCTGGGTTTGAGCCCCACATCGGGCTCAGCTCAGAGCCTGGAGCCTGCTTCGGATTCTGTGTCTCTCTCTCTCTCCCTGCCCCTCCCCCTCTCTCACTCTGTCTCTCTGTCTTTCAAAAATAAACATTTAAAACAAAAAAACAAAAAAACAAAAATGCTGTCAAGGAAGAAAGTACTTTTCAACTAAGAATTAATAAAATAGACCACATGAAGATGGTGATTCAAAAACTTAACTTGAAATGTTTTGCCACACAGATCAAATCAACTAATCACAAATACTTAAATTTCTTTAAATATGTTTGGTTATCATTAAACTTGAAAAGTAGTGATACACTGAAGTCCCCTCTTAAAAAAACAGTTTGAAATATTTATGAAGTTATTCTTTATAGAAAACATTCCATTATGCTATGAACCAAAAGCCTCAGCAAACGGAACTGGCAGGTATACTGGTTGAAGCTAAAACTAAAGAGGTTGTGTTAAGGTAAGTTAACAACTACCCAATGTTTTGGAAGCAAAAAAAATAACAGTAATAGCACTTAAAAGAGGTCTTTACACAGTCCACACAGTAAATTCTGTTACAAACAATGCCCTAAAGTCATGAATGTCTATAATGCTCAGTAAAAAATAAGGCACAAGGACATGCATTTCCTAGTTCATACTGAAGAACACTATCCAGAAGTAAAGTTCCATGGTGAGCAACCTTTTTCCATTAGAGTCAATTTACGGGAGAAAAAGAGAATTGTATAATCTCCATGTTTAAATAAGAAAAAAGATACTTTTATCATCATGAACTGTAATATCTGCAACTGCACTTAAACCTTATTTTATTTCCCAGCTGCCAAAGGGGTTTTCATTTACCTAATTATCTCAGATACCATACAGCAATGATGGTTACATAAAGCTGCATATCTGAATAGGTTTAGTATGAGTTGATCTCCTGCTACTGGGAAGAAGTATTTTAAGAAACTTGAAGTAAACAGAAACTGGCATCAGAACTGCACACCATTGATCAGGGAAGAAAAACAACGATCTGTGAAGAGATTATTAAGGCCTAAGAAAGGAGGAAGGAGGTTACCATCTAGGAGGACAGAGAGAACCAGAGGTAATCTAAGAGGGTTCCAGAGAACTTGGCAGTCCTGGGATACAGTATATAATGTGGAAAACTTTCCACTCTCAACTTGCTAATTGAGTAATAAACAGGAGTAAGGAATAAGAAGCACTCATTAAGACTTTTTAGATCCTGGGGCGCCTGGGTGGCTCACCTGGTTAAGCATCCAACTCTGGATTTTGACTCAGGTCATAATCTTATGGTTTGTGAGTTCAGGCCCCACATTCAGCTCTGTGCTAACAGTGCAGAGCCTACTTAGGATTCTCTCTTTCTCTGCCCTTCCCCTGCTTGTGCTCACACTCTCTCTCTCTTTCAAAATAAATAAATAAACTTAAAAAAAAAAAAAAGACTTTCTAGATCTCTCTTTGCTCTTTTGCTCCAAGGATCAAATGCCATATAAGTGATAAGCCTGCAGCTTCTCAAAACTAGTATTAACAGCAGGATGTAATTAGAGAGAACATTCTTAATAACTCAACAACACCTACCAAGATGGAGTGGGATTATTAATGTGCTTGCTCATTTGATACTTTTAGCTCCTTGTTGCTGAACTAGTGAAGTTGAGCTGGTCTCATGAAGCCTATGGACTGCTCATTACTGGCCAGAGAAAAGGTTTTTATGTATTTATTTTTTAATGTTTACTTATTCTTTGGAGGGGGGGAGGGCAGAGAGAGAGAGATGGAGACAGAATCCAAAGCAGGCTCCAGGCTCTGAGCTGTCAGCACAGAGCCCAACGTAGGGCTCAAACCCACAAACTGTGAGATCATGACGTGAGCCAAAGTTGGACGCTTAACCAACCGAGCCACCCAGGCGAGAGAAAAGGTTTTTAAAAGACTAAGTTAGCAACCTGAATTTTTTTTTACAATATAAGAACTTAGCTAAATATTTTTTATAATGGAGAAATGTATTATAAAGCACAGTTTATCAAATAAATGTTATTCAATTACACTGGGAAATATAAGTCTCCAAGGCATTATCTTCAATTTCTGACAGCAAGTAATTCAAGAAGTTAAAAATTTGGTTAAAGTGCCCAAGAGACTCATTATGAATTATTTCTTTTATTATTTAGATCTGAATGAGATGCCCTAGGAGAATCTTTTATCTACACATAAAGACTCTCTCTTGAATGGTATAGTTCCAAACTACTAAAATATAACCTGAATTTGGAAATCTGTCAATTTTGAATCCATTTGTGAATTACCAAAACAACCTCAAAGACACTGAGGAAAGTCACTTTAATTTGCAATTAATATTTAATTTGATGAATATTAAAGAAAAAGCTTCTGCTTTAAGAAAAAGCAAAAACAAAGTTAATCCATAAAAAAGAAATAAAATGACTAACCTTGCCCAAAATTTTTTTCGACTTAGTTATCAAAGTCAAAGCATAAAAATCATCAAGTATATGGCCTACCTGAAATCCTTAATACCAAGGTAATGACCAATACTAATTATTTTAATTTTCTACAATTTATATTACATCTATGTCTGAAAGCATTTATGTAACTGTCCTCAAAAATCGTTTCGCAGGGCTCCTGGGTGGCTCAGTTGGTTAAGTGTCCAACTTTGGCTCAGGTCACAATCTCACAGCTCATGAGTTCAAGCCCAGTGTCGGGCTCTGTGCTGACAGTTCAGGGCCTGGAGCCTGCTTCGGATTCTGTGTCTCCCTTGCTCTCTGCCCCTCCCCAGCTTGTACTCTCTCTCAAAATTAAACATTAAAAAATGTTTTAATAAAGAAAAATTATTTCTCAAAATAGATACACTATATTTATTATTGAGGATTTTTAATTATTTCAAATATTTTATATATTCAGAAGTATATGCTTATTTTCCCTCTTAAAGGTCCTAAGTCTGGGGTAGAACATTTTAACATTTCTTAATCAGACCTTAAGGGGCCACATTAACCACACACCTAAAACAAGTATTACTTTGCTTTCTTTTCTTTTTTTTTTCCAAATGTTATTTTTGAGAGACAGAGAGAGAGAGAGAGAGACAGACAGACAGACAGACAGACAGCATGAGCGGGGTAGGGGCAGAGAGAGGGAGACACAGAATCTGAAGCAAGCTCCAGGCTCTGACCTGCCAAGCGCAGAGCCCAATGCGGGGCTCAAACCCACCAACCGTGAGATCATGACCTGAGCTGAAGTTGGATGCTCAACCAACTGAGCCACCCAGGCGCCCCACTTTGCTTTCTTTTCTATTCGTTCATGAATCAAGGATAAGAAGTGAACTACCAACTGTAATTTAGTAGAATTAAAAGTACTAGGTAGCAGAGGACACAGGGATTAGGAAAGGCTTCCCAAAAGTGGTATACTCCAGCTGGATCTTTACAAAGAGTTTGCACAGGGGCACCTGGGAGACTCAGGGTGTTGAGCCTCTGACTCTTGATTGCGGCTCAGGTCATGATCTCACGGTTCATGGGAATGAGCCCCGCACTGGGCTACGTGCTAACAACTCGGAGCCTACTTGGGATTTTCTCTCTCCTTTGCTCTCTGCCCCTCCCTGACTCATGCTCTGTCTCAATCAATCAATCAATCAATCAATGGAATTTGCCACACACATTTAGGAGTTTAGGAGTATGTGGGTGGGCATCAAGATGGTCCCCAAGGATTCTCACCTCCTGATATTCATATCTGTGTGTTATCCCCTCCTCACAAAATAGGACCTTACAGAAATTATGACATGACTTTTGATCCTCTTTTTTGAATTTTCTTTTCTTTCTTTATTTGAGAGAGAGGGTGTGTGTGTGAACAGTGTAGGGCCAGAGAAAGGGGAGAGAGAGAATCTCAAGCAGGCTCCACACTGTCAGCACAGAACCCGACGTGGGGCTCAAACTCAAGAACTGTGCAATCATGACCTGAGCTAAAATCAAGAGTCATACATTTAACCAACTGAGCCACCCAGGTGCCTCTGATAAGTCTTAAAAGACCCTGAGGCTCTGTCTTGCCTTCTCTTGATCACTTACTTACTCTGAGGGAAGCTGGCTATCGTGTGAAGACACTTGAGAAGTTCCATGCAGAGAAAGTGGAGCTTACTGCTTACAATAACATTAACTTGCCAGCTATATGGGTAAACCACTTGGAAAGTGAATCTTCCAGCCCCAGAAAATCCTTCTGATGATAGCAGCCCAAGCCAACAACCTGACTGCAACCTCATGCGACTTTAAGCCAAAGCAAACCAACCAAACCATTCCCAGATCCCTGGCCCACAGAACTAAGTATAATAAATGGTTATTACTGTTTAACTAGTTAAGTTTGGGGAGTAGTCTGTTGCAGAACACAGGTAACTAATATAGTGCACAAGACATAAGACAAAGAAGAAGCACAGAGGAATGACACCTGGGCAAGCTTGAGTATGTGCTTCAGGATGGTTAAAGCATAAAGAGACAAGGCTAGAAAAGTACACATGGAACAGGATCAGAGTCTATTTTCTGCCCAGCTAAGGAATTCCAACTTCATCCTTTTGGCCAAGCAATGATCAGGGAAATTAATGCAAGTTCTTCAGCAGAGAAATAACTGGATCCAAATTTTAAAAGAAATATTGAATAAGAGTAGACAGTAAACCATGACTACAAGCCCTCCCAACAGGGCGACCAGTTAAAATATTCTCTTAATACTGTAATAGGAGTAATGAAGATAACAGTCGTCAGGTAAAACTCCTCTGGGGCCTCTAAGTATTCATAGTCAAAGAGTTCACAGCCCTCTGCATTCCAACCAGCTGACTCCACTACAGGTGTATGTGCACAGTTGATCCTCTCCCACAACCACTTGGACAGAGACCTTTCAGAATAATTCTTACCATTAAGTCATTAAGTCTAGTCTACTCAAGACAGAAGTTTTAATACCAGTGTGGGGTGCTCCAGATGTGTATCCTCATAACTAGTTAATGTTATTCCCTAACCACCAGGAACTGTTAGACCTCAACATCAGTTGCATCATGAGAATGAAGGAAATCTATCAGGAAACCAAAAGCAATTGCTGAATCCAAATTGAGCCCAAATAACCAGCCACCATTTCTAACCCCACCTCTCACCATCCCATCCAGAGTAGGTCTTTCTTCTGAGCTCTGGTAACCCTCCCTCCTGCAGACCACCTTCCACTTAGCCATATGGACACTGAGGCTCCCCAAAATGCCAGGCATCACTAATGACTCTCAATGACTAATGACTTTCTGCTTCATTGAAGTCAGAAAAAATTCTCATTCTTAAGACTCTAGATTTTCCCCTCTTATCCCAACATATTTATTCACAACAAATTAAGATTCTGATATAATGATTTCATTCATATAATTTTAAAAACAAGTAAAACCAATCTACTAGATGGTCTAAGGATGCATTCATCAGTTTCAAAAAACAAAAACAGTATCCACAAAAAGCAGGATAGTGCCGATCTCTGGAGATGAAGAAGAAAAGTTTTTGACTGAAACAAAATGCATGGGGTAGGAAGTTTTTTAGGAGTGCTGTCGTAGTTCTCAATCTGGGTGGTGGTTACCTAGGTGTTGGCTTTACTGTTATTCATGAGACTGTATGTATACTTGTTTTATATACTTTTCTCTATATTTCTCAATAAAAATGTTTTAAAAAGGGAAGGCTCCTTAACCCATAAACAATGTTCAATAAATATGCAAATAACATATAGAAAACCCACTAAAGAGGATAATTTAAGTAGTATATATGTATGGTTAAAAAGTACTTAGACCCCGCCAGTAGCATTTTTCTTCTAATCAAAACCAATATTATTTGCCTCCTAAATCAGCAAAAAGACTATTGAACTATCATGCCTATGCTGGCAAGCATGGTAAGTAAAACTGGTTCTCATACTCTGATGTGATCTCTATAAAGCAGTTTGGCCTTTTGATTCAGAAACTCTTCAAATCTCTTAAACTGAAACATGAGAAGTGTTATAAGCTTAAAAATCTTACCCTCAATGGTTTTTTTTTAACAGCTGGAAGAAAAATTAGAACCAACATAAAAAATAACAAACCAAACACTGCTTAAGAAAATTATGTAGATCTATTTGAAGAACTATAAGTTATCCTTTAAAATGATCATTATGGTTATTGTAGTTACATTATTTTTTAAATTTTATTGGAAATGCATGCTGATATATTTATATATAAAACAATTTTATAGGATTTCCTTCAAAATAATAGGTGAGGGTATAAATGAGACCAAACTGGTCCTTAGCTGACAATGGCTGAAACTGAGGGATTAGTACAATGGGGGGTCGGGGTGGGGGTGGGGGTGCTGTCTGATATTTGGTATATGTTTGAAATTCTTCATAATAAAACAAATTACTTTTAATTAGGAAAAAAATTAAGCGATCAATTTTATTTGCATCTTTTTAAGCTAAGAAAAACATATGAAGGGATAGAGGAAAGTAATTCAAAATGCTATGTTTATGTTAAGAAGCCTTCAGTATTTTAACTCTCTCTGCTTTTTTACTTCTATGGTTTAAAAGATATATTCAAATTTGAATTAAGGAAATCTATTCAGCTATTTACTCCTTTGAACATAATTTAATCAAAAAGTTTCTAAAAATTCCAGTTAACCAAAAATTCCTGAATCTATCTTCTAAAACAGACACAGTGAATTATTTTTATTTCCAGCGCACATTTTAGATTTTTCCCTGGCTTTTTAAACTACATTTTTACAGCTGTTCTATTTTGAAACCTAGTTTTCTTCTGCTGCATATTTATGTATTCAATGCTAAAACCAGCACTTTGGTACTTCATATTTTAGCTGAAAAAACAGTTCTTGTCTTTTATTCCAGACAGTTAAAAAGTATCAAATATAGGCAGCTTATGTGGACTCTATTGGCTACTCATAAACTGTTGATTAGCTAATGCCATAAGGAGTACTGTACTTATCTAAAAAGTTAGGTAGGTTACTGTGTAACTAGACTAAAACCTCTGTGTGTGTGTGTGTGTGTGTGTGTGTGTGTGTGTGTGTGTGTGTGTTTTAATTACTATGAAGAAAATCTAAATATAGGGAATCATTGTTGAAATACACTTACCAGGATGATTGGAAATGGGAGGCTGGAATGCAAGCTCATTGTGAACTGGCCCTGAAGAAAAGACAATAAAAATCCCAATTTTATTTATTAAAAGTTTTCCAATGCTAAAACTTTTAATAAACCTTACTTAAATATAACTATCATACCTTAGGAGTGGTTTAAAACTTATTCAATGTCTAAAAATTTAAAAGCTTAGTTTAGATTACTTTATATAAGCAAATACTCTCAAGGTACTTTTGTGGATATTTAATAGCTAACATTTTAATGCTATGTGCCAAGTGCTGTTAAGCAATTTGCAATAACTGTACACACAAGATTTAAATTATAAATGAATTATTCATGTAAGGTGATAAGAGTGTAATCTACAATGCAATATACAACAATAATTCAAAATCTTAGGTCCGTTCTAAAAACAAATGTTTAAAGTTTATTAAATTAAGGATAAATTGAGAGGTTATTAAGCATTAAAACACTGTGCTAAACCCTTCACACGAATTATTCCATTTGCTTTTTACAACACTCCTTGAGATAGATACTATTACCCTTAAGGCTTAGTTAGTGGGGGTTATATAACCTGCCAATGGTCACACAGCCAGTTAAGGGTCCAACCTCAGCACCTTAACCACTTTGCTGGGCCAGGCAGCCATAAAAAATTACATTCCCTAAGATATGGAAAATAGTAACATAATTGAAAAAAAGCAGGATACAACAATATATACATAGTATGATCCTTTCTCTCCCAATATATATACACCCGTTTATATGACTGGAAGAAAAAATATGAAAAATATTAGAAGTGGATATCTCTACGTGGTAGGACTCTGTAAATTTTCTTATTTACACTTTTCTGTATGTTCCAAGTTTTCTTTGGTTCTATTAATCTTATAATGGAGGAAAAGGAATTGGATACATATGAAAAATTCAGGGTCTTGATTTCACTAAGCCAAATGAACAATGTTCCTCTTCTGTCTGAAATTACAAGCTATGGTTATTAGTAGAGTATCCCTCCAAATCAAGCCTGCACGGAGTAATGATAGAGACAACACGTAAGTGTCTGCATTTTGCTGAATACTATGATGAGGGAAACCTTGAGATCTTGACACTCAAGGGATTTCAATCCACTTAGGGTGGATATACAGATATACATGAGACCTAAGAACATATACAAAGTAAACAAACAAATGAATGGAAATCAATGTGATGTTAATGAAACATTAGCAAGAGAAAGAAATTTAGTAAACATTACTCCTCTAAAACAAAGGTATGATAACAAAACTATGAAAAGTAAATAATACTGTTTTTACCAAAATGCTGAAAAGCAGTAATCATTTAATGAAACTAAATTGTAAGATGAATAAAAGATGTAAAAACATTTAAAAAAAACAGAAAGAAAACAAGTTCTCAAAAAGAAAAGGCCCTTAAAACAAAAACAAGAGCTTACAGTAATGTCCGGGATGGGGCGGCATAGGCGGGTGGTGCTGAAGATGGCCGTTTTGGTGGTGAGGCAAATTAGGTGTGTATGGTGCAGTCCTACTTCCAGTCCAGGTGGTAGTGCTGTCTAAAAATTAAGGCCCACATGGATTAATTTGCTTTTATAAAGTCTGCCTATTTTTTCTCAACTACTTAAAAGATTTTAAAAAGCATGTACATACTATGATGGTAAGTAGCTGGCTGACCAGTAAATCCATTCTGCTGCTGTCCTGGCTGAGGCCCTGAAGCTATCTGCAACAATCCTTCACTATGGCTGCCTGCCAGTATACTGGCAGGCTGACCTAGAGGAACAAGAAGACATTAATACGGTACATTTTTAGATGCAATCCTGCGTTTTTATACAGTAAATGAAGGACCAACTATAACTGATGATCGAAGCTATAAAGATGGGCAAAAAGTGGAACTAGTCCATGGTCTATCAAATAACAAACCCTAAAGTCATCTATGAAGGCAAACCTTAACTTGAAAAAGTTGGAAATTATTCTACCTTAAAGTAATGCCTAGCTAATTTTAGAGGCCTTTTCCTTCATTAATATTCTTCACGTGCCAGCAAAATCCCACTACGTGTCTAGCCTATCACAGTAACTTTAGAAGCACATCAGCTCATCACTGGCCATGCCATCTAGCTCTAGACCCTTCTAATTAGGACTCCAAAAGTCCAGGCTCAAGAAAATGTTGAAAACTAGAAATTCATTATCATCAGCACTGGTACTGGTAATGGCAAAATGCTATGGTTTGATAAAAGAAAAGCAGAGCAGGCAAATCTTTTAAATGGAATGTGATGGGTAAGGTGAAGTTTAGAAAAGTTCAAGCTTCACTGTTAAATCAATAGAGCATTGCTAGTAAAAACAAAAACAAAAACAAAAACGAAAAACCACCGAAAAAAAAACCAAAAAAACAAACAAAAAAAAAAACACACAAAAAAAAGATAACAAAAAAAAAAAACCCAAAAAACAAAAAACCACAACAAACTCGAAGTCTACTTTGAAATTTTTTCATGTACTTTTAAAAACCAAAAATCATCTCTTTCCAAGAACACTACCATATTCCTGGATTTACAAGAAATTACTTACTCTTTCTATATGTAATATACCAGAAGGAGTAAGACTCCTGTGGCTTCTATTCTATTCAAAACCATTCTACAATATTGCTTACTGACCTACATTTTTTAAAAGATTTTATTGTTTTTTTTTTTTTCCTTAAGTAATCTCTATCTTCAACGTGGGGCTCAAACCCACAACTCCAAGATCAAGAGTCACATGCCCCACCAACCAGGCCAGCCAAGCGACCCAATGACCTACATTTTTAAGGCCTTTTTTTTTTTTAAGTGGAAAATGCTTGATTTCTTTAAGCAAGCATTAATGAAGTCAATTGTTTATTCCATTTGGAAAGCAATGAAATTTCACAGTTGTTATCTATCACTGACATAACTTCAATCTTTTCTCATCTAAATGGGAATATAATCAAGATACACAAAAGGAAATGACACCATAGATCAAAGTATCAAGGAAAAGGAACATTTTTCTCCTCTCTACAAATCACATTTCCTTAAGGCTAGGATTATAAAATTAAAAGTTAAAGAGATTATTTCAATACTCCCCAATTATTTATTTTTAAACATGATGTTTTTAGAAACCTCCCTTCCTACTCATCCCCCAAAATTTTTTCCAAGTTATCTTCAAATGTTAATGACATTTTTACTCTTGCTTTTAACAACTGTACATGTCAGATTCTTAGCTACCTTACAAAAAGCGTCCCTATATAAGAGAAATGAGATTATCTTAATTTACAGATACTTAAAAAAAAAAAAACTGAAGATATTCAAGTGCCAAATGAACACAGGTTGTTATCGGTACTGAATATTTCTATTACACAATTCCAAGTGTGTAAGATGAAATTAAACAATACACCTAGATAAGCTTATTTGAAAAAGTCGTCCTTTTTTTTTTTTTTAAGTTTATTTATTTTTGAGAGAGCACAAGTGGGGAACGGACAGAGAGAGACAAGGACAGAGAGAGAATTCCAAGCAGGCTCCACACCCCCAGTGCAGAGACCGACACAGGGCTCAAACCCACAAACTGGGAGATGATGACTTGAGATGAAGTCAGACGCTTAACCAACTGAGCCACCCAGGAGCCCCTGAAATAGTCTTCCAATTCCCCTATTTTGTCCAATTTCTTTTCTTTTAATCCTATCAATACATTTTTTTGAGATCTACAGAACATTTTGAAACAAATTCTTTAAAAATCACGATTCGACTATGAAAATATATCTAAAAAATACCAAGAAAAACTATCTGCATTTCATTCATATCACTTTTCCTGGTTTTCAATAGACTTGGCTCTAGGGAATAGAACAGTTAGAATGAAGTCACTTTAGCAAGCATCAACAAAGGCATACAAATTTAATCTCCAGATAATATCAATAAAAGTAAGTGGCTGTACTCTATCACTAATCTATGCTTGGCTGGCTATAATGTGCTTTCTTTTATTATCCATCACTGACCACTCTGTAAACTATATTCCCAAATTGGTAAATAAAGAGTAGACAGATAATAGAAGCACTAAGTGATTAAGAGGGCCCAGGCTCTAAAGTATATGCTTAAACTATAAGATCCACTTAGAATATGCTGTCTATGGTGAGACCGTCATCTCAGGTAGCAAATCCAAAATATGTTGCTACATACATTTTGGTGAAGAGGTAAAACAAATTAAAGGGAGGATATTTGGTATACTTTACTTGTAAACTCAATTATAGAAATTAGTCCCCCATTTATTCCAAAGATCAAATTTCTATTCTGAATCTCATTTGATATTAAATAGAATAATGCTTCCTTTGGTGGCAGCTAACAAAGTATTAGTCCAGATCTATCAACAATCTACTGCTGATGTGGGCTGAGATACACTCTCCTTAGCAACCAGGTGCAAATAACACCTTATACATGCCAAGACCCTGCTCTGTAATTAGTTTAAAAAAAAAAAAAAAAAAAAGCGACTCCACTTGCCAAACAGCAAACCATGCAACATTTGGTGACTGCAAATAAACAACAATATTAAAGAACAATATTAAAGGGCGCTTGGGTGACTCAGTCGGTTAAGCGGCCAACTTCAGCTCAGGTCATGATCTCGCGGTCCGTGAGTTCAAGCCCCGCATTGGGCTCTGTGCTGACAGCTCAGAGCCTTGAGCCTGTTTCAGATTCTGTGTCTCCCTCACTCTGACCTTCCCCCGTTCATGCTCTGTCTCTGTCTCAAAAATAAATAAACGTTAAAAAAATTAAAAAAAAAAAAAAAAAAAGAACAGAATCATTATTGCCCTGATCAGGCCCAAGAAAAGATAAACCTAATATCCCTCTGTCTCTATAATGTAGCAGAGAAGATGGTGTATCTCTATCACGAAGAGCCTTTTAGAAAAATTTGTTAAAAAAAAAAAAGATACACAGAATTTAGCTTTATTTCAAAGTTGACTAAAATACATAATGTCTATCTTAAGGGATATAAGTTATGAACAACTTTATCAAGATCCTTTTTTCTAAATTTGTACAAGGGAGACTGAAACGGCTATTATAAAGTAATATTCTGCCAGATAAAAAATAAAAACTGATTAAAGTAAAGCTTGCAATTCCATTAACAGAAATGTTTACAAACATCTTGGTCCAAAACTACTTGTTAACTACTGAAACACTTCTCTAAAACATACCTGAAAGCTCAAGACAATTCTTACTTCTGCATGTAGTAGTAGAGGTAGTACAAATTGACCATTAATTTAAATCAATATTATAATCAAAGTTATTACTTAAATTCCAAGTTGACTGTACATCAACATAAAAACACTTAAGTAGGGGAGCCTGGGTGGTTCAGTCGCTTTAGTGTCCGACTTCACCTCAAGTCACTATCTCACAGTTTGTGAGTTCAGCTCAGGTCACAATGTCGAGGTTCATGAGTTCGAGCCCTATCAGGCTTTCTGCTGTCAGCATACAGCCCACTTCAAATCCTCTATACCCCTCTCTCTTTGCCCCTTCCCTGCCCACACTCTCTCTCAAAACTAAAACATTAAAAAAATTTTTTTAAGTAAATTGCAAAATTACAAACACCATTTTTTCTAGGACCAACTGAAAGACCTTTTTAATACTTTTTTCCTATAAAAGATATCACATTACTTTTAATTTTTACTTGGAGTTTCCTCCAAGTGACTACATGTAAATATTAAATAGGGAAACTCAACTTGCTGACTACACTGGATTCTACTACTCACTTGTGGAAGCCACAGGAATGTTGGGAAAGTTGGTGGTGCTGGTAGCATTAGACTCAGATGGAGCTAACAGAGCTGGGGTGCTGTATGTCTCCGTTGAGGCACGATTACTTGGTGGATGCTGGATGGTTTGAATTGAATGACCTTCAGTGGATAATGATGGCTGCCCTTCAAAGTCATGAACATATTCATCCTTCACCAACATACTTGGTGGAGCTATATAAAAAAGTAAACACATTTAAAAATTTTATAAGCTTCTGTTACCAGAAAAAAAAATCTTGTATTGTAATAACACCTAAAATTAACTATAATGTAAATAACTCTAACTCAGAATTTTTTCATAATATTTGAAAAGAATACTACTTTATCAACAAAAACTATGCATTTAGAAATAGTGACATCAAATATATTTTACCAATCAATCTGACAGACCCCCCAGAAATGTGAAGATAGACTATACTCCCAACAACTTCCAGCAATGATCCTGAAGAGGTATTCCTTAGTTTATTGATTAACCTAGAAGTAATAATAATCTTTTTTTTTTTAATGTTTATTTATTTTTGAGACAGAGAGAGACAGAGCATGAACAGGGGAGGGTCAGAGAGAGAGGGAGACACAGAATCCGAAACAGGCTCCAGGCTCTGAGCTGTCAGCACAGAGCCCGACGCGGGGCTCAAACTCACGCACCACGAGATCATGACCTGAGCCGAAGTCGGACACTTAACCGACTGAGCCACCCAGGCGCCCCGGTAATAATCATCTTAAACACAGGAGTTAGATGAAAACCAAATGGCTGGGGAAAATGTTTATCCAGATGAGAAGACCAAATTGAGATCAAGTAATTAGCTGTATCTTCTTGCTAATTTCACACTGTAGAAATGAGTGGGATCTGATAGCTATCCAATTCCAGGATTTAGACTTATTGTTAAGTGTCATGCATTCAAAGATTGAAACGTATTCAATGTCCGTCCCCTCCAGGGTTAGAACCAAAAAGAAAAATCCTAAATGGTAAGTCAAACTGAAATTTCCTTCTAGAAACCCAAATCAAATGATGTTTGATAAACATATGGTGTGAAAAAACCCAATAATCAACATCTTTCACCTATGTGGTTACGCCTTAAGCAAACCTAGACTCTAGCTGATACAACAACACTTTTCCTTTAACAAATTAGGGAAAGCTGCCTTTTCCTCAAGGAAAAAAAGAAAACTTAGACTGCACTGATAATGTCAACTGTTCTCTGCCCAGAACCTCCCTATTTGTTTTAGGGTATGCTTTTTGTCTTTAGCAAACAACCCTTTACTGCTTCTAAACTAAAACTACCCCATAATTTTACAACCCACAGAATTCTAATACTAGGTTCTCTTAGAATAATCAATTAACAGTCCACAAGAAGACATCCTCTTTTCCATTAAGAATCAACATCCAGCACCCTTTGTGTTTCCCTTATGTCAGTTTTTGAAAACATTGATTATACATAAATACCAATTAGTTACATGGCTTTTTTTTTTTTAAGTAGGCTCCATGCCCAAAGTGGGGCTTGAACTCATGACCCTAAGATCCCTGAGATCACAACCCTGAGAGTTGTGTAATCTACAGACTGAGCCAACCAGGTGCCCCAACATGACCTTTTTTTTTAATTGAGAATATTTAAAAGAATAAGCCATTGTTCAAATTACTGTGTACAATCTCTTAAAGGGCTTTTTCATACATCAAAAGTCATGCAGACACCGATATAGTTAAGACCAAAAAATCCCGTTCCCAAAAGTTTTTCTTTAAAAAATTCTAGGGAGGGGCACCTGAGTGGCTCAGTCAGTTAAGTGTCTGACTCTTGGGTTTATGCTCAGATCATAATCTCACAGTGTATGGGTTTGAGCCCCACCTCCAGCTCTGCGCTGACAGTGCAGAGCCTGCTTGGGATTCATTCTCCCTCTCTCTTGCTCTTCCCCTCCCCTGCTTGTGCTTGCTCTCTCAAAACAAACACTTAACAAAATAAAATTTAATTTAAAAACATTTTTAAAAATGAAAAAATTCTAGGGAAACAAAAAGATAACCAAAAGGATGCTTAACACATCACTATGTATAAGTGAAAAAAGAAAAAACTGGACCCAACCATTCATCACTAATGTTGGCCAAATCATAAAAATTCAAGAAAAAATCATTTGGGACACAAAGTGAATATTACTGTATTTATTCAATCTTTCAAAAAAATTATGTCATTCAACAAAGTTCTATAATTTTCTTCATATAGATCCTGACATCTCTATTTAATTCCTGGACATTTTAGAGTTTTTGTTGTTATACTGACTAGGATCTTTTTATCAGATACTGGTATTACTAGTACATAAAGAGAAAGCTACTGATTTGAGGAAACAGTTGGTCAACTTGATATTCATCGCTTTTGCTTTTCAGTGGACTCTTCGGCCTAATGTGCAGTTGTAACAATTAAATCCTACTTTATGCCTCATAATATTTTTTTTTGCCTAATACATTGACTAAACCTTCCCCAAATGTAAGCTTGAGACTTCTACCTGACTACAAGTCTCTTTAGGTGAAACTGTAGGTATCAAGGATAGATGTCTGCAATATACTTTTTTGCAAAAGAAAAAAAGTAGGTTACAAAACACTATTGTACACTATGATCACATGCATGTTTAAAAAATCACATCACGTAATTTAAAAAGCAAGGTCCGGAACAAGTGCACAATATGCTTTTTATTTAAGAAAGGAGGGAAATAATACATGTATTTTTGCGTAAAGAAACCCTGGAAGGAAACACCAGAAACTAATAAAAGTGATTACCTGAGGTAGGGGGGAATGGGGGCAAGGGTGGGAGCACTTCTTTTCACTGTATACCTTTTTATAGTATTTTGATTTATGGACCATGTATTGCCTATTCAAAAAAATAAAATTAAAAAACATATAGTATATATTTTTTAAGTCCAGAAAAACAGACACCAAACTATTAAGTATTTCTCTTTATGGACTAGCATTCCACAAATTCATCCACTGAGTAAATATTTATTGAGCACTTATGTTCCAGGTACAGTTCTAGCACTTGGGATATATTAATAAACAAAAGAAAAATCTCTACCCTCATAGAACTTACACTCTTCTGTAATATTTTTTTATTGTTTAAGTATCTAATATTGAGTACACATTACTCCAGCTTCTCCTAGCTGTCCATCTTGATCTTCATCTAATCAAGTGTGGACAATGCCACCTACCATGGAGGGGATAATGGGAATGGTGCAACACTTGAATTCACTTGGCTCAGTCAGTACCTGACACAAATGTGTACTTAGTAAGTGTTAGCTGTGATGATTTCATTGTACTTTTAGAGCAGTCATACCTGTAGTGACTGGAAAATGTCCTATGAAGTGTAAGGAATATGTATAAGGGACAGAAAAGCTGAAGCCACTGGGCTCACCTCCGACCACAGCACTTCTCTGATGCTACTCTTGCTGTCTCATTTACCTTTTCCTTTTCCTTCCTCCACTAGACTATGAGCTACCTAGAGTGGAGAAAACATACCTTACTTATCCTATCACCCCGAGATCCCAACACAGTACCAAGCAATACACGCTCATTAAATCTTCTTAAAATGAATATGCAGGCTGATGTGGTCATGGAAAGTTTCATAGAAGACAGGAAATAAGCTGGAAATGATTATCACCAAAATTCCAACTCAAAAGTGAAGGAATTATCCCATTTTCTTAACTTCTTCTTTACCTGGCTTTGTATTATTTCTTTGTCCAAATCTAGAAGGGACTGTGAAAAACATCTGTTGTTTTCTGAGGAAATGAACCACTGAACCTGGCCTTAACAAACCACCACTAGGGGGACCTACAAGGCTAAAACAGCCCTAGAGCCACTAAAAAGAGCTGATCATCCACACAATCCGACCAATAACAGCTACTCATGACAGCAGTATTTCAGAGTAAGGGAGGAGTGTGATGAGTCCTCAGAATTGGATCTCCTCACAACCACCACCACCACTAAGGAAATTCTGATATAATTATCACTACAGTCTCCCAAACCCTAGTACTTTAATTCTCCAAAAGCAGGGATGGACAAAGGTGAAAATCTGAAGGGTATTTACTTTCGAAGAAAATAAAAGACATAATATCAAGGGCTTGAACCAATCTTAAAGGTACTCTTCCCAGACCACTACCACATTACCAACCCACTGTTCTCAGAAACCTACTAACCACTAACAAGTAACAAAAGGCACTAGAATCTTCCTCCATTATTCATGACATAGAAGAAAAATGGACAATAAAAACAAGTAGACTTTCATGCTCTTCCTAAATTTTGTTTAAGATTGTTAAACAAATGGATGGTAGTTCTGACCCACCCCTAAGACTCTGCAACAAGAAGTGCCAACCCACCGATTTCCCTCCAGAACAGCACACCTTTCTAAGATGACAGTGGTTCTTTATCAGAATTTCTCTGTAAATTAATTAGTTCCTACAAAAATTTTAGTTAATTAACACGTTCTAAGTAACAGCGCTAAAGTTTTAACAGAACTCTGTTCTCAAATATTATACTAAAAAACAAAACAAAAAACACCCCCCCATTGATTTAATTTCCCCACCTCAAAACTCTCCTTTTAAAAACAGAATTGGAAATTATCTATGAAAGTTAAAGTAGCCTTGTTTTATCGACTCAAAATGTAACAAGACTGAAAAAATATTTATATATATATAAATAAGTTAGAAACAAAGAAAAATTAGAATATTGGTATTTTTAAAGGATATGTTATACATGACTCTAAATTACCAGACATTATCGGTATCTATATTCATTTAATCTGCTCTGTGAGATTTTCTTCCAAAATAGTCTGTTTTTACCAATCAAAAAATATTGTTTATGTTTTATATTCTCCTATCATTTTTTTTTAGACCACTTTGGTACATAAGTGTAGTTCAAATCCAAAGAACCAACAGCCTATTTAAATCCAGTTTTAAATACTGATAAATGTCCCCCCAAATCTACATTTCCAAAACAGTAAGTATTTTTCTTGAAAATGCTACCAGAACTCACACAAACTAATTTTAGGTCAATAAAAAATAGAGGGGACAGGATAAAAGAAAACAGAAAGTTACAAGAAACAGATTACCTACCATTACTCTGCAGTGTTAATCCTGAGAGATCTTAATTTTTTAAAGGGGAAAAGAAAATGAAACATTAATCATTACCACAATAATATTTTCCATTGTATTTAAAATTACAAAATGTAATTTTACTTCACAAACCATTTCAATCCAAGATTAGTAGTATAAATACTACTATTTATAACTGACAATACATAAACTATTCAACCTATAATGCCTTCCATCTTATTTTTTAAAAATAATGTTCTAAATGGGCAGAATATGAGCTATAGTGTATATTTAATTTTAGCAGTCAAAATACAAATCTGTTCTAGAGTTCAAATTTAAATATTTATATTTCATTAAGAATATCTGACTCTTTAACCTTAGTTGAAGTACTGGGCTATCTCCAAATTTATAATTTAATGTAGAAAAATCAAATTATTGAGATCTGTTCCCTTTGTGCATCTAAGGATAAGAGCAAGGTCTACTCACCAATTCCAGGTGATACAACTCGTTCATAGTGATATGGATTTACACAGACACTATCACATTTTAAGTCAAATGCATACTGACAATATTTAACATGTTTGAGTTCATTTTTGTGAAGATCAGGCCACCTCCAGAGACGGGCATATATCACATGAGGAAATCCTTTCCGACCAGCCACCTAGGAAAAACAAACAACCATTTACTGGTCATCAGTTAATATACTGACCATACATTAAATAAGGCACTTAATATATATTCTCATTTAATTCTTACAATCCTACAAAGTCAGTATTATAACCCCCATCTCATAAGTGAGAAACATTTATGAACTAAAGTTACTTCTTTGAGACCTGTGCTCGTTTTTAAAATGCAAAAAAAAAAAAAAAAGTATGAGTTTGCTGAAGTACCCATTTCTAAAATCTAGAAATAAACATTTTAAATCTAATGACAGAAGATTTCTGTATGTTTCTTTAAAAACACGCAGCACAGAAGATATATGATATAGTTCTATACAAAAAATATAATCACTGAAAATGAAAGATTAAAAAAATTATAAGATATAAGCTTTTAATACTAAATTTTAAAGATATGCTTGAATTCTTTTAGAGTTTTTCATATAAAAGTACCAAATATACAGTATCAGATTTCTAAATTATAAAAGGACCAAATATAACTCAGTTTTTAAAATGTACATATAATACCAAAAAAAGAAGGGAAAAAAAGCTACAAAAATGAATACCAAAGTGCTAAAGGTATGGGGTTTCTTCTGCTTTTTGCTTTTATTTTCCAAATTTTCTACTTTGAATTTTTTTCTTGTAACATTAAAAAACTTAAAATATAACTTTACTATAAGGAACATCTATTCTTCCATATATTCCCATAATCATATTGGTACAGGATGTAGAGTACCTGAAGAAATGGAGCAAACATTAAATTATCCAATAGTAATGTAAGAGAAAGCAAGAATATTTTAATCTGCCACTACAAAACATATAGAAAAACTCTAGAACAAGACTAACCTGAAGCCTCCCATCCAATGTTCTCTGTATGGTAACACATTTGCTAGGATGAGCTCCATTTGTAGTTATAGCTGTTATTAAAGAATCCAGTTCATCTTTTTTCTCCTTCAGCTTCTTTACCAAACTTTCAATTGCTCTCTTTGCAAATGTTTCACTCTCTCCACCTTGTCTATGGCACATCAAACTATGTACAATGCTCAGACAGGCATCATTACTTGTTGGTGTATTTGTAATAGACATATTGTCCATTTGTCAAAGTTATTCTTTTAAATCAAATAGGTCTCCAATTTCCGGAGAAATTTTGATCTTTTGGAGGCAGTGAAAAACAATGACTAACGTTGCAAGGAAAATTATTAGGCATGTGGTATTCAGGATAACCTAAAAAAAATGAGACATAGACATTAAAACACATTTCACAAAGTAGATTCAATTACTTGGGAAAAGAGGGAGTTGCTTCAGTTAAGTCAAAGACTCAATGTACATAATTTAAATTTTGTACTTAGAGTTTTAAATAACTTAATTAAAATGTTGCTGTTTCTGACATTCAAAAAAAATATTAAAGTTAGGCCTTCTCATTATTATAGGGGCATACTCAATCAAGTCTTGTGGACTGAACTAGTCACCCTAAAGTTAAATCTTAACATAACTTTTTAAAATGATTACTAATGAAGACCAGCACTTTAAAACACGCTTGATTGACTAGTTAAACCTAAATGTCTACCATCATACACATGAAAAATTTACCATCACCTGATACGAAATGCTGTTTATCAGTTAAAAACACCCATCTTTGTTATAAGAGACCACTGGCAACAGTAAAAAAAAGATGAACACAAATTTTTAAATGGGCAAAGGATTCTAATACTCCTCTCTCCAAAGAATGGCCAATATGCATATGAAATATGCTAATATCACTAGTCAACAGGGAAATGCAAATCAAAAACACAAGGAGATACCACTTCACATTCACTAGGTTGAGTAAAGCAAAAGGGTAGATAATCATAAATATTGGTGAGGAAGTGGAGAAACGGTACCCTCATCCAACTGCTGGCGGGACTGCAAAATGGTACAGCCACTTTGAAAAGTAGTTTGACAATTCCTCAGAATGTGAAACACAGAGTTACCGTATGACCCAGGAATTCCACACTTAGCAATTCTACCCAAGATTACTGAAAGCCTATGTCCACACAAAAACCTGTACATAAATGTTCACAGCAGTTATCATTCGTAACAGCCAGAAGTGTAATACAAATGTCCATTAACTAATGACTATTTAAATGAGTATATAGGGGCGCCTGGGTGGCGCAGTCGGTTAAGCGTCCGACTTCAGCCAGGTCACGATCTCGCGGTCCGGGAGTTCGAGCCCCGCCTCGGGCTCTGGGCTGATGGCTCAGAGCCTGGAGCCTGTTTCTGATTCTGTGTCTCCCTCTCTCTCTGCCCCTCCCCTGTTCATGCTCTGTCTCTCTCTGTCCCAAAAATAAATAAAGGTTGAAAAAAAAATTTTTTTAAAAATAAATAAAATAAATGAGTATATATATCCATACAATGTAAACATTATTCAGTCATAAAAAAGAATGAAGTACCATTACCATGCTAAAACATGGATGAACCTGGAATACATGCTAAGTGAAAAAAGCCAGTCACAAAAGGCCACATATCGTATAATCCCATTTACAAGAAATATCTGAACAGGCAAATGCATACAAAGAAAAAGTAGATTAGTGGTTGCCAGAGGCAACTCCGAAGGATATGGAGTTTCTTTTAGGCCTAATAAAATATCCTAAAATTGATAATGGTGATAGTTGCACAACTCTATCACTATATGAAAACCACTGAATTATACATTTTAAAAGAGTGAATTTTAGAGTATATCAATCATATCTCAATAAAGTTACTATTCTTTTTAATGGTTATTTATTTTTGAGACAGACAGCCGCAAGCCCATGCACATGGGGCAGGGACAGAGAAAGAAGGGGGAGAGAGATAGTCCCAAGCAGGCTCAGTGCTGTCAGCACAGAATCCAATGCGACACAGGGCAGGACACAGGGCTCAACACAGGGCCCAGTCTCACAAGCCCTTAGATCATGCCCTGAGCCAAAATCAGCAGTCAGATGCTTAACCAACTGAGCCACCCAGGCACCCCCCAATAAAGTTGTTATTAAAATGAAAGACCACTTAATTCCTCAAAAGATTTTACCTGTAATAAAGTAAGTTATTTTCAACAGAAATCAAAATATAGAAAATGAGTATTAGTGAAGCATCTATCCAATATGTGTGAAACTAAAGTAACTTATCTAACCTTAAGATCCCACATGGAATAAGAAAAGGCCATCAGTCTAAGAATAAATGAAGTAAAGCAGGAGTGGAGGCTATACTTTATGCTGAGCTGTTTTTAATTTGTTTGCTGATGATATTCTATTCCATGCCTATTCTGCTTTTATTTTCTTTTGCTATTTACTTGAATCATTAAAAATCTACCCCCCTGGGTACCTGGCTGGCTCAGTCGGTAAAGCATGTAACTCTTGTTCTTGGGGTCGAGTTCAAGGCCCACATTGGGCATAGAGCTTTACTAAAATTAATCTACCCGCACTCCCCCAACCAAATTAATAAAACTAACTCATCAGTCTCTACCAAAGCTTGTTACTCTTCTGATGACTTTTACTGTATTTAATTCCACTCAATTACCCAGCATTGGAAAGCGTGATAAGTCATCTCTGACTTCCTTCTCTCTTTTCCTACCCCCATTACTTCTCTCTTTTACTACCCCCATATTCTCTCACAAAGTTACATGATTCTCTACCTTTGTCATTTCTAGCAGTCTCCTCTCTATTCTCCCTGATGCTGTTGTAGTTTTGGGTCTCCTAGGCATTTCTATCAATCACTTGGTATTTACCTCATGTTCCCCTCTATTGTTATCTGTTTTACATAAATGCCTGTCTTCTCAACTAAATTAGCCCAATACAGAGAACGTTTTCTTATACCTTTGAATAGCAAGCATTTGCCCACATTCAATAAATACATGTTGAAGGTAGATTTTCTGAATAACCCAAGATTACCTGACTGGGGTGGTGGGGGACGTTGGGAGTCAGAGACCTGGGTTAGAATCCCAGCTGTCACACTAGGTAGTTGGACAGATTAAGTTAAACTCTGAACGTGGCTGAAAAGGAGTACACAGAGCTCAAGGGAGAAAAACTACATGAAATGCCTAGCACATAATGTTCAGTAAAAAGCAGCTACAGTGTGAGTACTAAAATGTTTAGTGTTTATAGTCTGAGTACTAGAATGTTTACTTTAAAAGAAGATTTTCCCATAACACATTACTCATGTTTCTGTATTTCTATTAAAACTTGTAAAAGAAAATTCAGAAGGGCAAGGACAGAAGTAAATCACTCATTCAGGACTCACAACTCCTCTACAGGAGCCAGGCAAATTATATAAATATCTCGGATTTAAAGAAAAGTATTGAGGAGCACAAGTGCACACCCATCAAAAATGGGTAAACACTATTCACTTCCCATGGACGTGGCGTTTGAGAATGCTAGACCACTGCTAACCGATCTCCAATGCCCATTTGTATATAAAATCTTATTTTTAAGTATCAGCAACTTATTTGTGGAGAAAGGGGAGGAAGGAAGAGGAGGAGAGAAAAACCACCGTGTATGCCAAACACAACACACCTTCAACTCAAGGCTGGCCCAAGACACTGAGGGGGGCACCTGCTGGGATGAGCACTGGGTGCTGTATGGAAACCAATTTGACAATATAGTTAATAGCAATAAAAAAAAAAAAAAGCTGGCCCAAGAGAACCACCAGTTTGAAATTTCTGAATGCCAACATCACAACAATTTTAAGATCTAGACTGAAAGATCTACAGTACAGGGACTGTACTTGTCTCATTCATTAGATGTGCCCAACTCCTAGCACTTGTGAGTGCTCCTTACAGTCAAATGGATGCATTTCTGTATGCACTGTCAGATCCATGCTCGTGCTATTTCTTTTGTCTAAAACATCCAGTCTCATTTTATCCACATGGCTAAGTCCTAGTTATCCTTCAAATTGCAGCTTAAATGTCTCCTCTCCCCACCAATCTGGAGAATGACTTTCCTGGTATGTTTACTGTGTATTCCTGGTATGTTAATTGATTCCCTCCCTCAAATTTAAAACACACCCCAATTACAACCCAACATGTTATATTACAGTTATATGATTACGTCTTTGTCTTACACTGTTGCCACAAATCTAGAAGTTCAAGAAAACAGCAAAACTTTCTCACCTTAGAAATTCCCAGCACCATGCACACTTCCTGACATACATGAGGCAAATATGGAGTGACTATAGCTTTTTTATTCTGTGGCATTTCCTTGCAACAAATTTTAAAGAATACAAAATTTTTGTTGTTAAATTCATTTTCTGATATTACATTCCAAAAGATTTGCACCAATTTATAATTAAAGAATTTGAGTGTAATTATTTCCCCACACCCAGATGTTACCATTCCTAAAACTTAAGCTATTTGGGACCTAATGGTATCTTAGAAACTGTTTTAACAGTTTCCTTTGAAAACTTTCTTAGGCACCATGTTCTCGATTTTATCCTTGTTGATTTCCTATGATCACAAGTGCCTAAAACATAATATAAAGTTCCTTGCATAAAAAATAATACATGGACTCCTGGGCGGCTCAGTCACAGTTAAGCATCGGACTCTTGCTTTCGGCTTAGGTCATGATCTCATGAGTTGTGAGATCGTGCCTCAAGTTGGGCTCTGTGCTGACAGCCACTGACAATGCCAGGCTGCTTGGGATTCTCTCTCTCCTTCGCTCTCTGCCTCTCCCCAACTCGTGCTCTCTCTCTCTCTCTCTCAAAATAAGTACACATCTTTAAAAGATAAAATAATACCAACAGGGATATATACGTGCTTTCCTACGTTAAACAGCTCTGGATTACAATTTTTTACAAGTGGTACGGAATGATAGACAAAGGTACTAGGACGGTATAAACAAAACTGTAAGTTCTGATTAAAACTCTAGCAGTATGACTGGGCAAGTTAATATGTTTTTCAATTATCTTATCTGTAAAATGGGAACAACTTTACAGATTCTCTACGGTAATCAAATGCAACAGTGTATATAAAAGCAATCTAGGGGGGGTGCCTGGGTGGCTTGGTCGGTTAAGCATCCGACTTCGGGACTTCGGCTCAGGTCATGATCTCACGGCCCGTGAGTTCGAGCCCCGCGTCGGGCTCTGTGCTGACCGCTCAGAGCCTGCAGCCTGTTTCCGATTCTGTGTCTCCCTCTGTCTCTGCCCCTCCCCTGTTCATGCTCTGTCTCTCTCTGTCTCAAAAATAAATAAACGTTGAAAAAAAAATTTTTAAAAAAAAGCAATCTAGGAACCATAAATTGACCAATTCAACAAACACTGTATCTAAAATATGCACAAAGCACTCCAGATACAAAAAGTAGCACATAATCAGAAAGTGGTTCTCAACTCTACCAAATATCCCATTTTTGTTAACAAATAATTTATATTACCTCCTCTCAGTTATTCTGAAACAAAGTTCTAACACACGTATTTTTAAAAATTTAACAATACTTTAATTATGACAGCATAATTATGACAAATTCACACCTTCCAAGAGAGGTGTGGTGTTTTGGCAACTCCAACAGCACAATGGCACTGCAGATGGTGAGACGGATTTCCGCAAATGGTGAATTCTTGATAAAGTGCCAAACATAACAACTTCAATTTAAGAAAAAGAATTAAGATGGGGCGCCTGGGTGGCTCAGTCGGTTGGGCGTCCAACTTCGACTCAGGTCATGATCTCATGGTTCGTGAGTTCGATTGCCGCATTGGGCTCTGTGCTAACAGCTCTGAGTCTGGAGCCCATTTCGGATTCTGTGTCTCCCTCTCTCTCTGCCCCTCACCAACTCATGCTCTCTCTCAAAAATAAATAAACATTAAAAAAAAACTGTAAGAAAAAGAATTAAGAGAAACTTAATTCCTGAAAAACTGACTATACGTTAAGATGGAGTCAGATAGTAAGCTAGTTATAACATTTTCCTCCTACATGAATTTCTGGGGCATGTCAAAGTGCTACAAGATGCATTGGTAATTCTTCACAGAACCTCACATTACAGGATGGCATCCCTTACCCTCATCTACCAAAGTTCCTCTCACTAATTTCCACAACATCCCTTAAACAGCACTACTTACTCCACTGAGAACCACTAATCTAGAAGATCCAAAATATTACTACACTAAGTAAGAGATGCTAATAGAGGTAGGTACTAAAGTGATTCAGGACCATAAGTGAGAAAGGATGGAAGTCCAGAGTTAAAGTAAGTCTGAGCATGATGTATCAGGCTAGGCTAGGCTAGGCTGCAGCAACCACCAACCCTCAAAATATCAGTGGCTTAAAACAAAGGTTTATTTTCTGAATAAACTAAACTGTATGTCCATCACAGATAAAAAGGTCACTGCTCACTAACATCTTTCAGGGATCAGGCTAACAAAGACTCCATCACTACCTATGTCCTTAAATGGCAAGAGGAAAGATAGGGTAACTCACGTACTGTCTTTTAAAAAACTTTTTTTAATGTTTATTTATTTTTGAGAGACAGAATATGAGTGGGGGAGGGTCAGAGAGAGAGGGAGACACAGAATCTGAAGCAGGCTCCAGCTCTGAGCCGTCAGCACAGAGCACGACGCGGGGCTCGAACTCACGAACCATGAGATCATGACCTGAGCTGAAGTCAGAAGTTCAACCGACTGAGCCACCCAGGCGCCCCAACACATACTGTCTTTTAAAGGCTATCACTTCTGTTCACATTTGATTGGCCAAAGTTAAAAGGCCACGTCAGTGGTTCTCAACCAGGAAAAAACTCTCTCAGGGGACTTTTGGCAATGTTTAAAGAAATTTTTGATTGTCACAACTGCAATAGGGAGGTAGGAGGAAAAGTACTACTGGGGGTCAAGTAGGTAAAGGCTAGAGCTACTGCTAAACATCCTACAATGCACAAGACAGCAACCCACAACAACAATTTAGCCAACCCAAAATGTCAACAGTGCTGAGGTTGCGACACCCTGGACTATGCCTAATTTCAGTGTGGGGGAAGGAGGCAGAGAAGCACAATACTACCATGTGCCAGAAGAGAGCCATCAGAATACTGGTGGAATAATACTAATAACTACCACACGTGAATAAGAATTTGCCAGGCTGCAGGAAAAACCAGACAAGCAGAGGGATATAGAGTGCAGATGTTTTGTCTAGATTCATCATTAGGAAAGGGGAAGAAATAACAACATTAGATTTGCATTAGAAAGAAAACTACAGTAAGAACATGGAGAATAACTCTGGAAAGGGAAACAGAAAACTAGTCAGGAGACAATGATCAGAAAAGTGATAGGTTGGGGCATGGGCAATAGAAACAAAGGGAGAACCAATATTTCTAGGTAGAATGGACTAGATTTTTTAATCAACTAAGTATAAAGGGTGAAAAGAAGGGAGAGTCAAAAGAGGACCCATTTCTTAGTTAACTAAATGATAAAGAAAGAACACAAGATTTTAAAAGGGTAAATAAATTCAGTTTTAAATATAGTGAGTTTGAAGAGCTCAGTAGGGAAGGTAAGCCTATTTAAAAGTCTCTAACATACAACTATTAGATAAAGTCTCTGTAATAGAACAAACCATCCCATGATGACAGGGGTAATGGGAGGTAAAAAGTCAGCAAAAGAGATAGAGGCTCCCTTACATCTACCCACCTATTGTGTTATGTCTCTAGCCTTGCACCTGCTATATATCATAAGCTATACTGACCACAGGTCTAACAGGAACTCCATGAACTATAGAGCCAGACAACCAAACTAATTAAGATACTCTCTAAAACAGCAAAGATGAATGCTGGCCTGAGAGGTTCTCATGGGAATTCATAAACTTTAGTTAATGAATGTTGACATTTTTTTATTCTCAGATGGCTATTTACTTTTGAATTATTGGCACTATTACACATATGAAACAGATTTTCTAGAAGTTATAGGTATTTTGATCAATGATCAATAAACTAGTTAATATGAGAATATGAGACAAATGCTTTTGTTTAACAAGGGGGAAAAAAGCCTGGCACAGTGAAATATCACTAGAAAGAAATTCAAACTGTAGGTTTACAAGCAGAAAACATAAAAAGGTTGTGCAGGCTTAGTTCAACTGCCTACAGCAGAAGTTATAGCCTAGTTTCTAAACAGAGGAAAGTCTAAGAATTGAAGTTCCTTTTTTTTTTAACATTTTATTTATTTTTGAGACAGAGAGAGACAGAGCGTGAGTGGGGGAAGGGCAGAGAGAGAGTGAGACACAGAATCCAAAGCAGGCTCCAGGCTCTGAGCTGTCAGCACAGAGCCCGAGGCGGGGCTCGAACCCACATACCGTGAGATCCTGACCTGAGCTGAAGTCGGACACTCAACCGACTGAGCCACCCAGATGCTCCTAAGAATTGAAGTTCCTTAAACTGAGGGCAACGGGAGAAAATCT
Organism: Felis catus; assembly: GCF_018350175.1. Lineage (NCBI taxonomy): Eukaryota > Metazoa > Chordata > Mammalia > Carnivora > Felidae > Felis > Felis catus. The sequence continues at coordinate 70,387,171 of NC_058379.1, read as the reverse complement.
CCAAAGAGCACAAAGGATTAAGTGCACAGGTATAAGTGATTATAAAATCTCAGGTGCAAATAATACAATCAAATAAAAAGAATGTTTTTGTGCTAACATTTAAGATGAACTACAAGGGGAGACGACTGGGTGGCTCAGTTGGTTGAGCACCTAACTCTTGATCTCCTTGATTTCGGCTCAGATCACGACCTGACGACGGTTCAGTTCATGAGATGGAACCCCGCGTTGGGCTTTGCGCTGACAGCACGGAGCCTGCTTAGGATTATCTCTCCTTCTCTCTCTGCTCCTCCCCTGTTTGCACTCTCTCTCTCTCTCCCAAAATAAATAAACTTAAAAAAGAGAAAGATGAACTACGAGGGACAAATTTAGAGACAAGCTTCTTGTTTACCCACTGGTCTTGGGTAAGTGTCATACTGGTATACCAGCTTTACCTTAAATAATCTTATTTAAAAATTAACTTTGTAACTAGACTTATTGTGGAGATATTTTTATAACATATAAAAACATCAAATCACCATGATATACAGCTGAAACTGATAGGATATTGTATGTCAATTATACTTCAATTAAAAAAAAAGTTTGCTTCGGAGCACCTGGGTGGCTCAGTCAGTTAAGTGTCCAACTTTGGCTCAGGTCATGATCTCACAGTTCATGAGTTCAAGCCCCGTGTCAGGCTCTGCGCTGACAGCTCAGAGCCTAGAACCTGCTTCAGATTCTGTGTCTCCCTCTCCCTCTCTGTTTAATAAACAGAATTTTTAAATAAACATTTTTTTAAATAAAAAAAAGTTTGCTTCAATGGGGACTTAACCTCTCTGCATTTCTGGGTTGCATCATCTGGCCCCTTTGGTTGCTGTGCCAGAAATGAGATCCCATGCCCCACCACACAGCATCTCATCCAGGTCCCAGGGGAGGAGGAGAGGCCAGAAACTCAGGGTGACAACTGATCAGTCAGGCTCTGCAGCAGGTCTCAGTGAATGGTCACCTCCAGGCAGTGAAACCATGTAGTCACAAACAGAAGAGGAAGGCTGGAGCAGCAGCTGAAACAGAACAAGCTGCCAAAGCCGCTAAAGAATCCAGAGAATCTTAGAAGGAGCTTAAGATGTGCCTGATCTGAGTATTTCATATCAGAGTTTCAAATACTGTTACTGACAGGGTGTTACAGGCTAAAAGGTCTCTCCCACCCAAATTCATATGTTGAAGCTCTAAACCCCAGAACTCCATCAGAATGTGACTATATTTGGAGACAGAGCTTTAAAGAAGTTAATTAAGGGGGTGCCTGGATGGTTCAGTGGGTTAAGCGTCCAACTCTTGATTTCAGCTCAGGTCATGATCTCACAGTTCGTGAGTTCGAGCCTTGCGTCGGACTCTGCACTGACAGTGCAGAGCTTGCTTGGGATTCTCTGTCTCCCTCTCTCTCTTCCTCCCCCACTTGTTCTCTCTCTCTCAAAAAAAATAAATAAACTTAAAGAGGTTAATTAAGGTTAAAATAAATTTCTATTAAGCCAAAAAAATTAACATTTTTCTAGATTCATAATAGAAGTTAAAAGAAGAAACAACAGGGGCCACCTGGGTGACTCAGTTGGTTAAGCATCCAACTCTTGGTTTCGGCTCAGGTCAGGATCTCACCATTCGTGAGCTCCAGACCCACACTGGGCTCTGTGCGGACAGTGCGGAGCCTGGTTAGGATCCTCTCTCTCCCTCTCTATCCCTCCCCTGCTCACTCACGCTCCCTCTCTCAAAATAAATACACTTCTAAAAAGTTAAAAAAAAAAAAAAAAGAAAAAAGAATCAACGAAGTCCTCTATGTGAATGCGACACCTGTTTTTTGTCTGCCAACTATCCTGCAATTGATTTTCCAAGGAGAATCTCCCCATCTGGGCAGGTGGGACGATCCCCAGGCTGACTAACCAGAGCCACCTCCTAGCCACATTAGTTGCTTCTAAGATGGGAAAGGACCCAAGTCAGATCAATGACACAGCTCCAGGACTTCTGTTGGAACTGCAAAGGGAAAAAAAATCTCTCTCTGCTGGGCTTGACACTGGAAGTAGTTATCCTCAACCTGACCCAAGACTTAAACTAACAGAAAGAAAAGCAAATACAAGACAATGAGTCCTGATGATACTGGCTGGTTGTGACCAACGATCTGGCACTCTGAGGCCAGCTCTATTTTCAGACCAAGCCAAGGAATTCCCCTTTTGACAAAAATTTGACTGATACATGTTTTCCAGTACATAATTACTAAGCAAAAATTGACTTAACATTCATAGAATAACAGCGATATAACACAAACCACATAAAAAGTGGAACCAATCATAATCCTGTCAACAATAGACAATTAATAACCTTAAAAATAGCAGTTGTCAAGGGGGGTCTGAGTGGTTCAGTCAGTTAAGCATCTGTCTCTTCATTTCGGCTCAGGTCATAATCTCATGGTTGTGGGATTGAGCCCCACATTGGGCTCTGCATTGCGAAGGGAGCCTGCTTGGGATTCTCTCTCTCCCTCTCTCTGCCCCTCCCCCACACTTGCTCTCTCTCCCTCCCTCTTTCAAAGTAAATAAATAAACATTAAAAAAAAAAAAAACCAGCAGTTGTCAAACTGTCTGGTTTCAGGTCCCCTTATTTACATTCTTAATTACTAAGAATTCCAAACAGCTTTTGTTAATGTTTCTTTCATGTGCTAAAGCTAAAAAGTGTTTAAACATGCATTTTATTAAATTAGTTTAAAATAATAAGCCCATATGTGTTAATATGTTGTATGAAAAATAACTATTTTCCAAAACAAAAACATCAGTATTCAGAGTGACATTGTTTTCCATTTTTGCTAATTTCTTTAGTATCTAACTTAAGACAACTAGATTCTCATCTTTGCTTCTGCACTTTTTTATTTTATTTATTTTTTTAAGATTTTCTTTTTAAGTAATCTCTACATCCAATATAGAGCTCAAACGTACAAGAGTCGCACATTCCACCAACTGAGCCAGGCAGGTGCCCCTGCTTCTGCATTCAATCTGTTGTTTTGGTTAAAGAACATGAAGAAAATGTGCCTCTCACACACACATACTTGGAAAAGGGAGGAGTATTTTAATAGCATGTTAGATCATAATGATTATTCATCTTTTATTCAACACCAAAATGCACCAAATGGCAATCGTTAAAGGTTAGCTGCAATGTGGAATCTGAAACCATATCAACGAACTTCTTGGCTCTGTTTGGTGTATACTGGTGATATATTGGTGATATATCTTGTAACATCATGCATTGGTCACTAAAAAGTACTGGTTCGATGAATTATACAGATCTTCCAAATGCTGGCATACTTCCTTACACAATATACATCGTTTAAAAATCACATTCCTTAATATCATCACCAATCTCATCAGAAAAATCTTTAAGTATTACACAGCTGGTGTAATGATCTGCCCATGGTGACAGACACAAGTTTTCAAATCTAATTTTCACCTGAAAGATCAGGATTTTATCATTGGCAACAGCTAGTTATTCTCCTTGAGTGTCAGGCCCACTTCATTAATTTTCAAGGAAATACCTGACAAATATCCAAGTATGAGAAACTATAGTTCATCTCAGTCAGTTTTAAGTAAAAATAAAAGTGGTATTCCATTCAAAAAAAGTTAATTTACCTTGCAGCTCAACCACACAAGTACTGTTCCTAGAGATGAATCTTGTACTTGGATGTGCAGAAGTATTTTATGCACACTTCCACTGAATCACACAGAGTATTAAAAAGATATGCACTCCAGAGTAGAGATTTCAAAAATAAAACTTATTACTGCTTCACCAAGGCTTTTCTTAAGTGAAACGAGACTTTTTCAAACGCTTAAGATGTGTTTGGCTGTGAAGAACAAGTAAAGATTCATACAGTTTAATGCCACTGCCCTGATTCATGCTAAGGTACAAGCGGTGTGCCACCCACTTCTTCACCATCAGTGCAAATATCAACACAGAAATACAGCAAGTAACATATTTTATTATAAAAATTATTTTGATGGGGTGTCTGGGTGGCTCAGTCAGTTGAGCATCCAACTTCGGCTCAGGTCAGGATCTCATGGTTGAGTTTGAGCCCCACCTCAGGCTTTGTGCTGACAGTGCAGAGCCTCCTTCAGATTCTGTTTCCCTCTCTCTCTGCCCCTCCCCCACTTGTGTTCTCTCTCTCTCTCTCTCTCTCTCTCTCTCACTCAAAATTAAATATTAAAAATAATGACTTCATGAGCCCCCTAAAAGAAAAAGGCCACGGGGACCCCAGGATTTTGTGGACTACACTTTGAGAAACACAATTTTTAATTTTTTTTAATGTTTATTTATTTTGAGAGAGAGAGCAAGTGGGGGAGGACAGAGAGAGAACCCCAAGCAGGCTCCACGCCATCAGCTCAGAGCCCAATGTGGGGCTCAATCTCACAAACCATGAGATCATGACCTGAGCCGAAACCAAGAGTTGGATGCTCAACTGACTTGAGTCACCCAGGTGCCTTGGGAAACACTGTTCTAAAAACTGAATTTTATTTTATTTTTTAATTTTTTTTTCAACGTTTATTTATTTTTGGGACAGAGAGAGACAGAGCATGAATGGGGGAGGGGCAGAGAGAGAGGGAGACACAGAATCAGAAACAGGCTCCAGGCTCTGAGCCATCAGCCCAGAGCCTGACGCGGGGCTCGAACTCCCGGACCGTGAGATCGTGACCTGGCTGAAGTCGGACGCTTAACCGACTGCGCCACCCAGGCGCCCCCTAAAAACTGAATTTTAATAACTGATAACTGAAAAATACAATTCCTAAAACCTTTGACACAAAGGAAACTATCAACTCATGTAGCTTATTCTTTCAAAAGAGGTGTTTCAGAATCCCCTGCAGGTTAGCCCAGTCCTACTAACTATGTACCAGGAATGGGGCCCTACCTTTAAAAAGCACTCTAAGAGTTTGAGGTGCTGTCAGTTTCAGAAAGCACTGATCTAGCCTATGCTAGTCTACATACTTCACTTTACAAATTAGCAAAAAGACAGTGAAACAAATTGCAGTATCATGGATATATGCAACTGATAAAAAAGACTAACTGCACAGGGCACCAGGGTGGCTCGGTCAGTTAAGTGCCTGACTTTGGCTCAGGTCATGATCTCACGGTTTGTGAGTTGGAGCCCCACGTCAGGCTCTGTGCTGATAGCTTGGAGCCTGCTTCAGATTCTATGTCTTCCTCTCTCTGTGCCCCTCCCCTGTTCGCGCTCTCTCTCTAAAAAATAAACATTTAAGAAACTTTTAAAAAAGACTAACTGCACAAAAGTTACATCATTTTTCTTTAAAACTCGCTGCTTAATTTCGACATGTATACACACGAAATTCTTCCTTCAACTAATTTAGTGGGACATATCTATGACAGAGATGTACCTAGTGTGTTTGTGTACAATGATACCTGGTTTATCTTACCACATTAAGTACTACTTCCGGCCATCCTTTCACCAAATTACTGAATTGTTACAATGATTAGCATCTGTTGATATGCTCTAGAATTCACTAATGAATACCACTGATAAATATCCTTCATAAAGTTTTACATTTAGAAATATATTTTGCTCTTTTCACATGCCTATTGTGGCCATGCTTGTGGTCCCAAGAAGCCTCTAAAGCATGTAGCAGCTCCAGAGCGCAGGATGCTGGATTAACTGATTGGTATGTTTGCCCCTCATCCATCTACCAGTCCCCATAAACTGAGAGATCATCTCCTCATTATTTCCCTAAAGATCAGACTAGGTATGCCCTAACGGGACGTGAAGTAAAGAAGATCTGTATGTAGTGTTTTATTAAGATTGATGACAAGGTCCACACTGATACAACCTACCCTGCTGGTTTTACGGATGTCATCAGCATTGACAAAACTGGGGAGAATTTCTGTCTCATTTATGACACCAAGGGTCACTTTGCTGTTCATCAGATTTCACCTAAGGAGGCCAAGTATAAGTTGTGCAAAATGATAACAATCTTTATGGGGATAAAAGGAATGCCTCATGGTGACCCATGATGCTCTCACCATCTGCTATCCTGATCCCCTCAATCAAGGTGAATGACACCATTCAGAATGTTGGAGACTAGAAAGATTACTGATTTCAACAAGTTTGATACTGGTAATCTGTGTATGGTGACTGAAGGTTCTAACCTAGGAAGAACTGGGTCACGTGAAAGATGCCAATGGCAACAGCTTTGCCACCCAGCTCTCCAACATTTTTGTTAATCACAAAGGCAACAAAACATGGATTTCTCTTCCCCATGGAAAGTGTATCCACCTCACCATTGCTGAAGAGAGAGACAAGAGACTGGGGGCCAAAAGAGCAGTGGGTAAAATGGTCCGTAGGTGATGTGATTGGAAGTCTTTATACTTAAAGATCATATAGCATGAAAAAAAAACCAGAAATACATTTTGACTTGAAAAAGATTGAATTCATCAATATTAAAATATAGAAATCATCCCTTACTACAAAAAAACACAAATATTCAGTAGCAGTCCTTTAAAAAAAAACAAACATAAATGATATGCATTCTAAACATGCAAATTGGGATTTGACAGATTTTAAGTAAATTACTCCAGTGCATCAATGACTGCAAAATAAAGCTGGTACCATATTAAAGCAATAAGGATAAGCATACTAAAATACCCAAAGCCTATAAAATCAAGAGCTATTTTTTTAAAATATATAATACAGATCCCCATGCCTCCTCCACTCAATTCCCATTCTGAATCTGTGTGTGTGTTGGGATGGAGCATGGGAAGAGAGAAATAAAGCTCTTCCAGAGATGGAGATGCAACCACTCTTCAACTAGCACTTGGGTACTACTCCAGGTGATGTAAATGAACTGGACATGCCCTCCTTGGATGATATAAAAAAATGCTAACTGGTGGGGCCTGCTGAACAACTGTCTCCCAGTGTTTAAGTTAACTCCTGACAGCAAAAAGGTGCAGCTTGCCTCTCAGAACCAGTGAAGTGACTAGTTAACTGGTGCCTAGAAAATGTTATGGCTTCCAAGCAGATTAACCTTCCCCCCTTGAAGAACAAATTCCACTGGGAGTTTAGATGGTAATTTTGGCACCTACACAAAATCCTAAATCTCTAAAAGGAGCCCAAGTAAGTATTTTTGAGTACTTGGCCGGCCGGGGTTGGGGGGGGGGGGGGGGGGAGATCAACTCCCTATTCAGAATAGTGATGCTATACCAACTTCTTATCATGGGAAAATACAAGTACCTAAAACTTGCTACCAGACACTTCAAATGAATTGAAAAAGAGGAGAAAAGGGGAGAGAGCGACAAATGAAGAGACAAACACTGAAGCAAAACGAATGGGGCAATACCTTCAAGAGACCCATTAAATTAGATGTGAGATGATTACATAGTACACAGACACCTCACTGTATTAAAGAATGTAAAGCCAACACAAGTTGAAACAGTTCAAAAAATAAAGTTAGATGGAGTGTCTGGGTGGCTCAGTGGGTTGAGCATCTGACTTCAGCTCAGGTTGTGATCTCTCACAGTTCATGAGTTCGAGGCCCACATCAGGCTTGCTGCAGTCAGCCTATCAAGCACAGAGCCCACTTCAGATCCTCTGTTCCCCTCTCTCTACCCCTCCCTCACTGGCACTCTGTCTCAAAAAATAAATTAAAAACATTAAAAAAAATTAAGTTAGAGGACTCTAACAGCTAAACCACCTCCAACTCTGATCTTGCTGCACCGCAGGCCAAATGAATCACAATTTCTGGAGGTAGGATCCAGCCACTAGTATTTTGTAAAGCTCCCCGGAAGATTTCAAAATGCAGCCAAAGTTGAGAAACACTGTCCTAAACCTTGGGAGTAAAAAAGCAATAAAAAGATGGATCCCATACAGTTACAAGTTTTCTAAAATGCAATTTTCACTTAACATAGTCTTTGACCCTAAACGTATTTACAATTATCACCAACTTAAAAAAAATTTTTTTTAATGTTTATTTTTGAGAGAGAGAAAGAGAGACAGAGTGTGAGCAGGGGAGGGGGAGAGAGTGAAGGAGACACAGAATCGGAAGCAGTACCAGGCTCCAAGCTATCAGCACAGGGTCTGACGTGGGGCTCAAACTCACGGACCGTGAGATCATGACCTGAGCCAAAGTCGGGAACTTAACCTACTGAACCACACAGGCACCCCCAATTATCACCAATTTTAAATTAAGATGTTATAATAGACACTTTTTTTGAGAGAGAGAGAACAGAAGCCTGGAAGAGGGTAGAGGGGGAGAGGGAGAGAGGGGGAGGGAGAGAATCTCAAGTAGGCTCCACGCTCAGCATGGAGCCAGAGATGAGGTTTGATCCCACCACCCTGGGACCATGACCTGAGCCAAAATCAAGAGTCGGATGCTCAACTGACTGAGGCACCCAGGTACCCCAACAGATACTCTTTATAATCGGTCTCTTGTAGCTAGCTATCTGACCTGTATCATTTGCAGTCGCAAATAATCAAGACTTAAATTATAAGATTCTCACCACCCATCATCTTAGTTTTACATAAGTACCACCCTAGTTTCTATCCACTTTCATGGTTAAAACAAATTTTCCTGGATGCCAAACATATCACATAATAGTGTCAGGGTGACACAACCTAAAATACCTTGTTCCTGAGAAACTGGAATTCGGCCACATTTTCCATCACCAAAATTACACATTTTAAAAATGAAACAAAAAATCCAAAAATACTAAATCTGACTCATTATCAAGCATATGTTTTGTTATGTTATGATGCAAACAGTATCATACTGAAAGTTATTCAAATGAATATCTAGACATATTTGTCAACTGTTTCTCTTTTTAAAGCAACTGAATCTTCATCAACTGTTGAGTAAAAAGCCCTAAATTTGATAATTTAACAAAATTAAATTCTGTGTTATGCTGATGTAAGTCCTTTAACTTTCATTGAGTGTAGAAAATAATGAAATCAATGAAACTTAGTCATATTAGTTTTACACATGATTAAACATCACCTCAGAGTCATGTTTATTTTTTTAAATGTTTATTCATTTTTGAGAGAGAAAGAGAGCGCGAGCAGGGAAGGGGCAGAAAGAGAGAGAGGCACAGAATCCAAAGCGTGCTCCAGGCTCTGAGCTGACAGCACAGAGACCGACGCAGAGCTCAAACTCATGAACTGTGAGATCGTGACCTGAGCCGAAGTCAGAAGCTTAACCAACTGAGCTACCTAGGTGCCCCCACAGTCATCTTTAATCATCACTTAAGCAAAACAAAAATTCCTGCCTAACTACACAATCTTCTAGAAAAAAAGGAAATCAAAACATGTACAAGGAGCACTGAAATGCCAACATAAGATGTTTAAAGAACCATTCACCCTTAAAATCACTAAATGAAAAATGAAAAAAAAGTTAGGCATGAGCTAGAGGAGGCCAAAATAGAACTGAAGTAAGTTTAAACATAAAAAAAAAATAATATATGTTCTCACCAAAGTAGGTAAAATCTTAGACAAGACTAAATATGCATTTTAAATGTAATGAACGAGGCAGATCCTGTGGGGTTAACTGCCCTAGTAGGGGCCTCAGCAATTCACAGCTCAATTAGAATAGTGGCTAATGATGTTACTATAACACCAGCTCAATCAGAAAAAACAGCTTCCAAGCCAGAGAGGCGGTGTGTGACTGGGCAGCATAAATTAGTTTAATACTTGCTCTTAATTTGGGGGTTTGGGGGGCGGATCTAAAGAGGAATGCAGAAAAAATAATTCACATACAAATAAAGAAATAGCTCAACTAAAATGTAGCTTTAAAAAGTGAAGCATAGGTTTTCGAAATAAGAATTGCTGCTTCATAGTATAAGCAGAATTGTTTCAAACAACAAAGCCATCAGAAAAGGCCAAAGATCCACATAAAATGTATACAAAATTTCAAATTCACCTTCTCAGCCCAAATTTTCATTAAATCTGAAATTGATTTGCAGTTTTTTTCTAAGCTCAAGATTTACAATGAAGGCACTTAGCTATACAGAGAAATTCCTATTAGGTACTCCCACCTCGAAAATCAGAAAATTAAGGTGTAATACCTCTTTAAAGCAACCTCACCCCAAAAACCTGGAAAGCAAAGAAAAAGCCACTTCTATTAATAGACTCACAAAATGTATCCATTTTCTCTAGAAAGGCTTTTAGTTTTAATTCCAACAACTGAAATTTACATAATTCATTAGCACCTTTATATCTAAAGATTCTGCAAATCTTAAATGCTTAGCCTACCTGTATTACTTTGTTCAGTAACAAACCCATTTAAGAAAACAAAATCATAAAAAAATGAACTTAGGAAGCATTAACAGGATATCATATTTTAAAACGTTAATGATATCAATCATTTACAACTTGAAATGTCATGTACTAAGCATATCAGAACTTTCCAAAAGAGAAAATAAGAAATAAGTCCTTAGCAGAAAAAGAAGTTACACATTGGAACTTCCTATGCTATATTTCAACTGAAATACAGTCTCAGTGCAACAAGGCAAAGGCAGTTAATGAAATCCACAGTAAAATTTATTCCACTGCAATATTCTAAATCTAATTACTTTATGAAAGTATGCATTTCTTTATTTTCTATAAGACTACATAGTTTCTTCCAACAAAAAATACTGAACCTACTTTTTAAAACCCACATTATTAAACTGCTATTGATGCTAAAAAGATGTAAGTCTGGCAAAAGTCAAAGGTTGTTAACAAAATTAGCCAAGATTACATGCCTTTAGAAAATCAACTCAGACTAATTAAAATGATTCCACATCATCTTATATTTGTAATTCCGGAAAAACGAGCGGTTTCACCTTAAACTAGAATGCAAAAACGAAAGGCATGAGGAAACCAAATTCAAAACAAATTAATTAAAAATATATTCATTAAAATTTTTACCAGTACTTTCGGGGGGGGGGGGGGATAGCTATCAACCATCAACAGAGTTTTAAAAACCTCTCTGCACCCTCAAAGAAATCTTTCCAGTTAACCAAACACACCCATTTCTTTGAAAATCTTGCCGGAGAGATTATAACAGCAGTTTGGGGCTGTGATGGAGCCACCGCCCTACATCGTATACCAATTTCACGCTCAGTACACGTAATCCTAGCAATAAAATAAACTACGTCCTTTATTTTTTGTTAGAGGAGTGGAAGGTGGGGGTGGTCAGTTAGGTGCCGAGAATGTTTCCCGCATACCGCCATCACCCACACTACTCAAAAAGTAAGTAAACAAATCAAAGCCAGAAACATAAACTGGAATGACACAACCAGGAAGGGAAAGTGAAGGACAAAGAGAAAACAAAAATTTGCTTAAGAAAAGAAATGAAGACAAGCCATTTACAACTTTCATTTATACCTGAGGCGACACGCTCCGGCCAACCCAGCGCACTCGGCTGGGGCGGACAGCGAAACTACTCAAGAACAACAAAGAGAAGCGGCGGCCGCAGCAGGAGTCCCGGTCCGAGTTTAACTTGATTCTGCCACAAACCGCAAGGGGAGTTCGGGGCCGCAGGACCCAGCCCGTAGCCCGAGTGACGCGAGGCCCCGCGGCCCCTGCGCAGGGGCCGCCGGCCCGGCCCGTCAGGGGGCCGCGCTCGCTCTCCCGGCGCACCCGCCGGCCTCCTGCTTGCTCCCGGCCGCGGCCGGGAGCCCGCCCCGGGGCGGGGAAGCCGCGGGCGGGGTGCGCGGGCCCGGCCGGGGGAAGGGGAGGGGACATGGCGCGTTACCTGGGCTCGGGCGATGGCGAGGAGTGTCCACTCTCCCGCCGCGACTCGTCCGCGGGAGCGCCGAGCCCGTCGCTCCCCTGGCGGCCCGGAGCGCTCCTCGGCCCCGGCCCCGCCGCGTCCGAGCCAGGCCGCCCCTCCTCGGCGCCGCGCCGCTGCCCGCGCGGGCCGCCTAGAGCTCCCGGGCCGCCCCGCGACCGGGGGCCTCTCTCGCGGGGCGCCCGGCTCCCCTCACCCGCTCCCGCCCCCTGGGCGGCCGTGGAGTCGCGGGGAGGGCGGGAAGGGCCTCCCGAGGAGAGCGGGCGGGCGCGAACGCGGGCTCCGCCACCCGAGCCGCTCCGTTACCGCAGCGGCGACGACGACCAGGGCCGTGTTGTTGCTGCCAACTTGTCGAAAGGACACTGAGCATGCGCGCACGGAGACCACATCCGGGTAATTTCAGGGTTTGGCCCTTTTTCCCCCTGCAGCTTTCCTTTCTCCCTGCTGCCCCCGCCTCCCGCCCGGAGTGACGGGAGGGTCGCTCTGCGCAGGCGCTCACGAGGCGGCACCAGTCGGCAAGCTGCCCGGAGTGCCGGTCTGGGCTCCGGGCCTGGCGGAGGGCGCTGCCCCAGAGAGGCTGCTTGCAGTGTGTTCATCAGGGAAATTGGCATCCCTTTACAGAAAAGTACGCAAGCAGCGCTCAGAGCTCGGAGTAGAGTGGGCGTCCAGTAAGTGTTTGTAAACAGCGATGAGCCGGGCCTTGTTTTTTGAGGACCTGCGGCCACAAAAATTAGGCTTGGACAGCCAGCTCCGGGGAGAAGATGGTTGTAGCGGTTTACGTTGGGAAGAAACAGGCGATGACCGCACCTTCTTTCCCTTTCCACCAGCCCTGGATTACTAGATCCAAAGGTGTTTAAACTTGCCAAATCCCTTTTTGGGCTGAAGAGATGCACAGGAGCGTCAAGGAATCACACATTTGAGAATCTGGCCAGGTGTTATGAAAAGTGAGTGGAAGAATCTAGGTGAAACCTCAGAGTTGGAAGGGACCTTCCAGGACCTACAACACACCTGTTAACTAGGTTACCTGTTGGGTAGAGAAAGGCATAAACTCTGCTTTTGAATTAATACTTATTTGAAAGCTTTCCAAGATACATGCGTTTATTTTATATTTTAAAAGTTTCGGAAAACACATACTAATTATATATTTTTTTAATTTTTATTTTACTTTTCTACCACCTAGGAAATACCTCCATTGGGGGTCCCACGGAAACTAATTATTGGGAAGTTCTAAAGTCATTTCTTAAGTCTCGTTGCCCTCCTATCTTTCACACAGTGTCCTACCTCCTATCCCCATGCTGTCCTACCCGCCATCATGTCCTGGGCTCTTACCTCTTCTACCAGAAAGCCTCTACAACTGTCATGGTCACTGGTGTTCCCTACTCCTAGGGTGCAGGAAGACTTTCCAAGACTAGTTTTAAGGGAATTCATTTACACATCTTCCACTGCTATATGTACTATTTAATAAAAATTGCTCAGCTTGAGAAATCACCTGAGGACAGAGTGTCCCCTTTGAAAACCGTCCTTCTCCCACCGGACAGAAAAAAAGTAAAACTCTCACCCGTTACTTAAGGTGCATCAGCTCAAGATGTAAAAACCTCCAGGGCAATTCAAAGGGACAATTCAGAAATGGGTGTCTGTGATGTGGAAGTGAATGGCCCAAATGAATGGGTTATAAATTCTTTTGCAAGTCAGGTGGTTTCCAGTTCTTGCTGCCAACGAAATTGAAGGAAGCTCTAACTCGGTGATTTGGTAAAAGATCAATATGTGATTCCTAGGCACTCTACCTCAGAAGGAATTAAAAAGTAACATTGGTATAACTAAACCTCTTCCTTTGCCATTCGTATTTGTTATTTATCACTGTATGACAATATAACCACAAATTTAGCAGCTTAAAACAACACACATTTATTAGTTCACAGTTTCCGTGGGTCAAGAGTTTAGGCATGGCTTAGCTGGGTCCTCTGTAAGATCCCAAATGAAGGTTGGATGGGAAAGGATGCACTTCCAAACTGTCACTGGCAGCATTCAGTTCCCTGCAGGCTGCACAGGACTGAAGGCCTTAGTCCCTTGCTCACTGTCAGCTGGAGGTCCCTTCAGTTTTTTGTCAATATAGCAGCTTGCTTCTTCAAAGACAGCAAGGGGGAGATTCTCAGTGTAAGACACTGGTAACAGACGTATGTAACAATCACGTATGCATAATTGCATATATCCTGTCACCTTTGCCATACTCTATTTTTTTAATGCTTATTTATTTTTGAGAGAGAGAGACAGTGAGAGCAGGCAAGGGGCAGAGAGAGGGGGAGACACAGAATCTGAAGCAGGCTCCAGGCTCTAAGCTGTCAGCACAGAGCCCGACACGGGGCTTGAACTCAAGAATATAGAGATCATGACCTGAGCTGAACTCAGAGGCTTAACCAACTGAGCCACCCAGGTGCCTCTGCCATACTCTATTGACCAGAAGCAACTCACAAGCCCTGCCCTTACTCAAAAGAAGGAGACCACATAGGCAGGGATCATGTGGGGCCGTATTAGAATCCACTACACCGTCTATTTATTTATGCAAATAATAATCCTATAACCCCAACCTCCTCAGAATTTGTCTTCAAGCTCTCTTCACTTCCTTGCTTAAGGGAAACCTGACTTTCCCCTGGGACAGTGCTTTCCCTTCCCCCTTTGAAAGTAGTGGTAACTGTGTTTTCAATCCTAAGTCTCTTAGACTGTGCCTGGAAGCCGGGTAGGTGTCCTCCCTGTTCCTCAACAGACCATCCCCCTCTCTTCCTACTAACCTGCAGCTTTAAATCTTCCTATCCAGTACCCCTCATCGTTGCTCTCATTCCCCTTCATTTTGTCACCATTTGCTCTGTCAGTCACTCCAATACCACTTCTGTCTTTTTTTTTTTTCAATTTTTTTTTAACATTTATTTATTTTTGAGACAGAGAGAGACAGAGCATGAACGGGGGAGGGTCAGAGAGAGGGAGACACAGAATCTGAAACAGGCTCCAGGCTCTGAGCTGTCAGCACAGAGCCCGACGCGGGGCTCGAACTCACGGAGTGCGAGATCATGACCTGAAGTGAAGTCGGCCGCTTAACCGACTGAGCCACCCAGGCGCCCCTCTTCTGTCTTAATCCTAGGTGCTTATAATGTACATGTGGATGATCTTCCCAATATCCTGACCTCTCAGTTCTTTGACTTCTCTTCCAAGGACCCTGTCCTACCCTAAGTCTGCCACTCACTCCCATGGGCATAATCATAGGCGCCTTATCAAACTTTGCAACTCATCATAATCACAATTTCAAATATACTCTGAACACGATCTCATTTACAAATCTCCTTGCAGCAATTGTTGAAAGTACGTATCTGCTCTCTCCCATCCTTACCCAGGCTAAATATCTGGCCAATCATTACAATCACTCCCTTGCACACATTCTCCACCCCGGCACACTCTCATCCCCCTTTGTTGTGCTTGCTAGGCAAAACCACAATCCTGATCAAGCCAGCTCCCACCTACCCCACACCAGCACTCACGCATCTGAATGTGGCTGGAGAAAAACACAATGACACTGCTTAGCTTCACTTTAATCTCATCACTCAACCTCCAGTGTGCCCTCCGTGCTGCCCCAGACTCCCACTTCACTCCTCCATTCTTCTGGATGTCATAGCTCTCTGTCCTCTAACCTACACCTCCTTCCCTTTCATCCTTATTCTCAGTAACCTTGCTTCCTGTTTCGTTGAGAAAATTGAAGCAATGAGACGAAAATCTCCACACAATCCCACGATCCCATCCACCCATACCCTCATACCAACATCTATAACCTCTTCTCCACCTTCCCTCCATTACGTAGTTGAATTTTCCATGCTCCTAGCTAAAGCCAGTCCCTCTGCTAAGGCAACAAATACCAATCTTGGCTTGACTAATCCAGATCATCACCATGACTCCAGCAATTATCTGCCCCCTTCTAATTATCAATGTTTCCCTCTATACCGGGTCATTCCCATCCAGCTGACAAGCAGCTGTTACTTCTCCAATCATACAAAGCCTCTTTGACCCACTTCTCTCCGCTACTGCCTCGTGTCTGTCCTTCAATTCCAACAAAATTTCAAGAGTTTTCCATGCTTTCTGTTTCTGGTTCTCCTGCCACCCTGTAGCAGCAGAATTCATGCCATATGATACAATTTATATAAAGTTAAAAAACATGCCAAATATAATGCCTGTGATAACACTACATGCATATGTAATAGAATCACACCAGTGCATATAAGGTTACAGATGTGGCACATTTGAAGTATCCAAGTGAGCAGGTCTCCCACTTAAACCAGTCCCATTCATGCTTTCATCCTTACTACTCTATCAAAACTATTCTAGTCAAGGTCAACAATGAACTTCATATTGCCTAAGTCCATTGATCTATTCACAATTTTCATTTTAATTGACCTGTCTGTAACAGCTAACATAGCTAATCACTTGATTCACCTTTTTTTTTTTTAACCACATTCGCCAGTTTTCCTCCTTCATCACTGATCCCTCTTTTCCTGTCTTATTTCTTCTTTGTTGGTTCTCTTTTCCCAGACAACCTTGCAATGACGTAGGGCTCATTCCTTGGATTACTTCTCCTTTCCATCTATACTTATTTCATTGGTGATCTCATTAAATCTCCTAACTTTCAACAACATCAGAGATACAAGATATCATCATATATGATGACATTTCCAAATTTATAGATTCAGCCCAGACCTCTCATCTAAACTCCAGATTCTGATATCCAGCAGTCTGCTGTACATCTCAAACTTATGCCACAAACTGAAAAAATATTCTCTCTTAAACCTGTTCAACTCACCAGCTTTCCTCTCTCATTGACGACAAGTCCATCCTTCAAATTGCTCAGATCAAAAGCCCTGGAAGCATGCTGCCTTCCCTCTTTCTTTTATGTCCAGTGTCTAGTCCAGATTCAGAGCATCCCTTACCATCTTTACTGCTTCCTCCCTGGTCTGAGCCACCACCATCTCATGTTTGGATTAGTCTTCTAAAAGCTCTCCCTGCTTGCACTCTCAACAATAGCCAAATTGTGGAAAGAGCCTAAATGTCCATCAACTGATGAATGGATAAAGAAATTGTGGTTTATATACACAATGGAATACTACGTGGCAATGAGAAAGAATGAAATATGGCCTTTTGTAGCAACGTGGATGGAACTGGAGAGTGTGATGCTAACTGAAATAAGCCATACAGAGAAAGACAGATACCATATGGTTTCACTCTTATGTGGATCTTGAGAAACTTAACAGAAACCCATGGGGGAGGGGAAGGAAAAAAAAAAAAAAAGAGGTTAGAGTGGGAGAGAGCCAAAGCATAAGAGACTGTTAAAAACTGAGAACAAACTGAGGGTTGGTGGGGGGTGGGAGGGAGGGGAGGGTGGGTGATGGGTATTGAGGAGGGAACCTTTTGGGATGAGCACTGGGTGTTGTATGGAAACCAATTTGACAATAAATTTCATATATTGAAGAAAAAAAAAAAAAAGCTCTCCCTGCTTTCCATCTTGCCCCTTAGAGTCTGTTCTCAACGTAATAACCAGAGTGATCCTCCGAAAACATAATGATGTCACTCCTCTGCTTAAATCTCCACAATGGCTCCTCATTTCACTCAGAGTAAAAGACTGTCCTTACCGTAGTCTACAGGGTTCCACAAGATTTTCACCACCATCCTACCCCAATCATTATTTTTCTAATCTCATCTCTTGTTGTTCCCTTGGATGAATCTGCTGCAGCCTTACTAACTTTCTTTATTGACCCTAGAAGATATGAGCCATATTCTCAAATTAGGGCATTTGTGTTGGCTCTTCCCTCTGCCTGGGACACATCTCCCCCAGATACCTGCAGTGCTAACTCCCTAACCCTCTTGAGTCATACGTCATCTTCTCAATGAGGCCCACCCTAACCTTTTTAAAACCATAACTCGTTTTGAACCCTACCCTACACCCCAGATTCCCCTTACCCTGATCTATCTTCCTCATAGCTCTTCTCATTTACTGTGTTATTTACTTATATTTATGCTTATTGCTTATTGTCTCCTACCCCCCACTAGAATGTAAGCTCCACAAGGGCAGGGATTTATACATAGTGTTTACTAATATATCCCAAGTGACTAGAGTTGCTATTGACACATAGGAGGTTCTTGATAAATTCGTTTGGGTAAATGAATACGGTGTTTCATACTTCTAACCATGTCTTATTCCAGCAAAAATATTCTACATTTTAATTTCAGTAGTTCATCAAAATTTGTAACATTTTATGTTGTTTATACCAATTAGGTATTCAAAATTGTATTAATAATACAAGCAAGATGAATGTTTTAAACTTAGAGACTCAAAGATTTTTTTTTTTAATTTTTAGGGAAATATGATAGGCTGATCAATAAAAGACTTTCCAGACTAAAATCTTATATTAAAATGTTCAGGAGCAAGTAGAATGGAAGTACAAGATAAGGAGAAAAAGAGTGATACAGAATTTCTTTTTAAGAAAAGCTTGTTCATGTATTTTTTTAAATAGATCATAGATGCATTATGATATTTAGATTCCCTTGGATACACTTACAGAATGATGTAACAATCTTATTTTAAAATGCCAATACTTATAATATGCCAGAAATAACAAACTTTGCCATTATTTAAACTTAAGATGAAACGTTTTAGATATGACCTTTAAAGGTACAAGAAGAAACATCATTTCTCAAATTTCTCTTAGGAGGCATGCAAGCAAGAAATTTTGAAGACCACAGTGCCAAGGCACTCCAGGGGACCTAAGCCACCACCTTTCCGGAGACTTCTTCAGGTGAAACATCTCACTCCGTTCTTCCATCCGTCTCTTCCCTGGGCTCTCGTTCCCTTTTGTTTTCTCTGAGGCTCACCTCCTGTGAAACAGAGCTTCCCCAGGGTAAGGAGAACATAGAGCTTTTACCTTTTCATCCCAGAGTTGAAGACCTAGCCGTCCCACTTCCAGCACCGCCCACTGAGGAAGAAATAGAATAATTTTTCATGTGGGAGTGCCTGGGTGGCTCAGTCATTTAAGCATCCGGCTCTTGATCTCCACTTAGGTCATGATTTCAGAGTTCGTGGGTTCAAGCCCCCCACAGGGCTCTGTACTAATAGTGTGGAGCCTGCTTGGGATTCTCTCTCCCTCTCTCTCTCTCTCTCTGCCCCTCCCCTGATCACACTCTCTCTTTCAAAATAAATAAATAAAACTTAAAAAAAAACCTATTCACTGTCAGCACGGAGCCCAATGCGGGCCTTGAACCCACAAACTGTGAGATTATGACTGAGCTGAGATCAAGAGTTGGATGCTTCTGGGTGGCTCAGTCAGTGAAGCGTCTGACTTTGGCTCAGGTCATAATCTTGCAGTTCATGAGTTCAAGCCCCGTGTCGGGCTTGTGTTGACAGTTCAGAGCCTGGAGCCTGCTTCAGATTCTGTGTCTTCCCCTCTCTCTGCCCCTCTCCCGCTCATGCTCTGTCTCTCTGTCTCTCAAAAATAAATAAATAAATAAATAAATAAATAAATAAATAAATAAATAAATAAACAAACAAACATACATTAAAAAAAAAGATGCTTAATGGAAATGTGGAAATGATGTAGCAATTGACAGTTCAAGGCATGAGTTAGGCATCATGACATTTTAGAGTTAACCCAATTTTTTTTTAGCCTGTTTTGGTTCTGTTTATTTGCTTTCATTCGCTAGGCAAGTGATAAATTATAATTGTTTTACGCCAGGTCTAGTGAATAGTAATAAAGGGTACTGATAAAATGAAAGGAGCTCATACATTAAAAAAGATGTAGAACCAGTGGGTTATTTTAGGAGCATAATGGGAGTTAACCCAATGTTTTAAAAAATAATCTAAGTTGCCCTTGAAAATCATTTAACATTGATTAACTTAAACACTGCAAAGCACTATTTCCCTCATCCCTAAAAGCACTACAGTAAACTGTCATCTCCTTTGGCTTAAAGTGTAGAACATTATGTTTGAGAGTGACTGGTGTACATTTGACTATCAAGTGATTTGTTCTTTCAGCTCTATAGGAGGCCAAAGACTTGACGAAGAAGAGCGAAGATGGGTAGAGCCAATGCTCCATTTTATTTATTTATTTTAATCTACTAAAAAGCTACAATAGCTGCTATCCATGCCAGATCCAGCAAGGGTGACAGAGGCAGCTGTGGACAGAATCCGAAGTGGGGGAAAGGGGTTGGGCAGGCAGGAAGGAATTACGTGGGAGGGGAAGGGAAATCACAGCCCACCTTTGTCTGGCTGCAGTCCTCTAAGTACTAACAGAGACCAAGAGGCAGCTGAAAGCAAGGGACAGGAGCAGTACACACCCCTCTGTCAGCCCTAACCATTCACACAATGCACGTTTTTATTCAATACGGACCAGGTACCAAGTACTAAGGGATTCAGAGAGAAATCTATAGCACATGCCCTTGAGTAGCGCCGAGTCTAGTGGGGGAAGAGTGAAGTGTTAATAGATAATTCTGATGAGGTGGACACAGAATGCTGTGAAAAAACAAAGAAGGAGCAACCTAATCTTGCCAGAGTTCAGAAGCCTTCACAAGAAAGTGACATTTGAGCTGGACTTTGAGGGA
This sequence comes from Felis catus, assembly GCF_018350175.1. Lineage (NCBI taxonomy): Eukaryota > Metazoa > Chordata > Mammalia > Carnivora > Felidae > Felis > Felis catus. Next base: position 70,366,775 of record NC_058379.1, on the reverse strand, counting down.
AAGTAGGAGTTTGCCAGTCGAATAGGATTGAGTGAAGACTTTCAGGGCAGAGAAAACAGGCTACAGATATGAAAGTGATTGGTGTGTTTGTGGAATTCAATATATAGCCGTAGGTATACTTGTCATATACAAACAAAGCAAAACGCAATACACCACGTTCAAGAGGGTACATATTACAGCGTTGTTGGCCTTAACAGACTGTTGGAAATAACTCAAAGGTTTACCAAAAGGAGACTGGATAAATAAACTATGGCACATCCATACAATGGAAGACTAGATAGCTGTAATTTAAGTGGAAGTTTTCACTGTACCCGTATGGAAAGATCTCAAAGGTTTACTGCCAAATGACAATGCAAAGTCCAAAACAATGTGTATATTATGCTATCTTTTCTATCATAAAGGAGGAAAAATAGTATACATTTATAACAATAATGGTTGTATGGAGTAGAGTGAGAATTGGACAGATGAGGAATGGATGGGAGAAAATTTTTCACTGTATAACTTCTTTTATTATTCAACCATGTAGATGCATTACCTATTCAAAAAATTAAACTGAAACTAGATTCAAACTTGAAATTCAGAGTGACTGGAATGTGTATGCCCTTCCTTTCCTTTAAGACTCTGTCGATAATCAGGGTGCCTGGCTGGCTCAGTTGGAAGAGTATGGGACTCCTGATCTTGATCTTGGGGTCATGAGTTCGAGCCCCGTGATAGGTACTAAATATATATATATATATATACACACACACACACACACACATACACACACACACACACATATATATATATATATATACGCACATATATACATATATTCAAAAAAAAAAAAAAAAGACTTGATGATCCTCTAGGATCCCTGATGTTTGTCAGGACTGGGTGCCCTTTCTTTCTGCTCCCAGACCAGACTGTGAGTTCCTTTGTCCCTGAGGACAGAGGTTCTCTTGAGGGCCTTCTGCATAACAAGTGTGGAAGTGTCAGAGAATGTTTGTTGAATGAATGCACAGAGGTGAGAGATGAGGCTGGGAAGATAGATTTGGAGCCAGACTATGAAGGAAGACATGCTCATGAGTCGAACTCCACTGGGGGACAGATATGTTTGGGTTTTATAGTTTTACTGAGGTACAACTTACATTTACAAACTTTTTAAGGGAGTTGGATGAATTTGGGTAAATGTATACATTGTGCAACCATTACGACATCGCTCCAGAATGTTCCCTTCTGCCCCTTTGCTGTCAATCCCCACCCCCATATTCCTGGCCCCAGGCAACCATTGCCGCTGCCTGCTTCCTGTTTTTCAGGTTTTGGTTTTTCGAAAATTCCATATAAATGGAATCTTACAACATGTAATTTTTGCATCTGGATTGTTTTTACTCAGCATGATGTTTTTGAGATCGAAAATGTTATTGCGTGTATCAGTAGTTAGCTCCTTTTTATTGTTCAGTAGTATTCCATTGTGTGTATTTGCAAATCCATAGAAACAGAAAGTAGATTGGCAGATTAGCGGTGGTCACAGGACAGGAGAGGAGGGGAATTGAAAGACACGGGGTTTGTTTTTGAGGTAATGGAAATGTTCTGGAATTCGTGCTGATGGTTGTGCTACATTGTGAATATATTCAAAGACTGAATTGTACACTTTAAAATGGTTAAAACACATGCACCTGAAACTAATGTAGCACTGTGTGTCAACTATACTTCAATAAAAACAAACAAATAAAATCGTCCAAATTCATAGAAACAAAGAGTCGAATGGTGGTTGCCAAGGGTCGGGGGAGAAATGAGAAAATGTTGGTCAAAGGATACCAGTTTCCAATTATAAGATGAATAAGTTCTAGGGATCTAACATATAGCATAGTGACTTTAGTTAACAATACTGTATCATATATACTTGAAAGTTGCTAAGATCTTAAATGTTCTCGCCACCAAAAAAAAGGTATAATTATGTGAGGTGAGTGATGTAGTAAACTAACTTTATAAGGGTAATCATTTCACAATATATACATGTATAAAATCATTGCATCGTATGCCTTAAACCTATACAATGCTTTATGTCAATTATCTCTCAATAAAGCTGGGGGAAATAAAATTATTAAAATGGTAAGCTTTATGTTATGTACATTTTATCTTAAAAAGTTACATTCTAGGTGGCATTCACTTTCGAATGCCCCCTCTCTGTAGAGAGAGCTTTCCTACTATTCTTCCTTTCTGATCTTATACTCTAATAAACTTGCCTGCTGCTCAAAAAAAAAAAAAAAAAAAAAAAAAAGTTACATTTGAGGTAAGCATCACTAACAAGGTTACTAAGCAAATAGCCCTTGGAGGCAGCCTCACTTGGTTCAGGTTTTCATTTCACTTCTTACTAGCTATGAGACAGGGGACAAAGCATTCTAAGTCTCAGTTTCTTCATCTGTGAAACAGGGATAAAAATAAAGCCTGTTGTGCCACTGAGCTGTAGAGAGGACTCAGTGAGATAATGCCTGTAAAGCACGTAACATGGTCCTGACAAGCACCTGATCAGTATTAGCTAACTTTTTAATCCACCTACACCTACATATGTCAAGTCTATAACATGTCTTAATTTATTCAATTCAACACGAAGCAGGGATTATTCTCAATCTATAGGTGGTGAAACTGAACTATCAAGAGATTAAAAATAACTTGTCCCCATATTAGGGAAGATTCTATAAAATAATTGGTCTGTATTTTTCAAACGTGTCAATGTCATGAAAAACAGACTGGAGAACTGTTCTGGACTGAAGGAGGCTCAACAGACATGACAATCAAATGCTGTGCGTGCTCCTGAACTGGGGATGGAAGAAGGGGGGGACATTATTGGGACAACTGACAAAATTGGAATATGGACAGCAGATCAGATAATAGTAGTGAATCCATGTTAGGATTCCTGATTTGGGCAACGATAGTGTGCAAAGCCAGGACCTAGGGTGTGGCGAGCAAAGCTCCTGGGAAGCCCTCTCAGGGCCATGACTCAGGCATTGCTTGCTTCCCCCCTGGATCTGGCCCTGGTGTTATGGTGGCATAAGAGATGTCCTTGTTTTTATTTTATTTATCTTATTTTATTTTATTTATTTATTTATTTTATTTATTTATTTATTTATTTTGAGAGAGAGAGAGCATGAGTGGGAGAGGGGCAGAGACAGAGGGGGACAGAGGATCCAAAGCTGGCTCTGCAGTGTCAGGACAGAGCCCGATGCGAGGCTCAAATTCAAAAACCACGAGATCACAATCTGAGCCGAAGTTGGATGCTCAACCGACTTGAGCTCAACTGAGCCACCCAGGCGCCCCAAGGATGTCCTTGTTTTTAGTAAGTACACACTGAAGTATTAAGAAGAAAGGCATATATGTATGTAACTAGCCTTCCAGTAGTTCCAAAATAATATATAAGCATAGAAAGAAAATATTAAAGCGTATGTGGCAAAATGTTAATAATTTGTGAATCTGGATAAAGGATATGCAGAAGTTTTTTGTACTACTCTTGCAAGTTTTCTGTAAGACTGGGTTTTTAAAACAATTTTTATTTTTTTTATTTTTTTTCAACGTTTTTTATTTATTTTTGGGACAGAGAGAGACAGAGCATGAACGGGGCAGGGGCAGAGAGAGAGGGAGACACAGAATCGGAAACAGGCTCCAGGCTCCGAGCCATCAGCCCAGAGCCTGACGCGGGGCTCGAACTCCCGGACCGCGAGATCGTGACCTGGCTGAAGTCGGACGCTTAACCGACTGCACCACCCAGGCGCCCCATAAAACAATTTTTAAGTTACCTGCCCATGTGATGAAGTCCCTTTAACAGCAGAGCTGGAACCTGAGCCCTCTCCAGCTTCCAGCCCTCCACACTGAGTGCAGTGTGGAGCAGTCCTGCAACCCAAATCTGAAGCCAGGACCCAGAAGGGCCTCTTGACCAGATGCTTCAGGAAGTGGCCCAGGTGCCTTTGAACAGTGTTTCTTCCACTTTAACATGATCTTATTAAAATACAGGTTTGGGGTGCCTGGGTGGCTCAGTCGGTTGAGCGTCCAGCTTTGGCTCTGGTCATGATCTCGGGTTCATGGGTTCAAGCCCCACATCAGGCTCCTTGCTGACAGCTCAGAGCCTGGAGCCTGCTTTGGATTCTGTGTCTCCCTCTCTCTCTGCCTCTCCCCGGCCTTGCACTCTTTCTTTGTCTCTAAAAAATGAAACATTAAAAACAAATTTTAACAAAAAATGCAGGTTTTGATTTGGTGACTCCAAGGTGGGGCCACATTTCTAACAGGCTCCCAGGTGAAGTGATGCAGCTGGTCGCTGGACCAGAGCTCTGAACGCAAGACCCTAGACTCCAGAGCCTAGATCTCTAGAGCCTAAACTGCAAAATTTCTTGAGGTGGGAAATAGAAAGGAAAACTAGCTGATTTAGGAGACAGTCCACAGTTGCGATGCTACCTACTTCAAATGCTTGTCAATGATTAGCGTAGCTTTCTTTTTTTAAACATCCTTTCATTCAGGAAACATGCAGAGTGAGCCTACTGGGTGCCATGCTTTATTTCGGGTGAGGAATTGGATGGTGATGAACATTAACTGAAACGCCTAAAATTTATCCAGCCTCTCCCTTCCCCTAGGAGACTCCAGATCTGCCTTAAAACTAGACAGTTTTTGGTTCAAACAAGTGAATGTAGCATCTAACCGTCTCAGTCAGTGTCACAGGCACAACAGGGAACATTGCAGGGAGGGGGGTGCTGGAAATAACAATTTCATCAAAGGCAAAAACAAAACATTTTTTTTAAAGGTAGAGTTGGTATCGTTTTAGTGACAAAAGGATCTTATAATGAATATTTGTGCAAAGGGTTTTGAGCTTTCAGCTCTGAGGGGGGAAAACATCTAACCTTAACATCACCAAAATCTTTCCTTAGTTTTAAAGAATTTTTCTTGGGAGACAACCTTGAGGCGGGTAATTAACTTTACCTGGGAAGAAAATTGCAGTTACTATTTTATTTTAAAGGGTTCAAGGATAAACAAGTGCCACCTTTTCAGAGGTGGAAACGCAGGATTTGAAGGAGAAGGATGCTGTGAGCGCTTGAACAGCCCTTACCTCGCTTCTCCTTGGGAACCGGCTGTGTGAAGGATGTGCGAAGCTGCTTCCAGGACTCAGCCTCCAAGAAAAGGTGTCCCCTCCTTGCTGTCCCCTCCTCCAAGAAAAGGTGCCCGGCAGAAGCTCCCACAACACCTGCCACTCAGATTTGTCTTTCTCTTGCGCCCATTGGCTGCGGCCACCTCTCCCCTCTGCTGTTTTCTCTTCCCCTTTCCTTTGCCTGGTGGACTTTCACTTCCCGGGCCCTTCTGACAAGCTGCACCCAGCTGCTGCGGATGAACTGTCCCCACGCTTCCTGCCCTCCGCCCCGTGCAGCCCACGCAAGGTCAGCCCCGTGCGGGAGCACTGCTGCCCATGGAGCCGCCTTCTGGGCCTGGCTACCTGGGCCTCCATACGCGCATCTTTCACCAGCAAGGAAGTGAGAAATCAACACCCTCCCAGCCACACGCCCCGGGAGGCCACCAGTGGCGGCAGATGTTTGCCTCCCGCCCGTTTTTCCGGGAAGCTGGTTCCCGGGTTGGCCCCCACCTGGTTCAGCGCTGACACCTATCCTCACTGAGAAAGGTGCCCTGGTTCCGCAGCACGTCTCCAGCCTGGACGCCCGGCCCGCCCTCCCCAGCATACACACACACCACTGGCGTGGCCGGGAGCCGCAGTTGGTCTGAACTTGCCTGAGGCTCCATGGGTTAGTTAGAATACCAGGCCGACTCCGGTCTTAGCCACAGTCCACAAAGGCTCCTCGGCAGGGGCTCTTTGTGCAATCTTTGATCCAAAGGCCCAGGAATGCAGGCTTATGCCATCCTCCCTTACAGCTGCCCTCCATTCCCACTGCTCCCCCAGGAGCAAGTCCCAACAGATTCTTCGGCCAAGGAAAAGGCCATGTGAACAATCCCAGGCCCAGGCCCAGCGTTTGCCTGCCGTCCTTCCCTCCCTGCCTCCCTCACCATGCCAAATCCCATCGGGAGGCCCAACTCTCCCCTACCAACGACTCCAGCCCAGCTGATCTCACCAGCCACTCCACTGACCCTTGATTTCCTAATGTCCTGTTTACTTTCGACTTTATTAACAGAGTAGCATAGAAGTGGAGATTACAGATGGGCTTTGGAGTCAAATGGACATGTATTCAAATCCTGCTTCCATTGCTGTGTGTTCCTGGGCAAGTTACTGAACCTTTCTCAGCTTTAATTACTTCCTCTCTTAAAGTAGGTATCATCACACTTGTTAAAAAAATGTTCTCCTCCGAAGATTAAAGGCAAATTCTCTCATCCAACAAAAATATACCGAGTGTCTAGTGTTTGGTAGGCACTACTGTGGATGACAATACCGTGGTGTACAAGGCAAACTCCTTGTCCTCAAAGAACTTACATTCTGGTGGATGACTAACGATACACCAATAAACCTGTAGCCAAACAAACAATACTAGTGATAATTACCATTAAAAAAAACCACAACATACCAGAGAGAGTGATTAGATTTGGAGAGGGTGGGGAGTAGTATTTTAGATAGGATGATTAGGGAAGGATGTCTGAAGAGGGGACATTTGATCAGGGCCCTGAATGATACAAAGAAGTGAGCTATGCAAAAATCTGGGGAGTGCAGGTGTAAAGATTCTGAAGCAGAAACGAGGTCGATGTGTTCATGGAACAACAGTAACATCAGCGCAGCTAGGGCAGGGCAAGAGAGAGGAGCAAGGTAGGGGATAAGATCAGATAGGTAATATGTGGGGAGAAGCATCAGCATGTGGTCAGTGCTCCATACATTCCAACTATTCTTAAAGGGGTCTTGTTTTCCTAACGAGGCTATATACTCTTTGAATGCACTCATTCATTGGAAAATACTGAGTGCCTACCAGGTGTCAGTCACTGTGCTACGAGATAGGAATATAAAAACGAACAACACAGATGTGGGAAAGGAAAATGAGAAAGTGAGCAGGGTGATTTGCAGGGTCAGAGACAGCTGAGCCTAGCCTACTGCAACCTTAGGGACTGAGCTTGGCTCAAGGGCATCCTGATGCTTGCCATGCTGTTGTACAACATGCCCCAGAAAGTGCCCAGTGAAATCATTATCTGAATATTAAGGGATGGAAAAAGAGATACAGGTAAATATAAACCAAAACAGTTCCAGGGTAGTAACTTTCATATCATCTGAAAGAGACTGTAAGGTGGAAAACATCATGAGGGACAAAGAAGATTGTATATGCAGTGTAGGTCAACTGAATGACTCAATTAGTGAGCTCGATCTAATAGAGAACTTTGTACTCAACAAATAAAGAATATACATTTTTCAAGAATGTATGGAAGACTCCAAAGATCGGTCATGTACTAGTCATGCGCTTCAATAAATTCCAAAAAAATCCACATCATTCAGGCCATGTTCTCTATCATAATACAATAAATTTGGAAATCATTAACAAAAGAATACCTTCAAATTCCTAGAAGTCTGGAAATGAAAAATTCTATTAAATAATAGAATAAAGAAATTATCATACTGGAAATTACAAAATATAATAAAAGCACCGTGTGTCAAACTGTACATAGCTGGTACATAAAAAGGATTTGTAGAGTTATATACATTTAACAAATAAGAAATATTGAAATCAAATGAGCCAAGTGCCCCGTGCAAAAACCCCAGAGAAATAAGCAGAAAGGAATACAGATGGGGCAAAAATCAATGATAACGAGGCATCAGGGGAGAGGGGAGAAAAGCAGTACACATGAACAACAAAACTAAAAGATGATTTTTTTCAAAAGACTCCTGAAAGTGACCATCGTGCCAAGATCAATAAAAAGCAGGAAGATATGCAAGTAAATAGAACACCAAATAAAAAGGAAAAAATAATTTACAGACAAAATAGGCATTTTTTAAAAGATTATTAACTACTATCTGCTAATAAATTTGAATACATTGATGAGAAGGGTATACAGCTGGAAAAACAGAAAATACCTGTTGACACAAAATTTTAAATAGAAAAATAACCGTTAAAAAATTTGAAATTGTCATGAGATTCCCCCTACTCCATCAGATATAAACATATACACACATTTGCTTATTTTAAAAATCAATGGAAAACTAAGTCATAAGAAATCATAAAAGCTACTTAGGAGGAAAGAGACAAGGAGAGAGAAACTAGAATTCTCTAAATATACCTGGTTGCGTGAATTTTACTGTAAAACTACGTAGATCTTTAACATAATTATGAAATAAAATTAAATTAAAGTTAAAAAGCAATCCCTAAAATGAAAACAAATTGAAACAGACGAACCTGATTCTGTTTCAAGTTGGTGGCACACAAGGGAGCTATTCCAAGTGACTATTTATGTTTATTTTTTGTAGTGTTTGTTTATTTTTGAGGGAGAGAGAGAGAGAGAGAGAGAGAGAGAGAGAGACAAAGGTGAACAGAGAGGGGCAGAGAGAGGGATATACAGAATCTGAAGCAGGCTCTAGGCTCTGAGCTGCCAGCACAGAGCCCAACACAGGGCTCGAACCCATGCACTGTGAGATCATGACCTGAGCTGAAGTCAGACACTTAACCGACTGAGCCACCCAGGTGCCCACCAAGTGACTTTAAAACAAATAACTTGATTGGGGCGCCTGGGTGGCTCAGTCGGTTGGGCGGCCGACTTCGGCTCAGGTCATGATCTCGCGGTCCATGAGTTCGAGCCCCGCGTCGGGCTCTGTGCTGACAGCTCAGAGCCTGGGGCCTGTTTCCGATTCTGTGTCTCCCTCTCTCTGACCCTCCCCCATTCATGCTCTGTCTCTCTCTCTATCTCAAAAATAAATAAAACGTTAAAAAAAAAAATAACTTGACTCTATATCCCTAGCAGGACATAGCCTGAGGACGAAAGAACTGCAATACAAACATAAGCATACACATAAAAAATCTCTAAAAATTATTTTTGATAATCACATTGGTCGTAGAGGTTTGGTATCATGGTTTCTTTTTATGTAGGCTTCATGCCCAGCCCAACACAGTGCTAGCCCAACATGGAGCTTGAACTCATGACTCTGAGATCAAGACCTAAGCTGAGATCAAGAGTCGGACCCATAACTGACTAAGCTACCTAGGTGCTAGGGAGTTGTAGTATTATTATTCTGAGAATGCTAGTATGTATTGCAGGATAAAGGAAGTGAGTAATTTAGGTTGGTATTATTGAGAACTGAGATTTCTGACATGACAGAAAGGAGATATAGGGGTTACATAGATGAAGGTGTGGAGTCCTGGATTTGAACTGGAAGTAGGTGGTAGGCAGAACTGTATAATGATCCTCACTGAGACAAGCCCTTGTGAAATCTCCCCCCCTTGGGTGCAGGCAGAACCTGGGAATATGATGAAGTGTCATTCCTGTGGTTAGGTTACGTTATAGGGCAAAGGGACGTGATAAAAAAGGAAAATAAAGTATTGTACAGATATAATTAAAGTTCTGGGAGTGCCTGGGTCGCTCAGTTGGTTGGGCATCCGACTTTGACTCAAGTCATGATCTTGAAGTTCATGAGTTCGAGCCCCACGTCAGGCTCTGTGCTGACAGCTCAGAGCCTAAAGCCTGTTTCAGATTCTGTCTCTCTCTCTCTCTCTGCCCCTCTCCCACTCATGATCTCTCTCTCTCTCTCTCTCTCTCTCTCTCTCTCTCTCTCTCAAAAATAAAAATAAAAATAAAACATAAAAAATTTAAAAACATAATTAAAGTTCTGAAATCAGTTAACTTTAAATTAATCAAGAATATTTTCCTTGGTGAGCCTGACTAATCAGATAGCCCTTTAAAAGAGGATCTACGGGGCACCTGGGTGGCTCAGTTGGTTGGGCGTCCAACTCTTGATTTCGGCTCGGTCACAATCTCACAGTTTGTGAGATCCAGCCCCGCATCAGGCTCTGCATTGACAGGGCGGGGCCTGCTTGAGATTCTCTCTCTCCCTCTCTCTCTCCCCCTCCCCGGCTTGTGTGTGTGCTCTCTCTTTCTCACTCTCTCTCTCTCAAAATAAATAAATAAACATTAAAAAAATAAAAAGATAAAAAAGGATCTAGAATTCAAAGACTTTAGATGGCAACCCCTTAGATGTGATTACTTTTAATTCAGAAAGATAACAGACTTGCTAACCACCACTGCAATTTGATACAAATATAGAGGAATGACCAATTTAATGCCATGAGAAGAGAGTTCAAGGATTGGAAGGAAAAAGATAAATGTGTTATTGTCACTTATATGGAAAACCCAAGAGAATTAACAAGTTATCAGATCTCACACAAATTCACAAAGATTGCCACATAGCAGGGCAACATATAAAAATCAATAGTATTTCTGTACACCTTCAAATTCCAGTAAATAAGATACCATTTACAGAGTTATAAAACTATAAAATATGCAGAAATTAAATTACCCAGTAATGTACATAAACTATCTGGATAAAAATGTAAAACTCAATTAAAAGGCATTAAAGAAAACCTGAATAAATGAGAATATATTGTATGTTCATTGCTAGAAGAGCTTAACGTCATAAAAATAGCAATTCTCTCAATTTTAACCTATAAATTAAATGTAATTGTATTATAATCCTACTTGAAGAGAATTTGACTCTAAAATATATACAGAATTAAATATATATGGAAGAACACATATCTACAAAGAGCTAAGACACATCTCAAAAGAAGAGTAAAAGGGGGGATGCACCCTACCAAATAATGAGACATATTGCAAAGCTAGAATAATCAGCTGAATGTTGAATCTCACAACATATAAAAAAAAAAAAAATCCTCTAAGCAGATTAAGTCCTAAATTTGAAAGAAAAAAATTGTAAAGCCAATGGAAGGAAATGTGGAAGAATATTATTGGGACTTTAGGGGTGGGAAAATTTTCTTTTAAAAGATGCCAAATGTACAAATTTTAAGGGGGAAAGCCATAGATTTGATTAAATCATATTATTTCTGTCTTCTAGAGGCCACCATAAACACAACTAATAGGTGATCAAATGGGAAAGCTTATTTGTAATATTCAAAGTCAACACAAAATAAAGATTTATATTTTAAAAATCCTAAGATAGCTCCAAGGAAAATATAAGAAATCTAACAGAAAATAAAATGAGCATAGGATGTGATGAGGCAATTCACAGGAGAAATCTGAATGACTATTAAGTCTCCTAAGAGATGTTTAAACTCATTAGTAGTCAGAGAAATGTAAATTAGAGCTAAAATACCACTTTACACATCTCAGATTAGAAGAAAGAAAAAGGAGAATCAGATAGCATTAACTGCTGGCAGTGACTAGGGCACAGGACGTTTAAGGTGCTCTTGGTGGGAGTGTAAATTGGGCAGCCATTCAGGAGAGCACTTGGCATCACTGCTTGGAAACAGGAGTACGTAGCCTTCCAACCCCGCAGTTCTGCTCCTGGCCTTATCCTTTTTCCTTTATTTTATTCTATTCTATTTTATTTTTTATTTTTTAAAATTTACATCCAAATTAGTTAGCATACAGTGCAACAGTGATTTCAGGAGGAGATTCCTTAGTGCCCCTTCCCCATTTAGCCCATCCCCCCTCCCACCACCCCCTCCAGGAACCCTCTGTTTGTTCTCCATACTTATGAGTCTCTTCTGTTTTGTCCCCCTCCCTGTTTTTATATTATTTTTGCTTCCCTTCCCTTATGTTCATCTGTTTTGTCTCTTAAAGTCCTCATATGAGTGAAGTCATATGATTTTTGTCTTTCTCTGACTAGTTTCACTTAGCATAATACCCTCCAGTTCCATCCACGTAGTTGCAAATGTCCTGGCCTTATCCTTAAAAGAAACTTAGGGCCATTGTAAGAATCAAGTGAGTAACACTCAGGAATCAAGTCAAATATTTGTTCTTTTGTTCCATCCTTCTTGGCAAACTTTATTTCCAAGTGGCTCTTAGACAATTTTCACCTGGAAGTTGAAAAAGGTTGGCAAAAAGGACGTAGAAATGCAATTTCACAAGCCAACTGATTGTCAAAGCTAACCCTGTTGTCAATCACTTCCGCGTTAAAACTTCTAGGAGCAACAACACAGTATACCCTATGGGTATCTCACAATTTGCTAAGCATTTTTGGATGTGTGATCTCATTTCAGCTATTCGATAATTCTGTGAGGAAGGTGCCATAACTCATTTTCACAGATAAGAAAATAAAGGCTCAGCAGATACAAATCCAAAGAAGTTTCACAGTTACTACCCAGGAATGTCAGAATTTATATTGGATCAGATGACTAGGGAGCACAGTGCCTTCTTAGGCTATAGTTCTCTTTTGGTTGCAAAACAACACAATTCAGTAGGCACTACTGAGGGAGGAAAGCCCCAAGGTGATGAGGAAGGCTTTCATTTCTACCCAAACTGCAGCTGCTCTTGTCTTAACTTTCCTGATCCAAAGTCTCCCAGTTTTCCTCACCCTGTTCTCAGCATTGACCCCACCTGTCCCCACCTCCCTAACCTCATCTACCATCATCACTTCCTCCCTAGGCCTCACTTAGCAGAAACCACCACCTATGTAGCCACCACTGTTGCCTGAAGGGCATTTGCATTAACAGGATCTCAAAAAAATTCAAAAAGGGTGATGGAGAAAAATGGTACAAATAAAAAAGGAAAAAAATGCCAAAAGAATGTACAAATGGCCAAAAGCACAAGAAAAGAAGCTCGATAGTAATAGTCATCAGTGAAATGCAGGTTAAAACCACAATGAGGGGCATCGGCGGGCTCAGTCAGTGGAGCATGTGACTCTCAATCTTAGGGTCAAGGCTTCAAGCCCCACACTGGGCTTAGAGCTTATTAACACACACACACAATGAGCACTGGGTGTTGTATGGAAACCAATTTGACAATAAATTTCATATTTTGAAAAAAAATAAAATAAAACACACACACACACACACACACACACTGAGATACCTCTTTGTGGCCACCAGGATAGCTAAAATTACAGAGGTTTGCTGTATAAAGTGTTGGCAAGGATGTGGAGCACTTGGAATGTTAGTAGGAGAGTAAAATGGTACAGTCACTTTGGGAAACAGTTCAGCAGTGTCTTAAAAAATGTATATATGCATTCATCATATGACCCAGCAATTCGACTCATAGATATTTACCCCCACCCCCACATGAAAACATAGGTCTTCACAAAGACTTGTACACCAATGTTCATAAGTAGTTTTATTCAAAATAGAACAGGAAATAAGCCAAATATCCATGCATGGGTGAAAATACAGATTGCAGTAAATTCATTCAATGGTCTCCTACACAAAATGGCAAGATTAATTGATACATGCAAAGACATGGTATGTGGGCCACCCAGTTTGGGCATCTATATATTATATACAGTTAAATAATTAATGATGCTTGTATATTTGTGGTTTGGAATATTTACATTGCAGTTCTAGTATTAGCTAGCATTCCTGGTGGTATGTCTCAAATCTACCTAATAACAATTATGTGGTATGGTAGCATGAATAATGGCTCAACTATGTCCATGACCCAATCCATGGAACATATGAATATCACATTATATGGCAAGAGAGACTTTGTGGACATGATTAAGTTAAGGATTTTGAGGTGGGGAGACTATCCTGGATTATCCTGGTGGGCCTTGAGGTAGTCACAATGGCCCTCTCCAAAGGGACACAGGAAAAGTCAGAGTAGAAAATGCTAAGAGGATGGAGGAATGGCCATAAGCTAAGGAACACCACTAGAAAACCACTAGAAGCTGAAAAAGACAAACAGATTCTTCCTTCAGAGCCTCCCGAAGAAAGCAGTCCTATCAACTCCTTGATGTTAGTCCATTTGAATTGATTTTGGACTTTTGGCCTCCAGAACTGTAAGACAATAACTTCATGTTGTTTTAAGCCACTAAGATTTTGGCAATTTGTTACAGTGGCAACAGGAAACTAACACACTTGGGTTACTCGTTTACTATACAAGTTACCATCTGTCTCTCCTGTAAATTCTGCTTGCATTGGTTTGAGGGGGGAGCCTAGGCATCTGTTTTATAACGGGCCAAGGTGACTTTTTTTAGTTTATTTACTTATTTTGAGAGAGAGAGTAGGAGCAGAAGAAGGGCATAGAGGGAGAGAGAAAGAGAGAGAGAAAGAGAGAGAGAGAGAGAGAGAGAGAGAGAGAGAGAGAGAGAGAGAGAGAGAGAGAATCCCTCTAACAGCTAACAGTGCAGTACAGAATTTTTGAGAAAATTGCCCTGATGTGGGGCTCACAAACTGTGGGATCATGACCTAAGCCAAAAATAAGAGTTGGATGCTTAACCAACTGAGCCATCCAGGCACCACCACCCCTTTTTTTAAAATGTTTTATTTATTTTTGAGAGAGCACAAGCAGGGGAAGGGCAGGGAGAGGGACAGAGGATACGAAGTGGGCTCTACACTGACAACATCAAGCCCGGTGTGGGGCTTGAATTCAAGAACCATGAGATCATGACCTGAGCCAAAGGCAAACACTCCACTGACTGAGCCACCCAGATACCCTAAGATGATTTTTATCTGCAGGTAAATTGGAGAACTACAGCTATAGTGGACTGTGATAGCCCAGCCAAATTTCTCACCACCAATTTCCTGATAATAAACTCCATGGGCTGTGATTTGGGTGTGAGCACAAGAGCAAGAATTGACCAGTTCTGGCACTCCATTGCCTTTGAGCCTTAGACTGGTCCACAGGCAGACATATGGCCTACACTAGCCAATCACAATCCTCTGTGAATTTATACAGGGAATCCATATTCCTTCTTTGTGCTGAGATTGCTATGCTAGGATGGAGCATCAGTTTGCCCTTCTTCCCTGACTAGGTAGAGGAAGTCCTTCTACATTAGCAAAGAGATAATAAACAGAGGGGAGCAGAGCTAAAAATTAGAAGGAGAGAGAGGAAAAAGCCCTGATCTCCTTTGAGCTCTGGATCCAGTTGTACCTGATGCTGGTAGCATCTCTGTTCTTTTGACTTAAAAGAAATCAATTAACTTCTGTTACTGTTTAGGCTCATTCAGTTTGGTTTTGGTCCTCTGAAATATAAACACTCCTATCATACTTGGGTGTTACACGAAATGGGTCCTTTACACTGGCTTTCTCTTCACCAGTTTCTATCCCCAACATCATATGCTTCATACCTGTCTATGCCAGTTTATACTTGTCTGGTCAGGATTTATACACAACTTGCATTGAGATTTTAGTCATTCTGTCTCTACCACTCAAGCTAACTCCTTTACAGTATAAATATTTTCCATCAACCACATAGGAGCAGTCCCATTCAACTAGATGTTCAGGCTACTTCTCTTTCCACTTTAATCCTGCTCCCTCTCATCTATTCAATGACAAGGAATTCTGGGATGCTGGCTTTCCTCCAGGGAAAACAAACTGCAAAACTCCTATGATGGCTTTTATTCAATGTTCTGTCTACAGAACACCTTCTGCAGTCACATTACATGGGGTTTTATAGGCATCTTTAGCCTGACATGAGAAGCAAAGAGGTTGAGTGCTGACTAGAAGATTTTCCCTCATCATTCAAGTTATTTAATAGATGATTGCTTTTGATCTTTCAATTCCAAAGTTTCTCAGTTCCAGCAATGCAGTTAAACACTGTTATCTGCAACATTTCCCTAGTATAAATCCTCATTGTCAGGCGGATGAGCCTGTAGCATTTACAAAATGGGACTGACCAAGGGAGGCCTGGGCTTCACTGAAGGCTCACACACAGACCATCCTGGAAAATAATGTCTGGTCCTTAGTAGAGTCAGGCTGTAAAACTTGGTGGAAGAAAGTGGGAATTCCTAACTTTTCCCTCTGCCAACAGATGGAAAGGGCACTGGCTAACAGTCAGGAAACCTGAGGATAGCCTTGGCTCTGCCATTTAATACCAGTTAGTAAATTTAGGCAAGTCAGTCAATACCTCTTGATTCCCTTTTTTTTTTTAAGTTTATTTATTTTTGAGAGAGAAAGAGAGAGAGAGAGGGAGGGAGGGAGGGGCAGAGAGAAAGGGAGAGAGAGAATCCCAAGCAGGCTTCATGCTGTCAGCGCAGAGCCTGATGCAGGGCTCAGTTTCACGAACTGTGAGATCATGACCTGAGCCGAAATTAAGAGTCAGACGCTTAACCAACTGAGCCACCCAGGTGCTCCAACACCTCTTGATTCTAATTTCTTCATCTACAAAATGGAATTCATCATACTCCCCTGCATCAAACGACATATGCAGATGTTAGGGTGCCTAGGTGGCTCTGTCAGTTGAGCATCTGACTCTTGATTTTGACTCAGGTCATGATCCCAGGGTCGTGGGATTGAGCCCCACATTGGGCTTTGTGCTATCAGCATGGAACCTACTTGGGATTTTCTCTCTCTCTCTGCCCCTCCCCTGCTCATGCTGTCTTTCTCTCAAAATAAATAAATAAACATTGAAAAAAAAGATATACAGATGTAAGGTATTATTATGCACTATACAAATGTAAAGTTTAATTACACTGCCCTATTCTTAGACATCTTTATTCAAATCTGGGATTGTAAGATTCTGACTATTCTAATTACAAAGATTGAAAAAGTGAATGGCTTCTCATAAATCAATTTATTTAATATCTATATGTTATAATGAGTTAGGAATTACCATATACAGAGTAGCATCAAATTTGGAACACCAGTTAGGATATTACTCTATGCAAATGACTGAAGATTCGAAGTATGGATGCACATAACAATGTAAATAGATGCTACACATTTCTGCAAATGCCTAAAAATGGTCTTCAGCAGATGCTTCTAAATTTTCTCTGGATTACAGCTTTCGAACAAAACAAAAACCCAGTGGATTTGGACCAGAGATCTCTAAACCTTCCTCCACCCCCACAACTGTCTTTATTTAGTCCTAAATTTAGAGCAGATGGAGAAACCAGCAAGCAAGACAATGCCTGCATCTGCTAATAAATTAATACTGCTGAGCCAAGCAAATGGATAAAACTTGAGCAGTCTCTACACGTTAGCTATAAAGAATGCAAGGGCCCCTGCTTTTGAGGCATTTATAATCTATATAACTTAGACATAATATTGTTTGCTAGCATTGATTGAGGACTTACTATGTGTTGGGCACTATGCTTAGTGTTACACTCATATCAACTCATTTAAGCCTCCCAATGACCCTGTGAGATGGATACTATTATATTACCCAGTGTACAGAAGAGGACAATGAATCAGAGATTAAGTGATTTTGCCCAGAATCACATGACTAATGATACAGTTGGAATTTTTTTTTTAATGTTTATTTATTTTTGAGACAGAGAGAGACAGAGCATGAATGGGGGAGGGTCAGAGAGAGGGAGACACAGAATCTGAAACAGGCTCCAGGCTCTGAGCTGTCAGCACAGAGCCCGACGCGGGGCTTGAACTCACGGACCGCGAGATCATGACCTGAGCCGAAGTCGGTGGCTTAACCGACTGAGCCACCCAGGCGCCCCGATACAGTTGGAATTTAAAAGAACACTCTCTTAGCCATCATGCTAAACTGCTCTTCTAGAAAGACACAGATAGATAGGAATAGATTATCCTATAACCTCATTTAATATTTACCATATACTCTTTATTATTCTATATTATATTATATTTTATTTACATATATCATTTATATTATATGACTGATGGGCTAGGATTATATTATATTATATTATATTATATTATATTATATTATATTATATTATATAATTATATGACTGATGGGCTAGGGAGAGGGAGAATAGGGAGTTGTTGTTCAATAGGTATAAAGGTTCAGTCATGCAAAGTGAAAAAATTCTAGAGGTCTATTGTACAATAGTGTGTTATTGGTAATAGCAATACTGTAAGGTACAGTTAAAAATTATTAGGGCAAGTTTATGTGTTTATTGGTTTTTTTTTACTATTAAAAAAAAGAAAGAGGGGCGCTTGGATGGCTCAGTTCTTTAAGCGTCCAACTCTTGATTTCAGCTGAGGTCATGATCTCAGGGTTTGATGGATCAAGCCCCGTGTCGGGTTTTGCACTGACATCATGGAGCCTGCTTGGGATTCTCTCTCTCCCTCTCTCTCTGTCACTCCCCTGCTTGTGTGCTCACTCATTCTCCCTCTCAAAATAAGTAAATAAATATTAGAAAATATATATCTTGCTCTGAGAAAGAGAGAGAGGAAGGAAGAAAGGGAGGGAAGGAGGAAGGGAGGAAGGGAGGGAGGGAGGGAGGGAGGGAGGGAGGGAGGAAGGAAGGAAGGAAGGAAGGAAGGAAGGAAGGAAGGAAGGAAGGAAGAATAAAGCCTGGTCCATCAACTGATGAATAGGTAAACAAAATATATATCCATACAAAATGTATGCATATATCCACAAAATGTGTATCCATACAATGGAATATTTGCTGTTCAGACATAGAAAGAAATGAAGTTCTGATACATGGATATAGCATGTGTGAAACTTGAAGCATGCTAAGTGAAAGAAATCAAGCACAAAAGATCACACATCGTATGATTCCACTTATATGAAATGTCTAGAATAGACAAATCCAGAGAGACAGAAAGTAGATTGGTGGTTGCCTAGGGCTAGGGGATGAAAAACTAAGGGATGATAGCTAATGAGTAAGGAATTTCTTTTTGATGTGATGAAAATGTTCTAAAATTGATTGTGGTGATGCTTGTATAACCCTATGAATACAATAAAAGTCATTGAATTGTACACTTTAAATGAGTGAATTGTGGTATGTGAATTCTATCTTAATAAAACAAAAATATTTTTTTAATTACATAGTGATTGCATTAGTTTTCTATTGTATTATTATTGCATAACAAAATACCATAAAAGCAGCAGCTTAAAATAACACCCATTTATTATCTCACCATTTTGTAGGTGAGAAGTCTGTGGTGGGTAGAGGAGGTTAGGACTACTGGCTGAGTTTTCTGCTTAGGGTCTTGCAAGTCCAAAATTAAGATATTAGTAGGACTGAGTTCTTATCTGGAGGCTCTGGGGAAGAAAATGTTTCATTCGTATTGTTGGCAGAATTAAGATACTTGCAGTTGTAGGACCAAAGTCCTGTTTCCCAGCTGGCTACTGGCAAAGCACCCTCTCAGGTCATTGAATGTTGCCCTTTCCATTTTCAAAGCCAGCAATGGACTCTCAAATATTTCTTATGCTTCAAACTTCTCTAACTTACCCTTCTACTACTAGCCAGAGAAAATTCTCTGCTTTCAAATAACACCCCTGATTGAATCAGATCCATCCAGATAATTTCCATATCTTTTTTTTAATGTTTATTTTTGAGAGAGAGACTGAGTGTGAGCAGGGGAGGGGCAGAGAGAGGGAGACACAGAATCCGAAACAGGCTCCAGGCTCTGAGCTGCCAGCACAGAGCCTGATGCGGGGCTCAAACTGATAATTTTCATGTCTTAAGGTCAATTGACTTGGGACTTTAATCATATTTGCAAAATTCATGGCAGTACCTAGATTGGTGCTTGATCGAATAACCAGGAAATAGGAATTAGAACTCTTCCTAGAATCTTTTCTTCAAAAAATATTCCCCCCTTTTTCAGCTTCATTGAGATATAATTGACATATAACTCAAAAATGTTCTTAAATTTTCATTGATGTGTAACTACATATAGAAAAATACCTAAATCAGAACTGAAAAGCTTGATTATTTTCACACCATAAAGGTACCCATATAACTCCCACCTAGACCAAGAAACTAAAGATAAATTTAGGGATAAATGACATTTTTCTAATACTGAGTATTCCAAATTTATTAACATGGTATAAAGTTCCATGTATTTGAGTCTTCTTTAATATATCTCAATAATGTTTTGTAGTTTTCAATTAAGTTTTGCATATCTTTCATTAGATCTTTTCCCAGGGTTTTGTTTTTGTTTTTGTTTTTTGAAGATTTTCATTTTTAAGTAATCTCTACACCCAACATGGGGCTTAAACTCACAACCTCAAGATCAACAGTCACATGCTCTACCTACTGAGCCAGCCAACTGCCCCTATTCCAAGGTTTTTGATAGTTTCGATGCCCCTGTAAATGGCTTCAGTTAAAATATTTAAATCTGTTTATTGTTGGAATATAGAAACAAAATTGATTTTCCATACACTGATTGAGTATCCAGATATCTTGCTAAGCTCACTTATAATGGTAACATGTTATCTGCTTATTCTTTTGAATTTTTCTATAGACATAATCATATCATCAGCTAACAATGTCTTATTTCTTCCTTTCTACTCCTTATACCTTTCATTTATTTTTCTTGCCTTATTACACTGGCTAAGACCTTCAAAACAATGTTGTATAGAAGTGGTATTAAATGAGCATCCTTGTCTGTTTCTCACACCACAAGGGGAGCTTTCAATATTTTATTACTAAATGTATATAATATTTAGTCTATTATTTTGTGGATATATATCAGATTAAGGGCATTCCTTCCTGTTCTTAATATGCTAAGAGTTCTTATCATATGAGTATTAAATTTTATCAAAAAAAATCTTGTATTTATGAAGATCATCTTACCACTTTTTCCCCACTTATTTTATTAATGTTGTGAATAATATTGATTTCAAAATGTTAAATAAATCTTCCATTCCTTGAAGAACAAACTCCTTTTGTCAAGATGTCTTACTCCTTTTATATAATACTGAATTCAATTAACTAATTATTTTCTTTAGGGTTTTCATGAGAGAGATTAGACTATAATTTTCCTTTCTTTTAATGTCCTTTAGTTTTGGAATCAAGGTTATGTTGACCTCATAAAATGAGTTGGGAAGTGTTCCCTCTTTTTCTGTTTTCTGGAAGTATTTGTAGGAGAAAGGTATATTTCTTCCTTAATTGTTCAGAATGATTCACTAGTGAAACCATGTAAACCTGGATTTTTGGGGGGGGGGGGCAGGGGGGAGGCAGGCAGGGTTTGGAGGTTTTTTGTAAGAAGTGTTTCTTACCACAAATTCAATTTCTTTAAAAAACAGAAAATTTGAATAGTCCTATATTTTTTCTTATGTCAGTTCTAGAAAATTTTGTTTTTTAAGGAAGTTCTTTTAGCAATTTTATCTAAAATTAAAGTTACTTATAGTATTCTTTTCACTTTTTAATATTTGTAAGATCTGTAGCAATGTCTCCTTCTTCATTCCTGATATAGGCATATTGTAAAGAGTATTTTCAATAATCTATCATTGGATCAACTGATGAATGGATAAATAAAATGCAGTGTATCCACGCAATGGAATATTATTATTTGGCTGATACAAGCTACAACGTGGATACATCTTGAAAACATTATGCTAACTGAAAGAAGCCAATCACAAAGGACCACATATTGTGTGATTCAATTTATATGAAATGTTAAGAATAGGCAAATCTATAGAGACAAAACAGATTAGTAGTTAGAAAGTAGATTAGTGGTAGAAAGTGGTTGAGGGCTATGAAGTTTGGGAGGAAAGTGGGAGTGACTGCCAAAGGGTACAGAGTTTCTTCAGGGGATAATGAAAATGTTCTACAATTGATAATGGTGATATTTACACAACTCTCTGAATGTAAGAAAAACCGCTGAATTTCATGGTATGTGAATTGTTATCTCAATAAAGCAATTTAAGAAATCTATCATTGGATAGGTCAGATACTCCTTGATCTAGACTTGATTAGATCCTCTTTCAATTTTGTTCAAAGCAACAAATTAGAAACTACTTACCCATTTTGCAAAAGAATTTGGTACCTAATCATTCATGTCTTAGCCCCAATGCCAATACTTCAATTTCCCCCTTTTTTGGTATCCTGGAGCATTGTGAAATGGACCCAGAAAGATACTGTGCCTACACTAGTTATCAGCAAGATTGATCTTAGGAAATCCTTCATATGGAAGCTTGCCTGTGTATCCTTAGGAAAGTCTTTACATGTCCCGAGGGGTACAAATATCCTAGTTTGAAGGCCACTGCAGTAGGCTATGCTGCCTCTTAGTAGAGGCATGTGGGAGAAAAAACTGTTTTCCAGTATCTACCAGCTGTATGAAGATGCGTTCCATAGCAAGGCCCTTTGTGGTCAATTAGGAACAGCATTTGGGTTGCTGACCCAGACATAGGTACTCCTACAAGGTCAGCTCCAGTCCAGGATGTTTGACAAAGATATGGTCTCATTCAGACAAACCTATGATCTCTGGAAGCCACAACAATGTCGAGTACAACCTAGACAAAATAACCTTGGCTTCATTTGGCAACACCAAACTAAATGTTGCTTAGCTCTAGCTGAGGTTGCCTGAACAGTTTCTGGCAGTTACAGGGGGATTTATATAGCTGGGAAACTTGATCTCTTGCCTTTCCCCTTTTACTTTTTCGTGGGCGAATTTAATCTTTGTACCTGCCATGTCTGCTGAGTGTATAATTAGCATGCTGACATCTGAGCAACAGTGTTTCTCAGCTTTATTTAGGAATGGAAATATTTTTTACTTTGGGTCAACTTAGGCACCCCCCTCTACTTCCTTATTATCCTGGAGATGACAGGTGTTTAATCCCTAGAATATTTCTGTCAAGGGCACAGAAATATGTGTCCAGACATTAGCCAAAGTTGCCCTCTCCTTTAAGATACACATGACATTGGCTCAATACCTCTCCTGCCTCCCCACCCCATGGGTTACATAAAGGTCAATGCCCTCCTTACAATTTTCTGAAAATTCCTGGGAGACTTAGGCTGTGTTCACCTCTGACTCCAGCTCCTGTCAACCGTGTTAGTTTGGGGTTGTCTCACTCTCACTTCTGCTGTCCCTTTTCCACCCAGGTCAACACAGTCAGGGAATTCAGAACCTGTTCTTATTTGGTGTGCAGAGTTGAGGAGAGATTACTCAAATCCTATGTGTCTATCAGACTTCAAAGATAGTCTGGGGGAATTGGAGGGGCTTACTCCAAGCAGCGCAGCCACCATAAAAACTGAATTATCACCTATCTGTGTTTTTAAGGTTCTCCCCCAGTTTCCTTATCCTGAATGGGGCTTAGCCTTCTCTCATTCTTTATTACCTTTGTTCCGACTTTCCTATGCCTCGCAAAAGGCAACATCCCAATTTCTTAGGCACAAAAACTTTTTTCCAACCTTTTCTCTGACTCTAGGTATCTGTCTGCATATCTTAGGACACAAGCTAAAGCTTTAGAATTAGTATTTATAAGGATTTGCCTCATTAAGGTCACAGACAACCATTCTATTCCTCTCCAGTTTTAGTTCAGAGAGTAACGGTGGGGATTTTTCTTTGTTTTTAGTATTGATCAGGAAAAATCCCTAGGAGAATGAGGTGTTGCATCTTAATAGAACAGGATGGCAAGAAAATTGAGCCAGTCACTATTATTTATTGAGCGCCTAGTATGCTCCAATGAGCTAGGAGCTAGGGCACAAAAGGCAACAAAATCAGACACAGTTCTGATTGCAGTGTTAGTGGGAAAAAGGAACGTTAATCAAATACTCAAATAAACAAAACGAAAATATAAGCGACAAGCACCAGAAAGGTGGGGGTGCAGGTGCTTCAAGAGTTAATATGCCTCCTGGTGGGAAGTCTGAGAAGGTCTCTCTGAGGATGTGACTGCAGAGCTGTGATCTGAAGGCCCACTAAAGGTTATCTTGTGGGGAGGAGAAAGAACTTCCCAAGTGGAGGTTGGAACAACAGAAGCCCCTAACAAAGCAAAAGAAGGACCCGTGGCTGGAGCTGCAAAAATGAATGCCACTTTGGAGAAAGATTAGGTTGGAAAGGGTGTTAAGGCAAGGCCATTAAAAAGTTTCAAGTAGGGGATGCTGGGCTCAGATTTGCGTTTTGCAAAAAAAAAAAAAAAAAAAAAAAAAATCACTTTTCAGTAGGGAGAATGGATTGGATGTTAAAAAAAGCTTGAGAGAAACTGTCGAATACCTGGAGCAGCCATGTGGAAACCAGCAACTGATACGATTATTCTACTCTGAATGATATTTATGTGTTTCATATAATTTTTAAACAAAATGAATACATATACACATAAATCATTCAGAATAGCAAACAGTATTTTAAAAATAGCAACTGGTACTCATACTATATTAGGTTATAAAAGTCAGTAGTCCTCTGATCATTCCTCCTCATACCCCTCGCACCTTCCACTCAAGATCCCTTCCTCCACTCCTAACTATTCATCTGGTATTGACTACACCCCCCCCCCCTTTATTATTAGGAGAATATTTTTTTTACCTTTTAAAATGTTTACTTATTTATTTTGAGAGAGTGAGCAGGGAGGGGCAGAGACAGAGAGGGAGAGAGAGAATCCCAAGCAGGCTCTGTGCTGATAGCTCAGAGCCTGACACAGGGTACGATCTGATGAGCTGTGAGATCATGACCTGAGCTGGGATTAAGGGTTGGATGTTTAACTGACTGAGCTATCCAGGTGCCCCCTTTTTTCTTTTTTAATACAGCATGCTAAAAGCGTTATTTATTTTTCAGTAGTTTTTAATTTTTATCTTAGAGGGAAAGAGGGAGAGAGTGTGAGCCAGGAAAAGTGCCCGAGGGGGAGAGAGAGGGTGAAGGGAGAAAGAGAACCTTAAGCAGGCTCCATGCTCTTAGCACAGAGCCTGACAGGGCTCAGTCCTGCAACCCTGGGATTGTGACTTGAGCCAAAATCAAGCGTAGGATGATCAATCAACTAAGCCACCTAGGCACCTCTATTTTCCAGTTTTAAACACTGTTTACTTTCTACTTTGGAAGAAAAGAATTTCTTGATTTTACCCCATGTCCCACCATGCCCAAACTCTATTCTTATCCTGCCAAGAGTGAATATTCAAAGCATTACCAACATTTTCTTTTTATTCTTCCCAAATAAGAAAAAATATTGACTCATTCATTACTTGAAAAATCCATCAATCAGTAAGGACAGAACAAGTACATTGCGAAGACAAAAGTACCTTCCCTGTACATCGGTCATGAACACACTTAAAGCAGTAAGGACTTATACCCCATTAAGTAAAAACTGTTCAATTTTTTTAAGTTGGCATAAGAATAGTCAAGGAAATTATAGTTGAATTATACATGCTAGTTGAAAGACATAATAAAGCTATTTGCACTAGGAGGCAAAAATAATCTTTACAAGACAAATATCTTGGGAGAGAAGTGTTAGAAAAGTCATTAACTGATGAACTGTATAATCCACCCACTGACTAGCAAAATAGGCCTCTCTCACACTGCTGTGAGCTATTAAACAGGTGGGTGATTCCTATGCAGAGTCTAAAACAACAGTCAGAGGTTTTGGCCTTCCAATAAGTCAATCAATCCTAAGGAAATATTCAGAGATACAAAGATTGACACCAAAGAATCTTCATGATGGTATTATTTATACATAATGGAAAAGAACCTCAATGCCCCCCAAATAGGAAATAGGTTAAATTGTTACATCTACAGAATGGAATATTATAATCATTAAATTCATGCTTTCAAAGAACAGTTAACATCATGGGACAATGCTCGTAATGTGAAATTAGAAAAACAGTTGAAGTCAACCTACGTGTAAAAACATACACACATACATAAACATAGTATGTTTAAATTTTTTTTTTAACGTTTATTTATTTTTGAGACAGAGAGAGACAGAGCATGAACGGGGGAGGGTCAGAGAGAGGGAGACACAGAATCTGAAACAGGCTCCAGGCTCTGAACTGTCAGCACAGAGCCAGACGCGGGGCTCGAACTCACGGACCGTGAGATCATGACCTGAGCCGAAGTCAGCCGCTTAACCGACTGAGCCACCCAGGCGCCCCAAACATAGTATGTTTAAATATATATAAAATATCTACACACACTCCATTTTTTTTCTTTCTTTCTTTTTTTTAGTGCATAGAAAAAGAGCTTTTTCTCCCACTATGGTCAGACATCCATGTATCTTAGAGGGCTTGCTACAAGTGCAAATCCTTGGGTTCCACTCCAGACCTACTGAATTAGAGGCTTTGGCATCACAGCCCTAGGATTTCTGCCTACCTACACACCCACGTCCTACCTTGCCCACCCACGTACTACCTTGTCTGCCTATACCCTGCCTTGTCCACCTATGTCCTGCCTTGTTCACCTATGGCCTACCTTGATTGATACTGATTCACACCTCCATTTGAACACCAGTGAATGAGAAGTAGGTGCTTTCTGGGTGACAGAATTATGAGTAATCTTCTTCCTGGAATTCTTTAAAAAAATTATCTGCCAAGCATATGCTGCTTTTGTAATTAAAAGCTCATTAAAAGTATATTAATGAAGCATGAGTATTAGAAAAACAGAACAGATTTGGGGTCTATTTGGGCAAGTCTAAACACCTTTTGAGAATTGGAAAGTTCATTTTTAAAATTTAAAGCAAGCAGGTACCTATAGATTCCTGACAGAATGTCAGTTTAGAGAGAACAAACTGAAGGTTGATGGAGAGGTTTTGGGTGGGCAGGAGATGGGCTAAATGGGCAAGGGGCATTGAGGAGGGCACTTTTTGGAATGAGCACTGGGTGTTATACATAGGGGATGAATCACTGGATTCTATTCCTGAAATCATTATTGCACTATATGCTAACTTGGATATAAATTAATAATAATAATAATAATAATAAATGAAAAAAATAAATAGTTTAGGACAAAAAAATACTACGTGTAAATACGAAATTCATTAACTCAATAAATAGTGCAGGTAAAAAATATAAATATAATAATTTTGAAAAGTATTAAGAAACAGTATTTTCCTGTGCTCCAAGATGTTCCTTGGCAAAAAGGATTCAATGATCAAATAACTTTGGGGCACGATACATATTCTAATCCTCTCTTAGAGTCATACAACCATGAGCATATTATAGGCTCTGGGAAGTCCAGTATAATCTTCATTCTTAAATCTAGCTCCACAAATTCTTAGGATGTGTCCTACCATTAAGAAAAAAACTAGGGACACCAGGGTGGCTCAGTCAGTTAAGCGTCTGACTCTTGATTTTGGCTCATGATCTCGTGGTTCATGAGTTTGAGCCTCGCATTGGGCTCTGCAATGATAGTGCAGAGCCTGTTTGGGATTCTCTCTCCTCTCTCTCTCAAAATAAAAAAATAAATAAACTTAAAAAAAAAAATTCTAGGCCAGGAGAGAGCCCAAGATTTCTCACTATGGACTGACACTCTACGTTTGATCAATCTTACATTCCCATGGTCTCTGATGACTTAGACCACATACATTAATAGGGTCTGATTCTAAGGGCACAGCTCAAATCAGTTACCAAATAACACTCAAGAAAAACAAAATTTAGTGCCAGGCTACAAAATTAGAATCTGAGAAGGAATTGTATATTTACTTTTGTTTACTAGTAGTCTCTACCACCAGACATTGAGCCTGAAATTGTGTCTTATATTCACTTATGTAGTTCTAACATGGTAAAGCCCAGCACTTAGTTGGTACTCAGTTGAACAGAGCACAACCAAACAGGTGGCCAAATTTTTTTAGACAAATGCAATAATGAAATGGGCTCAGCACAGGTCCTCAACATTAGGCCATATAGTTTATGCAGTCATGATATCAAGGCCTCATTTCATTCAATAAACACTTTTGAGTGCTTATGATGAGTGGGTAATTCCAAGAATGCAGAGGTGATTAAGCTACAGTCTTTAACCTCAAGAGCCCCAGGAGTATTACCAACCAGTCCCTGGTGTACAGGGTTGGGCACACATTAGGTGTCTAATAAATGCTTGTTTTAACTGAGTTCGGAAACCAAGATATGCTAGGCTGGTCAAACTTTGGTGGCCCGGGAGCCTAGAGTAGGGTAGAATCAGCAGTCAAAAGTTTTTGTGAGATAAGTCCCAGAAAGAACCTAAAGGGATTTAACAGTATATACCATGACAGAATTTGTAAATATGTGTACTATGAAATTCTCTAGGTTCCTGCATGTTCATAGATGGTATGTGGTGAAACAGGACTGAGAAAGGGGCCCAAAACAAATGACAGGCCCCTCTACTGCAGGACTTCTCAACCTTTAAGCCATGTGCTATGTTCCTTTTATGCTATGTTCCTCCTATTTAGTCTTCACAGCAATCCTACACAGTAGGTCTCATTATTTTTCCTAGTGTAGAATGAGCAAGGGGTACCTGGGGGGCTCAGTCAGTTAGGCATCCAACTCTTGATTTTGGCTCAGGTTATGATCTAATGGTTCATGGGTTCGAGCCCTGCGTCGGGCTCTGTGCTGGCAACAGGCAGCCTACGTGGGATTTTCTCTCTCTCCTCTCTCTCTGCCCCTTCCCCGTTCTCACGCTCCCTCTCTCAAAATAAATGGAAAGGAAAAGGAAAAGGAAAAGGAAAAGGAAAAGGAAAAGGAAAAGGAAAAGGAAAAGGAAAAGGAAAAGGAAAAGGAAAAGGAAAAGGAAAAGGAAAAGGCAAGCTGAAGCTGACAGGGAGTAAGTAATCTGCACCAGGCCACAAAGGTACCACCATAAGGTACAGAATTGGGACTCTGAAATCAGTCTTTCTGGCACCAAAGACTGGTTTGTTATCACTCAAGCAGTACAGTTTTTAATATATTGATGAGAACTAGAACACCTACAGAGGGACACACAACATAAAGTGTTCCCCAAACTAATGTGATTAGGAAATCCTTCTGAATGAATCTATGCTTGAGACTAGCTTTCCATGTAACCCATTTTGAGAAACACTGTGGCAGATAGAAGGAAGAAGGAAGAAAAGCTAGCTTATTGAAACTGTGCTCAAAGAATTATTAATTAATAGGGACACATAAATTAAACTTCGGTTTAATAGATATCATTTCTTTACCTCCAGATTCATAAGTTCCAGTTCATGGCTCATTTCTGTCAAATAATATTTGATATAACATTCCAATCCCCATACCTTCATGTAGCTAGGTTTTTAATGCTTTCTGCAGAATTTGACTTACCCAGTAGTTCAATTCACATCACTAATTTTGACAAAGTATATTTACATTGGGAGTATAGGTTTTAACTTGCTGTGTATTTCAAAAGGCCTGAGATTTGCATTTTGGGGGGAGATAATTTTTCACTGTACAGGACTCAAATTTTTTAGTATCTAGCATCCCTGGTCCCTACTGACTAAATTCTAGTAGTACCCCTCTCCAGCCCCCGAGTCATTTTGACAAGAAACATCCCCATAATTTCTAAGGGAGTGGTATCACCCCCAGCCGAGACCCACAGGTTTACAGCAAAGCAGAAAGTTCCATAAAACAACGACTGAAGATAAACACCTACCTTGATCCTGCATTCAGTATTCCAGCAAACAAATACAGATTTAATATGCTACCTTCAATCCTGCATGTCCAATGTCTCATTACATTTCTCTGTATTCTGTTAATAATATGAACAGATTCAACAAACTGCCAAAATACCATTTTTAGCCCAAAGGGCCAATCCCTATATACTGTGCCGACAACAGCGATCAACCCGGGCAGAAGCTAAGCCCAGGATTGCATGGGGGTACTGGCTTACACCTGAGGCAGCAGCCACAGAACAAAAAGTATACCTGAACAGGTTATCGTTTTGTCAAATTTGGGCTTTAAGAAGGATGCTGGTTTTTTCTTTTTAAAATGATTTATTATCCAAAAGCTTGCTCCCTGTCACTGCTGAATCAGCTCAGCAATGCAGCTCTACCCTTTTTTAGGGTGGTTAGGACCCAAATAATTTCAGACCAAAACTAGAAGCACAACCTCCAACTACAACAACCAACTTGGCTGTTGGCTCAGGAACATATTCACGGACATGTCAGTATGTATTCCAGAACCCGGGTTTCATTTCTTGATCGGAATGCCAATCACCATAAAGTCTTCTGCTAGAGTCACTTCTTGGAGATCTAACACTGATTCGGCTTGCTTTTTCAGTTCTACAATCCCATCTGTTTCTCCTTCTCTGGCCAAGGCAACTGGCTTGTACCTCTGACTGAAGTGAGTCAGAACTAGCCTCTTTGCTTGGCACAACTTTGCAAATGCTGCTGCCATCTGTGGTGTGCTGTGGCCGTGCTCCTTTGCTTTGTCCATCTGGGCATCATCTAGGGTCGCTTCATGGATCAACAGGTCTGCTTCAAAGCACAGCTTCACTCCTCCGTCACCCACAACCCCAGAACAGTCACCCAAAATGCAGATTTTTCTTCCAACAATAGGCTTTTTTAAGACATCTTGGGGAGAAATTGTAACTCCGTTTTCCAGAACAACAGAAATTCCATTTTTCAGCTTCCCATAGGCAGGACCTGGCGGCACACCTAATGATGGAGGCAGATAACACCACATCATGGGAATGGAATTTATGACTTGTTAAGAGAGTCTGTTTTAACAGCACCAAAATGGAAAAGGCATCCAATTCTTTTCATAATCGTTATAAATATTTTACTACTTGTGGAAAGCTGGAATATTTATACATTTTTAAAAGTTCAGTGTTGGCTATTGATGTTAGTGATGCCCTAGTACTTAAAACATTTCCCAAGCACACATGTCAGATGAGCTTTAAGCTTTTAAGTCCCACTAAGACCTTCTTAGGGTCAAGCTATCAGCTTTGATTCTCGGCTGTGAACAGGAATAACAGTTTTTGAGGCCGCTTTACTTAACAAGCTCATCTTTTGAGTAAATTTAACGAGTCCATTTAAATAATGACAAAGTACCTACAAACTGACTAACTTAATAAAAAAAATTGTTTGAGGGGATTGTTTGGATCACAAGATCAAGGAGAACTTCTGGCAATCATACATAATCTTCTTCGTAGGCAGGGCAGTTCCATGTTTACCAAATTAGGTTTGGTAAAACTTATATTAATTATCTTACGTTAATATAGAACAACACCTGATGATCATCACTCTGAACAATACCTATAAACAAATAGAATGTGTTCGCTAATTCCAGCATACATCATATTTAAAGTTTCCCAATATAATAGTATTTCCACAGCTTTTAGATAATAAAAATACCTTTGGCCTAAGTCACTTTTCCTCATTATTTAGCGTTTTGTTTTAGTTGAGGAGGAAGGAAGAGTTTGCATAAAGAAACAAATCTAGGGGCACCTGGGTGGCTCAGTCGGTTAAGTGTCTGAATTCAGCTCAGGTCATGATCTCAGAGCTTATGAGTTCGAGCCCCATGTTGGGCTCTGTGCTGACAGCTCGGAGCCTGGAGCCTGCTTCAGATTCTGCGTCTCCCTCCCTGTCTCTTTCCCTCCCTGCTCGCACTCTGTCTCTCTCTCTCTCTCTCAAAAACAAGTAAATTTAAAAGAAAAAAGAAACAAATCTACGGAAGATACCCTCATGCTTTTTATAGGGTCTACATGGCCATGACAAGGAAGGTGGTGATGCTGGAGGTATAAAGGACCTGGACACTGCTTCCAGAGAGGTGCTGAAGATCCTCTCATGCTTGATGGCCTGGCAGGGAGGAGGTACACAGCCTCAGATGGGGCCCAAGTCTATCTCTGTATGCTTGTTTCCACCTATGATGAACCCAGGCATGTAAAACAATTGAGACATAGTATTCTGAACATCAAATTAATTTAATCCAGGTTGAATGAGTAGGCAAAGTTGATAAAGAAAGAAAATCCTGAAACAAAGAAAAGTAGCTGGTTGCAGTTGCAAGGTTAAGAACTCTGGCAAAAATTCTCAGGCCAAAGATGTCACTGAAAGCATATTTCAAAAGGAAGACATGAAAAAATAAAAGCCTAGACCTAGGACAACAACAACCACCCTCCCAAGCAAGATAGCATTAGCTGAAGATAAGAGAGACTAAAAATGTGGATCCAGGGAGCTGAAGAGAAAAGGATTCAAGTATATATTTGGATTTTGGTCTGAATAGCATCTTTTGCCCTCAAGAATTTCCCTTAATAAGCAGACTTTGGGCAAAAGAAATAAGTGGAGAAATGTCAGTTTCGGGCCTGGGAGAAAGGAAAGGAAGGTTATTATGACACTTCTAACAGCTTCAGCTAACAACAGCTCAACTGATAAGAAGAAAAAGAAGAAGAAAGAAAACCACTTACCGAGGTCTTTCAGTTTCTGTGCATTGAGTTTACCTGGTCGTTTCTTCTCTACGACTGAAAACCCAAAGGAGGGAATTCGGTGAAAGAGGCGAAATGCTTTTACAACAAACTGTTCATCATCAACCAGAAGGTATGAGTTTTCTTCTGAGTCTAGTAGGATAGTTCTTCCTTGTCCCTCTTTGGGAAGACTGTCTGTTTTATTCACGTGCATAAATTCTTTTAGTTCTTCTGTTGGACACTGATCTGCTGTAGGCACCAGCTCATGGACCACGTAAGGGAAGACCAGCTCTGTGTGAGAGAGTTCCATGGTTCTCCAGATAAAGTCCCGAAGCCCGGCAGGGCCATAGATTTCAATAGGCTGTTTGGTAACCACAGAGCCACTCTGCAGGCTGATTGTGCAGAGGAGGCCAGGAAGGCCAAAGAAATGGTCTCCATGAAGATGTGTGATGAAAATCTTGGTAATTCTCCCTTTTGATTGAGGCAGAGAAAAAAATTTGGGAGTTTTTCCAGAAATAAAAACCTATACAAAGCTACTTGAAACATGTGTAACAACTTACATAGAAAGCAGCAAAATGAATTTAGAATTCTATTTATTACCATAAACGTATTTCTTTATATTTTTCTACATGATTTCAGAAGCAAGACAGGCTTTATGTTTTAACAAGATCTAGATGTAACTTTTTTCATAAAGCATCTTCAATTTACATAGTATTGCAGTTTTAAGAGTATTTTCCTACATATCTTCTTACAGAAAGAAAGGAAATAGAAAAAGAAAAGGGAAGAAAAGGGAAACAAAGAGTGTGATAGCAAAGCAAAGCAAAGCGAAGCGAAGCGAAGCAAAGCAAAGCAAAGCAAAGCAAAGCAAAGCAAAGCAAAGCGAAGCGAAGCGAAGCGAAGCGAAGCGAAGCGAAGCGAAGCGAAGCAAAGCAAAGCAAAGCAAAGCAAAGGGAAACAGGGGCACCTGAGTGGCTCAGTTGGTTAAGCGTCTGACTTCAGCTCAGGTCATGATCTCATAGTCCGTGGATTCGAGCCCCGTGTCAGGCTCTGTGCTGACAGCTCAGACCATGGAGCCTGCTTCAGATTCTATGTCTCCCTCTCTCTCTGCCCCTCCCCCACTCATGCTTTGTCTGTCTCTGAAAAATGAATAAACCTCAAAAAAAATTTAAAAGACAGACAGAAAGCCAGAAAGCAAGCAAGCAAGCAAGAAAAGGGACACAAAAAGTGTACCAAAATAGTTCACTTAAACTAGATAGGCCTCAAACGTCAAAAGCATCTGACAGTTACAGTGCCCTCTACTGTTCCCTCTGAGAATAAAAAATACATACCTCCAGCAAAACAAATGTTCCCCAGGCTCCAACTGGACCAATGCCTGAACCCAAAACTGCCGTGTAAGGACCCTCTGCACTGGACAGAGATGAATTAACCAAGACAGAGCCTGCCTGTCTGAGTGAGGTTGAAGGGGGAGGAGGAAAAAGAAGCTGATGAAACAGGAGGGGGAAAGGAGGACACAGGAGAGGAAAGCGGTGAAGAACCCAGAGGGAAGGTGGGCAATAGGTGCTAGAATGTAGATCAGAGGGCAGATCTCCTATGGTATTATGTCAACGTACATGTGCCCATGCCTTCTTTTCAACGTGAGCTAACACAATGGCTTTTTCAGTACATATTGGCTTAGGTCGTAACTTGAATTCATCAATGGTAAACTGAATCTACTGCTGGTATGTGGCATGATGCCACATTAGCATTTCTCTGAGATGCGCCACAAGGCATTTTAAAAGTAACAATCCCAATTAACACAATTTTAGTATAACAGAGGCTTCTGCTCCTAGCTCATGGCCCATCTATTTCAAGTATTTGATACCATAAAAGAACAGGAATAGTTTATTGTAATGTGATTTATCCTGTGACATCAAGGCGAAAGTGTTCTCCAAGTAAGTCTTTCCTGAGTTAATACATCAAACCCAGGCCCCATGGCAGAGAACAACAGTTGGGCAGAGGCTGATCTGAGATCTGGAGAACCCTGAGGCACTCCAGAAGTATCCTCAGTATGCTCCTTTTTGTTTTCTCTTTTTAGTCCCTGTTGTTGCTGTCTTTTGACTTCTTGGAACCCATTCATCACCCCCCTTCCTGCTGTCCGAGCTGCCAAGACACACATAAGTGTGACCTGAGGCCTCTGCAGACAAAAGAACTAGATAACTAGAATGGCTATTGAGTCATGATCTCCACGTTGACCTTAAAACTGCCAAGTGAGACTTTTTGGGCCCTCTCCCTATCTGGTGTAAAACAAAGCCAAAACTGAACACCAAAACAATCTGTGAGTCCAAAGCAAGTGAGACAAATTAAGTAAGTCAAAATTGCTTCCCACAGTTATCACAGGTTCAGGGAAGACAAACATTTCATTTCAAGAAACTTGATTTCAGAAGGAGAAGGAATAGCAACCTCAATTATCAAATTTAGGGGATGCTATCAAATGAAGAAAGCAAAGTGCATGAATTTCCTTTCACTTGCGAACAAGAAAATTACAGGGGAATATGCCATCCATAGAGAAGTGGAATTCTAAGGATCCCCTAAGTGATGACACAGTTATACTTACTGCCATAGGAAAATATCTGCAATATATTATTGTTCAGTTGAAAAAAAAAAAGCAGGTTACACCTAACATGATACTGTTTATGCAAAATTGTACACACACACACACACACACACACACACACACACACACCAAATATACCTATACCTTTAACATATATACATCTATAAAATATTTACCTATAAGGGGGATTTTAGGCTTTTTTAATCTTTTTCTGCTTTGTTTGAATTTTTACAATGAGAATGTACACTTTTTAAAATGTCTTTATTTATTTACTTAAGTAACCTCTACACCAAGCGTGGGGCTCGAACTCATGACCCCGAGATCAAGAAGTTGCATGTTCCTCTCAGTGAGCCAGCTAGGTGCTCCCTAAGTATACTTTTTATAAACATTTTTTCATCATACTTTTGTAATACTTTTTATAATCATTAAAAAAAATTGTTTAACGTTTATTTATTATTGAGAGACAGACACAGAGCGTGAGCAGGGGAGGGGTAGAGAGAAGGGGAGACATAGAATCTGAAGTAGGCTCCAGGCTCTGAGCTGTCAGCACAGAGCCCGACGTGGGTCTCGAACTCACAAACTGCGAGATCATGACCTGAGCCGAAGTCTGTCGCTTAACCAACTGAGCCACCCAGGCGCCCCCTTTTCATAATCATTTTTAAGGGAAAAAGAAGAAAAGCTTAAGCTCACTCTTTAAAATTATGAAAGAAATAAGACATGACAAACCTATTACTTGTTAATCAGATGCTTGCACATTAGGGCCAAGGAAGCTTAAAAGAAGTGTGTTTAGATAAACAGAGAGCACTTCCTTACAAAACTCATAAGTGGAGGAGTATAAGCTGACAGGGT
The DNA here is from genome assembly GCF_018350175.1 of Felis catus. Taxonomy (NCBI): domain Eukaryota; kingdom Metazoa; phylum Chordata; class Mammalia; order Carnivora; family Felidae; genus Felis; species Felis catus. Next base: position 70,331,351 of record NC_058379.1, on the reverse strand, counting down.
TTCAATGAATCAAATAACAGGTCCTCATTGGGTTGAGAGTAACCGAGATGAATTGAGGGTGCTGCATTCCAGTTTGAGACTGAGGGCTTTTGAAATGCTAAAGAGTCATAGATAATATTCTAGGATTACCATCTCACCCTCCTCTCTGAAGCCAGTAATCTTTCTAGCCAATACGAATTTAGTAAACTAAAGATTCCCTTAGACTTTATTTATTTTTTATGAGGCTTAGCTTTGCAAAATGTTTACTTAAAACATATATAAAATAGCTACAAAATATAAAATATTAGAGAAAGGTACTATAACAGATAGACGTGAGGTGGTACCCATGGCCCCTGGCTCCTGATATTCATATCCTTTCACAATTTCTTCTCCTTGAGTGTAGGTGGGACTTGCAAACTGTTTCTAACCAGTAAAATATGGCACAGGGATGCAGTGTGATTATGGTGATTATGTTATAAGACTCCACCTTGCTAGCAGACTTGCTCTGGAGTTTCTTTGCCCTTGGATGGCAGTAAGGAATCGAGCTACCACAAAGGAGAAACTCACATGATCAGGAACTGGAGGAGACCTCTAGGGGCTGAGGCAGCCTTAGTCCTGCCAACAACCTATGTGAGCTCTGAAGCAGATTCTTCCCCAGATGAGCCTCTGATGAGACCTCAGCCCCAGCCAAATACAGAATGCAACCCAGTGAGACCTTGACGCAGAGAAGCCAGCCAACCCAGGCCCAAACTCCCTGACCCACAGAAACTATGAGACAATAAAAGCAGTAAGACACTAAATTTGTAATCTGTGATACAGCATTGGTAACTGACACAGGTATTAAATAAAAAGTAACGACTAATCCCCACACCCACACCTCTAGTACCCACACTTAACAGTTTCTTGTTTCTGTTTTAATCATCCCACCACCTCAACCCCTACTCTCTAAAATGGGGTATTACTGCCTCCACGCCAGCCTGCTCCTCCCTGAGAGTTCTCATGAAAGGAACCTCTGTGTGACCCAAGGGAAATAAAGTATAGTACCTGCTATACTAAGACCTCAGGGTCTTAGGCTGAACTGTGTACACCTGAAGGCCACGAGTCCTAAGTGAAATGCATTAGTTCCTTCCTCCAACAGCTCCTTTCCTGTCTCCCTGTTTAGGTCTCAGACACCATCCTTGTAACTTGGAATAATCCTTCACTTCTTCACATCCTAGACATTCAGTCAGTCACCCACTCCCTGCTAGGTCTACAAGTATTTCTTAAATTGAGTCTCATCTTCATCCCTATCCCTACACCCTCATCCTCTCTCTCTTCTCTCAGATGAATGCAACTGCCTTAACACTGGTCTCTCCCAGTACATCTGCCACGAGAAAACTCTGTCCCTAACACATAAATCAGACCATATCATTCCCCTTCTTAAAAACTTTTAATGGTTCCTTACTGCCAACAGAATAAGAAGGTCCAAATACCTTAGCAAACCACAGAGAACTTCATAATCTGCCCTCACTTTTTCAGCATTTTTACCTCTCATTTATCCTGGCCAAACATGTCACTTCTCTCCTAGAAACTCGATTACTTCTTGATCACTTTTTCTGTTCCTTGAAAGTCCATCCCTGCTTTTCTCCCCAGAGAAACTTCTAATCATCACTTAGATCCTAGCTGTACTATTACCATCTCTGGGATGCTTTCTCTGAACACACAGTTAACGTCCCCTTTGTGCTCCAAAAGTATTTAGAAAACAGATCCATTATTCTCTTTATCACATTACATTATGACTACTTACACATCAGTTCCCACCACTAGACTAAGAGATCCCTGGACGCTAGAACTAACTTTCTTATAGCCATCAATGCCACACACTGTGATGAATCAGAGGAATAATTTCAATAACTTCCAGTTAACAAGATGCAGTGAGAGGAACCATACTAAGTGCTGAACACCTTATTCATGCGTTAACTGATCAGATATTTACTAGGCATCTACTAAGGATATAAATGATCCTTGGGCTTACTTTATCATACAGGGAAAATACAGCAAACACAGAAACAACTATTTAAATAACAATTTTAGATATTGATGCTAAGAAGTCAATAAAAATAGCACAAAGCAGTAAAATGCCTGAGAAGAACGAGGAATTACTGAACTCCAGGGGTTCAGGGAAAGTCTCTGAGGAGATGGCATCTGAGCTAAGCTTTAACTGATGAGAAAGAAACAACCACACAGAAAGGGGATTATTTTACGTAATTTTTACAACACCCCTTTTAAGCTGACTTGAGTTGAGTTTCTATCCACGTTTTAAGATAAGGGGCTCAGTCGGTTAAGTTTCAGACTTCGGCTCAGGTCATGATCTTGTAGCATGTGAGTTCGAGGCCCATGTCGGGCTCTATGCTGACAGCTCAGAGCCTGGAGCCTGCTTCAGATTCTATGTCTCCCTCTCTCTGTGCCCCTCCTTTGCTCATGCGTGTTGTCTCTCTCTCTCTTTCTCTCTCAAAAATACATAACATTAAAAAAAAAAAAAGATAAGGAAAATAAGCCTTAAGTTTGTTGATCTGCTAAGGCCAAAAGCCAAGACACTGCTGGGACTGCAACCCAGGTTGGTCTGACTCTAGGCCAAGGCTTTGCGCCACTGTACTCCTCAGTCTCCCTGGTGCTGGGCCTTTGCATGTTCATCTCCCCAGCCCAGCAAATCCCTCTACCTCCTTCAACGACTCACAGGTCACCTTCTGTGAGAGGCCTACCCTGATAACCTCACATGAAAAAGAACACCTCACTCTTCTGAATGTCTATTACTCTTTGTATCTTCTCGTGATACTGACAACCATCTCCTGGTGGAATCATGTACACTGTTCCTTTGCTTGCATAGTATCCATCTAATATGCCTCATGTATCCCAACCCATCCTCCACCCCCTAACCCTATATAAATCCTTGCTCTCAACATTTACAGTACAAACAAGTAGATAAAGTTCAGTGGGGGAGGCTGGATGCCTGAGGGTCTTCCAAACCTTGCCAGGGCTCTAGCACTGAAGTGGGATGCAACTGTGAGGGCTGTTTCTGAGCAAAAGCCTCAAGGAGAGCCAAGAAAATGAAGCAGAGTAAGAGATAGTCTTGGTGAGAGAGTTGAATGCACACTAACCTGCTTTAAGTTGGCTTTTCATCAGCTGTGTCTGAGTTCCCTCCCCACAGTCAAAGAGCCAGCACTCGCCCTCACACCGAAGGACCAGAGCAGAGGCACCCCGGGTTGGGGATGGGTATGCTGCACCCGTACCCAGAAATGTCACATCCATAGACATCTTCCACCCTACAATGAAAAGATTACCCAGGGATTATTACACATCACTGCTCGATATCACCAAAAACAGGTCGTTGTGAGATTTACTGTTCATTTATCTTTTCGTTATTCAGAAGACAGTGGGTTCTTATACAGAAATCCCAAGTAAGATTTGAATAACTCTTAGTGAGTTAAAACCACAAGTTACCAAACCTTGGATGGCTGCTCACACGTACAAAAACAAACAAGTTAAAAAACTGCCAGATCCAGTCAATTAAAAACTGTAATCGAATCCCAACTATGTAATGTTCTGGAAAAGGTAAAACTATGAAGACAGTAAAAGACCAGTGGTTGAGAGTGGTTTGGGGGGGAAGGAGGGAAGAATGAATAGGTAGAACACAGGGGGAAATGGGTATTCTCATATGTTACTACTGGCAGAGGTGTAAACTGCTTTTATGTTTGGGAGCGCAATTTGGCAATATATATTACCAATAATAATGATGCTATTAACAGTACATTTTAACTCAGCCACCCTATTTTGGGGAATCGACCCTATAGAAATAAAGGACCTATGTACAATGTTTCTGGTGGTACTTTTAAGGTGGCTAAAATTTGGACACGGTCTGAATATATTTCACCAGGACAATGACTGAATATTTTACTGTACATTCCTACCATCAACTATTTATTCTGCAGTTAAGTCAGCTCTGTAACTCTTGTCCTGGAGGGACGACAATGAGAAAAGTTACAGATTTTTACAACATCATTTTTACAACAATGCCCCAAACCTCTGCATTTATATGAGAGAGAAAGTCTGTGTGTAAGGATACACAGCATATTGTTAACATTGGTTATCTCAGGAGTGATTAAAATGGTGATGGTGGGGAGTGGTCATTAAGTTTTCTTTTAAATCTTTGGATTGGTTTTCATTGCAATGAGCAGCATCTGATGACTCTATTTTCAATGTTTATTTCATTTATTTAATACTGATTATTAAAAAGAAATGGGTCACAAGGCCGAACATACTTTTCTAACTACACATCACCGAATCTTCCTTTCCGTTTGGGGACACAGTCAGCCCTCCCAACCCCCCCCCGCCCCCCCCACCTCACCCACACAGATGGTACATCTCTCCAATTCATGCACAGGCTTTAGGTTATGCTACTGTCCCTTCCATGTGTTACTCCACACTTCTACTTCCAAAATCAAGCATTCCTCTGATAATTAGGTAATTTGCAGAGGCTTTCCTGTTGGATTGCAGTTTGCAACAGAGATGGGAATAACACAATATAGAAAGTCAAACATTTTAAAAGCTAATAAATGCAGAAGGAATAATAAAATATAATCACTCTGCAATCCCTAACAAATAATGGATCTAGGCCAATGGTACAGAACTCAAGAGCATATTAGAATCACCTGGAGAGCTTTTAAGACATATCAATAATTGGGTTCCATCCCAGAACAATTAAAAAGGAAATTCTGCAAGTGAGACATGTGTTTTAGTATTTTAAAAAAAAATTCTTCCCCTGTGATTCTAATGTGCAGTCTGGTTGAGAATCACTTAGTGAAAGGCTCATGGAGAACTATAATGGATGGATCAGGCTGACCTGAATTCACTGGCCAATTAGCCAAACTTAACAAAATAAAATTTTATTTTGAAAAATTTCAAACACATAGAAAAGTAGAGAGATTAGTATAATGCATTACCACATGACCATCACCAAGCTTCAACAAGTATCAACTCATGGCCAATCTTGGTTTATATTCACCACCCACATTCATATCCAAGAATATTTCATAAGTATTTATCCAAGAATGCTTGTTTACATGGTATTGGGTACTCCCATCAGGAAGCACATGCTGTCTGAATGTCTCTCTTCCTGATGTTTAACAACCACTAATCATTGCCTGGGTTATTTCACTAGAGGTTGCCAAAAGGTGACATTCTCTCATTCCTTCTGAAGTTATTAGTTGGCATCCTTCTGTAAATCTCTGGCCAATTATTTAGTTACCCTGCAGTGCGATTTGTACAGAAAAGGCCCACTGACCAATCTTAACACCACAAAGAGAAACAAGACCTTATGTAACTCCTGGTGGGCTGCAATAGGAGGTACACAATAACACTATGAGGTTTTCTTGCCAAAAAGTAGGACCTGAAATCTGAAAAAGCCTGTAACCTAAATACCAGTTTATTAAAGGACAACACAGGAATGGAAGAAGCAAAATCCAGTACGTAGGAAATGTTACAAATGAATAGGTTGCTTCAACAAGTAAAATACAGAGGAAAAAAAATAAAGAGGGATGGCATAAGGAGATTAAATGAAATATAAGAGATGTCAACCAAATGTCATGTGTAGCTTGTTTGGATCTGGATTTGGGCAGAATGAAAAAGAGAACTGGGAGAAAAAAGAGACAACTGGGGAAATGTAAACACTGACTGGATAGATGGTAACATGAAATGCTTATTAAATTGATATTTTAAAAAGGAATTATTATGTTTTATAAACGCAAACAAGTATTTAATAGACAAAACGGAACATTCAGATTTGCTTTCAAATTAAGCTCGTGAGGTGAGCATAAGAGTCACCCAACAGAGTTGGGAATTCGGTACAGTATCTTGTTTCAATGTGTGGAAGTTTCCACAATAAAAAGTTAAAAAATGAGCCAAATGATCAAAACCCACCCAGTAGGTCGGAAAGTAATCAGAAATTACTTTATTTACAATGGTTCATGTTTTGTGGCATGCACCATTCTATGCACCAGGAATTCAATGTGACCAGACCGGATTTGGTCCCTGTCTTCTTGAACATAAAACCAGCCACTTGCTTTCTCATGGCTATGATCCACCTTGGACCAAGTGCACATTCCAGTGGAGAGCACAGCACACGACCACAGTACTGTCACCTGACACTCCCGGCCAGTGGTTCTCGTCCGGGCAGGATATCCCAATCACCTGGTGATTCTGGGGACTCAGCATTGGGAAGGCTTCCCAAACGATTCTAAAGGCTGCCGGGTTGAGAACCAGTTTCCATACAGGCAGCGCCAACCCTGCAATCACCCTGTGATCTAGGGAGGGCGCATACTGCCTTCCTCCATTTTGGAAATGAAAGAACCGTGGCCCGGAGACAAATAGATGCCAACGCCGAGTCAGGGCCACAGGCCAGGTCTCCGACCACCAGCGAGCCCAGGCTCGCCCTCAAATCAATGTCAATTTCCCAAAGGAGGGGTGGGCGGGGGCTCCCGCCTTGGGGGGGGGGGGCGTGGAGGACAGACTAGGCGCGTCCTCGTTCCCGGGCGCTCCCCGGGCCTGGGTCCTCCATTCCGGCCCGGCCCTCGAGTCCGGAGGAAGCGCGCCCGCCCGCGCGGCTCGGCCCACAAGGCGAACGCGGACAGACGGCGGCGCAGACCCTGGCCCGCCCCTCTCCGGCGCTCCCCGTCCCACTCACCCACTACCCGAGGCCCGCGGCAGGAGCCGAGGGAGGCGCAGGCCCGCGGCAAGGCCCAGCCGTCCACCGGGCGGCGCCGGCGCGGGCGGAAGTGCCCCGCGGGCTGTGGCCGCGTGTGGCCGCTCTAGGATGCGCCGGAGGTCCGCGCTCGGTGGTGCCGGGCCTGGCCTGGCCGGGCCGCGTGGGTGGGCTCCGCACCGATGGTAGGCGCCCTCTAGGTCCGCGTGGGTACCCGTCGGCCTTCATTCGTCCGCACAATTCTCTGGGTAAAGGTGGTAGCGGTCACCACAGCGCCCAAAGGAGAAACATGTAACGTTTTCCAGCGTGCTCCCAGATGAGTGTTGTCCCTAATGCTTTGTTGCTGCATATGTTTGTGTAATTTCTAGTCTTGCGCTGTAATAAATCTTTCTTTTAATCACTAAATCTAAACGTTTAAGCCTACGATGCCTTAAGAGAAAGCAATGTGCCTTTGAATCAGAGTTCATAGCAGCATTACTATAGATCCTGAGAGCTCCGTTCTATTCCACTTTATTTAGGGATACACAGGATATCTGCTTTCACACAAACATTGCTGGTGTGTTCTCTTTGTGCACAGCATAGCCTGCTGGACACGACAGCGAAAAACCCAGACTTGCTCTGTGCAGAAACTGCACGTGGTGATTACCACAAGGGCAAAAAACTTGGCTTAAATTCCAACTTAAAAAAAAAAAAAAAAGGTATCTTAAGCTCCTATGCAGTGCCAGATGGCCCTGAGTTTTGCTAGACATACTTGAGATGGTCAAAGTATCCAACAGTTTCATAACAGGAATAGAGGTGCTGGGACTGTGGGGGTTTTGGAACTACCAGGAGAGAGGACTCAAGAACCCTTTTGCCCCACCCCGACTGTTTTATCCAATAGACCATGGCATAATTTACTTTTTGGCTTCTTCAAAGCCTTTATTCAAGTATTAATTGAGTTCCAGCTCTGTGGATGGTATTATTTTTGATGCTGAAATAATTTTTTGAGTATGTCATAGTCCCTGGCTTTAGGAGCATACACTGAGGCTGGAAAAATATGTCTTGGGAAGCCACCAACTCACAATATGAGGGAACAAACAAGAAGACAAAATGAGTGACAGAAATATAGAAAAAGAGAGATGACTAGATATGCAGTTAGTTAAGAAAAGGAAGGGTTTGAGCTGGGTCCAGTAGGATGGTTGAGACTTGGATTGGTATTTTGGAAAAGGAAAAAAATAAGTTGGATTTGGTCATGTGGGGTCTGCCTTAGCAAAGTATTAAACACCAGAACTTGAACTTTATTTATCCTGATACTTGCTTAGCTCAGGAGGGCCCAGGAAGACACACATCATTCTACAGCGAGGTCTTGGTCACAACTCAGCTACGGGTTACCCACAGCAGTACCCTCAATGGACTTATCTGCCCCAGAACTTCCTGCCTACCCATCAAGGATTCCTACAACTCCTCTTCCCAACTCTTCTCTTCCCATTAGAGAATCATGGGTAGAACTTTTTGCTTATTTTTAAAACTTTCCATTATGGGAAATTTTAAACATATAGAAAAGTTGGGAAAATGTCTAATGAACTTTAATGAATAGTGATCACTCACCTTTAATAGTAACATCTGGTCCATCTTGTTTCACCTACAACCAACCCCTCCCCCTTCAAAAGCAACAAAAACCTGGATTATTTTCAAGCGAATTCCAGATACAATATTACTTTATCCATAAATAGTTCTATAAGCATTTAAGAATCCTCTGTTGGGGGGCACCTGGGGTGGCTCAGTCAGTTGAGCACCTGACTCTTGGTTTCCCCTCAGGTTATCTCACGGTTTGGTGAGTTTGAGCCTGGCATCAGGCTCTGTGCTGACAGCATGGGGCCTGCTTGGGATTCTCTCCTTCTCTCTCTGCCCCTCCCCTGCTCACGCTGTCTCTGTATCTCTCAAAAATAAATAAATACACTTAAAAAAAAAAGAATCCTTTTTTTTGGTAAAGTCTTATCACTACATAATGATGATAGGCAGTTGAGTATATAAATATAAAAGATAAATTTTTTGTTATATGATCATAATATTATCATAAGGAGACAATAATTCCTTAATATCAAATATCCATTCATTGTTTAAATTTTCCTGATCATCTCATAACTTTTTGAGGCTCATTTGTTCAAATCAGAAAATAAAAATACACAATAAAAACATTAAAAATTTCTTAATGTTATTGTCTCCCCTGAAAAAGTTAGCAATTCCTTCATCTAATTTGTTAAAATACCCGGTTACTTATTAATATCATCTAATAACTGTTCAGTGTTCAATTTTCCCTAATTATTCCCAAAGAGTCTCATATGTAGTTGGTTTGTTTGAACCAGGATTCAAAAAAAATGTTTATACTGCATTTAGTATGAGTTTCTAAAGTTTCTGTTAAACTTTGATGGTTTCTTTTCCCTCTCCTTTTTTCTTGCCATTTATTTGTGGAAGAAATTGGGTCGCTTATACTCTAGAGTTTCTGAAATTCTGGACTTGGCTGATTCCATCTCCATGTAACATGTTTCTCTATCCCATGCATTTCCTATCACATGGGAGTTAGATCTAGAGGCTTGTTCTAGGCCTTTTAGTGGGCAGAGCTAATAAATACATATTTTTAAAAGTAAAATAAATCGGGGCACCCGGGTGGCTCAGTTGGTTGAGCATCAGACTTCAGCTCAGGTCATGACCTCATGGTCTGTGAGTTCAAGCCCCGCATCAGGCTCTGTGCCAACAGCTCAGAGCCTGGAGCCCGCTTCGGATGCTCTATCTCTCTCTCTCTCTGTCAAAAATAAATAAACATTAAAAAAAAGTTTAAAATAAATCATGAATTCATACTGATTTTTTCAATTCAGTTACAAGATTACAGAGTTTTTACTTAATTTGTTTAGTTTTATACTGATGTCACTTAAATAAAAAATCTTGTTTCCTTGGGACCCCTGGGTGGCTCAGTCAATTGAGCATCCGGCTCTTGATTTCAGCTCAGGTCATAATTTCATGGTCGTGAGATTGAGCCCTGCATGGGGCTCTGAGCTGGACGTGGAGCCTGTTTAAGATTCTCTCTCTTTCTTCCTCTGCCTTTCTCCAACTCACATGAGCGCTCTCTCTTGCTTGCTCTCTCTCAAAAAAAAAAAAAAAAAAATCTTGGTTCCTAATGACATTAACATAATTTGATTTGGCTCTAGGAGAGTAACTTTAGCAAACCACTGTATATATCACAGTAGGTATATACAGTCAAAAACCTATTTTTAGGTTTCTTAAGAATTGTTTTTTTCAGGGCACCTTGGTGGCTCATTTGGTTAAGCCTCTGACTTTGGCTTAGGTCTTGGTCTCATAGTTTGTGAGTTTAAGCCCCAAGTTGGGCTCTATGCTGACAGATCGGAGCCTGGAACCTGCTTCAGATTCTGTGTCTCCCCCTCTCTCTCTCCTCCCCAGCTCACACTCTGTCCCTCTGTCTCTCTCAAAAATAAATATTTAGGGGCGCCTGGGTGGCGCAATCGGTTAAGCGTCCGACTTCAGCCAGGTCATGATCTCGCGGTCCGTGAGTTCGAGCCCCGCGTCAGGCTCTGGGCTGATGGCTCAGAGCCTGGAGCCTGCTTCCGATTCTGTGTCTCCCTCTCTCTCTGCCCCTCCCCCATTCATGCTCTGTCTCTCTCTGTCCCAAAAATAAATAAACGTTGAAAAAAAAATTAAAAAAAAATAAATAAAATAAATATTTAGAAAAAAGAAAAAAGAATTATTTTTCCATGTTGTTATGCCACCAACCTGATATACAGTTAGATTTTTTACTTATTTTCCATTTTTAGGTACTGCTTTTTAAAATTTGTTTTAAATTATGTACATTACTTACATGGGTTCCAAAGTCAAAATCATATTCAGAAAAATATTCCTTCCTTCCATAGGTGACACTTTACTTCAAAAAATATTTTTAATATATTTTCTTAATATTTTATTCATTTTTGAGAGAGAGGGAGAGAGAGAGCGTGGGAGGGGCAGAGACAGAGGGAGACACAGAATCCAAAGCAGGCTCCAGGCTCTGAGCTGTCAGCACAGAGCCCAACACAGGGCTTGAACCCACAAACTGTGAGGTCATGACCTGAGCCTAAGTCGGGCACTCAACTGACCGAGTCACCCAAGCGCCTTGACGCTTTACTTTTTTAAATTTATTTTTTATTTTTGTAAATGGGGGGGGTGGGGCAGAGGGAGAGGGAGAGAGAATCTTAAGCAGGCTCTATGACCAGTGCAGAGCCCAATGCGGGACTCCATCCCACAACCCTGGGATGACCTGAATCGAAATCAACAGTCAGATGCTCAACCAACTGAGCCACCCAGGTGCCCTGGTGACACTTTATTAAAATTAGTTTTAGAGGAACTTCTAGTATGACAGCATGAGGTGCCTATGGGCCCATTCCCCAGGAAAACTGGTTAAAATGATAAAAACAAAATCACTTCAAGTCTCTGGAAATTGTCCTAAGGACATTCAGCAAATGAAGAAACATTTATTCAAAAATTCTACCAAAATTCAGCAGAAACAGTGAGAGTTTATAGTATTTGAACTGAGACCTGTTTCCCCCCTTTTCTCTCCCAAATCAGTGAGACTGAACCTCTGCGCCAGACTGGCACAACCAATAACACAAGACTCCTTGTCCTCCCAGCTCACAGTCAGGGGGCTGTCTTCCAGGAAGGGCTAGCATATCGGTGTTTCTCATGCTGCCCCCAGCTACTGGTTGGTGAAGCTAAATTCTAGGCAAGTGTAGCGAAGAGGCAGGATGGAGGCTTTGGCTTAGACCTGGCTTAGCGAGAGTACAAGGGTCCTGATTGCCCTTGGCCTGGCTCATAAAGTGGTGGTTCCATGAGGGAGAGGCCAACCAAGAAGACCTGAGGTCTCTACTCCACTCCTCAAGGGCCCAGTTCCTAAATTGGGGATGTCACTGAGTGAGTAGCATGCCATTGTCTCCAGTTCCAGAGCCTTGGCAAAGATGCTTTGCCTGGGGGGAGAAGCAGACCCAAAATCTACCTGTTAGGGGAATTAGGTGGCTCAATAGGTTGAGCGTCCAACTCTTGATATGGGCTCAGGTCAGAATCTTACGGTCATGGGATGGAGCCCTGTGTTGGGTTCCATGCTCAGCATGGAGCCTGCTTAAGATTCTTTCTCCCCCTCTCTCTCTCTGCCCCTCCCCTGCTTACACTTGCTGTAAGAAAAAAAAATAAATAAAACGTGTATTTTGGGGCACCTGGGTGGCTTAGTTGTTTAATGTCTGACTTCAGCTCAGGTCGTGATCTCACGGTTTGTGAGTTCGAGCCCCACATCAGGCTCTCTGCTGTCAGCACAGAGCCCACTTCACATCCTCTGTCCCCCTCTCTGTGCCCCTCACCCAGTCATTCTCTCTCTCTCAAAATAAACTTTTTTTTTTTTCAACATTTATTTATTTTTGGGACAGAGAGAGACACAGCATGAACGGGGGAGGGGCAGAGAGAGAGGGAGACACAGATACAGAAACAGGCTCCAGGCTCTGAGCCATCAGCCCAGAGCCCGATGCGGGGCTCGAACTCACGGACTGCGAGATCGTGACCTGGCTGAAGTCGGACGCTTAACCGACTGCGCCACCCAGGCGCCCCTCTCAAAATAAACTTTTTAAAAAATGTATCTTTTAATCTCTTCCACCGTGTTAGTTTTACTTGCAATGGAGTGTGGAGACATTCAAGCTTAAGGACACTTACAAAATGAATGGAAATGATGGTGAAAGGGAACTGGGAGGAGATTGGTATCATTAGACATACAGGCTAAATTGTCAGCAGCTAGTTTTCCTAATAAGGGACAGTGGGCACAAGACAATGGAAGGAGCCTACCTGAGGTCAGAACAAAATTCAAACAGTAAGAGAAACTGTCCCTTCAAAGGAACTCAAATTTGATTGCTTTAATCTGTGGGGCAATCTATGCCCTGGATATTGTTGAAAATAATAAAGCAATCAGCTGGCATTCAGAAAGCTTAACAGATTGGTATAGTTAGGGAAAGAGACAAAGAGAGCCCTGTCAAAACCACTGTGAGCCCAGGATGACAGTGGGCCTAAAAAGACTGTGTCTCTGAAGGGCAAATATCAGAGGCTTAACTCTGTAGGCAGACGGGGTTAGGGGAAATAGGCTCCAATAAAAGAATCCAGCAGTCATTAAACAAATAAGCAAGCAAATAACAATAACAAGTTTCAGAAGTGGTAGGTGGACAATACCCAGACTTGCTACAATATATTATCTAAAATATGCATTCTCCAACAACAGCAAAAACAATGTGGGAAATATAAAGAAAGTGGAAACTATGACCTGTATAATAGAAAGCAGGCAACAGAAACCGCCTGTGAGAGTGACCCAGGTGTTAGATTTATCAGACGAAGCTATCCAAGTAGCCGTTATAAATATGTTCAAAGAACTAAAAGAAATCATGATTAAAGAAGCAAAGGGGACACCTGGGTGGCTCAGTCAGTTAAGCAGGTGACTTCGGCTCAGGTCACGACCTCATGGTTCCTGGGTTTGAGCCCCGCATTGGGCTCTGTGCTGACAGCTCAGAGCCTGGAGCCTGCTTCAGAGTGTGTGTCTCCTTCTCTTTCTGCCCCTCCCCAACTCACATTGTCTGTCTGTCTCTCTCTCTCTCTCAAGAAGCAAATACATTGAAGCAAATACATGTGAAAAAGCAAAAAGCATCAGTAAAGATGCACTCCTTGCAGCAAGTTATTTTTGGAAAGAAGTTCCAAATAGCACATCTCCTTGGCTACCACAACCCTGTATCGGGATACAAATTTCTTCCTCATTCCTTTTTACAGTTATCTAATACTGAATGGATTATACTATAGTTTATTCAGTCAGTCTTCTGGGTTGTTTAGTCTTTTGTTATAATATGTGTATAAGTTATTTTTTTTTATTTTTGCAAGTGTATCTTTGACATAGATTCGTACAAGTGGGATGGCTCAACTAGTAACTACATGTATAATTTTGCTAGACAATGCCAGAATTACTGCTCTGGATGTTGTGTCATTTGCCTCCCATTAGCAACGTATCAGAGTACCTTTATCCTGAGAGCCTCACCACTATTAATGTTATCAAAGTTTGGGGGTTTTGCCAATCTAACATCTTAGTGTAGTTGAAATTTGCATTTATCTTTCATGAGCTATGTTGAGTATGTTTTCATAAGTTTAAGGGTCATTTGCATTTTTTTCTGTGAACATTTTGTGCATATCTTCTGTTCAGTTTTTTTTTTTTCATTTTAATGGTCTTTTTCTTCTGAATTTTTAGGTACTTTCTATATATTAGGGATACTAACTTTTTAACTATGATATATGGTGCAAATATTTTCCAAATTTGTCATTTGTCTTTTTACATCGCTTAACAGCATGAACTTTTGAGTCAAAAGACAGTTTCAGTCTGGATTTTTTGTGTCTGCTCTTGCCTCAAACTTTTGTTACAAAGGCTAAATGGTGTTTGTTGAAAATGCTTTGTAAAGTGTTATTCAAATGTGAGTCATTCCAAAGTGATACCTAGCACATCTAATAATATGATTTATACAGGTAGGAGAAAGGTGCCTTCTCTTTTTTCTCTCATTCTCTGGTTAGAGGTAACCTTGATGTAATATAATAGTGGTCTTCTCAAATCAGTAAACTAACCTACCTATCATTACATCTACAACTGTAACTGACCTGAAATTAAGGGGGAAGGTTAATGACTCTAATCACAAATTCGTAAAAGTAGTGGGCAAGTTTCAGAGCCCACAAAGTGATAACATGGCAGACTCCGTGACTTTATTTTTATCATTCAAATTATATTTAGAAACTTTTTTGCTCATCATTCAATTATTTGAAATCAAGCACTGCTTAATTAAACCTATATAGAGAAGGAGCCCCAAACTGGGTGAGAAAGAGATTTTGACACTACAAAATACATACAAGACATGACCCAGCTCTTGACTTGCTCAAAGTATTGTTGGATGGGCAAATATGAACATACTTATAAGTAGTTGACATCTTAATTGGATGTCAATCAGAATTATTGGTTATAAGCATAGAACCAATTTTGGCTAATTTAAATTACAGAATGAAAGCAGAGTGGAGAGCCCACAAAATTGACAGAAACCATGAACTAATGCAAGCAGCAGAAACCACATGCAAGGTCTTGCCTCAGTATCCTCTTAGGGCACTGCCATTGACCAACCATCACTTGATACTTGACCACTGTTCTTGGCAGCCATGAGGTAGGGCAATGGAAGATCTTCCCCCACCGGCTTTGGCTTCCATAGAGGAAGAAAGCACATTCTATCTGCCCTGCAACACTATACATAGAGGGGAGGTGATAAGTTCCGTGGAGAAAAATAGGGAGGAGAGAGAATGCTGGGGAGTTTGGGCTGCAATTTTTGAAAGGGTAAGTTAGAGGGGTGCCTGGGAGGCTCAGTCGGTTAAGTGTCTGACTTCGGCTCAAGTCACGATCTTGTGGCTCATGAGTTTGAGCCCTGCGTCGGGCTCTGTGCTGACAGCTGGGAGCCTGGAGCCTGCTTCGGATTCTGTATCTCCCTCTCCTGCTCCTCCTCTGCCCACATTCTGTCTCTGTCTCTCAAAAATGAATAAACGTTAAAAAGAAAAAAAAGGTGAGTTAGAGAAAGCCTCACTGAGAAGTGACATCTGAGCAAAGACCTAAAGAAGCAAGTAGAGCAAGTAGAGAAGATGATGTCAAGAATGTTCTTGCAGAGGATGCAGCAAATGCCAAGTTCTGTCTGGAGTTTGCTTGGGTGCTCAAGACAAGTATGGCTGAATTAGAGCAAGAGAGCAGGGAGGGTAGCAGGTGAGGTCAGAGAAGTAGGAAGTGGTGGTGGAGGCAGTGGTGGGTGATCACGTGGGACCTTTTGTGGCACCATAAGGACTTCGTTTTTGCCGTTTAGGGTTTTGAACAGAGAAGTGATTCCATTTTATGTTTAAAAGGGTCACTCGGGGGAGCCTGGGTGGCTCAGTCGGTTGAACGTCCGACTCTTGATTTCGATTCAGGTCATAATCTCAAGGTTCATGAGTCTGAGCCCCGCATTGGGCTCTGTGCTCACAGCACGGAGCCTGCTTTGGATCCTCTGTCTCCCTCTCTCTCTCAAAAATAAACAAATGTTTAAAAAAAATTAAAAACAACAACCACAGAAAAAGAATATATTTAAGGATAGAGCCAACAAGAATCGCTGATGGATTTGATATAAGGTATGAGAGAAAGAGATGGGAGTCCAGGATAACTCCAGGGCTTTTGGCTTGAGACACTTAGGTAAAATTGGAGACGGGGAAGAGAAGGCTTGGGGGAGGAAGAACAGAAGTTCTTGGCCTGACCATTGTGGTCAGAGTGGCCCTGCCTGACACTGACGTCCTGTGAGCTGGGTAACGTTCAACAGGAGAAGACGGAGGCCTGGCCATGAGCTCCTAGCCACAGCGAGGCCAGCCAATGAGGTGGGGCCAGCTTCTGGATGTCAGGAGCTGCTGTTTCTCTCACCTTCTCAAGGTACCTGGGGAGATGGGGGAAGGGGAACTTGGGACATTCCCTTCTGTTGGGTTTTTCTATGAGACAGGAAGCAAGGCTGTCTGCCGCGAGTGGGGATGCAGGAAGATGTCCGAGGTCTGATGCAGGGAAGGTGTCAGCCACCGGATGCCCATCTTAAAGTTAGTGATGATGACTGAGTGACACAGCCAGCACGACTGTAATTTTCTGCAGCCACGTTCTGCTGTGTGGGCTGTGCTCAGAGTAGGTGAAGAGTAGTTGACATAGCGTCAGATGCAAGAGGTCTGAATCCTAGCCTTGCCATTTTGGTAGCTACGTGACCTGCAGGGCTCTGTACCTGAGAGTCTACATCTGCAAAACATGGAAAATAGTAGTACCTACACCTCAGAAGGTTGTTTTGAAGGTTAATGAATAGATATCAGGTACTTAGAACAGTGCCTGGCTTAAGGTAAGCACTCAGAACGTATTAGCTGTTCTACCATTTCCCCCCTTTATCACAAAATCAATGTACAATCTTTCCTGACTTGGGGTTCTAACATTTGGGTCTTGCAATGTGTATGTAGTGGGGGAGAAGGGATAAGGAACAATTCTGTTAGTGCTATGATTAAATAAGGAGATAAAGTAGGAAGCTGAACAAAAGGAAAAGTTGGTGAGCATGAGTAGTGCTCCACATGTGAATCTAAAGCTAAGCCCAGAGCACTCCCAAGGGAGCAGGTGTTCTGGGGTGTGTGTGTTTTAAGGTTTAAGATAATACCGAGTTTTGAAAGTGCCTCTAAAAACAAGGTCATAACACATTTTTTATGCATGGGAAGTTTTACTAAGAAAATACACACATCTCATTACAATTTATGTACCTCAAAAGAGAAAAACCAATTCACATCATTATGGAGTGTTTACAGATTCCTGAAACCATCTGTAATAAGTCAGTCTGGTATAACACTCTACACAAGGCTTTCCCCTTAAACTGGTAATTCCCTTAAGCAATTACCACAAGATTATCCCATCCTTTTATCTTAAATGCACAGGTGAGAAAGGCTAAGCGGTCACTTTTGTAATGCATGATTCCCTTGAAATTAGTAATTCATGCTTGGGATGTTATCAAAGGGAACACAGTATCAATTGCAAAAATATGGTTTTAATTTCAGTTAATTTTAAAGGTCATTAGGCAAAGTATAATAAAACATTAGGCAGAAATGCTACTTTGTCAAATATTTAGCTAAAATAGGTCTCAGAAATTCCTTACTCCACACATACATTTTTATATTTCTACTTTTTAACTCTTAGCTTTTTCTCCCCGTCACTTTTTTTTTTTTAAGCAAGCTCCACACCCAATTCTGGACTTGAACTCATGACCCAAGATCAAGAGTCACATGCTCTACTGACTGAGCCAGCCAAGCACCCCAACTGTTCTCAGTTTTTAATGGAAGAAGTTACGCATATTATAGGCATATATACATGCCTATAATACAATAGTTATCAGTGTATCAAAATATCATTGCCTCAAGATATGGAAATATATCTCACAATTCAAATTCACATTGGCAGAGGCACCAAGTGTATAAGCATTATTGAAACTGTTTGGATAGCAGTGATAGCAATTGGTGGTTCTGGAAAGATTATCAAATCAAAAGTGTTAGTGAACTAGCTCTTGAGAATCTTTGATATAAGTTATCAAATTCAAAACCAAATCTTTTATGGTTACATCCAGTACTTAAAATGCTGAAGACTAACACAACAGTGTTATATTGTATTTGAGTTATATACGGGAACAAAGTAAAAATCAAGTAAACTGATAAAACACATTTAAAAGGACCTAAGTCTAATCTTAGAAGAACACGTGAGGAGTTTTCATCTGAAATAACAGTTCTTGGTGACAACGTATTTAAGATCCAGATAAAATCACCCGTCACAGAGGCCCTTCTTCCTTGAGAGGGGCTGAGGTTAAGAGCCCTGACTCTGCTACTCACCAGCTAGGACCTTGCGCAAAGCACTGAACCTCCCTGTGCCTGTGGCCTTTCTAAAACAGGTTCAGTGACAGGAGGTGATTTGCGAATGAAGTACGCTGACGCCTATTAGATGCTTACAAGGAGACCAGGTACTATCCATAAAATTGACTTTAGCATTATTTGCTAACTGTACATACCTAACATGTTGGTGACATTCAATGACTCTGTAGGAATCAATGACTTATTAGGATATACACTTAAAATCAGAAAAATGTACACTTAAAATGTACTGGGGAATATTTGTACATAAATATACAAAGCATCCGAAAGTCATCTGGCTTAATTTGTATGTTGTATGCAACTAAATTATGAACACATTTCCTCATCATGTATCATAATATATCGTGTTACTTTTCTGAGAGGCACCATTTTCCTTATCCAAGAAGGGAAATAATTATTGTTTTAAAATCTAATCACCAGTTTACCTGAGTAACTCCTGGCAAGAATTATGCACGAAGAGTCATGTCCTAATCAGGTCCGGCTGAATGTATTAAAATTTGAAACAAAGCATTGAGCTTTTACTCTGCTTCCATTAAAACATTCTCATTTCAGATGAGGGGGAAGTTGTCTATAGTCAAATTATCTTGGCTATTTTAAATATTAAATATGTTACTTTATTTAAGCTTGGCTGTAGAGGATTTATTTCATCTTAACATTTAGATGCACATTAAAGTACAAATCACAAATCAGTTGAGAGCCAACGTAGATAATGATTCTGTGTGCTCTCCTATAAAGTCAGCAATGTGCCAGTCCCTGAATATGTGTGGTCGTGTTTTGGATGGAAACACGATATTGGTGCTATTTCACTGTTTAGGGTAGTCCCTCTAAATGGAATCCCAGCAGAGAGCTTTGAGATTTCTATCAGTGTCCTTAAGTGTTATTTACACTCAACAGAGAGGACTCCATTTTGGTGACTTCAACAGAACCCTGGAGCTGTTCAAGAGTATGAAGTTCTTTTTGAAAGCTAATGAGTGGCTTGGGGAAAAAAGCTACAGGAGTATTTGGATGAAGTGTTCTTTCTAAGGCAAGACTTTTCTCACTCCTCTACCACCCGTTTGAGTTTTCTGAGTTATCTGAGGGCAGTAAATATATTATGTTCCGTGCCCCTTAATAATTATCCTTTGGTCTTAATTCATTAGCAACTTCTTTGCAAAAAGGAGAATGCAGAATCTTATTTCTGCAGAAGCTGATAATTTAAGGAAAGAAAAGACAAAGGATAAGTCGTATCATAAGGCAACCAACAGAGAAGAAACAATTACCCATTTCATTGCTAATCTTAAAAAAAATTTTTTTTAACATTTATTATTTTTGAGAGTGAGAGAGACAGAGCGTGAGCAGGGGAGGGGTAGAGAGAGAGGGAGACACAGAATCGGAAGCAGGCTCCAGGCTCTGAGCTGTCAGCACAGAGCCCGATACGGGGCTCAAACTCACAAACCGTGAGATCATGACCTGAGCTGAAGTTGGATGCTTACCCGACTGAGCCACCTAGGCGCCCCAGATAGCTAATCTTTTCATAAGTGAAAACTGGCTGCTAGGTTTTACTTAACAAGCACATTTAAAAACTATACTTCAGGGTTACCTGAGCGGGTCAGTTGGTTAAGCGTCTGATTTCAGCTCAGGTCATGATCTAACAGTTTGTAAGTTCAAGCCCTGTGTCGGGCTTTGCGGTGACAACATTGAGCCTGCTTCACATTTTCTGTCTCCCTCTCTCTCTGCCCCTCCCCTGCTCGCTCTCACTCTCTCTCAAAAATAAACAAACATTAGGACTTTTTCTAAAACTTAGAAAAATAAAAAAAAACTATACTTCAGAATTGAACAGTATTCTACTTATATATTTTCAGAAAAATCTGTTTAAAAGTTCTATATTAATTCCTGTCCTTATAAACATCCCACAAAAACTCTACATAAGTGGATGAAAACAATTACATGGAAGGACATAATTCCAGTTATCTTTTTTTATTTAAAAAAAAATTTTTTTTAATGTTTATTTATTTTTGAGACAGAGAGAGACAGAGCATGAATGGGGGAGGGTCAGAGAGAGGGAGACACAGAATCTGAAACAGACTCCAGGCTCTGAGCTGGCAGCACAGAGCCCGACACGGGGCTCGAACCCACGGGCCGTGAGATCATGACCTGAGCCGAAGTCGGACGCTTAACCGACTGAGCCACCCAGGCGCCCCATCCAGTTATCTTTTTTTATATAAAGAATGTACTATATGAGCACTAAACAAACTGCACATCACACTCAAAACTCTGGAAGAAAGCCACTCAATGCCTTCTCTGTGCCAGCAGCCTAGACATCACCTGGGAGATGGCAAGAAATACAGACTCTCAGGCCCCACCCCAGAGCCACTGCATCAGCGGGAGCCATCAGTTAGCTCTCCAGATAATTCAGATGTACACTTGAAGACGACGGTTGGGAGGCAGGGCACATGTGTGCCAGAATCCCCTGGGGACCTGCTGAAAATACACCTGCCAAGGCTGTCCCTGGTGGTCCAGGGGACCTGGAAGGAAGGGGCAGAGGCCTATGTATTGTAAAGAAGCTTCAGGGTGGAGGTGCCTGGCTGGCTCAGTCGGAGGAGTGTGCCACTCTTGATCTCAGGGCCATTAGTTCAAGCCCCACGTTGGGTGTAGCGATTACTTAAAATAAAAACTTAAACACACACACAAACAAACAAACAAAAAAGCTTCAGGGTGATTCTGAAGCAGCTTCCTGGTTAAGACATCATCCTTTAAAAAGATCTTAACCAAATCTCGAACATGTTCATCATTATACCCCTACTATTTACGCAGGCTGTTTCATACCATGGGTGCTGGTGCCAGATTAGACTGTGTTCTCACTTTCCCTACTGGGTAGTGTCTGACAGACTAAGCTTACAGAATTTCTTCTCTATTCAAAAGAATGAAAATGACTCTCCACTGAGGTTTTAAAAATAATTACCTTCTTGTTAGGTAACAGATTCCATAGAAGGTCTGAATGTTTGTTTCTTTTCCAATTTGATGCCATAATGCCACCAACCCCCTTCCACTATCCTAATAGCTCCTGGCTAGATTCTTAAAATTTTTTCTTCAAAGTACATCCAGTAATTGTTACTTTGTTGGTAAATACTACATGAGAATAGGTTGCTTTTAATATATATTCCAATGTATATTTATTAAAAGCAACCTGTTCTCATGTGTTACCAACCACTATTTTACTGGTTATATGTATATAATTTCTCTTTTAAATAAGCAGGCTATATACCAGTTGGCCTTGTTTTTTCCTTGAAGTATAATTTCCATGAAGACTATACTAGAAAAAAAAAAAGACTATACTAGACATATTTACTAAGCTTCGTAAAATTACTTTAATTCGGCATATGGTCCTGCCTTCAATAAGCACTAGGCAAAAAACAGGATTTGTAATTATTATGCTTGTAATGTTAAACTCAAGATAGTGTTTTGGGGGGTGATTTTGTTTTGACAAAGGTAACAGGAAAAACATAAACCTTTCATCTTTAACTAACAGAAACAAATTGTGACCTGGTTGCTTATTTTATAAAACAGATTTATTTAACACACTTCTGACTTCACTCACCTGTTAAATGGATTAATCAATTGCATTTTTCCATACTCCAAATGGCAATGCCATTTCAAGCATTCTTAAAATGTTGAATTATATTCAAAATTAGTATCAATCAATCTCTACCTATAGATAGAAGGAAATATGAGCATAATAATTAAGCCCTTTTTTCCAAGGACCGTGGAGAGAAATACCAAATAATGTCCACCCTCATACGAAGCTATGAATAACTTTTTGTAGTTAATATTCTAGAATGAGCATTTAAAAGTTCCTTCAAAGCAACTATGTTAGGCACACTTAAAGTAATACTACTAATTCTCAAAATGCTTTTGGGTTTTGCTTTAGATCTCTCCAATACAGGGGCACCTGGGTGGCTCAGTTGGTTAAGTGTCCAACTCTTGATTTCCACTCAGGTCATGATCTCAGGCTTCGTGAGTTCGAGTCCCATGTCCGCACTGACAAAGCGGAGTCTGCTTGGAATTCCCTCTTTCTCCCTCCCTCTCTGACCCTACCCTGCTCACTGTCTCTCAAAATAAACAAATTTAAAAAACCAAAAAACAACACCTCTCCGATACGCCACGTAAGAAAACTGGCTTCACTAGCCAATTGTTACCCATTTTAATTGGGATTAAAAATGGCATTTCCTGGTAAGAACACCAACCTTATTTATCCCCACTTAGATCTAAACTAATTAAATTAATTAAAAAATTAATTCCATCTTTAGTAGAGAGAGCTGTCACTAATGGTATTCAAAGGAATGTATCACAGAAACATTCCAAAATTATCTAAGTGATAAAGAGCACCATACTGGAATAGGGGATACAGCTTCTCCAGTTAAGTATGCTTCCTTTGGATGTGAAACATATGACTAATTTGTTAAGGGTCACATGATGTCACTTATAATTTATGCATTATATCCCTTCCTTTCAATCATCTAGAAATAAATAAAATGAAAATAGGTATTTTTCATCATAAGCAAACCTAAATTTCTAGTGGGCAATAAAATCGCATCATTGAAGCAAATTAAATTTAGGGTATTACCTTTATTAAATAAAAAAGTTACACTATGATTTTTATACACTATTGAAAACAATGACTATTTTGTTTATTTGTCTAAAGGCAGCAATACTTCCCACTTCTCTCTCATGATGTTAAAGCTTCAAATTAGGTCCAGAAAGTAAATAACAGGGTAGATTTTTCACATTTCTCTAGATTTATCAACTCGAAAGGGATTTCAGAGCATAAAGATAAAATGAGGCAGACAAAAAGAAGACTTGCAGATACTGACAGTTTGTCCTCAGAATTTGGTTAGATTTGGCTTCTTAAAATTCTATACTCCTATCCACAGAAGTAAATTTCGATTCTAGGGCTGGGGAGAGAAGATCATTATTATAATAGTAAATAGCGAATACTTTGGCAAGCAGGAATAAGAGCACAAGTGAAGACATTGATAAATACATTTGGAACATCTCTTTGATGTGGTATGAGCTACAAATCAGAATGAAAGCATTATGGTTATTTGATTGCAGGGTCCTGGTGGGCATTAACAATATAGCCAACACATCTACCCTCTACAGAAGTATAAATTCATGAAAAGAATAAGTCAAGCAAAGCGGTGGGGGAGAATAAAACACAGGAAAAAACCATAAATTTGAGAACATTCTCTCTTTTTGTCTGAAAAAAACGGTTTCCCTGAAGCATGGAAAGTATTTCTCAGTGGGTATGCTTCTATTCTGTTATCAGGGGAGGGCTTAAAGCAGATTCTGGCCAATCATAAACATCTGGCAGCAACGAATCATATTCACTTCGCCATATTCTTTCTCTAATGTACTTGGCCTTGTCCTCAGGTTCTGGGTATCGAAAAGCCATTTTGTTAGCATACAGGTATTCTGTAACCTGAAAAATAAGTAAGATTACTGTGTAGGCTCTGAATATCAACCTGATTGAGAGAAAAGGTACTATTCAAACACAGAGAAATGAATTTAGAAGAGCGACGTTTTTCTTTTTTCAAAATACAAGACAACATCACTTTGACTCATTTCAAACATTTGGAAACTATTAAAAGCTTAAAAGATGAAATAAAAATTATCTCCAATCTCACTGTAAGTCTGATGTGTTTTAAAGTCACCCCCCCCCAATTATTGGCATTTCCTTCATACTTCAATCTAACAAATAATTTTAAGCTCTACTCTGTGTCAGTCAAGTCGACCTACTTGGGTGGCCTGCCCAGCCCATGTCCTTCTCCCTATTTTAGAATGGGGTGTAGGAGACTCTACTTCCTACCCACAGGTGACTGGACTCCGGTGAAAACCTAACCCACAATGAGCCAGGTAGTTTTTGCTCTAGAATCTGGATTAAGAGACACAGAAATTATTATAAATCAGGTGTTGGGCACTGAACTGAAAGGTCAAGTAAAGTTAGGGCTGGGACTTACACATGGAAACTCACTACCACCATCATGGAGTGCCAACCATGTTCTATGTGCTTTACATGGACATTTCATTTAATCCTCACAAGAATCCTATGAGGTAAGTACTGATAGTATTATTTTCATTTTATATATGAAGACACTGAAGTATGAGGAGTTTAAGTAACTTGCCCAAGACAGTTAAAAGAGAGCTGAGTTTTAAACCCAAAGCATTCTGATTATAGATCCCAGGCCCTATACAGTTAAGCTAGATTACCTCCCACGTCACTTGGCTTGAATGGATTTCTGGTATTTGTAACCAAGTCACACACCATGACTGGTGATGAGGATAAACGCTCTGAGCCTCAATTTTGATGTAAAATGAGGTAGTACAAAAAGCTTCCTCACAGGATATAGCACAGTGCCTGTGAAATAGTCAATTCTCAAGTCACGGTTTCATTTTAACTTAAAAAACGATGTAGTGGCAAAGAGTAAAAAAATAAACAATTATGCCTTTCTCCTCCTAGTCTAGTTCCCATTCTAAATGGTGATCATTATTAAGTTTATTTCAGCTCTCTAAGAAAAAAACTTAACAAAAATGGAAGGTTATTAAAAATAAGCTTTCATCCCAGGGGCTCAACCTTCCTGTATTTTGCGATGAAAATATGTTTCAATTATTTTCTGGTCTATTGTAAGAAACATATTTGTACCCACGGAAAAGACCGGGGCAAGGCAGGAGATCAGAGTGAGTTCTCCTTGGTCAGGTAGGCATGCAGTAGGTGACTGGTAGCTATAAAGAGATGCTCAGTGGCTGTGGGTTGGGGTGGGGGACAGAAACAAAGCACTGCCTAGTCTCCTGATCCCTTGCTCTTAAAAAGGAAAGCCTCAGTGAAGGAGAAAATTCTCTACTCTAGGGAAGGGGAAGAGACATGATCTGGGGGCTGTACTCCTGTGCCAACTCCTAAACACAGGTATCTCCTATTTCATACGACCTTCCATCTGGGCACGACGGTAACCTCTTGACTGACTAATACGTTCCCAAATCTTTCCCACGTGTAATATCATTCTATAAATTCTAAAGCTGAACTCTTTCCATCCTAGTTCTGGGCTCTAAAATCCTCAGTTGTTTTGCAACAGTAAGGTATTCAGACTCTTTAGCCTGGCATTCATGTAGCTGTACAAGCTGGCCTTAAGATAACTTTCAAATCCTGTCTTATGCCATTTTCCTACCTATACTTTAGATTCCAGCTCAACTGGAGTGGTTGTTTTTATTTTTTAGGATTTTATTTTTAAATAATTTCTACACACAACCATGGGGCTTGAACTCATGACTCTGAGACCAAGAGTCGCACACTCTACCGAATGAGCCAGCCAGGTGGATTGGCTGTTATTTCTTAAACATATCATCCTTTACTCTAATTCCCAACCTTTGTTTAGTTCATGAGTACTAAAATAATGCAAAAATAACATTTATAGTCAAAGGGGTAAAAATCTTAGGATCATCAGTATACAGTCAAAAATGTGGTTGATAAATTCCACATCTAATCTTGATGTTTAAGAAAATTTTAGTAATCTGGGAATGAAGCCTACTTCTTTAAAAAGATGAAAGAATATTTATTTCAACCAAAAGCTAGTATCACATTCAATATTAAAATATAAGGATGTTCTTATCAACTGAGTTGCTTAAAACTGATCTTAAGGGTAAAAAAAAAAAAAGAGCAATACATATAAATTAATAATACAATTGCTTGCAATTGATTTAAAACTCAAAATTCCAAAAGAGTTAATTAAGAGACCATTAAAAGAATAAAAACTGGGGACGCCTGGGTGGCTCGGTAGGTTAAACTTCTGACTCTTGATTTCAGCTCAAGTCATGCTCTCCGGTTTGTGAGATGGAGCAGCACAGGGCCCATCTGGGATTCTCTCTCTTCCTCTCTCTGCCCTTCCCCAACTCAGACTCTCTCTCTCAGAATAAATAAACTTAAAAAAAAAAAAAGAATTAAGATTGTTCAACCGACTAGTTATCAAGTAAATTCATAAAAATTAATACCTCCCCTATGGCAGAAATGACTAGCAAGGAAACAGATATGGAAAGAAAAACTTTGTTCGTTATAAAGAACCCAAAATTTTAAATATCCAGGAAAATAAGTACTCAGCAATGTACCACATTTATAGAAGAAAACAACAAAATGATATTGAAAGACTTAAAAAAAAAGAGAAAGATTGTGGTGAGTGAAAAGAGACACTGATGGGGAAGAAGAGTCAATACTCAAAGACAACTGTACCAATTTGATTTATAAGTATGATAGTTTCATACGTAGTTGCAGGGTTTTCTTTGAACTCAGAAACTGATCGAAAAGTTCATCCAAAAAAATGCACAGTTTAAACAAATCCTAAAAAACCATAATGATGGGAAGGAACTATATAGTATAAAATAATACATATTATATATGCCACAATAACAATTATTTTTCTTAAGGTTTTAAGACTGTTTTTAAGTAATCTCTACGCCCAACTCACAACCGCCAGATCAGGAGTCACATGCTCTACCGACTGAGCCAGCCAGGCACCCCACATACCACAGTAATTTTAACAGTGCCTAGTAATAGGCCAATATAGTTAGCAACAGACTCTCAAGATATGAGGACTGTATGTTAATAAAAGGACCATTCTCCATTAATTGGTGCTGGGGCAACTGGTTACTCCAAAAAAAATGTTTCTCTATCTCACATCATATTCTAAAATAATTCTGAGGGGTTAAAAAGTTTTATGTTATTAAAACACGCAGGTAGATATTTATATGATCTTGGGAGTGGGGGAAGGCATTAACATCCATAAAGGGTGAAGAAACAATCCACAGAGTAGACACATCATTCCATAAAAAAAACTTTTGAAATATGGCATTCCACAAGTTAAAATAAATGGCAAACGGGAAAGAAAATACCTGCACCACAGCCAAGAGGAGGATCACGACATTTAATACATACCGAGCCTTTATAAGTTAGTATTAGAAAGAAAACAACCAGTACAATATAAAAACAAGCAAAAGTCGAGGTGACTAGGTGGCTGAGTTGGTTAAGCGTCTGACTTTGGCTCAGGTTATGATCTCACAGTTCATGAGTTCGAGCCCTGTGTCAGGCTCTGTGCTGACAGCTTGGAGCCTGGAATCTGCTTCGGATTTTGTGTCTCCCTCTCTCTCTGCCTCTTCCTCCCTCCCTCCCTCCCTCCCTCTCTCAAAAATAAATAAATGTTAAAAAAGATTTTTAAAAACAACGAGATATAATTCTCCACCTATTAAGTATCTATGATTAAAAAAACACTAAGTATTGGCAAAAGTGTGGGAAAACAGATGTATTTCATATCTAATATGTACAATGTAAACTGATAATTTTTTCCTGAAGATATATGATGGTAATTCATATCAGAAGCCTTAGCATAGTAATACGTTTTGTTCTTATGATTAGACATTTATCTTACACAATCACAAATGTGTGCAAAAATTTATCTAAGGATGTTCATTACAATATTTCTAACAAAATGAGAAATGCTTAAAGTCCAAAAATACAGAAATGGTTAAACAAATTATGATATACCAACAAAGAGAACACCATGCAGCATTATTAACAGTCATACAGGAGAATTACTACTGATTTACATGGGAAAAGGTTTACAATATACTTAATGGAGAAAGTGCAGTGAAGAACCAATTATAAAAACAGTCACAGGTGACTGCATGTGTGTGCAGATGTATGCGTGTGTTTGGGAAGAAGAAAGACTAGAAGATAACAAATCCAGAATAATAATGTGGGTTACATCCTGGCAGAAAGAATATGGGTCACCTAAAATTTCTTCTTTGTACTCTTGAAATGTTTCGAACTTGTCTCTGTAAACTTGTGCTACTTGCATAAGAATACGCCATTAAAATTTATGTGAGGAGGTATAAATTAATACTTACCTTAATAGCAATGTTAATAGAAACTTCCTGAATATCAGCAAGTGGTGGGTAAAGTCTCCCTTGAGCTAGCTCTTTATCTGTCAATTGATTTGCCAGTGCCTGAAGAGAAAGACAGCATTTTACTTTTGTTTAAGTAACACAGAATAAGGATCTAATAAAATGGGAAAGGGGCTTGGGGAGCAGTAAATCATACAGGTAGCATAATCCTCCTTACTTTTATCAGGAATATGCTTAAAGCACTGCAGAAATTAAAACTGTTCACCACTAAACAATGAATAACCAGATTTAAAGGCTTATTGACAAATTCTTCTTAACACATACAAAGTTTGGCATAATTACAACAGCTGCTATGAAAACAGACATTAAAATTTGTATTAACACGAGTTCTTCAAAACTCATATTGCAGTCTGGCGCTCCAAAAGGCCAGCACACTCCAAATAAACCAGTATTTGTCCATTAAAAAAATGAAGGTGCCATAGTATATCACCTTCAGATGTATATACTACATATATATGTATATTCACTACACATACACACACACACACATATACACACTATACATATACTATACAGGTACAGTACATGTCATAAGTATGAAAGGATTCGTAACTTGCAATCAAACATCTAAAACATCATGATAAAAATGAATTTTATGCAAACGTAGATGGGCAAGTCACAAAATCAACAGATGAAGAACTTCCTTTCCATTCATAAGGCAGATTTGACCCATTCTCTATCTCTCTGATTTTAATTAGGATCCATTCATCTTTATAACTCATCCTTTATAAAACAGCCAAACAATATTTAGTATGTGTGCTGCCGAAGTGAGCACTGCCAAACACTATTTAAAGCATTTACCTTTGCAGCTTCTAGGAAAACATGGTCACTAATATGCCGGGTATTACAGAGAATAACAGCTAAAGCCACACCTAGAAAACATTATAAATAGTTTATTTAGTAAGGTCACTTTTCAAATTACGAAAGGAGACAAATAAATTCCCACACTTAAAGCAAATTAATGGTAACCCACTTCCCCCAGACGGACCCCCAAAACAAAGCAGCCAAGAGAAAACAGAAATCTGAGAGTTAAAAATCAAGTGATCTTTGTTAACTGTTACAATTCTTATTTACCAGAACAATTTTAGAAATAGCAAATGGCTTTTCTCAATTTAACAGTTAGCAAAATTACAACGCATACAATTCATCAACACTTGTTACAAGAAACATCAATCCCCAGCCCACCTCTAAACACCTTTCCACTTCTTAGACGTTACTATGGACTTCTATAGAGGCAATTACTTCCCATTCTTTTAGTTGATTATTTTAATGTTTCTCTCTCTCACTCTTCAACAGCTTGCTTGAATTTCTCCTGACTTCTGAGTTTTAGAGATCACTGATTCCTCCCTGCAGGAAATACGGGTGTTGGCTTTCCTTCACATTTCCAGCCTCCTCCCTTCTTCCCACATGGTTAGGGCACAACTTTGGCTGAACCAATATTGTTTATGTTATTAGGACTTCATAAGTGTTACTTGCAGCTGAGCCATTATTAACACCCTGTCATGATTATTTCTCCTCTCCTGCATAACCTTTTGTCTTCCCTGAAGTTACTGTCCGGCTGTTCTCCTTGTTTTAGATTTTCTGTACTTAAAATCACTTCATCCTGAAACACTCATTCAACTGCCTAAATCACGAAGTGTTTCAGCTCCCGGACATAGTTTCTTCTTTCATCCTCTAGAAGAAACCTGTGCTGAAGCTCCCATCTGGTATGGCTGCTATGCATCCCAGACACAGAGTTGGCATCCTGGAAAAACCCCGATTTTCATGGGGACTCCCTTTGCTTCTGAGTTCACTTCCTAAATCCCACTTCTTCCTAGTTGTTTGTTACTTCTCTTTTTGGTAGGATACATTCTCCTGTAGTTTTCTGAAGATGCTCCCTCTCCTCTCCCCTCCTTTTTTCTACTACTTTCTACTTATTTGATAGTTTCTTTGGGTTTACAATTCTAGTTTGGAAATAATTTCCTATCAGAATTGTAAGCATTATTCCAACACCTTCTAGCTGCCAGCTAGATTGAGCTGATTGAGAAATCAGTGCCAATTTGATTCTCGATCCTTTTCAGTAATTATCTTTTAGCTGCATCTCAGGAAGTATTAGGATCTTTTTTCATACCGAATGCTCTGTAATTTCCCAGCGATGTGCCTTGAGGTTCATGACTTTCACACACCACGTTTGGCACTCAGTGGGAGGGCCTTCCTATCTAGAAACTTGGATCTTTCAGTTTGGGGAACTGTTCATGAAGTTTTTCATCTGTTGTCTTTCTAAAATTTCTATTTTCTGATATTGTACTTCCGGGACTAGTCTGCTAATTATCTTCTTTTATTTTCCACCCCTTGTTCTTTGCTCTATTTCTAAGTGACTTCCTCAGCTTTTTCTTTCTTTCTTTTTTTTAATGTTTATTTATTTTTGAGAGCAAGTGGGAGAGAGGCAGAGAGAGACAGAGACCCAAAATCCTGAGCTGGTTCTGTCCTATCAGCACAGAGCCCAAAATGGGGCTTGAACTCATGAACTGTAAGATCATGACCTGAGC
Organism: Felis catus; assembly: GCF_018350175.1. Taxonomy (NCBI): domain Eukaryota; kingdom Metazoa; phylum Chordata; class Mammalia; order Carnivora; family Felidae; genus Felis; species Felis catus. Next base: position 70,300,613 of record NC_058379.1, on the reverse strand, counting down.
CGAAATCAAGAGTCAAACGCTTAACCAACTGAGCCACCCAGAAGCCCCCTTAGCTTTTTCTTATAATCCTTCTGCTATCAAACTTTTCATTTTCAAGCACTCATTTTTGTTTCTAATTAAAAAAAATAAAATTCTGTCTTGTTTCTGGAACATAATATTTTTGTCTCCATTGATAGTTTTTTAACTTTCCTTCTCCCCACCTAATCCCTGCTTCTTTCTAAAAGGCTTTTTTTTTTTTTTCTTGTTTATTTGGTCTCTTTTATGAAATACATTGTTCATATAAGAGATTTTCCTCAGCTGATTAGTAATCTTTGAGTGTTTCTCATATGAGCGTTAGGCACTAGAATGATGGTAGCTCTGAGGTGAGGATGGGGTTTGCCCACTCCGAGAATCACTGCGGTGGCTTGGCTTTTAATCACCCTACTTTATGGCACCTCTGTCCTCAACTGTGTCTGGCGTCTTCCAGTCTAGAAATTCTCAGTTTTACACTATTCAAAAGGTATCCCAACAGTCTTCACCAGAGTGGGGAAGCACAGTTATCTAATTACCCAAGGATGAGAAGAAAATCAGGTGGTTAATAGCTTCCTTATTTAATCCAGCCTCTAGATAATATATATATTTTAGAAAGTAGAGCATTTGTTCTATCTACAGTTAATGTTGTTACTTAAATATCTGGGGCAAGATCTATAGTCTTCTTATATTTTTCTTTTCGATTCCACATTCCTTTTTTTCCTCTTTATTCTTGACTTTCAGATTTTTAAAAAAAATTTTTAAAAATATTTTATTTATTTTTGAGAGGGAGAGTGCAAGCGGGGGAGGAACAGAGAGAGAGGGAGACTCAGAATCCGAAGCAGGCTCCAGGCTCTGAGCTGTCAGCACAGAGCCCCACACGGAGCTCAAACTCATGAACTGCGAGATCATGACCTGAGCCAAAGTTGGACGCTTAACTGACTAAGCCACCTAGGCTCCCCTCAGATTTTTAAAAATCATTTCATTTCCTCCTCAAAGGTTCTCTCACCATAGCTGGGAAGTTTTTCTAGTCTTCTAGTGATTATCCTAAAATTTATAACATGCACCTGTATGAAAATTCTACGTCAATCTCTAATTTACCCTCCTGACACAAGGCAAGTCCCTCATAACAGTTTAACTCTACTTAACCGACAAGCTATGTATTATTGTTGCTCCTTTCAAGTAAATCTTTTTCCTCTGGCTGCATTCAGTCTTCACTTTGTTGTTGTCTGCTAAAGCCTCACAATGATGTTCCCGGATGTGGCCTTTTTATTTATCCCACATGGGTTTCACTGAGCATCCTGAATATGTGTATTGACATCATTCATCAGGTTCTAAGAAATTCTCAGCCATGAAGCCTACCAATATTGCCTCTGATTCATTCTCATGCCCATCTTCTAGGGCTTCAATAAACCACATCAATTAAAGATATGCATCTGTTTTTCTATATTTTCCTCTTTGTTTGGTCTCTGTATCATTTCTTCTGGCCTATCTTACCATTTAATTCTCTTTGCTCTAATCTGCTATAAGCCCCATTCACTGAGTTCTTAAAATTTATTTTTCAATGTTAGAATTTAGTGTTACTTGGCTGAATTTTTTGAATTTGGTTTTATCTCCATAAACTAATACTAAGCATATTTGCTTCAGAGCACCTGTTTGATATCTAGAATTCCAGAGTTTTCCTGTTGTTTCTGCTCCTTTTGCCTTGTGCTGTCTTATCTCTTTACATGAATTTTTAACTGGGAGTGTATTTCAAAATTTGTGAAAGGAACTTGAAGACTAGGGTGGTGTTACCTTGTTCCACAGAAGATTTCTGTTTGCTTCTGCCAGGCACGTGTGGATGCCGGTAGGCCAGAATAAAGGCCTGAGGTTTTCTAGATCATTCATGTGATAGTGCAAATATACCCCTATTCCAAGGTACAGCTTTAGGGTTTCGGCCACTAGTGGTTCACTAGAATCCCTTCCTTGGCAGGTGCCGGATGCGAACGCTGTTCTTCCCTTTGTGGAAAGTACTGCTTTACTGCTCAGCCACTTCTTGCTGATCAGAGAGTGCTTCCAGCGTAAGACTCCTTCACATGCTGGTTTTCTGAGCTCTAGTTCTCTCCCTAATCTTGACCCAGAATTCCCTGAGATCAAGAGTTGCATGTTCTACTGACTGAGCTAGCCAGGTGCCCCACAAAAAAACAAAAAACAAAAAACAAAAAACAAAAAACTTTTGAATGAATGAATGCCACAGAAATCCCCCCCATTACAGTCAACATTTTGTTAGCCTTTTGACTATTTTCAGGTTTTATTTTTGTTGTTATTTCATCCAGTTATAATTACTGGACTAGGTAATTCAAACATTATTGGAGCCTTACATGTTTACTTGCTTTATAAACAGACTTTTGTCTTCTTGTTTTTTTTTTTTAAATCATTTTATTTCTCATCCGTCCTCACCACTTCAAGTTGTTTTTTTTTTTAATGTTTGTTTATTATTTAGAGACAGAGATAGGGCATGAGCATGGGAAGGGCAGAGAGAGAGGGAGACAGAGAATCCAAAGCAGGTTCCAGGCTCTGAGTGGTCTGCACAGAGCCCAACATGGGGCTCGAACTCACAAACCTTGAGATCATGACCTGAGCCAAAGTCGGACGCTTAACCAACTGAGCCACCCAGGCTCCCCTGTCTTCTTGTTTTAAAGCCCGTTTTTACCACCACTACCAATTTATTTTTACTTCTATATTTACAGTGCTAATAATGGTTATTAATAAAGTTAGGACTTTGTAGTGCTGTATAAAATAATCAATTGCCAAATTCCTTACTAGTTAAATAAGATACAGAAAATGACTTTGTTAAAATGAACAGAAAGGTATTCTTTTCCATGTTCTTATGCTTTTATGCCACAGAAATATTGTTGGATAGAACAGATTGATTTTGAATATTATCAAGTTCGAGAAAGAGATCACTGGTGATGGGAGAGTTTCTACTACAGATACTAGGTCTCCAGAGATAAGCAGGGTAGACCTCTAGACATAAAACTGCCACACGGAAGGAAAAGGAGGAAAAGCGCTGGGATATTCACAGGCTAAAAGTCTTTGACAACAGTTGTAACATGCTTGCTTGATGCCAGCCCATGTACACTAAAAACCTACCTGTCATGAAATCTTAGAGCCTGCTCTCAGCTCTTCAGGGAGAGGCCCACAAGGAGAAAGACACACGTACAAGGGAAATTCAGATCAAATCCCTATTTTACTAAACATAGTCTCTCCTTAAAATGAATGAACTAAGGATCACCAGGAATTTATAGAAAATGAACAGCACAAAAGAAGAAATATTTAAAAGAATCTTAGCCCTTAGGAGACATTTGAAGGGATACTGCAACCTTTAAAAAAAAATAAAAGTGGATATTAAAAAAAAGAGTGATTTTAGGACAAGAAAAAGGTATTGGGAATAAAAAAGGTATTTGAACCTACTAAACTGATGACATGTGATATTTAACACTGTTAATTTCATGTGGTTATGATACTAGTACTATGGTGATATTTAAATTAAAAAATTACTTTTTCAGAGATATATACTGAAGTAGTTATGAACAAAATTATATAACATCTCTGATTTGCTTTAAAATAACCCAGTGAGGAACGCACGGGTGGGAATATATGGTTACCTGTTGATAACTGCTGAGGTGTGGGAGACTGGAGCATGGAACTTTGTTCTTCCCTCTGCTTTTGTGTATGTTTGAAAATTCTTATAATAAAAAAGATTTTGGGGTTTTTTGGTTATTTTCATTTTGTTATATATTTGGTTATATATAATATTTATTTTATATTGTTATTGTTATTTTATCTTAAGCAGGCTCCACACCCCATGTGGGGCTTGGACTCACGACCCTGAGATCAAGAGGTGCATGCTCTACTGATTGAGCCAGCCAGATGCCCCACAAAAAAAGACTTGAAACATACACTAAAAGAGCTAAAAACAGATGAATGAATGAATGAATGCCACAGAAATCCCCCACATTACAGAATAAAAAAGGCAGAGGTGAATATATGAAGTAAAATTTACAACTCAAGAACAATAGAGGGATTTGACCCCGGTCTAACATAAGTTCTGTAAGAGGAAAACAGCAACAACGGAAAGGAAAAATGAGAAAGAAACAAAAAGTTACAAAAAATCCTTTGGAAAAGATATAGTGAACTGGCCCACACACATACATGCATAATAAATGGAAATTAAGCCTAAACCTGGATGCATCCTGGTAAGCTTTCAGAAATCCAAAGAGAAAATTTTAAATATTTTTAGGAAGAAAAAGCTAGTATTGCATGAAGAAATGAGAATCTTAATGACATCAAATTTCTCAACAGCAACACTGGCCACTAGAAGCAGAAATATTTTCAAAGATCTGAGAGAATGGACTTTCAGTCTACAAATCTCTACCCAACCAAACTATCAAGTGAGAAGACAAAATAAAGACATTTTAAGATACGTAAAAACTCGGGAACATTTCATCCATGCTCAATAAAAACACTAACTCAAAAATGCATTCCAAACAGTGAGACCAAGACAGAAATAGGACACATGCGTGTGAGAGAGGACAATAACATGGGGCACAAGAAGTAGTCAACTGTGGAGCACGATCTAGGAGAAACGAAGAAACCTAACAGGAAATTAAAGAAAGATTCCCTATACTTGACACCTGAAAGACTTTCGAGTTTCAAACATTTTGTAATATAGAATTATGTATTCAAATCATACTTGTTTAGACATAAATGATCTATAATCATGTAATTTTAAAATCAATCCATAGACAAAGCACAGAAAACAACAGAACATAATGTAAATGTCCAAAAACCCTCTCTACAGTGTAGAAATACTAACTGACCAAAATTGAGAGATGGAATAAGAACAGATAAGAAAGCTAAGTACCAGATTTTTCAACTGTGGCAAACTAATAAAAACGGTCTTGGGGTGGCTGGGTGGCTGTCAAAGTTAAATGTCCGACTTTGACTCAGGTCATGATCTAGTGATTCTTGAGTTCAAGCCCCACGTCAGGCTCTGTGCTGACAGCTCAGAGCCTGGAGCCTGCTTCAGATTCTCTGTCTCCTTCTCTCTTTGCCCCTCTCCCACCCACACTCCTGTCTCTCTCTCTCTAAGATAAAGATTAAAAAATTAAAAAAAAAAAGTCTTAAGTTGTTATCAAAAGGTCTTTAAATATGTTCTATAAAAATAAAGGTAACTACTCTAAAAACTAAAAATAGTAATACAAATTCAGAGGTATAGAGAAGCAGCAAGGTATTAGGAGGTATGTGGACACTACTATATTTTACAGTTGGGAAGTTCATACATACTGTCTATAGCTGGAATCAAGATAAGGGAAGTGTATCAGTGATGATGGTAACCATCAGAAAAACTCAAAGCAAACCACTGACAGTGGTTATAGCTGAGAAGTATGATAACGAGGCACCAAGAGAACACATGGGCTCTTTCCATAATTTGGCTGTTGTTGATAATGCTGTTATAAACACCGGGGTGCACGAATCCCTTTGAATTAGTATTTTTGCATTCTTCGGGTAAATACTAGTAGTACAATTGCTGGACCGTAGGGTAGTTTGATTTTCTACTTTTTGAGGAACCTCCACAGTGCTTTCCAGAGTGGCTCTACCAGTTTGCATTCCTACCAATAGTGCAATGGGGTTCCCTTTTCTCCATATTCTCACCAACATCTATTGTTTCTTGTGTTGTTGATTTTAGCCATTCTGACAGGTGTGAGGTGATACCTCATTGTGGTTTTGACTTGTCTTTTCCTGATGATCAGTGATGTTGAGCATCTTCTCATGTATCTATTGGCCATCTTCTTTTGAAAAGTATCTATTCATGTCCATTTTTAAATTGGGTTGTTTTTTGGGTGTTGGGTTTTATACATTCTTTACATATTTTGGATTCTAACCCTTTATCAGATATGTCATTTGCAAATATCTTCTCCTATTCCATAAGTTGCCTATTGACTGATGAATGGATAAAGATGATGTGATACACACACACACACACACACACACACACACACACACACACACAGGAGTATTACTCAGCCATAAAAAAGAAATGAAATCTTGCCATTTGCCAACAACATGGATGGAACTAGAATTATGCTAAGCAAAATAAGTCAGTTAGAGAAAGACAAACACCATATGATTTCACTCATCTGTGGAATTCAAGAAACAAAACAAATGAGCAAAGGGGAAAAAAGAGAGAGAGAGGCAAACCAAGAAACAGACTCTTAACCATAGAGAACAAACTGATGGTTACCAGAAGGGAGGTGAGTAGAGGGATGGGTTAAATAGGTGATGGGGATTAGGGAGGGCACATGTCATGATGGGTACCCGGTGTTGTATGGAAGTGTTCAATCACTATATTGCACACCTGAAACTAGTATTACACTGCATGTTAAGTGCAATTTAGATAAAAACTTAAAAAAAAAAAAAGGAGGTACCAAAGGGAGACAAAGAGGCTTAAATAATTTTAAAACATTCTGTTCCTTCTGCATTTTTATATACCATGTAGTACATGATTTCTGTAATAAAAACAAATTTAATGAACAATATGAATACATTTATAGGGTAAATAAAGCAAGTTGGATTTGCTGAATTCCTTGAGTTTACCTGTACAAACATACCAAAATTCTGTAAACACTATTATTCATTTTATTCTTAAATTCTAAGGAATTTGAAGAACTAGTTAATGTAATTAACTATTGATCTTTAACATAAATAACGGTGGCGTTTACCTGGAAAAATATATACATTGTTTCCTTGGCCTGGTGTAAATACTTGCCCGTCATTGAGTTTCACTGGCTCAAATGGACTGCCACTGGCAAACAAACACCTTCCCTGTTAAGAAATGAAACAACTTCAATTTGTAACTTCATTTGGACTAAAATATTGAGGTGAATCAGAACAACGAATCAAAACAAAGTTAGATCCTGTACTAAAACAGACCAATATATTCTTTGTGAACAGACATAATTTATTATATAACATAATACTTCCACTAAAATTCTTATTCGATGGGTGCCTGGGTGGCTCAGCTGGTTAAGCGTCTGACTCTTGATTTTGGTTCAGGTCATGATCTCATAGTTCACGGGATCGCGTCCCGCATAGGGGTCTGTGATGACAGTGCAGAGGCTGCTTGGGATTGTCTCTTTCCCTTTCTCTCTGCCCCTCCTCCTGCTTGCTCGCGCTCTCTCTCTCTCAAAATAAATAAATAAATAAATATTTAAAAAATTCTTATTAGAATGATGTGTGTGTGTGTTTTTTTTTTAATGTTAGAGAGAGGCAGAGAGAGAAAGAGCACAAGTAGGGGAGAGGGCAGAGGGAGAGAGGGAATCTGAAGCAGGCTCGACATTGGGGTTTGATCCCATGACTCTGGGATCATGACCTGAGACAAAATCGAGAGTCAGACACTCAACCGACTGAGCCACCCAGGCACCCCTAGAATGAGGTTTCATGCATCACACACGTTCAAGTAAAGTTGAAAACTGCCCATTAATAAACTAAAAATCCTGACACTTCTTTTTCCTTTTAAAATGTAGATGGGCCAACAAATGCTATCCTGAATAATAAAGATTGCTATAAACACCTGTGAATGAAGTGGAACACATCAAAAATTAAATTGTGACCACTGACTGTCCATCTGCTGTTTTTTGGCTCTGTTCCAGGTGCTTTCTATGAGTTAACTCAGTATAGCCTGTGTAAGAAACCTTCTGGGATTATCATCTCCATCTCACTGATATATAAAAAAAAAAAATCTCATAAAACTATGGCTTAGATGTCCAAGTGCTTTGTAAAAAGTCACGCATCACAACTGCAACAGTTACATTTGAATCCAGACTTTTTTTTTTTTTTATAACTCTAAAGCCCATGGTCTTTCCATTCTGCTATAATGCCCGAATTATGCAGTTCACACAAAGGTGTATGGTATACCCACACTATTACCCCAGAAAAATATGGCATGTTGCCTTGTTGAAGAAAAATAAATCTCCAAATCTGTTGTGTCACTTCTAGTACTATGCTCAACAATGGTATACAATGTTACTAGCATATTCAATATTTCTTTAAAAAAATTTTTTAAATGTTTGTTTATTTTTGAGGGGGTGGGGAGGAGAAGGGGCAGGGAGCGAAAGGGAGACACAGAATCTGAAGCAGGCTCCAGGCTCTGAGCTGTCAGCACTCTGACACAGGGCTCAAACCCACAAACCGTGAGATCATGACCTGAGCCAACATCAGACGCTCAACTGACTGGGCCACCCAGGCACCCTGAATATTCACTATTTCTAAGAGAGAATTAGATGCCCATGAAATTGAAGAGCACCTGAAAGTAAATTTGTAAATCCTTTCAATATCATTTCCCTGTGCCAAATCTTACCTGCCCCACTCCTCCTTGGCAAAAAAAACAAAACAAAACAAACAACGATAATCTATCTTGGAATACTTGAGGTATGACTAAAGTTGATCATGTTTAATCAGCTACTTGGATTAAAGAAAAGGAGATTTATAGAAAACTAAACTATCTCCACACAGTAGGATGGACAAACTGACATGGCACCTGAACACTGGGCAGAATAAGAAGCGTTTAGACAACGCTATTGTCTTCTTTTCTCTAGATCTAAAAATGTGTATTATACCGTTATACCAATGGTGTAATGATTATTCTTTGATGTATAGTGGATCCTCAGATTTAACACTCAAGAATTTGACCCTTTGGATCATATGAGCAGATACTTGTAACTGGGAATATAACCCTGTGGCAGTGTTAAAGAATTCAAAAGAACTAAATCTTAAACAATTTGGATGGAAGTAAAAATTTGTTCCCAACAGCTGTCAGATGACTGAGAACAATGGCCCTCATAAAGACAAACACTGACAGTGAAGATGCGTTTGAAGAGGGTAAAAAGAATTGTTTTATGAAACGTGAGGGCAAGAAAGCAGAATTTATTTATGAACTGACTATTCCTATAATACATCTTTGTACGTCTGTGTCACTAAATAATTAGAAAAATAATCAAACAGAAATTCTACAAAGAAAAATACAATAAAATTAAGAATCTAACAGCAGATTAGCATAGCTTAAAAAAGAATATGCCAACTGGGAGATAAAGTCAAAGAAAATCACCAGATTAAAACACAGTATGCAGACAGGATGGTGTATATATAAACTAATGTAGTAGATATAAGAGATATGGTGAAAAGGTCTGACAATCACACAACTGGAGTCCCACAAGAAGAGAGAGAGAAGGCAGCCAAATCAGAGATACTGCCAAGAGACCACAAGAGAGGGCAGCATCAAGATAAAGAGCTCATAGTCCCAGGGGGAATAAATACAAAGAAAAACACACCCATGCCCAATGTGGTAAAACCCAAGACAAAATGGTATATCAAAAGGAAAACAAATCAGAAAACAAGAGAATAATATCTTCAAAGTGCTAAAATAAAGTCCCTGTCAACTTTTACTTCTATGCACAGTGAAAATATCCTTCAAAATGAAGGCAAAATAAAGCAATTATCAAGAGAATTCATCAGACCCACACTCAAGGAAAGTTCTTCTGGTAGAAGGAAAACGATCCAAGATAAAAGCACACACATACAGGAAGGACAAAATGGCAACAGAAGATATCAAAATGTATCGAAATGAATATTTTGTGTTTAGAATCATAATGTCTTTTGGGGTTTAAAACATAGGGAGAGTTAAAATGCACAACAATGGGGCCCCTGAATGGCTCAGTTCGTTAAGCATCTGACTCTTAATATCCGCTCAGGTTGTGTACTCGCCATTTTGAGATTGAGCCCTGCAACAGGCTCTGCATTCAGTTGGGCTCTGCACCTGCTTGGGATTCTCTTACTCCCTCTCTCTCAAAATAAATAAATAAACATTAAAAAAATAATAATAAATAAAACACACAAGACCCACAAGACATGAGGGTATTAAAATGGAAATATAAGGTAATTGCTTTCAAGAATTCAAACAAGCAATAATATCAGAATTTGACAATCCATGGGTGCATACTGGAATCTCTAGAGTAACCATGAAAAGAATTATACAAGAATGTATAACTAACAGGCTACTAGAGGGAAAATAATAGACAAGACCAATTCATGTAGTTGTCATCAGTACCTCTGTAAGTGTATATGCTTCTTCAGCTGTGCATTCAGCCTTTGCTGTAGGATTGCTCAATGCAAATATTACAGGCCTTTCGTTGATATCAGCCATGGCTTTGATTACATCAGGGGTAAAAAGCCGGCCAGCTCCTGCAACTCCTATGACATATAAAGGGGGGGGGGGAGCAATTTCATTATAGTTAAAATAAAACAATTCTTATCAACATCATTTCTACAATAGGTTTAATACAACAAAAGCACAGGTAAACTCCCATCACAAAGACAGATTTTGTATAGCTAAGAAAATGCCATGGGAACAAAATCTTGAATCTGAAAACAACAATAAAATTCTAAAAGCTTTCACTGAAATACTCAGTTTGCCCCAAAAATAGTGAATTGCAGGAAATAAGAGTATGAGAGTACCTCCAACTCTAATTACGAAGATAAAACTTGCTACAACATGGAGGAACCCTGAGGACATTATGCTAAGTAAAATAAGCCAGTCACAAAAGGACAAACGCTGTAGGATTCCACTTACATGAGGTACCTAGAGTAGTCAAATTCATCAATACAAAAAGTAGAACGGTGATTGCCAGGGGCTGGGGGCAAGTATTTGTTTAATGGGTATGGAGTTTCAGTTTTGTAAGACGTGGAGTTCTGGAGCCTGGCTGCACAGCAACGTGAATGCACCTAACATATCCAACTGTACGTTTAAAAATCGTTATGATGGCAAATTTTACATTATGTGTATTTTACCGCAGTTACAAATGAATTTTAAAAAGATAAAAACTTGCATCTCAAATGTTATACTTTCAAACTCCGGTATTCATTACAAAATACCAGAAATTCAGAAGGGATACCAAATCATCTTGACTAAAGCAATCTATTTTCTTGATGGAATTTAATGGTCTTTTTATTAAGCTCCTATACTGTATTAGGCCTCTGGGATATAAAAATGAGTATAACGCTGCTTATAATTGAGAAAAAAAACAAGTAAAGAGAAAATGAGAAAACCTGTAACAGGTGCCAACAAGTACGCACTGTTAAGAGGAGGACCCGGCCCATGACAGGACGCTGGGGATGACCAAGCAGTGCCTCAGCTGAGTACTCTTCCAGTTCATCCAGTAAAGAGACTTTAATAGTCAAAATAATTAATTTTCAATTCTGTTTTATAAACTGATATGTAATAAAGAGAAATACTCATCTGGAGACCAAAGTTTTAGCACCTGCTCTGTCACTCCTGGATATATGAAATATTCATAAATCTTGGGCAGGTTGTTTAACATCTCCATGCTTGTTTTTCCTATGTACAATAGGAATTTATATTCAGTGTTTCTCCATGTGGAGGTGTGTGAACATATTTTTAGGAGTCCGTGAGTTCTAAAATAATTAAACCTTTAAAATTTTTGTTTTCTTGACCCTCCAGAGATAAACTGAATGGACAGATTCTTAGGTTTCCAAATAGGGTTTTGAGAGAAGTTGGATGATCGTCAAGATGTCCTCTTGCTCTAAAACAATTATGAGTTCTAATCAATGAAGAAGCTAATGGCCATAGAAACTTACTGTTTGTGACTGGTTTACTATTTAAAATTCTACAGGGCCTCTTCAAGAAAGTGATAAAATTATTTAAAAATTATAGGTTCAAATCTTACAGCTGTATACGAAGTGAAATTGCTCCTCTTTTAAAAACTTTTACATTTTCGGGGCACCTGGGTGGTTCAGTCAGTTAAGCATCCGACTCTTGATCTTGGCTCAGGCCACGATCTCACAGTTCATGAGTTTGAGCCCCAAGTCGGGCTCTGCACAGATGGCGTGGAGACTGCTTGGGATACTGTCAATCTCTCTCTCTCTCTGCCCCAACCCCTCGTGTTTTCTCTCTCTGCCTCTCTCTCAAAATAAATAAATAAACTTAAAAAAAAAAAGACTTTTACATTGTCTGCTATGAACTCAGTGCCATTCTGGCATAGTCGGATGTCAGCTATGCAATGCCTGACTTTCACAACGTACCAAAGCTTTCTGCTTTGTTGCCAATGCAAAGCTTTGACTCTGCATAGGACTTTCTTGGTTCAGTCTGTCAGGTGACCTTGGTCTTTTTTCAGGTTTTGAGTGCAGCGGTCAGTCACACCAACTCTAAAAGCAAAGCATGATAAATCGCACAGCTTCGAGCACTTAAAAGTACAAGCAACATCTGTTAACTGAACTTTACACACTATGACCAAAAGGCTACCACAGAAAAAAAACATTATATGCTGAAAGCTAAATAAAATGGGTCATTTCATTTTTAGTGCTCTTGCGTGATAGTTATGACCAGCAACATAGAGTTAAGTGATACAATGATTTGTCAACAACTCCACTTACCAATTATAGCTGAAGGCTTGAGTATGTTTACTGCATCTTCAAAAGTATCAGGTATATGCTCTGGGGCTGAGTGAGCAAAGGGCTCCTGATGACTCTCGATTTTAGCTTTTCGTCCCTGAATTTTTGGGAAAAATACAGTATTTTTTAGTAAATGCTTACCGAGAATTAATCGAAAAGACATCATGAGTCACATATTGTTTCTATAATACGAATGTCTTTTCATTCTCATTTACTTTCCTCTTCAACCTCTATCTTGCAATTCTATCTTTGCAGTGTCCGCAAAACCCACATATAAAACATAAATCCAATCTTGTCATAATCAGAAACTTTCTAGTCCCTCTCAAAAACTCATTTACTTTGTTAAGTGCTTCTGAATCCAATATGGCACAAAGGCTTGTAATACCCTATCCGGGTTAGACGCATTTTGGAATTCAGAATTCTTCACATTTTAGAAACGTATTATGGTAATATAGCAAATATTACAAAGCTTCCCACCGTGGACACCCCAAAGTGAACAACACTTATGAATAGTACTACCAATACCCTCTCTGGTTTTGCTACCAGGTAAGTTCAAGTCAGTCAGATCTGTTACCAATTTCAGAAAAAACTTTGGGGTTTCAGAGCTTTTAGGAATCTAGGCATCATGGACTAGTTGCACTAACAAGAGTTCTGAAGCAAGAGGAACAGGGAATTCTGGCTCAGGACGGCTGAATTAAGAACATGCTTTCCTCCACGAATCCCAGGCCAAAAACTAGAACAATGAAATCCTCAGTAGTATTACAAGGCCACCAGAGGTACCACTGACAAACCAGAACAATGAAGAATTTCTCAGTATCGAAAGCAGGCAAAAACACATAGAATGCAAAAACCAACCAGGCTGAGAAATCCATACCCTTATTTTGGCAAAAGAGAAGACCCTGCCGCAGAGGTGAAACTTTGCATCAGAATTCCAGAATAGCCCCAGAGAAGAACTAGCAAGGTTTGGGAAAAGCAACACACCGCCATCGGTTGGCTGGGAAGTTAATTAAAGGACTGACATCTAGCCTCAACAGATCCAGGTTTTCAGAACAGTGGCTTCCTGTGCTTGCTCTCCACTATGGGGGTTCAACAGGAAACTCTCAAAGTCTCAATAAGGAGGGCGGTGTTTGGGTCACCAAGAGAGACTGGACACCTATGTGTTTTACACATAGGTCAAACTATCCACACACCCTAAAAGAAAAATAGACTTTGAACTTGTGGATATAGAGGGATTCTCACTGGTGCTAACCAATACCATATTCATTCTTGAGCTGACTTGTTTATTAAAGAGAATCACAAAACATCTGTGAAAACCAACACCACAAAAAGAAGCATCAAACTGAGTACCAGTAAAAATACGTATTCTGCCAACAGCTTTCTAAAAGCACAAGGTTTATAATCCTTGTATTTGATATGTAAGCAAATACGGTGGCTATAGCTCACTTGGGAGGCAGCACAGTCCAATGGTTAAGAGCACAGGCCTCACAGGCTGCTCGGATGCGACTCTTACACACAACTTAAATTCATGACCTTGGAAAAGTCACCTGCCCTTTCAAACCGCAGTTTCCTCATCTGTAAAATTTCACAGAATTTTTGAGAAGATTAAATGACATAATACCTGTAGAGTCTTACCACAACGTCTGCTGCATTTTAAACTACTATTTAAAATTATGTATAATTTAAGCACTCAAAACTTTTCATTCATACACTTCTTCATTTTATTTTTTGTACGAATAGTTGTGAGCACTAATTAAGAAGGCAAGATTTCAGAACTGAAACAAAGCACACGGAAATAAACTTGCTCCAAAGATATGTATTTCAAGTAACTGAGGTATGTCATTATATATAACAAAAATACAATAGCATTGTGTACTGGACACAATGTACTGTGTTGTGTACTGGACAGCATTGTGTACTGGACACAAAGGTTCAACTATGAAACAGTTTACCTACATTATAATGTGTTACACAGTATAAGATACAAGGCATTTCTTAAGCTACTAAAAATAGCAATCAATGCTAGGAAGGCAGGCAGGTCCAAAGGATACTAAATTAATCTGGGATAGAAGCTTCTTATTATCCATGAACTGGCCTCAAGAAAACGTCCCTGGACATCTGTTAGACTGCTACAAGGGATTATGATCTCCAAATGGTTAAAGAATTTCTGCTCAAATGTCAGATGTCCTGCTAACAATTTAATTAGAAACTTCTGAGTTCCCATATAAAGCCTAGTTTTAGAAAGGTCAAGTACAATCTTATTTGTATGGCTACTTGCTTTCTTAAGACTCAGAGAACAAAGCAAGAAAGAAAATGTCCGTGCCAACATGGAGATTATGATTTAAATAAAAAGCAAGAGTCTTTATAAAAGACAAAAAGTAGACTGGAGGCACCTGGGTGGCTCAGTCAAACATCCAAATCTTGATTTCAGCTTAGGTCACAATCTCAGTTCCTGGGATCAAGCCCCACGTTGGGCTCCATGCTGACAGTGTAGAGCCTGCTTGGGATTCTCTCCCTCTCTCTCTCTCTCTCTCTCTCTGTACTCCCCCCACTCACGAGCATGCACTCTCTTTCCCTCTCTCAAAATAAATAAACTTAAAAACAAAAAAACATGGGAGGATTTCTGTTGAGAATATACTGGAAGGTCCCCAACTGGTACAATCTGGACAGTTCAGTGCAATACAGTATTTTAAGAATTGGTAATATTTTAAAAATCAAACTAAAAACACCACTGTAACAACATTCTTTTGCTTCTCCAAGATTTAATTACCTTACCTTAAATAATAAACCAAACTTGTCAACCATCCAAATTTTCTTTTGTGCCTCTTCTTCTGAGAGGCCATTTTCTACCATGGCCATAACGATGAGATTTGCAATTCCAAGAGCAGCCTGTCCAACAAAATATAAATTTTAAAATTAAAGATGAGGGTAAGGCACAATGCTTGAGTTACTTTATATATGAGGATTATGTGTTATGAGGAATATTTGGTTTATTCTTCTCTAATAAACCACACAAAAGTTGATTTGCTATAATATTCTCTCTAATCATATTTTAAATGATCTACTTTATAATAGAGATCTTCAATTCACACAAGATCTCAACAAAATGAAAAGTTCATTATGCCCCATTTGCCAATTCTAAAGGATGATGTTGATTTTAAACTCTAAAAGCTTACAAAAACTTACCTCTCCTGCTCCAAGAAATAAGATTTTGTGTTCTGAGAACGACTTCCCAATAACTTTTTGTGCTGCGAGAAGACCTGCTAAAGCTACTGCAGCCGTCCCTGTGCGGAAAAGAAAGATTTCTTAGAGTAAAAAAGGGGCATGTTAAAAACCTTTAAAGAAAGTAGGGGGTCAAAAACCTAAGGTTTTCTTTTTTGCTTTACCTTGAATATCATCATTGAAGGTGCAATACTTTTCTCGATATTTTCTCAAGAATCTGAATGCATTATGATTTCCAAAGTCTTCAAACTGAATAAGTGTGTTCTGTCCATATCTAAAAACAGCAAAACCCATAATGGCTGTTGAAAATACCACCATTAGATAGCTTTTCTAATATTCTTAATCATCCCATTTAAAAATAATGTATCCCTTAAATGGGCACCTGGCAATTTTCAGAGAGCCTGTGAAAAACTGGAGTCGAAATGTAGAAATTTACTACTCATTCAGAAAAATTTATGAGGTGGACCTATGGGATAGTCACTGGCATAAACTATATCCAAGTGTTACCAAGCACATACAAGCATGAAATAACTTCCTAAAAAGAAAGGGATTTTACCTCTGAGTCTCATAAAGTATCTATTTGACATGTATATTCTCACTGTACTAGCAGTTAAACAGCAACACAGGAGAGTATATTAAGGAAGAGTTTATATTAAATAAGAAATTAAAAAATAATTTCTGTACGAGTTCACTGGCATTCAAAGAAAAAGACATCAATCATCTTGGTGAGGTGGGGTAAGGGAAGGCTTGAAGAGGCGAGGAGACTTCATTTGGGCCCTGAAAGAACAAAAAGTAAAGAAGCAGGAAGAAAAACAAGGTGTGTTTTGGTGAACCTGAATTGTCAACAATCAGGCTACATATTTCAGGGTTTATATGAAAGAATAAGGAGAAGTTGGTTAAGGTAGGCTGGGGCCAGATAAGGGAGAATCCTAAATGCACAATCAGAGAATGGGACTTTGTTGTGTATCCAAGGTAAAATCACTGAAGGCTGCAGGGAAGGGAAGACCCGTTAGGAAGGACAGACCTGCCAGTGACGTGTAACACACACCGGTGTGTGGAGAAGCAGGAAGCAGCCAGGAGGCCACTATGGTATAAGGGCAAGAGAATCTGAAGGAAAAACCACGGGAAGTTAAAGGGACAATTTTAAGACATTAGAATGAGCAAAATGAACTTGATAAGGGCCACCTGGGAAGTCAGGGAAACGCCATTAAAATGCCAAAGCAATCTGGATGACTACGAAGGTACTATTCATTGTCCAAGGTAGGGAAGTGAGGAGACGGGGAGGAGGTGGCAATTTCCGGGAAGACGAAACGTTTAGTTTTAGATATGTCAACTTTGACTAGGGAAAGGCATTAATTTTTAGTATCTTCTATGTACTAGCAATTTAAAAGGTAGGGCAGGGCTAGTATCATAAAGAGTTTGAACTTCACCCCCAAACAACAGGAAACTACTGAGAGATTTCAAGCAAAAGAATGACATGATGAAGTGCACATTTTTAAAAGATTAGCAGAGGGAGCCTGGGTGGCTCAGTCAGTTAAGTGGCCAACTTCGGCTCAGGTTATGATCTCCAGGCTGGTGGGTTCGAGTCCCACGTTGGGCCCTATGCTGACAGCTCGGAGCCTGGAGCCTGCTTCAGATTCTGTGTGTCCCTCTCTCTCTGCCCCTCCCCTCCTTGTACTCTGTCTTTCTCTCTCTCAAAAATTAAAAAAAAAAAAAATTAAAAAAAATAATAATAAAAGAGTAGCAGAGAGATAAGGTGGAGATGAAATGGAGAGGAGAGAAACTGAAGGAAGGCTTAGAAGCCTCCCGGAGAAAGATGAGGATGTGCAGAAAGGCTGTGGCAGTGGAAAAGAGGAGACGTATCTCTGAGGCATTTACGTGGTAGTACCACCTGGGTCTGAGGACTGACAGACACTATAGAGGGCTGATGGAGAAGGAGGGAAGAATCAAAGATAAGAGCAAAAGCTAAGTTTTGGCCAGAGGGTAAACGTTGCTGCCATTAATAGAAGCTGGCTAAAGAGAAGACAGGCAGCTTGCTAAGGGAAGGAGTGGTTTTGGACACAAATATGAAGTAGCAACAAAATGTCTAGATGGGATGTTAGAAATGCAGGCCTCAGAGAGAGGTGGGACTAGAGGTAAGTTCAGGAGTCACATGCCTGAAGGTCATGGCTTACATGACTCAAAGAGAAAAGAACTATGAATGTATCCCCACTTAATAGAAGAGAGCAAGAAGAACCAGTACAGATGACAAAAGACCGAAAGAGGTGAGAGAAAGACCAAGTTAGGAAAGCCTTTCAGTAATTGAGAGAAGAGAGAATTTCAAAGATGAAGCAGTAGAAAACCTGGTCAGATGCTGCAGAGGTGGACAGACAGGAGGAGCAATGGTCAGCAAATTTATTACTCTTTTTTTAATGTTTATTTATTTGAGAGGGAAAGAGAGGGGGAGAGAGAGAGCGCAAGTAGGGGAGGGGCAGAGAGAGAGGCAGACAGAAGATCTGACAGCAGAGAGCCAGATGCTGGGCCCGAACTCATGAACCATGAGATCATGACTTGAGCTGAAGTCAAGTGCTTAACGGACTGAGCCACCCAGGAGCCCCAATTATCAGCAATTATTTTTAAAAAATTTTTAACGTTTATTTATTTTTGAGAGAGAGAATGAGCAGGGTTGGGGCAGAGAGAGAGGGAGACACAGAATCTGAAGCAGGCTCCAGGTTCTGAGTTGTCAGCACAGAGCCCGACCCAGGGCTCAAACTTGTCAACCACGAGATCATGACCTGAGCTGAAGTCTGATGCTCAACTGGCTGAGCCACCCGCACCCCAGGTCAGCAAGTTTAAAACACAAAAGCTGCACGAGAGTCCCAGGAACGATGCAAGTGAGCCCGGAGGCCAAGGGGTGGGAGAACTGGACAGGAGGGTCTGGCAGAAGCAGGGAATACAGACTTCCTACAGCAGGTCCAATAACTCAGGAAAGCAAGGCAGAGTATAAAGGGTGTCACCAGCATCAGAATCTAAGCAGGCAGAACAGAACCCAAATTCTCAAATATTTAATCTCCTTGTACCCATCTTCAAAAGAGATAAAGGAAAAGAAAACTGTGGTTCCTTTCTTTTATTAATTAAAGATTCTTCCATTTACTCAACCTTTTAAAAAATACCTGTCAGTAATGGCTTTCATAAACTCATCAATCAGGTCATCATAGCGCTGTGATCGATCTCTTTTCTGATATAAGCCCATGTAAAACGGATCTTTTAAGAGTGCCTACAAAATAGACCAGATGTAAAAATAAAATCATTTTGTTACATCACCAGTTTAAACATACTCTATAAAGCAAAAATTGCAAAATAAAAAAATTACTATCGTAATTTTTAAAAATTCATTACATTTTCTTCAAGAATCTCTTAATAGGCTTAATTTACTGTTGTCTGTATAAATATCAAAAGCACAGTTCAAGACAGACTAGCTTTAATCACAACACTTTCCCATCTTATATTATCTTCAAAAGAAGAATATAATAAAACTTTTGTTTTTTAAACATGAGAGAAAGATCAAAGAGGAAAAATCGTTTTACTCACTGGATTATCAGTTCCTACATCAATACACACAGGCAGGCATCTATCAGGCCGTATTCCAGCACAAGCTGTATACAAACAGAGTTTTCCTACTGGGATCCCCATTCCATACACACCCAGATCTCCAAGACCCAGAATTCTCTCTCCATCAGTCACCACAACGGCCTTAATTACAAAAAATACATATAAATTAAAAGTTGCCAAAAATGGGGTACTAAAGCATTTGAAAAAAAGAGTCTCTTCGTATATTTTCACTCTTTTAAAAACAAAATTGTTTCTTGATTAACTTCCAACATAAACCAACCAAGCATACTTAAAACTGTAGGACTTTAGAATCTAGGTATAAAAATGAGAATGAACTAGGTCTGATTTTCCTCTGTCTTTGGTTTAGGAACAGAATGCTTCTGACTGGAGAGTCAACTTATATATCTTCACAAAGACTAAACCAGGGACAGGCAGGCAAACTTCGGACAGAGATTAACCAGAAGAGAAAATCAAGTTTAGAAATGAACAACATGCTACTCCCACATAATAACGTAGGCCAAACAAGAAAAACCTTAGCAACAGTGGTGGGGGGCTGAGGGGAGATCCAGAATACAAAATATACCTACCAAGTTTTAAGATGATACTGTGAGTAATTATCTGACCAAATTTTTTCTAGATTACTACAACTAATAATTATTCATTAAAGATTATTTTGGTGAGGAAGACATGTTATAAAGGCAAGTAAGGTTACTGCCTATAATAAGCACTAAAGCCTACCAAAAGATCTTAATAAGTCATCAGATTTTGTTTTACGAAAGACAGCCAGACTGATGAAAATTTATATCTATTACAATTGAAACTCAAAGAGTTTTATATTTGCTACGGATCTAAATCTACCTGGGATTTAGAAGAAAACAGGCGTAATAAATCCTCTCACCACCCACCAAAATGAAAGTTTTTTATGGCATTTAATGTATTTTCTCTACCGGCAATAACATTAATTGAAACAGAAAAGGAATAAAAAGAAGGCAAGAAACACCAGTGGTAGTGACAGGTTCACAGTGTGAACTAGTTCCAATTTCTTTCCCAGGGTAAACTCCGTACTGGTCACCCATTTTGTAAGTATTACTATCCTGATCTCCTCAGGGCACTAAATCTGCATGTATGTAAATGCAAAGTAAATCAGAGCAACAATGAAAACTGTTCTTGGAAATTCAGATAACTTACAAAGAAAGAAAATACATTGTGAAGAGGAAGGTTGTGCTATTAGTACCTTAACATGATTTTCTGGCCAGTTATCCACAATTGATCTAACATGACCTCTGTCTGAGATTGAAATAAATAATCCCCTGCAACAGAACAAAAACACCTTTGCATTTCACAACAGTTTTTTGCTTTCTACTAAGTTTTTGTTCATAATTGGAATATTTAGATATTGTAATAAAACATCAAGACACAGTATCATTTCCAAGCAGATTTTGCTAAATCACACTGGATTATTTTCAAACATTTTCAACTATTTCAAACTATAATTGCATTGCTCACACAGTAGCTGCAACAAAGATGATTATTATACGATGTGATGGTGTTAGCCAAGAAGGAATGTTTCCACATCTCATATTCAAATAAACTCCAGACATCTCCAGTAAAAGTCAGTACAAAAATAAACCACTAATGCAGGAGAGCATAATAAAGCTACATACACTCTGATTCAAACTCACTAAAACTGAAAATTTGAAATATGAAGCAGCAGGAAGGGAGGGAAGAAAACTACAGTAAATAACTTCACACAAAAGAGGATGTCCTTGAAGCATTAGGAAAAAGTGAAGTTATTTTAAACACACAGCGTATTGTTATCCAATTGAGATAAATAATCCAGATTTTTAAAAAGGAAGAGAGGTAGGGAGAAGGGGATGGGGGAGAAACATAGGTTGTAGAAAATGAGTCAGGCAGATGTGAGGGTCAACAGGTCCCCAGTGCCTTCAAACTGGTTCTTACACTTAACTTTCTCATTGGTACCTATCTCAGCTTTGGCATTATTATCCCATCTCAAATCAGTTTAAACAGTTTCTCAACTACAGCTGCTTAACAGAGTTGTCTGATGAACTTTTTAAAAAAATGCTAGGGGTCCCACCTCCAGAGATCCTGATTTAACTGGCCTGGAGTTTAGGTCAATTAAACAACCAAGATTTACTGATGATCTTCAATGCAAAAACAAAAAACAAAAAAACACCCCTGCAGCACTATACTGCATAATGGACACACAGTACCTGTCCTCAGCCAAAAACCATGCTCTTTATGCTTCGAGTCCATTCTGAGTGCTGGGTACACATCAGAACCACAGCAAGAGCTTTTATGAAATACCTACACAGAGGCCCAACTCCAGATTGAATGAATCAGAATCTCTAGGGTGGGGCCTAGGCATCAGTATTTTTTAACTTTATCTTAATCCTTTAATCTGGATTGAGAAACACTATTCTAAATGAAAAAGAAATGTAAAAGAGCTGAACAGCTGGGTTAACATAAGAAATGCTTAAGACTTGGGGCGCCTGGATGGCTCAGTCAGTTAAGCATCTGACTTCAGCTCGGGTCATGATCTCACGGTTTGTGAGTTTGAGCCCCACGTTGGGCTCTGTGCTGACGGCTCAGAGCCTGGAGCCTGCTTCGGATTCTGTGTCTCCCTCTCTCTCTATCCCTCCCTGACTAGTGCTCTGTCTCTCTCGGTCTCTCAAAAATAATAAATGTAAAAAGAAAAAGAAAAAAAAGAAATGCTTAAGACTCATTAACTGATGGCAGCACATAGGACAGAACAAGACAATGTGTTTGTTGTCCAAGGGTCTTCCAGGGAATACCTGCAGCACCATCGCCAACCACGGTCATTAAAATCCAGACCTCCAGACCTTTCTCTTTGTCAGCAGAATCTTGGGAACGGGAAGGAGAGGAAGGTTGGCATGGATCAACATTTTAAGTCCCACAGGTGTTCTGTATGCACATTAAGGTCTGAACACCACTAGGCTAGATGAGGGGAGAGTGAAGGTCAATGCTATCCTGCACTGTCTGAATTTGTACATTTGTATCAACGTGTAAGCAGGACATGGGAAAGGTGTGAGGACTGAAGAAAAGGACAGGTTAGAGGAACATGACAAGAAAGCACAAATTAATCAAAAATTTGTAAAGAATTGTCCCATCAGTTCCTCATCTGACCTTCTCAGCTGTTCTCTGAGAGGTGCTAGGATCCCTATTTCATATGAAAACAGATTCAGAAGGAGAAAGTGACTTATTGAAAGACGTAAGTAGATGCCCATTCCAGTACTCTTTCTACTTAAAATAGCTGAGGTGCCACAACTATTTGAAATTAAAATTTGTACAAATTCTAAAAGAAAAAACAAACAACACAAAAAAAAAAAAGAGAGAGAGAGAGAGAGAGAGAGAGAATCTCTTAATTTGGGCAGATCATCAAAATGATATTCATGATAATTCTGGAGAATCTGCCACGAAAATTAAGATTACATCCCCCCTTTTTTGGTACAGAAATGCACAGTTCTAACAACCAAAATAAGTTACAGAAGGTTAGAAATGAATGTTGCTATTTCTACAAAAACAAAAGATATCAACATGCTGGATTTTTATTAATCCCTTTTTGTCCAAATTAAGCTTTTGTGAGGTGGGAAGGTGGTTGACCTAAGACTGCATATATAAAAGAGAAATGTAAGAGGGGTTAGGGGGTGCAATTTTCCCTATACAATAATCTTTGCAAATATAGTTATAAAAATAAGCCTTACTTAGGTCTTCTAAAGATGTGTCCATATTGGGAGCAGGCAAGACCGACTGTTGGTGTGTATACAATTGGCATCAGACTTTCGATATCATCTTGCAAAATTCTATAAAACAATTTTTCATTTCTTTCCTGTATTCCCATTATGTAGATGTATCTGAAATTAAGCACAGTAAATAAGGTCTACATCAGTCAGCATTTATACTTAGAGTTCTGGCCTTTGAAAGTCATATGCAAACATCAAAAACTGAAGACTCCCTTCCCTGCCAGAAAACAAAACCCTGAATTATCACTGCTGAACACCCAGGACAAAGATTAACAAAAGTAAAAATGCACTTAAATTATAGATGCTGATGATGACAAAGGAGAAGAGGAGGAGGAGAACAGCAGAAACAACAGCTAACATCTACTGAACCCTTACTGAGAGTCAGGCTCTATACCAGGAACTAGAAATGCAAAGACTATCCTTATGGAACTAATGTTCAAAGTGACTAACATGTAAATACGGAAGCAAAATAAAGTGGCATTCATTCAAATATTTACTAAGTACTATGTGCCAGGCACTATTTTGGACTCCCAGGATGTAAGAAGTGACCTCTGTCCTTGTGGAGTTATAATCCAATAGGCTTAATGGCATTATCAGGTCTATATAAAGCATAGAGGTAGCATAAAGGCAATGGTCAACTCATATACACATATAAACAATGGCTTGTCAAGAATAAAGTTTAGAAAACTGGAAAATGTTGGCCTGAAAAAAAAAAAAAACCAGCGATGGGGCATCTCGCTCAGTCAGAAGAGCATGCAACTCTTGATCTTGGGGTCATGAATTTGAGCCCCATGTTGGGTGTAGAGATTACTATAAAAAATAAACTTAAAAACATTAAGTCACAGATGCTATTATTTAAAAAAAAACAGTGGTCACCCTGAATTAAATATGTGTAAAACAGACGCATTACTTTTTACTCAAGCTTGTTTCTCTTCCTGTTATCACCTGACCAAATGAGAATCCAAGATCCCATTCTTGATTTCTCCCTCTCTCACTCTACCTTACCCTAGTCTAATAAAGCAACAGCCCTACAGAGTCCACCTACTAAATAATTTTCAAATATATCTATTTCCCCCTCTCCACCCTCACCCCATCCAAGCTAGCATCATTTCTCACCTGGGCTACCTCAAGAACTTTCTTTTTTTTTTTTTTTTTTTTTTTTTAATTTTTTTTTCAACGTTCATTTATTTTTGGGACAGAGAGAGACAGAGCATGAACGGGGGAAGGGCAGAGAGAGAGGGAGACACAGAATCGGAAACAGGCTCCAGGCTCTGAGCCATCAGCCCAGAGCCTGATGCGGGGCTCGAACTCACGGACCGCGAGATCGTGACCTGGCTGAAGTCGGACGCTTAACCGACTGCGCCACCCAGGCGCCCAGAACTTTCTTAACTGGTCTGTATACACACGGTTTTGCTCCCCTGCTCCAATCTAGTCTTCTCTTAAAAAAAAATAACTCTTATTATTTCTATTCTCTTTGAATGCTTTCCAAACACCCATTAAATAGGCTAATGCTTCTAAACTAGTTAGCAACACCTGCGCCTACTTTCCAGCCACATGTTCATACTGAACTTACTTCAGTTTCTCAAATACACCCATGTCTTACTTTGGTGTTGCTACATACAACACAACTTCTGGACACCCCCTATGCATGCATAGTCCCTACTTACTCTCCCCGAATGCAGCTCACGTGGCACTCTCTCCCTTGGTGCCCATTTCCCTCCCCCACCACACAGACACAGATTTTTCTCTTTTCAGATCCCTTAATACCCTACTCCCTCCTCTGCAACTCTCACTCTACTTCCTGACTCTGTCTTCCCTCCAGCCTGGATGGTATCATGAGTTAGGGACTATTGCTTTATATACCTCTGTATCTCCAGTAACTAGCAAAGTAAGTGGAATATAACTGGTGTGCAAATATTTGGTGAATAATCAGGGAGAAGTGATTCTATTTAGAAGAGGAATAGTATTTTCTATGCAGCTACCACAGGCAGAAATAATACCAATAGGTAGAAGTTAAAGGGACGGAGATTGCTTCTCAGTCCAGGGGAGAAAACAGACAAGACTGAGTAGCTCTGTGAAACAGACAGCAGAGACCTATCAGGCACTTGTGATTCACTTACACCTCCATCTAAGTTTGGTCCCTCCTCTGAGTGCTCCATGCTGGATCTTGTCCTCACCTAGGACTACTACGGCTCAGAAATTCTGATTACCACTAAGGCAACCCTCTTCCCTGTGGCTAGCTATCCATTGCCCCCACTTCCCAGTTCTTTGAGAGATCTCTGGCTCCTGGATCCCTCTGTTTTCTCCTGCTCTATTAGCTCCTCCCTGGCTCCTCTTCTTTCCCCACTCTGGATCCCATGATCAAGCCTCTCACTCTGAACAAATCTTCACCATTTTGGAACACCCCTGTACCTTTATTACTGCACTCCCCTTCCACAGTGTCTGTCTTTTCCAGCCATGGACTCCCTGAAGGAAAGGGTGGAATTTCTCATTCCTGTAGTTCTAGAGCTTAAAACAATGCCTGACACATAACAGCCCTGAATGAATACTAGCTGAATAAATTAATGTAGCATCTTTGCCAGCCCAGCAAACCCCAAACCTGAATTAAGTTACATTTCACCTTTTCCATGTAAAAATAACACTGCTGGGCAGAATGACATCAATACAAACAAGATTAAACCACTAAGTCTTCAGGGCTTTCCCATCCCTTTACTATGTCCTTGTTCAGCTACACTCTTTGGCTAAATGGCTATTCTAAACATTTATCACTTTCCTCACCAATTCTATTCAACCTTGGCCCTTTTAAATCTTAGCCACAACCTCCATATTAGACATCATAGCGAAAATCAAGGTCAACAAGGCAGGATGAGATCTCAACCTCTGCCCTACCACCTGCATAGCTTATCCATATTGTACCTGTATTTATCTTTGCTCTTGCCCCAGAAAATGACCTGTTCTTTTTTCTTGTCCAAGGCCAGCCTCTACCTCTGCCCTCGACCCTACACCCTCTACCTCTGCACTCAACGCACTGTTCTCTCTTTGTACTTGACCCTATTCCCTCTACCTCTGTACTTTTCTTGTGCAAGGTCAGCCTCCACCTCTGTCCTCGACCTTATGCCTTCTACCTCTGCACTCAGCCCCATCCTCTCCATCTTTGCACTTGACTCTCTGTCCCTTCCAGTTCTCTGGGATCTTGTTCTATCAATTACCCTTTCTTCTGGGCTCATTCCTCACAGCATGAGCACCTTCAACTTCCTTCTAGCTTGAAATATACCTCCTTAACCCCAAGTCCTGCTTTACTTACTGGTGAGAAACCACTCTCACCAGTCATCAAACAATAATCTCCTGTATTTAACAAACCCAGAAGATATTTTTAATTCTGCATTCAGACTGATCCCTCTACCCATAATATTTTGCCTTTCTTTCTCATTTTGCCTGCCACGTGTAATATACTATTTAAAACACAGCTCAGGAATCACTTCTTCCAGGAAACTTTAATGGATTCCCCAAATCTGGCTAGGAGTCCCTATTTTGTGCTTTCAGAATGTTCTCTGCATGTACCTTTTTCTCACTGTCCTGCACACAGTAGTATAGAGTACAATGACCGTCACAGTATAATATCTATTGATGAGCTCCTAGAAGGCAGGGCTGTGTATTACTGGGGTGACAATACATTCTAGTTTTCCTGGGACAGTTTCAGTTACTCCTCTTTTTCACTCCTCTGGATTGGATGATATATTATATGGTCACCTACCTTTTACCTACTTTACACTCTCAGTGACCAGTACAGTGGCAAACACAAAGTAGATGATTAATAAAAGTTGTTGGATAGAAAGGATACAAGTCAGATAATAGCTTTTGTTTCTAACATTCCATTCAAGTCTGAAATGCTCTGTGATTTTAAGCTTAAAAATAGATTTCTGCTACATTTTACAATAGCAAACACAAACATTCAGTGAAATAAAGGAAACATAATCATTATAAAAATAATAGTTAACTGACTAAAATGCAAACTTCATCTTGAGACTACATATATTCCATATGCAATAATAACCATAATGCTCCCAATTTTTCTGATCAGGACATCAATAAAAAAAACCAAACATCTCAGGCACCTGGGTGGCTCAGTCAGTTAAGCATCTGACTTTGGCTCAGGTCATGATCTCACAGTTCGTGGGTTTGAGCGCCACATCAGGCTCAGCACTGATAGTGTGGAACTTGCTTGGGATTCTCGCTCTCTCCTGGCTTTCTGCCCCTCCCCTGCTTGTGCTTTCTCTCATAATAAAATAAACTTAAAACAATTATCTCCTTTAAAAAAAAAAAAAACGAAACACCTAATCAACTCTTACTTTTCCAAAGGGCTATTCAATTTTTTCACGTTTTTATGAAATCGTAAAGCTTGAATATCTTGTGTCTCTATTTTGGGAGGTAGAAGTCCTTGGAGACCAAGCATTTGTCGTTCTTGTAATGTAAACGCCATTCCCTACAAAGGAGAAAAGAATTAAAAATTATTGCTTACTGAGGTTGCAATGGTGCTATCTATCCAACAAAATGTAATTTCAATGTAAATTTTTAAAAAATAAGTAAGATACCATTTTGCCCAGACTGTCATAAGTATTTAAGATTGATCATCTCTAGTATCAGTGAGGTGTGGTAAAAGAGTTATTCTCACATACCATTGCTAGAAATGTAAACAGGTTTAAGCTTTTTAGAAGACAACTTAAAAACATTCTTAAATTTTAATGCACATACTCTACAAGAGAGCAATTCTACTTCTAGACAGCCATCGTAGAGAAATAGTCATCACATAAAGAGACATATAAAAAAGATTAGTTATAGTACTGTTTCTAGTTCTCTTGACTATTACAAACTAACTAAAAGCCCATGAATTATGGAACAGTTAAGGAACCTATGGTAGTTCCTGGTATGGAAAACACAGATCTCCAATTATGTAGTACAAGTATCTCCCAGACCCATAGTTAAGAAAAAAAAAAGCAAGTTTCAAATCAAACA
Organism: Felis catus; assembly: GCF_018350175.1. Classification (NCBI taxonomy): domain Eukaryota; kingdom Metazoa; phylum Chordata; class Mammalia; order Carnivora; family Felidae; genus Felis; species Felis catus. Next base: position 70,272,492 of record NC_058379.1, on the reverse strand, counting down.
CACTCACTGTTAACTGTTATATTCAGAAACCCCCCATAAAATAAATCATATACACAGATCCATACATACATTAGAAATGAAATTAACAGAATACAGCTTAAAAGAACACAAACCAAACTGGTAACAGAAGCTCCTTCCACTAGAAAGCAGTGAGGCTGAGTTGACAAAGAGCAAGCAGGGAATGATACTTAGGAAAAAATTAACCTATGTCATATGAAAATCTTTTTCAATTTCTGATATTCAGCTGTGTGTTAACTTCTTTTTATCAAAGTGATGTCTGTAGAAACGCCAGAGTAAGGACTTCCAAAAATCTTTTCCTCCATAAAAGCAACAAGAATACTGGCCAAATGACCAGAATAAACTTTTTCAGAATTCTGGAAACTAACCAAAGGCCTCAGCAATCAGGGAACATTTTATTCAAGAGAAGCAGCTGAATTTTCATAAGAAAAGCAGGATTCATGACATTCTTATTTGCCTTATTCCTATGTTTCCCTCCCCAGCTCCACAGAAGCCTAGAAAACAGCAATCACTATGAAATAATCGCTTTGAAAAATAGAGTCTAGCGGTTGGAGATTTTTCTACAGCCCCATCCCCAGGAAAACTGCCATTATTTCAGTGGAAGACCCACTTGCAAATCTGTCTTTATTTAACCTTATATGGAGCTCACCCAGTGTGAACAGCTTTTTCTCCAGAAGAGTGTCCTGAAAACAATCTGAGGCAATTATTTAACATGGCAGCTGCCTAAGGCAGTAGATAACAGCTGAGGAAACAACAGGCTAACCAAAGAACTGAAAAGGAGAAGCTGAAGAACAAAATGTCCATGGGGTGGGAGTGGGGGCAGTGGTTGAAAAGCTTGACATATTCCTAAGAATCTAGAAGCTCATCATGCACAAACTGTAGGCAAGTCCAGGAAGGATCTGAGAAGGCCCTTAGCTCCCACCTCTGGCTAACCTGGAGGCTCCATGTAAGCAGGAAATAAAGGCTAATGTGTAGTTGTAACCTGCTTGAACACTAAAGACACTCTCCAACATGTACACTGAACCCTTAGGTATTTAAGTCTCGGTCTAATCATGAGTTGACTACTTAGCTAATGATGCAGACTTTAGTGGGCCTAGCAAACAAGAATAAGGACTTTAAAGAAGTAGTTCAATTATATTTCACACGCAGAAAAAAAATTAGTTCAGAAATGTCACTAAATAGACAACAGCAACATAACAAGCCCTCGGAGGAATATCTGGTTTCCAGAGCAGCCACATTCTTTAATATGTCCAGTTTTCAACAAAAATTATAAGGCATACACAAAGACAAAGTCTGGCTCATACACAGGAAAAAGGGTACCTAATAGAAACTGTCCCTGAGGAAGCTCAAACATTGTACTAATTAAACAAAGACTCTAGTTATTTTGAATATATTCAAAGAACTAAAGGACACCACATCTAAAGAAGTAAGGGGAAGTAAGAGAATGATACCTCACTAACTACAGAATATCACTGAGAAAATAGAAACTATAAAAAAGAACCAAACATAGAAGTTCTGGAATTGGAAGTACAATAACTAAAATAAAGTTCAGAGGGGTTAAGCAGCAGATTTGAGCAGGTGGA